>NC_079163.1:2851540-4277310 GCF_947563725.1 Argiope bruennichi | reverse complement strand
AAACTAAATAAATTCGTATACTTCGTACATACTTTTGCTTCTGTTCTTTTTTTCATTAATTGAAGATTTTACAAATTATTTCTACAACAGTAATCGTCTCCAATCTTTCTCAAACAAAACTTCTTTTAGAGGAATGTGGAGGCCGAAGCATGAAGTAAAATGACGTGACGCATCCAATTTTCGCTCGAGTTTCATTTGGGACTTGCAGTTTTTGGTTCACTCTGTTTCCCTGTGGTTCATCCTCTAGAAGTTACGATAGTTCCAGTTGTTCCAGGAGCCAACTTCTATTGCTGCCATCTGTTGTTATTTTCATTTTGTTTAATTTACCTTCTTATCTATTGTTTTTTTATTAAAGAGATTCATTACTTATTCTGTGGTATTTATGCACAACATTTGGGTACTGAAGTTAAATACGATCCAATGCACCCACAGAAATATTAAAGGAATAGGATTTGCTACATTTATCAATTTTTAATTCTCACTTTCAGATTGATTTGTTAAAATAGCTATCTTAAACTAAAGCAACGTTGAAAAGCATGATACACCTTCCATTCCAATCTAGCAATATTTTATATCAACCATAGAATCCTTTTGCAGGGTTGAAATACCCTCCAGAGAATGTGAAATATATGCTGTTATGATGGATTTTGGTTATTGCTACATATCTTAAAATTATTTCATGGAAATTGATAAAATTTGAAACAGTGATATTTTAGGTTTTGTTCTGTCGATTGGTCTCAAATTGTTTTTTTTTTTTTTTTTTTCAAAAATTTGAACCTATAAATTAAGAAAAATAACAAGTATAGATTTTAATGCTTTTATGTTTAAAACTTCTATGTTTTTAAAAAGGCATAACTTTTGTGTTTTTAATGAATATTTTAATCTAAAATATGAATTATTGTTGAATGTTCATGATGACTTGAAGTAGGGTAAACACACCAATTATTGGCATTTTAACGTAATTAAGTATTCTTCCATTAATTGTATTATCGATTAACCTATCCTTATGTCTAAAAATATTTTATACTTGTCTATTCTGTTTTATAAATCTTGCAATTTAATTTTTGACGAAATACTGAAATTTCCTATTATTTGAGTCAAAAATCTCAAAGGCAAATTTTTTCATCAATTATTGACAAACAGAAGCTAATTATATATAGAGAAAGAAATTGGTTATTGGCATTATATTCAACATCAAACGAGTTTATTTTTATTTATTTTGAACAAAATATCTTTATTTATTTATAAGCACAAAATTATCACATAATAGCTTCTAAAAACTTTTAAAGTTAATACAGTTACTATCTGTACCTAAATATTGGAAAATGGCCTGAGAAAGAAAATTACCTATGCAATTTTTATTTGGTAAGTATAATTTGATATACTTCAATCGAAATTAGGAAATAAAACTTTGGTTTTTCATATTCTAAAATATTAGAATCTTTCATAATTTGATAACTATGTTCTACTTTTCGACTATAATCTCATCATCAATTTGATAGTCTTCAGGGGCCGCGGTGGCCTGGTGGTAAGGTCTCGACTTCGGAACCGGAGGGTTCCAGCTTCGTGACCCGATTCCACCGAAGAACTGTCGTGTAAGAGGGGTCTGTTGCACGTTAAATCCGTCATGACCAAACGTCCTCCCGCTGGTGTGGTGTGGTGTGGAGAGGGGGGTGCCAGCTCAGGTGTCGTCCTCGTCATCTGACCACAGCTCAAAATTACGAGGTCCGTCCCAAAATAGCCCTAGTGTTACTTCAAACGGGACATTAATATAACCAAACCAATTGATAATCTTCGGTTTGTTCCGAGCTCTGAGAGAGTTAGGAACTGCTTTACCTTCTGAAATACTCAAAACTTGAAAATTGTTGATTGCCATTTTTTGGTAAATGTTGCCGCTGTGATGAAGTCACCCTTACTTATTACTCGATCTATGTCCATTTCGATTAAAAAGTGTACTTCTTCCCTGTATTTCTGTTCATTTCCTTCTTCAATGTTCTTTTCTTTATAACTATCTTCCATCTCACTGTTCTCATCTGGATTAATCTTGCGGTTCCCATATTTCGTCTTCTTCACTGTAGCTTTCAAGTAATTTCTTTGACTTCTTGGCTTTGGTATCTTTTTCCTATGACTGTGTCATTGCCATTTCCTTTTCCCCTCTCTGTTGCTTTTTGTAATTCAGTCTTGTCTTGTTCTGTTCGTTTTGTACTTGTTCTATTCCTCTTGCCTTTTCTTTCCTTCTTTGCCTACTTTATTTTTTGTATTCCTTTTCAGATAATTTTTACACTCAGTTGAGAGGACTACGCTTTACAAAACTTCTATATTTCGCTTCTTTCCACGGAACTTAAGCCAACTAAGAGATCTCTTGAAAGGGTTGGTAACAAGGTTTTGGCTCGATCGGGTGATTTGTGCTGAACGTGTACTTTCCATGGCTTCTACAGTTATCAGTTTCTGGTGCTGCTCAGGACGTGAGATGTTGGATTCTAAGAGAGGTATCATTAAGTCAATAATTAATATGTTACAATCCAATTATTGATGCATCCATGATCCTGTTATTGATAGCTCTAAAAACAAATGAATCCTTCAATTATTTTCAAAAGTAAAAGCATCATTCTGTTATAATTGTAAAAATAACTGCAATAAGCAAATAAACAATGTCTTATGAAATGCTTCACCTCTAACAGCTCTTGTTTTAATCGAAATTGTCATTTGAAAAAAGTTATTTATATCGTCAAGAAGTAGAGTCAAAATGAGTGAACTCAGACAAAATAAGATAGGAGAAAGTTTGTCTCACCTCTTTATCAAAATCCGCAAGAACGTGACGTTTGATGTGAAGTGTTCAGAAATATCCTTTCCCCACACGTTATCCTCCATTGGAGACTTAGCATTGGCGGAAATCCGTAACTGATTAATTGAATTTGAAATTCTAGGTAAATTCAAACACTTCTTATTTTATTTCATCTAAGTTACATCAGTCAATAATTTGTATCATTAATTATTAATAATTTTAATTATATAACTGGGCCAAAATGGGGTGTCAATATAAATTTATTAAAAGAATGGTACTATGCTGTCTCTCCTGTATGGTGCTGTCGTATGGGCAGGGCACTTAACTAAACAACAGATTGCTAAATTATATACAATTCAACTGTTTCATTAGTTAAAATTGCTAAATGTTGCAGGATTAGTCCAACTAACTCACTGAATGTTTTCTTGGGAATACCTCCTCTCTATATCGTTGCGAAAAGTCTTAATTTTAAATTCCCGATTTGCCATAAAAGATCCCCGAATTTTAAGTTTATTTTAGATGTTGATAAAGTAGATAATAACATTAAAATTAATATTTCTATAGAAAGTTAAAAAAAAAATGTTAATTTCCAAATAATATCAAAAATCCTGAATTTGAGGTGTACACTGACGGTTCTGGATTCGATGGCAAGGTTAGAGTCGTGGTGGGCATTTTTAAAAGTAATAAACTAATTAGAAATCATTGTTTAAAATTAGCCCCTTATAATTCTGTTTTCCAGGCTGGGATGGTGCCAATTAATTTTGATGCTAGCTGGGCATCGGAAAACTGCGTCAAAGTTAACATTTTTTACATAGAGCCTTTCATCAATTGAAATTTTAAAGAAAATGAAATACAATTCGAAATTTATTAATGATATGAAATTAAACATGATCTAGGCGAAAGGGTTGATAGGCTTGTCCTGGGTGAAAGCACATGCCGGTATCCCGGGTAATGCGTTAGTCGATCATCAAGCCAAGTCTGAAAACTGAAAAAGTTTGTCTTGGATGAATGGCAACGATATTGGAATAACTCAAACAAAGGTGTAAGAGTCAGAGGGTATGTTCCCAGAGTTGATTTTAAACTATTAACACATAATAAATACTTATTATTATTATTATTATTTTCGCTTCTGCGCATAGTCATTTTCCTTTTTATTTATATAGATTTAATACAATAAACAGCCTATTCTGTATCTGCGGTGGTCTGGGGGATGCCGGTCACTTCGCTTTTGAATGTGCAATCATTAGTCCTCATCACCTTACCCGCCCCTCTTGCGAATCTAAACCTCATTGGTTTCTTAGTGTACTCAGGAATGAGTCTTCTCTAAGGGTGGTGGGGAGGATTTGTGAAGACTCGAAAGATATTTGTGAGGAAATTCAGCGAAGGCTAGGATGATGGTCTGTGTCTTGGGTTGTTTGCAGCTTGTTTTAATTGATTCTTTATTTATGTAATTATTCTGGAACAGCTTCTAGTTTGTTTGTTTTTTATATAGGATTATAGCTATTAAAAACTGTACGTTTCTGTTCATATTCTTGATTTACCTTCTAGTAATGCTTTTTTTGTTAAATATATTTGTCATTCTGGATCTGCTTTGTATTTTCACCTTGTATTTGTGTGATTCACCTATTTTTTACTTTATATAGTGGGAGAGATATATGATTTTAGATATTGGTACATTGTTTGATATTTCTGTATGTCTATGTCTACTATACTACTGTATCTACTATGTCTTCCATCCTTTGGACATTGTGATATTTTTATCCTTACATGTGCTACTGCTTTCTATATGTACTTTTCAACTTAATCTCCTAAACCCAGAAATCGGTTTGCTAACTATTTAATTTAAATATTTTATTTTAGTCAAATGAACTATAATCTATACCCTTATTTACCACCCATATTCTGGCGATGACTGTAAACATTTTAATAAATAAATAATGGTTCTCTTCTTTGCGATCTTCAAGGTTTTACACCCTTTCGGATAGGCAGGTCGTTATGGGGTAGACTAGACCAATAATTTGGGTCATGTCAATAATAAATGTCTTTTTTCTATATTTAAAAACTCCGAGCTTTCATTTAGCATTAGGATTTGAAACTGTTTATACTTCCTTAATCCTTTATTCAAAACTCAAAATGTTATATGCAGCCGAGCTACTTTGGAATTTCGATATGTATTTGAAATCGGGCGTTGTTGTATATAAAAAATGAGTTTTGATACGAATAGGAATGAGTATAGGAATACGAACACTTTCTCTTGAATTAAAAATATTCTTGCACTTCGGAGAATATATTTTTACAACGACAGACAATTGCTGTTTTATTTGTGATAATTAGTTTTGGATTATACTTTGAATTAGTTTTGGACTGGTTTCCTTTTCGACTGTACCACTTGGCTGATATTGAACAGATCTTTTTGATTCTGTAAATTATATTTCTTCATAAAAATTTATAAAAATGAGTTATTTATTAAATGTATTTTTTTATAAACTCATGTTTTCAACCATTCAGTAGTCATAATAGTTCCAGACACCGCTCTACATTTGTTCTTTTGAGACGATACTTTAGGGAATTTGAGATGCGCGAGGATAGAACCTGGGACCTTGTGGTTCGCAGTCCAGTAACATGACCATGATACCAAAACAATTGTTCGGATATCAGAGCTGTTAACTGGCTCCTCAATACTTTATGCCTTTAACATTACAATGTATGAAACGTCCTTTCAATGTAGTTTAAAAAGCAAGCAAGCAACATAAGCAAACATTTCACGACAAGTCATTACTGCCATGAAGGTATTTTCGGTATACTTCTTGAATCGCATATTTAATAGTAGGCTTCGAGATCTTCACTTTTAATATTTTAACAAGAAAATAAAAGTAATGTTCTCTTTTTTTTCAATTGAACAATTTTCAGTTGTTCTCTACGTTGAATTAAATTGAATTGAGGAAGCAAATGAAATTGACACATTATGATTATAAAATGTAATTTAGATAAAGACTCAGAATGAGACTCGATTTCACGTGAAGTTTACTGTACAGACTTACTTGGTGCAAATCGCAAATATCAGAAATTCATGGAAAGCTATTTGGTAAGAAAATTTGGACAGAGAATTGTAGGAAAAGTGATGCCTTTGTTACCTAATTAACTTTCAAATTTAAAATAATTATGTTAAAATATCGCACCCATTTCTTCAAAAACGAACGTCAATCGTACTAAAGAAAATTGCATAAAAAAAGGAAGAAATGGAAATTGAAAATTTATGAATAAGAAAAGACTATGATTGATAAAGGTTAGTGTTGTGATCACTATGACATGTTTGTCATATTTACCTTTGTGATTCTATTCATTATATTAGTTGAAGCCCTTATGATTGCAAACAATTCATATAATTATTATGGAATTTGACTTCATCTCAAAACAATATTCAGTTGCGTTCAAGTATGAACAGTTCTTTGATCAAAGAAAAATTGCTGTTCCCACTCTATTTGCACTGATTACTCTATTTGTAAATATTCTTCCCTGTAGATAAAAAGAAACAGCAGTTAATCAGACCCATTAACCAAACTAAATTTAACCAGTTCACAAAGGGGGAAAAAGAAGTTTAAGTAAGGAGAAAATCATTCTGAACCTCCTCTTAAAAAATTGAATTATACATACTGAAAGTATAATATAGCATTTGTCATTCGGCTCAGATAATTACAAATATTTACAATTACAGATATTAATTACAGACAATTACATATATTAGAGGTACTTTTCAAGCATTCGCAATTTAAAATCCAATTAAAAAATATTTCAGATACCTTTCCTACGATATTTCCTATACTTATAATATCATTCCTAATTCATATTTTTTCCCGTATAAATTCATATAATTTTATTTTAAACAGTATAATACAGTGACAAATAAAAGAAAAAAGACAAAAATAAGAAAAATTTTTGCTACAGAAAAAAAAGATTAAATTGTGCAGATATTAAAGTAAGCATCGTATTAAAAATCACGATGTTCTCGATGTTAAAGTGCATCTCATTAACAATGACAAATTTTTATTAGATGACTTAAAAATGACGCGGAATTTTCTGGCTAACATGATGTAACTGGGCTCAAACATGATAGTCATTATGTTTCTTGGAGCGACAAAGCTTATATTTTAAACATATTCTGTTAATGTTGTTTGGACTTCATCGATCAAGAAAGGAGCACGCAATTGCGAATTTATTTCTCAAGAATGCGCTTAACATTCTCTCATAATATACAGGGTGTCTCAAAAACCTTGACCACGGCTTTTAGTCCTTAAATATTGATCATAGACATATAGTGTAAATTACAAAGTTGCGTAGAAAAAGGTGCAAACTGTTATGAAATCGATTAAAATTTTCAGGGGGTTAAACTTCAAAAAATACAAAATTTAAATTTTTATACGGACTTCGTACAAAAAAATTCCCAGTAAGTGAAATGTGCCCCATCCTCTAATAAGGTCACGTACAAAATTTCAGAATTTTATCATGATAATTCTCAAAGATATGTTAAACCAAAGTTGAAGAATGATCAATAACAAATTGAAATGCAAATGTTTACAGCTTCAGTGCAGATGACGAGGCGCATTAATGCATCATAAGAAAATTAAATATGCTTCATATCTTTATTTTTAAATACAAATTTTAAAATCTATGCTTCCTGAACTTGTAAAAAATCTAATGTAATCTTTCATTAAAGTAAATTTTCCTTATGTAATCTTTCTTTTAAGTTATTATTTCTACTAATTTTTAATACCTTTGAACAAATAAATAGTAAAGTTATTATTTATTTATTCAGTCATTACTTTCTTTGTTAATTTGTGTACGACCCCTAAAACACGAACATCCGACATGATTTTTTCTCTTTGCGTACTCATATCCAGGTATCGAAAAGTAGTGTAAGTCAGCATTTATTTAATTTCATATCTTTGAGACTTTTTGTGATAAAATACTGAAATTTCGTACATGACCCTTTTGAAGGATGTGGCGCCTTTTCCTCATTGGGAATTTTTTTGTAAGGGGTCCTTATAAAAATTTAAATTTTGTATTTTTTAAAGTTTAAGCCCCTGAAAACTTTAATTGATTTCATAGTAATTTGCACTTTTTTTTAAGCAACTTTGAAATTTATAGTATATGTCTACGATCATTATTTCAGGAATAAAAGCCGCGGTTAAGGTTTTTGAGACACCCTCTATATTACATAAAAACTCAGCCCATTTAGGAAATCATCTGTATTTAGCCAAAAACTGAAAGAAAACGAAATATTTTAAAAGTAAATTTATATATCTACTTTCATATTTCTGAATATTCATTTACTTTCACCTTTCCTTATTTTTGTTCTGCTTTGCATAGTTAAATTTCTTTATATATCTTTGAATGTTAAATATTTTCAATGTTCCCAGCAACCAAGCAAAGAAGGTTGACAAAAAACAATAGTGTCTTATATATTCATATTTTTGCGTTGTATTTTTAAGTACATTTTATTTAGCAGATTTTTTAACAAGAAAAAACAAGAACGGAAACACAAAGGTAGTTACATTCTATAACTATTCTTTTGCTTAAAAATCACCATATGGGAAATTGTAAGTATGCAGTAAGATGTTTTGAAAGAAATGAGGATCTATGTTTCCGCAATTTTCTATTAGAGTATAAATATCTGTGATTAAAATATGCAAATGCAATCAGATATAGGGCATGCGTACATAATGTGATTATTACTCTCAAACATCTGAACAGAACACTTTTAAATATCCCCATAATCAAAATGAAAAAAAAAAAAAAGAATTTTGCTTCCATCACAAAATTCTACATAGGTGTTATCGAGTTAAATTTCTAAAAAAAAAGTCATTATTTTGAAATTCATCTACAGTAAATATTAGGTATTTAATAAAACTGACTAGTAATTAAATGAATTGAATATCAAATATTAAATACAACTTAAAAAGAGGAAACATTCGACTTATTACATCAATGTCTATTTGGTATAATTATTCAGCAGACAATATCTTTATTTTAAATCAGTCCTGCATTAAATAGTCTCTAAACAGTTTCATTACATCAGTGTGAGTGCATTTAAGAAACAAAAACGTTTTGTGCTCGCGCTACATCTTCATACACTAAAGAAATCTGGTTCCGAACTGACGATGCTTTTAACCACAAGCCATGTCTGTGCGGCCAAATCACTTGTGACGGGGGAAAAAAGTAGAAGATGCAAATCCAAATTATATTGTTGTTGTTTCTTATGGCACTTGCCACGGACAAGCCCGCTGTCCAAAGACAGCCGATTTAAGCCTAAGGGGTAGCGCCTCTTGTTTTTATCGTAGAGCCAACTCGGGCCAAGAGTACGACTTGACTACTCACGCATCACTCATTCGCTTGCACAACCCCTATTTACAGGAGGGCATATTCACACAACTCACGGATAGAACAGGAAGAACAACCATGCCCTTACCGGGACTCGAATCGGGGACGCCCAGATCACGGGAAAGATGCGCTACCCCTATGCCAGCACGCCGGTCCAAAATATATAAGTGCAATATATTAGTTTTCCGCTTCAAAAAAAAATGAGAGTTATCTAATAACAAAAATGAGAGGTATCAAAAAGCCATGATAAAATTCTGTTCCATTTTATGTTTTTAAACATCTGTAGGAATTCCAATCTCATAAAAATGTTCGCACATTGAAGATGTTTTAAAATTATTTTAATCCCTGATTTTTTTGAACTGATTGAAATCAATTCCAGAAGATGGATATAGGCATAAATAAAACAAATGATACTGATAAATGTGTGGTCAGTATAAAGTGGTCAAACATCTTCGAAGGAGAGGTGCGAAATATCAATCACAGAATCCCGATTCTTTCCATCAACCGAAAGAACTAAAAAGAGATCGTGGATACTGAATGGATAACGCGAGTTGAAATCCTTTTCTCTGATTGGTTCACTCGCTGAGTCTGATGAGTGGTGGCGCTGGTTTCTCACCCCATGGCAGTCGCGAGATCCTGAAGCTTACTCCTATAGCTGGTTCTCGCAGGTATAGTACGCGATTTTTTGGGTCGTTACTTTTTAAGTTCCAAGACTATAACGACTGAAATGCTTGACAGATAAACGCTGGAAACTATTTTGAATGAAAGGACAATAATTTTGTAAGATTCGCCAATTGTTGTCAAATGTGTTAAAAATTACTAAAGGACATATTGAACCCTTTCTTCAAGTTATTTTGGTTGCGCTTTTAAAGTTGTTTCATCAGATCTTTCGGGCAACTTTTGCGGCCGCTAGAATTTATTAACTTTCTACGGACTTCTAACTGGCGGAGAAAGAATTATTTTTTTGGAGCAGGCGGGGGTTGAGATCGTTCCACTAGTTTTCATTTACCTTTGAATTGCAAAGACCAATTTATTTCTTTTTAAAAACCTCAGTGAAACAAACCGTTTGAATGATAGAAAAATGACAGACTGGAAGTAGAACTGAAAACTCTCTCAGCTGCGTCTTTTGGTTGAATCAAATACAATCAAAATGAAATCGAAAATTGGATTTTTAGCTCTAATGTGCCATATTCTGTATTTTCAAGGTAAGATGCATTTTGATATTGTTTAATTATATAAATACGTTTCAAATAATATGAGCTTTCATTAATATTATTTTCAGTTTCATGACTTATTGTAAAACAATTGAAAATTGGAATATTCAGTATAAAACAATGAGATTGGAATAAAACGTTTATAGAACGAACTTTTTGTTCACTTATGAAACTACAACAAAAATACGACATCTATATATTTGCAATTATATTTTAGTAGATATTTTTTATTATAATGCATTATCAAATAATATAAATAACTTAATTTAAATTGCAAACATTTTAATATTGGAAAATATGAAAAACATATGTCTTCATGACTGACTCATTTTACATTGACTTAATAATATTTGAACCTAGTATTAATCAACGCCTTTATTTTTTTTTATTTTCTTATGATTCAAATACTTTGATATTTCTTTTCAGCTAACTGATTTGAAGAAAATTCAAGATTATTTCAAAAAATTATTTTAGTTGAATTGAAATAACCAACATCTAACTGGCCGACACTCAAAAAATTTTAGTGAAGTATTTGAAAAAACCAGATATTGAACTTTTATTTTTTTAGCTAGACTCATACAAAAAGTCAGAAAAATGTAAATTTTTTTAACTAAGTGACTGATGTGCAAACAATGGACTTTTTAACGGAAGATTGAAAGAAACCGCGTAACTCTGATAACCCGTTTTTGTATCAAATAAATTCCATTCCATTCTTATATCTCACAAAGTATGTGAGCATAATTTGTGCTTAAAGTGATTAATAATTTTTGTAATTTCTTTCTAATTCTTTTGAAATGATCTCCACAGAAAATGCTTTATATGATTACTATGGCATTTCTATGATTTTTATAAGTATATTTAACTCCCTGCAGCTTACAGAGGGAAATAAGGAAGTGCATAAATATTTAGAAATGTGTTCAACAACTCTGATACTGTTTCTATGAGAAAATGCCCAATTGTTAAGTAATTTACAGGCGAATAAGCCGAAAAGTATCATAAAATGCAGAATATGCATGAATGATTGAGTCGTGCAATTAGAGAAATTGTTTAGTGAGCTTTTGTTAAATGATTCTATTGAGATATGGATTTGCTAGAAATTTCATTTCAGCGAAGGAACTGAATTATTATTCCTTTGAATGCAGAGCATGTTAAAAATATTTCAGAGCGGAATCATTTTTAGAAGCTGATTTCCAACTTATCTTCTAATTCTGTCTTAGATTATACGTTTCTTTTAAATAGAAATAATTATAAGGGAGAATATTCATTGGGAAATATTTTACCTACTAAGATATTGGGCACAAGAATATAAAAAAAATCATACATCATCCAAATGATCCAGGTTAAAATCAATCCTATTTTTTATATGTGTTATGAATTAAAACTTCTTTGTTAGATGTTTTCTCAAGTTCATAAATTTGATTTGACTTTTTTATATCTTTTTTACTTTTCTCCAAATAAGCAGAACTTTTTCGGTTAAGAAGACTTCAAACATATATCCCAAATAAAATGATAAATTATAGAATCACAGTTCTCCCTTTTTATTTAAAAGGATTTTGTTTGGAAGAGCGTTGACGGTATTATACATTCAAACATATTGAAGAATATAACAATAATATCTGAGTAATTTATTTAATCTTATTCTTCATTTCATTTATAAAACAGTATTTGGACTTCGCATCTTACCAATCAATGCAACTTTGTAGATCAGTTGTTTCAAACCTTCGACTCAATCTTATTTTTGAGAGAAATGGGGTACATTTTATAATTGTAAAAACCGGATATAATGTATAAAGGGGAGTAAAACAAGATGTTACTAAGATCCTAGAAGGGTTCTAAGATTTGATTCTCTTGGCGCCAATAGTTTGCTTCACTGATAACAATTATTGATTGTTAATTATAGAATTTGTTTTTCGAAGAATCTAAGCCAATTGATAGAAATTCAAATATTTGGTCATTATTCATTTTTTTTTCTGATTAGATTCTGATCAATGCGAAAAAAAGCAAATTTAAGAAATAGCTGCTCAAAACATCATTTATAGGTACTTTCTTCTACAATATTTCGTTTTATTGATAATTCAAACTAGTTAAAACTCTTTGAATCTCTTGAAATATTAGATGAATAGAACCGGAAAAAAATATTTAATTTACTAATTAATTTAAAATATTTAATTTGTTTATTTAACTTGTAATCGATCCATTACAAAATATTTCATATTAAATATTTTCATGGACAATTAATAATTTTATATTCGAATCGAAACATAAAAATTGAAATTGTCATATGCTAGATCTTTGTTTACAATTAAGTGCCTCTTAAATTTTTTAACTTTTTTGTATGAACTTTGTGTTTCAAATCATTTTTTAGTTATATTAATGAAATCGCACTATTCTGGTTCATTTAATTTTTAAATACCTTCAGTCTATTAAAATGAATGCTTAAATTGGAGTTTCTGAACTTGCTTTCTTGATAATCAGACCTTTCTTTTTTCTCTAACTTTCATACCCTAAACTCTCTGATTGTTGCTTCATAAGGAAAAAAAAAGTTTGCAGGAACTTCAGAGGAGAAAGGCACTGCTTTATGAAAGCAAAATTGACAGTCGATACAAAAGGCTCGGCGTTCATTTTTAGGGCGCAAATTACCAAATCTTCAAGAATTGAAATATAATGGAACGATTTGCTGAATAATTTTGGTCATTGAACTATTAATCATTGTGCGAACATATAACATTCTTATATCTGAGAAAAATTATAATGGAAGTTAATTAACTTGTCCAATAGATATACTCGTATTGTTCTTTAAGTGCAAATTTGCTGATATTCAACCTGTTCTTAAAAAGAAATTAGCATATTATATATTATGAATTAATTACCTTTACTGAGGTTGTTGTAAATTAGTACTAACAATTCTTTGATCGAAAAATTTAATAAAAAGAGAATTTTTTTTTCAAATATGCCTTAGGTAAATAAAATTCACCTGAAAATGTGATATAAAGATAAAGAAGCATACTATATTTAAACGAAGCTAACGAAAATAATAATAATAATAATAATAAAATAACCCATCAAAATACCATACCTATCAAACTGACTAATCAGAGATTATTGGAAATTTTTCGATAGAATGTGAACTACATTAATCAGATAACTGAGCTATCAAAAACACTTGAAGTAAAAAAATAAAATAGCATAATTATAAACAGAAATAAAACATTCAAAAATGCTCTTTGAATAGAATGCCTATAACAAATGGGCCAATATTGATTCCAAAAGCCTTTTGAGAAGAGTCTCTAAACATTGAATGCTGTGGAAAGAGGAAGAGAAATTGCCAAAGACATAAATGCATACATTTCCCCAATTCCATATTAGATTATGGAAGGCCTTCTCAAAGATGAGGCATTCAATATACTATAACAATGACTAAAAAGATTTGACTCCGCAAGGAATAAAATATTCGATAATGTAACAAATTTATACATAGACTGCTTTGAAAAAAACAACCCTGGAGCTTTCATGCATATTGATTGCCTTATTTTCCAACTAGAAAAAACACGTGGGATTAAATTATTCATGATTATTAATTATAAAACTCAATGCTTCATTTCTTACAACCCATTGTTAAAATGCTTCTATGAAAGCAGTAAATATTTCTAATTTAAATTGATGTCTACAATCTTTTCCTTTACAATGCACAGGATACTAAATAAAAAAAAAAAACCTATAAAAAACAAATGGCTTTCATGAACGATTCAAATTAAATACGTTCATACAGAGTTTCATAGTTTTTATATTTAAGAGTAAAATTCCAAAAGCATTTTTTTTTCATCCACACACTGCTCTTATTCAATCATTTATTAAAATATTGCTTACTTTATTTTTCAAGCTCTTCTTCTAAACAACTCTAGTGGCAGCATCTGACACAATTTGGATCTTATGAAACTTTTGAAACTCCTGTATTTTTCCTGTACATGAAACTCCTGTATTTTTCAACTTATATACACTTCTCTGTGCTGTCTTAATGATTTTGTTTACTATACATTTTGAAGAAGACCTTTATTCGTATTTTTGTGTTAAGTTTGGAAGTTTATTTTATAAATTACATTTCCATGATGTTTTTATTGTACAGCGTTTTTATTTCTTTAAATTTTTCCAAATTTTTAACATTTAATAAATAATTGTAGCAAACATATTGAACGATTTGCCAGAAAGACCCTGTTGATTAGAAAATATTCAATTATTCTATTCTGATTTCTAAACAATTGTTTTTTTATATTATTTTAATTTCTTATATTGGCTAACTGCTTTAGCCTTTGGCTCTTTCATGTTTCCTCAATTCAATAATATTTATCTTGAATCTGAAGCACATTAAGAAATAAAAATAAATTTTTTTTTCATTTTGATTTGTTTAGGAAGTCTCAATTTCTTTTCTCCTTTAATTGACAGCAACTTTTCAGAACAATTTTATTTGTTTCCTTCAGCTTCTGAATTCAATTGATCTAAGTTTTATTCCATTCTTTATTGAGTGTTTGTCTCGATGTCCTGGATTTCAATGTGGTTTCACAACATATTCGTTGCCTCCATTGTTTCATTTCATCTATATTTATTATAAAAGTTTTATGTAATACATTCTTTAAGATTCTTTTGGTTTTAATTCTTTAAAATCCATTTTATTCGCGTATTTTCTCTAATTTCTAATTGCTTTCTTCCAATATAAGAGAATAATTATCATAGCATTCTGGCTTTAGTAAATCTTAATTACTTTTCCCCTTTTATTCATTTCCTTTCTGTGTGTATTATTTATCTTTAAACTAGTAGAAGTCGTTACACTCTAAATAAGTTGAACTTTTGTTTTTGCTAATGTTTCAGACGCAAATTTATTAAATAACTAAAAAAAGAAACAGGATTCAATTCAAATCGATAAACTGCATTGGTAAGCTACCTCCAAAATAGAAAGCATCTATTTCACTTAATAAGCAAATAAAATAATCATTAACAAAAGCTAAGAGTTAATGCGAAACAAAATAAATTAAGTAAGTAAACAGCTAAAAAATTAAAATAATTAATGCTTGAAAACTAAAAAAGAAAATTTAGTTTCAAAATCATTCCTCGGTTGAAAAGTATTAGTTAATATGTTGATAGGTGGATCAATAAACTGAGGGAATTAAACGCAATTAAAAATTATTATACGAGTATTTGAAAACAGCAAAAGAAGCAAGGTGAAGGAGTACTTTTTGCTCTTCAGAGTTCAACAATGAGAGCTAATAAAGTGTCAAGATATTACTAGCAATGCATCTTCGTAAAGAAAAATAATGCCATCTATGGTTGTCTCGAAATGGCATATAAAGGACTCATTTGATATGAAGGGATACTTCGATTCAATAAATAAAGTGAATAAATCAGAGCAATCAATACATTAAAATCTTATTGCTCACGAATGAAAGGAGTAAGTAAAATAAAAAAATTGAAAAACTCTTTATAAAATGGAATTTTAATATCATCTTCTTTTTCTAAATCCGCGACAGTTTGAGAGTGTGTTAATTCATATTCCAAGAGAAAATTTGAAAAAAAAAAATGAAACGTAAACATTGGGCTAAAATATTTAATACTATGGAACTTTAAAGAATTAATAAAATATATATTCTATACGATAAGGAATTTTTGTTTCTCAAACGCTATTTTCATTAAAAATATTGTTCTGCCATTTTCAGGCAGAATAGTTAAAAATTTTAGGAAAAATAAGGCGACAATTCCATCTTAATAATAATAGTTGTAAACTTAACAAGAGTTTAATGAGCTATGTACAGCTACAAATTTATTTTTTTTAGATAATTAAGCAGAATTTTATAAATATGCACTTGTTTCCTAAGTACGACAATGCATTATTAGTCATAAATGGTTGATACATGGATTTAAAATTTTTTTCAAGATTTAAGTAACCTGTTTGTTGTATCCTATGTATTGCATTAATAAACAAGTCAAAGTTAGGTAATTACACTTGAATAGAGAACATTACAATAAACTTCAAAACATAAGAAGTAGTTTGAAATATTCAGAGTTACGGATATTGAGTGGAATTACTTCGAAATCTGTGCGTATACTGCTTAAAGGAGGAAGAGAAATATTCTACATTTAAAAAATAGAATAAGCACACCTGGTTGCACGTTCCATCAAAATAAGCAATAAACATAGCTCTTAATTAATATGAACAGTTAAAAAGAAATTTTGAACAAATATTTTAGGAAACATTATAACTCATTGAAATTTCAAAAATGCAGAAAATTCGATGATAATCGCAGAAAAATTCTAAAATAAATTACAAGTATTGAATTTCTTTCATTACCAAGCATAATATTTTTTTATCTTAGCAAAATATTCGTTCAGATTCAAAACTGCTTTACACGACAACTAGAATAAAATTAATATTAAATATTTCTATGTTTAATATTCGCAATGGATATAAATTTCTCCAGCTGATTATCTACGAGGTATTCAAGTAGTTTAAATATCATGGATTTGAAAATTAATATGCTATTTATTATATAATGTTTTTGTCAAATAAATAATACGTGTTTTGATTCAAATATAGACTAATTAGTTTGACATGAATGTCTCTTATCAAGGGAATTTTGAATTGAACTCTTCTAGCATCAAACCTCGTTTGTTCGTGATAAGCTAGAGAGATACAATCGTGTTTTACTTATTCGGATAATAGATGTTGACGTTTTTTTCGTCATGGCATATTGCATAAAGATGTGCCTCTCTTTTTTATGAAAGCATCATGTAAAATCCGGAATTATCGTATTTAAGTAGAAAAAATTACTTTTCACATTTCAATATTTTCCTATAATAAAGTCTTTGAAAGCTTCATTTTTTTTCACTTCCCGACCTTTTCTTGTTCTGATTTCTCTTGTGTTTTCTAAGCTTTAAATGATGCTAAAAAATTTCACAATTTTATTTTGTTATATCAGAAATAAATATCAAGATTACTAATTTTGTAATACTTCTAGCATGTATTATTACACATTAAACTGTAATAATATATGCACCAAAGTATTTGGCTGGCATAATTTGAATGTAATTTTTCTCAGACCTCATTAACCTACGTTAAAATTTCGAAATCTGTTCATTCTTTCATTTCAGATTTCGAATATTCTGCAAAGTTCTTTCTTCTGTTCCAGAAATCAACGATCGAAACTGGTAACATAATTAGCTACAAAAATCAAGCCAAGAAATAATTCAAAATTGAAAGTTATTAATTACTGATGAACAATAATTTTAGTTTGTGCCTAAATATAATGGTATTAATCATATTTTATCGAAAGAAATGACTTAAAATATTTTTTTCGGAAATATACTATTGCGATCTAATTAATAGCCAAAGTGGATTTCTTGAGTAACATAATATTGCATGTATGAAAAATTCTTTCAAAGCCATAATTTAACTCTTTGTAGATATATATAATCATTGTTACTATTGTACTATTATCTTGACGAGAGTTGGTTTCGAATTAAAGCCATTTAAAATGTTAAATCGTTAACTGCAATTAAAAAAATGAAAATTTAAAATAATTTACCAATACTTATGAATGTCTATGTAATTGCTCGTTAATTATGTTTAAAATTCAATTTAATAAGTGGAATCTCATTAAATTTATTTTAAAAGAAATGCATCCACTGAAAATTCTCAAATTTCTAATTAAAGTAATCACTCCTTATTGTTCAAAAGACCAATTCAGTTTTAATGCGTGGGCGTAAATCTTCTAAATTAGCTTCATATTCTGAGTAAATATTATTTGATAAATTGTAATGATAACGTCTATTTGAAAAGAATGGTATGGATAGGAGAAATAATTATGTAATGACGGAATGAAATGAAAGCAGCCATGCATAAAAAGTTGACTTGATATGGAGTCGTTTATAACCTATCAGTGAAATCTAATTCAAAATATTATGGTGACTGTCAAAAATATAAATAGGAAACTATCTCAAATATCTGTATAAATGAGTTTTGAGAGACAAGAATTTAAAGGAAATAAAATTGAAGATCAATTTTTAAAATGAATATGAAGAGTATTTGTGATTTCATTAATTATGGCCATAAAGTCTGGAATAATTGGAGAATATGATGAAATATGTAATAGTAGTGAAATTATTACCAAATAGAAAGAAACACTGCTCACCGACTTCAGCATATTGATAGTATATTGATGTAATTGTATTAAATGATGTTTTCTAGAAATTGGGATTATATTCAAAGGAATGATTCTCTAAAATTCAATTTGATAACAAAGAAAAAGGGCAATATCTCTTATGTTAATTGTAATGATATTAATTTTAAAAATGTTTGCAATTACATTCTCAAAACAAGATCAGATGTTCACTTGAGGAGAGTGAAGACTTAGATAAATTTTAAATTCATATTTTGCACTGAGCGGCACGAAATATTTAACAGAATTGGATCCTTTATTAATAAAAATGTCTTCCAAATATAAAGACTTTAGAGTGTTTTTCAATATACAGGGTTATTCAAAACTATTATATTCCTTATAAATGGATATAATTCTTGTATTAAAAAAATATTTTAATACAACAAAGAAAGAAATTTATAGATTAATGTTTATTAGTTGCCTTGATATCAGATCCTGAATAGCAATCAGGAAATCAAATTCTGAAAGGCATAGTAGTTTGAAATTACAATTATTCCTTATTATAATCTCTTAAGATATAACCAAGAAATGCAATGTGAATACGAGTAAATGATTGCTTACAAAACATTGTCTTTGAAACTCTATGCAACTCTGAACCTAAAAAGATTATGCATGATTAGTAGGCAAAAGCAGGATACTTATTTTACTCTAAAACTAGATGTATAGGGCTTTAAAAATCTCTTGTGTTTGTAAACTTGAAGAATTAATTGTCTTTTCAAAAACTTTTGCCAATCATGTGATCGGTTGTTTTTTTTAAACATAACAAAGATATCTCAGAAAATTTAGAGCTCAAAGAAAAGTATATTAAAATACTTTTCTCTAAAATTCACATTTAACATTTTCACAAATTCACATTTTTCGCTCTTTAGAAAATGAGGAATGTAGTTGTCTATTAGGGTTGATAGTGGAATCAAATATATAATAAGTGTGTAGTTTTATCGTTCTTACTAAATGAGCATTAGCGACGAATTACATTTATATATATTCTTAAGAATTATTTATGGAAATGTTCTAATAAAATTTTTAAAAAAATCCATATAAATATATTTTAATATTTTTTCCTTCTTTATTCTCTCAATAAATACATTAGGTAAATTATTTTGAAAATATTAGGTTTACCAAATTAATTTTTGTTTTAATTTGGAAAAATTATATTTCTAAAATTTAAAACAAATCTATATAAATATATTTTAATATTTTTCCTCCTTTATTTTTTAATAAACACATTTAGCAAATTATTTTGAAAAATGTTCATATAATTAGTTTAATCTAAGTACTATTGATATTTCTATTTTATTCACTGAAATGCAATGCATTTTCGAAACATACTGTTCAATAAAAAAACATTGAATTTGCTGCTTAAATCGAACTTTCATGTTTTAATTTCAGTTCATAATATGAAAGTCAAAGACATACGAACTGAAATAAGAGCAATAGTAATTCCTGAGCATTTGTTCAAGGAATTTAACTGATGGAAGCGTTTCTTGCCTTTTATTTAGGCCCTCATTTATAATTTTGAATTAATCTGTGTTTCAGAATTAGAGTATTGTGAGCGTTCTTTGAGAAAAAAGCGCAACGTTTGAAATTGAAATAAGTATTACGTTTACCTTTATATTACCCTTGGCTTCTAAAATTAATGATTTTTCCTAAGTATTTGGATGATTAAAAAATGACAATTGCATGCAGTTTTGTTATTACACTTGCAAAGAAAAGAAATCAAATAAAATATCTGCGCGTCAGACGCATTGCTTCGCCGTTTGATTTCACTCAAGTTTTTATCCGGCACTTTTTTTTTTCTTTTGCTTGATATCTGTGACTTGATTTGAATTTATATTTAAATGTATGTTTAAGCATAAAGATATGTTTTTTTTTCCCCGGATCATATTAAAACAGAATCTAATTTTTCATTATTTTGAGTGAATAATTAATACGTTACGAAACAGTGAAACATTTAATATCACTTTGTATTTGTTTCATATTATTTATTCCAAAAAACGAATGGACTTCTAAAACACTCTCAACCCTCTCAAAAATAGTTAAATAATGACTAAATTTTATGTGCAAAATAATTATTATTTGAAATAATTAAAATTCATTTCATTTCCCTTTGTTTGACATTAATTTTTTTTTTATTTTAGGTAAGAGTGAAAGGTGTTTCTTTCCAAATGTTCCTTTTCAGTTATCAAAACTCGATGCAAAATGACAATTGAATGTCATTGGACACATAAATTTCTTAATGATTTTTAATTCAAAGAAACATAGTTTGATCAGGTCTTTTTTCAGTCGGCCTACAAATAAGTCGCGGAAGTAAAATGTTACTATTATTATACTTTATATTGCTTTCCTCGGCTATGAATTTTAAAGTTCTTAACATAATAAATATTGAATTAAACTAATATTGGCTTAAATATTTTTGATTAGAGCAAGTATTAATTTTAATGAAGTGCAATAGTTGCAATGAAGCGAGTTCGAAAACCCTAAGCAAAAATTCAAAATAATGTGCATATCCTTTATATTAAGAAATTAATTTAAAGAGATTATTTCAAAATTTTCATTACTTTATATTCGAGAAAGGGAGGGTTAGAAGCTTACTTCACGAAGTAATGTACTAGCATAAATATTAAAACATTGTGGCTTTTCTTTTATAAAATACATGTAATACATACTTGCTTTAAAATTTAAGCAATTCATATTTTGAAACTTCAGAAAGCATGCATTCATAATATGGGTTAGTACTTTTAGGCAGATAAAGAAAACATAGCCTTTACGACATGTGTTCTATGGCATGCCACAAACAAATACAAAAACAAACAAAAAAAACCCGCTAAAGTGTTTTTTGAAGAACTGCCTTCATATTGATGTGAAAGCTTCTTAAAAAACTTAAATATTCCCCTTCTATATTTCTCATGCATCCATTTACAACAGCTATTCCCTACAGTAATATCTATCCATCATTAAAATTTCAAGCCAGGGAAAAAACCGTTTCGGCAGGAAGATTAACGTAGCCGAACAATGTGATATCTTACTTTGGAGTTCTTTCAAGGATTTTGATGTATTTGTAAAAAAAATATGTAACCAAGAAATAAATAGTCGCCATCTTAAATGTTCATAAAACCTCAGGAAACATCGAGCTATTAGAAGAGAATGAAAAAAAAGGGTATAGAGCAACGCTTTCAAAACTTGAAATAATTCCCTAAATTTATCTGAACTCATTTCGGCTTAAAAAGTGACACTGAATATATTCTGAACGGGCCACTCCCTTTCCTAATATCACTTCTTCTGGATCCATGCGAAGAAGATGAAATCTTGTTATTTAATAAACCAAGGCGAGTAGGCTCCCCTCGACTTTGTCATTTACTATAGCATTTTCTTTTCAACTCTTTTTGGGAAAGTTTGCATCCTCTGAGAGTATCATGGAGATAGAGGTAGAAAGGGAGGCAGAAAAATGATAAGCCTGCTATAGCGCGGCCCTACCAACTTCTGAACGGGCCACTCCCTTTCCTAATATCACTTCTTCTGGATCCATGCGAAGAAGATGAAATCTTGTTATTTAATAAACCAAGGCGAGTAGGCTCCCCTCGACTTTGTCATTTACTATAGCATTTTCTTTTCAACTCTTTTTGGGAAAGTTTGCATCCTCTGAGAGTATCATGGAGATAGAGGTAGAAAGGGAGGCAGAAAAATGATAAGCCTGCTATAGCGCGGCCCTACCAACTTCTGAACGGGCCACTCCCTTTCCTAATATCACTTCTTCTGGATCCATGCGAAGAAGATGAAATCTTGTTATTTAATAAACCAAGGCGAGTAGGCTCCCCTCGACTTTGTCATTTACTATAGCATTTTCTTTTCAACTCTTTTTGGGAAAGTTTGCATCCTCTGAGAGTATCATGGAGATAGAGGTAGAAAGGGAGGCAGAAAAATGATAAGCCTGCTATAGCGCGGCCCTACCAACTTCTGAACGGGCCACTCCCTTTCCTAATATCACTTCTTCTGGATCCATGCGAAGAAGATGAAATCTTGTTATTTAATAAACCAAGGCGAGTAGGCTCCCCTCGACTTTGTCATTTACTATAGCATTTTCTTTTCAACTCTTTTTGGGAAAGTTTGCATCCTCTGAGAGTATCATGGAGATAGAGGTAGAAAGGGAGGCAGAAAAATGATAAGCCTGCTATAGCGCGGCCCTACCAACTTCTGAACGGGCCACTCCCTTTCCTAATATCACTTCTTCTGGATCCATGCGAAGAAGATGAAATCTTGTTATTTAATAAACCAAGGCGAGTAGGCTCCCCTCGACTTTGTCATTTACTATAGCATTTTCTTTTCAACTCTTTTTGGGAAAGTTTGCATCCTCTGAGAGTATCATGGAGATAGAGGTAGAAAGGGAGGCAGAAAAATGATAAGCCTGCTATAGCGCGGCCCTACCAACTTCGGACTGCTGTGATTCAATATATAGCGTTTTGTATTCCATTGCATTCTTTTAAAACCGGAAATACTTTCATACTTTAATTTCTTTTCTCTTTAAAGGTGATATTTCATTCTAATGGAATCGTGAAAAAATAATTAAAAAAGTTTAACAATCTTCTCAAATGAAGATGCGCAACCGCATAATCATGCACATTAAGCTTTTTTCTGCGTAGGCATCACTCCGTATGATGGTTCGGACTAGGGCCTTTCAACGTAGGGTCACACAACGCACACATACAACGAACTTTTCCTTCAAAGTGTAGTGTCAAAAAACACACAAATTAATTATCGTAATGAACCATTTATGATTTATATAAAATATTAACAAGTAGGAAATAACCTTACTGATAATATTTGTTTTTAATGAAAACGAATCATTCTAAATAAATGTTGTTTTTATCTCTGTCCTCGTCCCATTTGATATTTCTTTTAGCAGATGAAATGACGTGCCTTTAGCATAAACTATAAGAAGCCTTACTGTTTGGAATTTTTGGGGTTTCGCAAATAAATCTAGAAACTAAAAAATAAGCATACGCGTTTTTACAATGTCTGATCAATATAGAATATATTTTATCAATATTTGTTAAGATTAGAATGGAATCAAGTGTCTGTCATTGAAAATCAACCAGGTATCGAATGTGAGGGGCAGGAAGGAATTTTTCATTCCATTCATTATTTCATTCCATTTTGATAGGGACTCTTTCTTATTAAAATTGTAACTTTTATTTGTATTGCAACTGGTTTTTTGATACATTGAGGCGAACCTTTTTTGAACCGAACAGAATTCTTCTATCGTTTTTCTCTGCCAGATCCATAAGGGCTTCAGTATAACTTTTTTTCCTTTTAGCCATTTAAAAAATATGATATGAATGTTTAGTAAAAAAAGCATTCAGCTGGAGTTTCTTTTCATTCAAACGAAATGCGAAATGACTGAGAGAAACTTTCAATTCCAGATAGATAAATTTATGAAATGAACACAGAATCTGTGCACTCAGATAGTAAGCTATTTCAACTCGCAAGCTCAAAATGTCATGCACATCTACGTTTTTCATGTGCTGAATTTTATTCAACTCTACTCTCTATGTTTTCAAACTGTTGTATTCCCATACACATGGACAGACAGGCGCCCATTCATTTCGTCCAAAATGTGAGAGATCGGATGGAATTCAGTATTAGAATTGTATCTCAATGAGTTTTGAAATGCGATGTTTATAAACTAAGCAACAGATGGAGAGAGAGAGTTCCAAAAATATGTTTTTCAGACTCAGGGAGGTCTCAAATGTCTCACGTCGGGAGATTTGACATCAGCGTCAAAAGGATGTGCTCACATCGACCATTCTATGAGGTGATGATGTACCGTTGTCCTGGGAATGCGAGTGGCATTCGCTATTTCACGTGTACTGCTTCCCTGATTTTCGGCCAGCAAGGTCTCGATGAAGTCCGTATCCATCGTTGCCGAGCGACCGCTGCGGTCTTCATCAAAATGGCCAGCGGTGAAACTCATTGCAAACAGTCACAATAATCATAGCACTATTCCGGCCATTTTCAAAGCAGTGATGCATAAAAGGGCGCTCAAATGTCTCCTTTCGGTATCCATATGGAATGGTGTAGAAAAAAAATCTGAAAAGAGACTGTATAAACAACAAAATGCATTAAAATAGCACTGGTAAGACTGAAACCCATGTCAAAAACGGCTAATAGATAAGTCTGAATGTTTATATAATAATAGTTAAATCCAGTTAGATAGAAACCCATTTAAAACAATAGTCATGAAATATTAACAAATAAAAAAAGTGTTAATATAAAAATAAACTTTAACTAATAAATAAGGCTTTATGAAAAAGAGTTCATCATGTTGATAGAATGAATTGAGTTAAATCGTGTAAATTCCGACAATGCATGGTATGTTAAGAGACGAGGTTGTTTCATTTCACAAGTGAATGTGAAATGCATAAGATACATTCACAAGTGAAGTTCTTCAATGAACGGTAAGAAGGAATCATTATGAGTTTTTATTAATCACACGAATTCAAAATGAAAAGTAACAAGCCTTCCCTTTGAGATAATTTTCTAAATCATCCATTGTATTTCCTCAGCTGTCATTTTCAAAATAATTTAGAGTGAACAGTTTCAAAAGAAAAGTATCGTTGTGGCTCTAATTCACAATAAACACAATGGCATATTGGTACTAATGACTTTTCTTGGTACTTTAATTCAATGAATTCTAATCCCTTTGCAATTATTTAGTACTTGCCGCTTTTGGTGACCCATTGGCTGTTCAAGAATAGTTGTTGAGTTGTTGAAACATTTAAATAAATATTTTGTGTAACTAATGTAAAATGCTGTATAAATATTTTTGTAACTTTGTAAACTTCAAATTTTAATAGACATGTGGCTCAAAATATTTTAGAAGCCATTTGGAGTTCTGTTAAAAGTGATAAGTGTTTCACCAATTTTCTGTCAACAATTTTATATATCCAAATATATCATAGAAAAGAATAAAAGTGTTCTCTTAAAAGTGGTAAAAATATCGGCGCACTTTAATAGTTTTTAGTCATAGTTTGATTTTGAAGTGAGACCTAAATTGGAAAGCAAAGAAAATGTCACAATTTTTTTTTAAAGCATGCCTCATACTTCCGCAACATGGAGAAGTGAGACGAATCTTCAACATGGATAAAAAGACCGGTATGAAATATTAGTAACAACCAAGAAAACGATTTGAGTTTCATCTCAGTAATGAAAAATATTATTGTCAAAGGCACTTAAAATATTCTTAAATTGTCATGACAATTGAAAAAGTCTATGCGGCAAAATATTTCTATCTTTAAAAATATAATTTTTGGCATTTAAGATGATGTGAAAATTAGTTTTGTGCTATAATTTTTTAGGAGTTATCGCTGAAAAACACCAAGATTTTGCTTAATTTTTAATTAATTAAAATTTTAATTATAGTTTTTAAAATAATTTCTGAGAGGTGCATTTCCTTCCCACCAAAATATAAAGGTACTAAGGTCTTATGGTTTGACCTGCAGATCGGCAAAACACACACACATACGCGCGCGCTCATATAAACATGCACATTCATATTTTTGTTAGCTGCAGATATTACATAAAGGTGAATACCAGTTTCACTTGCTTCTAATACATGGTTATCCTAAATATTTCCAGGTTGCCATTTTTGCATCTCTATCAAACCAAGTTGTTTTATTTTGATCAATCATGAAATGCCGCTTATTCTGATCTCGGAGGCAAAAAAAGAACTATCATTTCTACCAGTACTTTACTGTTATATCAGAACAGAGTTTGGATTCACTATTCTTAAAGCTCGTTTAAATACAGCCATAAAATAAGTGTCAATGAATTAACAAATGAATGAGAAATCTCTTTAAGAACTTTCATAAACAAAGCATAAAGGAATTCGGAGACTTTTAATTGTATTTAATTCATGTTACACGCTGTTAAGTTTAATGATTGGACAAATAATGCTGAATAATATAATATAATATATATATATGATGCCTAATTTAGAGAACTTAATGTTAAGTATTTAATCATAAGTATGAAAAAGTATTTAGTGTATTCCTAAATTCTTATGCAATTGATTATGATCATTTGAAGATTTACGTTTAAGAATATCAATTTGTGCAGAACACCTCTTTTGCCGTAGGGCAATTGAAACTTTCTGAATCTAATTGATAATTTCCTGGAATTTCATATTCATTTCCCTATATAACTGACTTTGACAGTATCGAAAAATAATATGCTATATGTCGCATATGAGCATTTAAAATTGAGTTAGAAAAAATTCTGATTTTTCCTCAAACATTTTGATATTTTATTATAATAATATAATAATACATTATTTCATATTTTATAAGTTTCTTATCATTTGTTTGAAAATTCTGAATTTTATAAGCAAGAAAAACTTGGAATTTTTTAGAAAAACCTTTGTATGTTTCTTAATAGGGTTGATATTTTAACAAGAAAGCATATAATTATTGCACACAAAACCATTTCTGAAAGTCCCAAATAATTAATTTCTTTCTGTAAAAAAGAACAGTCCTTTTCTTCTTCAATGATTTTTGGTCTGTCCCCAAAATACGCTCGTGCTTAACAGCCAAAAGTGACTTCAGATTCATCTTCTTAGACAGTCGAAGTTCATCTTCTTAGACAGTCGACAGTCGAAAACAAACAAACATGTAGGATACTTTTGTGTTGGGATATCCTAGTGTACATATCGCTTAACCGATATGTAATGTGACGCATTTAAAAGACAGCATCCTTCCAATGAATCATATAAAAGTAGTTCCACGAAAGTAGTCCACAAAATGGAACAATCTATTTTCACCTACGGGAAAATTATTAATGCTTTCAATTTGCTATAAGATTATTAATTATATGTCATTATTTTTTAGTTCATTATTCCATAAATTTTTGCAGGCATGTGCAACAAATGACAGGATGTCCCACAAAGTATTCAGTTTTTAATTTTTGCTGAATCTGATAGACCACGTTAAGGCGAGTATTTTGACGTATAACACGTGGGTCATTAGACTATGACGCTATATACGGGGACCCCACATGTTACATGTCAGTAGACTCGCCTTAATGTGTTCTGTCCGAATCTGTAAATATTAAACGCTGCATACCTTGTAGGACACTCTGTACTTTATATCATGATATTATAAGTAATGCTATATTTTAAAAATAAAAAATGACACTTTTTACTAAGAGAAAACCCGTTTTAAATGAAATGTGTCATAAAATCATGAACCTTTTTTTAAATCTCGCATTGATAATAATTCTTTTTATTTGATATAAAAATTTGAATCATTTACGTTTGCTGAACAGACATTTAATGAAACAAAAATTCAGAATGGCAAAGAAAATTTCCTTGTAAATTCGCAGAGTCTCAAATTTTAATGAGATAAGTATATTTCGTCTAAAGAAAATTTCAGTTCAGTTTTATTAAATATGCTTAATAGAAGTATTATTCTAATTAAACTAAAGTATTATTCTAATAACTATAAAAAGTATTATTCTAATTAACTAAATTTTTAAAATCACTGTTTTCGCTTTATGATAATTTCAACCATATATATTTAAAGCAATTTCAATATTCAACATGAATTATTTCAATTTTATAAATGCAAATAAAGGTAATATAAAATGAAATAATTTTATTTACCTTCTTCATTCATTTCACTTTCTAGTTCCACAACATATAGATTTTATATTAATGTAATGATGTGTTTAATGAAGAAAGATAATTATATTTCGCTAACATATTTTTGAAATGCCTCGTGATTTCTTACACATATTTTAACTTTAGCTTACTTGATATTTTATTGATTTGAAGTGAAATTTAAATAATTTATAAGCTGATAAATAGATTGAAAAAATTGTAATTTGATCGAATACAAAGTGAAAACAAATTTATTGCTAAATCCATACGAGATATAATAACCCTGATTGTTAGAAAGTTCTATAAAAAATAATTTAAGCAAAGTCAGTTCGAAATGAATTTGCAAGACGCCGAAAGTTGTAAAAAAATCGAATCATTTCAAATCCTGAAAACAAATTCTGCAATTTTTTATTTTAATTTTTTCAGAAAAAATAAAGGGAACTCTGACTTAAAGCAAATATTAACTATTATACTCGAATGATTAAAATAATATTCTGTCATTTTTTCTTTGACTGTAATTGATAACAAAATATATTCTGAAATATTTTCCTATTTAATGTATTTTGCATTTCTCAGAGCATTTAATAGCCCAATTTATAATGATAAACAATGATGTTTTAAGGGATTATTTCCAGATGATCCTGAACACTTTATGTTGGATGTTTTATATCTAATCATTGTTCTTTTTATTTCTTGTATTAGAAACATTTTCCCTCCAAAATTGCATTGTACAAGTTCTGCGTCTTTTAGGAAATTATCTGTCAAGGTGTTTAAAATTATAAGACAATAATAAAATATACCGAAAAAAGGAATTCGAACAATAATAGAACTAATCTTCCCAATAAATTTTAGAGTGCAGCTTTGGGATTAAAAAATTCCAAATTACTTCAATATCAACATAATTAATTGAGATTACTTTGAAAAACATACATTTTTCCCTCATATATTTCCTCAGTTGAGCTTATTATCAAAGAAAGTCGTACTTGACATGTCTCGAAAGTTCATCGCGGAACAAGATTTTGCACCACAACAATGATCTTCCTTTGCAATAATAGATAAGAATGACAAAAGTGTACCATTTCAGTTCAATGGTGCACTTTTCATTCTTATCGCATACTTTTTCAGCTTGTTTTATTCATTAATGCTTATACATTTGCTTTCAGTAGTACAATAAATTCCATAGCATTTATATGACATTGAGCAACAGCATACTATGTAAGCGCGCTACTCCAAACTTCAGCATTTACACCTTTACAAATTAGATTCAGAAAAATATTTTTCAAAGAGTATCCGTGCTGTTTTAAAAATTATCGATATATCCGTGCTGAATTTTTCCACAACTAGGGAAATTATATAACATTTTCGATTCTAGTTAATAGGAAAGCCCTTAGTCCTAGAGCTTAAACTACCTTATCTTAGGCAACATAAACTATTTCTTAGAAAACACTAAAACTATGCAAAAATTCTAAAGAAGAGAAGCACCGATTTCTTTAATAATTGAATACTAAAATTCTTACATATTGTGAAGATTAAAAGAAAGTATTAGCTTTTACAATCAAATTCGACTCTCGGTAAGGTCCAGAATTATGTCTCACTGCATGAATGCAAAGTGTTGAAATCAATCAATTACTTCGACAAAGAAAATGTTCAAATGAATCAATTAGAGACTCCCAGCAGTTATTACTGTGAATTTTCTCAAGGTGATTCCCTTGATTAATATTCACTGCCTTGTTTGTGTAGGGAAGCATTTGACTGAAGCGAAACATTTTCATACTGAAATTTTATTTCTCCTTGAGAATTTGATTCAAGGGAAATTCTTACTCTTCCTACAATAGGTCAATTTTTGAAATAAATGAGATTAATTACGTAAATAACCATAAAGTAGATCTTAGTTTCCTTCTTCGCCAGTTTTAAAAACTACTATCAAACCACATGCAAATTAGACTATCTCGCTAAATGGCAGACATTTTAAAAGTACTTTAAGCATAGAAGAGAAACATCCCTCGTAAAAATAATTAATAATTAGGAAGGTTTTATACTACCTTTAAAAATCACCACTTATTCTTATTATACTTATTCAGCTGGGATGATTTTTATAACAATTAATATTTACCCAGTAAGTAGTAACAGAGGTTATTTTTAATTTGAAATAATGCCTTTCACAAAGAATGCTAATAAAATATTAGTACCTAGAAGAGTTACAAGTTGTGACATAAATTATATTTTCTTTAATATCACTCGTCTAAATTATACCCATCTTTACTGTCTAAATTAAGTAAAATAACAATTTACCATGAAAATGTATTATTCAAAAAAATGGGGAGATATTAATTGCGATGATTTGATGCTTTGGAATTTTGTACTTAAATATAAAATAAAGCATTATGATCTTCTTGCGTTTTTTTTTTTTTTTTTTTTTTTTTTTGTCGGTAAAATGTTATACGGTGAACAAATCTCAGTCCATTTTAAAACAAATGTGTATTATTTTTCAAAACTCCTATTGTCTAATATATTTTACACAATCTTTTATAAAAGTGAAAGTCTTAACTACATGCATTTCGAAATATGCTAGATTTTATTTCAATTCGACTGAAGCAGAATACATTGATTTTGAAAAAAATGAAATTAGATTGCAAAGGGCATTTTTTCACGGAAAATTTATCTGATTTCATATACTGGAAACATATATATCTTTACCTTATTGCTTAACTGGTGTTATTTTTAAGAAATGCCTATACCGTTATTCATATTAACTCATTAAATTAGACTTACAGGAGCACAGGGTGGAAAATTAGTTTGAGAGGAGATTTGACATAATGGTGGTATGACTTTAATATGTTTGTTCATTAAAACATTAAAGTGCAACAGCCAGCCAATTTAGAGAAAATGACCCTTAAACTTTAACTATAGTTTATATACTAATGATATATCACCGTCGCCGAGCGCCCAAACAGCGTGGTGGATAAAGGCGCTGACTTTGTCTTCATGAGATTTGAGTTCCTGCCTGAGATGGTGTTTATTTAATTTGTTTTCTTTTAAAATTATTCCAAATTAATTTATAAATAGCTTTAATTATTGTTTTCATTTTTTATCCACAAATGAATGTATATTCCCCTAATTCTTGAATTATAATTTAATTTTTATAAGAAAAATTATTATACATTTACATGTGTTTTTAATAAAATATTCAAAATTACATAAATTAAATTATTAACTTATAAATGACTCTAACTAATGCGATACTTATCGTTGCATGTAAACATAAATGTTTTGTCTCTTAATGCGTTATTTATTTTTATATATAAATATAAATGTTTTGTCTCTTAATACGGAAGTTACAATTTAATTTTTAAAAAGAAAATAATTATGTTCCTTCATACGGTACTTAAATTATAATATAATCTTAAGTGTTAAAATAATTAACGATAGAAAATAATCTAAATAACTATGTCCATTTTAAAATTATTAAAAGTTAAAATTTTTTGGATTTTAATAATTTACTAGTTATTTGTTATAAATCATCGAAGCTGTATTTATATTGGAGATTAAAGATAGATGCTGAAATTAATAAAATCATATCAGAAAACTTTCTAAATATTAATAATCGAATAGAAAAAGTTGAAATCACGAGTTAAATTATGGATTGCATAGGCAGATGGTTCAAAATATTTAATTACATATGATATGATATTCTTCGTACTTTATCCGATTTTCTGAAAGAAGGCAATGATTTCTTAAAAGTAAATTATTCCTAATCAATACCTTTAAGATTTCTCTGTTTGATAATCGTTATATATATTAATTGTGCAAGACGTCGAAATATATATGTCTTGTTTCCAGTGTTTTTACGAAAATTACCATTCTGTCGCTTATATGTTAGATAAAACTAATGAAATATTTTTATGATGTTAGTACTTATAATTAATATTTATCATCATTTAATTGAAGTTTGTAATGGTTTTTCCGGCTTAAAAATAAAATTATGAACTAATTTTAGGTGAAAATTAGGTGAATGAACATTTATTTTTGCATTATAAAGGAGTTACATAATAATTAAAACTATTTGTAAATTGTTAAATTTAATTAAATATTTTTGAAAGAAAACTGCTTTTATACCTTTAATACTTTTCCCTTTAAAAATTAAATTATGTTCGTGAATTTAGAGAAAAGTAACTGGAAAACAGAGCTTCCCTCGACATTTTTTGTTTGTTTGTTAAATCTTATTTTATGTGTTATTTAAAGTTATAAACGAAATCTAGTTGAATTCCAAACGCGGGATCGAACATAAGAAAGATGCAGGAGTGTCCGAAACCCTATCCACTACTCCAGCTCTGATACGATTTTGCAGGTCATGTATAGCCACATATCAATATTTAGTTTAAAAAAAAATTGTGTGTGTAAAATCACGTTTCTTTTTTCAGGAAAGTCACCTATATAGATAAAATTTAGATAAGGCTTGGATATTAAACCAAATTTAATATTATATAATGTTTTTTAGCAAAACCTTGTCTAAATATAAATTTTGATCCAAATAGTTAGAACCGTTTCCGAGATGCACGAAATTTATATGATATATATACAGGAATTTCTCGTTTAAAGTCACAAAATACACGCACTTTTTTCATACGACAATGAGTAACGTATTAATTCAAATCATCTTTAATTGTTAATTAAAGTAATTTTGAATATTTAAAAAAATGCATTCATATTTTTAGTTATTTTTCTTCTAAAAATTAAATTATAATCCAAGAATTAGGAGAATAAGCATTTTTTGCATAAAAATAAAACATATTAATCAAAACTATTTATAAATAGTTAAATTAATTTAAAATCATTTTTAAAGAAAGCAAATAAAAAAAAGTACTCCCCCAGAACCGAGCTAAGGTTTCGTGAACGCTAAGCCAGTGCTGTATTGTCTGTGCTGGTCGGCCATGCCATTATTAATATAAAAACTATAGTGAAAATTTGAGGACCATTGTCTAGAAAGTGGTTGGCTTAATGTTTTAATGAATGGCATTTTAAAGCGTTCTATCATCATATTAAATTTCAGCCCGTTCTCCATTTTTCTACCAGCGCTCTCTCCTTGTTAGAGTATAAATAGTAAATTAAAAACATTTTTCCTTTCTAAATTATGCAAAGTAATTTTATTGATTCAAAATGCACAGAAACAATCCTGTAATTTACCATAAGTAATTAAAATTTAGAAGTAAGAAGAATTACCTAAAAATTATCATTCTTTCTGTGACTTCTCCTTTTAAGAAATAAGAATCAATTTTGTTTACGCCATTTCTACCCAACTGCTATTTCCAAACAGGTGAGTTTTTCATCTGCCTTAGTATTAGTTCTTCATTGCTTGCCTCTCCTGTTAAATAGTTCGCTTCTCAATTTCCGAGAAAGTCCAAATGGTTGTGTTAAGTCTAAGGACATTAAATTAAGAAACCTTCCCCTTAATGAATTCAGTAAAATTTGTAATAATAAACAGAGGAGCAGCCATGTAAATTTACAATAATTTCATTAAAAATTAGAAAACAAAAGAATATAAAAAAGGAACAATTATATTGAAATGTTTCTTTTGTTTGACTCTCTTGAATTAACTTTGCCTCCATAGAGTTTCTGTAAACCCCACTACTATCACATGACTATCTCATCTGGTATTGATCTTCTATCGCCTAATGAAATTGCTTACCTTGTTCTTTGCTAATGCTACCATGATTTTTTTTTTTTTTTTGCAGAAATGAGTCGGAGAAAAATGAACACTTATTCTCATGTTGCAACAAAAATCTCTGAAGTTGTTAAGCGTATTTTAAAGATTGAAATAATTTTAATAATAATAATTTCGCTCAGTCTCATTCATAGAATCCAAGAAATGAGGATTGTTTATGAGTTTCGCCCTTTACCAAAAATATTCCAACTTAAAAATTTATATTTTGCCCTCTTCTACAAAGCTAAAGCCTCTTAATCAAAAATATCTGATTATTTGTTGATCCTGACTTATTTAATTTATTTTTAATATATCTTTGGCAATACATTTCTACCAAGGTATTCTTAGTGCTGAATCCACTCTTAACTCGAAATATTGTCCAAAATCGAGGACATCAATTGGTCCTGATTCTTTAAGAGCCAGTGCATACCTTTAGGACCATTTTACAATTACCATTTCTTTGCAGATTTAGGAAATAAGACAAACAAAATTTGTTCGCAATCTGAGTATGTCATAAATTATTCACTGGAATATAACTTTCAACCAGCAAATGAAATAACAATAATCATATAATAGCTCTGACTAGCGGCGATTGAGAAATCATTACTTAAATCTGATAAATGATAGTATAGAATTTATTCGATGATTACTCTTATTTTGAATAAAAATCAAGTCACAAATAAAAACTTTTCCGAATGTATTTAAAATACTTACTTAAAGAATAATGTAAAGAAACATTTAACAATCTAATTTTATCTATTTCATATTTAAAAAAAGTATTGTTTGGACATTTATAAGCCATTCTTTAAAGAAAATATACATTCGTAAATGATTTTGATAAAATGAATTAAAAAATGAAAAAGTAATTGAAAGATTTTAAAGCCTAGTTTGTTTATTCCTATCCACTTCCTTAAAGTTATGAAGATTTTTGAGAATATGTCTGTGGAATATTTTAAGTGATTTTATGAAAATATTTCTATAATTTGTCAACATTAATTTCTTTTATATTTATGCCATTAGATTTTTTTTAATAAATTTCAACTTGAAAGCAAAAAGTTCTTTCAACACTTTGATAGGCAAATTGTAATAAATAATAATTGTAATAAATAATAAAAAAAAAATCATGGGTGCATATATTATGAAGTAAGAAGAATCTGCATATATTTACGTGCTCTTAGAAGTTTATTTTATTTATTTACAAAAATTCAAAACATGGTTTGTAAGCAACTAATAATATTGAATGTTCTTATAATAATAATGTTGAATGTTCTTATGAAATGCATGTACACTGTCTCTGCTAAGCACAAATCAAATTTCGAAATTGCTTTTTGAAGACCTGATTGTTGAGAAAATGACGATACTGCCTAAAGGCCCATGTTCTAGCCAATGATCCATCTATCGAATTGCGCATCTCTAAAACATGGCAAGTTCAGAATGAAATTTTGAAGAGAGATTAGCATTTTTTTAAAGTCATTTTTCACTCTAACAAAGGCTTTTTCTGCCTAACAACATTACTGCTTAAAGATAGAACTGATAATGGATCATAGCCAATAGGTTCCTTACTATCACTGGATATCTCTCATAAAGAACCAGATGCTTGCGTCATTAGAAAAAGGTATTCGAAAGGTATTTGGTAGTGAAAGTTTTGAAACAAAATCAGAAAGCAATTGTTCTTACTCCCAAGGAATTCTTTTTTTCCAAACGTCACAAACTACGCAATCGCAAAAGTAAAAGAAAAACAATAAACACAGATGCGCATATAACTGAAATATAACTTAACTAATTTATTATGCATAAATAAGACGGATAAATAACATATACTATTTGTTTGTAGTTATACATTTAGATTGAACCCAACTGTTATTTAAGATTCTCTTTTTTCTAATTGATACAATTAAATTAGATATACTTGAAAATATGTCCAATTATCTAAGATTCACCTGCGAATATATAAGATTTGATTAGATAACCTGAAAATACATACAATTAATTTAGATACACCTGAAAATACCTACAATTAACTTGGATGCTCTGACAAGTTATCGTTTATATAAAATCAATAGTCGTGTGAGAATTAGAAACAAGATCTTCACTCCGTACATTCTGGATTAAAAGTAATTTACAAAATATAAAAAAAGGAGTTATATATTAAATAAGAAAAGAAAGCAAAAGAGGTATATGCTCTCATGATTCTCAATTTCCAACAACTTCCAAATCGGAGCTCATCTTTCTATGTAAGGCTTAGCTCCTCGCAGTCCGCTGGTTTATCAGCCGTGGTTGCTCCCAGGGTCTCCGCTCAGACTACGTGTTCTTTCTTCCCTTCGGTGGCGGTTGGATCATTTCGCTTCCCCCGAACACTACGCCTGCCATCCTTCCTTCAAGAAATACCAGACGATCCGCTGCAGTTTTCGCTTCTCTGGAGGGTGGAAGAGTTGCTGCTTCCCGTAAGAGATAGGTGACAAATTTCAGGCACCAAATCCTTGATCATCATTATTATTGCTACAAAATTACGTTTTCTTTCACCCAAATAATTAAAAATACTTAAATACTTAATAAGTTTTCGTATACGAAATATGGAATTGTCTTTCTACTGTAATAGTTTATAAATTTCTAATGCACTACAATGGGCAATGCAATACACAAGCAGCACAGTTTTTGAAGCGTATTATTTGTTATTAGAAATACTCCAATATTTCATATAACGAATGAAAACTCTCCTCTATATTGTCCCAAACCAAAAAAAAGAGATAATATAAAGATATTCTGATGCATATAAATCGCAAGCAAAAACAGACATTGCATAACTCGTCAAAACAATCTTGAAGGTCTATCCATGTATGACCATTTAGAGGCAACCGATCAAAATAAGACAGTGTCTGATGTTGTTTTATAAGTTATACTGAACCACAGGAACATTGCCAAATGAAAGTCATGTGGTGTCGTACATTTCTCTTAAGATTCAATGAAAACTTATGTGTCTTGTGAGTAAGGTTGACAAATAAAGGGAACCTCTGTTATAGATAGTTTCAAAGGTCCGGACTTAGTTCTCACAACAATAATATTAATGTTTCGTGTTGCTAGAAACAAAAGAGAATGAAACTGAGAATGCAGAACTTAATATACCTGTGTCCTGGAAATGCTAATATCATTAGGCAAAAGAATTTTCCCTATTAGCATCTTCAAGGATTTCTTCTATAGTATTTAGAGAATTTCACAGCATTAACATATTACATGAGAAAAGTTACTAAACATTTTCAATAACAGTGGTTAAAGACCATGAGTTTCCTTGATAATTCAAAATTCTATATTGAGCTATGAAATAAGTAATAAGATTAATTTCAATACTTAACTTTAAATTTCTTAGTTTTTAAAAGGATATTCAATGAACCATTGGAGTAGATTTCCAGGTATTATGGAATCTACATTAAACATTAATACAGTAATGGAAATCAGAAATGGTAGTCTAACTTATCCGGTATTTAATTTTGAATGTATAGTTATAAACACGTAACAAACAATATGTTTAGAAGCACATCAAATATTATTATAATGTGGGATCTGTATAAAATATTTTCAACAGACTACTAAAGAGACATGAAACAATCATCTAAAAGGTTCTGCAGCCTTCATAGAAAAAGTAGGGCGTTAATAGATATAAAAGTAGTCGTAAAAATAGTGAGAAGCAGTCTCTGAGGTATGATTGGAGTGTTAAAACTGCACAGGTGTTCTTGCTTATCTGCACCTTAATCCCAAAAGAAGCTTTTCTAGACTTCCTCCGAATCGCATGGGTAGAATTTCAAATTTTCACCCAGTAAAAACTTTTTTTTCAGTTAACTGTACTTTATATAGGCACAACCTCGGGTTGGAAGTATTTTGTAGAATTTCTCATTATTTCAATGTTTGTAAGACGAATACAAAAAAATTATCATACTGAAATATATTTATCTGCTTTGTTTTTGTTTTTGAGAAGTAACTGGATTATAACTCAAAAATTGATTTTAATATTGTATAAAATATTGACTTTATTTTTCTAAAATTCTTTGAAGATAGAACATTTATTGTGCATACATTGTACTAAAATGCAAACTTTCCGCAAACTGTTGTGTATAAGTCAGTGTTTTTTGAAAAAGTGATAATGTACACACTTCACACAAAAAAAAAATCAGGAAGTGCCTTTGGCTCGGATTTAATCTATTCAGACGCACCGTAGTTTAAATATTAAAAACAAAGCAAAAGAAAAAAAATCTCAAATGTGATGCATTGAAAAAATAACGAATGAATAATAACATCGAGGACATATCAAGATGTTTGATTTCGAATTTTCATTTTCTGACAAATTGTAAAGAATATATTGTTTAGGTAGAAGGCGTCTTGCAGAACTTTTGCAACTTAAAGATCTGTAAAATCCATATCAACAGAAATCTGTCAACAGAAACAGCACATATCAAAAATATTGTCACACGCACTGTTACTGAATTCCCGAAAGGAAATGTAAGGGATTTTAATGACCACGAACAAAACAGAAACTAACTGTTGATTCATAAAATCAAACATTTATTTACAATTATTCTAGCTATAACTAAGCCTAACTTTGACAGCTAACTGACCTTATATTTAGAGAGGTTTCTTTATCTCGTAACTATCCACCCCATTTATCAGAGTGCTGTTTTAAGGAGCCGAGTATTTTTTCTGTTGCAAATTCCAATGCATTAAAATTATATTTATATAATTTTATAATATTTATATAATATGAATGAGCACACTAGAGAGCAAATATTTATGCATTTCTTTGATTCATGAGTACATTATATTTATTGCCATTTAGCCAAAATGATAGATTAATTTCGAAATGTGCTTATTTAAATTACATTACTTTGAACATAATCTGAACAAAAATATCATGCATAGACTGACATTCCAAGAAATGTATTCAAAAGCGTCAAATCGTCCTTTCTTTTTTATGTATATCTATACTATTTTTAGAATGTAACAAAGCCACATTTCATAAATTGTCTTGCTTTTCTAGAATTCAGCACTGTTAACTTTCAGTTATAATACTCTCCCGCTTGGGAAAGGGAGAAAAAACAGCGCATTCGGACTGAGAGCTGAATTTCTTCGCTAAGTTGAAACCTATAATAATTCCGATGGATTACTTTGCAAATGAAAATAGTGGTCCCTCCATGATTCATTTAAGCCGTGCTATAATTCAGAGATCTTGAAATGTTAAATGCTAGATGATTAGTGTTTACTTCTTTTTCTTTCTGTTTTGCTACAATTTTATGCAATGCAAATATATATATATATATATATATATATATATATATATATATATAGGGTTTGAGGTGTTGGCTAATTTCAATGAATTAATATTCGTTTATTTCGAATTTTTAGTTTTTTAGTTATTTTTGTTCTTATAATTTAAAATTACTGTTTCGAATTTTTATATGATATTTTCTTTTACTTTTAATATGCGCTATTTTATTTTTCGCTCGGATTTAATATTAATATGTGTACACTGAGAAAGTAAATGGCTAAACACAGCATTATATATCTAAAATATATGTTGCAAGAGGGAATAAGTAGGAAAGAAATGAAATTTGTTGTAACAATGACCCAAAGGCATTAAAAATCTCTTTATATTACATAACTGAGTATTAATATTCACCACTTTGCTTGTTTTATAAAAATACAGAATGAATAAAATAAAAAAGCTCGCTAAAATGCCACGGAATGCACGCATGCGAGTTGACATTTGAAGAAAATGACTCGATATATCATGCCGTACTAATATTTCCTGCATTTAATATATATATATATATATATATATATATATATAATACCAAGTTAATATTAGCAAAAAGAATAAATATAAAATCAAAAAGGAAGAAATTAAGAATCAGGCCTAAATAATTTCCCAGTGGCCACCCTCAGGCAGGGATTCTAACAAGGGATTTTTTCTGGGAGAGGTCTGACTTCTGTCCAATAATATTGATCCCTCGTGACCCGAAAATCCCCTGAAATTGAGGCCTTAGAGATAAACCATTTTTTACAGAAATAAAAAACAAAAAATTACAATCTCCAATTTAAGTGAAAATTATAATAACATAATATAAACTATAAAAGAACATTCACATCTGATTATAGAAACAAAACTCATAACTCATAACGTCATAACTACCCCTGCATAAAAACGCTTCGTCATTAAAAGTAATAAATAATTAGAGGGTCTCAGTGCCATCTATTGAGATAGTTGACATGTAACCGAAAGTCTATTTTTAGTTGTTCCAAAAGATTAGTAAGAATCCAATCCTTCTCTTATTAAAACTTTTATATTACAATAGTTTCTGGGAAATTCATTAGTAGTTACGATTTCAAGGAGATTATTTGTTGCTCCTATATAAGAAATTTTGTTATTAAAAACTCTTTTAATCCTAATAAATTGTGAGAAAATTAAATTTTTGAAAATTTTAGAGTTGGATTAAAATGGTAATTACTAAGTTTAATAATTTTAAAGTTGAATTCATCCCTTTTATCGTAGATACAAACTAATGTTTTACCATTAGAAGTTTCGATTTTTAAATCCAGATAGGTATTTTCAAGTTGATTTTTGTTTGTTTCAATTGGAACTAAATCTTTTGGATAACAATTAGTAACAATATTAGTATTATCTAAAATCAACAAAAGCAAGTCATCAATATAAATCCAACCATTTATTAAATTGTATTTAATAATTTTTTCTCATAGTAATGTTGGAACATATTGGCTAATACTCTTAAGAAAGCCCATTAGAATGCCCTTTACTTGTTTATAAAAATTAATTCTATTAAAACGTAATTTTCGGTGTTATTAAATTTACACAATTCTACCCAGTTATTTTTTGTAATAATATCTTCATTTAAATATTCCTCTGATATAAAAGTACAGATATTTATTAATTTTTCATGAGGAAGATTAGTGTAAAAATTTTTAAAATCATAAGTATTAAGTTTATTAATGTTGTTATCTTTTAGAAAACCCAAAACTTATTTGTTACTATTAATTATAAAGTTATCTTCATCTTTAATTTTGTTCAGGATACTTTTCAAGTATTTAAAGAAATGTTTTCTCGTATATTAATTATAACTGTCAGTGCTACAAGTCACGAATCTAAATTTTAAGGGTTTTTTTTATGAAATTTTACTGTTGGGAACAAATAAAGATAGTTTAAAGAGCAAGTCTTAATTTTAGTTTTTTTCGCGAAAGCTAGTATTCTTTTATCTAATTCCTTTTTCCCGATATTCTTTAAAATGTAAGTTGCACTAGAGTTATATTCGTTAATTAAGAGTTCTCTATAATAATATTTACACATTAAGCAGAAATTATTTGCTGATTCATCTGTTAATGTAACAACACATTTCTCTTTTCAATTTTTTATTTCTTTTTTTAATGTTTTGCTAAAGTAAATCTCTCGTTCTTTAGCTATGCCAATATCTACATTCATTTTTGTCTTAATTTCCTCTGAAATTCTCACTTTCCATTCTCCAAAATCTTCCGGAGGCCAATAGTATTTTATAGAAATTTTAGAAATAAAAATATCCAAATCTTGTCCAATAGAAATTAAGATTTTTTTATTGTTTATTTTTTCTCTCAATCTAAATTTGTTTCCCCTTTCCATTAAATCTCTTAAAGAGCTGGAATTAATAATTTCTAAATTCCCTGTTATAATATGGCCTTTATCAACATAGACATAATCTTTACAGATTTCTTTGTTACAGTTACAATCTGTTTTATTTATATTTTTTCTATAGTAATTATAATTACAAATTCGTTTCCATAAAGTTGATGTATAACTAACACTTTAGCAAGTTGATAACAGTTAACAAGTTGATGTATAACTAAACACTTTTGAAACAATTGCTTTATCCTTTAAAGGAAAAAAAATTCTTTACTGTTATGCACAATTTTTGGTAATTTTAGGTTTTCGAAGTTAAAATCCAAAAACCTTGCCACGAAGAATTCTTTGTTTAAATTATTTTATTATTAAATAGCAAATTGTTTTTCCAATATTAAGCTTAAATTTAATTAGATCAAAAATTATCAATTTCGTGACAGAATTTTTAAACTTTAGATCTCCAAATCTATCATTCATAAGCCATTTAATTTTATTTTTTCTAATTTCAAAGACTTATTTCCTAATTTTGTGCAGGTTTTCTCTATTATGATCCAGATTACAATAATTCTGAAATTCCTCAAATATAATATTATAATTGCCGCCTCTACCTTTACCTCTTTTAAATCTTTTACTATAGTTTTCCTTATCTAGATTTTTTTAAATGTTAAATTTGTTATAAATGTAGACATTATTTAAATCCCCTTAACCCTATCCATTTAACTTACTATTAAGTCCATAAGGAAACAAAAGTTTTAACTTACAAATATAAATATTTTCTAAGTCTAATCTTTTGTTTAAATCAATAATATTATCTTCCAGTATAAAGATATTAATATTATTAAAATTAGGGCATTGAAAGTGTGATAGTTCGTGGTCAGAAGTCTCACTTTTTATAAAGTTTTTAATCGCTGATCTATGGCTATTAATTCTTAAATTAAGTTCGGTGCTAGTTTGACCTATATCATTTAAATTACATTCTATACAATTTATGAGATAAATAAGATTTTTATTTTCACAGAATATTTGTAAGTTTGAAATTTCATTATTAATTTGTTCTTTTCCAGCTAATGGACAGGTCTGACACAATTGTATTTAGAGAGCGCTAATGCTGCTCTCTAAATCTAACACAGATGAACTTAAACAAATTAGTAAAAATACCAAGTTATATATAGTCTCTCTCTCTCTCTCTCTATATATATATATATATATATATATATATATATATATATATATATACAAAAGTCATTCCATGAGTAGTTAAAATATTCATATGAATCCTTAAATGAATAAAATTCATCTTTTAATGAGCAAATAAGCATCTTCATTGGTTTATTTTAAGCCAAAACATAATAAAATTACTATGTGACAATGTAATATTATCTCACCCTGAGAGGTAGCAGTTTTTTCCTTGAAAATTGATGAAAACAAATACATAGCGATCTTTCTTAATATACATGTATAGCATATATGGATAAAATTCATGCAATTAGAAAAGAAAGTAATACTTATTATTCCATTACAGATAATTAGAGATGTACAAGTGAAAAAAAATGTGAATTCATATATTCCTATTCAAGGTTCGAAGCCTAATTCACTCTATAGCATCATAAACTCATATGCCATATCTATTTGTGATTAACTCAAGATGAATCATAACTGGAAAAGCAAATTCAGCAGACTTCTAAATTTGCTAAAAATAAATTTAGCAAGTCACAAATAAACTTCTGATCAAAATATTCTGAATAGTAATTCGTTTCTGATATCTTAATTCATCACAATCGGTTTCCTAAATAATTTTTCTTCGTTTTATTATATAACATTTGTTGTCTGGAGTTTTGCAAATATGGAAGCGCTAGAAACATTTTACAAGTTGAATGATATTCGTGAAATCCATCATTTTATAGCACTAAATCCGCCATAGTATCAATTAATCACCTTATGATAAAATTCCTTTTCTTTCATAGTATATTAAAGAAAAAAGTAAAATTGACAAAGTAATAAAAAGGCACTTTTACAGCATTTTTAAATGATCTCCAATAAATGTTCGCCAGTAACTTCCAAAGCTAAAATTCATCAAGGAGAATTCCGATAAATGTAGCAATTTCTTTCTTTGGCTATGAAATCGCATCATTCCAATTCACTTTTTGCCAAGAGTTTTGCCAACATGCTTTAACAATCTATATTCTTCCTGAAATTTTGTTGATGTTTGAAAAACAGAAGCCAAAATCGATAGTCCTTGCGAATTCGGAACGTGAACAAAATCCTTACAGAATCCCGTGAAGAAATTTCTATACAAGATTCGACTTCCTATTCTTTTCCAAATATAGCTTTTCCTTTAGAAATATAGATTCATTTTTTTGTTACAGTACCACGCAGTTCTACTAACAGGCTACCTGTCATGCGGACACTATTTGTTTTATGCTCAAGAATATTTAACTGGATTGAAAAACAAATATTTTTTTTTCCATATCTTGTTCAAATAATCTACAAAAATGAATCCATGTGAAATGCCTATGTTCTACATATTTAAATTTTATTGGCAGCTAAAAAATAATTTTAATTCTTCTCAAATTATTAATCCAAAATGAACATGGAAAAATCTTTCACTGTTGTAAAATCCTTATTTGGAGATTCATTTAAATGAGAGAATTGCAATGAAAATCTGGGAAGCGGCTTTATCGTTGGGAGACATTTTGAAGAAAATGAGCTCCTGCATTGAAAAACAAATAATTTATATTCTCTAATGGGCATTTTGTTTGGAGATTTTCATGAAAAATAATTCCTTACCAGGATTCATATTTATTTAATTCTTTATCAATAAAAAGGACATACCTCGCAATAATATTGTATGTTTAATTGTAGCTTGATTTATAATGTATAAAAAAGTTTAGAAGATTTAAAATGTATAAAATATTAGTAGAAATTGTTAATTTCAGAATTATGGTGAAAAATGTGACATATGGTGTATTGCAAAAAACTTCTCTCAGAAAAAAATAAAAATATGATATAAACTTAAATTATTTTTTTAAGTAATCAAACAAAATTCAGAAGTATACATTTTAATTATATTAAAAATATTTTAAAAGGAAAAATAATTGGATAATTATTAAATAAAATTTAAAAAGAACTTCTAGTTCAGGAAAAATAACTCTCAAATTATTTTACATATTCCGCAACAAATAGCTGCAAGAAAAGAAATATGTCATTCTTTACTGAGTAAAGTAAAAGCATGGTAATAGTTCATATTGTCTTCTATCTCAAATATCACTATTTTTCTATTCTTTACAACACCGTGGCTTAAAGGAGACCTGATTTAGAACCTCTTTTTCAAAGATCAGCCTAAAAGAGCGGTCCGCTAATCATTAAATCTGACCACAGGTAGTCAGATAATAAATGGTTTTCTCAGGAGCATTTAATCCTCCCAAAGGAGAAAAACATCTCGAGAACTACCTCTATCTTAGGAAAGCCGATTCTTTTTCTATTTTACTCCAAGCAGCAGAAAAATCCGAAAAGCCGTTTATATTCAAGGGGTTTATCTGACATACCTCGAAAAGTGTGGATTCTGCGAACTGGATAGAGGATTCTGAAGAAACACGAGTTTTTCTTCGTGAAAAAAAATCTTAAGAGCCATTAAGGAAGGAAACCGAATTAGCTTTTGAAGATCTGACAATTCCGGTTCTTTAGGTGCGAGATTAGGCCTTAAAGCATCTCTGGTAAACCCAATCTTGAAGATAAAAAATCTCGCCTACGTTGTTTGATGAAGACGTTGCAAGATTAGAATACTTTTGCTTCATCATATGTGTGCATAAGTTTGGCAAAGGAAAAAGTAACATTCTATGAATTCGGTTCTGTACACAAAATATATCCATTTATCTGCATTCTTTAAATTATAAAGAGAGAAATTGCAGGGTGTGTTTCTACAAACTGCGACTCCATTAAATATTATCAAATGTTTTTCACAACAGTGTTTAAATCTCATGCGATGTGTTATAGTTTCTACACGAACTTTATTTTCATTCATCAGTGAAAGATTTCAGGTAAAAGATTCCATATAAAGTTCCCTATATATTTCGAATTTCCAAAAATTATGTCATTACCTACTTTCTGAATATCAATTATTCATTTGACTATTTCTTGCTTCTACTTTTGAATATCTCAAACTTTTTTTGAACTGAATATCTCAATTCGTAATTAAGAATAAAATTTGAAAAAAAAATTCTTAAAATATACAGATAACTGTCAGAATGCAAGTTTCCAAGCTGCTGTCACATAACTACAAATCATTTATTGAAATAAAGGACTTGCATATATTCTACGTTAATCGATTAAATATTTAAATTTTTTTTTCAATCATCTCTTTGAAATAACTCAAACTATAATATGGTTTTAAGTTATATCAATTGAAAATAAGCAAGTATGTTTACACCTTAATTGAAATTTTGCATTCTTGTTTTGCATCTTTATGCTTTTTTTTTCCATCTACGCATTGTATTTGTAGAACAAAACTCTCTGAACCAACTACGTTTAATTTTTGAAATAACACTTTGGAATCCTAAACAAATTATTGGTAGCTTTTCATTTTCATGATGTCTTTTTAACTTTGTGAGTTATTATGAATGATCTTCTAATGAGTTAAATTTTATTAGCAATGATTAATTATTCATAAGTATTTTCGGTGTTGAACCAATTAGGCCTGCTGGCACAACAATATATTGAATTTACAAGAGAAGACTAATATAAAAGTAATATTTTTCGAATATCCGAAGAATTGATTTTTATAAAACTCGTATCCAAAATACTAATAACATACTTTCCATCTATTACTTATTATAGTTATCACTATGTGCAGTATAAGTCAACAGTAACACGATTATTATTTAAATTAGCTATTTTTCAAAAGCACTTTCACGTAAAAAAAAAATGGAATTGAATACAGTAAAAATGAAGAAGTTCGAATGAGCGGTCTTCCTAAAACTTTCTTACAAACTCTCCAATAAAGGTCTCTTCCCGTATAAAATTGTGGACCATGAGTAAGGCCGCGAATTCCTCACATAGCTTGTCGAAAAATAATTAAGAAATATTCCTGCTTGGCGTGAATCTAACATTTTTTTCTGAATCTATCGACAGAAGAAATATTTTGGGCACCTTTCTCTCCAATTGGAGTCAACATTTGGCACGGAAATAGAACCGCAGGCACTTGATAGCATACCTAATTTTGTTTAAAATCTGATATGCATCAACAAATTTGGTCTCATCTACCAAATTTCTTTCGTCTTTTCTCCTCCAAGTATTTTTGAATGATCGTGTTCACAAGCAGACAGACAGAAGACCAAAAGTATGTTTTTCGAACTCAGGAAGATCTGAACCATGGAGATTTGTCAAAATCTGGAGTTCAAATTATTTAACGAATCTTTTTAAAATTCCTCTACACTTCATATAGTAGGAAGAAAAATCATCAGACAAAGAAAATATCTTTTTTCAACTATATTCTGTTCGAAATCTAAAGAAAGAAAAAGAAAGAAAGGATCTAAAGAAAGAAAGCTGTCGTAGGAAAATAATTTTCACTATTCGACTGAAGAATTTAAACTTACCATCTCATGGACTATGAAACCGTAAAGGAAAATTTTACAAGCTACATCATTCGGAAATCTCTTAGGCCAAAAGATTTATCTAAAACAATTATAAATATATAATTATTAATTATCTTGTCAAAATATAATTATTTAATATATAATTCAAATGAAACTTGTGAAATGCATTAAAAATTCCAAAAATATTGCTTATTCCAATAAAATTAATGGATAGGAATATGTCTGATTGAAATAGAAAATGCTGTTTAATAAATTAGACAAGAAGTTTTAAAAAAATACCATCTTAATCTCAGAACTAGAATTTTTTGCATCATTAAGATCAGCACTAACAGAATGTGGGCCGTAGATTCAAAATTTGTAATAGCGCATTTCATTTTTGTTTTCTCATGAGAGTATGAACTGACAACATTGTTCATTTCATGCACATTAACGAATGACATAAACGAAAAAAAATCATATATATATATATATTCTTTAATACTGATCCATATTTAGCTCCACTGTCATTCTAAAACATAATAAAATAAAAATAAAAAATTTTTTGTCAAAAATACATTTTAAAAGATTTTTACTAGGGTGCAATGAGAAGGTTGCATAATGGGTGAGATCGAACCCACAAAAAACACATCTATTACTTTAAATGTTTAACCTTACTCCTCTAAAAGTACAAATTGGAGAAAAATGGAAAAGATATGTGATTTTCTGAAAACTGTACCATAAAAATAGTTTTGCAAATCTTAAACGAAACTGGTGACATTTTAAGAGGATTTTAACAGAATTATTTCACCATTTTTTCATTCACTGGAATGCTTACAGCCAGAAAATTTTACTAGACCTAAATTTTCAACGTTAATACTTTCGAATCATGCATTATCGCAGCTTTCATTCGTTATAATGACATTATTCAAAAATAAGTTTCTTTCAAGAGTTTTCTTTTACAAATTTTTCCGCTACATGAGATTATATCATAATTCTAATTAAAATAATTATTTTGCTTATTATCAGTATATGTATAATTGAAATTATAAAAATTGCCATAGAATTTTACTTAAATATTTAAATTAATTTCCATTCCAAAACTTATAATTTCTGCATTTGTTATCAAATGGGTCTATTAATGAAAATTCATAATTTCAACTACTATTTTAATCATTTGAAATAATTCTTTTCAAAACAGAATTTCCGCAACTTCCAAAGAGCGAAATGATCCCTTGAGTTGCAATTGAAAGCGCCCAATAAAAATGGTTCTAACCAAATTTTAATGAGAAAAGGGACATCTGTAATTATGTGAGATTTATAAATCTGTCGAAGAACTGAAGGGACATATTCCCTCATTTTAACAGAGCGCAATCAGTCTTTTAATTTAGCAATAGTTAATTGCTTTTAATTTCTTTGTTCATTCGCAAGTAATCATGACTGATGATTAAAATCTGTTCCGGAATAGGTTCAGTAATCGCACATCTTAATATTAACGAGAAGTTAAATTTCCCACAAATGCAATTTATATTGTTTCTAAGAAATCTAATTTAAACTTTAATTCTCGTGATCATTTGATGAAAGAAGATGTGAAAGGAATGTATTGGTAATTAAAAATTATTCACAATTTTTTCCTTTAATTTAAAAATTGTGTTAATAGTAAAATATTACTTATAAAATCCCAGTTAAAGACTTGAAGGTTTCTACTTTGGGTATACAAATTTTGCAAGCTCAGTCATATTTTTTTGTTGTCAAAAAATGGGAAAATTCATTTCAAGTTTACTTTTAAATACATAAGAGTAAAATTAATGCGATGAAAAAAGCAAAATACTTGTAATTTAGAAATTCTCACATTGTGTCTGAAACAGTTGAATAATAAAACCGATTTATATTATTAAAGTACAAAAAAATAAAAATTGTACATGCTTCAGATGAATAAAAATTTGGGAGGATAACAGTACCACAAATAAGTAAATTTCATTGGGAATATCTTCATTATCCTTCACATTTGTCTGAAAAACCATTAACTGAAATTCTAACAAATCTTTACTGTATATCTGAAAAAGACAAACATTCAAATTGTCTTAATTTTTCTTTATGTGATAGAAATGATTGAAATTTAGCATAATTTTATTCATTTTTTATACATTTTAAAATTACGAAAAATAGCAGGACCTTAAAAAATGAATAAAATGAATGTAAGGATGGCAAAACTTTACTACTCGTAATTTAAAAAAAAATATTTCACTTCATTTGAAAAAAAAAATGTCTTTAGTTTCATGAAGGCTAAAATTGGATAATTTCCCCAGAACTGAGATAATGTGTTTATTCATATCCAAGAGAGAAGCTAATTATTCTAAGAATTCGTTTCTTTGAAACGCGATTACATAGAATCTGTATATGGAATGGTCTTGATGCGCATTAAGTCTGTTGAGAGTCAGAGCAAATTCTAGTGTATTGTGCATGTTTAGAGAGAACATGTCACAGTTTAAGTTAATTATATTTATGTCTTATTTAAATCAACACGAACATTATTTTGGGGAAACGCAAATAAATTTGAATAGATATTTGACGACAAGGAAGGCAAGTGCACTGCATCTCCTCTCCAAATATCTGCAGCGTACCGGGGGAAGGGCATTGACACTACGAATTCAAAATGATATAGTCCCGTTTTCATCGCTATTCTTCAGTGGAAATCAGTTTCAAGCCAGAAACTCTGCAACTCCATGAGTTAGTTGATGTACCGATTCAAATGTTGTCTTTGCCGTTTGGACATTAACCAAAATTACAAATATTGTTCCCAAATTGTTCTCTCTGGCTATTAAACTAACTATCCAATATTACTATAACTAAATTAAAGTGATGATAATAGGTGTTTGTTGCTGGCATTATTGAATAATGGTAATTTTTTTTAGTTTACTGAATAATTTTCAAATTGTGAAGAGCTTTGATTGTAAAACTTTCATCTGTGAAACGAAGGCGTGAATTCAAAAGAATAGTACAAAGATATCTGGAACTATATAGAATAAATACTAAATTTGTCTCAACATTAAAAATAAATGAGATCTCCATATGATTATTCATTGAAAAAAGTGATGTATGTAATGACACATTTGCAATTTGTAAAAATTTTTTACTTCAATTTTATTTCAATGCATTTTTTTTCAAATCCGTGTGTTTAACATCTATTTTGATGTAAGTTCAATTTATGCCTTTTCTTGTTGCCACCAACGAATTATTTGGAGATAGGCTTTGTAATCGGACTGTACTCTTTCAAAATGTGTCCTATTAGCCAGCCTCCTTATATTAAAATGAAAAAAAATGACAATTATTTTTAGATTTGAAATAGTAAATTTCCTTTTTTAATTTCATTATGAAAAAAAATCCATTTCTAAGGATTAATTAACATTTGTATTTCAAATCACTATTATGAGTGAGACTCATTTTGTTTGACCAGGACTGCTATTGAAAAGTTTGAAAAAATTTAATTTAATGTAATAAATTTGCCTTGATCAAATTTATTGAAGCATTTATTAACACGTTTCAAATCATTTATTTATGTGTTATTAAACTGAGACAAAAAAGAATGATTGATTGCAAAAGGTGCTTGTATTTAATGTCAGCTCGAGGTTGTATCCATTTTGGCAAGATATTACTGGAAAATTTCCTATGAAACATAATTATTACGGGTGAATGATTCTTAAAAAATATTGAAAGAGGCCTTTCATTTGGATCTAGTTAATATTTCAATAAATGACAATCTAAACTTACATTTGCTCTTATCCATTCAGTTTTTATGGATATTATAGTCATTTCCATTATATGTGTTCTGAGTTATAGGGGTCCAATCTTGATAGCCTGCATAAACGATTTTGATTGTTTCTAAGAATCAGTTCTAATAGTTGGGGAATGTGTGTAATAGTTGCCTTTTATCACTATGGTCGATGGAGATATTTTTTTTCTTTCAGCAGCCAAACAGTCTTTAAAATCTTCCCTTAAAACCTATGCAACATATATTAACACATTCACTGTATATTTGGCACGTCTTTCTGATACACACTTGTTAATTTTTTTTCATTCTATGCATTAATTGTTATCAACTCTCTAAAAGTCGAAATTTCAAGCCGCTTGTGAAAACTGCAATAAATAAAAAATAATAAATAAATAAATCACTGAACTGCTGACAATGACTGTCAGGTTTAGCGCAGTCAGCCGAATAGTTTCGAAACAGAAAAACGTTTTCCGACCTTCTCTACAGTAGGCATCTATCTCTCTTTCTTATTTTTATTTATTTATTTCTAAGTGCCTATTCCTTTTTTAATTCCAGTTAGTGAAGTGGGAGAAGTTAAATCAACTAAATGAGAACTCCCGAGAAAAATATCTTACTTAAAATTAGATTTATCGGGTATTTCCCTTAAAAATTTTAAATTTGATTATCTTTTTAAATGTCTGAATGAAATTTTGTCTATTAAGAGGAATCCATCAATAAAGAATTTCTGACTGATTTAAATCTGATAAAAATATTTTGAGTAGGATTTAGATTGCATATGCTATTTGCAGATTCAAATCTTGTGGCTCCCATTTATTTTGTTTACGTAAATTTATTTAAATTCATTTGAAATAAAATTAGAAATGATTTTAAAATATTGCTTGGCATTTGAAGAATGAATAAAGCAATAAATTAAATCCACTTGTTTCGTTTTCTTCTCCAAATCTACTTCAAATAACTATTTCATGAAATCATTTTCTTCCTTAACATTTCTTCTCAAAGGTCTTTTAAGACGCTTCGGGGATAGGGGAACTTTCTGATTTATTTTATTAGGAGTAATTTCTATAAGTCCCATATTTTCACTTGAGAATATTGAGAATAATATTATTACAACATTATGAAAACTTGAATTTAAATTTTAAAAATTTATGCAGACCTTTTTATTTAAATTTTACATTCATTTTATACTGTTTCTACATTTAACTCTTTCATTACAATGTTTGCCTTTTTTTGATTGATTTTGATAATTTATCACGGGTGGCAGAGTTTTGATCCTGATCAGTCATCGTGTACATGGGCCACGGTCAAATGCTGTGGTATGAAGAAGTTGTTAAGGGGAAAGTAGACTTTGAAAGAAGCAAAAATGAACGAAAACGTGTAATTATATTTTTATCATTTAATCGTCAAAATATATGGTTAGATTCAACTAAAACAGTGCTATAAAATATATTGTTCAATAAACTAAATATTTGAAGGGTTAAAAAGACAAATAGTAAATCTTAATGACTTTTCTCAAAATGATATTGTAATTAGATTTAAATATCCTTGAAATGTTCCAGGTGTCTTTGTTTTTGAAGACATTAAATTAAATTGATAATAAAGATTTCGTTCAAACTTTAAAAGAAAATGGGTATGCAGTTTATGTTTCGAACTTTTTTAGCTCGTTAAAAGCCAATTTAAGTTCAGAAAAACATAAAATTCCTATGAAAATTCAGTAAGTGTGCATAAAATTATTTCTAAAAAAATAGCAATTAATTGGAATTACAAACTCATACGTAGTTTTGTTTCAAATAAATTTACATTAGGTAATAAAAAAAGAATAGAAAAAATTAAAGTAAGTAGCATGGAATATTTTAATTTTTTTTAAAAATTACATATCTTTTAAAATTTTTAAAAAATAATATGTTTTATTTTAAAATGTCTTTTAAAGAAATTTGACATATTTATATTTTGATACATATGCATAAAAATATCATAACCCTGACTAAATAATTCCCAAAAGTGTCTAATCGACTCAGTTTACTGTTCCCTTAATGTAATGTTAACTTAATTAGTTTAGTAAATGTGTCTCCACTTCATCTGATTGAAATATTTATTCAAATATAAATACATATTTTAAGTACTGCTTTTTCAAAAATACTCTTCAAAAGTAACTTATTGAAATAATTCCGTAAACAACCAAGTGATCTGATTTGTTCACATTTTCAGTTATTGAAAGATATTTATCTTCAGAGCATGCCTCTCTCTTTTCATAATTCCAGGAAATGCGGGAAGCAACTCAATTTTCATTGTCATAAAAAGCATAATCCTAATTAACATTTATTATTAGTCAATAAAATGATCACAAGAACTGGTACCGAAATGTGGGTTTTGCTAAATACTTCAGATTAATTTTCCTAGCCAACCATCTGAATTATCTTGACATATGTCCCAACATCTGCTCTTCTTGTAATCTTTGAAACAGCAGAAAATCAAATAAATGAAGCTTTTCCATTCTCATGGATAATTATACCTCTTTTCTAATTACTTATTGAAGAATTTCCTTTCCTTAAAGCCAGATAAAAAATGATCATATGCGGAAGATGTGAGCTGTCTTCACGTATTCCTTTTTGCATGGAGAAGTTAATTAACGTGCTTCATTTTAATTCACTTGTAAATTCTATTTTTTTTATTAAAGCGATGGAAGAGGAGGAGAAATCTTGTTTCACTTCAAATGAAGCGTTAAAGCCAGCAGTCTTACCTGCTTAAGCATCAAAATTCAAAGATAAGTTTCATCTCAACCGAATTTCGGAAAATTTGCCGGATGACATTTTTACTGAAGATTTAAAAAAACATGTGACTCAAATTAAATATCCCGCTTCTTTTTTCTAATAAGGCTTTTATCTGAATAAGTTAAAAGCATTGCTTAATTGCGGAAAATCTCAACTAAATATGAATTTTAATATTTTCATTATTCATTTATTTTTGAAGTAAAAAATAAAGATTTTCAAAGATTGCAAGTTTATTTAAAAGTGTATTTTATACTAACGCCTACCAACAAGATACATGTTTGCAAACGCTTATAAATTAATTATGATGCTTTTAAAAGGTAATAAAGATATTATTTCAGCGGCTTTTGGATGCTTTTCTGAAAAAATATATATATTATGCTACTATGTGAAATTTGACTAAACTGTTTAGCACATGCTTGGTATTTAAAAAGAGAAAATGTTTGATAAAGCATTTAATTCATTTTCAGAAAACTTTTTGTGTCTTGTTTCGAGTTTAATTATTGTAATTATTTTGAAATATTTTGTTGTAAAGGAACGTAACTCATTCATATGGGATTAGAGATTGCAATACCGGTATACCGGGATACCGAATACCGGTATTTTGAGCCATTTGTCCATTTTTGTAATACACTGGTATTCACAAGTATAAATACTATTTTTTCGGTATTTACTAGAAATTTTTAAAATTGTCTCCACTATATGTTCAGGGATCGCCAACATAGCAAAATAGTATACGTTTTTGTTTTTATATCTCCCTACCGGGCGAAATTAATTAGCTAATTAATGGCTTAATTAATTGCTTACTTCTAAATTAGCGAAACATGGATTATCCCTGAACGAAGATATTGTAGCCATAACGACTGATGGAGCAACAGCTATGAAAAAAGTTGGAAAGTTGATTGGTGCAAATCAGCAATTGTGCTATGCTCATGGAATTTAATTAGGAGTAATAGATGTATTATACCAAAAAAATAAAGAACAGACGAATCCAAAAACTGTGGATATAGAAATTTCGGATTCCAACTTTGAAAAGAGTGAGAGTGATATTGACAATGAAGATAATGATAATGTAATTGGGGATGGAGATATTGCTAATGAGGATGAAATATTAACCTATCAAGAATTGCTTCCTATAATTTATAAAGTTCGAAAAATTGTTAAGATATTTAAACGTTCCCCTATAAAGAATGACATATTACTAAAATATATACTTACTGAAAATAAAACAGAATATATATTAATATTAGATTCTAAAAAAAGTTGGAACAGTTTACTCCTAATGATGGAACGATTTGTGAAACGGAGAAATCCAATCCAACCAATAATCGACTTAAACCTGTAAATTAATTTTTCAGATATTTAAATGAACTTAATATAGAGAACTACATCAGCTCTACTTCCAATAAAACTAACTATTGTGGCATTATGTCGGTGAGATTCTAATTTATTAACAGTTAATGCAACAATAAATTTCATGTTGTAGTCACTGAAAGAACAGACACATCATTATCTGAAGAATTATATATTACACTGAAAAATCGCACAGAAGAAAGGCATACCGAAATAGAAAATGTCTTATGGTATTTACATAATTATAATAATTTTTAAAATGAAAATGAAAAAGAAGAAAAGAAAATAACCAGTTCAAATCTGATTAAGTTTATAGTAATTTTTTACCTACAAACCTATCCACATTCAGAAGAACTCGGTTCAGTTATCGAGGAATGTACTAATGTTGCTAGTGAGAAGGAATTATCTCTTGAACAAAAATTAGAATTAGCGATAAATAAAAAAAAACTCAACGAACCAAAATATAATGCAAAAATCAGCTATATCCAAAACCATCCGATGAGAAATCGATTTATTTGAAGATGAGGTATTTAGAGGTAAATACTTGGAAAAAGTATATCGCACATTGATAACAGTGCCACCCACTAGCGTAGATGCCGAAAGAGCGTTTTCGACAGCTGGTAATTTTTACACAAAATTACTTTTCAGGCTTAATGACAGTACAATTGATGCATTATGTTTTTTAAGATCACATTTCAAAAATTTGTAATAGTACCATAGACTGAATAGTGATATTTACACATTTTTTTTGTGATTTAAATAAATAAGATGTTCCTTTACTTTTTTGTGATTTTTTATATACTGTTATAATTTATACGTACAAATTATTTTTTGTGATATTTATACTCTCTAATAGAACTGGGAAATAAAACAAAGAAACACCTTTGTTTTCTTTCGTTTTCTAAAATTTCTAATACCGGTATTATAACCGGTATCCCGATATTAAGATCTAAAAAATACCGAATACCGGTATTGAAATTTTGGTCCAATATTGGAATCCCTGTATGGGATTAAAATATAGATAAGGCAGCAATAAATCTACTTTTTTTCTCTCATAAATGTTTTATTTCGCGAAAAATTACTAAACTATCTTTAAGAAAAAATTTATTTTTGGCATTGATTTCCTTTTATTTTTATGACGTTTACATCAATTTATAAAATATATTTATAGGCAATAAAAATAAAATCCAAATATTATGCAAAGAAAGGAAACTCAAATTTCTAAACAATAAACAAAATATTCTTTATATTGTTGGATTTGGTTGGTCGCCTTTGGCTACCCGCCAATTCACCAGGAGTAATGCTTTCTTCAATTTTCAATTAAATATTTATGTATCTTGGTTTCTTAATAGTTTCTTCAGCAAAATATTTTTAAGTTCCAAATTTTAATTGTCATATAACTCATTCTATTATACAAACCTTACGACATTCAATGCATTGTACTATATAATTTTCTCTCAGTTCCTGTAAGATTTAAATTTGAAATTTAAGAGGTAAAACTTCAATAAATAAGGACTTTTTTGCTCACATATTTTTTAAAAGTATGACTGCAGAGAATTGAATCCTTCAGCATTGTAATCTTATGTGTATCACAGAATATTTTCTTTTATAATTTATACAATATTTCCAATAATTATTCGAAGAAACATTTCTGATTCATCATAACATTCAGTTCAAAAAGATGCATTAAATAATATTTTATTTTACTTCAATCAATAAATGTATTTTTGAAAATAATGTGGAAGTCTAAATTTTACAAGTTCTAAGATTTTATAAACCATATTCAGTAATACTATCTTGATTGTCTAACGTTTCAATCTTCTGAGATCTCGCCTGAGGGAGTTATAAAGCTTTGAATATCAATATTTTAGGACAATCAACAATTTCTTCATTTGAGACAATCAGCCACGGGAAAAGTCTAAACACTGAGTGGCTATATTCTTCAATACAGTCAGAGAGAACAGTAAAATCGCACGTTTTTATAGACATTCTAATTTTAATAACTCAATAAATTTTTAATCCAAACGAGTTGAACCTTTTCCTTCAAAATATTAGTGTCACAAGAATATTTTATTAAAAATGACACTCAGAAAGAAGGATCAGTAAAAAAATTTAAAATTTGTAATTCATCAGAACATTTATTGATTCAAACTACATAAAATATAATTATTTATTTCATTTTGACTATTTTTTATTAAACATATATGAGAATTAATAGATATTAACTGTTAGACCCTGATTAGAGTGGATATCAGGTATAAAATATTAAATTATTTATACCTTAAATAAAGCTGAATTAATGATATAGCTATTTTAAATTGTCATAGAAAACGTTTTCTCTCATTTTTTTACAAAAATATCACATTTCGTATTTATTCTATTTCATACAAACACGTTCAGAACCTTTCACTTCCCTAGGTTTAGTTTGTAGCAAGAATTAACTTAATCTGTGATGGCACTGCGCTGATAAAAGCTAATTTTTCCCACGTACTCATAACGTGTTCGTGCAGGCTAAACTTTATTTATTTATTTATTGCGAAATAAATTAATGGAAAATATGATTAAAATATTTTTTTTGAAATTCATTAAAAATGGAAACAATTTATAGGTTAAAACAATGGTATCATTGAAACGATTATTTTTTAAAATTTAAGACAACGTAAAATCTGTTTTGTTTTTTAATATTTTCGGAAGTTATTGCTGAAAGACGCCAAATTTGTTTAATTTTTAATTAATTAAGATTCTAATTAAAGTTTCAAAAATAATTGCTCTGAGATGCAAACTCCCATCCTCCAAAGTTTATATGGGCCCAGCTTGGTAGCTCTAGGTTATATGGTCTGGCGTGTAAAGCGCCAACAACACACACAGACACAAACATACATGCATCTAATAATCAGTCTTGGAGAATCAATGCTCAACTGTAGTCTGGGAACTAATTGGCATATTTTCTTTAAGATGCGGATGGAAAGCTTTGAAATCGTGCGATTGTATTGAATAGTGATATTCAAATTTTCATGAATCAGTCAGGTTTAGTGATTGATTTAGTTGACTGGAGTATTACTCTTCTTATTTAAAATATTAGTGTCTCAAAAATATTTTGTTAAACATGATTCACAGGGCAGAGGATGTATGTAAAAATGTAGTTTTCGTAATTCATCAGGACATTTATTAACTGAAGGTATATAAAATATAATTATTTACTTCATTTAGATCATTTTGTTTTTTGTTAGCAGATATAAGGCTGTTATTGAAGGCTTAGGAAACAGCTATTGGACCGTGATTAGAATGTATATCCCGTATATATTAAACATAATTTGCCTTAAATAAAACTGATTTATTGAATTAATAATATAGTTAATATAAAAAATCATAGAAAAAATGTTCTTACATTTATTTTTAAAATAATATCATATTTCATATTTATTTCATTTCATACAGACACGTGCTGAAAATTACACTTTTCTATATTTAATTTCCAGTAACAGTTAACTTATAGATAATTTGAGTTCATATCAATGTGTGTTTCATATCGTTGATGAAAGCTAATTTTTTCCCTTGCACACGAAACGTGCTCGTGCAGGTTAAATTTTATTTTTGTTTTGGGCGAAATAAATTGCTGAAAAATACAGTTAAAATATGTTTTGTAAAAATTCATAGAAAATAGAAACATAATTTATGAGTTAAATTATTGATATTATTAAAAATATAATTTCTTGAGATTTAACTTGATCTAAGAATCTAGTTTGTAAGGTAATATTTTCGAAAGTTGTGGGAAAACGCCGGAATTTCGCTTAATTTTTAGTTAACTAAGATTCTAGTTCAAAAATTAAAAAAAAAAATATCCCTCTGAGGTGATATTCACTAATATGGTGCTGTAATTATGTTGACAAATGTCCAAGATTAGTGGGGACGTTTTTCTGCTTATTACGACCAGCACTTACAACTGAAATCATGCATCACAAAACGAAGGAAGCAAAGTTTTATGCCTAATATTTTCTAAGGAATTAGTATGAAACACTTCAATAAATGTTTTTAAGCAGCATTACGGTATATATTTATGACATATAAATGTTTTCAAAAGAATTTCATTCTTTTCTTTTTTCCATTTTCAAATTTTATTAATGACATTGTACATGAAACATGTTATACTTATGCGGTCACTACTCTTAAATGTCACAAATAGCAAACTATCAGGAATTCCTTCTGATTAATTATGTCTATATTTTTTCAAATAATGATAGAAATATATTTAAATTGCTTTTATATGGCCTTATGAACTTAAAATCCAAGACATCAATAAAAAATGCGCATATATATAAATAAAGACCTAAGGAAAATTGTATGACTCAAATTTAGTAATTCCTGTATTTTTGGGAGGGCGGGCGGTCTATAAAAATAATATGGTTTCATAATATACATGCATGAAGTAATTTAAACTACTTCTGTTTGTTTCTTATCTTTTCAGTGTTGGTTCAAAATTCATATAGGAGGAAAGAGAAGGCAAGGAGTTTCTTTTCATAATTCAGGATTAGAAAAATTAAATGCATCAATTATTAGCTGAAATCGAATGATGCAGTGACAATTATTATGGTAATTTTGTGCAATTTTCATTATTGCATTCTTCAGTGAAGTAGAAGGCAATATATTTGCCCAATTCCAGATAAAAATACACCGAAGGAAACTTCGCCTCCAAATTTATCTAAGCACCAAACTTGTCGAAAGAGAAAATACTTACTCATTTCAAACGTTTCTTTTCAAGACGCATTTCTAAAATCTATTCCTCCCCTTTCGAACAATCAAACAAAAAATACGCTTGTCACTCCCGAACAAGTCAAGTGATGAAAGTAAATAATATTCAATTGTTTCATATTGAGTTTTAACACCGTCTACTATTCAGAAGGGCGAAGAATGGATAAAGGGGAGCCGGAATATGAATTTCTGTATTTTGAAGACGGCTGCAAGGGAAACGGAAATGAATAAAAGCATGCAGTCCCCGCGTGAGAGTATAATTTGTTTCTTCAAGTCAAACAAATGCAATATATTGTTTTTTAAAAATGAGCACCATCTAGAAGTTTAGTTTTCGGAAACAATAGTTCTAGATATTGAAGGGTTATACTGAACGATGGTAAGAGAGTGTGTTACGGGGTCGACTGCCTCTGTCTTTTTTCCCGCTTCTGATCGAGAAATATTTGATTCGTGAAACGATATAGCAAGTCCGTCATGATGTTTACATGCTTTTCAAGAAGTTTGTTTTTTCTTTCTCCTTAAAACGCAATGTTTCAGATGTCATGAATTTATTCCTCCTGTCAAAAAGGCGAGGTTTATGCAGAAGACTCAGTTCGCATTGGAAAGAAATATGAAGCGATCGGAAAAAATTGGGGTGAGAACAAAACTTCCATTTTTTTCTTTCTTTTATCATCAAAGCGAGAGCCAGGAAGAAACTAATCAAAAAGAATTTAAACGTGTTGAGAAACAGTAACATTTGGGCAGGAATTTCCGGATTTGTGTGCTCCGTTGAATTTGTTTCTGTCAAAATATTAAGTGGAAACGCCTGCTTTCAAACTTTGAAAAATTGATTAAATGTTCAGATAAAATAGCCAGATTTCGACAAAATATGTTTTCTAACAGAACATGGATCGAAAGTTTAAAAGTTTGATGATTTATCATAATTAATAGTTTGTTATTTTTCAACATTAATTCCGAGAAAAGGGGCTTGAAATGTGCTGTGCATATTAACTATGTAGGATATATTTTCCGCTCATAGCATAGAGTTTTAATTATTAGAAGAACAAAGTCATTTCTTCAAAGCGATATGAAACCTCTAGCTCTTGAAATGAGTTCCTTTTCGCATAAATGAACTACAAAAAGTCTGCATTAAGGATATTATATCATTATAAATTTACTCATGATGTATCATAGTTTAATTTTGAGAAGTTTTATTCATTTTGTAACTTTGATTTAATTTTACACTAGATTTAAAGAACATCATTTATTATAATCACTTGTTTATTCTATTCTTCATGCATGATTCTTTAAAATCGTAAAAAATGAAGGAAATCACCTGTTTTCATTAAAAAATTTTTTTTCACATTTTACTTTTTTTATTTGCTAATTATAGCATTAGCTGTCAAGTATTAACCTTTTAAAGAGTAGTAAAAATTAATTTTTAATTATTCAACGTGCCCTGCTACGCATACCTTGAATAATTAACTTACGTGAAATTATTTCAATATGAATTTTTAGCTCCTAATCATTACTATAGTTTTGATGCCCTCTCTTTCGATGCACGTAGGCTGTTTAATAGAGAATGATCATAAATAATTTAAAAAAATAGCTAAATATATTTATTCTCTTAGTTTTGATGATGTATCTACAGCAATTATGTTGTAATCGTCAAACATATGCCATCTATTTTTCACTTATGTGACTATAGATGTAATATTAACTTAATAATCCTTGGTTTTTTAAGCACTTTTAAAAATTATGGTGATTGTTAGGTAACCAGCCCTTGCACATGCATATTATATGATTGTTTAATTTCAAAAAATATCAAACTTTATTTTCTTTGTTTATGGTAATATATTGCTAAGGCGAATTCAAAAAATAGAGTATCATTTATAACAAAAAAACGAATAGCAAAAATGTAAAAAGAAGGAGAAAAAAGTTGCCAAAATTAAGAGTTAAAAAGTAGCCAAAATTAAGTTCGAAAAAAGTATACATTAAACTTACTTTAAGTCAACAAATATTCTTGTGAAAAGAGGAAACTGGAGGTGATGAACATTATTTACTGTTGAAATATTTGAAACTATTATCGGCTGTAACTTCTGAATGTTTATTTTTCAACTTATTTTTAAAACTTACTCTGTCTAACGCTCAGTTATAAAGTGTTTTCCCATTCATGGCATGTCTGAAGTGTCATGATCCTCATCAGAATTTCATCATAGGAAAAATTGCCGTGTATTCCTTCACAGGTCAATAGCTTTAACCCTATAGATCTCGAAGGTATTTAAAAGTACCATTTAAATCATACTCATATCTTCATAATATTACTATTTTTTGACGATGTTCAGAAGAATACGAAGAGTGTAGCTTCGACAGCAAGCAGTAAATATTAGTTAAAGACAGAAGATAAACATCTTCAATTATTAACCACATTAATTACATTATTTTAATTAATTTTAAACGTTTTTTTTTCTTGCCCGGGGTGATTCTGTGTCAAATCTTATGGAATGATGCAAACTTAAAATTGTTTGTAAAATAATGCTGTAAATAAAGAAAAATGTTGGTAAAATAATGCTGTAAAAATGTTGGTAAAATAATGCTGTAAAAATGTTGGTAAAATAATGCTGTAAATAAAGAGTTAAATACGTTTTCGTAAACGTAACAAGTTGTTTCAATGGCTTTGAGCACAAGACTTGGATTCTGTAAAATATATCCTGTTTATAGTATTTAACAATTGTGACATGAGCGATTTCAAAATGGATTATTATATATTTTTTCGTTTTTTAACGTCTGAAATTTGATATTGTTAATGATCTGAAACCTGACAATGCATCAGTTGCGTGGGCAGGCAATCTTTCAATATATTTTACCGATTTTATGACAGCTGAAATATTGAGAGGATATTTTTTATGGTGGGTGTTTTTCGGTAAACATAGGGAGTTAAATATGTTATGCCTCAGGTCTCTCATAAATCAGACATCCAAGTATCATCTAGTAAGAAGAAAAAGTAAATTGCAAATAAAACATTTAAAAGATAACCATACGTTTTGACAGCTTAAATGTTTTCTTAAGTTTTTCTAAATGTGTGTTACTTTCATCAACCTTTATCATTCGTTCTTTGCTAGTGAATTATATATATTTAGTTTTGGTGCCTTCTTTTACTTTGTGTTATCATACACAAAAAAAAATAAATGATAATTCAAATTTATTCCATGCAAATGCATTTAACAGTTGTACATCTGGTGCGTGTGCTTTATAGTGGTGACTTGGAGCTAAAAATTGCTCAGTGAAATAATTCACGTATATATGTTTGATATTGTTATATAGTCTGTGCTAGAGACTTATTTCAATAAAATATATTTTTCCACTCTAAAAAAGCTGACGAAACAAGCAAATGGAGAGAAAATTTTCTCCACTCTCGATTTTCTCCACTTTTTTGTGACTTCAAAGCGCTATGGTGAAGCTAAAGATCTGATTGAATTTCATTAATCTTTTTACCCTGTATATTTCTTATCATTTCGGCACTTTTCCGCGAACCAACGTCATGAAAAATGTTTTTAATTTCTTTTTCTCCAAACATGCTATCGTTCCCATGTCTTATTCCAGAATGCTATTTTTCCATTTACTAACCCTGAACCCAGTTTGATTTGCTCTAGACATATTTGGAAAGGATTTTCATTTCTAACAGACTGCAAAATAGTGGAATCTGCCTCTCCAAAGAATCTAAGAAATCATTCACGAAGAGCAACAAGTGGCAGTTAAATTGACTTAACTGTTCACTTAAACTGACTACCAAAAACATGTGTTCAATGAATGTAAACAAAAGCGATGGTTAGAACTTTCAAATAATTTTTAAGGGTTAAATCCTGCAAAACTGCGGTCATGAAATGTTTTCTCTATGCGATTAAATCATTGGTACCTTCATTGATTAGTTCAGGAACTTAGTAGAGAGTCAAATATTATTTTTCAAAAAACTAGCCAAGTTATCAAAGTTGACGGTACTTTTATGGCGTTCTAAATCATGGTTATCAGCCTAATCGGCATATAATAAAGGTTAGTCAAGGAGAATGAAAAATTCAATTTCTCCATAAGAAAATAATTTAGGGAATAGTCACTGTATTAATCTTCTTTAGTAATTCAATGTAAGGGAATCTGTAGTCAGATTGTGAAATGTCGGATTGTAATTTAACGAAGTTTTATATTTTGAAAAACTTGATCTAGACGAGATTCATTATTTATTCCCGGTTCTTGAAAATTATTTTTAAAAAATGAAACGCTTTGAATACGATTAATTATAATTTGATTTATTTCCAAGCCTTCTGGCATTTTTTTTGGTTTTGAATATTTTATGAGTAGGAAGTAGATCTTCTTTTTACTACATAATTGAAATATTTATGCCCGCATTATTTCTGTCCAAACTTTACTATAATTTTCCGAAGTTGACTTCATTTTGATCGTTCATTTATTGCAAAGGAAAGATGCGGGTAACGCTTTAATTGAAAAATTTCTTATTGGTATTTATTTCAAACAAAATGCTGAGATACATTTCAGAAAACGCATTAAAACTCTTCAATAATCATTTCATGCAATTATTCCATTAATCAAAAATAACATATTATTATTGAATTCACTCAGAAAAGATTGATTATAATTATTTTTGTTTGAAGAAAATCACATCGATTCACTAACATCAGATATTTAATCCTCATCTTAGCTACTTTAATTACTTGCCACCTAGACGAAAAATTTAAAGCAATTTAGATGAAAATAATGCCGAAATTTATTATATTTAAACTGTTTATTTCAGCAACGCAATATTTAAATTTTGCATTAATAGTTTTATGCAGATTATAAAGATAGAAAATATGCATTGCATTCTATCATATAAATTGGTTACTTTCGATCTCGATAGTAAGAAATCAAATACTAAAACAGAAACACAATAGGTTCCTTATTGTGACACGGTGTACCATTTTAGGTAACATACTAAGCAAGAGGGCTAAGCTTTTTAAATTGAAAATACCACTTTTTACAGCTCGTGTTCTCTTTTCCCACCTAGCATAAGCCAAAACCAGGTGATAAATTTTGCGAAGTCCACCACCAGAGGAAGTTATAGCAGATCGAATGAGAAAAACAAGAAAAGTACTAAATTTTTATGGTTTCGATATAAAATATAAGCTTTAAGGGAAGGAATAATACTTAGGTGCTGCTATTTCCAGCAAATGTGATTTTCCATTTTCAGCATTAAACTTCCCCATTTGGAAATAAACGGTTACGTTAAAAATTTCAAAAGTGATTTTTTTTTTCTAAAATGCTTCCAAGATGGAATAAATTCTCAAACAGCTTATTTGTCGATCAAACACATGATAGTCATCTTCCAACAGCAAGTAGATATGTGTATTTGTGTCGACAATATTCCCATCTGAAAAAAGTAGTTTGTATAGAGAAAAAATACAACAAGAGAATATGATTTTATAAAGAATGAGTAGGCTACATGTCGCTAAAAAAGAAGAAAATTACAATTATTTTACATAAATCAGGATTTAAAAGATCAATTTGTAGACTCATAAGATTATTTTTACAGTTCTCTAAAAAGGAAATCAAATATTTATTTACTAAAATAAATTCAAAAATTCTTCAGTGGAAACAAATGGACGAAGTATTCAAAATCTTTCTTACGGTCGTTTTTAGTAATTGGACGAACAGAAAAGAAATAATCTAAACCTAATAATGAAATTGAGTGAAGTTTCAACGGACAAGGATTAATATTACAAAGTTTTTGCTTTGTAATTTAATTATAGCAAAAAAAATCGATATTTAGCAACAAAAACCCTTTATTCATTTTTTTTTTCAAATTAGAGTAAGTAACGTTCAGAAACATAATATTTGCCCAATATAATTAATTTGCTTTACTTTATGATGAACTTTGAAAAACAAAGTAACATTTTTTCAATCCTAATAATGTCATATAATATTTCTGATACTTATTTTTGTAACCAACTTAAAATTTATTCGATACAACTTTTAATTAAAAAAAACGTGAATTAAATAAAATTTATCAACATTTTATAAGGAATTTTAATTATTTCCATCAATATAAAAATAAATGGCCATCGAAAGCCTTATCAGTTGAGTACTTTAACAAAGATTGCAGAAGATATTTTGTTACAAGTTCCTGCAAATTCAATTAATTTGTTTATGAGACTTTAATGCTAATTTAATTGAAAAGCAAAATGGGCGGTTTGAATATTTTTTGAAGTCGATGAACTATATTTTAAACAAAAACTGAGAACATGTTCTTTAAACGCAAATTAAAATGTAATTTTTTTAGGCAAAGCAGACTGGTGAAAAATGAATGAAATTGATACTGAGTTGAAGAAACTTTGATATTTTTGAATGTTTTAAAGAACGAGAAGAAATACATTTATTTGCAAAGAAATATATTTATAATAATCATAAATTAAAATTAGATTCTATTCGCACTGCAATCGTACTTTTAAAAAAATGTTAAGATAGCAAAAATAAAGGGCAAAAGACATTTGTACCATCCAATGGAATACAAACTGTTCATGCAAGTGAATAAAGCTCTAAGAGCTAGAATATTTAATATAGCTTACACCTCAAATCTCTTAAACGATGTCTGAAAACAAATAAAAATTGTCATTTAAAAACCAAATATAAAAGAATTTATGTTTTCTGTACGGAATTCATTAATATGCATTAATTTAGCAGCAAAATGATTGATTGATTAACAAATATAGAACATGATCATTACACAATAATGAATAGAAATTATGAAATATTTCTAACTAGCTTCAATTAATTCAATAAATGAAACAGAATCTGCAATGAATATTAAATGATCGGTTTTGATATAATATAATTAATAGGAGTTTACAATAAACACTTCAGTTAGCTGAGGAAAATTCAACAGCCTGTCTTATGTATTGATTATTTCTGTTTATGGTGTTCTAATTAATGCATAGTAAGCATAAGGCTATTTTTCAAAGGGACTAAGCTCAGATTTATTTCGCCTTATTTTAAGAACTCCTTCGAATAATTAGCTTCGCTATAGTTAGATGGCTAATCATTAAATAATTGATCTCAAAGTCATATATTTTATTTTATGAAAGCTAGACAAAAATTTAAAGGCAGGGCGCTGCTATAAAGGTGTGAATATGAATTGCAAATTATTGTTATAAAACAGCGGAAAGTAAATTTTTGTTTCAAAAAAAATGTAAGGAAAAGTTGTAAAATTTCGAAACAGTTTATTCTTTACAATTTATGTTAAATTAATACCTGAGAAATAAGATTTTTCTGACATATTCAATAAAATGTATAGGAAACAAAGATGGATTTCTTTACACAACGACACATACTTTTACCTTCATCCATTTCAGGGCATTCATATCAGAATGATGATGAAAATTGTGATAATTATCCCACGATAAAAGATATCCTTGAAATTTCCTTTTAATTTTATTCATTGAAATCATTCAATGGTTTCTTTTTTCAAAAAGTTTCTATTGAATATCGTGGAGAACTCAATTTTTTGCATACATAAAAATTATTCACTAGAATTTTTCATTTAAGTATTCAGTCTGTAGTTATGTAAAGAATTTCGTATGATTTTAGTATGCATTGGCCTTTTGCGGAAAATATTAATGAATTAAATTCTATAAAAAAATATTTGATAAAAGAATTTTCATTTTTGCAGAAGCCTATTGTACCCGTTTCTGTATTTAAATGAAATGATTAATTATTTTCATATCTATTTCGAATCCTTTTATCTTTTATGATATAACTGTAATTTTATGCTACAAATGAAAAAAAAATAGCTCTTGTTTGCTAAAAATTATTTTAAATTTAATTTACAAATTAATCTTTTTTTAGGTTTATACCATATTTATTTGCAGGCATTTCACTTTTAGATGAAAGTGAAATGCTATATAAAGCTTTCATATAATTTGATATTAAAATAAAACTAAATCATTTCTATGACACTGAGCATGATTGAAATTTATGCCTAAAAGTTTTAAGCTGTTTAAAACAATAATTTATTTGCCCAAAAATGTTCGTAAATTAATTTTATTTTACATTAATGCTTGATAAAACTATGTTTTAAAATTGCATGAAATGACCTATTTTGTTGATTTCTTATAAAACAATTATGAAGATAAAGCAATTTTTTTGTTTCTTTGTAAATTCTTCAATGATTTAAGAAATTAATTTTCGTTATTTATAATCCACACATTGATAGTAAATAACTGCGTCTGAACTCAGTTAAGATATTCGTTTGATTAATTAATTTATAATTATATCAAAACAATGAACTTGAGATTTAATTCAATGGTGACATTTTATATTTATGAAGGAAACGATCTAATTAAAACATGGAAGGTAACTGATGCGTAGCAGGACATTTACTTGAAACGAAAGGGATTACAATATTTGCTCAGTAAAATAAGAATAATATTTTCTGAGTGAAATAGATTAATATTTAATCTTATCAAGTAAAATTTTTATCTTTATAAAAACAGAGTGTAGTATAATTTTTATTTAATTTTCATTTATTACTGGGAAGTTGCCAATTTCATTTTTTAAATAAGAATTTTGATAGTAACTATGTCTCTAACAAATTCAGTACATTTTTGATAAATTTCTTTATTTTTGTGTGTGCTTTTACAGAACAAAACAAAAAGTTCTTAGTATTGGTAATAAAAACAAAATAAATAAATCAATAAAATCTTTAATACTATGTTACCTGTTCTAGCCATGTTAATAGTTTGTTTTCCAACTCACGTTAATGGAATTGTTATGAAATTTATAATGCTTAACTTTCGTCGATTTTATTATAGTTTCTTAAATATTTTATAACCTGGTATACTTATTCAGACTGCTTCAGTGAAGTCAACTGTAAAATATATATATATATTTTTTTTTATCTACTTGAAAACAGTTATCACTTTTTACCTGATTACATATTTGAAACTTTCAGTTAGTTGACAAAAAACATTAAATATATTTTGTTACGATTTCTATAAAAAACGAAAACAAGCACTTTTTATAGAGGCTTTAGAAATTTCAGTTTGAAGTAATGACAACTGAGATACCCGAGAAGACTGTGACATCGATTCAGGGAACACACCTTATGTTTACATGTGTCCCTATTATGGAATTTGTTTTCTTAATTTTTCCAAAAGCAATCTTAAAACTGAAATTCTATCAAATCTGAATATTTCAGTACTTGCAAATAATAAAACAATAACAAAAAATATGTATTGAAATAAGACCTTTGTATGCCAAAAACGTATTAATATAGGATCAAATCTGCATTTTTGCCTATAAAAATTATATTTTCACTAGAAAGTATAAAAAGTTTAAGAAACGATACCTTTCTGAAATCGCAACAAAGAAGTCTCAGAGAAATGCGTTAAATCTTAAAATGAACTATAATTTAAAACATCTGTTAACAACTCTATTTTATATATTTTATACTTCTTCATATATCAATATGTACTTAGTCATTTCAGATATCTATTTTGCCTTTGTTAATATCATTAATTCAAAATTATAAAAAAAATCATTTTTCTTAAAAATTAACATTTATAAAAAATAAAAATCATAATTTTATAATTTTTAAAATTTAAAATTTTATTTGTTATTAAAATGAAAATATAATTGTCATCAATTAGAACACAATGCGCATGCGTAAATTTTCAACGCCATTTGGCGTAGCGCAAATGCTTGAATTTTCTGCGCCAATTAGGGTAATGCAATGCAGATTAGAAATTTTTTATTTCCTTTATTCTGTTTTATTTTAGTTTAAAAGTACTTCAGAATGAATCCGAAAGATTGATTAATTAACAATTTTTAATTTTAAATGCATCAATCACTAAGAAAATGAACAGAATTATTTGAAATATTCGATCAAAAACATGTTAAGCCTATCCTCTTTAGCGTGGGAAAGAAAAACAACTGAAGCCCTACTCATTTGGCGGTTGGGAAATGAAATCTTTTGGCGGGAAATTTAGTTTATAATTAATAAAAAAATAACCACTCAATTAACCGCAATAAATAGTAGCCTATATCCTATTCTAGACTATAATCTATCTTTGTTCTAAATTTCTCCCAATTCCGTTCAGGCGTTCTAGCGTGAGGGACTAACAAACATCCATCCATTGAAAATTTCACATTTATAATAGTAGTATAGATATTCTCTTCTAGACCAAGGCGATTTTATCGTACCAACTCCCTTTTCACTAATATATATATATATATATATATATATATGCCATGCAAAAGTTATTTTATGCTCCCTTTTCACGCATTTGATTATTTGCTCAATAGCATATTTCATTTTTCCTCATATTAATAAGTATTACTTATCTTATTATTCTTCTACTAAGTTACCTATCAAGCCTTTTTAATCCGTACTTTACTCCAAAAATAAATAAATGTAATAAAAAAATTTATTATATAGACATTAAATAATTATTTCAATCAAAAAAGTTGAACATTCTATTACATGGAATTTTGAAAATTTGTTCTATTGAATTTTAAATGGATTCCTCTATTGAATTTTAAATAGAATTCAAAATTTATCCAATCCCTATGTTGTATTTGGATTTGAGAAAACCCTAAAATGATAAAAATATAGTATTTTTTCAGATTATATTATATATCATTTTGTGGTATGCTAATGCTTGGAAAACTAGGAAAATATGACTTACACTACCATAATCTTGACCCATCCATACAGAAAAGTCGTATAGCTCAAAGGAGATGAAAGTGATAAGGACTTCAAATTTTCAATTCCCTATAACTTCCAAACAATTGAAGATAAATTGGTAATTGGAGTACTGTAAACTATTGCTTCATCATTACAAACAACAAATTCAAAATTCAGTAGAGCAGCAAAAGTCATTTTTCAAACGATGAAATACAGTATCTATCCACAACCAAGTGTTTTCCTTTCTACTTTTTCGAATTCTTATATAATCTGACCTATTTTTAGTTAAAATTTATACAGAGAAGATCATCAATCATGCGTTTCGGAACAAAATTTATGGGTTTGATTAATTTATCATAGATTTCAATCAAAACCCTAAAATATGGTTTTAATAATTTAAAATAAACGTGGTAATTCATTTTCATGTTTATTTTGTTTTGGAGATAAACTTTTTCGTATACACACGGTCTTTCTAGTTTATGGGTATGGTAAATTTGGAACCATATCTTTAATTCTAGAATAAAGAACATATACTAAAATTCCCTCAATTGATTATGAGTCATTGCACTCATCTATAAACTAATGGCTGAATTGTTAGAGAAGCAGCTTTTCGACATAAGTGCTCCAAAATCTGTTACAAATTCAGAATTCCAATGTGCTCACATACAAGCTTACGAACAAATAGGAAAACTTTATTTAAAAAAAATTACGATCCCAGTTTTCTGGAAATACAATATATTCTTTTGTTTGAAAGACCTTTCATTCCTCTACCATGTAATATTTCTAAATTATCATATTCACTCACATATGAGGTTTTTATTACTTGTTTATTTAGGAAAGTCAATGAATACATAAATAATTCGAAGTCAGATTCTTTGATAATTCCAATTCTCTCATAGTAATAAGAAAGTAAAAATTGCCTCTATGTTTATTAAACATTGATTTCTTTGAATTTAATTGGAACTAAATGAACAGTATTTAATGTTTTTCTAATCTATTTAAATTAGAAACAATATATAAGCCAGCGCATTGACAAAATGATTTTAGAAGAGTATATAAATTACTATTCCCTTTTAAGATTAAAAAAAAAAAGAATCCCCCCAAATGTTTTTCTTTTCCCTCTGTTAAGTGTGAACAATTGATAAAAGATTTATAAAGAAAAACATATTAGTATTGAACGTATTAATCTGGAAACATGTTCTTCATTTGTAAATTAAAGTGAAATAAAAAAAAATGAAACCAGCAACAAAATAAGCATACATCGGAAAAAGTAGAAGAGAAGAAATCCAAATGCGTGATGATCCCTAAGTTTAGGAATCGACAGTTTTCGTTGCAGATCCTAGGTTAGTAGGTTTCCGTTTTTTCCTAGGTTAGTAGGGCTTCACAATTCACACTGAACACATATTTGACTTTTGTGTAGTGAAACACTGAGAGTCTGTGACTTTAATTCTGGTACGCCGTGATACTTCGAGAAGTGACAAAAGTTTTCTCGTCTGCGATTTTAAAATGCGACTAAAAAATAGTTTAACATTCAGTAAATCAAAATAATAAATTATTAAGAAAAAAAAAGGACTGTAAATAATATTTTGAAGTCACGCTTGAGGTTCTGCAGCCCCAATGGGCGAGCCGCCATTGGTTTGGACTGAGAAGTGAGTTTTAGCCATCTAAGCATGCGGCATCTCGTTGGAAACTTTTTAACTGTTGCATTCGCTTCTACCTTCTTCTATTTCCATAACTCCATCCTTCGAACTTTCTTCTTCTTGAAATGAAAATGAAGAAAGTGAATAGGATTGTTTTTTGCTACATTTGTGAACAAAAGGAACCTGATTTTACTTTACGGATCGAATAAAAAACCTCTCTTCATTCTCATTAACATTTTTTTTACTAATAATGACAGAAAGTTTTATTTATATTCATTTTGATTAATTGCTATAATCATGATTAACTTATATTGATAGTATATACTGCAGAGCATTCCTTACATCTGTAGAAATTAAAAATTAATTTATCATCATTTAAATCACTGTAGACATTAAAAAGAGGACAAGTACAAATTCACATGTATATACCTTTGTTAAAAAAGTTATATATTCAATAATTTAATAACACATTAATGAAATTAAATAAGGTTTTAAATCCAAATAAGAAAAAAAATTACCGCTTAATATTTTTTTCTTTGTAAAACAAAACATGCATGATAAATCTGAATATATATAATTTGTTTCCTATGAAATGAAATAGTGCTTATACTCCTAAAATAAGATAGCAATAACATTAAAATAGATCTTTTCAAAAATGTAAATATTTTTTGAAACAATATAAATATATCTCCCATTACGATGTTAATATTCCGGGGTAATTTACTACACGAGAAAAAGATACGTCTCTACAAATCTTTTTTACCTTTCGATATCTTTTCCTCTTGGCTTGCATAATCTTCCTTTCATTCATAGTCGATCCCTTAAGACAAACTTTACTCAAGTGTAAAGACCGTGAGTATTAATTCTATTTAATGTGAAGTTAATAGAAGCGTACACACACAACAACAAAAAAAAATCCAGCAACATTCCAATAGTATGTGATTCGTTAATTTTTCTTGGATTTCTCATTTAGTCCCTGCAGGTTATGAGTTCGCAAGCCATGCTAAATTGAGCAGCTGTTAATCCAAGCATGTTGAAATGCGAGACGTTTGTAATTAAGTGCTTTTGGTTAGATATGTTAATGAGGTCGGAATTAAACTCAACACGTAATGCCAGTGGCATTTTTTTAGCAATTAGTGAGAGGAACAAAAACCAAACTGTCAAATCATAATAACTTTTAAGAAAGCCCTTTGAAATGATTGTTCCAATACATTTCATTGAATACCATTTTTCTTTACAATATTCTTCAAGACACTAAATACACAATCCTTTATTTGCTTTTTTAAAAGTTATTTTAATTTTTAAAGCAGAGGATTATTTTCCGAGATTAAATTTTTAATTGTCGCTGCTCACATATTTATTTTTAAATACAGAATTTTCAAACAGTTTGAGAAAATTGAAGGACAAATAATAGCTTAAAACACTTAGGAACGAAATGATTATTAAATTTTAAAAATGAATGCTTTTTTAAAAAACGTATTTACATATATTTAAATTTTGTTTTAAAATAATTTTTAAAAATGACCGATTACATTACTTAGTAAACCTATTGGCATTATAAAAATGCTGAAACCAAAATGACTCTTATTGCTTACTAATAACTTCAAAATACCTGTAGGCTGAGCTTTGAACTGGACCACCATGACTCCATTTTATTTTAAATATTTAATGATTCCGAATACGAATTGTATGTATATGAATCACTTTCTTTAAGTTAATCAAATTATTTGATAATCCCTGATCATAGGAAAAGGAACATACGTAAACTTTTGAATTAAAAAAATTAATCTTGTGTAGGACATTTGTGTCATAATCACAATAATATAACTTTACAATACAGCTTTGATATATAAATATTTAATCTGGATTTTCATAATTTTGAAGCCTTTTTATGGATAATAATATTTGCCTGTGAAATCGAATATCTTCTGTTCGATCATTAAAAGGGAATATTACTGATTTGGAAGCACCGAAAGCGAATAATAAACAGTTGCTGGAAACATTTTCAAGAATCCGCTGTTTCATTAAATCATATCAGGATTATTGCATTCCCTGATGCATATTTATTTGGATGATGGGAATAAGTTAATCGATCTTCAAAACTCGTGAAATGCCGAGGTTTAAATTTAGAATACTATTTGAAATTTACATGCCGTGAATTAGACAAATATTTTATTTGAAATGATAATGAATTTCCTGAAACACACACGCACGTCTTGAATGGAAGCTATTTATAATATTAAAGAAGAATAAAGAGATTGTCAGTTATCAATGCTTATTTATCTTCTTCACTGGGAATCATCTAAAATTAGCATTTTTTTTTTGCATATATCCCTAAATATACAAAAAAAAATGAATTAAACTAAAATATATCCCTCAAATACTAAAATTATATATAATATGTTTTATAAACCAACTAAAGATACCTTCTTACTAGCTATTTTTAATCGTACTGTCTTGTTGATACTCCTTTCTATGAAATTAAATCAATCTGGTCAAAGATATATTTGGCTTGATTTTTTGTTTCTAATTATTACAGCTTTTTATTAAGCAAATAGTTCTTTCCCCAACTATTTTCTTAATCAAACTCATTGTTTCACAATCACGGTTTGTGAAAGGATTTCATTATTAATTTTTAAATACTAGTTATCTCAAAAAAATGTAACAAGTTTTTATTTCCCTAAATATTGCATATATTTCCAGTTACAAAGCTTCATTCATTAAGGCAAGCAATCGTATGAAAGCCTTTTGACTTCTGTGAAGATGGATAGTAAAAAATTAAAAGAATGAAATAAATTCTTATATGTCTCTGCTAATGTAAGCGTGTCAGTCAGTAAAACGTTTCGCCACCATTCATTTATGCACCCTCAAAGCTTCCTGTGCATCTACAAAATTTGCAGAGATATGTTTATTTTTAAATTGAAAGGGAATAGCCGCAAATATAGATGAAAACATTTATTTCAGAAGTGCAAATTTATTCTGAAGAAAAAAACTATATACATAAATATTTGTCTAATACATTATCCAATCATCATGTCCTCAATCTTGCATTGATCATTCTTGTTTGGGTCAATAAAACCCAAATGATCAAATAGACTTTTTAGAACTGAAAGAATTTCTCGCTTCAAAAAATTGTCCATTCATTTTACAATCATCTGAAAAGTAAAAAAACGAGATAGGGGACTACATAGCATTTTTAATCCCTTGACAGGGTTTGAAATGTGTCATCTGAATTTCCTTTGTCTTTTAATAGATCATGAAGGTTTGTCTTTTAATAGATCATGAAGGTTTGACAAACACTTAAAGAATTGCATACCATTTATCTTTAAGAACTATATCAACGAAACTCTTAAAATTTAGCTTCAACTTGATTATTTGAACTAATTAAAATATCGTCAATACACATATCAACAAGAAGCACCACTAATGAGCAGATTTTTTTTTTATCATCAGCTAATATTGTTAGTATTCTTAGGGCACATATAGTCTCATTTGTTAGAATTCGTAATCTCTTCGTCCCTCAGTTCATGAACACAATTCCTTAGATAATCTCTAAATGTCTTATGGACCCTATTCTGACATATAGATATAGACAAGAATGTTTTCCTAGGTGAAAAGCAGCAAGGTGATGAATATAGTATTCTCTATTCCCTTTATCAATACAATATACATTTATTTCTATATAATTAAAATAAAAGCATTCACTCATAACTTTTTTTAAAAAATTTGGCTGTAGTTTTTATAGCTTTTTGAAGTAAGTTTAAACTCTTTTTATCATTTCTTTAGCAACTCATAATTCTGAATGCTTTGATTTAACCATTGGTCATTTTGCAATATGTTTTTCCATTTTCATTCTTTTTAAGTATGAAATAGAAATGTCTCTCACAGAATTTTTTTCTGGAAGCTTTAGATTTATATCGTTGCTATCGCCATGAAAAGTCTTACTTCAAAGAAATTCTTAAAAACTTTCCAAAGTATCTGATTCCGAAATGAATCAGAAAAAGCAATAAGTATTTTGAAATGATGCAACTATACTATTTTACAAATGAATCTTTATAAGATCTAAATTCTTTTGCTTTTGTCATTCCAAATATCATCCCCATACTCTCAGTGCATCCATTTGACTGTGGATGTGAAATGCCCTCTCAGCAAATTTCGTTTCAATGAGGAAGTTTAATTTTTGCACAATTCATTCTGTAATATTTGACAAAATAAAAAAAAAAAAGAATAAAATTTTTGGAACGTCATTTTCTCCATTTGGTATTTTTGTAGCTGTCTTATTTTTGACTAAGAATTTTTCACCACTTATTCTTCTAATTAAAATATTCGTGCTTTATTTTTTATACGCTTAGCTGAGTAACTGCAATTTTACTCTTACTATTTTTATTTTCCATTTTGAGCAATTAAATAATCGGTAAATATTTTCACAGTGCACGATAAATGAAGTATAAATTTAGGATACCTAGCTATATCTGAATCTTCAGTGTCATTCTGAAAGTCCAAACACCAAACATATCCGCCGTGCTTACTCTAAGACTAAATGCATACATATCGATTTCGTCGTATGATAAAATATCGTACTGTATTTTATCGTGCGTGCATTGCTTGCCTGCACCACTGCATTTTCCCGTTTTCAGTTGTACGTATGTCCCTCAATTCCTTTCTTAAAACATTTCTACGTTTAATATGATTTTGGGGAACAGAATTTTCATCTTTCTAAAATCTTTGCTTTAAAATGTGGCTTATCTTTTTTTGAATGTATTGCTATTAAGGCAATTTCTATTCAATGTACGATTTTATTATAGCACAGTATTTAAAAATGAATTATTTGCGCTATTATGTACGATTGTTTTGTACAAAAAAAAAAGAGTAAAATCGATAAGATTTTATAAAATACAAAGTCATGCCATCAGTTTGTGGATAAAAAAAGAAAGCTTAAGAAAGGTTATTGTGTTTTAGTTATTCTTAAAAGAAAATAAAAATTTTCAGTAACGTAATTAAAAATATATAAAAGATCAAAAAGGATATTAATAAATTATAAAATTCCAATATTTAAAAAAATTGACTTCGCTAAAAAATTGTTAAATCTAAATTCATTAAAAGCTTACATTAAACTTAAAATCACTAAGATATTGCAGTTATTGAATGAACATAAATAAAACAAATTAAAAGATAGATAATAGATCAATTATAACTTATTATTTATGAAAATAGACATAGACAATAGAAAATAAGCGAAATCATTAATCAATAACTGACAAATTAAAATATCCAAAAAATATATTTTCAGAAAGCTCCAATCATTTAACTTCCACAGTATTTCAATAAGTTTCATTTGCCACTAAAAGTAGTAAGTTTGAACTACCTATTAAAAGTTTCGTTGCTTCTATGTAACTTCGGAAGAACGTCCTCGTGTGTAAAATAATACCCCAAAGCAATTGAAGATTTCAGTTGAAATATACAATAAGCTAACGAAAACGCAATATTATTCTTTAACAATTCTAACTCATAATGTTGAAAAATACATTGTGTAGTAATTTTAAAAATTATTAAATAAAAAATGACATTCATAAAAAGAAAAACGCTGAAGAAATGGTCAGACAATATGCGTGGACTCGGCTTGCTTGCGTTGAATAACGTATCGCTCTACTGCTGTCTGTCGTCGTGAGAATGACTGTCGTGTCTTGAACCTTGTAAGTTCTTCATTTCGCCCAAAGAATTGGATCGTACTAGCCTATGCACTAAAAAACATCTCACCTAGCTTATGTCTGTATTCGAATTCAGCGGGTTTGAAAAATGATATTTTTTTGGATGAAAATGAATTAAGGAATTAAAACTAGCGTCTTGACATATTCTACATACGAACGCTGATTAGGAGGCTATAAACAATTATTAGACAATTTATATTCCTTTAAAAATTTGCTTTGGAATTCTCATCCATTCAAAAGATGTTTGTTTTTAATTAAAATTCCAGATTTCTCAAAATGTTTGCATTTGAATTAACAAGCAAATTATTAGGCCTAGAGTTTTCTTACAGAATTCATTAGGTTAAAACGTTGAAATAACTTGGCATAAAAATTATAAGAATAAATTTAAGAAAGAAACTTTTTTTTTTTAAATTGATAACTCACAAGACTTTAGCTTCTTTCAAACTTTTCTAATAAGATATTTACTATAATATTATTTATTAATTTGTTCCACCCGATTATTGAACTCATTAAAGCTCTTAAACTTTTGTTTACGATACATTAAATATTTCTTAGAACTTTAGAAGATACATAATTTATTTTTTCCATTGCTATCACATAATGAATATTTATTTCAGGAACAGCTCGTTTATTCTTAAAATATTCTGTGAAAGCTGAAAATAAAAATTCAAATGAATCGTAATTTGCTTCAACAAATTTATCTTCTCCCAGGACTGCAGCCTTTAAAAAACAATTTATGATCACTTGACAAAACTTGCTTGTTACTTATTAATTAATTCTTAAAATTGAAAATTCTTCACTTTTATTGTCTTGATATAATTTCAATATGATCAATACCTGACTTATAATGACTGACTGAATTTTCTATATTTTAGTTTTCATTCGTTTCATTAGCTTTGAATTTCGATACACTCATGTGTTCTCTTATTATTTATTCTTTACTCCATCATTTTTATGCATTCCTTCTCAAAATCCATGCTCCATCTTTTTCTTCTTTCAGTTTGTGAATAAGGCAAAGACTTTGAGGAGTTCGGAACAATTATACATTTCCTTCATTTATTGATTTATTTTTGGCTGTCTACAAACCTTTCCACATTTGTCAATTTAATTCGACTCTATCATAAATATGATTAAATGGATGTAGAAGAGATTTTTATTTCCTTGTTCCGTTAGAAATGAAACTGTTACACTAAAATGTCTTCGGTAGTTAGTATCAGAATAGAGAGACATGCACGACAGACAGATGTTTAAAGATAAATCTATTAATTATTTCTTCTTCTACCAGAAGATAATTTTACTAGGTTCTCTTTACAGCTGATTATTACGGATGATACTTCAGGATTCCATAAAAAAGAGACGTGTTTACATTCATACGTGAAATGCTCGTTGAGTACAAAATATTATACAATTTTCACACAAATGAAATAGTGCCATGACAAGCAAAAATAAATCAAAATTAACAAGTAGTAGGCTGATTAAAAGAAGAATGTGTTTGAAACAGCATTTCCGTGCATGAATTATAACTTAAAAAATAAATTCGTTAGAGTTGGTGAAATTTTCAAATTAACAAATATTGAAGCGGACAAAATACGTGTGAAAATTATAGCCAAAAATAATTCATTCTTTCATTTAAAAATGTTTCATTCACACTCCATCGTGATGAAAAAGTGTCTTTTTATTTTATCTCATCAATCAAAGAAGAAAATCTTACTCTTATAAATCTTTCTTCTCACCACTCTTAATAAAGAAAAAACATTTCCTTAAAATCTGAAAAATCAAAAACTTTAGAGTGTAACCTACTCTCTTGGATGAAGAGAATGACTCTCTTGGCCATCTCAAAATAAGATGCTGAATTACTATTAACTTTTATATGTCTTCAGTAACGCTCCTGTAACTTCCGAATTAAATAGGATACCGACTATAACGCAGAATAGCTTCCGTTACCTGGGATCCTTTTACTAGCTGCTTAATGGCAGCTCAGTGGATAGCTAGTGAGAAATCCCAAGCTTATTAAATTGCCGTCCTTCCGTGTTTAACGCCCTTTCTAAAGTTTCAAATGAGTTTTACAGCGAAAAGAAACTTGCTTACAGATTTTGTTTTAAAAATTCACAAGAAAAGTTTCTTTGAATAGATTATCTTCCTCACGTTCTGTAGTATCCATGATACATTTAAGGATAAATTACAAAGTATGCTATATATGATAGTTTTACCTATTAACTGAGTTTTTGAAATAAAAACCTTTTTAATGACTTTACAGGCAAATGAAATTCCTTTTGCGATGAAGAGGAAAGCAAAACAGCTTCTTTCATATTTTTCTGTAAATGGAGCGAAATGAGGACAAAAAGTGAAATAGGTATTCAGAAGCCAAGAAAAAGGGTTTCATAAGAAGTCGTTTAAATACATATGAATCTAAAGGTAATTTGAACTTGAACAAATTTATTCAATAAATTTTTGTGAATAAACTGAGTGGAAGAAAAATCTTTTATCGGTAATTTTCTTTCTTTCCTTTTTTCTTTTTTTCCCCTTTTACTTTTGTTCTGATTTTTCCCCGAATTACTTTTATTCTTTAAAGTGAAGAGTTATCTTGAAATTTTGTTTTAAATGCAGTTTTTCTTTGTTTTATAAATTTCTCTTCAAATACTATTTTTATTTCCCTTTGTTTTATTTTTTTAACTCATTCATTTCAAAATTTGAAAGAATCATCCTCGAATTCAATTATTTTCTACTGAGATTTATAGAAATATTCGCTGCAGGTTTATTAAAATATTCTTGTCTGGACAGTCATAAATCAACTCTACGTTTATTCTGTTTATTTGATACTTAACGCAATACAAAAAAGGGTATTAAAACGATTGAACATATTAAAAATGTTGTCGAATTATGTTAATTGTCTTTCGATTGAAAGCATTTTATCCTTTTATTATAAAATGGCCTTCTTTCAAATATTTGTCAAGTATAAGTCAGCTGCTTCAGATTCATTCCAAATTATTGATACATTAAAGTAATTTTTCAGAACCTATCTCACGTTGAAATTATTTATTACATTTTTTTTCATCTGGTTTGTGATTTGTTTTTTTCAAGTATTTTTTTAGAAATACTTTGGCAACAAACTACTCACTTTTCAACTAAAAAAAGAAAAAAAAATCATTTTAGTTTTTACATTGGTAAAATGAAGATCTTTTCACCTTGAAATTTTTCAAAGAAAAAGGAATGTATGCAGCATTATTTGTAATGTTGTTATTTATGTGTACTTTAATATAAGCATTCGAATCAATTTAGCCTTCGTCTGATATCCTACTTTTTTAATAATTATCTTGTCAAACTGTTTTCCATCTACCAATGCATAGTTTTGATTTTGTCGTCCGTAACGCGTCTAGTGCATTCAAGTGAAATTTATTCAACGCGCTTCAAGCGTTCTTCTACATCTTCAAACTTTGAAACGTTTCAAAGGCTTTGTAAATGTTTACTTGTTTGAGTTTTTGTTTTGGTTTGTTCTAATGCGGCGAAACACAGAAATTTTTGCTGACAGGAGAGGGCAGCGAAAGAATTGATCAGACCTAAACATTTATGGCACTCCATTTTAGCAATTTTGTTTTGAATATGCTGAATAGCATGCATAAACTTATAATAGGAGTATAATATACAGGCAATTTGGACCAAAAGAAACTGTGGTTACACAGAAATACCGATTCGTGATATTAAGGTCGCCTTCAACGGATTTTTCTCATTTTATGTAGCAGTCCAAATCAATTTAGGCAACCTTACATCATTTTCTTCTTGAGATACCACTATGGCTGAAAAAAGTTCCAAGGCTCTATCTGTGTTTAAGAATATAATTGCATAAGATACTAATAAATACAAATAAGGCATTTAAACAAAAGTGATTTTTCCCCTTGAAGATCTGATTGCATTTCATTCGCAAACACTAAAGATCCTGTATGATAAAGAAATTTTCTCTCTAGAGCCGGTTTACACCATAATTTAAAAAAATCTTTAACTAAGAGATGCAAATAAATGCACACTTATTTCTTCCGTGAAATTTAGTTTCCGCTATTTTTTTTTCCTAAAATAAGAACATTTAAAAAAAAACTCTACGTATTATGATAACAACTGCATATTTGTTGATACTCAATAAATCTGAAGCAAAATTTAACGATGACTTGTAGATTAATGATTTTGTATAAAAAGTCAAGTTCATAGTTTCCGGAATCTGCCTTACTGCTAAAAAACGTTCAGCTCGTTGCGTGCAGTCATATATTTGTTTTCACACGGAACGGAACACATAGAAATTAAAATGACAATAAAGCTTTTGACCCTATCACGAAAATCATAAATCTTTTACAGTTTCTATTCTTTATGAAATGAAAGACCTTTAAATAACTTTTTAGAATGAAAAAATAGACTTGAACGGCATGAAATGAAATGGACAAGGTCAGAAAGTGTCATGGTATATATGAAGCGTCTGATTGCATCATGTCAAAATGTATTTTTCTTCATTTCGTGTTTATTCTTAAGAATCAGAAATGAAATTAAAATGGAATTTTACAATTGAATGGCATCCTTTATTAGAGTTCCCTTTTTTGCTGAAAAATATCTTCGGTTACTTTGGCAAATTAAAATAAAATGCTAGGAAATAAATTTTTTGACGAGATAGTAACATGATAGAATTTATTTATGAAAGAATTTCATTACACAAAACTATGTTACTCATGTCTACTTCATATTAAATATTATTCCACGATAATAAAATGTGCAGACATCTACGAAAATGAATGATTTATTTCTAATGTATCAAGCGATTGCATTTTTCCATGTAAATCTAATAGTGTCATCGATTTTTATCTTAATAAAATAAAGACATTAATAAAATGGGCATTTTCAATTTCAATAAATAATTTTCCTAAAACTTTCGCAAAAAATCAATAGTAGTTATCTAATAAATTTATTCTGGAAATACTTTGAAAATAAAATAGCATGGATATTTATGCTTATAACTTTTCTAATTCAAATTCATGAATACCTATTCTGAGCGAAAACTACTATTTTACATATATTCTTTTTCAATGCAAATAGCTGCGAAAAAAATTATAAAAAAAATATTTAAGAAATTGCTATTTTTAAACACTAAACATATAAACGATTGTCATGTTATTTTAAAAACATCAGTTTAAAAAAATATATGCTTTTGTCAATCAATAATATGCAACTGTTAATATTTATTTTTAATGAAAATGCATTCTTAAATTTTCCTCAGATGTTTAATGCATACAAAATGATTATCAATAAATTTGTTATAATTAAATAATTATAATTAATAATTAATAATAATAATTATTATTATCCAATAATTTATAAGAAACTCTTTTCTTATCTTTATAATGGAACTTGTTACTTTTTTACGATTGACTTTATTACTTTGTTGTTAAACGATGGGTTATATTTCAAAATGTCAAGCATAATAGCATGCATTCTTCAATTAAACCTATATTCTTTAATTAACGCAATAAATTTAATCTTGGCTTCATTTATCATCTACAGTCTTTTTTTTATAAAAGGTTTAATGATAATTATTATTAATCCATGAAATGCATTTGCTGAGTGAAAGAAAATATATCTAAAAATGTCTGACTTGAAAGGTCACTCTTTTAAACTTGAATTATCCAATAAATTTGAGAGTCAAGCAAAAATGATTCATTTCTGACTTGCATTAATAACGTTTAAAATTTGCACCGTGGACTATTCCAAATGCATGTGGTAAGTGAAATGCATATACTTAAAGATTTTCATAACATTTGATTATAATTGCAGTGAAATCTCCTGTCTAACTCAATATTATTTAGTTACTGAAACCGATTCACTTTAATGTATCATCTCTCTAATAAACCCTTTTGGCAGTATATCAGATGATTCTCTTCTAAATATTTAAATAGCTCTGATTTTATTACGAGGAATTTCATTCATCATCAGTTCAAGGTGTTTCAAAGGAAGAAGATCAAATAACTGAGTATTGAAGAAAAATCGGCTTTTGGTCTCTATTATCGTGCGAAGATCATTCAATGAAATTTTAATGATGTTTCTTCGCCTTAGTCTTAAGAGGTGCCTATTATTCACGAAATGTCATTAACGTCATCCTCGAATAGGCGACTTAACTGAGGATCCTGAAGTTTCTTTGCTGTGAAAGTAGAGACATAAATCATAAAACTTTGTAACGAAACATTCAAGTAAGAAAAATGTTGGAAAATAGGTGAAAATTTGAGAAACTAGCGAACATTTGAAAATGGGTGCGTTATTATCATCTTCTGACTGCCTATATCTCAAACAGTGTCACTTTTATGGCAAATTGGGAGAGTTTCGGCACTTTTTATGGCATTTTTTGCTGCATTTAAGGCATAGAAGCAATTTTCTTTCGAGTCCTTTACGCTTAACATAATAAATCAATACACTGATGTTCATTTTCAGAAATTCTTGAATATATTACAGTCCATATAAAAGGAAAAGTGTAATAAAAAAGATTTGCTCAATACTCAATCATTTTTGTTACCAAATTTCATAACATAGGAATGTATGGACAAAAAGAACATCGTTTCAGAGCTTAGAAGAACAATTTTAAAATAATTTTTGCTTAAAAATAACTTATATATAAAACGGCAAACAAAGTTAAAATAACATGCTATATACATGAAAGATTTATATCGCAATCACAGAAGAATTTGCGGTAAATGTTTGATTTTAAAGAAAGGATAATCAATATAGAATTAAAGACTTGATTTACAAAAGCAACTGTATGCAGATATTAAATTTACAATGCAGAAATTCGTTCCAGAGCATGCTATTCTTTTATAGTGGCATTTCTTAAGCTGTAGAGCCGCCAAAAAGGAAAAAAGAGACATAGGATTTTTAAAAAAAAATCTATTCTATCGATTCTATAAATACAAAAATAAAATCTCACAATTAAGAATAGAATGAGTAAGAAACATAAATGTATAATTATAAGAAGATTTGAGAAATTACCGGTAGACTATGAGTTACCGAATAGAAAACTTTGAAAATTGATGATTTACTGTATTTTAACATGATATGGATTCAATAGAAAACTCGATCCAGTCTTTCAGTAATTAAGGGAAGAAAAGCTATCTGCTGTTAGCTGATACTGGAATGAAGTTCCAGGTGAAACACCGCGGCAATGTATTATATTTAATTCTTCTTTTTTTATAGTTAATTTAGAGAAAGAATACATCTTTTTATATATTACCCAGGCCAATTCTCAAGTTGGCAAAATCAATGGAACACCAAGTAAACATGCACTAATTAAACTGATGTAGTATTTATATTCGTTAATAATCGTAAATTTATTTTCTCGGTTGTCGTTCCACAAATTAATATATATATATATATATATATATATATATATATATATATATATATATATATATATATATATATATATATATATATATATATATATAAGATAAATTTAAACATATAGTTTGTAAATAAGAAATTGATTATAAATTAAAATCATATTCAAAAATAATACAATTCGACGGAGGAGTAAATATTATTTTTTGAACACAAGATTAGGAAAGAAAACTAAGTATTTTCATTTATAGATGTAAAATCAAGACTGAAAGCGTGGGGAAGATATTATTGTTAGAACATATGAATTGCTGTAGAAATATTAAAGAATTTCAGATTTTTAGACACAATAGGTAACATATGTAGGAAGCGTCCAGACAGCAAAGCCCATTCCACTGATAAAATGCAATTTAATTGAAATTGGGAAGGTACATATGGGTTTTAAGTGATGTCAAACAATAAATTTAAACAACGAGGAAAACTTAGATCAAACTATGTCATTTATTAAACACAACCGGGACAAATTTTACCGGAAGAAATAAATTCAAAAATACAAGTAATTAGGACATGGTTTAAGTATATTGTATAGGTAATAAGGGACTAAATCAATTATTCCAATATATGGTAACTTCAAAATATTAAAATGGTGAAAACAATATTTTCGCTGTATGCATATAATCTTATTTCATCCTCTAATAACAACAGAAAAGAAAAGAAGTTTTGTGCATATGTGTGTGTGGGGGGGGGGGATCATAGGTGGGAAAAATGGCTTTTACGTCTATGAAATATCAGAGAAGAATCTGCGCCATTTGCCGCATGTAATATAATTTACGCGCAGGCACAGAGAAAGTATTGGAGATGGAACTTTCGATACCATCTATTAGACTACTGGTTCAGCTTTGCAAATTCTCGTCATTTTTTGAGATGAAATTCTACTTATAAAAATCCTTAATAGAAGATCTATATAGTTTGCAATCTTTCAATATAAAATATTTAAATGGACACAAAATCAGGCTGAATTTGTTAAGCGTCATTTCAGACATTCGGTCTGTTTACATACGAAACATTTAAGACAACGCTGACTTTTTTGGAGTTGGGTAGAACGAAATAATGAGTTGAAGTCGATCACTTTCGGTAATTAATCTAAATCGTCCGAAACATGAAAGGGCAAAACGAGATTATTGAAAAATTTCTCATAAGAAGATACAATCAGAAAGGACGAATTAGAGATGTAAAGCTAGGCTTACAAGCTACAGAAACATCGCCAATTAATTTCGTCTCTTTGAAGTATAGCTACCCCTCAGAATGCTCTATCATTATTGCTCGAGTATGATTTAAACCAATATGATAAAAATAATATGGTTTCTTGTATTAAAATGTAATTAATCGAAGTTGATTGATATGACAAATTTATTCTTATTAATACTCGCTCTCCTTGGAGATTATTTCAATGTCATGAAACAATTTTTGTAAAATGTATGTTATTAAAAAAAAAGAATTAAATGCAATTTTTATTTTTAAACATTTCAGAATTATATGCTTTTTGTTTTCTAACTTTTACATATATATCTCTTTACTATTAGAATAATTTCATTTTAGAAATTGATGTTTTAGTTTTTCAGGAATTGATAAAAAGCTAATTTCAGAGGTTCATACAATTTGGAATAATTTAAATTTCTTTACTGGCGAGCGAGCGAAGAGAGCTTGGATCTCGTAGTGATCCTAAAAGAATCACAGCGTGATTGCGGGAGTGGATGAATGGGGAGATCAGGGAAATAACCTCCTAATATATAAATAAATCTAAAATTGTATGTAGTGAAATCTTATTTTGAGTATAAGCATTTGATAAGCACAAATGATACGTGAATCGAATGTTTCCATTTCTACAGCTGTCTTGTGATAATGCGAAAATGTATTTAGTCAAATCCATTTATATGGTTTATCTTAAACATGTTTCTTTCTTTCGTTATAAATCCTCTGCCGAAGAATGTTCTGAAGCAGTCGCCCTCTCTGTTTATGATCACTTGTTCATTTGGTAAGAATGATTTGTTTCTGCACGCCTGGTTGGTTTAAGGAATTTTAAATTATACTGCATATATATTAAGTTGGGATTTCCAAAATTTTAATTCAGTCTACTTATATGTTTGGGCAAAAGAATTTTCCTGAGTTGTCTTCGTTGCGAAGTTACGTAAAATTCCTGTAGCAGGCCAGCTCCTTGTTTATAACCTCATGTTTATTTAAAAAATATGATTTGTTTATGTACACCTGGTTTGTCTAAAGACATTTGAATCACCCTACCCCTATATTAAGTTAAGCTGGTGTGAAGTCTGATTATATTTTGGGCAAAAGAGTTCTCCTTTGTTGACTTCATAATGAATAATGAATTATGAAGAATGCTGACTCAGCAAATAATGATTAAAATGCATTTCATATAAAAGCCGATTCAATTTTTTATACCCAGCCTTCTTCCTAGCTTTAAACTCTTGTAGTTTTTGGTCTCGTAATGTTTACATCTATACCTCAATATATATATACATATTTATGCATGTATATATATATGAATACCATGTTGTAGTAAATATATTAGAAAACTCTTTCATAAATATGAAATTCCTGGTTACCGAAGCTATAAGTATATCTTATTTCTTTCCATTATTTTATGTGTCTTCCGATTTACAAATGATGAATATAAGATCTACGTTTTCTTTCTCTTTCTGTTGGATACTCAAGAAAGTGGTATTTTTTCCAAGTTGCTAACACTGAACAGAAAAACCATGACCAAGCAATTCCCTAAATAGCGAGTACGAATAGTTCGCATTAGTTGTTAGGATAGTTCGCACAATTCTGAGCAAGAGCTAATTTAATCCAGGTCCTGTGCAGCGCTTTCAAAGACTATAAATATATGATTAACCATAATGGGTAGGTCTTGCTAAGTGATATTTAAAGAAGAATGTGATGACATTTTATTTGCATCTTCTTCATTGTTCACAAATGAGTCAGGCTTCACATTAAAAAAATTAAGTCAATGCGCATATATAGGAGACTGTAAACCTCATTGTTACACGAAAAGCATACGTCTCTGTTTTAACACGGCATTGCAGGAGATCACTTAATAGATTTATTTATCATGCCTATTCATCTGACAGAATAAAGGCATAAAATATTTCAGATAGAATTTTACCAAAACTTTAACGAATCCAGCAATTGCTATGCCAAGATACGTAGTTCCGAAATGAAGGAAAATTTGGTTCATATATGAAAGTAATGTTTAACGAATAGTTGATTGGGAATGCTCGAAGAATGGCTAAACCTTTTTTCGCCTTGAATACTTTTTCTGGACATATCTGAAAGCTATAGTTTTCAAGACATTTCCAGAAAAGGGGTAATGACTTTGTGGTTGTAATAGTCTAGAAAGTTTTAAGAAAGTCCGTCACTCCATTCTTCAACGGCATTTAATGGTTCTCGAGTACAATACTGAATATAATCTGTGGTCTTTGTGAGTTTCACAAATGGGCAAATTCTTTTTGCTGTTCTTTCAATACCCGCGTTTTCTGTAAGCAAACAGATAATAATTTCAGTTATAGATTTGATTTCTTTATCGAGCCTGAATCTCTTTTGAAGTAGTAAATATATTCAAAATTTTACAGTCGGTTTGAAACATCTACAATAATACAATGGAACAGTGATAAATTCTCGATTTAAAGTAATTTAAAATATGATAGCAAATATTGCATATATAAATTTTTTTTATTAATTTAGCAGTATTCCTAATGACAAAAAGTATAAAGAGATAAAAAGGAAATCTAATTAGGATTTAAGAGTCTGATATTCATCTTCTTTTATCATATATTGTAATGAAAAATATTTCTTTAGGCGCCTATAGAGAGTTGTTTTAATGATCAATATTGAATTATTTATTTTATCAATATAAAAAAAATCGGTTGCTTGAGTTATTTTTATACCATCTATAAAAATGTGGACACTATTTCAGATGGAGTAAGTATCAAATGCTAAGTAGTGTTTAAAAATCCTTTTTCTTTCTAGCTCAGTTGCTGGTATTTCCTTTCCATGCAAATGAGAACATTTTGATATCACTTTTAATGCAAAGCAAAATTGCAAAACCTTCCCATTTACAAAATAATTGTTTTAACACTATACAATTGAAACCGCTTTCGATTGCAAAGCTTAATGTGGAACGCTGCAATCCCCTTAATAAATAGGTACAGCATAAAAGTGAATTTCCATCCAGTAAACTTCTGAAGCGGTAATTGTACTTAAAGGAATATTGTTCTTTCTAGATGCAGTTCAAAAAGAGCTCGGATAACAATGAGTCCAAATATTGTCTGTTCTAAATCAACGATTGGAATAAAACAGCCGATTCTCCCCTTTACAGTGCATTAGGTTCCATCTGTAAAAGCTGTTTTATTCCCTTTTCTTCATTTTTTGGAGCATCTACTTCTCCTGTCCATTCATTTATAGCGAAGCATTTGCATTTATTTAAAAAATAGAAGCCGTCATTTTTTTCGCTTCAACAAATACTTCGGCTCTCTTATCAAAATGTCTTCTTTTTGCTTTTCAGCACTTTCTGTTTCTCTTCATGCTATTTCTTTCTTAAGTTTTCTCTTTCCCATTGTTTATTTCTCAGTTGAGTCTCCTGTGATTAGAAGAAGAAAGTGACAATACATATATGATAATCAGATAACATGTATTTGAATAAAATATTTCATTTTAGTGCTTCAATGCTATTTTTGGCACCTTCTCTCACTTTATTTTAAGTCTATTTTTTGTGGTTAACATTTATAAGTTCGATTCAACTTGTATCCAAAATTTCAGATTTGTTATGTCTGATAAAAGGGGCTTATTTTTGGAAATGCTATCTTAGCGTCAATTCTGAAAATTGCTCAACCATTGCTCAATTTAAATTATTACTTTAAATTTATTAAAAGAAGCCTCCACTAAATTTTAAAAATTATTGAATCAAAAATAATTTTTATCGAACACGGAATAAAATTCAAATTTATGAAAGAACTGATTCAATTATTATTTATGTCCTTTTTTGTTAAAGGAAAAAAACTATCAATAGCATATTATTTAAAATTAGAGAACCACAAACGAATTAATTTTTTCATCTTCTGCTTTTCTTAATTATTTATAATGTCAAAAATTGATTGTTTCGCTGTCGCTAAAAAATAAATTATTTTATTTTGTCTTAAGATATAAACTGAAATCGTTTTTATTACATTCAGATATTCCAACTAATAAATTTTTTGCGTTAATAAATTAAAAGTAATTTGCAAAAACATGAACTATATGAGTTCACATCATGTTTATATGTTGCCAAATATCTCTTAAAATCGACATAGACAATATGTTAGATAAATAAAAATAATAAAAAAATAGTAAAAACACTTCAGTAAAAGTATTTACTAAAATAAATACTTTTTTGACATTTTTAATTCAAACTACTTCCTTCTAATCAACAAATTCTTTTTGATTAAAAATAATTTTTATAAAATGTTTACTGTCATACCGATGAAATGAGTTCAGGTATAACGAGCGGGTGTGGAAAAGCAGCAATCTGCATAAAACAGTCAGTAATTTTCGAATTCCTTATTGTAATGGCATACTGATTTTTTTTAGTCTTTTACATCATAAGCAATATTTTTAATTATATTTTTCGACTCGAAATTATTCTTTTATTAAGAATTAGCATATTTGGAACTTTGTGTTCGATTCTACTTATAGAACCTTTTTTTTAGTTTAGGAAGTTTACCTTACTTCATTATTTTTGTTATTTAAATTTCTTGAAAATTGATGATACATTGTCTAATCTTATTTCTAAGGAGCATAAGTCTATACCTGGGAAGGCTAATTAATTCTATTTTCCGTTTTAGAGCAATTTATGCATAGTAGAAAAAATGATCTAAATCGATATAGTATGTTTAGATAATGGTTAACCTTTTATGTGTTAACTTTTTGAGAAACAGGAAATAAAATTAAGAATTTCTTTATCATGTTAAGAAAATCCAGTTATTCTTTTATCATGAGTGCCTGAAAATAGGAAAAATTTAACCATTGTAATATACATATTAAGTAAATATATACAAACATTCATATGAATTTTACTAAGACTTTAAGTAAATAACAGTTTAATACAATTACTTAACTACTTTTCCTAAATTGTTTTATCATTCAGCGGTTTTCCCACTTTAAAAAGTGCGTTTAATCATATCATTCATATTTCATAATGTTCATTTTCCTGTTGTTCATGCAATTTTTAATCTTCAGTCAGACATATTTTTAAAATGCATTTCAATTTGCACCTTAAATTATTTGCACATCAGATGAAATACTGGAATGAAATTTTAAAGAAGTCATTTCAGGAGAGTAAATTACAGAAGGTTTCTAAACTGTTTTCTTCGACTTTTAAAGTAGTTGACCAAGAAATTCTCTTCATGAGATGTTATGAAGGCTTTTCCAAGTTTTGAATCTTTCTCATTTTATAAAACTTCAGTAGAGAACCGAATAGTAATACAAGTGTCACACAACACACCACTTCCAGTTTCAAAGGAGGCAGTGGAAATTCCTTCATTTTCAAAAGAAGGTGAGGAAGTGTTTGGAATTTCAAAAGCTGTCGTATCTCCTTTAGAAACATTAAATTGGATATTTTCTCAATATTTTCATCTCCAGCATGTGAACTAACAGTAAACTCCAGTGAAACTAAAATGGCATCGAAATAATCAATAGCGAAAAGAAAACAGTAGAAGTTAAAAACAGGTGAGGTTCCAATTGCAGTTATATTAAAGCTTGTTTTCGCACTTTCAGAGCATAGAAATAAGGGAGCATGATATTCGCCAAAAACTATTATAGTTATGAAACCTCATACTGCAACTCAGAAGAAAGGCGAAGAAAGAATGAAAAATAGAAGCATCAACTTCAGATAAAAACATTCAGTGTTTGTTGGGACATAGCAAAAAGTTAAAGAAACATTTTGTAAGAAGAAAAGGGCTTGATTATGGTATCAAGTTCTATCATGTATTTTAACCATTAATTCACTTTAAAAAAGCATTTATTGAGAAAAATTGATACAATTTATATCTATCAAAATATTTTCCATAATTTTCTACAACTTTTTCCCATTTTCGTCTAATAAGTCTTGCAACTGATTGACTTCATTTTTTTTTTGGTCCTACAGGCCATACTTTGTCATTGACATCGAAATGACCACTCTTAAATCATTGAAACCAAATCCGAAAATTTGGATATGACAGAACAGCATCACCGTAAGTTTCTAAAAGTATCTGATGGGCTTCGGCAGCAGATTTCTTCAAATCAAACATAAAAAGCAGTGGATGTCGAAAACACAATTTGGTGCGTCCCATGTTTGAGGTCTTTATGCATTGAATAACTCAATAATACAAAATGGAAAACTTTCAAAATGATAATAATTAAGTAATAGTAAATTTGTAAATCCCAAAACCACTATTTCGCATGTTTACCAATAGATGTTGCTGATTAAAAAGCATGCAAGCATATAATAATAACCTTTTAAATCTCCTCTAGGAGAGAAACTTTTCCAGGCAATTTATTATTAAAAATGAACGAATTATCCAGATATTACATGAACCAATATTCGTTTCTATGGAACATATAATATGCGATATTTAAATTAAATGCTATGTCAATATGTTTAATAAAGCACGCATTGTCTATTTTCCAGTTGAATTTAATGATAAAAAATTTTTTTGAAAGTCATTTCCTTTTTTCCATCTATGATTATCTTACCCCACACCATGAGGTAAAATAATCTTAATAACAAGCTTAAAAAATAGTGATTACTTAGTTTCATTGCTTAAAAAACAAGCAAATAAAGTTATAACTACTTTCATATACTTATGTTAAAATATTTTTAAAATGGTGTAAATAATGAACGTAATTTAGGAAGTGAAGCCTACCAAAGTTGAAAACATTGAATTTTTATGGCCATATCGCATTACTTTACCCTATTATTTTAATATAAAATCCCTACGACAGGAACTTCAAGTTTATTATTAAATTATGTATTGGTTTGGTAGTTAATTTCAATATTCAAGATTTTCAGCTCAATAAAGGCAACGTGTTTACAAATTACAAACTCTGCGGCAAGTAAAAGAACTGAAAATTCGTTTAGGAAAAGAAATGAGACTATTCAAATTAACAGTATGAGACAAAGCTTTATTTATATGCTTTTAAAAGTTGCATTTTACAGATGATTCACACACATAAAACGTTTTTAGAAAATAAAAATAGCAGTCCATATAATAAAGTTATTCAGTTCATTCAGTGCATTAATTGATATACGTATGTAGATACCATTTTCATATTTTCATCCAAACTGCAATTCTTAGTTACATCATTTTTTAAAACATCTCAGTTTTATTCCAATATTTTAAACATAACTGAAGAAAATATTCAATTAAATGTGCACTTAATAGTGTGATTTTGCTCACAACCGTTCACTTATGGAGTGACTTTATTTGAACGTTTTTGTAAAGTAAGAAATGAATGTTGTTTGATATTTCTGGTGAAGTTTCCAAAGCATTTTGGACGAAAAGTAATAAATGTCAAGGCATTGTTACGAAAAGGATAACAAAATTCAGATTATCCAGTGTCATAACCGTCCTATTTTAACATTTCATTCTAAATTAAGGATTTTGTTGAATTAAATCAATTAAATTTGCAAAATGTAAAATAACCATCTTCATATGTGTCTCTTTTATCACGTAGTATATGTATAATTCTTTGGAACATTAACTTACCATTTGGTCTTTTGTCAGAAAAAATATCATGGATAAACAAAGGAGCACAGAAAATAACAAGGACGAAAAATAAATGGGGCTTCATGATGTCTTAAATTTTGTTAAAGAATATTTATATATATGTAATACAAATAAATCATCTTCAGTAATATAGCATTTTCTTTGTTTGAAATAAGTAAAGAAAATAAATTTAAAAAATGTAAGTGATTGCTCGCATTTTATTGAAAATCCCTTAAATAAAAGGGACAAAAAATTGGCTTTTTCTTTTGCCACATTGAAAAATATAAATAAATAATAAAACTTTTACGAAATAAATAATATCATTTCTTATTTCAAAAAAGATAAAACGTGACATGTGGACTAAAATTTAATAGCTTGAAAATAAATAGTCAAATAAATAAAAATAAAGGAACATAAATATTTATTGGCAACATCGTGTAAAAATTGATCAAAAAATTCCAGTAGCTGCACGTGCTTTACATCTTTTGATTTGGATATTTATTCTTTATCTTTGAAGCGCCATCGTGAGAGAACATTTTTGTTCTGTCTCTGTTCTACTTATAAAAGTAAGAATTATTTCTTTAAATTGTATTAAATTTATTCGCAGCAATATGTTGGTGACTGAAGCTGATACTATTTTCCTGAACAATAATGAACAAACAAGAGCTTTATTTTAGTAAAAAAAAATATTTGATATCATTTTTAAAAATGTCTTTGCACACTAGGATATAAAAAAATTATAGTCCATTCACATGAACTGAATGGATATCAGGATAATCTTTCTAATCGTGTGGGGGCGATCATCATCATGAAAATGCTGTACCTTAAACCAAAGCTTATCAAAATATAATAAATTTGATAAATATGCGAAAAGGATGTAAAATATATGATGCAGCAATAGGAGGTATTAAATCAAAATGTTTACTCTGTAAACAAGAAATAAATTCATAAATCTATCCAGAAGTAGAAGATCGAGTTTCTGCACTTGAAATACAAATTAGAAAAATCAATGCCACTTTGTATATTGTTTCAGTTGATGTATACTGCTTTATAAAATTCATTGTGATTCGAAAAAACAATTTCTTAGAACCATTTCCATTTTTAAAATACGATATTAAATACTCGAGTTATTGACATGTTCTATTTTTTGCTGAAAATTGTACAATATATATGGATTTATTTGCAAGTGCGATATTCCAATAACCGCCTCTCTTTTGATGATGATATCGCAGCACCCCTAACTGCAATTGAATTAGTGTGCTCGCGTAAGAACTCTGTTTGCTGTATGTATATTTTTTGAAGCCTTGACTCATGGACTTCGTTATTTCCATTAGTTAAAGGGTGATTAGTCATACTAATTCTGACATAATATAACATATAAATTCTATTTTCAATGCAAGAATAAATGATATTTCCGCGAATCTTTTCTATTAATTTTAATAATAATAAAGATAATTTAAAATTCTAATCCTCACAATTATTTATTATTATTGGGTTTATATTCAAACCGTTTCTACAAATATTTCATCGTTTGTTTGTAATAAATTTGTAAAAACAGTGGCATACGCATAAATATTATTTCTGGATCAATGTCCTCTGCAGTTCCTGTACTTTTGAATACAATGTTATTCATTAGTACTTTATATTCTGTTTAGTTTAATTTTACATCAATGAAGCAACTAAAAAGACTTCAAAAGTAATATTTATTCATTTTTAAATTAAATTTTTAAACATGTACATGTGTTAGGGATGGAAACGTAAGTAAGATTAGTGAAAATTATTTTAATAAAATATGTCTGATAATTAATAAAACTTTGAAAACAGAAAAAAAAAATCGAATAAATATATGGAATTTTACATACAATGCTTTTAAAAATGATAATACAAATTCTTAAGATTAGTCAAGTAAATGCGAAGAGAAAATAGGATCGCTAATAGCTTCCTGAATTCAGATCTATATTAATACTTTGAGATCAAATCACTCAGCTGTCACATTCTGCGGTAAGAGGCTATTTCATTTTCTTCATTTGGTTAATCTTTGGCTTCTAATTGGTAAAAAATTTTCAGCGGTAGTAAATAAAACATTTTTTCAGCGAAACAAATGACCTTATAAGCAGACTTAAACTATTGACGTTCCATTTAGAACAGTTTCAAAGAATATATTTGAAATTTTGTCAAATACCTTTTGCATTTATGGAGCACATTTGGATTGGAAGTTTGATCTTTATGAAATTACAAAGCAGGTCAATTATATCATTGAAATATTCAATAATTATATTGCCTGAAGCAAATGAAATCAAATGAATTAGAAACAACATCCATCTTTGGAAATTCCAGAAAATTAAAATACTCTTGAAAATAATATCATATATACTAAAGAACGTTTCGAAATTCCAGCAGAAATATAATCAATTTGAGAACTATTACAATTGACATTTTAATTTGTAAATACAGTGTATCTAGAAATAAAATTTTATTCATTGGTATGATATCTGCACGTAATCATTTCAATTCTCTAATAGTGGATATGTTTATATTTATGAAAATGATTACTCAGGAAATGTTAAGGCTTAATTGCTACACTATAAATCATTCCATAGCTCTACAAATTTCGTTACATTCAATGGATCCCTAAAACATGTTATTTGATATGTTTATACAACTAAATCAGGAGACTTTTTTGTTTATAGTAGTGTATAATTGAAAATTATTCTAATTTAAATTCTTTCTTTGATCATGGGAAGTAGAATATAGTCGTATTTATCAATTTTCAAATGTCCGTAGTAAACTATTTTATCTTCTGTTAATTTATGTTACTGTTTTATATTCTGTTAAATTTCTTTCTATTCATAACTTCAGAATAAAAATATTTATAAAAACCCTGAGCATATAATGTAGTCGAAATCTTTTTTAAATGTTTGATTGATTTGACTTCAAGGTATTTGAGTGTTTTAACTTTCTTTTCTTTCTTCTTTTATTCTTTAAGAATACAAAAATTTAAACAGAAGACCATAAATATTTTAATCAATGCTCAAATTTTAAATTTCAACAGATGAGAAGAGAGAATGCATCGCTGACACTTTTATATCAATTACTAAATAAAGACAAAAATAACAGTTTCCTCTTTGAATTAGAATGTTGACTTGTAAATTTAAACATTATTTATGCAAGTACGAAACATTTAATACAATATAAAATGTTCTGAATATTTTTCATTATATTGAATTTACATAGAAAAATTATAGCATTTTGAAGAAGGTAATAGCATAAACCATCGAAATTAGAAAGCAGTTTTCTGATTATTTGAACTTAACGGTAACAATACTTATGAATAGAATGAATGAAAAAATATTTTAGAAGTAATATTTTTAAATAAAGTCGATATACTTCCATTTTCCTTTTCCCCATTTTCCTTATTCTCTCTATGCTTCCAGGATGCAGTTGTGTTTGGAATTGCCCAAATCGAAATCCCCAGTGCATGGCAGAAAACGAGATGATACAAGATGGTGGCGGTAAGTAGCATACATTTCTATAAATAAAAGTAAAAGCTTTATCTCCTTCATTTAAGCAAAATTATATTATGAAAAGCAGATGAGCAAAATATGATCAAAAGCGCACAGTTGTTTTTCTAATTACCAGCAGCAAATCGTACATTACTGTTAAGAATTCATTAATAAAACTGTACATTTTCCGTTCTATATCATTTAATAGTGACAGAAAAGAACCCCCCCCCCCCAAACATTATAGGTAATCAATTTAATTTGAATGATTGAATAGCTACCACTTTTAAACGCTTAACATCTTCTGGCACTTAAACGGTTATTGAGCGTAGTTTATATCAACTTATTGACTATAAATTACGAGTTCGCTTATAGGAATCTATTATATATTAATGAAGAAAGTTCTTATTGTTTTAACAAATTTTGAACCTAAAAGATCAAATTAATAATCAAAGAACGTAAAGAGAATGAATGAGAAAGCGTATTTTCCAACACTTGATGCATTATAATATATATTTCTATGGTTTACCTTATTATGAAATAGTTAACACTTTAAGAATTTCTGATACTTGGATTCAACCATTATTCATCAATAACTAGAAACATTCTCCCATTTCTTTTTTCAAAGCAGCTTTACTTTCTGCTTGCAACTCAATATTATTAAACTTTTAAAAAATTATTTATGAGTAGTATTACCAATTTCCAACGCAATGACTTTGCGATCGAAACATATTTATAGCACTTTTGAAGGATATTAGAGATTTTATAATTTGAAATAAAAGATTACAGGTGAATATAAAGCTTTAAAGTAAATGATCATTAAAATTTACATTTGCATGTAGTCATTACCTGTTGCTTGCAAATATTTCTAGCATAAAAGTATTTTAAATATTTCCATATCTACAAAAAACAAAATGGATGTATCATAAGATATCGAATGCTTATTCATTCAATTCAATACATTTATATCTGTGCTCAAAATGTGATGCCTAAGCGACTGTTGCGTAAAAGAATATGACGCCATTCAAACAGAAAGATGATTTCAGTGCTAAAACAATTTTGAAAACCAGTCTTGATAAATTGCATTTATGAGGGTTTAGAGTCCTCGTATCAAATCACACAAGGAAAGCATTGTTCCATTCATTTCTAATTAGTTACTTAATTTATTCGTTATAATTAATTCAATATTCTGTACAAATAGATAGAAGGTAATAAATTATTCTGTAACTTGTTTAAAAATTTTCTTTTGACAGGTTATGAAGCTACAGAGCTGGGCGAGATAAATTTAACAATATCTTGCTAATTATAAGAATTATTCAGTTATCTGATTCATTTATTTTTAGGTGATAAAATGATGATGATCGAATACTTTTTCAGATATATTAATGTCTTTATTTTATCAACAAAAAAAAATTCAGGTCCACTAAACGAATAACTAAATTCAATATTAATAGAAAGCAGCTAAACGTACTACACAATTAAAAAGGTCTAGAAAATTGTAAAACTTTTATTTAGAAATCTCAGATTGAAAAAAAATATACAAATTTGTTCCTTTTCTTACAATAAAGTAAAAACTGAACTGCAATTTAAGGAAGAAAATGTATGAATATCTAAATAATTATTAACAATTTTAAATTCTCCCAAAATTAAGAAGCAGGAAAGAAAGAAGAATGGTAAATAACCCTCGAAACGCTTGTGCATCACTTTAGCCCTTTTGTAGGACCACAAATTTATTCATTTAAGATTCAAATTCACAGTGTGTTTATAAATTTTACTTTAGAAAAAAAAGGACAATGAGCGATTACTAAAAATAGGCAATTTCTGATGATCAATGTAAAGCAAAAAGTCCATTTATCAATGATTCTTGCAAATGACTGAAAGGAAGCTCATTCTAAATGTCAAAATCAATTATTGACAGTCCATGGGTCTGTTTGCAGTGCTTCATATTTCAAAAATAATTCCATAAAAAGATCGATTTCATATTAAGTTAGCACTTTGAAATTTCTTAAGAATACTTTAGTCAAGTGTCTTAGGAATTATTTGACTCAGAAGAAGACTATTGAAGAAGACAATTAAGAATTAGAAAAAAAGCAGATGTCATTTTTTTTATTCCTTTTTCCTGAAACACAGCCTTTGCAAAGTAACAGCATTGCTCATTTGAGAAACGAAAAAATTCCACAAAAGTTTTATAATTTAAGCGTTGAAACCAGTTAAATGGCAGGTACATTATTAAAAAACTGTGATAAAGTATTTTATTAAAGCTTCAGTGGGGAAATGTGATCCATTTCGACAAGATTTCTCTTATAAATCCTTTGCTATGCATGAATTGGAATTTCTACAAGCTATGTCTGCAACAAAGCGCTAACGTTTTCAGATTCTTTTAAAACTCGACTGTACTTTGCAAGATCAATATATGTGTAAAAACCTGGTTTATAAACCCAGGAAAACATTTTCGTTAATGAATAATGGTGTATTTCTACTTTGCTATTGGTTGAAAACCATACAGAGAAAATCATACCTGAAGAACATTCAGTGAAAATCTTCATTTCATTTCCTTAAACGGTTTATATAAGAATACAAAATAAACAGACAAGTTATAGAAATACTTTTTTTTTCCACCATTATTTCCTTCTCTACTTCATTACTTAAAATGAATCATGTGTTTCAAAGAAAGAATATTTTCATCAGGATGCTTCAACTTGAGTATAAATGCAAATTCTAGTTATTTGAAAATAAGCTAAAAGATTTTTTCCTGTCTATTTCAAGTATTTATACTTTATTTATCCCAACTGAAATGAAACAAATATTTATTTAACCAAAATTTTATATTGGCTGTGAAAATTTGAGTCGTATTCTCTGCTCAAAAATTGGGTGTTGCTGGTAGACTTAGGGATTTTTTTCTATTTTTCGTAAATTCTTTGAAAAGCGTAAGAGATATGTAAGCATAAGAGAAACACTATAAAAGATTCTGACATTTCAGCATCTCAGCTCTTTAATTTTGATATACTTCGGAAATTTTTACTATATCACAATTCAATATACAGTAGACTCCCGATTATCCGCGGGCGGGTTATCCGCGGTGCGGATTATCCGCGCCTACCGCACAAAGGTTTTTTTTTTTTTTTTTTTTTTTTTTTTGACTGATTTTTTCCAAAAGGTGCAGTTTTACAGTTATGCTTTTGTAATTACATAATACATTACAGTATTAAAACAGTACATATGTATTAATTTTTCTTGTATCCTTGACGCATCTCGTAAATACAAAGCACTTTTCCGTTTTCATTAACAAAATGCATTTTAGGTTAGTTTTGAGTGATATACTAAAATATTAAGCTTTAGTTAAACATTTCCTGCTGTTTATTTTACGTTTTAGTGTATATAAAACGATTTTTCAAAGTTGGAATGACTGTTTTCTTTTTTGCTATACCCAGTTTTTAGCTTTTTTCGGATTATCCGCGATTTTTGTTATCCGCTGCGGCCGCGCCACCCAATTCCGCGGATAATCGGGAGTGTACTGTATCACTATATTTTTTCAAGGCCAAGTCTAAAACTTTGTAAAAAAATATTTCTTTAATTTTAAAATTTACTTTATTATTTTTCGAAAAGATGTTGTTCTTTTAGCGAGCACAATCATATTTTAGAAGTATATTATTTATTACAAGATATCGACTAGAAATTACATTGCTCGCTTTATATTAGAAGTTCTATTTTTCAAAGCCATATAACTCTTGAAAATTTCAACAGGAATGCTTAAAAATTTGTTTATAATCTAATTTAATGGGGATAAATCGATTCCACAGAAAAAATTCGATAAGTGTAATAAAAAAATTTCTACGTAGGATTTAATGAACTATATTCATTAACATGTTTAATTAATTTGCCAATTTGAATAAATCTGCCCCTTTGAGTCATTTCTATTGATACCAGTTTTGTGAAGATATGATAATAAATGTTTCATTTAAAGAGACATTAACGAATGTACACAACTTTAAATGAGTATTAATTTTTAACAAATGCTTTAGCAACTATCACATTTTCTAAAACACATTACCATAAAATATACTTTATGATATAAAATTAATTTTTAGCTTATTATGTCTTGCAAAGAATTGAATCATGATTTCAATTTATGGAATTAAATGTTGAATTGCTCCTCATTTTTCTGTTTGTGGAGAAAGAATTAATAAAAATTCAAGTAGCAATTACGTGCGTTTGGTGATAAATCAGCTCTGTTGTACACATGAATGTAGCACTTAAGATAGAACGTAAAATCTTTCATGCGTAAAATAATAGACTTTGAATCCGCTAATTGTATCAGAATTTAGAGATACAGGCGTCATAAAGTTCATTACATTCCTCCTGCCCTTTTTGTACCCCACCATTCACATGTTCACCATTTCTCATATGCAAAACGTCTTATGTGGATGGTAAACTTTTTTCACATTTAGGAATTATATTAAAGTGTTTTAAGTTAATTGTCTGCTGCGTTTAGTCCATTTTTTCTGCATCTGAGCTCATAGATAAAATTCCAGTAATATTCATTGTTCTGATAAATCAGCAAAGTATGAAAGAGGGTTTTATCTGAATTCTTTGAAATTTCATTACTGTAACAATATCTATAGTACGTATACCTATATCTCGGACTTCATTTCGATTTCTTATTTTATGATCATCATACACTAGGACATATAGAATAGATAATCTACATTTTTAAATATAATTGCAAAGCAATACCTTTTCCCTTTTTTTTCCTATTTAAAAAAAATACAAATCTAGTAAAAAAGACAAACGAATTAAATAAATATCTGTTACGAAATGCTTTGGGCCGTATTGGCTATGCAGAGCCAAACATATGGAAAATGTTGTAAAAGAAATTTGTGATTGATTTTTATTTCTATTGCTTTTGAAAAGCATCGATTCTTAGAATCACTGTATTTTCAGTGCTGTATCAAGAAGTTTTACCATAGAAAAAATCTTGACAAAATAAATATACCAGTTCCTTGTATTAAATCGATTACAGTAGCAGTTACTGAGAACCAGTTGATTCAATGTAGAAAATTTCATCTAAATGACACATATTTTGCAGTTTCTGATAAGTTTTTATATTAAATTTCCTCTTCGAAACATTGCAGTGATAATCGTTTTAACAATAGGAAACTAACAGGCAATACTAATTTACTATTTATTTTTAAAGTTTTGTGTTTTTTTTTTAAATATACAAGTTTATGAAAGATTTTGCAGTAATATGCATAGGGTGCATCTTATTTTGCTAAACGCAATGGTTGAAGGAAAGATTTACACAATTTAAAGTTAATTTTGGTTTAATTCATTGACTGGAAACTAAATAATTACATAATTATTTAAATAATAACTAAAATAAGCTAGCAAAGTATTAATAAATTAAGCAACTAAAGTAACGCAATATAAATACATGATATATAAAATATAGCTAAATAACTAAATTAACTATGGTTAAAGTATAATAGTTTATTTTAATAACAATTATTTTCGACAGATTATAAACAATTTTAAATGTTTTAATATGAATGAAATGATAGACAGCGTATCATAGATAATTTCTCATTAGATTTAAATCTTACCAAATGTCCATAGGGTGAAAACAGAAATATTTTAGGAAATGCAAATCGAAGACTTTTATAAATTAACTAATACCCGATAGATAATTATATTTGAAAATATAAAACTGAGTAAAAATTACTTAAATAACAATGTGCATTAAGTATCTCAGACAAGTACGTGTTCCTACATTATCTAATAAATAGACGTCACAATTATTATTCTCCAGAAGTACTAAAGAGCCAATTTAAAATTTAAAGAAGTAGCAAATGTGGAAAGATAAAATGCAAGTGACTGTTATAAAGGCATTTGAATTCTGTTTTTCCTCTCCTTTTTATACATAGTTTTAAATAACTATATCTAATATTTAAAAAATCAAATTATAAACATATATTTTTCCATGTTTGTTATTTTTTTAAAATCAGATTTATATTTGAAGAAATTATTAAGTTGTCCATTAACTCTTCTCAAACAGCTGAGTTTCAATAAACACTTTTATAAGTTATCTGTAATTTTATTTCATTTCATTAAAGAGCATAAAATATCCTGCTTAGATAAATTTGCTCTGTAACAAAAAGCGATGATTATTTCGATTTAATGATTAATAATATTTCAGAGAATGAAATACCAATTGGAAATCTCTTTAATAATTATTGTCGAAAAAAAATATCATGAAAGGAAGTCTTTAATCCATACAATATCTGATTTTCTTATATATAATGAAATTTGGTTAGTAACACTTTGATTTGTAATTGAAAGAGATTTCTATAAAAGGCCGAAATCTACAATTTGCATTGAATACAGAACATCGCGCTGGAAAATAGGGCTCCAGTGAAATGAACAAATGCAAAGCATGTTGGAGCAGCAATTTACCACAGCGCACCTGTCTGTAAATTGAAGTCGTTTGTTTGAAATGAAAGCAGGCGTCTTCCGACAATCCAAGGTTAGTTTAGATGAAATGAGATAATTATTTGCAACACTTGCGACAGCTTTGAAAATTTGTTGTACAGGTGTGAATGCGTTCGATGTTAACATGGTTTCTAACTTGCTTCCCTGTTTCCGTTAATTAACTGAACAACGGAGCTCTGCAACATTTGTTCGCGTTTAATTTATCCAATTCAAACAAAATCTTCCTAAACTTTTGGAAACATCAAGTTGCTTTTCGAAAAATCGGAACTTTCTTTTCACACTTTTGCTAGTTCTATTCATATAAAACAGTATTTCAGTAAGCATTAGCATAATTTGTTTAAAGTTTACTAAATATTCATGTTCGAATAAAATATGCTTACATCTGATACAGACATGGATTTCAATCCTATCATCAATTTTTATGGCAGGCATTTGATTATTTTTAACAACAGAAAAGTATTTAAATTGTTTTTTTTTAATTAACAGAAGGTTTATAGATTTTATAATCAAGTTCTTGAGTGATTCTTGTAAGTATTATTTTGACATGAACCCAATATTTACAGTTTTGGAGCATTTTGAATGTTTTATTTACTTACGTTAAAACAAACGATGCAATATCAAGCCTTACTAGCATATTTTCTAGAAATGCTTTTACTTTTAGAAACCTTTTTACTTTTCTAAAAATCTGAATATAAACAATAAAGAGTTATTTCTTTTTACCGCTGCTAACTGCCGTTTAGATAGTACTAAGCTTATTTATCCTTCCAGTACAATCTTTAATATGTTTTATTCTGTTGATTGTAACAAATCAATTTTTTTTTCCACACAGAGAAAACCCTCTGTTTAACTTCTCATCTGTTGTTAGCTTTTGCAATAGTATTTAGAGACTTCATTTGCAATTTTAATACGTGTAAAAATTCCGATTTTTTACAAATGCTCATTTTTATTCACACATTATTGAAATTTAGATACTTTTTAATGACTCTAAAAATAATAAATTAATCTCCTTTCATTAATTAAAAAACTGAATAAATTGGCTAAGCAGAATTCATTATTTTGTCTTATTTAGCTGTAAAATATCTAAATCTTAGTTGCCAACGAAACGCGCTCATAAATGTTTTCAGTACTTATTCATTTTAATACAGGAATAATTTCGGTAACATCTAATGAATTAACTATAGATGTATATTTAAATCATAATCTCGACTCTGGTATAATTTTTTTCTGACTGTAAAGGATCTGTTATATAAGAAACAAATATCATTTATATATATAAAAGACGTAAATATTATATAAGTTTGGAATTTCAACAATTTTTCAGAGTTAAATTGCACAAATGAATTTAAAAACAAACAAAATGAATTCGTTAATGAGAAGTTTTAGTTTGTGATATAAAATTTTTTTTCTAGAATAAATCTTCTGTAAAAGGTCATACCATCCCTATCACTGCGAACTATTAAAAAAGCCTCTTTATGTGGGAAAATTTCAGAAGCCTTGAGCAATCCATAGGATCGTAATAGACATCTTTCCATTCGAAGTATTTATATGGAGATATTACACATGGAGGAATCCTTTCGTTTCTTTTTATTATTTGATAGACGATGAGAACTTTTCCGCAATAGGTTTAGGGGAAGGATTCCAAAATGAGAAGTTCTTATTTTGTCGAAATCCACTCGAACATTTTCCTTTCTATGCCCTGCTTACGTATACTTCCGATCATAAAGAGGTAAATCAGTTGTGACATTTTTTGTACTGGTTATTTCTTTGATCAATAGCCATTGTAGTTGAAAGAATTCGTAATTTATCGTATGTATTTTATTCCAAGTAACATTTTTATAAACATTTTTGTTCCTTCTGAATATACAAATTGTATAAAACGACTTTGATAGAGCTATATTTTTATATCGGTTCGACAGCCAAAATAAATGGAACATAACTCAGTTTATGTATTGAAGATTCGTGAAGGCCAAATCGTTGATGCATTTACATGACAAACTGAAATGAAATGGATTCCCATAATATAATAATTTTTGTGCAATCTGTGTATGATACTTTTGTCATCAATAAAATTTCAGAAAATCTCCTGCGATATTTTTTATTAAAATAATGTGTTTATTATTTTCATATAATTTTTAAATGTGAATTTGTAACATTAGAAAAATAATAATGAAACAAACTTAACTGTATATTTATCCATTTTAAATTAAGTACAAAAAGATGAAAGTACGTCTCTTTAATCCCTTTGTGATAGCTGTATTTCTCGATGAAAAATTCAAAACATAAGGATTTTCAGATGACAGATTTTATATCATGTAAATTATATTAATGTCAGACATAGAAGAATTTTAAAAGTGAACATAAGGAAATCTATTATAATTTTTTGTCAGGAGATTTTGGCTGCTTTAGAAAGAGGAGTCCGATCAACTGGATCCTATTTGCTAATTGTGCTATATTGGTGTAAAAATGGACTTCTATTGAACATCTTAAGCCAAAACAATCCTCAATTGAGTTTGCAAGGGATTTCGAAAAAAAATATGGTTGGATGATCTGTGAGTTGGTATTTCTTAATTAATATAAAGATTTTAAGATTTTTATATGATTATAAAGGCATATTCATCTAGAACTGATAAAATGACTTTTACAAAAGACATATTCATATCTTTTATAAATGATATCAGAATTACTATATTATAGAGTTATATCATTTATAATTTTATATTCACAAAAAGTACAAAAGAAAGCTTAAACCGAACATGGAGAAATATATTTGTTTCTCCATGTTCGGAGAAACGCAAGTATGGATCGTTTTAAATTTTGAAATGTTACAAAAACAAAAGAATTTTCGAAACAATGGGCTGATTCTACTTATAAATATATCGATCATGTATATTATATTGTTATACCGAAATATGTCTTGGATCAAATGTTCTGAGTTAGTAAATTGTGGAAATCTCGAAGGACTTTGACTCATCTTAATCGCCAGACTTGCGCGTGTTAAGTCGATCTTTTCGAAAATAAGAAGCGAGTAGCAAATAGTTCACATGCGCTTTCAGACTGAAGAACAACTTCTAACCAATCAACTCATGTTTCCTTGCGCCACATACTGGGAGTCATGAGTTTCAAATAGATGCACGTTACTTATTTGGGGACTCTCCTACCAGCTCAGTTTGGAGATGTCAGTATCTGCCCGTATTCTGAGAGTGGTATCAAATTTTGAAATTTCTCATTAATTAAAACTTAAAATTATTGCATTCGGCAGTATAGTTAAACTTTAGATTATTTTAAAATTTAGATTCCTTTGAATTTGTTCGTAAATTCTATTGTTACCTTTTTTAGATTTTAATTACCTTTCGGTATTTTGCAATAAATGTAACTCCTTGCGTTGTATTCCAATACTGCAGAATGAAATACTTTCGAAACACCTGTGATTTTGCTTCTTCTAAATAAATTCTAATTTGTCCAGTGATTTATTTCATTAATAAAATAACTTATTTATTTCAGTAAGGTGGGGGAAAAAGGTTTTGATTTTAAGACATCAGAGTTGATTTCAATCAGAAACGTCTCTACTATAATTTTCCTCTGATGTATTATGAATCAAAATGTTTAGCGGTCCTTATATTGTAAACTAATTTACAAAACTTCTTGAAACTATTCAATTCTATAAGTATAAATTAATTTATAAATATGCATTCACAGATATCCAGTTTCACATCTCAAAGGAATGTCTTTCTAAAATTTAGAAGTAATAGTTTACATATAGAGGTTGTTGTATTATTACTAATACTTAGTAGCTAATTTCAAGTTCATAAAAATACCAGAAATTACAGTTGTAAGTGAGAGGTACATTTCACATATATATATAAGTTTCAGGCCAACTTTTTGTGTTGGCCAGATTAGAGGTATTAAACCATTTCTAAAATGTTAATTTCTGAGAGCATAATCATGGTCATTCTCCAGCTCAATCAATGAGATACATATGTCACTGGCAACACGTATCAAAGCGTTTTTCAACGAAAGAGTATTCAGGGCACTTAATCGTTTTACTCGTTGAAACTCCTATCATTTACTATATTCGGACTCAGAAAAAGAAGTTTTACGCTTCTAATCTTCAAATATTCTGCATGTAGTTGTGAGAGAAATAAGTTACTACATGCAGTTGTTAAATAATAACTTTCGATTATAACTTCAGTGAACACTATATTTATAAGAAATTAAGCTTATGGACAAACCCTTTGCAAGATAAATTAAGCAGAAAACTTTTTAAATAATTTATTATAGTTTTCAAATATATGATTATATTTATAAAATCATACTCATCAGAATGGTTTGAAGGAAGTCGTATCTCGAAAAAAATTATGTTTACAAAATTACTAAAAATGATAAACATTGAAAAACCATATAGCTTAAATAAAGTTTCTACGTATTAATGAAGTTGGTTGCTATAAAATTATTTGCCAGGTGTTCAATATTTTTCATTCATTATTTTCTATTCTTCCAGTCTGAATATAGTTTCCTAAATTAAATTAAATATTAGTTTATCAAGCCACATCTGCAGAAGGAAAAATAATGACGAGAAAGCTTTAAAGTGATTTGTGTCATTGATTCATTTTCTTTAAATTCCAGTAGAGTAAAAGAAAATGAGATAAATCCGAAACAAGATCATTTTCTTGAGATATCGTTGCATAAATTTGAGTTTCCTGGACCTATGCGTATTACACAAGGTATTTATTTGAGTTCATTGTCCCAAGTGTGCTTTCAATTTTTGTCAGAAGGGCTTTCTTTTTCGATGAGAATACAACACTTTTATGGCACTTCTTTCCTTTATTCTTGATGTCGATTCCTCGAATCAAGTTAGAAATCAGTTCATCATAAAGTACCTGAAAAAAATCACATATTCATCTGAAATCACTTTTATGCACATCTTAACGCTTGAAATGAAACAAATTCCTTCAAGTGAAGAGTTTTTCGTCTTTTCCGAATTTTTCGATTTTAATAAACACTTTTAACCTATCAAATTTTTGATTAAGGCTGTCTTTTATCAGAACGGGATAACAGAAGCTTAAACGAAAAATTTCTATAATTCCCTATTGGCAGCCACTAATTTGGCACCTATACTTTTGAGTATGAGAAAAAAATTTTACTCTCGAGGTTCACAAAAATTGTAAAAATTATATATATCTTTAGATTCTATGGCTGTAGTTGGGTTGAACACAAATACGAACAGCAGGGAACAAATTCCTAATTAGATTATTTTCATTCTTTCAGTTTGTAAATTATGACATTTGAAAAAAAATGAATAGCAATGAATTCGGCGCTTGTTTAAAAAGAGAAAACAACTAACTTTTATTACTGAATATTATTTTTGAATATGGAATAAATTTTATTTTATGACATTCATTTCAAGTTAAATATTTATTATGCAGTAAATTAATTGAAATTTAATTTACTGTTGGATTGCAGAATAGAGAAACAATTGACATCGTTTTGTTTGCAAAAATAAAGTTTCTCATTTTTCTAAAATGTATAGTGTGGTTTATTTCATTTTTAATATTATAAAGTAACTTTAAATATACGTAAAAAAAATTTAAATATTGTTGATGGAAATTTTTTCTCGCTTACTTTCAAATGTATGTACTTAGTAAATTGATAATTTTTTAAAAATCAAACAAATATTCAATTTGTAGACATTTTTTTTTACAAAACACTACACTATATACAATATATAAAAAAAGACTACTTGCATATATTTTTTTATACGAATTAGATATTATTTAAAATATTATTGAAATCTTTCTGACGTACTCTTCAAAACAAGAGGGAAATCATTGTTTAAACTTAAACATTCCGAAGTTATATAATATTTTAGTTAATAAAAAATATGCTGACTTCTACTTTCCTCGCAATATATTTCATAAATATTACCTTATAAAAACGCTTTTTATCACTTTAAATTTAAAAAATATCTTTTTAATAGCATCAGTTAATTGTAGTGGAATTATTTCCATAATTTAAAGAGATTAATATATTTGTTATTATTTGCAGCATTATTTTTAATTTCTAATGAAATAAACTGATTTCATTGTTTCTTTTTTCAAATCTCTTAACCACTTTATTGTTTTAAAGTCATTGATTTGCTTTCTTGATTTACTGACAACATTAATTTCTAAGTCGAGTTTCTCTTCCGGATCATTGATGTTAGAAAATTTTTAACACTCAAATTCACTGAATGAAGCGTTTCTCTTTCTTTGGTATGTTTCGTTCAGCAAAATATTTTTCCACCTTCAAAATATCAATTTCAAATTAATTTTTTATAATGCGATAAAGGACATTTGGTTTTTCCATTTAATTTCGCAATTATAATTATAGTTTCTTTTCAGAAATTCAGAATGGTAATTCTATAAAATTTTAAGAAAAAAAATCTGATCAATATATTTTTTTTAATTTCATTTTAGTTCGGAAACAAATGTTCACTCAATTTGTAAAAAAAAAAAAAAAAAAAAAAAAAAAAAAAATCTTATATTCTGTTATGGTACCTTCTATTGTACCTAGTTTGATTAGGCAGTTGCCCCGGAACTGGGGCAAGGTGTTTTTGAATAAGATGACAATCCTGATAAAATTTGAATACGTTTTTTCTTAGAAGATATAATGAAGCAAATTGATTGATTTTTAAGTAATACATTGTAATGAAAATATTATTTTGTTTGAAATACTAGCTCATAATGAGTAATACAAACCTAAGTCAGTGTGTTTCTTATTACCCAACACTGAACACGTATTTCTCTGCTAAGTTTGAGAATTCCCTGTGTCATAATGTGTAGTTTTCGAAACATTCTATATTAGTTTCCTGATGGAGGATTAAAATAGATCTCGCAACATTCAGGAACTAAAATGTACTTTCTAAAGAAATTTCATATCATTTTATGAATATAAGAAATTAAATTTTGGTAGTTTAATAACTTTTTTTTTTTTTTTTTTTTTTTTGCATTGCGACATTTTTGCTTGTATTGTGTTAAACGATTTAGCTATGCCTGATATATTTCTTTGGAACTAGCATATTTTCGATAGCGTTAAAATATTATTCGTATGCGACTACAATGCGATTTAAAACAGTTTGAGGATCATATTATTTTACACATAATTAATCTTCTTGCCATGTCATCTTATCTTAAATCTTTAAAGGACTTTGATTTTTTCAGTAGGATTAAAAAGAATATAAAGAAATAAACAGCTATTAAAAATGTTTTGTCATATATAACAATGAATAACCATATATCTTCCCTACTAGATCTTACGATGCACCGCTTGAAAATTACAATATGTTAGGCAAAATACACGATCATCATCTAACAAACAAAGAAATGGAACAGTGGCTCGATTGTGCAAAAGTTTAGTGTCCGAAAGGTGATGGAGTAATATAAACATAAACTAAGTCATCTCTTATCTTGACCCGATATCTATTACATGAATGTACACAATTTCATATTGTCGGTATTGGGTAAGGAATTTGGTGACAAAATATGTTTTTTGTGAGCATTTAAAAGGAAGGAGGAATGAAAAAGACTATGAAAGAGAAAGAGAAAAAAAGAGGCTGAACAGTTCATAGACTTCAAGCTATTGTGCTGGATTGTCTTGATGTAGTGAGATATTTTTTTTTTAAATTGTAATATTTCAAAATGGTATCTTAGACAGTTCTTTCTTCTTTCTTTCTTCTGCTTCTTTTTCTCATTACATATTCTAAAAATTTTCTCCACTCATGTCATAATTATCTACGTATTTATAGATGTGAAGTTTCGTAAGGATCCAAAAATATTTTTAACATTGATCATATAATGTTATGAAATGGAATTTTTTGAAAAAATTCATTGTGGCATTCAGTAAATTTTCTTTTAAAAGACTTCAAGATATATAATTTGAAATCAGTATAATGGAAAATGTTTATTGAAACTGAAATGAATTGAAGAAAAATTTTAATATCTGTATCTTAATTACATTTTCGTGAAAAGATGTATGATTTTGTAGAATTTTACACTGTCAATTTAGGGGTTATCCATTGACCTTAATATTAAAAATGTTTATTTCAAGAGCAATCTTAGAAAATATAGTTCATTTTCGCATAAATTTCGATTTCTCTATGAATTTAACTTTTTCGATCGTTTCAAATAATAAAAATGAAGTTTAAACTAGTTTTACATTCTGTATTAATAATTTAACAGCAACAAAAACTATTGTTAAGGGTGAACTTCTTAGTTTCCAAAGGTAACTAGTACTACCACAAAAATCTACTAAAAAAATAAATAGTAGTTTAAAATTTCTTTCAGAATAAAACTCTTGAATTTTTTTTTTCATTCTACAGAAATACTAAGTCTTATTTTGATAAAATATCCAATATACATTCAAAATTATTAATTATAGTGCAGTATGTGAAGTGATCTACCATAGTTCTTAGTTGCTACTGTGTTTTAATTTTTGTCTTAATATTTCTAAATATTTGAGAATATATTTGAAAAGTATGAGCGCAATTTTCATGAAAGCCAAATAGTGATGGGTATGCCATGAATTTCTCATCGTTCTTTAATTATATTAAAATACAGCCTTTATATTATCAGATTCTAACAGGTTTAATAGATTTTCTTAATCTTTTGTTTCCCCCTCAAAGAACAAAAGTATGTGTACATTTTTTTTTATAATTTGCATTTAAAACTCTATGTAAAACTGATTTCATCCATTTCCAGTGTAAATAAATGTGAGAAAATTTATTTTTGATATTTAAATTTTGAACTACAGAGATGGCTAAATACCATATTACATATAAACTATACATAAATCTATCTTATCAGCCACTCTTTAACTGAGTAAGTACTATTTAGTAACCTTAGCTTAAATTAGAAAACTAAATTTAATTCAGTTTTAAAGATTTGATACTGAAAAGAAAATGATATTTCAGAACGATCTGAAAATTAAACACTTGCAGTGGTACCAGAGATTCAATGGCATTTCTCTCCGGTGAAAATCTTTTCTTCACTATTTTCCATTTAAAAATTTGGTAGCACTGCGCCTTTAAATACTTATATCGAGATACCGAATTTGGTAATGTATTTTTAAGCATCCGTAGCAACCATGTAATGAAATTAATTATTTGAGCTTTTATGTTGTCATTTTTAGAGCTCCTCGTTCTCATGGGGGGGGGGGGTTAAAAATCATTAAAAAATTTAAATATATTATATTTGTGATCTTTATGCTACCTTTGGAGTCTACATTTTGTATACATCAAATAAAATTTTTAATTGAATTATGCCCAAAGAGAATTCATAAAATCAAACTAGGTAGGATAATCCTTTCTTTCATTGTAACAAAACAATGAACTCTCCACAGAAAGCGCCAAGCTAAAAGAAAAGTAGGGAGAGCGTGAGATCTTATTTGCTTTATGTGAAAAACTGGAGAGTAGCGAATAAATACGAATCTGAAATAAGAGTAAAGGGTATTAATTTTAGTTCAATCGATGCGGAGAAAGGTAAAAGTGGCTGAAAGAAGCCAAAACACCCAGAGGAATGTACCACGTGTCTGGTAAGGAAACTGTTTCTACAGGGGCCCATAGGAATTCTCGCATCCAGCTAACACTGAATCAATAGGCTTAGGGAATGCTAAAGTAGTGAATTCTCTTTTCAACTGTGTGCTTCTTCGCCAGATGTTTCAACGGCGAGAAATAGAATGCGGAGTACGTACGGTTGTACTACAGGGGAAAAAAGATCAGTAATATTTCAGTTAGTTTCTCCTTCCCAAGATTCGCTCTTCTTTTTCACGCTTATTTTATTTTTTCGTGAAATATGCGTGTTGTTTTTTTTTTCGTTTTTTTTATGATGCTGTAACGCTAAAAGACAAAGAAATCACTTTAGTAACTGTTCATTGGCAGTCTGACACCGGTGGAACACTTGCTGTGAATTTTGTTCCCTTCTTTACTTCATCTTTATTATTTTATTTTATTATTATTTCTGTAGTGTTTTTACAAGTTTTTCTAAAAGTCTTCGCAAACGTAATGAAGTGGGTCTAACTTAATTATATTGAAAAAACGTTATAGGAGAAATATTGTTAGTAAATGACCACTTTAAATAAACGATTGATCTCACAGTATCATAATTTATTTTAATAGTGTGTTTAGTAAAATAATATAAAAGTATATTTTCAGTTTCATGTTCAAGGAAACAAGTTTAAAAATTGCTTTTTGCAGTCATTTAAAAGTAATCTTAAGATAATATTCCAACAGTGTTCGGAGAAGAATATTTCTACATATATTTTTAAGGTCATGAATATGTTCTTCACTTAATCAAGAATGACAAACTCGCCATCCAAAATATGGCGTAGTAAATATAGCAATATGTAACATTACATAAAATATAAATTTCGAAAAATTCAAAAAAAAAGTTGAAAAATAAAGTTTTAATGACTTTCCGACTTGTAACATGGACAATCAAGTTTAGAAAAAACTTCATCCCATCAAAAATGCATCGAAGAGCTGCATTTGATACAAAATTTTTAGAATTTAAGTCATTAGAAGAAAAAAAATCTTTGTTTTCTATGGTTTTCTCATTAGATGCAGAATCAGTGAGGAATAAAAGCAAATGGAGATACTGTACGCAGATGAAGGTAATAGAGGTCTAATACTATTCCTATTTGAAGGCAAAATTCAGAGAAGTTGCAATGAGTGATTATTTGCAGGCACGTTTGAAAATCACAACAATTGAATGAAAGGTGAAATTATGTCCATTTTTGGAAGTACATGTAGGGGAGGGCAATCGATGTCATTTATGAGAAAAGGTTTCCTGCAAGAAGATACTTGGTCTCTCACTCTCAATAACTGTTGGAAAAGGTCTCCGCGATATTAGGAAATTTAGAGGCAGAAGAAAGACATCCAGAAGAAAACACGAACTTTATCATTGCTCTTGCTCCTTTTGAAATTCAGTTTTCGAAATCAACTTATGTTTCTAAAAAATCAAAGGTGACCAGACACTTTTAGATTTCACTCATTCGATCCGTGTAGCATTTAATTTTGAAATTCATTTTGCTCACATTAGAATCTTTTCTTTAAAATAATGTTCATTTGAAAATACTTTTTTCAATTATTTTTAATTCTAAAGTTCACCTTTAACTCTTTCAATTCCAGTAATGTCATTTGGAATCAGCATATTCATCAGCTTTTGTTCAGCATTTAAACCTGCATTTGATAGTAAGGACATCATTAAATGACTCGTATTTTCCTCGTTTCAAACACATTTTTATTCTTAATAATAGATGGTTTCTTTAGCAATTTTATCTATTGAAAAACTACCCTGTTGATTCGTTGATTTATTTGATGAAATCTAATGGTACAAAAGCCAGATTTGATTATGCTGCTCCATAACTGTGATATAAATGAAATTCGAGTATCAAAAGGGTCTTTTGTGAGTATTTTTATGATAAAATCTTACTACAAAAGCAATGAATAAATAAAATCTTGTAATTACAATTGCAAAAATATCATGAAATGCAAATGCAAAATTTGTCTAATAACTTGCTTGTCATGGAACAAGGGTGAAAAACGTTTTAGAACTAACACATAGAAATGTTCCTTTTTTTATATAATTTTCGTTTCAAGACAGTTTTATTAAAAGAGGTAAAGTTTGTAGTCAGTGGTGATTATTGATGTTCCACAAAAGGAGGGGTTTCTTCGAAGGATTTCTTTGGATCGTAAATAATGACATTGGATTTGATGTCAGTTTTGTGACTGAAAGAACTGTCTATTAAAATAGCCTCAGCTTAGGAGTGTACAGACAGAGATTCCTTAGTAACTTTCGGCTCATTTGCATTTGGTGAACGGGGAAAATCATCTGTCTGCCTAGCAGTAGAAGACGAAGCTTTAGGAAAGAAAACTTAGCTTTCTCTGAATCTGAGTTTAGCTGATCATCAGTTATTAACATACTTTTTTAGATTTCTTCGCGTAATCATTTAAAAATCGAACATATCTTATATACTAGGGAGCGCAATACCAGAATGCGCATTTTTAAGCACTGGAAGTGTTTTTCCCTGAATCTAGATTCTCGTACATTTTGGCTTCTGGCGAACAGAAGGTATTTTCATTTTAGATGCATAACTAGTTCTAGTTGTAAATGTTTGAGATTTGACAATTTTTTCAACTACAGGATAAAAATTGTGTTGCATTATTTTGACAAACATGACGTATTTTCCGAATTGCGGGACAGACAAGTGTTCAATAAAGAAACTTTTTTTTTCTTTTTTGCAATTCACACACTGTGCGTTTACACGGCTAATTTTCGAGACGTTTTCACTAGCTCGGGAAAAAGTAAGAGAACCGTGGTAAATGCTTTTCGATTGCCCAAACTTCTGGTAATTAGAACCTCTGAGCGGATTTGGATTATAGGGTTTAACAACAATGCTCATATAACCTGCTATAATAAACTGCAATAGTTTTGGTGAATGGAATCTTAAAACATGATGGTTTGCTTCAAAATTTCCTTCCTTTTGTAGTTTAACACTCTCTCTCTTTTAACCTCACTCAACTCGGCCGAGTAACTTCTATACTAGTTTTCTAATGTAAACAAGGGGTGCAAGGTTCAAAAGCAAATTATCATGTAGGGAAAGGGGATTGTCCGCTATCTGACAGTGATGAATTACTTTTACTTGTGTTACACTTTCAAAAGATTGTGGAAAGAATTAGGATTCAATAATATGAATTTTACGAATGCCAATAAAAATTAACTTTCAAAAATAAATATTATTGAAAGACACTATCAAAATAAGAAAAATATTAAAGAATACCAAGAATAATTAAATTCTACAGGAATTCATTTACTGAAATTTATTTTGTTGAAAATTTTGTATTCGAGAGAAGTATTATTTGTAAGGGAAATTAATATCTAACACTACTTGGTTACCTGGCTTGAATTTTACTTCAGAAAATGCAATAAAAATGTTTTACGCAAAAATTTATAATTTTTTTCTGTGATTGGTCTTTATTAAAGGAATAACAATTTAAAAATAATAAAAAATTCATAGAACGTATTAAATTTATTAGCAACATAGTATTTCACGCGCTTTTGTATTTTACATACAATGAACAGTTGTAATAATTTCGAAACCTAATTATCAATTAATAAACCAAATGAACTAGATCCCAGTTTTATACGTGAGGAATCTTCAGAGCTGAGAATTTGATAAGAATAGTTCAAGAATTTCAGATACTAAATTTCAAATAATTACTAAATAGTAAGAAATAATCAAAATAAAATTATTTTTCTTTTTAGTATTCTTAAAATCTAATTTTAAAATTTTTAATAGTTATTAACTATCGTTTTCTCTTAAAATTAATACTTCGCTCGGTTTTGATAAAAACATGTAAAATATAAGACATTAAATATTAATTTGAAGGAATAAGAAGCCGTAATAATAAAGCATATGTCAGTAATATAACTTAATTTCTTAAAACAATGTTTTGAATCATAATATAAGTTTATAATATAAGTTTTGAGAAGCCTATAATTAAAACTTGTTTCAACTAAAATATTTCTATATATTTTAAAAATTGGAAATTTATAAAACATTTTCATTAAAATTTCAACGGCAGTCAGACTAAACAATCAAGAAATCAATATTTGTGAAAAGATCAATCACCTTTATTTTTATTGAAAATAGAATGCTTCAAAAATAAACAAAAAATATATCGATTACAATATTTAAACATTTAAACACATTACTTTAAACATTTTTAAATATATGATCATACTCAAAGAATTTTAAAATTATTTTCTTTTATCTGAGAAATACTTAAATTGATTAACTTTATAGTCGTTTTATATAACCCTTTGACTACCAATTTTTAAAAATCTTTTCTCTGAAAAAATGAAGATAATAGCTTCTGTATTACACAAATCCATTCGATTTTTTTAATGTTTATAAACCTCCATGGCTAGGACATGATACCCAAATTTACCCTCCCACCAACCAAAAAAATCATCTTTTACTTAGAGCTATTTAAGCTGATTTTAAAAGGTTAGTGGTATGTATAGGTCCCGTTGGCAGTCAAAGGGTTAATGAACAACTAAGTTCTCTCATGGATAATCAAGTTTTTAAAGATATTTCAATTAAAGTTCAACTTATCTTAAAGACTTTATCCTAGAATTGAACATCATTATAATTTGCTTAATTATCAACTCCGAATAAAATACATTTAATACATTCCATGCATATTATACGAGTAATTTACTTACACGCTTTTAGTTTTCCAGTTTATCTCTTTTATATGAAGGCATACAGACGTATGCAATTCTATTTTATTCACTAACAAAATGTTATACATTTCTCCAAAATAAATTTTTTCTATTGTTACTATTTTTGCCCTTTACGCATGTGTATCTTATACAGAAAGATAGTCTCTGTTTGTGAAAATAGTCTTTCAAACTGTTTGTATTATTAATATAAAATCTACCGTCAAATGAGCCAATAAAATATCGATTAGCTTTGTGTTAAAAGATGACTTGGCTATGTTCAGAAAAAAAACGCTGCATTTGACTTCAGTAATCTATTTAAGAAGAATTTGAGTTATAATTTAGGTTACATGAAACATGTGCTAGACGGAATGCGTAACAGAGCACTGCATACAAAGGGATCATATTTTCTCCTTGCTTGATGGATATTCATGAAGACACAAATGAATTTTTAAATTCCATTATATTCTCCCAGGATGCGTTTTTTACATGTGTCTTAAGATAGAATCGCGCATGGTGATTCTTAATCACAAATGTATCAGTAAATTAGTGACATCTGAGGATTTTTTTTTTAGTCATCCCTAGATTAGGGAAAAGATGGGCGAGTCTATTTCAGCCTTTCATTAGCAAAAATATTTCCGTATAGAACTGAACTTTGATTTCAATTGCCTTCAGAAATCAGAGAGTCAACATAGTAGATATGCGATACTTCCTGAAATTTTAAGTTATGGCATATTTCTTCTGTTAGGATGTGGCAAAGTTCACCACAAGAAATAACCACTTTTGAGGATTAAAGTGAGAATTGAGAACTGATGGTGATTGGTTTGGTTGTAATTTTAGTTTCAGAGTTTCCTAGGCTTGCTTCCGTAAAAAAAAAAAAAAAAATCTCTATTAGCAAATTTCTCTAGCGAAGTCTTTTGATGAACACATTTTCCCAATACAGTTAATGATGCCTGTTTGAGATGAAAATTGAAAAACGGTATGAAAGTATTCATTTTGTAGACAGATACGTTTCCTAATGAAAAAAAAATCCAAATATTTATTAGATGAAGAATTCGCATATCTCACTGAAAACAGCATATTTCTTCTTCAAATAGTATTCAGGTCAGACAACGTTGCTCACTCAGTAAGCGAAGGGACATTCCCGGTCTTGCTATTGACCTTAGTGTTGCTCTGAACTCGGAATCGCCTCTGAGACAGTAAACATCCTTAACAGCAAGCCCAAGAGAGAAACTCTTCGTTTGATTCTTTGCAAATCAACCACTCTGACGAATAGCTACACCGAAGATCACAGTGCACCACTCATCTAGTAGGTCGGCCTACGTGGCCAACACGCGGAGTTATTGTGTGACCATGAGAAGTAAGAAGCAAACAGAGCAGCAATAACTTCTTATGGAGAGCTCCTTTGGTAGTAAATGAGGGATAAAAATGAAAGCAAAAACCAAACAGAAAAAGATAGAACTAAGGGGAGTAAAATACTCTGGGAATCTCGGAATTGCGACCCACATACTCACTTTAAAAGGGTAATCTTCTGAAAGGAACTACCTTTTATCTGTTAGAAATACATTGACTGACATTCAGTTACATTATGCCCATCATGAAGATTTTGATGAAATCATGCTGAGTTTGGATGTAAAAGGATTGAAGGCCTATTTGAAATGGCCTAGGAAATAACATTTCGTAATTAATAAATTCCTTTCTGCAGAATGATAATCAAAAAGTAAAAACTATTCCCCTAGTGTAGTAAAAACGGTAAATCCATTTTTAAGTTAAGTATGGCAGTCCATTTGCTTCTCATGCATATGCGAAAAAGGATGCAAATTATGCATTCAGTCTTACTCATGAGAAATACGCAATAAGTGCAATGTTCATGCTTGAATTTAAAAAAAATAATGGTTTTAAATCATAAAATATCTTTACTCTAATTATTATCATTTTTCTTTTACTTATGCAAGAAAAATGTGTTTACTACAATCAATAAATATGTACTATATTCCCTAAATTTTAAAGAAGTTTGTGTAAATCATAAATGTCTAGCACATGTTTAAGCCAAATGAATTCCAGGAATGCTGGCAAACGAAGTCATTGAGATCACTTATTAATTCCATAAATAAACAATATTCACGAAGTTCACAATTTATCAAGCCAGAAATGAAAAACCCAGAATGGACTGTATACTATTGCTGTAGTGTGGAAGTCGGGTTCTATGTTATGTCTTTTCTTGCCTTCGTTTAAAATTATGAGCCCATTCCAAGATAGTACTTGTGGATCTTCGAAAAGGGCATTAATCGAACTAAAAGAAATTTAAAGAATTACACACACGTAGTAATATACATTGAAATCAAAATTCAAACAACTTAAAAACTCAAAAGCGAATAGATAAAACAATCGCTGTTTCAGTCCTTATCTAAAATTCTGAATTGAATTGGTTAAGTAGATATCAGTAAAGGATACATTATTCAAAGAAGGCTCAAAGCAATTTTCTTCCATTGAACAAAATGTAAAATTTATTTTTAACTAGTTCTGTTGAAGAAATCATCACTGCGAAATTTCAGATCATCTGTGCTTGTCTATCAAGTTTAAGGCATCTGAAAAATTATATTTTATATCACTTAAATTATTTATTTTTAAATGTGAAATCTTAATGTCTCAATGTATTTTATATTACAAGAGAGGAAGAATGTAACTTATATTTTCACGTTGTCCTTTCCGCTTAAAAACATCAGATTGCAAGTATTGAATTTTGATAATTCTAAAAAAAGTTTAGTTCTCAGAAAAGTGACAGTTTTCATATTTAAAACATCTTTCCTAACAAAAACGATATACTTTTAGTATATAATGTCAAATAAACCACAAAGAAATCCCAAACTACCTTTTACATGCAGAGTGAAACAGAAACTGTTTCTGTGACTAAGTAGTGAGATAATTGTCTTCTTCTTATTGGGTATTTTTTTTTCTGAAACCATAATTTTCTCTGTGATTTAGTAACTGATATTAATTTTTTTAAACTGATGTTGTTTCATCGATATCAATGCGTACAAATAACACAAGATTTCTTACACAATAATGCTAAAAGTACAATCATAAACTTCAAATTGTTTAAAAACCCTCGTGGCTGTTTTAGAAGCAATATTAACACAAATGGACAATTATTTGTTAAAGAATTGTTGTATTTTTTTTCCAGCGTCATATTTTTATACTCCAGTGAAATAATCTTGTACAGAATATAATAGTTTAAAATCGATGTTAACTAATAAACCGTGAATGTTTTCTGGAAAATAATTTGCCTTGATGCTCTTTTTTATATTTTAAATTCAATTACTCTACCAACTTATCTAAAATATAAACATATTGATAGTTTGAAAATTCGAAATTATAAAAAGGCATTTTTCTTATACATTGAAATGAGAAAAGTGACAAGCTTTTAATTTAATTTCCTGCAGTTTTTTGAAATAGAAAAATGTAAGTGAAATAATTTATATTTTATTCAAATTTTTTCAAACTTTTCGAAAGTGTTTCAGCATAAATTGATTAAATTCACGAATCAAACGAAAATATTCAAATAGTTTTCACATCTCGGTTGTCATATTGCAATATCCAAAATATCAAAGTCTTTCTTTTATCTTGTTTTAATTATAATATTAAACTTGAAAAGTGTATAATATTTTAAATGAAAAATATGTGTTTCCCCTTAAAAAATCTTTCAAAATTGTTTTTATCAAAGATTTGCAAGATATATTTCACAGAAATCATTTATAAATTCCTTTCTGATATTTGGTTGATAAATCTAAACAATTCAGTTTTTACAACACGTTTAAAGTTAAAATATTTTAGTTTTTTTTTTTTTCTTTAGGTACTAAACTGACATCAGATGCGCGTCTGCTATGCACATGTATAAGTGCATAGCAGATGAAATTATTAAAAACTCTCTGTTTTTATAATGGCAAAATTCCTGAATACTGGTTACTTAACCCGGTTAATAAGTATTTCAGTCATCTAAATAAATATGTCCCTTTAAATCATTTTTGCGCAACCAATTTTAATATTCCGTTATTCGCGCATATCTGACCGATACATGATTAATTCTTTCTAGATGATACTATGTCTGAGAAAAAATTCTTTTTTGCTATTATGCTAGTTTGTTTTAAAAAAATTATTATGTTTTTTGTTAGTGTATTTTAAATTGTACTTATATAGCAATATTATTTACTAATGCTAATAATATATACTGGCGTATCTAATGGAAACAATGCCACAACATTTATTTGAAAACATGTGACTAACGGAATATTAAAAGGTAAAAATAAATGCTGTAATATGATAGAAAATGCGAAAATAAGTACTTGAGTTATCTGGTAAGCATTTTGCATTCCCGGTTTTGAATTGATGTCCCATTTTTTTTATTGTTGTTGTTGATGACGACTATAAAAAATTATCTTTTTGTTTATAATTAATTGTAGAAGATATTTCCGTTTGTATATTCCATATCACCACGAAAAAATCTAACTAGTTAGTAAAAATAAGGTTCATTCTGAACTTTTTATAAATCTATGTTGTTTAGCCCAAAATCAATCCCTTCGTTCATCAATTAAAAAAAAATAATAATATTGGACCTTTTACTAAAAGTTAGAATACCTTCATTTATATAGTAAGAAATAATTATTCGCTCAATTTGTCATATTTTTTTTTTCATTTTCTGCCAGTTTCTCAACTATAATAAAAAAAAAGTATTACAAAATTGAAGCGATGTTACTTACGGGGAAAATTTAATTTCTGATACGCATTATAACAACACTAAACACATTAAATCCTGCATGGTAATAGTGTTTGTTTCAAGTTTTATTTGCTTTATATTTGTGTAAAAAATCCGAAATAGAAATAATTTAATTTTGAATTTTTTGGAGCAATTTGCAAAATACTATGCAATGGAAGAAGAATTCGTTTGAAATTTGAAGTGACTCCATGATTCTTAATTTTTGATTTTGATCCTGAAGAAAAAAAAAATGTCTGAAAGCAACTTCTTTCATAATCTTTCAAGAGAAAAAAAGTTTGATCAAATACTTCTGGTTCGATTTCCCAGCGGGGAGTCAAAAAGGCAGAACAATTTTATTTGAGTTGGGTTTCTTTGAATACGCGCAGTTGAAAAAATGTTCATGAAGTGATTTTTTGGAAGAAGATATTATTTGTTACTAAATAAAATTGCAGCTGCTTGGTCAAGAGGAAAATGAAACCTTATCTGCCGAGGATTCAGTGAATCATACGCATTTTTGGGAAACAAATTAATTCATTTCAACGCCCAACATATATCAATAAAAATAATATATTCATTGAGCGCTATTAACAAATAAAATTCAGAAATTTCATTTCATATTTTAGAGCTCTAAAAGCAAATTTGCCCAGAAAGTGGATTTATTTGAAATCTGATTTGGTTTATTTTAACCTTAAAATGGGAGCTAATTCTATAGTAGATGCACTTGATCAGCTTTATTTGAAATGCTTTGCCCGACCCTGAGTTAAAATCATGATTTATTTGAGAGAAACATATTGTTCCTCTTGCATTAAACAAAACTTCTCAAATCTATGCTTTTCCTAACAGGAGTATTGAAACGCAGCATTCTAATTTTGTGAAAAACCAACGTAACGCATGAGTCTTCATTTCTGTTGAATTATAACGAGCACTGAAATTCTGATTTCAATTCACGTTCTTTAATTTACCTTCAGGCACAAAGGCAACTGTTGCCCGAATTCAGATTAGGAGGTTCTCAGAACTGATTCCGACATGTACAGTGGATCGGAAAATTGAGTAAACACAACTTATTCTCTTCTTTAAAGGTGTAAAAATGTAACGCAAGCGGAACATTTAATCTTAATGCATACAGAAAAATTAAAATACGCATTAAGAAATAGATTCGGCTAAAAAAATAGGAACTCTTCAGTATATTTTAATTATATAATTTTCTTGTTGTAAAAACAAAATTTGAAGTCACAAAATTCAGTATACATCCAAAGATTTTGTCATTTAATCACCATTTTTTCTCATGAAAATTTTCTTTAAAGCCTTCAACAGTTATATTCCAAGCATATAAACGTAATAATAATTATTTTGAATATGGAATTATTTTTTCCACCAAAAAAAACTCTTCAAATGAATTTTAGGAGGGAAACTTCTGAAATGGTGCCTTTTTTAATCATCAAGTTGTCGAAAGATGGCAAATTTCTTCGAGAAATTGTTTCATTGATTAGGAAAAATCCTGATTGCATCAGAAAATATACTACAGAAGTTTTGTCGAACTGAATGTGTGATCAAGAAGAAACAGGACGAAAATACATTTTTAGCGTTACTGCAAAGATGATGATTATGCGTTCAAGAAAAATCCAAACTTAAACGCCCCAAAACTTGCATCATTGATGCTCTCATCCATTGGATAAACGCTTCCAGCTGAAACTGTTGACGGTTTCTTCGTAATGCAGAATTTTAGGGTCGCACTCTAATACGGAAGCCACGTATTAATTGTGTCAACAGATAAAAAAGGCTCTCTTTTGCAAAAGAACATATTTCAAAGCTAGAATCATTCTAGATTTGTGTTATTTTCTCTGATAAAAACAAGTTTAATCTATATGGCAGTGATGGACGATATAAAGTATGGAGGGAAGTTGGAAAGACTTGAGTCCTAACAACACAATAAAGATGGTTAAGCATGAGGGGGGGGGAATCCATCCTCGTTTGAAGTAGTATGGCAGTAAATGGAATAGGATAATTTATTTTCATTGATGGCATCATGGATATATCTTGACGTTTTGAAGAATAACTTACGAAAAAGTGTCGATAAATGAAGACTGGGATAAAAACTTCATCTTTCAGCAAGTCAACGATCCGAAGTATAGTGTGAAATTTATCAAAATGTACTTGTACCACTGCAAGCAACGGCTGCCCCAATCACCAAACTTGAATGTTATAGAATATTTATGGTCATAATTGAAGAAATACATCTATGAACATGACGTGACAAGTAAAGAGGAACTCAAGAAAGGCTTGAGGGAAGAATGGGCCGAAATCTTAGTTGAAACAATCCCAAAACTGGTCATATCCATGCCTAAGCGATTATAAGCTGTGGTGCAAACAAAGGTTTTGTAACTACATATTAATTTTCTTATTGTAATAAAATTAATAAAACTGTATACTCATTTTTGTGACATTTTTTTCTTTATCTAAGTGTTATATTTATATATTTTTTCAATAAAAATACATTTTGTTCACATGTTGGTAGGGGATGAAACCGAGTTATCATTAGATAAAAACACAATTTCTGTAAAGCAAAATTTAACTTGTAAAGTAAAAACATTGTTTATAAGTTCAAGTGTATATTCAGTTTTGACACACTTGTTTCACTGACTGTATGTCTGCTGGGTGTATTCCAGATCTAACGTCCAAGGTAAACAAGTGATTGAGGTTAAACTTTTAAGAATACTCTCGCTAGCTTAATATGGATGTTTAATGGATGATCATTCAATCTTCGTCCTCCATGGTCTCAAAATAGCCTTAATATTGTTTCAGAAAACGGTTATTGATCTAACTATCTGTACTAAAAGTTCAGATTTAATCGATCTAATTGACACACTGCTCAAGCTTTATAAGAGTAACTTCAACTGATGCATCTAAAGAAAAGTGAAATATTTACTTTAATAATATTTCCAGAAGATTTCATTGTGATTCAATATCCGTAAAACATTAATAGATTAAGGAACCAAGAAGTTGGATATGAATAAATATAAATTATTTCTTCTTGAACATTTAGGAGAAACCTCAATCAGATTTTTTTCAAGTTTGTAGGGCAATAGAGAGAAATCAGATTTCTGTAATCATCGTAACATTTTTTTCATTTTCATTTTTTGAGATTATTTGCTAATACTTCATTCAAGAATATTAGCCAGATATCTTTTAACCAATAATAATAATAATAATAATAACGCTATTTTTCAGTCTTTTTTTCTATCTTCGAAAATAGAAATGTAATATATATATATATATATATATATATATATATATATATATATATATATATATATATATATATATATATATATATGATTATCTTTCTTTGAAGAGTGTCTCAACAAATTGAATCTTCTCTCTGAATTAGATCAAACAATTGACGATTTAAAAAAAAAAAATTAAGTGAAGATTCGAACTATTATTAATAAAAATCTGTTGCTCACAAGCAGCATTCCCCTATTTTTATATTTGATTTTTGAACAAAATATTACAAATCTTCGTTTTATCCTAATTTTCCTTAGACTGTAATAATAAGTCATACACAATTGTTGGATATAAGAAAAATTCAGAATTTGAAATTATATATAGCCTGTTTAAACTCTAAAAGTTACATCCTTCATGCGAACATTGATTTTGTGTGATTCAACACATACTCAAATGACAGATTCTCTTATACACATTGACGTAATGTTCAAATGTCCATAATACTGGGAGGTCAGACTTGTAAATGGACTTACTTGACATGGTTAGAATTTATTTTACTCAGCCATCAAGAGTTATCCGATTGATATTAAGACTGAAATTTTGAAAACATCAAAGTATATGATGCTTATATCCGATTAATTCAATTTATTCTACTTTGTTCTTTTCAACATTCAAAATAATAAAAATAATGTGGTTATTCACTTTTCTGTTAATTTTTAAACCAACTGGGAAACCATATACTGGGATATGAGAAGAAATCGGTGGATAAAGAATAACAATGCACCTATTAAAAGTATGTCAAAACTAAGATGAAAGACGTAGCAAAATCCCCACAAAAGGCCGAAGTAACGATATTATTTTCATAACATCTAAAAATTAACCTCATATAAAGAAAAAACAAGGCAGTAATAAACCCTAGAAATATTGGCATGAAACAAAAATATTATCTTGAGCTGTCCCTTCATCTAATTTTCTTTCTTTTCTATATTATCTACTGCTTGTTCTAGATTCTGTAATCGTCGTGGTATTCTTAATTAAATGATAAAGCATTGGAACAAGGCTTTCATTTTATATTCTTAAAATGTCTATGTCTCTATCGAATCAAATATCGCTGACACAAATGTAAATCTTGAACGATTACACTATGCTGAATAATTTTAGAACATTCTTAGCACATATGCAGAAATTTTTCTACTTGGCGCTTAAAACATTTGAAGCGTGCAGAGAGATGGAGTGAGAGTTCATTAGCACTAACCAAAATAATATAGTTTTATAGGGGCAGAAACATCACATTCACAGTTCTGCTGTAACATCCTTGTTACACAAACATTTGCAGTGAAGGTTTGATCCTATGTAGTTGGGAACCATTTAAAATAATTTTCGCTCTTATCTCAATATCTGGACGACTGGAACCAGCAAATATTCCTGGACTAGTTTTTAATAGATCTTTTAGATAAACAAGAGGGCTTTCAATCCGTTCATGAAATATACTGCTACTTTTGCACGTAAGCACCCTATATATTTGAATTCTTAAGCGTAATATTAGAATAGCAAAAGAATGAATAGATTTAGTTGTCCTATAATTCGACCGTAATGATCGCCTGACTTATAGTTGTGCTGGAATTTCCTGAAATCAGCGGGAAATGACTCCTCATGAGTTGCACAAATGAAACTGCCTCATTCATTCCTGGTGCAATCCAAGATATTTCTAAATAGCCCAAGAAATCTTCGAGAATTTTGTAATTCTATGTGCGGCGTAATCAGGCATATCGTACGTACAATATCATTTTTGACCTTTGTACATCTTTCACCTATAAAGTAATCACGCACTCTCACTTACATATATCTTCTCCTTATGTACCCTGCAGGATAAAACGCACAGTGATTATGCTTCTGCCCCTACGTTGGTTTATAATACCAATTCATCTTGTGCAATCCATCTCCTCTCCAGGAGTTTGTGCACATGCTTATAAAACACTCCACATTTATGACTTACTTCTCCTCATTGAATCTTTATATATTTTTCTTCATAATATGAGATGAATATTAACTTTCTTTTTGGAAATTATTATTAGTCTAACATCCCTTAAAGAAAAAAATGAGTTATTATTAATAGCAGTATCATGAAATAGCACAAGCTTCTCGAGTTTTCTTCTTGTACTTCATCTTACACGGAATTACATACGACTAACAGATAGAAGAAAAAATAAGGCTCTCTTTTTTTATAGAAAATTTCAACAGACTCAGAGTATTGAATGCAAATTCCTTCAATTTTTCATAAGAAAATCAATAGAAATAAGCAAGAAATTTAAAAACTATTTCACAACCAAAATTGGAGGAAATAATTGAAAGTAAGCATAACAATACTTAATGTTCTCTAAAGAATCTCAGAAGGAATTATTTATAAAAATTTTGCTTTCGATAGTAATAATGACTTTAGTGAAAGAGTTTACTTAAAGGGCATGATTGTATTTATCAATAACAAAAATTATTTTGCAATTGATATTCATTGGGAGATATAAATAAACAAAACTTGTAATAATTATTGCTTTGAGTCCCTTTTAAATAAAAGATGGGACTTTGAAATGTATATAATTTTACATTTTTCGGAAACTTTTAGCTGTAAGAAAATTAACAGTTTTAACTGAAATTTTTTTAATTAAATGAACAATAATTTATTTTTTGGAAAAAGAAAGAAATGTAAGGGATTTCTTATTTTGTAATAACTGTGCTAAGTATCGTCAATATTTCTTAATCTACTTTGACAGGATTTCATGGCTCCCTAAGCTGGAAATGGACTAATATATTAAATAATGAGAAAAGTACTTGAAGCAGATGAAAGACTTTCTGTAAATAATTACTGATATCGAATTCATTTCGAAAAGAATAAGAATCAATACCTAAAGTGTCAATGAACGTATGTATTTGAAGTTGAGGTCATTAATAAAATCTCTTCTGATGTTTGATAAAACAGAAAGACCAATGAAAAATATTTTATATTCCCTTCATTCGTCTTTAATGAAGTTATTTCACTTTAATGAATGCCGAAAAAATAATTTCATTTCTTAGATATTCATGCAAGTCATTTTTTTCAATTCGATTCATTCCAATCAAGATTTCTCTGAAGAAAAATATCTATTTCGATTGATACTAACTATCCTCCTCCACTTCGATAGAAAGCAATGTCGAATCCATTAAGATATTTGTGCACATTCAGTGCAGCATCGAATGATATGGATAAAAAGAAAAATAGGGAAACTCTATTTTTTCCTAAAACTGTTTCTTAAAATTCAAACTTTATAAGAAGAAAGACTCCTGGAACTTTTCTCGTTGTCCTTTTTTCCATAGAGAAAGAAAAGTTCAGAAGATGCTTCAAAAATCAATTCGTATCTCGTTGAAAACAGGATTTTGGGGATATATGATACACAGGGGAGTGAAAAGTCTTTTTTTACAATTGTAAAATTCTCTAAAAGGATTGAAAAGGAAAGTAGTAGTTTTGGATACACTTTTGAAGAGATGCACTGTAAATGTGTAACGAGAGAAATATATTTTCCTGTGAAATGGGACTTCAATACAATATTGAATACGCCTTAGAATTGACTGCTTCTAAAATAAGACACACATGTCATGACCAATTTTATGTACATGTAATGCATTGGTATTTTTCAATACAAGGGGCTATTTAAATGCAATACAAATTTTCATGATTTATTTGTTATTCAAAATATCTTGGGCTATATTTTTTAATAGTTTGAAACCAAGAATAACCTCCTCTTAAACAAGCTTAAAGTTATGCGCCAGCAATTCGTATAAACATTTTTAACTGGAAAAAAATGATGGAATTGTTTTTGACGGGGTGTACCTTCGTCATTTTAATAGCATTTATCTTATTCAATTGCTTTTAGATGGTCTTCCGGATAGTTAATGATTCTGTTCTTAATTATTTGGAAATTTCCAATGCCTCGTATTTTGTAAAATGGTCGCTTTGTGAAAAACAAGCTTGCGTTTGTGTGAAGTCTGATCCTTGATATATAGGATTTTTTAGTATTCAGCAGATTTATAAATAAAAATGATGATAGGAATTTTAAAAAATAGTAATTGGTAGTAATTAGTAGTTGGCAATAATTGGGAGTAAGTAGTAATTGGTAGCAATTTAGTAGTAATTGGCAGACCATTACTTTTTTATTTTTAATTTTGAAGATAATGTTCTAAACATAATTTCGATTTTTGTAAAAGCGCATGGATGGAATCCAAAAGTTTACACTCTTCGAAGATGTTCATTAGTAGGAAGCCCTTAAGAAATTCACTATACTAACATTCCGATTCATTCTCCATATTTTAATGCAGAAAACATGAAATGATGGTAATCATGAGTGGAACAAATATGGAAGTAATTCAATTACGATGAAAATCATATCTCCAAATAAGTTCAATCATTCTAAAACCCTTCACAACTGAAAAAATATAATAATAGTAATAGTATAGAAAAATATGTCAGCTTTCATCCAGTAAATTATTTCCTTCATATTAACTCTGTGTGCTCTGTGATCATTTCCGAACTAAAATTCTAGAAATAGTGGCAATGTTTTCTTTTCACATTCGCAATTAAAATGAAAAAAAAAATGTATTTGCTTTAATCGATAAGATAAACAAAACGATTCTGTGCCCTTATTGATTTGATTTCAGTTATTTGTTTCATTTATACCAATATATAACTATACATATACATCCGTTCATATTTCCTCAATGTAAAGAAAAAAACAGAATTGTCCGAAAAATACTTATATTTTCTTGGCTGTTATCAAATTCTGTTTATTCATGGTGAAATCGAAATTCGAATGAAATATCTCAATCAGCTTATCAAAAACTCAGTAAAATGGTTCTTGTAAAAATTTTATATTTTCATTCAGTTTAGGTGCTATTCTTTTACTCTTTATTTTTGAATTTCATGAATTGTGCGTCATTATGAAATTGCATGATGAACTTTATAAGAACTGTCGATTGTGTAAAAATCATCTGATCTTTGGACCTAATAAAAATAATCGGCTTCTGATTTTCTAACAGCTGTTCCCTTTCTCCATTCTGAAAATTCAATTATTGCATAAAAGACCTTTTCAATGACAAAATACTAACCTATGTTTGCTCGAGAATCCGCAAAATTCGGCGGCTTAATTGCAGAAAAGGATTCGGCATTTTTCTTAGTTTTGTTTGAGAAAAGACATGCAGGAGTTATTTATAAATTTGGTTGCTAAATACTGCCTTTTATTGCAGGTTCTACAGCATATGTTTATTCCGGTGGATCTACCAGCTGGGAAGATTGGTGGACGTATGATGGCATATCTGGTAAAAATATTTTCCATCTTGATAAAGAATGAGTATTGCGATGCAACTCTTGAAATAAACAGTCTATTCACGAGGCAACTAAAGATAACATTTTCAAGTCGTATGGTGGACGAACGCGCTACTTTTGCATCAATAAATATTTGGCAATTCTTAAGAAAATTTAAACATTTGTTATAGTATTTTAAAAATTAACAAGATATGTGTGCAATGTAAATACGTAGAAATTATTAGAGGCTAAAATCACAATGACCATACCATGTCTGTATCTGTTCATCATTTGAATGAAAGGAAATGTGTAATTTTTCTTTTCATTTTTAAATGATTTAAATATTTTAATAATGAACTCAGAAGATTCATGTGTGCCTTATTTTCTATGATTGTGCATGTAAAATACTGAAAAAAGGTGAATGAACTTTAGAATTTGAATCTCGGATAAAATGATTTTATTAGATAATTCCTCACGGTAACCTGGAAGATAAGGGTAGATTACTTTTCATCTAACTTACTATTTTCAAATTTCTTTCACTCCTAGAAAAAAAACAATGGAAATGGTCTTCTTGAAACATTCTTGCATACCATCCCCGCATAAGATTGTAGACCTTGGATAAGACCCATGCAAATACCTTGCATGGAGTTGGTAAACGCCATGCAAAATATTACAAATGACAGATATGCTTGTCATTACAAAATATAGATCTTTGAAATGAATATAGAATTTTTAATGAATCTATTTTGAGAATACGTGTTATAGACGCTTTTTTTTTTTTTTTTGCAAACTGATTCACACCGATATTTGACACGAAATTACAATTGCAGAGACAAACCACATAACGAATTTCATTTATTTAAGTCATCGCGTTGACATGCATGAGAATGTAAGAACTGAAAGATGGACCAACTGTGAGCAGATTTGATACGCATCTCTATTTTAGATACTAAATCTGTGTACCAAATTTTATTGACACAGTTCTTTGCGTTTTGTAAATTGAGTCCATTGGTGCTCCAATAGCTTAGCCGGACAATCAGACTTCCTCTGAACTGATTTTGCTTCCCATTTGATAAAAATCTACAGATTTGGTGACAAAACCGTCTATGAAATTTCATTTTCCATCTCAAAGCTTTTTGGATGTCACAGACAGCCAGAAATCTATTTCTCGGACTCAGGGACGTCCGAAACAAATGTCATCCAAATCTCCAGTTTGAATTTTTTGACAATTACAATACCTTCTCGACACGTCCTATACAATAAAGTCAAAAGGAAATATAACATATGGAAGCAAATATAGCATTTTGCTATCGAATAGTTCAGTATTTATTGCAAAATAAATAATATCAAAGTACAAATATTATTAAAAATAGTATGCAAATCTCGGCTTGTCACTGAGTTTATATTATATAAGAACTTCAAAATGTCTAGAAAGTGCCATAAGTTTGTATTATTCGGCAAGAAAATAAAGCTCATGGATGCATTTGAAATCGATTTGAAGAAATGAACTATCGTTTGCAAATATTCTTCTCTCAATGAACTGCAAATATTTACATTCGATAATAGAAAGTACCCATTTATCATTTGATTTTTTATTTATATTGGTGTGAAAAAATCGTCTGCTTTTCCTAATGAATATTGGTACTAAAATTTTATCTGTTGCGCATTCAAATGTTTCAATGATAGCTATTCATTGTAGTCAGAGGACATCGGTTTTTAGAAAAAAAAATATTCTTTGGCACTTGTTTATTAATTGCGTGCTATTGGCAAAGGTTCGGTTTCACCGCATTTCATTGGTAAACATAATCTACATGATATCTTTGCCGATTTCTTAGGGATTATGAATCGGTTAATAAAGTACATTTCATGGGTTAAATCCGTGATAGTTATCTTTTATTATTACAATATATTTTAATACAGTATACATTCAGTAATACAGTAGATATCAAACCAAGAACCTTCAAATGAACAAAAGCTCCAAAATAATCAGATTTATTATTAAAATATATATATATATAATAATCTAAAAAGCACGCAGTTTCTGAAAATGAAGTAAGCTGATCATTTTTACATAATGTTGCCATGAAATCTTTCTCCTCCTTTATTTTATTTAGTAGTTTATTGAAGTTTTTAATATTTACACCAAGTGCATTTAAAAAATTCAAACTATAGAAGTAAAAGAAAATTAGAAGTTTTATTTCAAAACTGGCTTTTCTTTTAAATTGTTTCAAACCTGTCAACATAGATTTTTGATGTTAGAAACAGTCAATATTAGGTGCTTGAAAATAACTTTGTAGTCCCTAACTTCGAAGCAATTGCAGCTATCGAAAAACTTTAAATAACAAAAGTTGTTCGTCTTAATGAGTCGCTCATTTGGCTAATTCGGTTGATTTCTCTATCTTAATATTAAAGAAGTTATAGCAAAATGAAAATTGCAAGCCCCCTACCATTTCTATCCCCTCGAGCTAGATGAGCTAGATTAACTTATTAACTTTTATAAATGAATATATATATATATATATATATATATATATGTGTGTGTGTGTGTGTGTGTGTGTGTGTGTGTGTGTGTGTGTGTGTGTGTGTATTTCATTAAAAATTGAACCCTGTTACATTTCTGATGAGAATTTTATTCCTGAATTTCAATTTTAGCATTATTTTTTCTTCTCATTCAATTTAATATTTTATTTTGTTATAAGTTTATTATTTACAGACTTAAAAAGTTCTGCACGTGTCTTTGAAGGATACATATGCGGCTACGAAGCCCCTGCATGACACAAAGCTAAAGAAAAATCAATCCATATAAGAAATGCCATTTATTATCTACATTGCCATACATCATGTGTGATCGGTAATGACATTTTAAGACCTTAGTCAGTGACTATTACGGGGTGATCTCTTAATGAACTGCTCAATTTATCTACATCAAGATTTTTTTCAACTTAATCATCATGTCAATGATGTATTTTTTTAACTTTTTATTTCAGAAGCTTCGTGGAGATGCATATAATCTTATTTATTTACTATGAGTCATAATTGTTAAGAATCACGTTTGTACATGGTTAGATTCAGCTAGACGCCAGTTGTTTATAAACGTTATAATAACTTATATAAACATAATAAAGCAGATAATAATCTCAGTAGTTTCTCTAGCCATGTGTTCTTATTAACTTAATATTTTATAATCTATAGAATTAGTATTTTTTGAAAGTTTATTTGGTAGTCAGACTAACATCTTCTTTTTATCCACTGCAGCTCCCCCCCCCCCTCTCATAACCTAATGGTGATCCCTTATCAGAAATCCACAATTGCATTCAATACGATTTTTCTTATTCACTTATACATGACTGATAAAAGACGTGGCAATTGGAAAAAAACGTGAATAATTTCAGATAAGTTTAATGTATGACTGTCTAAATTCCCCAATATTATTTTTAAAAAATTATATCTCTGCTTTTCATACTTCGCAGAATTATTTAAAATATATGAAGTTTTATAAAAAGCAATTTAAATTTGGAAAAATCTATTACATCTAAAACTTATTACATGTAAGATAAAAGTTGATTCAATTCATCAATAATAATAATATGTTTTTTCATTCGAAATAAATTCTTTGAGATACATTTTTTAATTTTATGTTATTAATTTTATGTTATTTATTAAACGACGCGTCAAGTATTTAAATTGGTTTTATAATTAGGAACTATTTTACTCCTACAATTTTCAGTAACAATATTTACAAAAATCTTTTACACTTTTGATTCATTATTTTGTTTGTAAGCATATCTTTCTTTTTCCTGCATAAAACATTAAAAAAGATTGAAAAGTTTCCCTTTTAAAGAACTTGAATGTTCAACTAATTAAAAAATATTTGAATTATTTATGTACATTTATTTTTTATATTTCCTTTACATAAGAATGCTCCTTCTAAAAAGTTGCAGAACCTCAACTATCCAAGTTTCTTCAGTCCGTTGAAATGAGCTTTTCTCGTAAATCAGCAATATTTGGAGTTGATGAGAGTTCTGTAAAGCGAATTTGTCTCAACCGAGTTTGTTAAAAACGCCGATAAGATTAAGAAACTCATGAAAAAAATAATTTAAGCTAATTTTAAACATATCACTGTGGGTAGGGATCTTCCCACAACGATATAAGATAAAAAAAAGTTTATATAATTATTTGAACGGTTCTTTTTACAATAGGTTTTCAGCTGCGTTTATTTATTTTATTGAATAATTACAAATACTATGGTATTAAAATGAAATATCATTTACCTTTAGCAAATCGGTTTTCACCACACCGTTTTTGTTCTCGCGCCCGATTCATTCCTATTCCACTCAACGTTACAATAAAAGTTAGTCGCCTGCTCTGAATTTTTAATGCATCGATCTTTCCTTTTTGGAGCTAAGATAAAAATGTTGTATTCTTCTTTCTATTCGACAAAAAAGAATTTTTAAAATGAGCAAACTCTTAGGTCAGATATCTGCTTGGGTTTGAGGGTTTGTAAGGATCAGCTAGTAGTCAATTGGTAAGATTAGGAATAAGGTGTTAATAGTAGTTCAATGGGAGATAATAATTCCATTAACTTTTCAAAACTGCAACGCATTAAAAATCAATTAATATGCTAAAAATGAATTAATTATAAAAAAATAATGTATTAAATTGTTATAATGTACATTATTAAATTAATACACTGTACATTAAATTATCATACTGGGCATCATATTGTCATTGTTGCACTTGGATCAATAAGCTGTACATCTAGAAGTAATTTATCGCCTTTTGAATCTGAATTCAGTAGACTCTTTATGCTGTTTCTCCATGCAACATCTCCATGTCTCCAGTTTTGTGAACGACGTATCAAAAACGTTTGCAATATTTATATATTATATTCATTATATGTTTTTTGCCGTGATGTATCTAAGGAACCTTTTAATCATCAAGTAAATGAAAGAAGAAAAATTCACATTTGTCATTTCTCAACTTTTAAGAATCGAGAACCTTTTAACTTCTTGTTGCCCATTATTATCCTTATAAGTTTTCATATCGATAGGTTTAATTTAGCCGTGGTTTGGAGGAATAAGAAAGTTATTTTAGAACAGACAACGTTCATTCAAACCATGAACAGATGATGAGGATACTGGTCAGGTATGAATATCTCCCCATGTAACATCGTCGGATGGAAAATTTCATCCAACCGAATTTACAGTATATCTCACTCGAGAACATGACTACTCTTAGAAGGAATCAGATTTCAAATCCGGATCCTCTGCTTAGTTTATTAACCCTTTGCACTCGAAAAAGTAATTCGATGCATAATTATTCACTTAATACATGGACTTGTTTATTACACCAAAACATAAATACATACAACTATTTTAAGTCGAATTTCCTTGAAAAAACGAATCTACATCTTTTTGCCATTCTGTAGGCATTTTTAACAATTAAAAATTAAAATAAATAAATAAAATGCCAACATGATTCACGGTCTTGAATGGTGAGTGAGAAGCACCATCCGAGTGCAAAGTTATCACCGCAGCTCCCCCCCTCCCCCAAAAATAGGAAATCTATTGAAAAGGAAATGATGTTGGAAAAAGATTTCTCAGACTGGGTTTGGCTCATTTTACCATTTAAAAGTTAACAAATTCTAAATACTCTCTCCTCCCTTCGTACAAAAATTATTTGCATACACGTGAAATGGCATCACTTTCTAATTATAATTTCCATATAACTTTCTACATGAATTAATCTCATTTTTTCTATATTTCTTCAAAAAGCAAAGAAATAATCTAAAAACATTCAATTTCCTTGTTGGAATCTATGATGACAATAAAATCTTGTGAATGATTGCAAAATGTTTAACATAAGGGTTTATCTTGTTGCAAATTGCTTCAAGTTACGTAAGAGGCGGTATCCCTGCTGATTTTCAAAGATGGGAAAATTGTTGTTGTGGAACTATAGATTAAAAAGGTAAACGAATAAAAAATTATTCTAATTGCAATAATTGATGAATTCTGGAGGGAGTACTATATTTGACAGATAATAAATATTTTAAAAGGAAAAAATAAATACCAATGAGAGAGAATGAATAGAAAATATTTAAAATATTCTGTCCCGACAAGAATTAAGAGATTTTTTTAAAAATCTGAACAAAAAGTGAAACCGAATTTTTAAAAATCTATGAATTGCTGAACTTCCGAAATTTCTTGTTGTATAAATCCTTTATCAGATTATTAGCTGCACAAATTTCATTTCAAAATATATATGGATACATTTTTTAACACGTTTTTGATTTTTCAGTCACACTTCATGAGAACTGTACTTTACAATTTGAACTAGTCAATTCTATTTCAATATGTAAGAAATTTATATGAATGTACGAAGTATTTTTTTCATGTACTTCCATTTAAAGATATCATTATGAGTTTATTAAGTTTGTGACTTTCAGACTTTATTTTTAACTGCGAACATACGTTTTGCTATATTAAATGTGTGATGATTGTGTTCCTATTGAGGATAGGGTGTGGCCGATCACTAAAAAAATGGAAAAGGAATAACCCTACAATTTCAACAACGGGCAAGCCGCCCGACTAGTCACCCTTAGTGGTATTCTTTCAGAAAACAACCACCATGTGAGAGGGAACCTGCTTTCTTAGTTTACTATTTTTTCTCCATAGAAATTAACACATTGCACACTTCAGAAAAAGAAACTTCCTTTTATGTATCTTTGACCGCTGACAAAAATGAGAAATTATGCCGAAACCCGTAGTTGCACATTTTAGGCTGTTACAGAGATTTCTTCTTGTTTCAATCAATACATTTGTCACAGAAAGATCTGTTAAAGGGTTTTAAAAGGGTTATAATTGAAAGATAATTTTTTTATTTTCTTGTAATGTTTCAATTGTTTAGCATGTACCTGAAAAAAAAGGAGTGCTCATCATCGTGACTTTCTGGTTGTAGACTGGCTTATAAAATTACATTTGTAGAAAGATTTATTTCGGTTTTTCGTATAGACTGATTTGGCTTAATCCTCCGAGCGGCTAATTATTCTAAAAATGTCTTCTCAAAAATGTATCTCTATTCGTCAAAAGATTACTTCAAAAAATATCAGCTTCACGGTAGTGGGACAAATGCGTACAGACATTTGGGTACGGGTCATAAAAGGCCAATAAATCATGCGCAGCTCTTTGAAAAAAAGGTGGTAGGGACTGATTATTCTAGGTTTGCTAAAACATATGTTATCTGTTGGCAAGAGTACTTGGCGAGAAAATGTATTGGTATTTTAACTAAATATCGATACTTAAACACAAGGGAAAAACTTTTGTTTCATTGTGTATATGCTGGCTCTGTACACACCAGGCCGTCTGCCTATCAAAGTTGGCAAATATATACTTTGGAGGGTAGGAAAGTGATTTTTTGAATTTTTAATTATAATTTTAATTAATTAAAAATTAAGAGAAATAATGAATTTTTTCCGTGATAACTTTCTAAAAATTTACAGTAAAAAATAGTTTTTACTTGCAAATCATATCAATTCTCTGCATTATTCATTCACAGTCAAAGTATGCTAAATATAGTTCTCAAATGAAAATCAATAAACTTTAAAAGAAGATCTGAAATAGAAATTCCATTCTAAAAAATGACACCTGAACTTAAAACTATTACCATCACAAATCGATTCCAATTATTTTAAGATAAGTGGATCATTTAAATGTGCATTTCAGCGAATTAATAGCACATAAGTCAATAAGAGAATTTAACAGTTGATAAATTTCCTACCATTTGAAATTAAATCTGTTCAAAGATGCCCGGTAATCAAACAAATAATTCATATACACATGAAATAAATTATTTAATAAACCTGATATAGTTATAAAAATACATCAAATCTCATATTTAAAAATCTAGTATTCTCAGCCTCAGCGTTGCGTGGCAGACGGTAGTGGGACAAATGCGTACGGACATTTGGGTACGGGTCATAAAAGACCAGTAAATCATACGTAGCTCTGAAAAAAAGGAGGTAAGGAGTGATTAGTCTAGGTTTGCTAAAACATATGTTATCTGTTGGCAAGAGTATTTGGCGAGAAAATGTATTGGTATCCAATACTGATGTTTAAACACAAGGAAAAAAACTTTTGTCTTTATGTGTATATGCTGGCTCTGTACACACCAGGCCGTCTGCCTATCAAATTTGGCAAATATATACTTTGGAGGGTAGAAAAGTGATTTTTTAATTAGAATTTTAATTAATCAAAAATTAAGAGAAATATTGACTTTTTTCCGGATAACTTTCTAAAAATTTACAGTAAAAAATAGTTTTTACTTTCAAATCATATCAATTCTCTGTATTATTCATTCATAGTTAAAGTATGCTAAATATAGTTCTCAAATGAAAATCAATAAACTTTAAAAGAAAATCTGAAATAGAAATTATATTCTAAAAAATGACACCTGAACTTAACTATTACTATCACAAACGATTCCAATTGTTAAGTGGATTACTTAAATGCGCATTTCAGCTAATTAATAACACACAAGTCAATAAGACAATTTAACAGTTGATAAATTTCCTACTATTTGAAATTAAATCTGTTTAAAGCTTTTGATAAATCTAGTAATGAAATAAACAATTCATATACACGTGAAATAAATAACAAGCCTGATATAGTTATAAAAATGCATCTTCTCTTATATTTAAAAATCTAGTATTCTCGTTCATATGAAAACTTTATCTTTTCATACGTAAATATAAACGGAAGATCTTGACTATAAAACATACATGCGATCAAAGATCTGTATTCTTTTTACAGAATAAAAATACGCAAACAGGGATAAACCAATAAAATTAATGATTTTTTTTTTAAATTAAGATAATTTATGTTGGAGATAACATTATTTTTTATATTAATATTTTTAATTGCACTGAATTGCATATTTCTTTCATCCAAATATGTGTGTGTTAAATTTAGTATCTCTACGTGCAATGGTCTATATTTTAAATCGACTGAGAGACGCATATATCTATATATATATATATATATATATTCACTTTTTTAATTTGAAGAAAATCTTATTTTGTTAGTTTAAGCTTTTGGATTAAAGTCGGTATATTCCACATTTTAATTTTTGAATAGTTTTAAACAAAAAATTTGGAGATATCTGTGAAATTTAATATATATGCTTCCGTGTTAAAAGTCAATTTTTTTCTATCCCTCCCCCTCCATTGTGTGTGTGTGTGCGTATGTTATCAGGTAGTTTGTTATTTAAGTTCCTAAAATAGTCCTTATTTTATTTTATGAATTAAACATAAAATTCGGGATATTTTAATAAAACATTACAAATGGAAATGGAATTATAATACGCAAGAAAGCATTTTTCACTATTTTTTAAACTTATTCCGCATTTACTATTTGTTTAATTTTTATAATATTGCATTGTATTGAATATTATTTTAAAATATCCTTAGTGTTATTTCTTTTGTCTTTTGTGACAATGTTACAATTTTAGGTAATTTTGAATTTTTGTATTCTCTTATTTTTCCATTGATGATGTAAATTTTGAAAGTAGAATGCATAAGAAGCTTATACAGAATACTTATAATAAATATTAATCGCAAAACGCATATGCGGGCAAGTTAACATAATATTCTAGTTCGACGAAGAAGTATTTAAATATGACGAGTCTGATTAAATGACAAATCTTAACAAAGAGTGATTAGTTAAAAAATGCAACAAAGAAAAATACTCTCAGCTCTTGAAATTTTTTGTAGTTCTAGAAAGGTATTTAGTTTTATACTTTCATTTAATGACAGAGGGCCTTGCAGTCAAATTTATTCAATTCATAATCAAGTATTGATTAAATTTATTTGGGAACTGTCTTTTGTTTTCGATATTTTGCTTAAAATTAATTTTACGTTTTGACTGTGCACTTTTTTTATTTGTACAATATTGAAATGGACTTTTTAGAAAGAGACTTGCGACTTCAGTTTTTAAAATTTACTACTTAAAATTGCTGAATAAAAATTAAATTAAAATCAATAAAAAATTTGGAGGGGGAATAGGGCTTTGAGATTTGCATTATCTCGAGCAAAGTTTAAGACGACCATGAATTCTTCTGAAATTAGAAATAATTACATTGTTTAAAATACAAAAAAAAAAAAAAAAAAAAAAAAGCTAATCAGTAAACATTTCGATAAAGGTGTAGATGTATATTGTTGAAGAGTGTATTATCAGAACTTCATTGAACACTATTTTTAATGACTTATTGTACATATAAGAACGATATTTAATAAAATTAAAGATTCTGAAGAACATATACTACATATATTGTAAAAATCATTTTTCTTAATTCTATTTTTTAACAGTAGATTTTGATTATGGTTTAATAAATACTGCAACTAGAGGAAAATTAAATATGAATTCAGCTAATATCTCCTACAAATTTTAGCAGATACAAATGATCAGTAAGCAAAATATTAATATACTTCTGATTTAGTAAGCTGCTTATTTTATGCACCGTATAATTACAATATTTCATATACAAAATGCAAAGTCATATAAAGAACAAATAATTTATCTTTATCAGAGTACAGATTAAAAAAAAATGTAACAACATTCAAATTAAATCTGCGATGATAAACAGAAAAGTTTAAATGTAATTTGTAATGGCGTTATACTCTGAAAACTTTTTTTTTTAACTGATATAGCATGGAAACTTTAACATCCGTAGTTGGAAGATATTCTTACTACTTACGGCATTTCAAGAATTGCTTTTGCAACTTTTCCCTCCTTACAAATCATTCCAATACCATTAACCTCATTTAATTGTACTTTAAATTTAAGAAACAACTTTTTTTTAAGTGCCTATATTTAAATAATATATATTTTAATGTTCGAACTTGAATTAAATAAACGAATCAAGAAGAAATAAAGCAAATCTAATGAAACGCAAACTCTTTCGTTTAATGCAAAACGTTATATTTATGTAAAGTAATGCATTTATATCTAAAATCTAGAAGAAATTATTGTTATTTCGAAGTGGGTACACTATTTATATGACAAGAAATTTCATTCATCAATGATTTTTATCATACATTTTTGAATAAATACATTGAAAAACAATCCATCTTTCATAAGAAGCGAAGTGGAAATTATTCATATAGTATTAATACGCATGGAATTGTATTGATGAACGTATTGTTTATTCGAAATTGTGTTAAACATCATGGTAACTCTTGCCAAATATGACGCTTTTAGATAACGTTTAAAATGTTGTAACTTCTTCTAGAACTGACCCTTATCAGTTATACAACCGACTTGTAAAGGAGACTTGACAGTTTTATGACTGGTACGCAAAAATCATACAACCCAGCTTCACATGACAGAGTGTTCGAAAAAGAAAGGGGCATTTTCCTCTTCCCTTCCTTCCCAGCCGAGGGGGTCTAATTACCCCAGTGGGGAAACTGGATTGTAATCCTCTGGCTATCTTATCTTATCTTACTGACTGACCACTCCTCCCCTCTCTCACCCCGCTTTTCACTCCCCAACTTTTTTTTTTTTTTTTTTTTTTTTTCGTATCAGTAAAATTTAATTCCAAACTAAACTGTGATCCGAATTCGTTTTTCGAAAAACTACCACATCTTGGAAAGGGAAAAAATCTTTTCCATTAGAGGGCTTAAATATTTTAATTAAAATTTTTGTAATCAAATTGATTATTACATATATTTCTTTATTCCGACAACAAAGCATAGTGTCTTTTTACAAAACACACTATGCTACAAGTTGTCCTTTCATTAAAAATTTTATATAAAAACGAAGAAAAGCATTTAGAAATATAAACTGGTTAAAATCATGCTACGCATTTACATTTTTTCTGCAAATAATATAAGTAATATTTAATGCAAATAAATATTTTTTTTTCTCAAACGTATATTAATTTTCAAAATCTGTGTCTCCTACACTTTATTTTTTTCTAGAGACTTAATTTAAGAAAACTTTTACTCTGAATAATGGAAATTTGACATCGTAATTATGAAGCCTCACCAATTAATGTCGTTTTCATTTTGTAGAGGAATATATACCTCGATTATTCTTTGACAAACTTTTTTAAGCTGTATATCCAAGTTTTTGGAATAAAAACATTTATATAAAAGCATGAAAATATCATTTTAAGGGCGTTCCTACATTTAATAACAGTAGGATATTTTAATTTTGAGTTGAACATTAACAGGATTTTTTCAAAGATAATTGAAAGTAAGGGAAAAGGAAAAAAATAAATAAATAAAACAAAAGGAATTGTTCACTAATTTTTTTTTTTTAAATTTCAAACTGATAAAATCAATTTTTAATGAGATATGAAGAGTTACTAACTGTATTTCGCCCACAGCAGTTTTAGTTATTTATTTATATTTAAGGGACTAAGTCACCTAAAAATTGCCATGAAATAAAGCGTAACGCTTTTGAAAAAATAATGAATTGTCCACTTTTTTTTTTTTTTTTTTTTTTTTTTAAAGATTTTGTCTTAATATCTTTATGTCTGTTTTGAATCAAAAGTAATTTATCACTTTTAATAGAGTTTTGTTTTTGAATCAAAAGTCACTTTTGGCAAGAAAACACTTTTCAGTGCTTCAGCACAATCTATCTTAGAATCTATCTTTTGTAATCATCGAAGTTAACAGATAGGTGCATTTTTTTTTTTTTTTTAAATTATGAATGCCAGAAAGTGTAAGTCTATACCCGAAAGTGTAAGAATCGAATGTTCCAAATTAAATGGTTTCATGTTTGCCATATTTTTCAATGAAACCAAGGCGAAACAGAATATAAACCGAAGTTAATGCTTTAGGTAGGGATTGCAATACCTGTATTCCGGGATACCGAATACCGGTATTTTGAGCCATTTGTACAATTTTCTTATACCGGTATTCACAAGTTTAAATACCGATTTTTCGGTATTTACTAGACATTTTTTAAATTGTCTTGCAATTGTTTATATTGTTTAGGGATCGCCAAAATAGCAAAATAGTATACGTTTTTGTTTTTATGTCTCCCTAACGGTCAAAATTAATTAGACTGTGGATACAAAGTTGCATCGTACAATCAAGAGAAGTGATAAAATACTGTATGACATTGGATTGTAAAACCCTCCATCTTTTGCGCATGCGTTAGTACGGGTTTACTTTGACAAAATAGGAGTGAGAGGAAAGATGAAAGGAGACGTTTAGGAGGAGATTCTAAAACACGTTGGAACAGTTTACTCCTAATGATGGAACGATTTTTGAAACTGAGAAATCCAATCCAAAAAGAATTAATCGACTTAAACCAGCAAATTAATTTTTCAGGTAGTGAATTCGACTTAATATCCAGAACAGGTTGTTATAACTTAATATTAAAACTGGCTGTTGAGGCATTATGTCGGAGAGATTCTTATTTATTAACAGCTAATGCAACAATAAATTTCATGTTGCAGTCACTAAAAGAACAGCTCACATCACTATCAGAAGAATTATATATTACATTGAAAAACGCACAGAAGAAAGGCATGCCGATATAGAAAATGTCTAACGGTATTTACATAATTATAATGATTTTATAAATGAAAAAGAAGAAAAAAGACTAACCAATTCAAATCTGATCAAGTTTATAGTAAATTTTCTTAAAATGTTTTTACCCACAAACCTATCCACATTCAGAAGAATTCGATACAGTTATCGGAGATTATGATGGCATTACTGTGAAAGGAATTGTTTCTTGAACAAAAATTAAAATTAGCGATACAAAAATTCAACAAATCTAAAATACAATACAGAAATCAGCTATATCCAAAACCATCCGACGAATAATCGATTTATTTGAAGGTGAGGGATTTAGAGGTAAATATTTGGAAAAAGTATATCTCAAATTGCTAACAGTACCACTAACTATCATAGATGCCGAAAGAGCGCTTTCGACAGCTGATAATTTTTGTACAAAATTACATTCCAGGCTTAATGACAGTAAAATTTATGCATTATATTTTTAAGATCACATTTCAAAAATTTGTAATAGTACCACAGACTTAATAGTGATGTTAACACATTTTTTGTTTATCTAAACATTATTATTGCCAGACTCCATACACTTTCAGTGGGTCCCCTCACATGTTGGTTTAAATGGTAACGAGATGGCAGATAATTTAGCTAAGACTGCCTCAGCTGACATATTTCATGGTGATGCAACACTAACATTCTGAAATCTCCTCTATCAAAAAGGTGGCGTCGAGTGCACTTTGGAGAGTCCCACCTGCTCACCCTTGGTACTTTGGTAAGAGTCCCGGTTGGTGTCACCGTCTGAATATCTCTAGAAAACAGCAAACGACTCTCTCTCTCGTTTTTTAAATGGACACACCAAATCCCTCATCTTCCAAAACGGGCGGAGGATCTTTGCTGAATGTCCTTGGTACAAGGCAGATCAAGCCTCCCACAATCATATTCTTAAATGTTTAAATTTTACGATTTTTGAGATTTTAAGGGATCCGCTATTGTTTTTGGACTTCTTAGAGATCTTTGGTATCATGGAGATGGTATAGCTGAGGTGATATAGCGCAGCTCTACTACCTTGGATCAGAAACAACAACAACACTTTTTGTGATTGAAATAAAGAAGATGTTCCCTTACTTTTTTGTGATTATTTATATACTGTTATAATTAATAAGTTACATATTATTTTTTGTGATATTTACATTCTCTAATAAAACTGGTAAATAAAACAAAGAAACATCCGTGTTTTCTTTCTTTTCCTAAAATTTCTAATACCGTTATTAAAACCGCTATCCGAGTATTAAGATCTGAAAAATACCGAATACCGGTATTGAACTTTTGGTCCGATATTGCAATCCCTAGCTATAGGGAATGATAACAAGCATATGTTTGTATCAACGTAGCAACCTTCAAATTTAGTTTTACTAATTTTCATCTAAAATTTTGACGCTGATTCTGTATACAATTTTTTTAATCGTTTCGTAATTCAAAGAATCCTATCTAGAAGATGTTAAAATATCTATATGAGAATAATTTCCTTATATTTATTTTACTTGTATTGTTTGATTTATATTTTGTTCAAAAATCTGCAGTTTATTTGTCTCCATCATTAATCACTTACAAAATACAACCCAGTATAAATTCGAAGTTAAATTTTTAAAAAAAATAGTGAAAATTTAATTTGCATTTAGCATTTTGTTTCAATTATTAAACTGATATTCATTTTACTTCTATCATTACTCTCACGATCTCTACTTTTTCATTTTCTTGAGAATCAATCACTTAAATATAAAACTTTTTTTTTTCAAACTTCATTTTTCACAAATTTTGGAAACTATTACTATGATACCACTTGAAATTGTAGAAATGTTTTTATGGTCGAATGTTTTTTTTTTTCTTTTCTCGGATTCCTATTGATAAAAAAATCATATATAGCCATTTTTCAATACCCTTGGTTTTTATTCCCTATAGAGTCGAATGTTCAAAAAATAATGTAAATATTTGTCTTAAACTCTTACCAGTTATTTCATTCTATATAACATGCACTTAAATGGAATTTCAAAAATTTAGCTTATATGAAAAAAATGCTTAAAACTCATTTATTTCAAATTTGCTCCTGATCTCGTTAATTTATCATTACATTTTAGAGCTCAAGTTCATGGGACTTCATAATATAGATTCATTTTAAAGGACTGTTATATACTTTTCTTCTAAGTTTAATAATGTTTCATTTAAACTCGAAAAATTAATATAATCTTTATCCTGTAACACTCAGGGTAAAACTCAGAGGCCAGTTTTGTACATATTAGTCAACAGCTATAAGAATAAAATGACTGTTAGTATTTTTTCCTAGGGAAAAGTAGAATTCGATTGGACTATTTAAATTGCAAAAGTTTAAAAAGAATTTAATTTCTAAATTTTAAGAAAAAAACTTTTTTAATATTGTTAAATATGATTATCGCTATTAATAATTTTTGTAATTCTAATATTTGAAAAAAAACCCTAATTTTTTTAATAATATATATTTTAAGCTGTCATTTTGAAAAGAATATCTTTTCACAAGCAATTTTTGTAAACATTTTTATATTTAATATCTTAAACCGATTTCCTCACGGTTCTTTTTTTGAACTGATACCTGTTATAAAATGATAAAATTCAATCACATTTTATTAAAATTACTTCAAATTTACTTTGAATGAATTTCATCTTCAGGTATTTAGTATGAATAGCACATGTTCACACTCTGCTACTACCGTGATTTCCCGTTTCATTGTAATCTTCAACAAAGACATCAATGAACATTATTTTATCAAAGAAAACCGTTTGCGGCACAGCTCACCTGCGTGAACCATGAATTCTGCAACCGTCTCCCCACCCTTACCCCGTAAATTATTCAACACTACATTACACAAGGGAAAAATATTGATGGTATATATAAATTAAAACATATTTTTGCAAGGCCATTCTGCAATGCCTCTTTGCTCTCAGATACTCTATTGCAGATGTATTTACAAATTTTCAACATGACTCATTGAACGCAAGGTTGTTCCAAACCAACTTATATGTTAGAAAAAGTGGAAAATTCTGTAACAACCTAAAAATATCCCGAATATAATAATACATGAATGATACTACATATAAAATTATTTGATTTTGATGAAATTTCTGCTTTAGTTATTTTAACCCTTTAAAGGGCCATTTTTTTCTAGTCATATTATGTTAAAATATTTTTAGGCTTCAAATTAGAATAAGAAAATGGATTCATTTAGCTTATTAGATAAATTTAATTTGATTAATTAATTAAGTTGGTTAATTAATAATTAAATAACAAATCAAGACACATCATTTTGTCTGAGATAAAGAACTGAAGCGTCTAAGTTTCTGACTTACTAAAAAAATTTGTCAGAACTTATGCCAACCTACATTTCATACAAAGATTGATAAATTTGGCGGGGAGCATACTTCCCACGGCTCTAGAAAGGGTTTACCAATGTGACAATAAATCACTAAAAATACATTAATTTTTTTTATCAATTTTAATGAAACTGCATTAAAATTTATGAAATCAATTTCATATTCTACTTTCGAATATTCATACCCTCATCCAATCTTCCTCATTGGAATGAGAATTTAATTTTAATAAATTTCGTATTTAATTATGTAAGCTATCACATTTTTCAAATAACTTTGAAAACTATTTTGTAGATGTAATGGATTTAATATTTTCTATTAAAACTTTCTATTAAACTTAAATCAATATGAGGAAAAAATAAAAAGAAAGAAAATGGGAAATTTTCGAAGGATCAAACTTTAATAAGTTCGATTTAAACGAAAATTTCAGTTTTGATTTTTTTTTCTTTTTCTTTTTGAACATTTATTGTGCAAATAGCAAGTAGAAATCCCATTTGGCAGCATTATTTCATCAATTTTTGAGTCTTTTCACGGAAAATACGTCAACTTAAAAGCATTAAAATATTTACATCAAGAATTCTAAACAAAATTTTCTTCAACTAACTCTTCTAATTTTTTGTAATACGTGAAAAAAAATTCCGGATGATTGCGAAAATTAATTTAGCGATGTTTGTAAGCAATACAAGTATAGTATGCAAGTCCACTTACCATTTCATTTGCTTTATTTCATTCAAAAGCTCATAAATAGTTATTGTTTCCATGGAAATTTCAAATAATCTGTCAACGATTATATATAACTAGTTGTGGATCTCCATTTCCTTAAAATCAGGTTCATTTAAATTGCTTTAAATTTTTTTTCCTGAGTATTTCAGAGTGAATTACTGCTTCATAAGTGTTATTAAAAAACACATTGAGCATTTATTATTTTTCTTCATAAAATATTATAGCACTACAGAGAAAAAAATAATGATATTTTTAAAATTTTAATGAAAATAAATTTTTTGAAAATTCAATTCTGAAATGCATTGATATTTTAATAAATTTTAAATATAAAATAAACCTCAATTTCTTAATTAATGAACCAGTAAATTTCTTTCAATATTTTATTCAGTATTAAAAAAGAAGAAGAAGAGTTGCAACTTTTATGTCAAAATATAAATTTGACAAAACCTTCTTGAGATATTAACAGATGCAAATTTCTATTTTGAGCAATGACATTTCTTTCCAAATATTTATACTATGGTTAAATTTTGATTCAAAGTAGGGTTTTTTAAATATAAAAAAGAAAAAAAAATGTTATTGTTATTACCTTAATAACAATTGACATATTTTAAAATGTTTAATCACAGTTTTTATAATAAGATATTCAAAAACATTTTGTTTTACTTTTGAAAATAAGTACTTATAAAATTTTGCATCCATAATAATAATTTAAGAAATATTTTGTTTCTTTCCGAAAGCATCCTTCCCCATTTAAATCGTTTATAAGATAAGGAACTTATTAGTAAGAGCAAATTTGTTTCATCCGGACTACCTGTTGTCTTTCCAATCCATCACTGCGAAAGACTTCTTTAGAGGAGGGTGACGACAATGGCGAAAAAACACGTCTTTTCCGATTTGGAGGGCAAAATCCTAAGTAAGAAAAAACTGTTTGCTCCCATCTTGAAGACAACCGACGAGGGCGAAATGACACGTTTCCGCCCGTCTTGAAATGGACTTGTTTTGCAGAAAAACACGTCTCGGGCGCTTGAAGGGTTAAAACTAAAAAAGAATTTATCATAGATTATATGCCAAGTTTTATTATTTATAATCTAAGTTACTGTGTTCTCATACATATTGATATACAGAAATCTGGTTCAAAATCAAACACAAATCTGCAACTGTGATAAAAAAATCAGATACGAAATTATATCTGGATTTTTAGCTATTGTGTTCAGATGCACAGACTAATTTTCTTTCAACATTTGGTTGGAAATTACAGTTTTAGTGTTAATCACGTATCTAGCTCTTTCACTTTTTGAATTGTCGTTTTCATTTACACTAAGACGGACACACACACACATAACTTTACAACCAATAAGAATTAGTTAAATACAATCGAAGTTTTCTAACATAATTTATTAGAAAAATCTAAGTTTAGCAACTATCGGAATCATTCCGATTTATTCTCCAGGCATTTCTGATCAAGCCAACTGATAGAAATGGAATCATTGCTTATCACATCAACTGATTCCTCTCTTCCATTGGCTGCTCTCAACTTTTTGATTTTATCTTGGTTGGAGCTATTAATCTAAGATTATGGAATAAGGCAGGGAATCGAGAAATGGCATTTGATTTTGCAAATAATTACATTTAAGATTAATATTTAGAGAAATCTAAAGTGCTTAATTGATTTTTAAATCCATTCATCATTTATTATTTTAACATATTTAAAAGTACGAGATACATCTGAAACAAGCACAGCTTACGATATTTGAAGATGAATAGGGAATAGATATGACTTCTTTTATGGCTGAGGGAAAAGCAGGTGTAAAAATGATAATAGTAGCTCTAGTAGAAATTCGGTTTCCTTAAGATGGCCCATGATACAGTTTTACAGGGGAGTGTTTTCATCTTTTTTAAATATGTTTACAGTTTTCTGAAGGCATATAAAAATGATCTCAAAACTTAACTTGACAATTCTTATTAGTTTGATAATATATATTTCAGACGTGGATACGTGGGTTTACTGTGAGTCTTCTCGATACTTGCCTAACTGTCATTGTGAAAATTTTCTTTCATTAGATCTTTAAGTTCATCGTCTAATCTATATTCTTTTGAAGATTTAAAAAAAAAGAGAAGCCTTACTTCCATACGATTGTTTTATGATTACCAAACGATGCTAACTTACCTGGCCAGAGAATTTCTCAGTTCAGTGTCCTCGATTCAATGGAATTTTGTCTTCCCAGAGAAAATGTATAGAGAAAATGAGCACATAAAAGGAAGAGTCCTTAAATATTTTATTAACTGGGTTATTGTTTTTATAATAGCATAAAATGTTTTTGGAAAATATCAGTCTGAAGAGAAAGTTGGATCTTTCTTCAATAACTATTTGAAACAGTTGCTATTTGACCAACTATTTGAAATTTCATTTATTAATGAAATGTAATGCTTCCACTAATCGATTATCACTTTTTTCTCTTAATTTCACAATCTGCCTACGCAAACAAATAGATAATTTTATCATATAACTAAAGCAATTATAATGTTAAAGCAAATAACATGTAAAATTTTTACTTATAAATTTTTGTAAGCTAAGGGCTTAAATCTTAAGTTCGCTTTCAACTAAATAATACAAGATTTAGTTCGAGTTCTTTGAATTAAACTTTTTGAGTGTGGTATTTTCATCATAAAAAACAATCGTAATTTTACGTTTCCTAAGTTCGAGTTTTAAGAAACTAATTAAATAAAATGTTAAATTAAAATAATTTCTATTTATTTTCTAAAAAAATTAAATTCAGTGATGAAACTCTTTCAACTATGCTGCCACAAAAATCCAATGATTTCCATATTCTCACTATTCATACTGTACTGTAATTTTAAAAAATGTATTTTATAAAATTGGTAGAAAATTATCTTTTCGTTTTGTATTGTTGATTTCAATACAACTTATTGTACTAGTCAGCTTAACAAATGTTCAGTTCCTTGGAGTGTAAATATTTCGATGCAAGAAACTGGCTTTTATCCTTTTGATATTTCCTAATTGGCTGCAAAGAAAATTGAAATGTTAAAGAAAGAAGATTTTATTGCATATTCTATATATATCCTATTCAATTGCATATCCTTATGATAAAAATTTTAATATTTTTAACGCTAAATATTAAAATAATGGAGTCTATTTTTTTCAAATCTTTAATTAGAGAGTATTGATTTATTCCGCAAATAACTTATTAATCAAAACTTACATGGTCCTTAATGATAGCATAATCTGTATGCAAAAGAAATAAATTAGTTTGAATGATAATAATTAATTAATCTAAGTGAAATGAATCATTTCAGGGATGGAGTATGTCTAAGTTATTTTTTCAATATGATATCCAATGCCTTTTACTATCAATTAATATTTAGGCTGGAGAGAGTTAATTCTTTCGTATCTTGTTTCATTACAATGTAATGAATTTGGGAAATTCACTTGCCTTACATCATTATAATGAAATTTTATATTAATATTGCGTTTTATTACCATTTAACGTCTTCTTTTATATATTCTACCTAGAACAATTTTTCTATACTACCTGTGGGTGATGATATTGGTAATAATTTATTTAGCATAATGCGTGACATTTGGAAAAAGAGTATCCGATATTACATAAAATGTGGATGATTTGTTTTCCCTATAGGATAAATAATTTCTTGTCTCAACAAATTGGTTTTTATTCTTAAATTAAAAATAATAATGAACATCTCTTGCACAATGCCAGGTTATCAAGTGAGAAATTTTTGAACAACAGGAACATATCCAATCAATTTAACTTTTTTGAAGCATAACTAACCACTCAACCTTTTATATTATTATTAATATTCAAATATAATTTAAATTAATATGGTATTTTTAACTACAAGATGTAATTCATCAAAGTTGATTGCTATCAATAAATTAATATTATTAATAGGCATTCTCTTAGTTGATTACTTCAATGCTATTAATAATATGTCGACCAATTTTAACTAAATGCATCTTATCAGAACATGGAAAAATATTTTTGCTTTTTTGTAAAATACTTTGCTTTTTACATATGTATTTCTTTGCCACTACAAATTTTTTATTTTCATGATTCATGATTTAGTTTATAGTGATTGATAAAAAAAATAATGTTAGCAGTTTATGCAATTTGAAATAAGTTAAATTTGCTTTCAGAAATGAATGAATTCATAATTTCTTATTAATAACAGAACTGCATATCGATCCAGGGGGCAAGCGAAGAAGCTGACATCACATAATAATCCCAAAAGAATCACAGCATGATTCTTGGAAGTTGGTGAGTGCAACGAGTAAGGAGTGTGACATCCTAATTACTACAAATAGTTTAATAATTTTTAAAACTTTTTTTTCGATTTGACACTTTATGCATTTGCATGAATCAAATCAGTACTAAAAAGAGTGTACGCTGAAAATGTTCGAAATTATTTTTCTGAGCAATAAAAGATGAATCAGTTTTTCTCTGACAGAATCTCTCTGATTATTATTTAGCTTAATTTGAATATTATTTTTTCCCATTTTTTCTCACGTTCAGTATACACTTGAGCAGAAGACTTATTTCACCATTTCCCTATGCTATTTGCACTACTTCACTGATTATAAAGTTCACAAAATAAACTCATCCAAAGAACGGGAGAATTTTATTAATTTCCTTTCTTATTTAATTTTTTCCAACTTAAATAAGTTCCCGCTGCAAAAGAGAAAACCTTTAATGATTTTTTTTTTTTAAATCATACTTCACAACTTTCCAACCTGACTTTTTCTTCTTATTCTTTCATATTTTGAATTTACTTCTACTTCCAATACGCCCCTCGTGTTGCTTTTATATTGAATTTTAATCTTAGTTTTTAGGTCTGAATCACGCGCTTTTCTAGAGCTGAAATCAAACTTCAGCATAATAAGGAAATTTTTATTCATACTAAGAACCGTTTTCAGTTTTAACTTTAACAAAAAATGGTGGAAAGTAGGAGTTAAAATTCAATATGCATTCAAATTTTCCAGTTTCTTTCTTTCTTTCTTTTTTTTCTGTATTTTTTTCTTTTAAGGAAATAAAATCCTCAGTTTTATCTCTTTTTTTCATTTGATTTTGAACTGTTTATTTGGAAACGACTACTGAAAAGTCCTGACTATGTTAATGTTCCTTAAAATATAAAATCTTGCTTTGAAAACAAACTTTAAATAATTCTACATAAAAATAAAGGATTTTTAAATTAATGGAGAGAAAGCACTGATACTTTTTCTTTCTTCTTTTGAATTTCTCTTTTTTTATCAAACTTATATCCTTTTCCGTTTTATATCTACAATTCCTTTAAAAGTTATTTAATCTTCAACAAAGTTTTCAGCCCATTTATGAGCAGAATTGTAATTTAGAAGTTCGAATAGATATTTTGGATAATCAAGAATTTTGGAATAATTATGAAACTGTGGAAACTAATTTACTATAGAATATAGCATATTCAATATACATGGTATTTAAAAACGATTATCCCAACTGTGTAGGCCTATTAAACAGCCTTGTTGATCATCGGAAATCAAAAATAACAATTGAGACTTTAAATTCAACACAGTTATAAGTGTTCAATGTGACTCCTCCTCAAATTCGAAAAACATTTAAGTGGTGGAGTAACTCATTCCACATTTTTTTCTGTATATCTTGAGTGAAGTTTAGAAAGGATATAGATATGTGTGCATGGCATTATTTTTTTTACCAAACAGCAAGCGTTTGTTCCCCCACTACCAAGAGACCTTGACGAACTTAAGACATACATATCTGTAGGCTTTCAAGTATCGCATTAGAGATGCTAAAAAAGCATTTGATAAGTTATACGATTGAAATCGTTCATGTATTTAAAAGGGCTTGCGATGAACTCGTCTAATTGCGTTGAATTTAAACAACTGCTTTTTGTAATTTTTGAAGAACAACAAAGTTATACTTTGATTTCTTTTAATTACCCTAGAAGTTGGGATATTCATTTATTACCCTGTATATTTTCTTGATTCAATAAAAATAATATGCATTAAATGAGTGCAATAGATCATTTTTGGATTTACCGTCTTTCTGAGTTCAACAAATTATTCATTCTGCAAAATATAGTTAAAAATATTTCAGCTGAAACAAGGGCAATTTAAATAATAAACATTCAAAATTTGTTTGTCATGGCTTAGCTCTAATTTGTTGCAAACTCTTAATATGTGTATTATTAACAAAATTTCTCCATTTTTTTATCAATAAACTTGTTTTTACATTGTCCTCTAGAAAAATAAATCAATGATATATAACTTTAGCAAGAACTGTGAAAACTCATATATTTTCATAAAATAAAGTAAAAAACTTTCCTTTTTCACTTCTAAATACTTTCAAGGTTTGAAAGTTCGATAATATAACATTATATTTCAATTAATTTAAAACATACATGAACTAACATTTTGTTACAGCCATTTCAACTGTTTCTAAGAAATAAATTAAAAAATGAAGCAGTTTGAAAATATAAAGAGTATCCGCTCTTATTGTGACCCAAGAGCTAAAATATAATCTAAATTTCAATAAAGTAAAGGAAAGCTAGGAAACTTAAATTTTTCTACATTCCCCCTTCTAATTAATCATATTTAATTAAATATTCGCTACTGAGATACTAACATTTTAAGCAAATAATAATAATAAAAATTCTCATCCGTGATTAAAATAGACAAAATTATCCGATTATCAAGTAACACTGACCGGATTACGAGGCATCAAGAACTCTCTTAAGGGACCATATAAAAAAGGAAATTATTCTTTCAAGATTTATAAAGATTACATTTTCTGTGATTCTTTATCATGAGGTGTAACAATTACAGAAAAGAGATACACGAGAAAAGATTTTTAGTATCATTTGATTAGAAGCGATTTATTGAGTCTTATTTCTTAGAATTTTTATTTAATACATTGTAAGACATAAATACAGGAGGTTTCTAAAAATTAATTTCGATCATTTATTAAAATACTAGCCGCCTTTGGCGACCAGCCCGTTCGCCACTCTTAATGTTCGTTAAAATTTTAATAATTAAAAATTTTATGCAAATCCTGCTTTAATAGCTTCTTCATCAAAATATTTTAAAACTTCAAATTTTGATAGTCATATAATTCACTCATAATATTATAAAGACCTTCAGTCATAACGAAATATGTATCTCTCTCATTTTCTGTCAGCTCCCGTAGAATCTGTGCCTTAAATTAAAGTGGAAAGGATTAATCTGCAATTAATATAATAATTTTTTTTTTACTGAAACAAAGCATTTTTTTATAACATGATTACTGAAAACAGAATCACTGAGCGTTTAAACTTCATGGGCAATAAAGAATATCTTTCTTAATTTATGTAATATTTCAAGAATTTATCAACAAAATTTTCTCAGATTCATAATGAGCAGATCGATTCATTAACAAAGTTTAATTTTAAATTCATCAAACAATAAGAAAATAAAACGAATCGTTTAAAATAATCGGTTGAAAACAGGTTAAAAAAAACTACTTAAAAAACGATGTACTTAAAACTATAAGCATATACAAAAAATATACAACTAACATAAATACAATTTATTTACAAAAGCATACAACTAACCTAAAAATAATTTAAATCATGTCCACATCCGTTCATAATAATTATCAACAATCAGAACACAATGCGCATGCTTGAATTTTCATCGCCAATTACGGTAACGCAAATGCGTGAATTTTTCTACGCCAGTTGGGGTAACGCAAAACAGATTAGAGATTTTTAATTCCTTTCCTTTATTCTGTTTTATTTTAATTCAAAAGTACTTCAGAATGAATCTGAAAGCTCGATTCATTAACAATGTTTAATTTTAATTGCATCAAACATTAAGAAAATAAACAGAATCCTTTGAAATAATCTGCCGAATATTTCTTAAGCCTATCCTCTTTAGAGTGGGAAAAAAAATTAAACTTTACTGATTTGGCGGTGGGGAAATGAAAAGATTTTTTTGGCCGGAAAGTTACTTTTAATTAATAATTAAAGTTTTAATTAAAAATTCAAAAAAAGGGACCGCAGGTGCACATTCCCGATCTCCAAGGTATGCATGTGCCAAATTTGGTAGCTGTAGGTTGAACGGTCTGGCCTGTATAGCGCCAACACACACACACACACACACACATTGAGCTTTATATAAGTATAGACTAAATATACATATTAAAATAAAGTGACTTGATTTCAAGTTTGTAAAACTATTTATTTTTAAACTATTATTTATATTTTGCAAACCGAAATATGGTCCTAGAATTCAATTATTACTCCAAGATAAGATGATGATCCATTCTGTTTATTAAAAAGATGGCATGAAACTTAAGGGGTGAATCGTACAAAAATCTATTAAGTTCCTAATGCTTCAAATTGTGGTAAATACTGATGAAACACACTGATACTGCGTTTAATGCGTTTTACAACTTTCTCAAGAGTGAAATAGTACAATTTGTCAGTTGCATCTGTTCTTAAATATCGCATTTAAAATTTAGATATTTCTTTTTAAATAGAAATATCTTTATAATAGGGAATTTATAAATTTCAAAGATTTTGATTAGCATTATTAGAATAAGATATCTAATTAACCATTTTATTACACTTGATATCAAAATTCTAACAAATAAGATTCTTTTTCATCTCCAATTTATTTACAGAGGTTTATATATGAATGAAATAAAAATTTCAAGTTTTCTCTCGTACAGTATTTATTTGTGTGCTTTGCTTAATAGATTTCAGCTTTAATAAATAGATAATAAATAAATATAAATAATAATAAATATAATAAATAAATATAATAAATAAATAAATAGATTCAAGCTTTGGATAATTTTACAAGTTAGATTGGCAGTTGATTACTTTCAGTGCCTAAACTTTTAGAAAGCAAAGCATGAATTGCTTTTGTTTCTCAGTGAACAGTGAATTTGATATTTTTCTACAATATTCTGTTGCGCCTCCTTCACAGGAAAGAGACAAAAAAGTTTAATTTAAAAATTTTAATTAAAATTTTCCGATAGTAAAGATTTAATGGAAAATTAATACAAGCGAAAATCATAAGAATAAAAAGTTTTCCGAATAAAATAAAAAAAAAAAAACTTTTATTTTTCCTGAAAGAAACTTAAAGACTCAAGCAGAAGAAATGAAGCTGTCCAGATCCAAAGAACATCATATCTAAGCCAAGCGATCGTTAAGGTTATTAGCTTTTCCAGCGAAGATGTTTTCTTCCTGTCTTCAAGGATCTAATTAAACTTCCAGGGGTATTTTTTTTGTTTTTTACCTTTCGTGATTTAATTTGGAATATAGCCTTCTACTACTGGAATTGGATCCTTAGTTTTCACAAATCAGATACATGATGCAACTTACTTAAAAAGACTTTTTAAAGCAACGATGCATAAAATCGTACTTGCGAATTAAATATTGAAATCCAAGAATGGTAAATTAAGTCTGACAAGTAATATAGGGTAAATATAAATTGTTTCACTTTTCCCAGATAAATTAACAGTTTAACAGTTTGTTCAGTCTAAATACATTTTCTCATCATGGGGGAGAAACTGAAACGAAGCGAGTTTCATTGCAATGTTTTTTTTTTCAACTTATAATTTGATGATTATAAATAGTAGATTCCAAACATTTGTATATCATCTGTCACTAATTTATAAATACTAAAATCATTACAGAAAGCTATTCATTCCCAAAGTATATGATAGTTAAATTTTTCATCTAAAAACAGACATTACATTTTATGGCCCATCATGCAAATGATATAAACAAAAATGTACTCCAATTAAGCACGTGTGCTTAGTACACATTAAATTTTCATCCGCAATTTGAGTTTTAGGATATTTCTAGTCAGGACATTAAATACGATTGAGTAAGAAGATCAGTATTTCCTTTTCAATGGCCAGTAAAAGTTGTTTAGAAATATTTCTATGTGTTAAATTTCTTGTCAATTAATGAAAAAACTATCATGAAGCAACGGGCAGAACAAGATATACAGAAATTTTCTATAATCAATTGTAGATGTATTTGGAAAATAAAAGTATAAGCCCAAAAGAAATTCTGATATTATTTATGGATATATCTCTATAGAGAATAAAATCTAAAAAGTGCTCACATTATTTGCAATAGAAACTGAAGCGCTTTCATTTTGATAATCGAATTCTATCTTTTTCTCTATGATTGGTACTTATTTCTTCTCATACGACCTACTTGAATAATGAATTCCTTTAAATATTTGTAGCAAAAAATACTGAAAAAGCGAAAGATCCTGAAAGCATAAGTATCCATTCAGTAAGCGTTGAACCGGAATATTAAATGAATTAGTCAGTATTCAGAGATTATATGAAACGCATAATTAGGCTTCTTTTATTTCAGAAAAAAGAAATTTTCTTCCTTTATCAGATCGTAAGATAAAGATTGTCTCAAGTACATCTGCATTAATTAATTGATCGAGAGCAAACACTAAAACAGTCTTCATTCCGAATAAGAGCTGCGGGTTGAAAGCAAGTCGAAGAGAGTGAAAACCAGTAATTTGTTTTTTTTTAAAAGAAACTAAATCCTTTTTGAGGGATATAATGCGGTTTGTTTAAATCTAGAAAAATGAAACAACTCGATAAAAATTAAATATTCATTCACAAACAGCCATCAAATGATTCTATTTTTCCTTATAGAAAGTAATCATACATTTACCCAACAGCAATTTTGATAAAATCATCAATTTGTTTCTATTGAATACGATATAAAAATCCAAAAAGAAATAAGCCATTGATGGCTGATCTGAAAATGTTCCTAAATGAATCATTCATAGATAAAAATTATATATATATACGTGATTATGGATGTGTGTGTGTATTGCAAAGAGAGCTAAATTTAACAAAAACTTTCCTCGCTCGTGCCTGTGAAAAATTTTGTCTCTCTCAGAGCTGAAACTTTTATTGGATTGACCTACCTTTGCTGAATTTCTCACGTCATCCAACCATTACAATAATGGACTAAAATGTAACGGGCGGGCGTAGGAATTGAATACCCCTCTACCAAACTTTCTCTCTTATTAAGTCTGGAACTGTTGCGTGAATGTTCTCCTACCACTATTTACACAGAGTTCCCTGCGTCAATACAACAGGACATTTGTGCAAATTTGCATAAAGGAATTGGAGAAAAGAGCCGACTTTATTTGATACGTCGAGGAAAACTTCTATCAAAGATCACACGCTTGAAAAAGACTGTAGAATGAATGGAATTATGTGTGAGGATGTTTTGCACTTCATATTGTGTACAGAGGATAAAAAATTAATTGTCCTTCAGTATTTTTGATATGTTCTTTATACAACGTGTGACAATCAAAAGAATATTTTAGAGCTCTTTTGGTGTGAGTCATGATAAAATTTCATTTGCACAAAAAGCGAATCTTATTACTAGGAAATTCTTCAGCCTGACATTGCGATCCAATTTATTGAACTCACTTCGTCATATCAATTTCATTTGAACTGTTAAAAGAAACAAAATTCAGAAAATAAACAAATATATTTATATATCAAATAATTTGTAAATGATGAATCACCACACTCGGATTAAGAAGTAGAATCTTGCTATCGGAATTTGGTACGAAGATATATAGCAGCATTCCGCAAGTGCCTAAATGAGTATATAAACTTCACAAAAATAATTTTAAAAAACTTACTTTCATTTATGATTTAAAGTGTATGATTATTTATATTTGAATTATTATCTGCTTTTTAATCTGCAACTCATAACACATTATTTAAAATATTCCAGAATGAATTTTTTTCACATGTATTACTAAGAGACACAACGAATGGAAACAAGATTTCATTCATTTAATCAAAGAATCGTCATTAAACTCTGAAAATACTAATGTATTGTCATCAAGGATGCACAGTATGGAAAATTTAAAAACTACAGAAAATATACAACAAAACTCTAGGAACTCGGAGCAAAAGTGATGCAAAATTCCATCTTCATAAAAATTAAAATAGACAAGTTTAAGAAAAGTGTTTAAAAATGTATCTTATTTGCATCTGAGCAAAAACGCAGGCAAGCCAATACCAAATTTTTTTTCTTGTTTTATAGTTTCACGTATTTCTTTAAATAAGAGACAATACAAGTATAATTTTCTCCATCTTAAGATAAAAGTATAATCATCTCCGCTTTCTCCTTAACTAAATACTCCAATTGCAAATTTTTTAAACTCCTATTTAGATCCATTGTATTCAATAAATGTAAATACTTCTGAAATTAACAACACATGAGGTTGAAAATTGAGTTCGGAATGAGATTTAGTATGACTGTACGATGTTCACGGTTCTGGGTTTATTTTCTGCTTTTTTATTTGTTTTTTCCCTAAATTATTTAAAATTAATTGAACAATTTGAAATAGTTTTAATTAATATATTTTTCATTTTTTTATACAAAAATAAATACTTATTCACATACTTTTTGGATTATAATTTAATTTTTAGAAGAAACATAATTATAAATATGAAAGCGGTTTTTTTTAAATATTCAGAATTGATTAAATTAAATTAACAATTTAAAAATGGTTTCAATCAATATGATACTCATTTTTGTATGGAAAAATCAAAGAATTTTCTCTTAATACTTTGATTTTATTTTTAAAAAATAAAATTAACGATATGAATGCGATTTTCTTTAAAGACATTTTCAAATAAAATTACAGGCAGGTTTAATTAATATGTAACTCTTTTATCAATCAAAAATGAATGTTTTCAAAATAAATCTCTCTCAAAATTAAATGTTCATTCACCTAATAAATCCTATTTTTTTATTTTAATCAGGGAAAATAATAACAAACATAACTTAGATGATTACAAATGTTAATTAATTTACTGCCATCGTAAAAACATTTTATTAATTTTTTATTGCATACAAGAAACAGAATGATAATTATCGTAAAAACTTGTCAAACAAGATAGATATATTTTGGCATCTTACACAAACGATAAATAACGATTATTCACAAGAGAAACCTTAAAGGAATCGCTTAGAAAAAAAAATCATTTATCTTCAAAAAATATGTTTTTTTCTGAAAATCCGGCTGAGCTCAAAACATATCGTATAATGTTACCAAAAATTTTGAACCATCTGCTGATGCATTCCATAAGTTAACACCTGCTTTCTACTTTTTCCTTTCGATTATTAATATTCAGAATGTTTGCCGATGTAATTTTGTAACCGCTCGCTTTAATTTTCGATATAAATACATATTCTTTCAGTTGTAACAAATAATTTACCATTATTAAAAATCCAAAAATTTAAAAGTTTTAATGATTTTAAGATAAAAATTGTTATTTTGAAATTTTTTTTATAGTTAAAATTACATTTATAATTATTTTAACACTTAAAAATTGAATTATAGTTCAAGAACCATATAAATAGACTAATTACTTTTAAAAAAAATAAGTTATAAGTTATGTTATGTATTATTAAGAGAAAATACATTTATTTTTCCAAACAATATAAGTATCACATTAATTGAGACCATTTTTAAATTGTTAATTTAATTTAAGTAATTCTGAATGTTTAAAACATTTATATTTATAATTATCCAAGAATTATGAGAATAAATATTTATTTTTTTGTATAAAAAATGAAAAATATATTATTTAAAAAATGTTTTGTAAATTTTTAAAGTAATTTTAATTAATTTAGAAAAAAAATAAAAGACACTATCCAGGACAGAACTCGTGTCCCACAAATGCTTCTCCAGGGCCTTATCCAATATACTAATCGGTTTCGGCAACGGCAACACAAATTCACTTCACTAAACTATTTTAACACTTCACTAAACAAAATTAGTATATAATGCATGCTGAAAGTTTGAGGGCTATTTTAGCGAAATTGACTGGTTATTGCTTTTTAATATTTTCATTAATGAACATTCTTAATGTAAACTACTAATATACTAAATATCAATTTTCAACCTCGTGCCCTCCCCTTGAAAGTCAAATATTATTTATATGTAAGATTATAATAGCGAAATGCTACTAAATGTTATAATGGTAGGAGCAAACGTAAATTGAAGGATGCACTGAAATCTGAACGGACTTCCATAAATTGTGAGCTATAAATTGTAAGATAAAAAGCATTTAACTCTTACTACTTAAATCATCCAATAAAAAATTACTTTAGTTTATGAAACCACACCAGAAGTGTTCAAGTTAATGACCTAATTCTGATTCAGAAAAAGGAGAAATATTAATAAAAAAACCTTTATTTAAATTATAATGAAATTAATATAATAGTATCTTTCTGTGTGAAAAAAATAAATCAGTTTTTAGGAATCACCGATACAATATTGCAGTACTTGTTCATTTTGTACATTTATTTCAGCAATGAATAGGTAAAAGATATTCTAATTTTTCTGATACATACTTTTTAGTAACAGCTAGTTTAAATCTACCCCTCTAGAAAAGAATCGTGAAAATATGAATTGGAAGATAAAGGTACATTTGGCTGCCGCAATTTCGTAAGAGAACACATGAATAAATTTCACAGGGATACTTTGAATAATTATTACCTGAATCATTAATCGCATCTGATATTAATGAATGCACATGTAAAGTATGATCTGTTTTTAGCAAATTTACATTTCAAATTGATCAATACAACAGTTGTTTGTTTATCATTATAATTTTCTCCATTGAAACTTCATTTTCATAAATTCAGTACTTCTATTAATTATAATTACAGGGCAACTTAAAATATCGAAAAAATTATGAACTTAAATGTTGGGAATTATATCGAGCATTTGAATGAAATGGTAATTTCTTCTTGAGAATATTATGATCGAGAAAGAACATACGACCCGAATGCGTAGATATTTGGGAAAGAAGAAGAATCCTTTCAGAAGGATACAACACTGAAGACCGGTCTTGATTTAATTCGGATAAAAAAATGAATTTTGGCCATAAGTTAATGCTAAGTCTCCTTCCCAATTTCGTCAAGTAGGGATTGTTTTTGGGAATATAAATGAAATGTAAGGTTTGTATATCAAGAATTACAATCAAAGAATTGAGGGAAGCCATTCGAATAGAGCCCACGCGAATATCAGATTATTAATTTAAGATGTTTGGAATTCAGCGTCATCAACCATACCTTAACATTAACTGCAAATAATTTGAATACTCTCAGTAACAAAATTCTACAATTATATTTTTTAATTCGGGATATCAAACTTTAAAATTCTGTTTATTCAATAAGCATTCCAAGTGAAAATACATATTTTGAGTGTCATCATGTATAATCTCTGCAAGCAAAAATTGCCCTTAAAAAATTTATTTTTCACCTTCTATATAACATTCCATGATTTCATTCGAAGAAACATACTAAATTTTATTATTCACTGAAGTACATAAATAAAAGAAATTCACAGGAAATGGCAAGGAGAATGTAAAATGGGGAAAAGGGCAAACATTTTTCGAATGAATTCAATCTTTTTTCACACCAGATTATTTGGTTGAAATAAAAAAGTATTGACCATGGTATTTTCTATCAAATGAAATAATAGAGACTTTTGTCTTATAATTGAATGCTTTCTATACAATGCTGACAAATCCAATATATATATATATAAACTCGCAATGTTTCATCCCCAAAATTTTCGATTTACTTCTTTTATTTAAGAAATACAGTTTCTCGATTCTTTAGAATCAGATGAAATTTAGTAAAAAAATTTTATCTAGTCTCCTTTTGCTGCTAGACCTCTCTAAATGCTTTTTTTAAAAATTTTGTAAGCAGAGCTGAGAATATCAAAAAAAAATGTAAGTTACTCTATTTCCAATTATCAATTTTGATTTCAAAAAGCGAGCTAAATATTCATATCGTAAGAGTGATTAACAGTGAACAAATGGTTTGAATTTGAAACAGTCATTTTTATCAACAATTAAAGAGACATAAAATCAAAAGACGAAGAATATTTCCTAAAAACATAAAGCTATATCGATTCACGTGAAAAATTATACTAGAGGGTTAATTATTTGCCGACACGTAACATTTAATTCCCCTAAGCTCCGTTCCCACCTCCTGTTTAGAGTGTCTTTACATGATTTATGTTTATAATCTGAAACACCGGCAAATGTGCTCTTTGCGTAATTATCGCACAGCTTATGAGAAAAGTAATGTTTAGTAGTTCTGGCTCCATAAATTTGTTTCCTAATTTCTCATTTTGAGAGAACATTAATTTCAATACCATGTAATAGATGTTTCGCTTGATACAGCAACGAAATTCAGACTCGGCCTGAGATTTTGTTTAATGTTTTTTTTTCTTCCAAGGGTCGTAAATAATCTAAAATAGAACATTGTAAAGGATAGTCTGCTTTGCGTTCAACAAAGCAAACGTAATGCCTCAGGAATTAGAGAATTACTATGTTTTAAATGAAAACTCATTACAGAATCAGATTGCGTTATTTAAGAAACTGTATGAAACCTGAAGTCTTAGTATACAGAATCCACAACTTTCTTCACGAGTAATTTATATACTTAGCTAAGTGAGGCTAAAATAATTTTTGTGCAATCTAGACATTTCTTTTCCAAAAGAAATTTTTATTACAATAAATATTTCAGAAACTAATTTATGCCATTTCTGCTCTCTCGGCACTTCTTGAAATTTAATAACCAATGTAAAAAGATGCCGAAAATTGCATAAAATTTTTGATGTTCCCTTTATCTAATTATAAATTGTAGAACATGCCTTATATAGAGCAATTGAGAATGACTCATTTATTATTTTCAAGATGGATTACCAACTCTGTATTTAGAATATATAAATTCTTAGGGAAACAGATTTTGAAACTTTTTCTTCAAGGATTTTGCAGGGATAGAATTAATAACAACTTTCTTTAAAAATTCCTAGTAGAAAGAATTTTTTTCTATTCCCCAAATGTAAGAACGTGATCAAACAATATTCAAATTGGGTTCTGGATACTTTTCAATTATTGGCTTTAATAACTTATTATTGACATTCAAACACATGCATGTCATTTATAAAACTTTTCTCAAATAAATGCAATAGTAACACTAAACAAAATGTTGTTCGATTGGTTCATAAATAGTCTTGTCTGTACATGAAAGATTTGGGGAATTGAAATGATTCCTTTAAGTTTTAGCAACATGCTTTTTGTTTCTTCAAGAAACTTTATTTTTGGTCAAATTGTTTTTAGTTAAATTACACTTAGTTTCACAACTACTACAAATAGGCTCATTCTGCTAAAAGCTGTCAGTATTAAATATTCCAATTTTAAAATAAAAACTATTTTAAGTGAGCCAATTTGCTTTTTGAATTTGAATTGAAGAGTTAGTTTTAATGTAAAGTGAAATGAAAATTTAATGTATAAATGAAATAAAGAATGAAAATAAAATGATTACAATGAAAAATTATTTTTAATTTGAAAAATGAGTATACTCTGATTGATATATATGATTTATTACCATTTAAATTTCACTAATATGTGAAAATCAGTGCTTGCACAGGTTACAAGTATTCTTTGCTCTTGAATACAACACCATTTGCAGTCACGATGTCTTTCTGTACTCTTCTAATAAGGGGTTAGCATTTAAAATATAAAACCAATCGTCTCTCCAACTGAGAAATGCATTCAGTCATCGACTTCTTTACAGAGAAAAGCATTAAAGCTGCTGATATTCATTGCTAGATATAAGATACTAGACGCGTTGTCTATGGAAACAATATCACGAGTCACTTTAAAGTGTCAAAATGCACAAAACTGTTCAAGTTAGATTGTAAAAACTTTCACGTAGAGTCACGTTTTTTGTCGACCATCGATAATCGCGGACTATTTGGTGTAGATAGTTGAAACCCAGATTCACACATATAAAATATTCCCAATTTGCAATATCTCATCGGAATTCCCCATTTTTTTTCAAATTGATTCTTGAACTTATATCACAAGAAATTATATGGATTCGGTATTAAACTGCTCAGTGGAGAATACAAAACGAAAAAAAAGTATGAGGTGCTTTAATATTTTAATCCTATTTTTCTATGCGAAAATTTGAACACATACATAGGCTTTATTGCATTTGAAATACTGGTAGACATAGACATTCCACGTGATTCCTGAACCAAAATAACAATCAATGCATTAATGCATTCGATACATTCATCGCTGTCGACCGAAGTGATAGTAAAGCGGATACTTTTAACTGTGGCAAATGCGTATCAGCAAACTCAGGACTTTCTGTCCTAAAGCTCAATAAATAACTTTTCATTCTACAGGGAGGAAACTTCGCTGAGTATCCTGCGACGAGTAATGTGGTGTCGCACTGCTTTAAGAAATTGCAAGACGGCATGTTTTAACTCAAAATGGGATGAAATCATTACTCTGGGAAGTAAGTGATCCTCAGCTGCATAATCTTAGTGATGATCACCTTGTCCCTCAGGCGCTTAGAGACTAACAGAGAAATGAAAGCGACAGTTAATCAAGGTAATAGATATCTATGAGGAAGGTATTCATTATGATAGATGGTTTAGTAGAAAAGAAAATCATGTGGAAAAATTGAGAATTGCTTGTAGAATCAGAAAAAGGAACTGTTTAGTTTATTTATTTGAGTTTTTCTTATTTCAAAATGCATCTTTTTTAAAAACAAATCTCCCATTCTCTTCTGCAAAATAGGTTTGTACCAAATTTGGTAGATCTAGTCAAAAGATTAGCCATGTAAAGAAAGTATCAACAGAACATGTATTGGCTTTTATTATTAATAGAGAATAAGTAGAACATTTGTTTTGTTACGAAGCTTGTTTGACTCGCAATTAAGTTATTATTTAATCCTAAAATCAATATTACTACTACGAATAAAAATTGTTTGGCGTCCCATGACAGCTTTTGCTGTTAAATCCGAGGAATAAATTATAATAATTAATCTCGATACTCCCCTCAGCATATACAGAACAAATGTATTAAAAGATTTCTTCAAAATTTCAGTTCTTTCTTTGCCAAGGTTGATGTTATTTTGAAATTTTTACACATAATGTTTAATGTGGTCAATCATCTTTTGTAAATTTTAATAAAATTTGACCTTTTAATCACTGTGTATAAAATAATAAAGTAATGTTTGAAAAAATTATCATTCAAAATAGTTTAGAGAAGTGAATTTTTTTTGTAAATTTAGCAGTATTCAGTATAACAGATTAAACATTTCAGAATTGTTATTATAATTGAAATGTTTCATTATGCAGTAATTTCCATTAAAGGCATTCTTTGTATTCAGATTTAACATATTTCAAATTATATTTTTTCTTAAAATATTAACAAATAAAATTTTAAAATTTAATCAATTTTTGAATTAAAAATAACAAGAAATTGATTTAATTTAATACTTCAAATGGGAATTTTAATTGCACTTGCAAAAAATTTCGCCTTATTCGTGTATTATAAACTCAATTTGTTTTCTATAAAATGTGTGCAGTCAAAACCTTTAAAATACTAACAAACTAAAATTGTAAGAACCACGCCGCATAAATTAAATTCTGTCAAAATTATTCAATGGATTGCATATAAAATACTTTTTTAGACTTAAGTCAAAGTACAATCATTTTGTGAAATATATTACAGGGTCCGACAAGCCGATATCTAGTAACACTTTTTGACTTTTTTTTTTTTTTTTCAATTTTCCAGTGAGCTTATTTTCTGTTTTTCTCCTATTTTACCTTGCATCTAAATTACACTTGCAATTTTTTTAGATCTCGCCGTGTTAAGAAATGTGTTTTACAGGAATGCAGATCTCTTTTCTCCTCTCTACATCAGGAGGACGAAATAAGTTCACAAAAAATTATAGACATAAATTTCCTCTTTTTAAGGAAAAGACGAACGGAAATGCATTTTACGATGGGTCATACAATCTTGACCGCTACTAAACCGAAATTCTCTTTCAAGATGTAATACGTGACAAGGCTGCGCTTTTCAATACACCCACGAAACTCAACTCCAGCTTTGAATTATGCATCAACGCTACACCGATATTTCTGAAGTGCGAATATCGGCCGATGATTTTAGTCCCTCCAGAAGGACGAAAAGCCGTCATATAGTCAATTGGGCCTAGACGATAATAGGCATCACAACCGGCTTTCACACCCTCAGGCGTCAAAAGGGGTTCGTTGTCAATCCTGTATCCAGCGTTCCCATTAAGCACGGATACCACTGACACAATATCCAGTGGAAATCACATGTATTACCGCATGATTCTAACCCCCTAACGTCATTCATCCACCCGAGAATGGCCTCGGGACAATCAACAGCGAGCAAGTGTTTGCATGATCATTGGCATTCATCGTCGAAGGCACAAACGGGATTAGCTGCGAAATTAAGATGTGTGTGTTAGTTATTGCTTTGCCAATGTTTACAGTTGGCATATTGCCATTGCTAATAAACCTTTAAAGTGGTCCAAGGTTTTATTAAGTCAATAGCAGGTGACAAAAGATAGATGGAAAACAAGGCATGCTGTGATTGATAGAACGCATATTACTAGCATGGAAGACATACATAAAATTTATTGTGATAGATTGTGAGTTTCAATTGAGATTGTAGTTTGGTCACGTGTTTTCCTATAAATAAGACGCATGTATGACTAGAGTTGCATAAAATCGCATTTATCAATATATTTTTATAATGCAAGTGATCTTAATGCAACATTATTTATCGCGTTATAAGTAGTGAGAATCTTTCTTTTTCAATATCAGCATCTTATCATTAATAAATTCAACAAATTTGATAGAGCTCTCTGGATTCAAAAAGTTTGTTGACGAAACATATGGGATGATAATTATGAAATTTAAAGAATAGAATTTTTTGCATTAGTATTTCATTTTTATTTTAATTATTTTCAACATATTTTAATGCCAGTAACCATCATTCGAGGGTAATTTATTTCGGGACTTCAGAATCATGGATTTTAATACACGATTGTTTATTTTGAATGCAAATGAAGCAGTATTTTTTAAACATTAAAAAAAAACATTAAAAACAATCTGCTGTTCATTCAGTCTGCTAGGTTTAATTTAGTTAAATTAGTATAAATTTTAAACAAAAAAAATATAAATGATTTGAATTTTTGTTAGTTTTAAAGCTAAAAGAAGAATATTAAAAGGTCTTGTAATTTTGAATCAGATGAAATAAGATTTGAAGTTAAATGATGTTGATGACACATTAGGTATTATCTCATTCGCAATAATTTAACAAAAAATAATGATATTTTTTATCTCTGACTGATGCACTTGATCCTCATGCAAAGCGGAATACGGGTATCGAACTTGCAATCTGTATGAAAAGAAGTCTGCAGCAAATAAATAAAAGCTACAGAAAAAAATAAATAAATAAAACTTAAGATTTTTAATACTGATAAGCATAAGAAGTTCAAAGTGTCAAAAGGAATTTCATCATATTTCCGGCCATGATAAGTTCTTAAGTAAATGTAATTAACTCGATATGTGTATAACTCGAGAACTAATTATGTTATACCATATATTTTGAAGTATATCAGTTTATATGAATAGTTTATCAAAATCTGAAACAGTAAAAAAAAAAAAAAATTAAAAAGAAATGTAAATTTATAGACAGTTGCATATATCGGAAAAGAATCTGTAAATTAATTTCTTTTGAAAGCATTTTATACTGACTTTAATATAAAATTATATTTTTCTATTTATGGAGCATGCATATGTATATCCAAAACACTACAACCGTCAATAAAAATCTCGACTAACCAAATCGGAATGGGCATGTAATTAATTTCATTTTTCCCCGCTGAATGACACAAAATATCTTTTCCCCTTTACTTTTTGCATTTTCAGTCTTTTAGGATTTATATATGCACATTTTTTTCAATCCGTAAATAGAATATGAAATCTAGCGCAATGACAAGAATTAAAATTTGTTTTTCCAAATAAAATGAGCAAGATGGAACGAATATATTTTTTAAAAAATGGTATTCATTTCTAATAGTGGAAGAGCACAGGAGCCTCTAATTGGGTTTACTTTCTTCTGAAATAAAAGACAAACCAAGAATGAATGATGGGAAATAAGTTGGTTTTCTAAGATTTAAGTATGATGCGTTCTCAGTAGAGAAAAGTTTATTTAATAGAGTTTGTTTAAAGAAAGACTTATATGTAGGACGCTTCTAAATAATTAGCTTTTCAACTCATGCTTTGTAGTTGAGATTACGCTATATATTTCTGATTAAATACATCTTGTAATTAAGAATTTTTTTTTTGTATAAATTTCTAGAGTATTGCATATGTATGGATATTAGATATCTCGGTTACCCTTTATTTATAATATATATTTTGAAAATAAGAATGTGTGTTGTTTAAATCGTATAATACTTGAAATTTAACTCTTGCTTGGAGAAAAAAAAACATACGTATTTGGACGAACAAATACACAAATTTCAATAAAGTTTGTAAGCAACAATATGATTCAAAAATATTATTATAGCAACTCCTTTTGAGGAGTAGATGATTCGCCTGGCTGTGATTTCAAATATATCTATTATATAAATACGATATTCAGGTTTCGTACGGCATATTATTTTTAATTTTCAAATTGAGACAGGATGCCATTTCGGTTTACAAATATCCTGTGTGTATGTTTCTTTCTAATGAAGTCAAGTCACATATCAAAATACCACGAAAGTCGTAACTGTTCATAAAATCTAAGTGCTATAATTTGATTTATTTTCTTATACCCGCATTCTATTGGTGTTGCGCTATTTACTTGCTATGTATGTATAGTTCGTATTACTTGTTTAAAGATTCTACAAATAACTGCCCAGAAAGCAAGAGCTCATTCAGAGTGACAAAAAATAGGAAAATATGAAAAGAATCTGAACACCTTGGGTTTTTTTTCCTCTTTAGCAGAAGAAGAAAAACATGAGACTCAAAACTTGATCAAACGGTTAAGTTTCTTTGCAACATTAAAAAGTGTTTTTGCAAATTATGAAAAAATGCTTTTATAATATTGCAAAAATTTGGTGTCATTGCATTCATGAATTAAATTGAATTCATTGAATGGAATAACTGATAACTGAATGAATTAAATTAAATTAATACAATTAAATAAATAATTGTTTTGAATTTTAAAATGCCATGAAAGTTCATTGCAATAATATTTTTGCAAGTTACAAAATAGAGCTTAATTTTTAAATAATTACATTTTAAAAAATTGGCTCAGATTTTCATTCGCCTATGTGCATTTATGTCAAATTTGGAGACTCTAGTTCAAAATACGCCTACCTCCAATTATAACGGAAAAAACTATAATAGTGGATAAGTTATCAAAAAAAAATTATATGATTAGTTCTAGGTAAAAACAGTTGTTTTTTTAGGCATAAGGGATAAATATATATAATCTTTTTTTAACAAAAGTTATTTTGTGTAAAATTTTTTATAATTACAAAAAGAAATCTATAACCATGTATCTATTGTGCAAATAATTTTTGAAAAAATTCCGATAATAGAAATATATACCCATAATTCTTATGCATCATTTCCTTTATATATATATATATACATATTTATTCACATATGAGTTATTTGTGAACATTATTTGAAGGCATATTTATTGGAATTTATTTATATTTTTCTTTTGCATGACTTAATATTAATTATGCTAAAATAGAAAACACAATACAGGCTAAGAGGAACTTTATTACTGTGTTCTGAAGCAACTATTAATAAATTTAAAATGTTGTCTAAAAACGTCATTTATTGAAGAAACAAATAATTGTATCTCATGAATATTTAAAATAAAAATTGAATGAACCAGAAATTATTTTAAAAATTTCAATAAGTAACGTCGAATAAAATTGCTAATGAGCAGGCTCTTAGTACGCATATCTTTAATATTAATACCAAAAGAATCTAAAAACTTATTTCAATATTCTTTGCTTACTTTATTATGCATTTTCTCGATTTGTCTGAGCCAAAGTCATCTTCCAGATTGGAGGATGAATGTATTCCCTCATAATTCATTGGCTAATTGCTCATTGAATCTGATGAGGACCTGTGAAAGTCAAAAAGGTCAAAAGTCAAGATTCATCATCAATTGTCTGCAACTTTAGGTGATTAGTATCAAATCGAGTAAGACTTTCGTGTATCCACAAGAGGCCATAATGTAGTAAAGTCATCGACTGACTACTCCGACCCTCCCGAAGGCACACGGAAAAACTTGAATGACCGGACCATCACGACAGCAACTCTGGAGGGAACTATGATTGAGTCCTAAGGGCCATCACCATCCACAGTACAACCCTTCCCTAAGGAAGTAGGTCCCGTCATCGATGGAAAGTAGTTATCCCCATCCGTTCGTGTACTCTCAAGGATGACTAGAACAAATCACCATACCGGAAGCTACTCATACTCAGTTAGGGGGTGTCTCCCCCCGGGTAGATCCATAATGTAGTAAAAGCAACTGCAACCGTTCTCTAAATGTAATAAATGTAGAAAATGATTTCTAAATCTCATGACCTTTTTGCAACCCCGTGCCCACAGTCAATTTATTTTTCAAGAAAACTTGAATAATATTCTTGAATAGCGTTACTTTACACGTGTAATTCTTAAAAATTCGATTATTTTGTAAATTTTAAATTAGACTTTTGTTTTACTTGAATGACACGAATTAAGTGTCAGTTCTGTTCTGCCAAAAGTTTATTTCTATATTCTATAAAATCATTCCTGAAAAAACGTTTCCTTTTGAAATTTAAAATTTGCATTCGATAAAGTTGTCACTATGATTACATATTTACCAAAAAGGTTTTAGTCAAAAATATTTAGATCACAAAGGACAAGCTAAAGTTTGATTTTTTTTTTTTTTTTTTTTTTTTTTTTTGTGACAAAAGTAGAACTTTAAAAACTTTAATAGAAAGTAAATTTTTGTTTTCAAGTGCAAAACTACAAGTTTAGAATGCAAATCAACAGTAAAAACTTGGTTGGTTCTACGGTTTCATTTCCTAATGGTCTGCATTCTTATTGATAAATTTCGTGTTAACATATAAATAAAAACTTTTTCAGTATCAAAATGTGTTCTCTATACTCATTTTCTTTTTTATTTTATGGCAGTAAACTTATTTTTAGAATAAGAGAACTAAATCTAAATAAAATTTTCAATTAAAAAGAATTGTACTATAAAAAAGATTGCGAATATTATTCAGTATTAAAAAAATATTACATATTTATCCTAATGAAAAGCAAAGTGTTTTTTTTTTTTTTTTTTCATTTTCATGTGGACTGTATTTCGTTTCAAATTTTGGGAGGTGTTATTTTGACAATAATCTTGGTTTAAGTACCTATCTCGCAGTTTTAAATAAATGCTCTTCAAAACATCTGCAACCTATTTTACTAATATTTTTACTGCTTCGGAGAGAGAAAGAATTTTTAACTTTATTATATCTTTAATTCGCTGGTCATTTAGAGCTCTTATTTACTTAAATTAGTTATGAATTTTAGTTTTGTTTCTGCTGTAGACTATCAATTAATATGATGTATGTAGCTATCTACCAAAAAATTAATTTAGAGTGATTTGAAGACCTTCTTTGTTCTTTAGTCTGTTTGTGGATCGTTTTGTATTTTTTGCTTGATAGACATATTACAGTTTTTCTGAGTCAAACAACGTGCACAAAAGGACATTTTTTGAGTACAACATAAAACATTTTTTTCTTCTTAGCTGACTAAACGATAGACTTAAATTCATCTTCTAAGTATTTGAAGTATTGTACTATCTTAAAAAAAATGTTATGATATTTAAATGATCCTTGAATAATATTTTATAGTATGCCGTGAGAAAGTAAAAACTTTCATAACGAACTTAGCTGTCTTTTCAACTCTGCAATAGAAACAAGTGATGCAATGTGTATGCATAAAATTCTATTTACAATTGCCAGCCATCTTGCATGTGAAGTGTTTCTAGATTTCTGCTTGCCAACTCTTACCTATTTGCACAGTATGGCATGTATCCTAGAGATATCTTCTCTGCTTAACTCATCTCTTTATTGCTGTGCAATTATCTGCTTTATTGTACTCTTCAACTAAAAGACCTTCACAATTTCTCAACTATTTTTCTGCTCTATCTCTCAAGAGTGTAAAGCCAGAAGTTGAACATCGAGAGCAACCATAACTGTCCTAAGAAAATCACATAAAGATATTTATTTGCTTTATGCAAGTAAATCGCTGTCTAAACCATGAAATTCATCCATTTGAAATTCCTGTATTTCTTTGGGATCATCAAGCCTAGAGCTTTAATGCTTTTATTTAATTTATATCTTGAAACATTTAATTCCTTAACAATAGATATTTGATTCATCTATTATCACTAGGGATTGCAATACGGGTATGCCGGGATACCGAATACCGGTATTTTGAGCTATTTGTACAATTTTGTAATACCGGTATTCACAAGTTTAAATACCGGTTTTTCGGTAATTACTACAAATTTTTTAAATTGTCTCCACTAAATGTTCAGGGATCGCCAACATAGCAAAATAGTATACGTTTTTGCTTTTATATCTCCCTAACGGACGAAATTAATGGCTTAATTAATTGCTTAAATCTAAATTAGCGAAACATGGATTATCCCTGAAAGAAGGTATTGTATTCATAACGACTGATGGAGCAACAGTTATGAAAAAAGTTAGAAAGTTGATTGGTGCAAATCAACAATTGTATTATGCTGATGGAATTCAATTAGGAGTAATAGATATCAAAAAATAAAGATCAGAAGAATCCAAATACTGTGGATATAGAAACTTCGGATTTCAACTTTCAAGAGAGTAAGAGTGAGAGTGAGTGATATTGACAATGAAAATAATGACAATCAAATTGCTGAAGAAGATATTTCTAATGAGGATGAAATATTAACTAATCACGAATTGCTTCCTATAGTTTATAAAGTCCGAAAAATTGTTAAGATATTTAAACGTTCCCCTATAAAAAATGACATATTACTAAAATATATGCAAACTGAAAATAAAACAGAATATATGTTAATATTAGATTCTAAAACACGTTGAAACAGTTTACTCGTAATGATGGAACGATTTTTGAAACTGAGAAATCCAATTCAAAAAGCAATAATCGACTTCAACTCGTAAATTAATTTTTCAGATAGTGAATTCGACTCAATATCCAGAACTACATCAGCTCTACTTCCAATAAAACTGACTGTTGAAGCATTATGTCAGTGAGATTCTAATTTATTAACAGCTAATGCAAGAATAAATTTCATGTTGCAGTCACTGAAAGAAAAACACACATCACTATCTGAAGAATTATATATTACATTGAAAAATCGCACAGAAGAAAGGCATACCGAAATAGAAAATGTCTTGTGTTATTTACTTAATTATAATGATTTTAAAAATGCAAATGAAAAAGAAGAAAAGAAAATAACCAATTCAAATCTGATTAAGTTTATAGTAAATTTTCTTAAATGTTTTTACCCACAAACCTATACACATTCAGAAGAATACGGTTCACTTATCGAAGATTATGATGACACTAATATCAATAGTGAAAATGAATTGTCTCTTGAATAAAAATTAGAATTAGCGATAGATAAAAAAAATTCAAAGAACCAAACTACAATACAGAAATCATCTATATCAAAAACCCTCCTACGAGAAGTCGATTTAGTTGAAGATGAGGGATATATATAGGTAAATACTTGGAAAAAGTATATCGCTCATTCCTAACAGTACCACCAACTGGCGTAGATGCCGAAAGAGCGTTTTTGACAGCTGGTAATTTTTACACAAAATTCCTTTTCAGGCTTAATGATAGTACAATTGATGCCTTACGTTTATTATCAAATTTCAAAAAATTTTAATAGTACTACAGACTGAATAGTGATATTAACACTTTTTTTTATGATTTAAATAAATAAGATGTTCCTTTACTTTTTTTGCGACTCTTTATATACTGTTATAATTTATAAGTTACAAATTATTTTTGTAACATTTACACTCTCTAATAAAACTGGCAAATAAAACAAAGAAACACCTGTGTTTTCTTTATTTTTCTAAAATTTCTAATACAGGTATTAAAACCGGTATCCCGGTATTAAGATCTGAAAAATATCGAATACCGGTATTGAAATTTTGGTCCGGTATTGCAATCTCTAATTATCACTAATGATTTTTCTGGCTTTATAATATTTAAATATGTCAAACGAGCACTTCCTAGAAGAGTTTTTGTTGTACTGGAAATGGCTGTGCATTCATATGTTCAAGAAAAAGAGGACACATTTTCTGGCCTCCAAGCTAGCGGAGAAGCGAAATAACTTTACCTGAGTGCAGTCATTCGCTAACTCATAAAATGAATTTTTCGCTATTTCAAAAAACTGTTTTGCAATACAGGTATTAAATAAACTCATTAATATTAAAAGTAATTAAAATTTAAAAATATGCTTGTTTAATTTTTTAATACATTAAGGTTTTCGTGCAGATTTTAGGAAACTGAATTTAGCATGAGATTTGTACATTTTTTAAACTGTTAATTTACATTCTAAACTTTATATTTTTAAACTTGGTGATTCATTATTATCTTTCTGCTTGATTATTTAATCTTTATTATGAATGTTTATGATATTTCATTATGAATGATTCATATATGTAAGCTTCTTTATATAAATTTCTTTATATAAAAAAGTTTAATTTAGGTTCATTTTTCTTATTCCAAAAATAGATTTAATTTCATTAAAAAAAAAATAAGTTGTGTCCAGTGAACATATTGCAATATTAAACAAGTTTTCATTTGTATGGTTGCAAGAAATTTGTTAATAAAAATATAGACTAGAAGCAAATGAAAACTTCAATGATAGGCCTTTATTTTGTAAAAAATTGATAAATTTACTGTTATTCAGGTATATTTATTTATTAAATGACACAGATATCATTTATTTATCAACATTCTGAACTGTATCATTTTGTAAAAAACAATTTCTCATTAAAGTTTTCTTATTTTTTAAATTGAATATTTTATTATTTTTCTTTTGACAAAAAAATTCAAACTTCGGTCTGATTCCGGACACTTAAATACCTCTTTGATTTGACCAAATTTATATTTGGTTAAAATGTCACTATAGCGAGAACTTTTGATCCAATTCAAAATTTTTAATTGAAAAAAAATTTATTTTGTGATATTCCTTACTGTGTATTATAATACTGAAGTGAAAGTATCAATCAAATTTCGTTTATATTGTCCGTATCCTTCAATGAAAGCAAAATTTGTGATCCTGAAATTTTAGCTAAATATTAACATTTTGTTCGTAGTTTTGTGGATATATCTTTGGTATAATTTTTTTAATATGGTATATCTTTTATTTTGTCATACTTATCCATTTAAAATAAACTACTATTATTTGAATTACTAATCTGTCTGCTATTGAATTTTTTATCCAGATATTCATTCAATGAATGACTGTGGTAGCTTACGTTACTTTACATATCCTTGTTTTTCCGGGGATTCAGTATTTGAAACTTGTTTTGCTTATAGCTATGAAATTGCAAAATTTTCTAAGTTACTGAGTAGCTTTTTTTAAACATGTTCACTGTATATTTTCTATTTTAAAAGCTTCTTTTTTCCGAAGCTGCCTACCTGTGATAAAAATTATTATTAATTTGCAAGTATTTGAAATGACAATGAAAAAATATTTTATGTATTGTAATTTATTTTACTAACAATTTTAACTTAATGACAAAGCATCAGAATTTCTTAAACATCATTTCAAGCAACTTGGAGCATGATTACATTATAATAGAAGCAAAACATTAATAAACTAATTATAAATTGAAATAAAATTAAATAAATATTTAAATTAGCAATTTGTCCTTATATTAAATTCGAAATCATCATATTAACAATTTTAATATTCTTCATAATGTTGTTGAGCAATAATATAACATATGTACAATATTTGAATATATACTTTAAATAATATTATTTAAAACGAATACCACTCGTTTGAATTCAATAAAATATCTCTTTAACATAAAGAAAATATTTCGTTTCAACCGATATTCTTTGTAGGAGGGATAGATGATCTAAAAAAGTTTAGAGAGAGATTCATTCATCTAATCGACTACACTTTCTAAGTTTGATCGAAAGAAACCTAGTGTAGTTTCAACTTTAATTCAATAAATTAAATTATACCGACTAATAGCTTAAATTAAATTAAACCTTTTAAGTTTTTATTTCTGATAGAAGAAATGGATCGGATAAAAAAAGTACATTAACACCAAGAAAATAATCTGCATCACATATATAATAAGTAACAATAATTAGCAAAGTTTTCTTTTGATTTTATATTAGCTCTCAATTTATTCTTTCTTCGCGAACAAATTGTGTGATTTATTTATATATACTATCCTTTTTTAAATGTAGTGCCATTTGTTACCGTGATTTAGGCAATCAATCTTAGAAACACTTAATAATCAGAAAACTGCTTGAACAACTATGTGATAAAGAATAGTGAAGGAATGAAATATTAGTATTAATTAGAAGTAGTGAAACATAATTTTGATTATTTTCGACGAAAAAGATAACTCAAAGATGAGGGAATAATTGCAGATTAATTTTTCTCCGATGAATTTATCAAACAAACTTCATTCATTCATAACACATGACTAAATTTGTAGCTTCAAAGAATTTTGATGATGCAACCATTTAACTGATTAAAAGGTCGAAGTCATTACAACAAAAAATGCAGTAAAAGCCTGTAGACTGTTATGCATGGTATATGCTTCTTTCAGTACAAATAATAATGCCATCTTTAGAGAATATTATTATACCTTAATAAAACCACTTGTTCCATGTTTATTACAGATATGCTACTATCGATTTTACAAATAAACCTATTCGAAAATGTCATGATTTTTTTCTTTGAAAATTCATTTTACTCACATCTTAATACTGAAAGGAGAAAAAAAAACATTTGTTATATATTCCCTTTACCTATTTGAATTCCTTCTTTTTTCCTTCGATGCCCAACTTACATTCGTTTTCGTGAAAGAATGCCATCTAATGTTATTCAAGCTGTTAGTCTCGTTACACGTTCCCAAATCACCTTACATAATGATATCGCTGTCAATGCAATCGAAAACTGCTTTATGGGTGGAATCAAAACCAAATCCGATGATATGGTTTGTCTTGATTCCCATCTCGAAAATAGCTATTGAGTTTCGCTTTCTATTACACAGACGGATGAGACACGTTGACTTTCCCCTAGGGGAACATTCAATGACCGAACGGTTTGTTCGCATTCCTCGACGCGAAATAGTCAATCGTCCTATTAAGGCCCGGCGACATCTCTTTTATCGTCTTCTGAAAGGGTTAACAAAGCATCGCCAAGTTGAAGAAATTGTAAAAAGCTCTGAAAATTTTAGCAGGTTTACATTTCTGATACCATTAACCAGAATTTTTAGCCATCGAATAAGAATATTATGCACTACCAGAAAACCTATTCCATCTTCAATCGCAGAAAGATATGTGTATATATAAAAACCTGTTGAAACATTACTAAATGTTCCATGTGATAAAAAAAGAAAAGTATTATAAAATTACAAAAAAAAAAAAAAATGATTATTTCCAGGTACTACATGTACGATTATTGCATTATTTGTAAATGTTGTAACTACGGCCAAATCCCTATTTTTAGAAAATATAATCAGGGCCGGCCTCAAGAAGTGTGGGATATAATTCACTACTCACGACAATTTTCAATAACTCCCACATATTTAACAATTTTAATAAATAATGCTAATAAATAAAAAACAGTATGAAATTTCATTAAATAAAATAATGACATTAGTAACTCATTTTTTGATAACTAATGAACAAAAAAATTTTATTAACATATTCAATAACATTTTTTTAAATAATTCAAAAAACTAGAAATGTTTTATATCTCTTTAGATTAGACCAGTTTTCAATTGATTTCAAGCCCGTAGGAAGTTATTTATCTACTATAATTGAGGATGAAAAATACGGACTTTTCTAATTACTGCAAATAATTCAAAAATATAAAAAAAGACATGATTTTCAGTCTTAACTTAGAACTGCATAAAATGCTTTTAATTGTAGGCTATATTCTACGATATTAATAGGAAATTAATTAAATTAAATTAATTTACTATTAATTAATTAATTTTAAATAATTTTAAATAAAAAATTTTAAATAAATTAATTTTAAATAAAATTGATGAATTTATATAAAAACATTCGACTTTCACAATTTCACTATAATAATAATTATTCAACTAATTACTTTCTTAAAAGGCAAGCTTAGTGAAGAAGTCACTATACAGGGTGTTCGACCGACAAATTCAGAAGGGTGATAGGAGGTATCACCATACAACTTGGGATCCCAAACGACGTTTAGGGGGTGAAAATCGCAAAAATATAAGGAGTCGGCGAACTTTTGGAAACTGTAAAAAATTAATAATAAAATACCAAAGGTGTTTGAATAATGAATTTTTTTTAAGTAAAAGCACATTCTTAAAGGCAATTTTTCATGTAAGTAACATGCCGATTTGACGAACCAGGAGGTCATAAATTATTGAAAACGAAAAAGTAGTTTAGAGCACTTATCTGCAAAAACATTAAAACTTTAAGAAAAATAAAAGCTTGAAAATATAAGGAATTTTATACTCCTTAATTTGATATAAGTCTGTAGTGTGAAAACTGTGGAGGTTTTAAAATATTCAAGAAAAACTAAAATGTTTGCCAGGAAACATCGCTGCAACATCGTTACCAATGTTTACTGAGGGCGTTGCCAAATTCGAAAGGTAAATTTATAGAAGTGATAGTAGGCATTAAAAAGATTAAAAATTATCATAAAACATAGGGTCGCAGGATACATTTTTTCTGTGAAAATCGCAAAAACAGATATCGAAGAGACAATTAGCCTGGCGAAGAGAATCGCCCTAAGAATGCAAGGATTTGGAACAAGGTAATTGAGAAGAAGAAGTTTTCTCGTATCTAAATTTTCCATGCGTTCGAGGAATATAAAAGCTGCGATCATTGCAGAATTGATGGTTCAAGGAATATAAAAGCAGCTTATATTCATTAAAGAGCAGTGCAGAATTGATAGTCGATAAGTTTCATTCGCAAGCAACATATTATATTTCACGAATGATGATTATGCGGATATGCGTTTAATTTACGACCGAGCGAATGGTAATGGACGGCTAGCACAAAGAATATACCAATAGTAATATCCAAGTAGGCGTTGTCCACACCACAGTACCTTTGCAAATATTAATAGACGGTTGCGGGAGACAGGATCCTTCAAAATAACGAGGCCAAATGCAGGGCTCGAACGCCTCAGTGGCACAAAGTACTTTGTTTTCTTGCAGCACGTCCTTCCGGATTTACTGCAGGAAATACCGGCCATTGCACCCCAGACCATGTGGTTAATGCATGATGGTACAACAGCGCATTTTTTGAATTCTGTGTGTAACTACCTAGATGATACATATCCTGTGACGTGGTTTGGACGTGGCGGACCTGTTGATTTACCTCCACGTTCCCCGGACTTTATTCCCTTGGATTTCTTCTTCTTGGGCCATATAAAATATCTTATTTATCAGACACCTTTGGATACATTTGAAGATCTCGTAGCACGGATCGTCGTCGCTGAGGGAGAAATCGCAAGCACACCTGGTATGTTTGAGCGTGTCCGGTGGTCCTGCAAATGTGTGCTGTATCTGTATTCCAGCAAATAAATTTTCACCGTTGTTTGCGAGTTTATATTTATTTGAAGATTCTTAACGCCTTGATGCCTACTATTACTCCTCAGAATTTTTCAATAGAATTTTGCAACACCTTCTGTAAACATTGGTGTCGATGTTGCAGCGATGTTTCCTGGCAAACATTTTAGTTTTTCTTGAATATTTTAAAACCTCTTCAGTTTTCACACTACAGACTTATATCAAATTTAAGAGTATAAAATTCCTTATATTTTCAAGATTTTATTTTTCTTAAAGTTTTAATATTTTTACAGATAAGGGTTCTAAACTATTGTGGGGATCGTAAATTATTGAACTTCGTTTTCAATAATTTACGACCCCCTGGTTCATCAAATCGGCATGTTATTCACATGAAAAATTGCCTTTAAGAATGTGCTTTCACTTAAAAAAATTCATAGTTGAAGCATCTTTTGTTATTTTTTTATTAATTTTTACAGCTTCCAAAAGTTTGCCGACTCCTTATATTTTTTCCGATTTTCACCCCCTAAACGTCGTTTCGGACCCCATGTTGTATGGTGATTCTTTATCCTCTTGATGCCTACTATCACCCCTCTGAATTTGTCGGTCGAATTCGGCAACACACTGTATAAGTAGCAATATTCATTTTTCAGCTTCGCTCCTTTTTCTGTAATTAGCAAAGGAATGTTGCCTGTTTCTTACTCTCGAGAGCGAAATAATTGTCCAACCAAAGTTTTGGAACTGTTATATCGTAAAAAGAAATGTAAATCTATTAACGTCGACTTACTTTTTATTTATATTGCAATCACAACACAATCGAACATGTCACAAAACTACATAAAACATAATTTCAAATCATAAAAGTTAGCAAGATAGTATTTTGTAAGAGAAAGGCTGATAATTAAAAAAAAAAGAAAGAAAAATAGAAAGAACTACTGCAAAAGTCCAATTTATAAATAGTTTTCAAACATTAAACACGCAAAAAATAGAATAAAAATGAATTTTAAAATGGAATGAAAAAAAAAACTAATAATTTTTCAAAACTGTATCATTTTCTTCTTTTTATATATGTTTATATAAACATCTTTTTTTTAAAATATGCGTTTTTACAAACATGATTTCTAAATACCTAATGATTTAAATATTTATTTTTGATAAAAAAAGAAATAATAAAATAAAACATTTTTGTATTTTTTGAAGGACTGGAATTTTGTTCATACCATAGGTTAAGAGTATGATAGTTCCTGGAACATTTTATAATATGAATAATGCAGTTATTAACAATATTTAATATGTGATGAGATAATTATATCAAACTCTCAGGATTAAAAATGTTTAATACTGAAATGGGATTCAATGAACTTTGCTACGAATCAAGTTTCTTTCTAAATAAAAGAAAATAGATAAAAGAAACATTTTAATGAAAAGGAAGTTAACTCTTTTAAAAAAGGAGAATTAAGAAGGAGATTAACTCATTTAAATAAATAATATAAACAAAATGTTAAAATGTGCAGCTTTTAAATGTTGATTCGGCCGTAATAAATGCTAGAAGTCGCATAATAAAACCTTTTTGGGCTTCTAATGATGTTAAGAACCTACTTCAAGCTGAGTGAATGCTTGTGGATATATTTGAAATGATGAGAAATTGTTGCATATTGCCTCATATAATATTTTATTTCCCGCTTCTATCTGCTCCAGAGTTTCATATAGATTACCAGTAAAAATCATCCGTTTTCATACGGTTTATCAATAAAAATATATTATGTTTCATAGAATGCTGCAGATAAGTTATCATAACTATATAATATTTTTAATTTATAATAATTGTACCTCTAATTTTACTGGGAATAATACCTTTATAAAAGCAGAAATTATTGAATATTATGACACAAGACAAGAAATTATCCAAGAAATACGCAGTAGAATTATCAAAATCCAATAATTCAATTTAATAGTAGAAAGTATAGTTTTTACTTCAAGTAAAACATGTAGTCCAATAGTCACCATATTTTTCTTTGACATTGTTTTTGACTTCGTTTTTCTTTGACAAAAAAAAAAAAAAAAAAAAAGGAATTCTTTGCTCTAACTACTTCTACATCTAATTTAGTGATAGGATATGGATTTACAGTTCTTGACCCAAGGGAATCTTAAGCTGGTTATTCAACTGAAAATCAAATTTCGATAATGACTGTTGGTGGTTCACTACAGACACATCTAGTTCACTATTGTTTTTATCAATCACTATTCTTCTTAATCAGTTATTATGAATTACGGATCTTTATTCTGGCACTTTCAATGTAATCGATCAAATATGCAAATGTTTATTTAAGAAACAATAACATTTTCTACTTCCTCGACTTCAGTTTTCTTGCTTTAAACCAGATATAAGCCTTCAAATCATTATTAATGACCAACTTTTCATATGTGAAATGTAATACATGAAAACGTTTATTGCAAAAGTTAATTACATGGAAAGTCAACTATCTAACTCTCCGACCCGCCCTAAGGCACACGGATTTAAACCATAAAACTGAATGACCGGACCGCCGCAACAGCAATTGGCGGGAACTGTGGTTGAGTCCTAAGGGCCGTCACCGGTCACGGTACAACGCTCTCCGAAGGAAGTACGTCCCGTCATCGATGGGAGGAGCCAGATCCCCCACCTATTAGTGTACCCTCCAGGGTGGCGAGATCCAACCACCATGCCGGAAGCATCTCATCCTCATTTCAAGGTGCCCCCCCCCCGAAGTTGCCTGCTTCAAAACTTCAAATTATTATGCAGAATAAAAATTTTGAAAAGGCAAATACGTAACTGAGCTTCTGTCCTTATTCACAACATGTTCCAAATCATTCAAATGCCTTATTTCCGAATAAATAATCGGATGGTGCTTCTGAGTTTTTTTAAAAGCTTTTTAATAGTGAATCTTGTTTATAGTTGCAGTGTATATACTTAAGGGAATAATTTAAGTAGAGCAAATGGTATTCCTAAACTTTTAGTCATTGAGAATAGAACATATTAGTGTAACAGACTCGGTAATAAAAATGACGATTTCACTTGTAAATGACGTTCACACAACGTATTAATTGAATACAACGAATTGAAAATGTATCGAATTGGCGCTTAATAAAATAATAACATATACATCAGAAATAGAATACTTATTTAGTTGTGTATATTAGAAATATAAACTGGTTACAAAATGGAAGTAACATTTCTATTTTGTTCGTGGGTGGCTTTCTGATAAACCATTCAAAAATAGCATGTCATTTTGATTTCAAAGGTAAAATTTATAAAATAATTTTTTTTTAAAGGAAAATTGAAGCTCTTAGCAAAAAGTCGTTTTATTGACGATGAATATATATTTAGTCCCATAAAAATATGTTCGACTTTACTTGTTTCCTTTCAATACACCGATATGTAGGTGTTTTTCTTTTTAAATATTTTATTCATTTTGAAAAAGAATGCAAGCTCGAAGGCCTTGTTTTTTTCATTTTTGTGTGTTCCGAAGCGATTTTTTTTTATTTCTTTCCTCACTTTTTCTCTGTCCATTATGCATTCCCACTTATAAGAAAGAAAGTATTGATAAAAAGTTTTTGCTGAGTTAGCAGTTTTGGGGGCTCGAAAGACTGTGAGTACAGCACGCACGAATATTTGAGTTTCTTTGTGAATTTGCACATGAATCGCCCTGGTATTTTTTCCCTTCTTAAACTCTCTTGCTACTATTTCTGTACTTTCCATTTTACAATTTTTGCATGATTTTGAAAATATATGAAAGAGTTCTAAAATGTGTAGAAACTAAATTTTTTTTAAAAAAATGTCTCCTCAAGTTTTAAAAACACAATCGTTTTCTGTAATAGTAAATTCTGTTTTCTTAATAAATTGAAATAGTATAATTTTATGGGAAGTTAAAATATTTATAAACATTTTACTCTGAAATTTATTGAATAAACTATGTAGACTGTGGATTCTTTATAACTCCGCATGTGACCTAACGATGTAAACATGTGCAAATCTTTAAATAGAGGATTTATATCCAAGGATATTTATAAAAAGAATTTTTATGCACTTATATGACATGTTGAAATGCACTTCTCAAACGTGTTGATTTAACAATTAATGAATGCAGCTAACATATTCAAATTCCACTGATAAAAGAATATAATTCTGTTAGCATATTTTTTAATGATGAAGGATTTCTTAAAAATGAAAGATTCTGCTTTTATGACCGAAAGAAACATCGCGATTAAATAAAGCCAACTTTAGATGAGTTCACTGATAACGGACAAATAATTTTGGAATTCTCAATTTATATCGGACTTGCATTGATTTTTCTTACGTCTGGATTTGTTTTGAATCTCTGGAATGAAAAATGTAACAATTATAATTTCTCTGAGCTATAGTGCCTCGATAAAGCTCTATTCCCCATAATATTTTCTTTAATTAAAAGATATCTCTGTTGCTTTTGCCTGCATTGAAAGAATAACATAGGAACCACATAGGCTATTTGCTTTCACTTTTTCGGCATGCCATTTGTCTTAAATCCAGATAAATAATGTAACCTTAACTTTAATTTTATTCTATGGCTCTACAAAAATATACAAAGAAAATAAATGAGAAAATTGCAAATATAGAACTAGTAAAACAAATAAACCACTAGATGCACTTTGTGTTTAATTAATGTGATATAATTTGGTGTTGGATATCCTATCAGCTAGCATCGAATATTGACAGAATTAATGCTGCCACTATATCCCTTTACTTTAACTGATTTTTAAGTCTCATCATCCTGATAAAAGACTATTCCAAATTATTACAAACATCAATTTTCACTTCATTTGCTTAACATGCGCAAGACTTCAATCCGAGGTTTTCGCACCAAACATTTTTATGAAAGAAACACATGGCTAAGAAGCATAAAAATATCTTCGCTATAAAGCCAGGAAATTCAAAGAATGACTTTTCATTTTATGGTAACCTAGCACTTCGTGCGCATCATTTTATGCCGACAATAAAAAAAGTTTGAAGTTCAAATGAGGAGAAGCCGTCAGATTTTAATATCTTCCTAAAACATGGTTCGTCTTATTTTTGTAGGTATTATGCATTCTGTTTTTATGTAATGACATACTTGCACCACTCGGACGGAAATTAATTATGTAATATTTAGTGATGGCGGCATTTTTAGAGTTACTTCTGAGAACAAGCATAAAAGCTAAAAGGTTATTCATTGTAAAAAAAAAAAAAGTAAAACTTCGAAAAAGTAGTTAAATAGGAAGAAAAAGATTCGTATTTCGTCATATCAATATCATGCAAAACTAAGATGTCTGTTTAAGTGCAGGGAAGTCTGAAATGAAATGCATTTTTATTGTATTAATTAAGCCTGTTTCATATTAAAGTTTTATTATTAGAAAAAGGAAATTGTCATTTCATGAGAAACTACGTTCGAAATGAAACTGTACTGACAGGGAAGATTTTCTCACTTCTGCTTGTATTATATGATATCACTAACATATGAAAAAAATTGTGATATACTTTATTAATAAAATTTATAATTTTCTTTAAAATCTTATTATAATCTGACTTTCACTCATTTCTAAATGAATTACCTGAACTAAAAAATAAGAAGAAGTAATTATTATGATTTGTATAAAAATATTTGACTTTCTGACTTGAACATCATACGTTACATAGAATTCATTTTCAAACTGAAATATATTTGGTTATAAAAATATGCAGCTTTGCTGTTTTGTTTTGTTTCAACTAAAGGAAAACACTATATGACATCTTTTATAAATTCAACTTATCACTATTCAGGTATTTCGCTCTTTGAAATTGGCGAAAGCTTTTAAAAATATAGGCCCTTTAACACTCTGCACTCATTAGATGTATTTATGATTTAACTAGAAATAGCACCTCATATCACCCTGAAATTTAAACGCACAAATCTATCAGCATATAATTGTTAAAAATAGTATTAAAATAAAAAAAGAATGTATTCTTTCTATTTAATTTCCATTCAAAGCAATATTTCCATGAATTATTTTTAATGAAAATATAACCATAATAAACTGAACAAAAATGTAAACACTTTTTATTATCTTGTAATATTACAATCTTAGATATTAAGAAATAAGTCTTTTAGGAAAGTAAAAACCAATGAAAATTAATGTAAGTTGGGGTAATTATGAAAATGGGCATCTAGGCGCCCATTTTGGCTTTTTTATTACAGGAATTAAGAATCATGAAATCCACAGATAAGCAACATTCGATATGTCTTTCTTCCAAAGCTACCGTGAAATCCACAGGCGTACTACAGCAATTGAAGCAGGAGAAAATGTTTATATATATATATATATATATATATATATATATATATATATATATATATATATATATATATATATATATAAATCTGCTTATGCATTGAGACACTACTCGTTTCGAACTTATCTGGGACCGAATAGCCTAGTAGTAAGGTTTTAGGCTCGCTACCCGATTCCACCGAAGAACCGTCGTGGAAGCGGGTCTGTTGCACTTTAAATCGGTCGGGACCAAACGTCCTCCCGCTGGTGTGGTATGGAATTTTGGAGAGGGGGTGTATCGTCTTTGTCATATGACCGTGGTTCAAAATTACGAGGTCCGTCCCAAAGTAGCCCTAGTGTTGATTTAAAACGGGACGTTAATAAAACTAAACAAAACTCCCGCTTGTCTGTTTGGTTTTATAATTACAATACAATTAACTAGATTACTATAGTGATTGTACAAGGTAATTTTAATGATTCCAAAATATTTTTTTAATAAAATAATTTATAAAGGAGTGCCCATTTGTCCGATTTCAAAACTGATTTAGTGAAACGATTACGGGGGATTTGAAGAAATGGATACAACAATGCTCAGTTGCTCCATATCTAAATGCATATAATATATTTGTTTTCTTCTTTCTTCAAACCAGGAGAGGAACAGACACTACGCCACAGAGTGCATCCTCATCCTGTCATGGCATACGCGGAATCTTCAAAGTACTTTTTTTTTATTATTACTTTTCATAGGTTTTTGCTATTTTAAAATGTGAGTAAGTAAATGTAATATGTATAATAATTTTTATTAAAATTATTATTTTTCATTTAGCATTTTTTTTGTCGCCTGTGGTGCCAAATATATAACATTTTGATATCTATAAAAAATGACGCTTAGTATCTATCAAAATACTTAAAGAATAAATCACTTTGATTCCAAGTGTAGGAGTTCGGTACTATCTTCGGTCTTCAAACTATCACTAATGATTAAGCGGTTAAATAATAAGATGACAAGGTAGGCATATTACATGTTGCTCATATTCTTAGGATATCATTGGATAGGTTCATAGATACTGGTACTACTCTACTCTAGATAACTAAAAATTGCCTAATTACACTGATGAACAAAAGGAAAAAAAGAGAAAAATGAAATATGTTAAGATATTTTTTTAGCTCAGGATATACTTGAAACTAAGTTAAAATAATACTATCAGCTAAGAAAGATATACTATGGAAACACACACATACAAAAAACATTCAGTTTTCTATGACTCGAGAACTGCGAGTGCTTAGAACTTCAACAATTATGGATAAAGTCATACGGATTTTGTTGAAGATGCATATGACTTTATTCATAATTGAAGGGTTTGCTGTAAAAAGGAGGTAACTCCAATTATTCAAGTTTGTAGAAAGCCGTAAAAAAATGTTTGAAAATTCTAAATTCCAAATTGTGTGAAGATTTTCCATTTGATCAATCTCCTTAATTGTTCTTAAGCATTATGACAGTATTTTCACTCAAAAATATATTTTCCAGATGACGTGGCACATGTTGGAGCTAACTCTTTCTTGCACCAAATAGATACTCTGTCTACCTCCATTAAAAATGTTTCACAATAAAAATGCAGTTTACTACAATATTATTTTATTTAAAGTAAACTAACAATATATATATGCAACTTGGCTTTAAACACACACACACACACACACACACACACACACACACACACACACACACACACACACACACACACACACACACACACACACACACACACACACACACACACACAAGATACATAACGTTAATCCCTATTAAATTCACTAATTAGAAAACATAAGTCAGCGTTTTAAAGCATGTTCACGTTTATCTTATTTAGGACAAGAGCTTAAATTAGATTTAAAAAAAAACTGTTTATAAGTCAGATTATCTGAAACACTCTGAATCGAATGCAAATATAGACGATAAAGACCTTCTCGGAATTGCTGTAAAAAATCAAAATTTGTATTTTTTTAACTTTTGGAACCAAAATTTAAATAGTGTTACGCTATGAAGAACACTCTATGAACGCTATGAAGTGAAGAACGCTCTATATTCTAAGAAAATCCCAATACTAATTTTAAGTTTTAGACGGTATATGCTCAGTTATGGCAATGGAAAACTGGTTATCAGTAAATATGTATTTGAGTTCCTCTTTTGACGAAATATTTTGATTGAGATTATTTCGTATATGGATTTAAATGTATTGATATGTTAAGCATTTTGGCATATATATAGAAGCAGAAAAATTCAAATTCAAAATCAATTTACAATGCTCTAAAATATATATTCACTTACCAATCTTATTATATTGATTAAGCTGTAAGAAATAACTAGAGAAACAACTGATATTTCCATAAAAAATTCAATACTTCAAAATGAATTAAAATCTTTTTATAAATCAGAACCACTTTCTTTTTCATTGAAAAATTGATATAAAAACGAAGCTTTCAATAATGAATCCGAAGTGCATAAACTGGGATTTTCAAAATTGCGCACGCACCAACAAGGCAAAAATCCCACAATAAGGAACTAGATACTTTACTATCAGAACGCGGTGTGTTTCTCTTCGCATATGATTTTACAAATATCTGAATTCCCTTTATGTATTACAGAAGGACCATCTGGACTTTAAATTGTCTTTCGTGTTACGTCTCTTTTTTTTTTCTTTTACTTTTTTTTCTTTTCTTACCAATTTCGGAAGTTCACATATTTGTATTTCAAAAGAGTTCGCGATGGGCGGGAGGCGGGTTGCCTGACAACTTAAGAAGGAATTTGCGGGTACTTCTATGTAATATCAAACACATCGTATCGGATTCTTTTAAAACGTCAACAAATAAATAAAAGATTTAAGCTGAAAGCATCTGGATCTTTAACTAAAGTTAATGTTTGAAATTCATGCGATGTTAACATAAGTGCTATATGTTTAGATTATTTAGGATTCAGTTTAGTGTTTAGTTAAGTATATTTCAGTTACGTTTTCTAATATTTATAAATATTTAATTGTTTCAAACGATAAATTTAATGCTATTAAGTATTCATGTAAATTTAGATTGTCATTAAAAGCTGTTGAGTTATATTAAACTGTATTAGAAAATAAAATTCAATTCGATAAATATACTTTTGGAATCCTCATACATATTCAAAAAAAAAACTATAGAACCATTTGACTGCACAATATTCACCTTCAACATTTTTTGTTCAATTCGAAATAACCATTTGAAACGCAGAAATTATTTAAAAGAAAGATAAGTAGTTTGAATTATTTCGAAACTTCTGAGGTCTTTTCTGTATTTCATTGATTCTTTTAACTCCTTCGTTAAAAAAAAACTTGTGAACCGTCAAAATATTTCTTTAGAGGTCATATATCACAGGACACGATGGTGGAAATAGAGTTTAGGCCTCCCATTTTTATTAAAAGTCGCCTTTGTTCCATCTCCAACTTCCAGGTCTAATATTATCTTTAAGTAGCTTTATAAATATACTAATTATGAATACATTAAAAGATAAAAATGAAATATTACAAGGAGGCTTGGTTTGAAGTTTTTGTAGGTCAGTAGGAAGAAATATCATCGAATGAACTACTCTCCTCATTCTACACTTGAGCAAACTAGAAAGAAACTTCAGTGTCATCAAACACTTCTTGTTAACGCGGTTGTCTTGAAAGAAATGGCTTACATCAAAACATTTCTATCTCTAATTTTCTGTACAGTTAGATTAAAATGGTTTATAAATACTAGGAGTATTCAGAAATTAAGTTCCGTGAAGGAATTAAGAAAAAGGAAATTATTGTTAGAAAAACACTTTTATCGCATTATGAAATATAATGCCTAAGATATTTTACAGCATAGTTGCCACCATTGTTAAAGTATTTATCTTCACAGGGCACGAGCTTTAATATGCCCTTGTCATAGGAAGATGCCGCCTGCGATCATGAAGTGAACGTGAAATGTGAGGAAAATGCTTTGGAAGTGTCGTAATGGTGAATCTTTGATTCTCCTTCATTTTCTGTTCAACTTCTGTAAACAATTTATCACCAATTAGAGCCAATTTATCATCAACCAGCCCACTTCATTCTTTCTCTTGAACGTCTTTCATTGGAACTTCCCAGTCACTTCCTTACCATCAACTCACTCTTGATTTCTTTGTTTTCATTTGTCTGTGAATTTCAATTGGTTTTATGTTACGAAAGCGGAACGTAACTAGCATGTTACAGCTTTTGGAACATTTCAAATGCTCAACAAACAGCTAACTGTTACGTTATTATTATTATCTCTTCATATTTAAAAATAATATTTTTTTACTAAAAACCTTTTATAATTTTTCATATTGCTGATCATTTCATTGCTTTTAGAAATGTGTCGTTTAAAACAGTGATGCTTTCCTCAAAGATGAAGATTTCATGAACAGAGATGCTTTCATGAAAATAGTTTATAGAATTTATCAATTAATGAAAGCTAAAAATGAAATTCTAGAAATATAATAAAAATATACATAAAGAATTCGCTAGAATGACATTTAATTTGATGATTAATACCATTCGAAAAAATGATTTAAGTAGATATTTTTAAAAAATTCCCTTTCCTCTGAAGTGCTTATTATTTTTATAATTCGTATTTCATAGGAATTGTCAAGTGAAAAGAATTCTGTAATTTCTGTAAATTTTCGTTTACTAGTTAATTATTAAAAAGGAATTTTTGTTCGTTTATCTTTTAATTTCTTAATAATATTTTTCCAAACTTGTATTTTCCAGTTATTATTTTTTATGTTTCTTTTTAATGACTCATTTTCAGCTGAAAAAAGGAAAGATGATTATGGAAGATAATTAAAAGTGTTTCAATTTCTGCCATTTAAGTACAGAAAATTCTGTCTACAAAAACATTATTGATTCAAATTTCAACACATACTATATTTTAAACTTGGATTTTTTAGAAAATACATATTCATGGTTTAAAGATGCCCCAACATAAATCCAATCAACTACTTTTATTCTTCATGTTTGCTGTTAGAAAATGCAGTATGGTAATACAATAAAACTGACATCAGATGTGTTTCAATATTGAAGTACAACTACTACTGAAGTTATAAATTGAAATTTATGTTTTGGGTGTTTTTCATGATTCAAATTGCAAATTTGCATAAAATGCATTTTTGGAATCCCATCCTTTCTCCCAATGTGTAGAGAAAAAATAAAAAATTGTAGCGAGCTTTATAGTTTTGCACAATTTTCTTTGCATCTTTGTGAATTTGCATTTCTCTATGCTAGATCAGAATAATATTTCATGGCATTCGTTCAATTTAAAGCAGCAGTATATATTCTTTACACTCAAAAAACTAATAGTTGAATCGTTTATAACAGTACAAACTTAGAGATTTTATATTAAAATATAAAATTGCTTGAAAAATATACCCTTTTCAATTTTGAATGCGTATTGCCTATTTTATATAGTACGGTTGATAAGTTTTATTTACTTATCATATTTACAATGAAGTGAATGAAGCAATTTTTATAAAGGAACTGTTACCCTTCTTTATTATGGTATATCAAAAAGTGTTATTGCTCTATTAGACAATTTTTTCCTGTTCAATCCATAGACTGTTCATTCTTGGATTCATCAATCCTTCGCAGTTTCACGAATGCATGAGAGAGCGTCCAAAAAGGGTTGAGAGGTAGAATGAAAGGAGCAGATGTTGATATTTATTAAGAGTGAACTGAGATTAGGAGGCAGTAACAACCGCTCACTTTGTTTCGTATCACCCCATAGCGAAGAACAATCGTTAAAAATGCTAATCATGGAGTCCCGAAACGAAAAATGCTTACTAATTTATGAATCATGGTTAGATGATGGCAATCTCTATTAATAATAAAGAGGAATGTGTGCGTGTCTGTGTGTGTTGACGCACTATAGGGCAGTCCGTTTGATGTAAAGCTACCGAATTTGACACATATATATTCAAGAGTAAAGGCCTGCAACAAAGAGCGATTTTTTGACAATTTTAACTAAAATTTTAAACTAAACATAAACATAAACTAAAACATAAGCTGGATTTTGGAGTTTTACCGCAATAACTTCTAAAATTATTACAGCATAAAAACGAATTTTACTTCATTTTTAAATTCAAAGATTGTCTTTCCAATGATATTATTTAATAGTTGTAAAAATGCTTTCTGTTTTTTGACTATTTTTTAAGCCTATTTTTTGCCTCATTTCTAAAAACAGATTACATTGCTTCTCTGAAATTCAAACCGTTTTCGTTGTTCTATATATTTAATCGTATGATTTTCTTTATTGTTGAAAACTAAAAATGAAGAATGCCGTTTAATATCTGTGTAGTTCACAAGACGAATATAAAAGTAAAGTTACCATATCTCGAAATTTAGAAGATAGATGAATCTCATAATTGCATTTTTAATAGCTCTATATTTTGGAAATGTTCTCCATTAGAAAGGTTTATGTGTCAATGAAAATAACAGAGCTTCAATGCCAGGCAATTGGACGGAGTGATGAGAAGAAACTATATCTAAATGATTTAATTAAAATTAAATATAACTAGTATTCCCAGCCAACCAGCTGGTCGTCAAAGGCAACTAGTCAGTAATGAAACCAGTTCTATTAAGTGCAACCAGTTGTGATGAGTTCATTGTATCCTACAGATAGTGTAGAAAACTCGATATGAACTTACGATCTGATGATCAAGAAACCTAATACTCGGCAATTAAAAAAAAGAAGTCTAAACATATGCATTCGTTGAAAGTAAAGAAAAATTCGTTTGAATAGCTAGTATATTTTTATAATTCGCATATTCATATGAAATTTATTTTTGAAACTTAAACTCCTCTTTCAACGAGATTTTACAGAAAGCTATATGCTTCATTAAATGAGAGTACAAAAACGAATGTTTTTCAAATTAAAATATGAATCGCATAAATATATGCTCCTGACATCTTGCGAATGAACTTGTATTTCAAAAGAGTTATGAATCTTCAGTTTCTTTTTAGACATTAAATATGGCAACTAAACAGAAATCAAATAATATCTACTTTAGTGACAATAAGAACACAAAGATATTTTATGCTTTTTTTCCATTTTTAAATCCAAATTCATATATGATATATTAGTTCTCTTAGATCATTGAATAAAAAAGAAGACGACTCATAAAATTCTGCTCAAGTATTATTAGCTCTCATTTTAACGCCAGCGTTTATTATTCAAGTGGATAGATTTCTTGATAGATTACTTTTAATATCATGATATACGAAAAAAAGATATTATTTTGCCTTAAAACACAAAAACTTATTTCTTAAACTTTGCTGAAAATTTTATTTCAGTTCATTGAGAAAAAAATTTGAATTAATAATTTTAAAAAAAATGCCAAAAAAGTAGGATAGCAATATTTTAATACACGAAATCTGATGATACTATAGACTGGGGCATAAAAAAGGTGTCATATTTTTCTATATATTAAGATAAATTAAAAAATATAAAAATCAAATTTATGCCTGAAAGAATTGAATTTATTAAATAAATCGAAAAACTGAAACGTTTTATGCAATCTGTGTTAGTTTTTCTACAATTTAGAGCAGAATAAAATGCAGTTTTCTTTCCCTTAAAATGCTGAATCATATGCAGACCCTTGGCTTATATTTAGGCACAGTTATGTATCCCTCAGGCTTAGTAAAAGCCATTACTTTTCGAATGTTACCGTCCATTAGTTCTTCCGGATAGTACTGCTGGCTGCATATAAAAGTTAAAAGGGTGGATCACGTAGAAGAATAACCGCATTCTTACATTTTTCAAAACAACCAGCCTCTTTAGGGGATTTCTGAAATGGAGTAGTTGCGATTATCCATTCTCCCAAATCCCAAGAATATAAATACGCCATACCAATACATAGACTTATTTGTGAAAATGCAAAGACGTATATAATGATGCAAAGGAATGAATAAATCTGTTATCGAAATCAATGAGCTAAAAAAGTTACATAAAATTCAGCAAAGGAAACAAAAAGCACAGGATGTACAGGAAATGAAATGAATTTGAAAGGACAGTAAAACAGTTAGAGAATTAAAAACAACAAATCTAAAGCATGAGCAAATAGATTAAAATGTTTATTTGTTTAAAAATGTTTTGATCTGAATTCAATTTTATTGTGTATATTCTTTTCAATGTAGAAACAATCACATTAAGTAGATTTAACAATAAATAGATACAAGTAGCAAAACAAAATATTAAATTAAAAAATTAACTGTTACTAAATGTGAAATCAAATTTAAAGAACAGTTTTTGATTCCTGGATATTAGTTGCCATGGAACTTAATAAAGATTTAAAATGCAAATAATTTATCACCCTATTAATTTTTCATTTTCTTTCTATTCAAAGACCACACCTAGAAAGTGCTAACACCTATAAAGTTCATTAATTAAAAACCAGAAAATGGTAATCATATTTTGATATTTAACATAAAATTACAGAATGAACTAAAAAAAGCGACAAAAACATTGCTATGAATCATGAAAAAAAAAATTAATGGCATGAAAACATAATCAATATCTGCAGTAATGAAGAAAGAATTATTTTGTTTCTTATTGATACATCATTGCTTTGAAGACTGCAAATATCCTAGTATTCCAAGATAGTATTTTTCCTTGGCACATTTCAGAACTGTTTTTCTTTAATTTATTTTGAATTATGAGTTTTATAGCGTAGGAAAAATGACCATCATTTTAATAAACTCGCCCTACTGTATTATAGCATATATTAATAATAGGGTCTAGATTAAATTTCTGATTGACTGCATCAAAGTTTTAATATTTTTAATCTGTAGCCACAATTTTACCGCACGACCTGCTTAGATCGACTCTTTATCGTTAGGCCCATCTTTCCTGTTCCAGAAGAGTTGGAACAGATGCAAGCATTGTCCTTATACAAGCTTCTTAATTCATTCCAAAAAATAAATTTCGAGAAACTACTTTGTTCCCTTGTCAAATCATGCTGATTATTCTTCTTGCCATGAAAATTATACAAATTCCATTGATTGTAATCAAAAATGTAACTTGCAGTCAATGGTTGTCATACATTGTTTTTCATCAAGTGTATTAAGAAATTTTATATAATTTTGTACTGGAAATTTACAGTTCAAATTAATGCATTACAGATTGGTTTCTTCAAAATATTCAAGTATTTTTATGAAAATATTTGCATAAATCCTTTCCTTTGATTTTTTATGGTTGATGTTAATTTCAAAACTTTTCTCTCATTTCTTCTCCTCAGAGTTTTTATACTGGCTCTAGATTCCACAAGAAATATATTTAACGGGTTGACTATTCATTCCTTGGCTAGAAATACTCATTCTATTAGTTTATTTGCATTTACTACTATTTAAAAAGCGACATAAATCTCAACAACTGAAAAAATTTACTGTACTTCGATGACTATAATGTACATAAATTATAATAGTACATAATAACTAATTAATAATATAATTTAAATTTATAGAGGAGGCTAAAAAGTTTCAGCATGAATCGAAATAATTTTTGTTTCACAATAATTTTAATACATTTTCGCAAAAAAAGTTCAGAATGGAATTTGGTGGGTTTTTTAGTGTTTTGTGAATAGCATTAAAATATAATTTCAATATTATATATTTATTGAAATGTAAAAATGTTTTTCTTCTCTTAAAGCTTTTTGATAGATACATGAAACCACATTCGAAAGCTTTAGTAAAGTATCACAATAACTAACCTAAAACAAAACGATACATAAGAATTATTTGTTATGTTAGGTAATTCTAAAAAAGAGCAAAAAAATCATCTAGTATTCTATTAAAAGAATAATTGCATTAATTCTTCCTTTATGAAATGATTGCTATTCAGTGGATATTGTTTTCTTTCCGATCTTTGAAAGTAGATTTCCAACACCATTAACTTTCTGTAGATTTGATTTTATTGTTTTTAACTTTCACAAATTTTTAGTAGAAGGGAATATTAAATTTTTGAAGTAAAATGTGGTACGATTTAGTGGCTTTTAATAATCATGGAATGTTATTTTAAATGTATCTACAAAATACAATTTTATGTTTCGACTTGAGCTCATAATTTGGATATTTTGCATATAACGTCAGACATAAATATAAAAGTGGAGCATATCAAAATATTTGAACATAATTGGTCTTTCAAACTTAATGCAAAGAGAGTAAGTTAATACTGGGTTGTAATGAGGAGCTAAAGAACAGTAATTTTTACGAATGTGAGTAACTAATGAGTCATTTTTAAACACAAATGAAAAAGTCTAAAAATTTATTTTTAATAGCCTTTTTGATGTGCGAATTCCATTTATAACGTTTCAATGCTAATAATTAAATTCTATTTGATTTTCTTCAAATATATTGGGATTAAATACAATAAAAGATTTATTTGTACCGCCTTCGAATTGAATTGTGCATATCTCCAAATAATTCATGATAATACACAAACTGAATGACATTGTTTAAATTTAAACTGTATTTTATTCTAAGAATAATTCAAGAATAAACAAAAGTTGCCAAGAAGTATTCCATTATTAGATTCAACTTTTTATTGACTCACTTTAAGTTTGAATTGCTGGTGATCAAATGTCCTCAAGTTGGTGCAGAATGAATGGGAGCTTATTTTGACTACGGTTCGATACTCGCATAGCTTGAAAATGCAAAGCAGATAAATATAAATGCATATCAACATTTCTTGACGTGGCTAATAATATATATTCTTAACTTTTTAAATAGGATTGGGTAAAATATATCAATCAACTTAGCTGTAGACAGAAAGAAAGTGACAGAAACAGTATAAGTAGCTTTCATTTGTTCTTATGAAACATATGCATTTAAATAATAATACGACATTTTATGCTTATCACTAACTATTAACTATAACTATAACCTCGAATTTTGAAATAATGTATGCCTTGAAAACTTATGCAAATAATAACATATGTTAATAGCAGGTACAGTAGGTTATTTTTAAATGACTTATGAGGTTCTTAGAAGGTAATCAAGTTTTCTCAAAATAGTAGTAAATGCGTAAAAACTTTGTCTAGTTGAATAAGATTTCTTAGTGTTTGTTGGCTCAGTCTTATTGACTCTTTTGAAAATAATTTGTCATTCTTACTAAAGAGACAAATAATGTTATTATATTTTGTTAATCAGCGTTCTTTTCATATAACATGTTGTTTTTTAAAATTTTACATTTTTTTCATTTAAATTATTTTCTGTTGTTTTTAATATCAATTATTTTTACTTCAAAGACAACAGCAATAATTTACCTACGGATACATTTGGTTTTGATTGTAAGGGCCATAGAATCAACACTACTCCATAAATTAGCATAAATTTGCCTCTATTTTAGCGGAGTTCATGGCCAAATTTAAGTTTATCACTCAGTTAGGAACCCAACTAAATGTAACCAATCATATTAAAAAGTTCTTTTCATACGTTCTCAAAAAATAATTGTAATAATGAAAAATATGCTTTGGATTATTGCTTTTTTAATAAATTTGAATTTATAAAAGATTAAAACATGTCTCTAAATACGCGATCATCTTATTGATGTCTGTGACTTGCCACAACAAAATATTTAAGTTCAATAATTAATATTCCATCTGAAAATATATACAGGGGACGTTCTATTGGTAATTCGTAAGAAATATTTGAATGCTTTTATCACTGAAATCTTTGATATTTGATACAAATGTACCTTAAAGCTTGGCCAAAATCAACTAATCCAAGCTTAATTTTACTGTTTTGTGAGTTTTCATCATTACTTATTATTCTTACATACTCACCAGAGGAAGGAAGGCAGCCATCAAAAATTTATATATGGGCCCACTCATTTTTCCCAGATTTATGATAGTTAATTTACTTCTCTGATTTTGAGTGGCTAAAATATTAAAACAAATTTTTATTAATAAATAACAATCAATATATTAAAAAACGTGAAGTTGAAAAGGAAAAGAAGCTTAGCTGTATTCGCTTTAAGCATAAAATCGGGATATTTGAAATCTTTTTTTCTATAATAGTTTTGTACAATAAATTTCTTTTATACTGAAAAATTACTTTACACTATAGTCAAATATTCTTTAGCATTTGAGAAGACTTTCCAAATAAATGAAATAAGGAGGACCGTCATCTTGAGAGACGCCATCAAAGTTCATTTACAGGGACTTCTTCCGTCTAACATTCTGAATATTTATGAGGAGGAATCCAGAGGACACAGATTTCAACCTTATCATTGAATCTTTCTTTGAGTAGATTTTTTCGATAAGGTTTTCTCGCTTTCTCATGATAACAATCTAATCACACTATGATGACTGAATCTTATTTTGCTGACCTTAACTGCTTCAACTATACTAGAAACGCATGGCAAATTTATTTTTGGATTTGCCTAGAATATAAGCACTAGTGTAATAAATGTTATTCAGATTGAAGAAGTAATGGAAAAACGTTATTGAATGCGCTTAAAAAATTATATTAATATTCATGATGGTTTCCAAAGAAAGAACTTTGATGTTAGATATTTTGTAGATGAAAAATTCACAGTTTGCAAAATTTTAGAGGAACATAATAATTTCAAATTCTTACTCCTTAAAAATATGTAAAAATTTAGTTTTGTTTAAAAAAATGTTTTTAAAATAAGAACTCGACTAGTTTCGAAATATTTTAGGGGACGGTATACATTTGCATCTATTTATTTTGATTTAAAAAGTATTTCAAAATTGGTATAAATATGAAGGTTTTTATTTTTTTGAAATAGTATTGCTTACAGTTTTCTTTAGCTTTCAATAATTAAAACACATTATCTTCATATTAAGCCAGCTGTAAATAGTTCCCTTATTCTGATTCAATGGTTGTTATAAAATGACTGAAAATGAAGATTAAAATTTTGTTAATGTTTTCAAAGTTTACACACTATTAGTTAATATACAATATTAAAATATATTACGTGTTTTCTCCAAAAATAGAATGAATACATGAGATACATTAAAAAACTTCTAAATGAATTATTTTCTGCATTAAAATTAATCACTTAAATTTTGTTAATATAATTTGCTTAGTTAAATTTAAGCAAATCCTTTTTATTAAATTTATTATGTATTAGACAATTATTCCTTTACAATGGGTTTTTAAACAAAATCATATTTCCATATCATATTTAAGGATTTTCTTGACTCATATGATTATAACTTAAAATATGTTTCCATTTTCAGCTGGCTTATTTTCCTGCAATATTCCAAAATTATGAAATCTGTTTCATTAAAATTAAAATTCCATTTGAGAAAACAACATCAGAAAAAATTCCCAATATAATATCTCCGATTATTTTTCTGAAATGGAAGCATGTGTTTAAAGTCTAATTTAGGTTATTAATTCTAAATTCAAATCAAAAATTATTTAAATGATGAGACATTTTTTTTAAATGAATGGAAGAAACTAAATCATCGTTGCTACAAAATTGGATACTTTGCCATAGTTAATATATTCCACAAAGTGCAAATAAATATCCAAATTTGTTATGTTAATAGTATTTCGTGTTTGTGAAATCAGTGAAGAAAGATACTTTATCACAAGATTTCTTCAGTTTTAATGTGAAATGATTTATATACCAGTATACTTTCACTAAGTAGTTTTGGCATCGCAAATTCACTTTGAGATTCTTCAAGTAAGGGGAAGGAATATATTAAAAATAACTGTTTTTCTGAAGGAAGGAAAAATTGCTTAATTTTTCAAATGAATTTCTTTTATAAGAAACACAGATTAAATATGACATTTAATTCTTCATCCTCTTATTTAAAGTGGGTTTGAGGTTAGCTGCAAATCGAAAGTATTTACCTATCATTATTCATTAAGAATTCTAGATTAATAAACAAATATTTTATTAGTTTATAAGGTACTTCTTTCCTTTAAAACTTAACTGGTTTTACAAAATAATATTCCATTTCATAGTAATTATTTTATTCAAAGTTAATTTGAAATTAAATTAATATTTAGTTTTAGAAATTCGATTTTATCCAAAATATTAAACAATTCATTTTTTCGTTATTCTTAGAATCCTCATTCTTCTCCAATATCTAAATATTTTATTTCTTGAATGTTTTTCACTTTATTTTAAAGTAAATGAATAAGTAACTTGTAATAGCGGTGAAGTGAAATAAAATAGTTAATCATTTCCTCCATTTTTGTAGAGATATAATTTCAAAAAGAAATTAGTAGCTTATGCCACAAGATTAAAAAAAGTAAAATGCTGAAATAGAAGAATTATTTAAATATAGGAATCTGCGAAATGCAAGAATTTCTGTTTAGAAAAATACAGAAAGAGTGGACGTCAGGCCTAAGAAATGGAAACGTCAGTTCTTAATTTCTTTCCTTTGTTATTCCCACAAAATCTTAAGTAAGGTAAAATGATCATAAAATTGATCACTTTTAACTTGACAAAATACACGCCTTAAATTATATGAAATAGCTGCAATTTTTATTTGCTTCTTTCTTAAGCAGTAAAACTGAGTAATCACTATTTTTTTATTATGAGGATCAATTTACCACATGGCATAGGGTAAAATGATCATAGAAGAAAATAGGTATATTACACATAGAAATCTTACCGTGTCATTAAGATCAAAGGGATGCTATGTAAAACATATTCATTATTAAACATATTCGTTTAGAAATTTTAACATTTCAATCAAAATATAATATTTTACATATCAAAAATTAAAAAGTATAATACCATATAGTATCGAACTTGGGCTCATGTAGTATCTGGATATTCTGCTCATTTTCAATTTCATTTACATTTTCTGAAAAAGTTAATTTTCCTTGAAGAAGAGATTTTAACAAGAAATTGCTGTATATAAGCCGTTTCTTGCTTACAAAATTTGACCAATTGAAATTTTCATTAATTTTTTCCCTTAGTACTATATTAATATGCCACAACCAGCAAATATTTTGTCTGATGGAATTGCTATTGGTACTTCCATTTTTCAATCGTTCTTTGACTTTCTTCTCAGTTGCAGTATTGAATTTCATTTCTAACATAGATTTTGGAGAATAGCTTGCTTTCTTCATTTTATGGCCTGAATACTCTTCACAAAGAGGGGCTGTAACTTGATCTGCAGTCAGAACTTCACCTATTGTTACCTGCACGTATTTTTTTTTTTTTTTTTTTGTCTTCGAATTTTTCAGTGCAATTTCTCTTTCACTCGGTGCTGAAGATGATGTTGGTGAGAGAATGTCCAGTTTTAATACTTTTGAACAAAACACGACAGTTTTCGAATTAGTAAAAACATCATCTTTTTTTGGAAACTGCAGCAGATTCCACTGCCCCCTTTGAAGTTGAAGGAGGAGTATTGTGTGACGGTTGCATTACTATTCGGATCTTTACTTCAATTTTATTGACTGAGCAGAGTTAACAACATTGAAAACCTTTACAAAATTTTGTGAAAAGAATTTAAATAAACTTTAAAAGGATTTAAAAAGTAGATTTAGAAATATTCTGCAGTCTACTCTCCTGAAACCATGTGTTTAAATTTTTCATTCACTTTTTCTTTAAATACATAAGCAATTCAAAGTGCTAATTGCAACATATTTTAAAATTATGTCTGATTGATGAATACAAATTATATGAGTACAAAGAAGTGCATGATATGAGAAAAAAGCACTTCTTAGAGTCTACACTTTTACACTCAGAGTAGAGAGTGGAAAAGACATTGTGGAATGCTTAATTAACTTGGAAAAAGTACTCAAAGTCATATGCCAGGGATAAATATAATATATTTGAAAAATAAAAATATCCTTAATTGATGCGTACCGACAATTATTCCTTAAAGGTTCGCTTATATGTTATTTGCCTTCTTATTGTTTATTTTTAATTTGCTGAAGGATACTGCACACCGCGTTCCAAAATGTCAAGTACTTGACTCCGTTTGGTGACCGTTGGAGGGCTTTCTTCTATATATTCGTCTCCGTAGGAATCAAGGCTTATTGCTTGGTCCTGTCCACGAAATTCTCAGGTATTTTCAACCTTTTATAAAGAAGCTTTGAATGTTTCAACTGCTCTGCAGAATTCTGTTAAATCCTTTTGGATTAATTTTCATACCTGTTCAATGCTCTCTTTAACACTGAAATTGTATTTTTTAAATTCATTTTGTTATCTAATGATAACAAAATGAATAAAGAAAGGTGCACAGGCAACAGTAGTTTGCAATACAAAAGAATTCAAGCCAGACCTGGCAGCATTGCAGTCTGTTTAAATCAATCCAGATCTCCTTATCCAGACAAAAGAATATGAATTCCATTTCATGGGAAAATACTTAACAGATATATCCTTATCAGTGGAGCAAGAAGCTCCAAGAACATCAATTGTTAACGCTGGTTGAAAATGGAAGATCGGTCAATTTTCTACCTCGAATCAGATAACATTAAACAATGCAGTGTTCACGCTAAATGAATATTTTTGTATACATAGGAATATATTGGTTAGAGACCAGGGGATAATATAAAGCGAATGTTAAAGTTATCCGCTGTCGCATTAAGAGGCGTCCGCTATATTCATATGTAAAGTGTATACATATATAAAAATTATATTGTTTAAATTTTTCATAATTTCAGATAATCTTGATTATAAGATAGCTAGATTATTTGATTAGAAAAATAAAGTTTTAATTTTATCAGAATATATGCATGTATCCCCTGTTTCTCAAGAAATCAGACAAAAAATGTCTAATTATACTCCAACAGATAAGCCTAACACATTGCTCATTTTATCTTACCTTTCTTAACCTACTCTAAAATAAAATGAATGCAGCTTCCTTAGATATAAAATTATATTCCATAAGAATAGCATTAGACAATATATCATAAAATATTCATAACTTTAATTCACAAAAATGGTAGAGTAAAATAAACTTTAAGCTTCCATAAACAGAATCGAACTTAAAATCAGAAGTATGCCAATTCATGTTTAAAAAATGTTGCCAAATCAAAAGGTTTAGTTAAAAATATTGCTTATGAAACACAAGATCTTGAAAAATCAGCATGCCAATTAGATAATTAATTCGGCAATCACTCTCTACTTTTTGGAGACAGTCTAATCTACTCATTCATTTATCCCTCTTTAGTCTGTACTTTTACTTTCTAATGATTCCTTCAAAATTGTTTTGATCAATTATTGAAAAAAATGCAAGATTTATTAAAAAAGGGTTCAACAAGTGATACTAATGGCATTACAGATAATTCAAAAAGATTTATTAATTAGCACCCCTATAATATTACATATTTAACTAAAAATTTCATTTGTTCGACTTTAAAAATATTTTCTTCAGATTTAACCGAGAAAATTAGGTCTTGGTTATATATTTTATGAAAAAAAAAATTAATTGAGATATTAAAATATAAAAATTAAAGTTCTAATTTAATTTTCATTCATTTTTGTTTTGTTATGAAAACACTTGAAAAGTTCAATATGGATGCATTGTAGGATATACATTCAATGGACAAATATTTATTTATCGATTGAACTTCCTACAAAATTCTATGTAATCATTATTCTATGAAAAAAATTTTCTAACCTTTCTATTTCATTAATTTTTCATTTTTTTAAAAATATTATAGTTCATCACTTTTGTTAAATGTTATTCTAGTATTTGATTGCTTAGTCGTTTGGAGTTGTTTTATCAGCTTCGAAAGCCTTTAAAGAAAACATTGCTTCAAGTCTCAATTATTAAGTCTGTAGTATGAAGTATGCATACAATTTAATATTCAGCCTTTCAAAGAAAAGGAGGGATTCTGATATTTGTCGATTAATTCTAGAGTTTATTCTGCTTAAATAAATGTGCATCTTTTTCCAATTCCTGCGATTTGCAGTTTGGATTTTAACATTCGTAGCATCTTCTAGAAAATGTTACAATTTTTTTTCAAATCAAATTTGTTCTTCTTTACAATAAAAGCGTTGTATAAACATTAATACTATTGATTAAAGATTCTTATAAATAGGTTTTCAATGCTAATTAATCGTAATTGTTAGCATGTAGATTTAATTAAAGTTAATTACTAGGAATCATTTTCCAGGCATAGGTAAATGATACGACTTAACTTTTCATCTGTTATTTTATATATCACAATATTCAATGTAATAAGTGAATAAAATAATTTTTAATAAAATGATAAGTTAATGAAACCTCATAGAAATATCAGAAACTATTTTCAAAACAAGTAATTTTCAAATTTAAGAAGAATTGATGTTTTTTTTTATAAAGGATTGCATTTTTTTAAAGTTTGGTTTAGTTATATTAACGTCCCGCTTTAAAACAACAATAGGGCTATTTTGGGGCAGACCTTGTAATTTTGAACGGTCAGCTGACGAGGAAGGCACCTGAACTCGCATCCCCATCTCCACGCTTCCGATCCACACTGGCAGGAGGGCGTGTGGTCCCGGCGTATTTAATGTCCACCAAACCCGCTTACTCGACGGTTCTTCGGTGGAGTCGGGTACCCAACCTGAAATACTCCAGTTTCGAAAACGAGACCTTTCCACAGGTCACCGCAGCCCTTTAATTTTTTTTAATGTTGTAAATATGAAAATAATTATAAATGGTATTTACAACCATTACAATTATTCTCTTAAACAATTTTTCTTATATTTCTCCTTTATAAAGGGCAAGTTTTGTTTTAATCCCTAATCACAGATATCACTTAAAACCTTTATCTTGGGGAAAATTTCCTTATTTCAATAATCTTGATTTCTAGAATAAATGTTTTAATTTGCTCATAATTTATATATTTAATGATTTAATAGAATATTAAATATTCTAACTTGCATAGCAATATCCTTTACATAAAAATAAATATTTTAATCATATCTTCTTGTAATCTTAAATTTTTGTCTGGGCCGTTTTTGCATCACAAATACTTAACGAGTTTGAAGGGCGTTGGTGAACCAGTTCTTACACTTCGCTTCATTTCGAGGTACGTTATTTGTGTGCCACTTTTTCTGAGATGATTCCCATTCCAAATATTCAGGGAGAAAGTCCGACTGAGAAGCTTTGTAATATTACTTTTCAAAGGAAGCATTCTCATTGTCATCATAGAATACGTCTAGCATCATCATGCTTTCATCCTCACAACATAGACAAGCAAAGGTTCCGCGTCTTGAAAAGTTAGAACATTGAAAACGTTGATATTTTGAAGACCCGAATAGTTAGGTAAACACAGTTTGATTTTCAAATTCCTATAACCTGATTTTATTGACTCGGGTTAGAAGCCATGACATATGTACACTGAAGTTTCAATATCAGAAACTTGCCCAACTTTTTGTACACAAATATGTCGAATGTAGTCATTGATGGACTTTTTAACTTTTCATTGATTTTTCTCAATCGGTGCGTTAAACACTTCATGAGAAATGATCCCATTAAAAACTAAAGTGTTGATGCATTCTTAAGGGGACTGAAAAGGTGGGGAACAATTTAAGAATTGCCTACACTTGATTTCGACAAGAAAGTCATCAGAAAGAATTTATCTGCTGAGGGAGACGCTTTCTGGTGATATTCTAAGTTGATATTTTCCCTGAAAACTGAGAGAGAGAATGGGATGTCTCTCCAATGAAAGATGACTGGCAATGAAATCCATGTCAAAATGATTGATAAAAGAATTCTTTTCTTCATAAGGGAGAACTTTTGCCCACCGAAAGCAAATTTTCTATATTTGCAAATACAATGGATGCCAGAGTACAGGTCCCGACTGCACCACTCGTCGTGGAGCTCAACAAGGGAGAGAGTAACTACCATTGCAAATCTCCAGTCACGGCACATATCTTGGATGCTAGGCGCTTAGGGTCATTTTCAGGAGCGTAGGATGACCCTTCAATGACTCATTCATGGTCATTCAGATGAACTACTTAAATGATTAGCTACCAACAGTAATGGTACTTTTGAGACCGCAGTGTACGGCATGTCTAAAGGTTCATTACTTAAGACCAACACGCGAATTTTATCATGACTGTGAAAAGCAAAAAATAAACAGAATGGAACTACTTTACAGGAGGAGCACCCTCGCTTGCCTTCAAGGGAAGGAAAGGTTTCAGCAGAAATAGAAAGTTTAAAGGGATTATAAATCTGAAAAGAGACCAAATTAGTGAGTACTTTAGGTTGAAACACCCGTATTCACTTGTGAAAGATGAATTCTTGAGGGGATATGGATGTCTGAAAGAACTTGTAAGATTGCAAAAGAAATTAGTAAATTGAAATGTTCTGCATTTCTAATTTATTATCCCTTTTAATGAATACCCAAGAATTTCCTTTTTATTAAATATATTGTGTTTAAATTTCTTTAGAAAGTTGCCTGATTCCCGAAAAAAATTAATTCATAAATTTTTCTTCACTAATAAAAAAGCATTTGAAAATTAGTTAAATTATTTTCTATTCTTTTGTCCTTAACCCTTAACTGGGGAGGTGCGGTCTACGATACCGCATTTCATTTACTCTCAAATTAAATTTTCTAATGAATGTATTAATATGAAAAACTGCCAATCTATTTTGCAGATATTTTTCTTGATATATAGATATATTTTAGAAATTTTTCGAAATATATTATTATTGAAAAAAATAAATGCGTTGGAACATACATTTTCTTCTAAAATTACATGTTACAATAAATAATATTCTTGAAAAAACATATTACTTTTTACTTTTTAAATCATATTTATTTTTACAGTATATGAAGGTATACAGAAGACAATATAATGTAAAATTCAACAATTATATGAAAAATAAAAAAAATTTAACAATGGGTAAAATTGGTTCTTTTTTTATTGGCTTGTGTGACTTTTATAGCATGGTTTTCTAGGGCATTTTAAACATACAGGTTAAACACTAGTATAAAAATCAACATATAAATTATGTATATATATCTCTTGGTATATTAATATATATTATAAATTTTTCAAAATACAATATCCCTAGAAAAAATAATTATGTTTGAACATACATATCAGAATCAGTTGAATGCGAATTATCATCGCAAAATTCTTCTGTACAATTATCCTTATCACTAAAATCACTTTCAGCTTCATTTAAGTGTCTGGAGCTCTGCTTCATAATAGGATCAGTAATTTGGATGATATTTCGGGACCCAAGTTTTGGCGCCATCTGCTAAGCCTTGTTTATCACTGGGACACTAACAGGGAGGTGCGGTCTTAGAGACCGCCCTCAAAAAAAATAATTGAATATCTTTAAAAAGCATTCGCTGAAATCGGTTGAAAAAGTGCACGTGTATTGAAGGTCACAAAACAGGAAGTTACAGGGTCAATCCTTTCAATTGAGCTATAAATATAATAGGGGTGACCGAAAATCCATCGCTACCTGTCTCACAGATCGCACGTTCCCAGTAAAGGGTAAATATATATTTCATAATTAGAAATTAAATGGATCTAAAAAATAATTCAAAATTCAGTACAAGATGGCAAAAAAATAAATTTCAAATTCAGTGCAAGATGGCACCATTTCATTTTAATCACTTTTTATTCAATTATTTTATTAATTGATAATTAAGAATTTTGAATTAGCTAAAATGCTTAATTGACAACTGGGATAAACAAGTGTATGAAATTATAGAACTCTTTCTTATCTTGAAATGAGTTAAATTCGATCACAAATTTCCATGTTATATTATTCATTATATATATTTCATATACATCTTATATCATTTCGATCATAAAATTATCTATTTTATGAAAAATATGAAAAACATATATGCGTTTATATTTTTAAATTTAGCATTCCCTAAACCAAAATTAAAATGCGATTTTAATATTCATAAATTATGAGCAAATTCTTTTGACTTATTTTAATAAAGTATTTTAAATATGTCAAAAATTATCCAATGCAAGAATAATCCAACATCCTTGTTGTCTTCATATATTTCTTAGTCTGATCAATGAACCTGCAGTTTTGATAGTTCTTTTCTTGACCATCAAGAACACTTTTCCTCTAAAACCAACTCTAAAAATTGCTATTCAAGTGTCTGGAGCTACTTCAATAGACCACACACCCAAATATACAGAAAAAAGAATATGAAGAATAAATAGATCCAAACCAATAGCTTTCCAGAATCATTAGAAAGTTATTTTCAATCTTTCCTTTCTTTCGAATTGGGTATTGAAAATACCGAAGGTATGTACAATACGTTCTGCTGATGGTTAAATGATAGTTTTTTTCGGCACTCAAACTGCAGAGGTACTTGAAATGACGTAAAATATTACAACTGTCTATTCTGTTTGGGCCACATGATTTTCCATGTAAGTCATATCCCACCTGTATCATCTTCGATCGAAATTGCTACTATGCTTTTGCTTTTATGCAGATAACTAAATAGAATGTTGCTGTTTTGGAAGAAAGTAGTAAATAATTAATTGTTAGCAGATGGATATAAAAACCCTTTTTAAATATGTAGCTACTATATAAATACAAAATTGCACTAAAATATGGTTAGTATAATTTCATGCTATTTTAATATAAAAAGCAATTAAAATTATAGCAATATAAAATGTTTAATATAAAAGGAAGTGTACATGAAAATTCAAGTTATGAAACAAATGGAAGAGAGGAGATATGAATGAGCAAAATCAAGCTCTACGAAAATAAATGGAAGAGAGGAGATTTAAATAAGCAAATTCAAGCTGTATGAAAATGAACACACACATATGGCCGATAATACGTTATTAAATAAATATTTTCTCAGATACCTATTTTATTAAAGGAAAATGCTGTATAACTAAATCTCCGAAAATATTAAACCGAATAACTGTTCGAAACTATTATGGTTTGTCTCGGGGAATTTAATAAAGAGAGCAACTTTCCAAGACATGTATGTGAAGCATAGTAACTTGAAACTTAATGAATTACTTTCAAAACAAATAATCAAATTATGCTATTTAAAGAAATCACATGGATGTTTTTTAATTAAATTTTAAATTATTAATTTAACTTTAATTATCTTTCAAGGAGGAACCATAAAATTTTATTTATGTTTATAATATAAGAATCAAGATATTTTATTATTAATAAAAATAATTATTATATACTTATCTTATAAATAGCATGGTAAGCATTTGTAAAAGTAAAAATTCAAAATTAATTGAATTGGTAAGCATTCACTTTTTTTAAAGCATTATGTACAAGTGTTTAAATTGGAAAACTGGAAAAATGTTTTTGAAACGACAATAATAATTTAATTAGTAAAGCTAATATAATAATGAAAGAAGTGAAAAAATTATGATAAAAATAATACAAAAGTGCATACCAATTACTGGTTTTTGAACATCTTAGGATAATTCTTAATTTAATGGATTTAAAATTAAATCCAAGAAAAATGTTTCAATGCATTTGAACTCATATTATTGTTTTCAATTGGTTCTTACACCACGTCAGTGATTTTATTTTGTATTTTATTCTGAAATTTTTGTTGAAATTTTATTTCAGTCGAAAACAAACAGGAATTCTTGAATATAATTTTTCTATTAAATTTTAGCATCTTTAGGCTCTTAATTTCTAAATTATTATAACATTTATGATGTGCAAAGCTTAGAAGGTTTAATCTGAAGCCAGTTTAAAATGTATGAGTAAAGGCAACTTATTCAAATAAATAATTCGTATGCGGCAAGGAACAGTTAGAAAAATCTCCATTTTGAAGATTTTAAGAATAAACGCCTTAAAATTAAAGCTTCCAAATATATGACAAGGATAATAAAAACTTTTTTTACTTATCTGAAATTAAATATTCTCATTGAAAGGTTCCAACAAAAATTTGCATTTGCGTTGGAGTCTTATAACTAAGAGCTACTTTAAAGTGGACAATGAGAAAATATTCAATGAGTAGCGCTACCTAATGACAATCTGAAAGTTCATCTTAATCTGAAAGTTTGCATTTTTAGTAAAAAAAAAACAACAACCTTATTACACGTTAGATGAAACCTTATTATTTCACTTCAAAGGAACAATTTGAAAGAAAACGCCATTCACAGCTCTTAATGATATCTGATACTCTGCTCCTTTAAATCTCATAATAATTAATAAAAAGAGTTGAATCATCAAAGGCGATAAACATTGGAAGATCCTGCAGAGCCTTCTTAATCTGTAGAAATTCCATTGAATTCATACTAAAAGAAATATTTCTTGAGCTCAGAAAATAGTGCTGCATGAATAAGGAAAGGAGAAATAGATTAATAATCTCAAACAATAGCTGCGATTGGTGATAAAAGAGCAAAGACGAGTTTCTTAATGCTATCTCATTAGTTGCTATTTCTTCATTTAGGAACAAAAGCTGGAAGAAGAAAATAAGTGTAAGGAAAGTTTCCTGATTTTTCTTGGACGGTAAATTTCTGGAAAGATTCAAAAGGAGACAAACGAATGCAATTAAAAAAAATATAATAAGTGATTCATTGAAACCACAAAAGTTGCTTAAGGCTCTGTGTTACTGTCAAAATCAGTTACCTTTAAAATACGGTTTTATAATTGATTCTTCTAAAGCATGCTTTGATGAACCACTAAGTGATTTTAAAGGGTTTTTAAAAAGCATTTTCTTTAAGAAAATGATCGTTTACGTAAATTATTGTTTAAATAAGCTTTTTAAATTTCATAGAATATGTAAAATATATTTATTTTTATCATTGTAATAAAGAGAAAGTAAAAGAATATTAAAAAGTGCTTTCTAAAAACTTAAATCAGTAAAGAATGAATTAACTTTTTTGTATTTATAGTAAATTTAATTCACCGTTGATAAAAATTTTAATAGTTGTATGCTTAAAATATTATGTAAAGCAAAAATTATATCGATACAGAAATTAATCCATTATCTCTTTAATAGCGAAACTATTTTCCTCGACGTTAAATGATAAGCATCTACTCAACACGAAATAGGGTGAAGTGAAAACGCTTGAAATTAATAATTGCACTTTAATACTATCATTATGAAGTAGCTACTTGGCTTTAAACGTACATTCCAATGTTTCAATTCATATGGATCCCAATGCAGTTAGTATGCTTGTTTTTTATTTTTAAGTATTTTGCTTATTTAAATAATATTATTTATTTAAATAACTTAAACTACAAAAAACGACACTGTATACAAATTTAAGATATTTCATCTTTAAACTTGCATAGATAAATATGCATTATTTATCTGCTGAAACTTTCTTTAAAAACAGATTCTATGTTGAAGATATGTATTTTGTGAAATATATAAAGTAATAATAAATCTTATTAAAGTGAAATATTATTTAAATATGTTAGAGTAAGACAGTATAAAACAAAAAAACTGTTAATAAGACCTTTAATGCACCTAAAAATAAATATTTTTTCTATAGAAGAAAATTTACTAGTTAAATATAAGAAAATTAGGCTATATTTAGCATGGTGGTACAAACAGGCAAGGGTGACACTGTAATTCCAATGGCTTGTTTGAAGGCTTTTACTATCCCCATTTCTTGAAACTATTTGTAAAATTATTTCCGATTATTTCTAATTGAAAACATCATAGCCTATTATTGATTATTACAACGTCAAAGGCTTGACAAAAAAAAATCGACCCTTTCATCTATTTGTATAAAGTGAGATGACTTAATAAATAGTTTTTAATTAACGTGCCATTCACTGATCATTTTCATTTCAAATGTAACAATTATATATATTTTTAGTGCATTCCTGAGAATTTAAAGTATATTAAAATAAATACGCAGTGAAGTTATTTCAATAAACACGAAGCCGCAAAACAGACAAATATTTTCATGCCATTTGACGACACGTATTTGTCTGAAAATAAGAATTAAATAAAGATCAAATAAGTGAGTTGACTATTATCATCTAAATTATTTGTGAATTAAAAAAAAATTGGTGTAGAATAAAACTAAAATTTAAAATTATTCTGCAAAAGTTTGCTGACTTTCCCGAAGAAAAATCCTGTACTTTTGAAACAAAGGGAACCTTGGTATACTATCTTTGTCATAATGAAAGATAATCAGTATGACAGATGTTGCAAGTGAAAGTCGTGTTAGAATTTAATTAATACGACGAAAAAATAGAGAAAAACTAGTTGAAAGTAGTTTGTCAGATTTTAAAATGTCATGATTTCGGAGCGTTTTCTTGAAATGTATTTTTATAATATGAAGTGCTCGACGTCATTCTTAATTTTTCGCTCCTATACACGAGTGCAGATTACTTAGTATTACTTTTAAGAGACGATTTTCTAAGCTATTTCTTACTTCAAGAGGGAAACTATAGAATATTCAATAAAGACAGTCTCTATCGCTTTTCAGATCCAGGTGATTAACATATTTCCGTTCAAGTTACTTTTCCCGCAAAACATGATGTCAAATTATCAGAATGAGCCGTTTCGAAGATGGAACATAAGAAAGAAAGGAATATCAAAAACTGAACTATAATTTAAGAATCATTTATTCACAAAATTCATCAAAGATTTCTCGGAAGGACTTTCAAGCACTATGCTTAAAATGAAGAGGAAATAAATTTATATTTAGAACAGAATACTTCAGTTTTGTACCTTATTGGTAGATGCCCAACTTTGATCTAATATAAATTCGTTTGAAATATTTTCTATAAAAAATGTAAATGAAGTAAAATTTAAAATTTAATTTAAAAAACCCATCCTTTTCCTACTAAGGATCTTAAAGTTCTGGTTTTATAAATGGAGATTTGTGATTATGAAGTGGGATTTCCTCAATTTTATTATTACCTATAGAACTCTCTAAGATGCAGAATATCTCTTCTAATCATGTTTTAATAAAATATTATAAACAAAAGAAATTCTTAAAAAATACCTTTAATTTTCTGATCGAAACTTTCTATCTTATATAATGAAGAAAATACTGTGATATCAAAATCATATGGAATATTAATAGATCGAGTGCTAATGAAATTTTCCTGGGTGTCGTCTATTTATTCCTGCATAATAATAAGCTTTATCATTAACTCATCATCAGACAAATTTAAAATCTTCAGTTTTTACTTTCACGACAAATACGTAAAGACTGTGGCGCACATGCTAGATATAAATATTAGAAAATACCGTATATGAATGGATGCAAATTATAATTATGCAGTTGGATAAGGTAATTATATTGCTCAAGGAATTATGAGCTTTAGCGTGAAAATAAAATAATATCTTAAGAAAAAAATTATGTTCGTTTATATTAGTGATTAGCTAAACTAAGTTAAGCAGGCTTTCAAAATAAATGAAAACCTTAACCTTAGTAAGTCGGCTGAAGTTTTTAATTCTGCTTATAATTAAGTAGATTAGCATTGGAATCTCTACTTTAAAATGCATCCTTAACTGCAATTGTGTGATGGAGTGAATTTAATAATATGGAGGGAATGACTAGAAATTAGCTCTACCGTGAAAGTTGGACGCTGAAGGGGCATCACTTCTATCTAACAGTTTGTATGCGTCTAAATAGGAATTTCAATGCAACACTTCTCCCTTTCATATGTTAGATAACTGGAAACCGTCTCTAAGAGTGTTTTGTTAAGAATGAAAGTCTTTCATAAATAGTTGCTTTTTATATGTTCCTCTTCAAGAACAGGAATCTGTTAAAGAGAGAGAGAGAGAAAAAAAAAGGGAGAAGGAAAACATACTTTGAATAACGAATAAGAATAATATGCATGCTTACTTTCTGTGCTTAAGTTTATCTCGTAAAATTTGAAATAGCTTTGGGGAAAATGTACTCTTATTTGTTTGCAGACACTTTATGACACTAACAGAGTTTCGTACCACTCTTTATTGTTAGCTTTTCCTCCTAGAATTCTGAAACCTACGACAATACTTTCTGACAAACGCAGTAGTGAAAAGTTGGGAAAGCGTGTCTCGAAATCTATTGTTACGCGGCATAATAAAGTCAGTGCTTAGAAATTTAGTCACAGAAGATGACAATTAAAAACACGTTTATGGTGCCAATTAGATTCCTTCTAACTATACTTCAGAACGCTAGTTAGCGAGTTTTCAGACATATAAAGCTAATTGCTTGCCAAAGTTTTTATTTCTTTCACTTTGGTTTTACTTTTCTTTTACACAGTTGAAGAGGTGTTGAGGAAATTTATCCTTAAAAAGTTTAAATAAAATATTAAAGTTATCAATTTTCTAAAAGGTCTTTTGATTTTATTTATAAATAAAACATGAAAGTGTAATTTTAAATGTTTACAGTATTCTAAATAAAGAAATAATGATGCGTTAGGAGTTAATAGTAAATTTTAAAAGTACGTAAGATGTAAAAATGCAGTTTGTTTGATGGAATTGTAAATTCCAGATACTTTTTATTCTTCCCCAATATTTTGATGAATGTAGATTCATTTCACAGTAATTAAAGTATTTCTTGAAGAATACCAAATGGCTTTAATTTTTTTAATAAAAAATTATTTAATTTTTTGGTGCTGTACTTTTTCACTTTTCGCAATAACGAGACTTTAAGATGTTTCTCTAAATCCGTACATCCATACTTGGTATCTAATAGTTCGCTGGTCTAAGTGAGGCCCCGAATATAAAGCACCACAAATTGCTTTAATCGTTAGATATATTTGCTGTCAACAATTTTCTACTTCTAACACAATGTTGAAAAGTTTTATTTTTTAAATTGGTATGCAATATTTCATGGAGTTTATAATTTATTTATAAATATGTAATCACATGCACCTAATTCCCTATGTTATAGAGGCACTACTTTCACTAAAATGTAGAAATGGCTACCTGATTTTTTTTAATATTATGAGAGATTCTTTGTTACTTAACTAATACATTTAAAAGCAAATTTCGTGACTGGAAAATAAAATTTTTGATACTCTTTTCATAAGCTGAAAGGACACTGGTTTAGCTTGCCAAGCATGTACGCCGATTCGTCAGAAAATAACTGCATTGATTTTAAAGTCATTTTTACAGTACTTCTCAATCAGACATGTAGACTGTTAATTGTACAGGTGAAGTAAAATTTTATTGTGCTGCCAAAATTGGAAAGTCGTATTAATAATTCTCACTAAATAGGTCATGTGATTTTGAATTTTGATAAATCCCCAGATATTATAAAAGATTCTTGTTTTTGAAAATTACATAATTTATGAATATAATTATAAAGTATATAATTTATCAAAATTATTTAATAATATTAAGTCATATATAATATATGTATAATATTATATATGACTTAATATTATTACAATATATTAATTTATATATTGTAATAATAAGTCATATATAATACTATACATATTTATTAAAATTAACATAACCATTTTCCACAGTAATTAAGCATGCATATAAGATGATCAATAAACTGATAGAAGTAATTATATACTATTTAAAATTGTGTAAAAGTATATAGTGCTATCTATTATATTTTTAGTTTTTTCAGTGAATATTTTATGAGATATCTTAATGTAGTTATATTTAGAATCTAGGCATTTAGTTAAATGTCAAGTTCAATTGCTTGTTAGAGTTGACAAGTAAGCAATTTAAAATGATATTTCTTGAAATATTTCAAATTCAAAAGTTTAAAATTTTAATTAAGTTTGATTAAAGATCCATTGTTCAGCATGGTATTCTTGGCTAGCAGTATGAGCAGGATTTTAATGTATCGGTGGAGTCATTGGGTTTCATTGTGAAAAAGGAACATAAAATGGTTCAGCTGTATAAAATGATTGCAGAAAATCTCGATTCTGATGAGGAATTTGCTTTTGATGATATTAGAGAAGATCAATAGAAAATAAGAACAGCGAGAAAGAAAACCCTAATCAGAAAAGCGAAAAAGTGAAAAAGAGTGTTGAAAGAAGGGGAAAGGGAGAGAGGTAGAAACTTTGATCTGTAGAATGCATCTCGGGGAATCTGATCAACCTGTGAAAATCCTCCTCAATTTTAATCGTAAAGAAGAGGGTATAAGTCGATTTGATGTGTGTTAAATTATAATGACCAAGCACGTAGCTCCATTGATTTCATTCATTCTTTTCAACTCATTCTAATGAATCAAAAGATGTATGAATCTGTCAACATTTGTTTTGTTACAAAGATTAAAATCGAAAATGTCGACGACTATTTAATAACACCAAAAAACGTCTGAAAATACTTGGTATGATTTTTATTAAAAATTACCTAAAGATGGCTAAATGAGTGAATCATTTCATCTGCTGAAATACCTTCTGTTGGTGGACAAATTAAGAAGATAAAATTAGAATATATTAAAGAGCATTTTATGGAAGAATGGACGAGCATGCCTTTATCTAACGAGATGTTTAAGAAAATTGAAGAATTTGAAAATGCAAGAAAGACGTTGAAACTAAACATTTCTTCCACTGAAATTGAAAGAGCTAACAAAGGATGTTGTAAAGATTTTTCAAAATAAATAGACCATGCACTTTTTTCAAAATCTTCTGCGAAACTGTATAATTATCTCTAACAACCATCAGTGTCGCAGAAAAGATCATGGTAGAGAGATCGATGACGGAATAATTCTATGACAAAAGAAATGAACTACAATGTTTTGAGTATGGATCCATTGACTATCTTAAACCACAACACACTCAAGTCAATAGGTTTGAAATGCATGTTTTTAGACCTACGAAAGCCACAATGTATATTATTTCTCAAAAATTTGTAGATTATACAAAGTTGACTGGAAAATATGTTTTTTGGCAATGACCATTTTTCTTTTAAATGGCCTTTTAGTATGCTAAGGTAGCTATTCTGTATCCGGCAGATATGTATTGGATAAAAAATAAGAGAGGGGATTGTACAAATGAAGGTGAAATAAAGCCAAATGGCATTTATTCATATATTCTTAACATGATAACAGCTCGCGTAGACGCGCTTATTTTCTAATACCTAAAGAAGTGAAAGTAAAAACTGGCTTGATATCCCAATGCCGACCTTAAAAAATCAAATAGCAGCATTCTTAGGGTTAGCGGGATAGTATAATAATTATATCCCAATGTTCTCATCGGTAGCAGCGTATTTAACAGAAACCCTGAAAAGGAATTAAGAAGAGGAAATGAATATTGGACAAAAAGTAAAAGCGTTTTAAGAATAAAAAGAAAAAAAGAAAGAAAAGAAAGGTATCAAAAGCTTGTATTATTCTGCCTAATTTCATGTAAAGAGGTTTATGAGACAAATTAAGATTTCAAGCTCTGGAATGGGTGTAATTTTAACTCAAAAAGATGACCAAGTCTGAGAGCACCATGTATTTTATCTAATTTTGGAGTTTTCACAAACCGAGAATAAAGATTCTTCTTTAGAAAAAAGAAAAATAACAATTTTATTTAGAATTATAGTACTAAATTTTTCACCATAAAGGACGGTAGTTTGTCACAAAAACAATATGAACATTCTGATGCGTTCGGAACCGATATTACAACTTTATAATTATTCAACAGTTCATTGCATTGAAAAAAGTCATAGACGTTTAAGTTACAGTCAATGTCCCTAACATTGAATTTTCTTAGAAAAGGCATTTAGCTTATCATCTTATTGTTGCATGTTTGTAATATATTTTTTTAGTTATGAATATAAGACAACATTATTTAAAAACAAAAATAGTGAATAATTTACATTGAGATAAAAAGAGAGTCTGAGAGAACGAATTCAGCGAACTTTAATTCATGGAATTTACAAGTTAAATTTCTTGGGGAGGGCGAGTTTATGATATTTGTAAATAATATAACAAAATAATTCATATGATTCTAAGCTATATTTATTTTATACTAACCGCCTTTGGCGATCCGCCGGTTCACCAATTTTAATGTTCGTTAAAATTTTAATAATTAAATATTTTATGCAATTCCTACTTTAATAACTTCTTCATCAAAATATTTTAAAACTTGAAATTTTGATAGTCATATAATTCACTCATAATATTATAAAGGCCTTCAGTCATAACGTAATATGTATCTCTCTATGTTTCTGTTAGCTGCCGTAGAATTTATGCTTTAAATTAAAGTGGAAATGATGAATCTGCAATTAATATAATAATATTTTTTACTGAAATAAAGCATTTTTTATATAATATGATTACTGAAAACAGAGTCACTGAGCGTTTAAACTTTATGGGTACTAAAGAATATATATCTTAATTTATGTAATATCTCAAGAATTTGTCCACGAAATTTTCTCATATTCATCATGAGCAGATCGATTAATTAACAATGTTTAATTTTAAATGCATCAAAATCGTTTAAAATAATCGGCCGAAACCAATAACTAAATACTTAAACTACTTAACTAAAATAAGCTACTTAAAAACGATATACTTCAAACTATAAGCATATACAAAAATATATAACTGACATAAATACCATTTAATTACAAAAGCACACAACTAACCTAAAAATAATTTAAATCAAGTCCGCATCCGTTGAAAATAGTTATCAACAGTCAGAGCACAATGCGCATGCGTGAATTTTCAACGCCAGTTACGGTAATGCAAATACGTTAATTTTTCTACGCCAGTTGGGGTAACGCTAAACAGATTAGAGATTTTTAATTCCTTTCCTTTATTCTGTTTTATTTTAATTCAAAAGTACTTCAGAATTAATCTGAAAGATCGATTAATTAATAATGTTTAATTTTAAATGCATCAAACATTAAGAAAATAAACAGAATCGTTTGAAATAATCGGCCGAAAAATGTTAACCCTAGCCTCATTAGTGTTGAAAAAAAAACTGAAGCTTTACTCATTTAGCGGTGGCGAAAATGAAAATTTTTGTGGCGGGAAAGTTAGTTTTTAATTAATAATTAAAATTCTAATTAAAAATTCAAAAAAAGGGACCCCATGTGCACATTCCCGACCTCCAAGTTATACATGTACCAAATTTGGTAGCTGTATGTCAAAAGGTCTGGCCTATAGAGCGCCAACACACACACACACACTGAACTTTAGATAAGTACTAGCCGTACTTAGTACTAGATAAGTACTAGTACTAAGTACTTTAGATAAGGTTCGCCAATCTTAATGTTCGTTAAAATTTTAATAATTAAATATTTTATGCAATTCCTACTTTAATAGCTTCTTCATCAAAATATTTTAAAACTTCAAATTTTGATAGTCATATAATTCACTCATAATATTGTATACGCCTTCAGTCATAACGTAATATGTATCTCTAATTTTCTGTTAGCCCCCGTAGAATTTATACTTTAAATTAAAGTGGAAACGAGAATCTGCAATTAATATAATAATATTTTTTACTGAAACAAAGTATTTTGGAAAAATCCTAGACGGGCCCATCTCCTGGTGACTTATTTGAAATCTCGCCAAGTTGACAACTACTTGAATATTTGTTATTATTATTAATTTTCAATTGAAAAACGATACTTGAAGCCCAGATATAATAATAATATTTTTTTAATTTTATTTTTTTAAATAATTAATAAATAATTAATAATAATAAATTTTTAAAAAATTGAAAAAATTTATAATAATAATAATAAATAATACATACATACATACATACACACACACACACACACACACATATATATATATATATATATATAATAGAATAATGTATAATTAATAATAATAAAAAAAATTAAGATTCCATAATATTCTAGACAGTTCTCCCCCATAATCCGTGTAGGTTGCCACAAAGAGGTGGGCTATGCTAGGATCCACCCAGTATTTTTTTGTAATATGATTACTGAAAACAGTCACTGAGCGTTTAAACTTTATGGGCACTAAAGAATATATATCTTTATTTATGTAATATCTCAAGAATTTGTAAACAAAATTTTCTCAGATTCATCATGAGCAGATCGATTTATTAACAATGTTTAATTTTAAATTCATCAAACACTAAGAAAATAAAAACGAATCGTTTAAAATAATCGGTTGAAAACAGGTTTAAAAAAACTACTTACACGATGTACTTAAAACTATAAGCATATATAAAAAATATATAACTAAAATAAATACAATTTAATTACAAAATCATGCAAATAACCTAAAAATAATTTAAATCATCCGTTGATAATGGTTGTCATGTCAACAATCAGAACACAATACGCATGCGTGAATTTTCAACGCCAGTTACGGTAACGCAAATGCGTGAGTTTTTCTACATCAGTTGGGGTAACGCTATGCAGATTAGAAAATTTTAATTTCCTTTATTCTGCTTTATTTTAATTCAAAAGTACTTCAGAATGAATCTGAAAGATCGATTCATTAACAATGTTTAATTTTAAATGCATCAAACATTAAGAAAATAAACAGAATCGTTTGAAATAATCGGCCGAAAAATCTCAAGCCTAGCCTGATTACTGTTGGGAAAGAAAAAAAAAAAAAAAAAAAAAAAAATCTGAAGCCTTACTCATTTGGCGGTGAGCAAAATGAAGATTTTTTGGTGGGAAAGTTAATTTTTAATTAATAATTTAAATTCTAATGAAAAATTCATAAAAAGGGACCCCAGGTGCACATTCCCGACCTCCAAGGTATACATGTCCCAAATTTGGTAGCTGTAGGTCAAACGGTCTGGTCTGTAGAGCGCCAACACATACACACACAAAGTATAAATTAATATAGTTAAAATATAATGACACCGTAATAATATATTCTACCTTAAAAATATAATTAACGGAGAATGAGTCGTTATACCCGTGGAAAGAAAAGGTAAGGGCGAATGTGAGATATCTCGTTACAGCTGTGTAAAAATATATCTACTATTTGTAAAAGTACTAAGTAAATGTATTATGGCACCAGTTTATTTGAAAGTTCGACATACAATAGAGCACTCAGTTGCCTAAAATAAGTTTTTGTAATTGGATAACTAGGTGGCCTACATAACTTTTGAAAATCAAACTAAGATGCTGGAATTAGATGGAATATAAAACTACTTAGAGCGTCTTTTAAATTATCTAATTATTTTTGAAGAAATTTTAAAATTACATTTACAAGACTATATGAATCAAATAGTGTCTCAAAACAAATTCATTCTTTTTATAAATAACCTCTATTCTCAGCTCTCCCAGTGCATTCGGTGATTTGACCGTGGTTTCGGAGAAGGTAACATCGTGGCTAAGACATTTCTATAAACCATATTTAAAAAATAATTCAAAGTAGATATCCCGATGTCTCATCACTCATTTATCCCGCTTTACTATAATTCATGTTGCACTAATTAATTTTTTTAACAGGTTATAAATATTCCCATCTAAAACTGCTGATGCTAAAAATTTGAAAAAAAAAAAAAAAAAAAAATTCCAAAAATTCTATGAAAAACAGGCGAATTAAATTTTATTTTTAATAACTACTGCATTAAAAATATGTTCCAGGAATTCTGAAGTAGCTAATAGTTATGTCTAAGTATGGAAAATCAGATAAAAATGTTGAATTGAAAAGCTGCAATTTTGAATTAAGAAAGCGAGTAGCGAGGAAATTCTTGCTTCTAACTTCTAACGTCAAGCAAAAAAAAAAAAAAAAAAAAAACGATTAATCTTTGTGGCAACGTAATGCATGTAAATAGCCAAAGCCAAAAAAAAAAGAAAAAAAGTTCTAACAATGTGAAATCAATCGATGGAATAAAATACCTTTGGATAAACTCGATTATTTAAAATTGTAATTATATGTTAACTTACAATAACATATTCTTTGAACTTCACAGTGTTTTTTCAAAGCAGTTTTTAGTATACTTTTTGGGCGAATAGTATTTCATGTGACATATGTATAAAAACAACCTTGATAAAACTCGCCGTATTTTTTAGAAAAAAATATTATCTGGAATATAAAAGGAGGAATAGGGGGGAAAACTCACTCTTAATAATGAATGGTACTAGTCTGAAATTGTTTTTATTTGTTAATGCATTGATGAAATACATATATAAAGCGTTGTTTTTTAAAATTACAGTTAATAAGATAAGTCTTATTTAACTTATTTTACGATACTTATGGAATTAGGATATTTTTTTAAATGAATGAATCGGTATTTGGAATGATAAATAAAAGTATCAATATAAATGCAATGCTAATTAAATTGCGTTGATATAATGATATTAAATCACTAACTATATTTATTCGACAGCCATTTCAATATGATGACACAATGATTTACATATATTTATTTTCTTGGAACACATAGTATTCTGTTTTCATTAACCCTTTCGACCCGACAGTTGTAGGATTAAAAATGGTTCTTCCTACGATAATACATGTGAAAGTAAGATTTATTTGTCCAATGGGAAAAGAAACCTGATTTCGGGGGGCGTATCTGCCAATTAGGGCCGATTGAAAGTGGGTTTTCTTTACTCAATACGGAATGAAACCTCATATCTGGGACGTATATGCCCTTTAAGACTGAAAAGGGTCATTTTATTTTTGATATAGAAGGATCCATTTGATGCAAACATTTTCATTTAAGAAGAAAGAATAAAGGCCCGTCGCTTAAATAAATAAATAAAAACTTTTTTCATAGCTACTTTGTTTTCAGTAAAACCTATAGAAAAAGAAAGCAGACAATAAGTTGTCCATAGTCTATATAGTTGGGGAAAAGAAAAAAACTCCATCTCTTTGTGGTTTTCACATCCAATACAAAATAAGTAATCATTTCTAGTCTGTCAGGGAAAAGAAAAAGCAAGAACCGAAAACAATTCTCACCTCAGTGACCGGATTCATTTGTCATCCGAATCAGGATTCTGGAAGGTGAAAGGAGAAGTTGATAGATATAAGGAAGGAAAGTGAATTCAATTAATGAAAAGCGAAACAAATATGTAGTTATAAATTATCTGTCAGTCAAGAAATAAAAACAAAAGAATTCACGAGCGCCTGCAGACATTTATTAGAATGTGACAGCGGTGCTTTAGGTTTGAAGGTGTTTTAATTCATTAGGAATCACATATAGACTTGCATTAAAAATATTCGATGTTCTAATATTCCAGTTTCTTGAAAGAATTGTTTATAAAATTTATGAAGGTTCATTAACAATAAAAAAAAAATTAGAACTCATATGATACGAAAACAATTTCAGTTTCCTAAATTTTATTTCATATAATTTGAAGAACTTCTCCAATCATAAATTTCAGAAAACAAACCAATCACTTTTTATCCATTCACATCCATCCCAAAATGATCAGAAGCGACCTACGCTCCAGGAACGGGGATGTGACGTGGCATATATTGGGTTCAATACTCAATAAAATGGAAATTGCATAACGTACATAGATTTTCTGTGTATTCAATCCTTCTCCTGCTGTCAAACTTCTTGACAACAGTTTTTATAAGAATTCTGTATAGGGCATTGTTTCGACCTAAAAGTACAGTATCTGTAAAAGTAAGTTCAGTATAGATTAAAAATCTAGTGAGGTAAATTTATATTATATAATAATTTCAATTAAGAAATTGCAATTTTATACAGGCAGATCTATAGATAGAAAGGTATTGGAAAATCGAAATCAATCGTACCATGAAATCTTTTATTTGCTTATTAAAAAACTTGGAATATGAAAACGAAAACGAGCAACATAAATTGAGGAAATCGATAAAATCAGTACCGGATTTGGATGTAAACGATTCATATAGTCTCTGTCAGCTACTTTTAATAAATTTTCTTTTTCAAACAATTCGCATAAATGCATGTAACAAAGTATAATTTGATAGATTTTTCTCTATAGTACTTCAACCTTCAATCGAAAATGCTTGCCTCTCTAGAAAGAAAAGATATATTAATGCATTTATGCATTTAAAATAATTGGCAAAATCAAAGAACCAGTTGCCCAACCAAATCGGGTATGTTGTCTCACATACCCCATTTTGCCAGTTTTTATATGAAAACTCAAATACAATCAGTGGTCGTTTTCCTTTCACCATTTTCAATAGATGAAAATTTTGACAACCGTCGTCTCGATTTCATTATTTTTTATTACAGATCTAAGCTCCATCCCGGGAAATAACACAAAATAAATCTTTTATAGAGAGCTCACCCTTAATAGCTGCAGAAACTTCACCAAATTGTATTAGTTATTAACTCATCATTATAAAATAATTGAATTTATTAATGCGAAAATATGACGACGTGGAAATGTGTACTTATAATAATGCATTGTGTTTTGCATTTTCTATGTATCAGTGACTGACAAAAAAATTAAAAGATACACTAAACTAAACAAGCTCTAATAAAAACAAAATGCATAATTTTAAATTTCTTATTAGTAAATTTAAATTCGAAATTATTTGAACTATTAGATTGTGATTGAATAAATAAAACTTTGTAGACATTTATAACTTATTATTAATAAATTTATTGATATGAATATATGAGCCAATTAAGAAGATAAAGGAATAAGAAATAATTGTGGCACTACAATCAAGTTATAGTTTTTGCGTTCTAAGAAAAATGGATGAAAAAAGTTAAATGTGACAAAACTGTTTTCTTTTCAGTAAAATATTTGGTCTGCCTCTTATTTTAATGATGAAGACTTTATTGAAGTTTTCTACTTCTGCGTATAATTTACATTTTTGGAATAGGGTAGAAATAGGGTCAAATGACGAAATAACATTCAATCATAAGAATATGTTTAAAAAACATTCAAATATATAATCGATTGGTTCATTCAAGAATCGTGAATGTACTTCCCTTGTCTTCTTATATTTCCACAATATGGCAGATTAAATTCTGTCGAGCATTCCTTTTTTTTTCATTCGTTCATTAATGGAATTCAAAATAATAAACAGACATTGAACTGTTGTTGCATGTATTTGGATGTAAATATTACTCGTAAAATTTCATCCAAGTTCACGTGCACACACTGAAGGACAAATAGCCAATCTTCCCTCAAACATTTTTTTTCTGTCAAAATTGGGTTCTTATCTACAATTTTAGTGTAAACAACTTCAATCTAGATTACTTCGTTGTTTAATCGTCGTCTTCAAATACAAAACGAAAAAAAAAATAAGAAGAAATTGAATGGTAAGTAAAGGCTAATGTCAAATATGAATTTCTCAGAATGTAGACTTCAGGTACCTCTTTTCCCAGGTTAGTCTAAAACTCAGAGGGGAACAATCGATAACTTTTAAAAACTCCTATAAATGTTTTGTATTAAATCAGAAATATTAATGACAAAAGTTGTGAAAAGTAATTATTTATTATTTATTAATTTTTATTCAATAACATATATTATTTTCGCAACTAGGCACCCTATATTTCAAAAATTAATAAAGGGATATGGAATTGTTTTATTGCCGTTAAATATGAATAAAAAATATAGTAAAAATGGCCTTTATTTCCTCTTTTAAAGGAAGGAAAAGTGATCGATAAGAATGCCATGCTTTTACCACAGACACAATTTTAAACAGAGTATTGCTATACTAGTTTTAATTAAAACGAAGTATTAAAAAAATAGGTTTTAATATGTAAATTTTATCTAGTCTAATATATTCACATACATAATCCATATATATGGAGGAAAATATGTAATTTTGAGTTGAAATTAGGCAATCATTTTTAAATTTGCTTAATTTTAATTAGCTGGGCAGGACCTTTTTTCTGTCAACTTGATTTACACTTTTTTAATAACTATATCAACCTCTAAAGGGAATTGACAATAAGTAAACTGTCTAAATTAACATTAAACCAAATGTAGAATTATCCTTATTCACAAAATACTAATTATTTTGTTATATATAATTAATATTGAATATAATGTATATATAATTTTAATAATCAATAATTTTCAACTGTGATGAGCTTTTAAAATATTATAAACTTTACCCTCCGGGGGTTGGGTTTAGAACTAACATTTGTGATCAATGAACTTCCATGAAGTTACATAGATGTAAATGGAAAAAAAATATTAAATATAAAATACAATTTACTTTCCAAACATTCCTGGAATAAATCATTTCTGAATTAAATGATACAGGAAGATATATAACGTTTCTTTTTGAGACAGGAAATCAGTATATCAATATCTATATAAAGACTTTGGAAGAGTAATTCACACGAAAGATTAATCCAATAAAAGTCAAAAATCCCCATTTAATCTTAAAATAACGATAAATTAGTCATGTTCTTTCTTTGTGTGAAAGATTAATTTAAAAAAAAAAATCGTAATTATCTACTACTTATTTCCTCATTTTATAAATGCAGACAACTACAGAATGGGTTATAATTGCTTAGACTAAATAAAACTACGAAAAGTTTATTTTAATTTCACATATACGTTGTTGTTTATAATGAAACTTGCCATGAACAAACTCGCTGACTAAGTCAGCGATTTTATGCCAAGGGAGCGTCTCTTATTTCCTTAGCGCCAACTAGGGTCAAGAGTAGGTCTTAGCTACTCACACATTACATTAGCTTGCACTACCCCTTTTTACAAGGGGGGGGGCAAATTCACACATCTCACAGATAGAACAGATGAAGAACAAGCATGCCCGAACCGGGACTCGAACCCAGGACGCCCAGGTAACGGGAAAGACGCGCTGCACCTATGCCAGGACGCCCGCATTTCGCACATATATATGCGAGAAACGAAAATTCAGATACGTCAGCTTAAGACTAAAATTTAAATGTCTTTAAACTAATTAATTATATATTAATATCTCAAAATGAAAAGCAAAAAGGCCAAATATTGCCTATTTACGACATAATTTTAAGCTTATAGTTAATATATATATACATTTTGTTTAAAATTGGTTCTGTTCTATTATGTAGTCTGCTATCTACAAGTAAATGGATACAATTTTAGTGCATCATTTTAACTTACACTAAATATGCATCTGGAAAAATGTTGGGATTAAAAGGCAGAATATATGGCGACTTAAAATCTTGCACTCCCACTGCAGGTGCATTTAAGAAGGCCTTTCATACAAATTCTGCTATTTCATAAACAGTTACTTACCAGAAGAATGCATTGTTTTTATATTTCATAGTGAAATATAATTTGAAGACAGTGAATTAAACGTGTCAGAAAAAAAATCTACGGATTATCTTTTACTTCTAATAATTTTAAAGCTATTTTAAAGAGTTGAAAAGAGAATAATCTGATGTTCCAAGGCATGTGAGGACCAAAGATATTTTCCTTTTCTTGTCAAATACATTTATTAACTCAGATTTACCGTATCAGGTCTTTAAGGATATATTTTGATTAGTCCGATTCATTATATAATCTTAATTTTATCATGTAATATTGCATATTTTATGTATGTACAGTAAGATCCATCTTAACGAAGATATTGCATCCCTTATCTGCAAATACTTCTTTTAATTTGAAGATATTATTCCTTCATCAATAAATTTAAAATCCAAGCTGATGCCATTTGGTTTTTCATGAACAAAAATAAAATTGTTGTATTTGTATTTCGTTCCCTTATTTTCAAGTTAAATAAATGTATGTACCATCGAATCAATAAATAGCTCTTCAGTATTTTAAAAGCGTTTTCTACTGTACATGTACTTGATGTAATTTTGAGATATAATGGATCCCCGTTTATTCGTTACTCTTGCTGAGTCTCTGAAACTCTATTACTTTTCACCATCAAAAAATCACCCCTAATCATTGACCGTAACGGTAAGTAGAAGTCATGATTCCTAAATCAATATCTGTATCGTGATAACGAAGCACTACCGTATCGCTAGGGAACCGTTTTTATCCCTCCCGCCCTCTTAATAACTCCATTCGCTCCGTTTGCAAATACTGCTTGTCTATCATTACTTGATGAATATTTCGGTGGGACGCCAAACCATTACCAAGCAGATAGCGAAACATTTTCCGAAGGCGACAATATAGAGTCATTACTGGTCTCCAGTACGGGAAAAGACAGACTCTACCGATTATTGATGTCACAATCTGTTTTTTTTCCTTGCCACAACATTTTTAGTCTAGTTTTAACTTTTATGGCATACCGTGTTCTGTCTGTCATTCGTTTTATGATCGCATTTCTATTTCTGAATATTTTATAGCATCTGATGGTTGGCACCTTGTCTTGGGAAGTGTACTTTTTCGCTCTCTCTAGGATTTGAAGAACGATCAATATTTAATAAATTTTTCGAGGAATAATACTTTACGTATTGAGATGTGAAGTTTAGAACTTGTATATAAGTATTTGCAGACTTCAGTATCGACAAGATATATTCATTACTAACGATGAAATTCAAACAAGAATTAATTTAACATGTAAAAAGTATTTCAGATACATTAAATATATTTAAAGCATTCTGAGAAATCGTAAAGAAAATGAAGACCCCCATTTTTGATTTATAGACGGTTTAAAATTGAAATTGTTTCCTATAAAGAACAAAAGAAAACATATTTGATTGTACATCATATTCTGGATATAATAAAGAACTATAAACATGGAATTCTGAACGAAAGCTGTTTAGAAAGAAGGAATTTTGAACTTATCGTTTGAAACTTTCAATGTAAGATTCTGAACCAGTAAAAGAATGAAAATATTTATAACTCCCTTTATGAAACTTCGTATTTATGGTAGATTCAGTTTTGGCAGAAAAAGTATCACTTTGCTTCAAAAAAAACTGAGATTACTTGTCGAATTTTGCAGGCAGTTTTTAAGGTTATTTAGATTAGGAAATTTCCAGTTTTGTTATTTCAATCTCAATTATTATCAGTAATATGGTTGATACAACAATTTCAGTTATGTAAATAGTAAACAGTTTGCTTTTCATAGAAAATTTTAACTGATTTTTGAAACATTGTCTGATTTTTCTAGTAAATTTCATATAAAAAAACTTTAAATTGCTTAGTACAAATAAAGGAAGGAACAGTCCTCAATGGAAAAAAGAAGGACATATCTATAACTCGAGCATTTATTATTGCATTTGCGCAAAAATAGATGTCGATGGAAATAGCTCAAAGGATCTGGTTCATTTAGATCGAAAGCCCAATTAACCGAGTTAAATAACATAGTTAATTAAGGAGAGGTTCGGAATTTTTCCATTAAGGGAAAAGGACATTTATGTCATAACTCAATCCGGATGTATTTTTCTATAAGTTAATCAAATTTCTTTTCAAAATTGTCAGTTTTTCTTGATATAATTGATTTTGTTCTCTTAAAATTCCACCTGAAAAAGTTAACTCACTGAGTGCCATATATTAAAAAAATATGAGTTTGTTAGATACAAAAAAAAAAAGTTTTCTTTTTCTTTTTCTTTTTTTTTTTTTACTGACATTTAAAAAAATTAACCAAACATTGTTCAGATTCATCTTTAGCATGAATTCATTTCAAAGCTTCAACTAAGATATAATTTCTTTTAATGAAAATTTATTTTATTATTTTTAAAATATTTTAGAAATTATCTCTATGATTGTTCCTACCATAAAACATTCAAGTAATAGCCAGAAATATTTATTCTGAGTGAAATTCGTGGGTTCTTATATCTCTAAGTGAAATTTTACTTCATTGGTAAGAAATTAATTCAGCAATTTAAGCCAATTAATAAAGCTCTATTGAATAAATTCAGCTATGCTTTGAAGAATTTAAAAAAAATAATAGTTATATTGCTTGTTTGATTTTAAATAGATCTCAGAAATATTTTAATCAGATCAATAGAATAAGTAAGTATTATAACTTAAATTACAGAAATGAAGGTTAATTTCCGGAAAAAATTCAATGGATGCTATCTGAATGAAAGAATTTTATACGCGTAATAATTTTATGATGCCTTTTTTTATATTTCAACAAAGTTAGCAGTTTTGTGGTGCACAAATTATAAAAAACAAAGAGTTATAATCTTCAAGTAATTTGATCTTGAGAATTAACAGAAACTTCATGTTTTAGTTCTCCTTGAAGTCAGAAAAAGGTTTATTGGAATTATGACCAAATATTTGAGTAAATGGAAATCTAAAAAGAAAACGAGTAAGCAACTTCTTATGTGGTCTTTGCACCAAAAATATGGAAGTGTAGGGCAAAATCTAAATAAGCGAAATCATTACGTTCATCGATCAATCAACGAAATTTGGTCGAAGTATCCTGACAAATTTGAAACTATATTTGATTGTTTGGTCTATTCCTGATGGTTGGAATGCTATTTTTCTGAAATGCAAAATGTTTGTTATAAGAAATTTGGTATACAGCTCTGGTATGAAAACTGTATTTTTGTGTGGAATTTTCGATTTAATCTGTTAATGTCCATAAAATATGCTAGAGTTTCTTTATTGTTACAAGGTAACTAAAACATCAATTTTTTTGTGAATATAGTAAGTAACAACAATCATCGGCAATACATACAGACATGAGAGCAATTACAGTCGCATTACAACAAAAAATCCAGTCAAGAAAAGAATCGTGTGGTTATTAATTTTTATATGTAATGTGCGACACTGCAACTTATTCGAATGTCATTACAGATACAAAAAAATACATTAAAAAGACATTAAAAGAAACGTAAAAATGAATACAGTTAGCAAGATTTATCATATATGAAATACGATAGTATGTACGATGCAGAATTGCACATCGTTTTTTTAATATAATTTTGTGTTATGGCTATAAACTTCATTATTTAAAAAAATTTATTTCAGTTATCTTCGTACAATAATATTATGAGAGGAGAAGGGATTTATTATCTAATTGAAAGGAGAATGACAACGGTATTGCTTTTACTAATCACAATTATGTAAATTAACAGAATAAATAAAAAAAGCAGTTTATTAGAGCTATTAATGGAGAGATGATATGTCTTAAGGAGCCTCAAGATGAACATAAAAGTGAATATATGTGAAAGAAAAGTCTACACCTGCGACAAGAGAATTATTACAAAACCATTTAGTCCGTAGCGCCTTTGATGGATATTAGATCAGGTATCTGTACTGCAAATTTCTGCAATGAAGCTATCTATGGATGTGGTCCACTTTTATTTTTATTTTTGCGACAAAAAAAGTAAAGTTAAATTTTAATCACATCAATATTTATGATAATTGGTAGACTAATATTTAATATAAATTTAATGAATAAAATTTCTTTAATTTACATCATCTTTATATGCATATTTCAGAAGAAAATTAAATCATATTTAAAGAGCATGTAAGGCAGTAATTCCGAACAATAGAATATTTTCAATCAATATAGCATTCTTTTAACATATTCATATTAAAATACCCTATTCATCGCCCTTATTCCAAACGCTTACGACAAATGAAATTTAAAATATTAAACCATATCTTCATATATAAAATTGATTTAAAAACTTATAAATATATCTACTACCACTGATAATTAAATTTTCAATGACATAGAATGATAATAATATATAAATGATTTTTAAATCCCCTTTCAACAATACAATTATTATTTTAAATAAGAAATTTGATTTGATATTCTACATCTTTTGCATGACCATACTGAATATATTTATTATTTAAGAGAAAGAATTTAGTTCAAAATCATTTTGTCTGGAAATTATTTAATGACGATTTTATAATAGCAATTAAAACTCATTTTTTACGACGAGTATACCTGTGGAAGAAACCATATGATCCTTTAAAAAGGAAGTGTGTCAAGGCTTTACAACTTGGCATTAAAAGTTTTTCAGTTTTTTTTTTTGGTAAATAGATTAAACATTTTTACAGACATTCATTTAATATTTAGGATTTTGATATTTTAATATATCTGCTTTTCTCTCATGCAAACATTTTACTATGTAAAAATTCACTTTGTTCTCCCACTCGTGTTTAAAAATTTGGGCAAAATATTAATTCCTTCGATTTGTGAATTTATCTCATGATTTTATGTGTCAAAATTATGTTGTTTTAATGAGCTAAATGATTTAGGGAAAAATATATTACTTTTCGAGCTCTCGCTAAAAGTATTTGTGATTCATGTGACATTGAAAGTTCCATTTTTCAAAACAATATAACTCTTAAGACTTTCTTCAAAATAATTTTTATGTCAATAGTTAAGTTATAAAAAAGTAGTTATAATCAAAGAATCGCTACTTGATGAATGTATTTGTCTATGAAAACGAACTTACTCCTTTAAGCCATTTTCATAGACACCAGTTTTGTGATAATAAATACTCTAGTTATGGAGATGTTGTTGTTGTTGAGGATTACACTGATAAAAAATAATAGATAGATAAGACTAGAGAATGGAAGATAAACACTTCATTTTTATCAGCAACTTATTTCCCACATTGCAATCTGTAAGGTATAATAAAATAATAATAGAGCGTATTAATCGATATTTTAAGGAAAAATTTGATTTTGCTATTGCAACTTTAATTTAAAAATGTGAAAGTGCTACAGTGGAAAAGAAAGCAATTTCTCTAGCCTTCGTCATAACATATTTCGTTACATCATATTTCATATGTTTCGTTATTATATTCATGCATGGTCGAAAACTTTCTATTGACTTCATTTTAAAACAAAAAAAAACAATACATGTAAATGATGACAACAAAGTATAAAGCATAAATACGAATAAATTATGAATTTCTTACTTGGTGCAGAAAAGTTTCAGGTTTAAAAAGTGAAGCAAGTTTCGAGCGTAACAAAATAGTCCAAGTCAGTACATTCATCAGAAATATTTACACTGATTATCTAAGAATCTGCAACACCGACTAAAGCATGAATAGCACCAAAATATTCATAAGAATCAAATAATGCAATATAATAAATTTATCATTTCACATACAGACCGGAATTTTCATTCGTAGATACTGGCAGATTGAATATTTGTGCCATCTGTGCAGACCATTCCGTGTCAATACAATACGCCTTCATTTTTTATTTATTTATAGTAAGCGCGTGTCAATATAGAACCTTGTATTTAGGCTGCCCCGAAAGAATCCATGCTTGATAGTTAGAGGAGAAGCATTACACTATTGTCGGGTAAAAACGCTTTCTGCTGATTATTTAGATTGACAGGAGTTTTATGCAAAAGGCATCAAAAAGTTTTATTAAATATTAATTTTTAATTTATCTTAATGGATCGTTTTATATTCAGCAGATCTACAGTAATAGAATAATTTTCCTCATTATTACTATTTATTTCAGTATTTTTTTAATTTGTAAAATAAATTTTCAATGCAAACAAGCAGAAATATATAAACTTATTGAAACATTATTGTCAATAACATCTTGTAAGATAAAGATGCATTCCTAAATATTTAAGACTCTACTCAGTAAATATTAAAGTATAAAAAAATCTGTAACAAGAATTTTCAAGGCTTAAAATAAAAGATTCTCGAATTGGATAATCATTTTTCTAGTAAGAATATATATATTCTTTACCTGAATGATTAATGACAACATTTGCACAAATTTGACAACAAATTTCTTACCATGATTCTCCTCATCTACCTCTTAGTTATAAAGTTTTTTAGGTCAACTTAAATGGGAGTTGTTGGCATGCATCCGTAATTGAATAACTTTATATCCTAGAAAGAACCCAGAAAGTCACGCGACAAGAAAAACAATTACTCCGAAACAAAAGAACCTGTTTGAGGTTTAAAAATTGGTGAAATCCGGCCAGACACAAAACCGTTTTATTTCATCGACTGTCATATTTGAATGGAAGGCGGTCTTAATGACTAAAGGCACGCCCGCAGAAGTTACAGGATGTCACTTGACGAGTAGATAATTGCTTTGATACATTATGGAGTGTCTTAGTTTAGCGAGTCTCAAAGACATATTTTATATGACCTAGTCTAACCCTTTTCCCTGTTATTTTATAGATATGACAAAAAGATATTTTTATATCTTCAATGTCCCATTATTTTATTGGTAGATTTTAAAAGCTCTTATTAAACACAATCTAAAACGGTGGTTTTGGATGATTTATTTCCATGCGGCGAATAGCCTGAATCAAGATGCCCTCTTTTAAAATTCTTAACAGATTCTTATTATATATTGATTTGGGAAGTAAAAATATAAGATCATTGGGCATATTCTTGAAGCATAAATATTAGAGTCTTGACCAATTTCATATACAGGAAATAATATAAAAAATGTTGGCTTCATAAATTTTTTGCCAGTTTCTCTAAATGAAAGCCGAAAAAATATTTAATAATAGTTAATGAGCGTTTCAGTATCTTTACTTATTTCAAAAAGAAAAAAAATACATATTGTCAAGTAGAGAAAGAAAACGCAGTCAGAGTATTGGGAAACGACAAACAGAGATCTTATTTCTATCAGTTGTTAAATTTTATTAATCCTAAAAAGAATTCAGCGTTTCAGACACAGGAGCTCAATGAGTTGCTTGAGACGACAGTTCAACAAATGCAGGAGTGATCTTTGAATGTGAGTACCAAAAATATGTGAGAAATATTTTTTGAAATGTTAGCAACGATGCCAAGATAATAATTACAATCTGGCATATTATGTGTAAACTTCAACGCCATAATAGCAAAATAAGATGAAGACGCAAGGTTAAAATCGTTTAAACTTTCTACAGGGAACATCATCGAACCTGGATCTACCAAAACTGGAACATAATCACTTCTTAAATATTAAATGCTTATAAATAAGCATTATTATTTTGTCATTTTTTAATGCATATCATTTAACAAAAACCATCTTTTCGCCATTTTTATATTTAGAAAATTAAATTTTCGGTTATACCAGTTCCATTTCAATTAAAATTTTTCTCTGATTTTAAATATATTATTTTGTGTGCATCTTCTTTTCTATATAATTAATTGCAAATTTTAATAATAAAAGTTTGTCTAATCAAATGTATTAAGATGCCATTATGTTACGAGATTTCAAACTAAAGGTTCGAATCTCCTTCATTTAAAAAATAATACACAAATAAAAAAGTAAGTAATTTGAATAAATTAGTAATATCAACAAAAAGGGAAACATTCGAAATTAATAACTTCTGCAATATTATAAAAGATAGATAGACAGCAGTTAAAAATATTACCATTTAATTATAACATAAAACTTCACAATTCACATCCAAAGTATCCAAAGTACTATTCGACATAGTAAGATTTATTTTTTATTGAATGCATCTCACAGCAGTAAAATCCACCCTTTGACGACTCATTGTATATATATATATGTTCCACCTGCAGTTCAAATCCGTACTCAATATGTTAAGAATCTTAAGATATTGTTTTACGATAAGAAATAACTCTAATAAAGAAACTATAATAAGCAACTCTAAGTAAAAAATTATTATAAATAAATAACTTTAATAAAGGAGAAGTATATAGCTCGTTCAGTACAAAAATTTTGGAATATAGCTTCAAAGGAAAGAGTACAACTGACATAAAACGCACATAATTTTTTTTAATGCGACATAGCTTTCATTGCTTTTTTGATTGAATGCATTATAAAGTTCTTCAAGTAAATTGGGGACCTTAAGAAAATGTTGCAAAATTCTATTGAAAAATTTTGAGGAGTAATAGTAGGCCACAAGGCGATAAGAATTTTCAAAGAAATATAAAGTCGCAAACGATGGTAAAAATTTATTTGCTGGAATACAAATACAGCATACATTTACAGCACATACATTTTAACATAAGAAAGGAGACGATGAGAAACTTTTATAAAAATTGTTCAATGTTGCGACCTCGAAGGTCATTCATTACATAACCGACACTGACGTTTATAGGACCACCGGACGCGTTCAAACATACCAGATGTGCTTGCGATTTCACCAGCAGCGACGACGATTCCTGATACGAGATCTTTCAAAGTATCCAAAGGTGTCTGACAAACAAGAGATTTCATATGGCCCCAGAAGAAGAAATCCAAGGGAATAAAGTCCGGGAAACGTGAAGGCCAATCAACAGTTCCGCCCCGTCCAAACCACGTCCCAGGATATGTATCATCTAGGTAGTTACGCACAGAATTCAAAAAATGCGCTAGTGTGCACCATCATGCATTAACCACATGTTCTGTCGTGCAATAGCCAATATTTCCTGCAGGAAATCCGGAAGGACGTGCTGCAAGAAAACAAGGTACTTTGTGCCACTGAGGCGTTCGAGCCCTGCATTTGGTCCCATTATTTTGAAGGATCCTGTATCCCTCAACCGTCTATTAATATTCGCAAAGATGCTGTGGTGTGGACAACGCATACTTCGATATTGCTACTGGTATATTCTTTGTGCTAGCCGTTCATTACCATCCTCTCGGTCGTAAATTAAATGCATTTCCGCATATTTGTCATTCGTGAAATCTGAATGACACTTATCGACTATCAATTCTGATAATGCTGTTTAATGAATACAAGCTGCTTTTATATTCCTCGAACTATTAATTCTGCAATGCTCGCTGCTTTTATATTCCTCGAACGCATGGAAAATTTGGATACGAGAAAGCTTCTTCTTCTCGACTACCTTATTCCAAATCCTTGCATTCTTAGGCCATTCTCTTCACCAGGCTAATTGTCTCTTCGATGTCTGTTTTGCGATTTTCACATAATAAACGTCTCCTGCGAAACTATGTTTTATGATAATTTTTCATCTCCTTAATGTCTACTATCTCTTCTCTAAATTTACCTTTCGAAATTGGCAACATCCTCTGTAAACATCGGTACTGATGTTGCAACGATGTTTTCTGGCAAACGTTTTAATTTTTTTTTTCCTTAAATATCTTAAAACCTCCTCAGTTTTCACACTACAGACTTCTATCAAATTAGAGAGTATAAAATTCCTTATATTTTAAAGCTTTTATTTTTCCTAAAGTTTTAATATTTTTGCAGATAAATGTTCTATACTATTTCGTTTTCAATAATTTAAGACTCCCTGGTTCATCAAATCGGCATGTTCCTTACATGAAAAATAGCCTTTAAGAATGTGCATTCACTTTAAAAAAATTCATAGTTGAAACACATTTTGTTATTTTTTTATTAATTTTTTACAGTTTCCTACAGTTTGCCGACTCCTTATATTTTTGCGATTTTCAGCCCCTAAATGTCGTTTGGGATCCCATGTTGTATGGTGATTTTTTATTCTGTTAATACCTCCTATCACCCTTCTGAATTTGTCGGTCGAATTCGGCAACACCCTGTATAATTTTCTCATACTGATAGAGATTTTTTTTACAAGTTAACTGCTACGAAATTCTATTAATAACTTTTTGATTTCTCTGCATATTTTTTTGCTTTTTAAACGTTTTAAAGGTGATTCTTTAATTAATCATTTCCTTTGTTTCATTTCAAATTATTTTTGCTTAAATTTCTAATTGCAGTTCTTGTACGCCAAAACAACCGTAATTATAATGTTGATAAGTCAAAGCTTAGCCCTATAGGGAAATTTGTCATTTATTTGGCAACCTAATTGTAAAAAATTAGTATTTTTTAGCCTTTGGTGAAGGAATATTTATTTATACAAAGTACAATTAATTGTATTCTTATTTTAAGAGATGTTCAAGAGGTATAGTAGTGATTGCTTATACATAAGGCGATGAGTTTATTTATTATAATACGATTATTTATATATATTTTTATTACAGTGCTAAGTTAGAGATTAGACTATATAATTAGCAGTTTTTTTATGCATTCACTTAATTGCTTTCAAAAGAAAGAAGAAAAGTATTTAAACAATAGCTATTCAATTTTGAACTGAACAGCTTATCGATTCCTTTAGTCAATATCTCAACCACATAAAAAGAGAACCATCTCTAAGTTTGATTAGTTCATCAAAAAGTAAAGCGCACAATTAAAACATCTCAATTAAGTAGGGAAGATGAAAAAAGTGTAAGTTTTTCGAATATTTCAAGTGATGGTCTTTTCAAGACAATTATTATTTTCATTTGACACAAAAAATGTTTATTCGGCTTCCTAAGTTAAAACCAGCTAAAATGTCCACATTTCTTCATAATTTTATTCCTGGTATCTTAAGATTTTTTTTTTTTTTTACTTTGGACAAATTGTTTCTTGTCTACAGGTTTCAACGAACAATTACTCCCCAAGCAGTTTCTGTAAGAGACACACCCATACCTGTGCTTACGTCAGAATGATTAGAGCTCCAAGCATGATGGATAACATCGCAGTAGATTGTGAGCCCCTTGCTCTCGAGGGATCACTACCAACATCTGTTAAGATCATGTTCTTGTTGTAATTGCAAATCTCTTCGCTATTTAATTGAATATCATTAGAGCTGTGTCCGGGTGACTCATGACTTGGAATGGAAAGAATTAAAAGAAAGTGAAATCAATGAAAGGCGTTTTGGATTAAAGTGGCTCATTTCAAATCTGCTTAAAGGGACTACTTAATTAAGTTTTCGCCCCACTCAATTTAATAATATTAGCTTACAAAATAGGATAAAAATCTCAAATAGATACCAGTTTGGAGTAGAGTATTATTTTGTCTTAGTCTTCCAGTCAAAAATCTGCTTATGATTATCGATAAGACACCATGCATATATTCGAAAGCTATATATAGAAGAAAGCATTTTAAAAAGAAATTCTGCTGAGATGATTTTTTTTATTCACATTTTAGACTTTAGTTATCGAAAGAGAAAATTAGAATCAGCCATTTTTGGGAAAATTAGTTCCAGTTTGAAATTCCAGTGTTAAATCCATCATACATAAACAAAGAAATGAATTGTATTGATCTATTAGTTTTGGAGAAAAGAAAATTATTCGTGAATATTTTTCGAGAAAAAAAGGAGAATAAATATCATTTAAACCGTAAGCATAATATATGTGTGCAGGATGAATTTGGAGGCATTCATAATAAAAAAGAAAAAAAAATTCTTACATAACACAAGATATGTGCATAAACTTTTATTAACCAAAATTTTATGGGATTAAAATGTCTTCCCATAAAATTTGATTTGATGTGGTTACAATGCCTAAAAATCTATCTTGAAAATAATAAAATGTATCTTGAAAAGTATGCATGAAAAAATTTGCAGACACGTAAATTCATAGCTACACCCCATGTCGTTTAAACACCGGAATTTTTTTTATTAATATACCTTCAATATTTTGTATTCGAATAAATGACTGGCTAAGTGATTACTACTTTACTTAGGTCTATAAAATTTAGAATAAAACAATGTGTTATAATTATTTGTAATTAGAAAGCTAATTGCAATGAATTTTATATTGAAGACATTTTTTAATCGCTTCATTCCATTCTGTAGTTGCAAATTTAAAACAATATATCTTTCTAACTTATTCTAATATAACTGTTTGATAATATTTCTATTCATGCATTGAATCATTCTGTAATTATTTTTAAAAAAATATATCGATATTAGTACTTAGCCATACAATTCTGGATTATCAATCAGATTTTAAAATTATGTATAAAAGACTGCTTAAAAACCAACACACCAGTTACAACTATTGAAGATACTGTTGTGCCAACAATTACAGGGTAATAAGCGATATGGCTCATCTACCAATCAATTATAACACACGATGAAACAACGTGTAATCAATCATGCTTAGTGCTATGGTGAACAGCCAATGTAAAGTCAACTAATTATCAGGTTAGCCAAGTTTCTATCTTGCTTATCCATCATTAAAGGCTTTTTAAAGAGATAACGTTTCGTATTTTTAAAGTTATTTAGTTTCCCGGCCGGTAATAGAGGGCTCTTCTTCTGTTCTCTTGTTTGTGTTTGACAAAGCGTAAAATGAATGTCTCGCTTTATGCTTAATGTATAATCAGAAGTTGAATTTTAACCATGGATAATTATTGGAATTCCATACAAAACATTAAAACGGATGTTTTTGAATAGACTTCAGAAGGTTTTTTTTTCCTTCAAATATTAGTGCTTAAATTTTGTGTCATTTGCATAATGGTTAAATAACAATAACTTATTAACGTAAAATCAAGAAGAAACCATACAAACTATTTTGAAACATCAACATATATTTGAGAAAGGAACAAATGATTAATAGACTAAGCAAAAGGAATTGATGGAAAAACATTAAAAGCAAACTTTAAATAGTTTAGTTAACAAATGTACAAGATAAGGCGGGTAAGTGAGTACCTATTTTGAACCATAAATTTATTCTGTGTTTGAATACTTTTGTTAGTTTTCATATTTCTCTTTCATACTATTGTAATTTATCAAATAATTCAGCAAATGTTTCCTTTAAACATGTATGTCAAACTTTGGAAACTAATTATACGCAAAACTCCAGAAGTTCATTTAATAATATATAGCCACAGGTACATACACTCTCATCTTGTTGAGGCAAGAGGGTATTCCTCTACCAAAATTTAAAAATGGTAATAATAATTTTTCTTTAATATCTGAGATTTTCTTTCATTATTTAAAAATATTTAATCGCTGGTTTGATGGATAAAATAAATATTTTAATATTTGTAATGCGGTTGAAGTGAAATTGCCGATACCTCAGCAAACTAAGAACTTTTCAGATACTCTTAATCAATAAGTGATGAGTGAATTATTTAATTAGATATTATTTTTTAATTATTTTCTGTGAAAGTACGTAGATGAGCAAAATCTGAATAATATCAGTAAATATGTTTTACTGATAGTATTGATATTATACCCTATATTTTATTAACGTTCATTTCAATTGAGTTTTAACTACTGACAATTTTGTTGTTGGTACTGTAACAAAGAATTTATTGGTCATGTCTACAGGACATCTTTTATTATATTCTCCCTTAGATTTACTTGTTACTATTTTATAAGGAGCTTCCTTCACACTGGCCTTAAAACGTTTTTGGACATTCGATGAGTGCAGGGAGAACTGTACATCATTACGGATTTCTTTACTGATTAGATCAGATAAAATTTATCATACATGCACTCAAAATTTAACAGTATGAGCTATTCTGGTAGAATTTTGTGTACAGAAACTTTTTCAAACATTTTAGCAAAAATATTTTATTTCATTCATTCTTTCATTTAGTGGGCGGCGTTTATTTTTTTTTATTGCATATATCAGAGTGCCTAGTTCCCTAACAAGTTTTGAAAAGAAGCAAAGGTGTACAAACTTTTATATTAAAAATATAAATTTAAGTGAAAATCAAATGAAATTAGTGTAATAAATTTGATATAATTTTCTGTATTGCAATTATTATTGTAGTTACAAAATTGATCTCATTAGAATAGCTCAGTGTCTCAAGATATTAGCTGCATATTTTCTTCTTTTGAGCAATAGCCATTCTCAGCCAATCTTGTATATATTAAATTTGAAGGAATATAAACCAAATCTTGTCATTTAATTGTTTGAAAATTCATTTCATCCATATATAACAAAATACAAAATGGGAACTCAAGATATCCCCAACTTTCAACTTGCCTTTGCTTTACCCTAGAGTTTTGTATCAAATTTCTCGAATATGCTCTAAATGAGGCATTTAGCATACATTTCATCATTCAACGAAAACGCATTTTCAATGGATTTTTTTGTTTAAATCTTCACAGAAAATAAGTAGAGGTCAGAAGTATTACCCTGGCAAAACAAGAAATTTATCTGTGATTCGGAAATAATATGCTGCCTAGGAATAATAAAACATGCACTAATTTACTAACAATATTTATACAAATTTCATTAAATATACATACCAGTAGTGATCGTTATATTAACAAGCAGAACAATCTCTTGAATAAATTTACATTGTTTTACATCCGTTTCTTTCTATTTTTCCTTTTTGTCTTCTCACAGATTAATTAAGATTTCTCTTAAATATTCTATAATTAATAATATTGTATCTTTCAGTTAATAATTATTTGTATCAGATGTCAAAATTCTGAGCTTAAAAATGGAATAGTTTGTCTAAAATAATACTCAAAAGAGATATTCTCCTTTATATTATAAAGAAGATTATGATCTTACTGTTGGCAAAAAATAAATTACAGAACTAAAATAGAAAAATGACTTATTCGAATAAAAACTATTGAAGATATAATAATAAAACATATCACTGACATTTACACGACATGTTTGACATTTACATGACGAAATTAGGAATATTTTTCTTCTGTTATTTTCAGGAACGTAGGAGAGATCTCATAAAATCTCTTTCCAACGTAATATATAGAGTTATTCAGAATAATATGGTTAAAAAATGTCTATGCAAATATTGTCAGATTTAATTAAAAAATATAGATAATCTATCTATATTATTTATGTTTTTTAGGCATGCTGAAATGTGCCTTTTGCAATTGTTGTGAGAATTTTTTTTTAGTCTTGCCAAGTGAATTAAGAAACGTTTTACAAATACAGTGTGATATAATTCAGGTATAGGTATTTTAAACTCATTCACTAGGAAAGTGCTGGATCAAATACAACGCCCTTTCATATGATACTATTCAGAGCACTGGGAAGAAATTTAAAAAAAATGCATTTTCGTAATCAGAAGCAAAGGTGACGCTGCAAATTAAATTCTGCATAAAAACTGTAAAAAGGAATATTTTACGGGAATAATTAATATTTAATGGAGATTTCAATGAAAATATATTTTCTAACAGTTTATTCTTGCTTTTTTTTACCTTACAATTTCTTTTGGAATAAAAGTTGTGCGAATGTGAATTAAATAAGATTTTTTAATCCCATTTTAATTCTTGGCTGTCGGGATGATTAAAAAGGACTCTCTAAATGTGGATAATTGAACTGAATGAAAAGACTACATATCATTGAAGAACATGCAGATGTATAAAAGCACGCATTCTGTGAGCGATGGTCCTATTTTCAGAATAATCACTGTAAAATATATCTGAGGAAACATGCTGAACATACTTTCAAATTAAATTAAGAAATAAAGCTTGTATAGATTTAAAAAAAATTGCTTTTGAATTTTGAAGTCAGAAGGAGAATTGCACATGTGTAAAAATTCAATAAAATATTAAAAATGAAAAGTAACTGTTCAAAATTTGATTATATTTTAACATTTCCATTCTTCATACCGATTTTACTGCCCAAATTCAATCTGATGTGCCAATTTCGCTCCTAGTGGTAAATTTATATATATATATATAAGTAACCATCTAAAATTAGAAATATTTTGGAAACGAAACTAAATAATTTCGGAATCGCAACTAAAAATTATTTCTTAATCAAACTAAAACCAAAAAAGGAACAGAAAAAGCACCATAGTATTTAGAGAGCGCAAATGCAGATACTTCTAAAACCCAGATGAATTGAGACAATAGTAATAAAAACCAAGTTAATAGGAAAAAATCAAAATTAAACCAAATAAAAAATTAAACCAAAAATTCATCCCTTTTTTTGAATCCCCGCTATACAAATATTGCGTTGGTTTGATTATTACAGTTCAACGTAATTTTTAAATTTAAAAAATCAAATTGAAAATTTTTATATAATTCAATTTTCAAAGATCTTCTTTACTAAATAACTACCGATTACAAAACATTTGCTGATAAGCATTTTATCTTAGTAAGCAGAAAATATACTTCTTTCAAATATATATGACATCCATTGGTGTCCCTTACACAACATACAACTTGAATACGTTGTATTGATAGTATTTCAAGAATTGTATTGAGAACAATGCTTGAATTGTGTGGGCTACAATTCGAAATACCAAAGTAGATGAATACTCGTCTGCAAATTCATCCATCATATTTCTATTATCTATTGTGTTTTTTTAATCTTTTTCCTTTATTTAGGCCATCAGTTACAATCGCACATTCCTTGATTCTCGGAAAAACATTCTCTTTGAACATGTTACTTATTCTTCAGACATTCTTAGATGAAAGTAACAACATCGAATTCTTGCCTGAGAAAGTACTCACACTTTCTCTGAAATTCAGAATAAGATGGCTTTCATAATCGTAAATAAGCCTGAAGTATTGGTTCGTTTCTTATATAGTTTTAACGCATATTCTCAAACAGTTGATTATTGTTATGATTTCTTTTCTTTTAAGATGTAATATTAAGTCAATCAAAATAAATATTTCAGCATATTGATTAACTTTTAGAAAACTCATTTTTATAAATGTGCACAGCTTTATGGAAGAACTTGAAGATAATTGAATATATAGAAGAAGGAGGGTGAAAGATTCTAATTATAGTTTGTTGATACAGTTGCTTAAAATTCAAACTTAAGTGAATGATTATGTAATGTAATTCTAAATAGTAACATTAAATATATTACATATATGCATGTATATAATAATTTCAAAATATCAACATTTTAAAGATAACTATAAATTAGATCGAACACAGGCTTTGTTTTAACTTTAACTTTTCAGATGCATGGGCTCTTATTTTTCCATGTGGAAAACAAATTGCTCTTTCAGTTAAACTCAATACTGAAAATATATAATGTCACATTCCATGCACTTTTTCCCTTCTTATATTGCGCTTGGTCATGTTCAAACAAAAAAAAAGCCTTTGAAATGCATTCGCATGAAAAAATAATGGCGAAGAAGAAAAAATTTATTTCCAGTCATACGTCTAGTTTCCATTTCATATACACCACCACTAGTTTCCATTTCATATACAATCGTACCAACCTATATCCTCTATAGGTTGGTACGATTGATTTATCTTGGAAACATATGTAATGAATCAATAACCAACTGAGAGCTCTTTCTTTTTCCAAATATTATTGTGGGTATAAAAATTGGCATCCACATAATGTTAATACAAGCCAAATAATGAGAGTTAAATAAACCAAGGCGTCCAAGTTTTTAAAATATGAAGCTGATATTCAAAACAAACATTTCTTCACGAAAATAAACAAAGTATTGTCAAGAATCAAAAGGGAAATGAGTTTTCAACGTGAAGGGAATTCCTAATAAGAAAGAGTTGAGGCAGAGCTTTTTCTTTTTCCTCAACAATCTACACCCTTTAAAGATCTTGGTAACCCCGAGCAACAAGAGAAAGAACTTTGTATCATTAAGCTCATGCAATTTAAATGAAGTGATTAACAACTCGAGAACGAAAAAGAAAGAAAATGAATGCTCCATTCCTACGATAATTTCCCGAAGCCTGTGATCTTTTCATTCAATCAATATTTCACAAACTTCATATTCACCAACCTTCTTTTCGTCCATTAACTCACCACATTCATGAACTGTTAATTATTTGAAACACATTTCGCATAACAATAAAATTTGAGTTTTAAGGAGAATGAATCTGTCTCTTAATCAACCAACCATTGAGTTTGCCTTTGGTTTTAAATTAATAACGATGTTGAAGAGTTTGTTTACTCCAATGGTTCGATATGTAAACTTCAGTTTTGTCAAATACGTGCGCAGTTTCTTGATTTATAGAGGCCAATGAGCACCCGATAACACGCTACCGAGAATGCTAAACATTATTCTAATGCATTCTCTCTTTTCCACGCCGCTTCGTTAAATCTTGGAGAAAATGTTGTCTTTCTAATAGCAATGGGACTGGAATAAATATTCCTGCAGCATGTTGAGAAATTCTCTTTATCAACTCCACTAGAGATCCCATCTTGAGCATCGTTTTCGATTTCACTTATTTCGGTGGGGGATTTTAAATGAATTTCTTCTAATCTTGGCGATCAAATATGAAGCCCTCGGGGAGAAGTAGGTGCAATATCGCTCCGAAATTATCTCAGAGTTTTGCCTGAAAAATGTTCAAATAATAGCTAGCTGCCAGAAAACCAATATCATTTCTTCATTGAAATGATTCGATTCTTAGTTTGAAGATGTTTATCTCAGGGTTAAAATTCTTGTCAAAAGAACTGATTAATTTTAATAAAATAATTTGACTATTAATAGTTTTATCAGAGAAAATAAAACCAAAACTATCTAGTGCAATTCTCACTCAAAATAAATTTTAAAGATATCATCTCTTATATAATCTAAACTCTTGATTTAAATAGGTATCGCAGATTAAAATTATGCATTTCAAATATTGATCACTGATTCCGAAACTGCATAATATAGAAATTCAAAGGCAATTATTAATGTTTTTTAGAAAAAATTCTGAATCAAAATATTGACTTTTTATTACATTCCGATAGGATATATTCATATTAATATATTATATAGAATCTTGTATTAAATGCTATGTTAAATACATTTTATATTAATTACAATTTACCAATGTAAAAATGAAATGAATTGTGCACATTGCAGGAGAAAAAAGAAAATATGAACGCACAGAGTGACTTAAGGTGTGATTAGATAGCATCTTAACTTGGTTTCATGATTATGATTTCACATGAATTGAATCATTTTTATTTCTTAGAAAATACATAATTTCAAGCTACTCAGCTCTGTATTACTTCTAAAGTGGTTGAGAACTTTCTATCAGTAATACAAACTTCCAGGTTTTTTTTCCATGAATGGTATAGAGAATGCCAAAATCTCAATTTATTTTTTGATAATAAGTATGAGTGTTTTTAGGTATCATTTTCTCTTCTTAACATTCTGTTCTAAAATAAAATCTGCCATTAAGTACATTGTTAAAGCTGCGTTTAAGCCAGAAAAGGACCGCGCTACATGTTTACGTCATATATTTTCCTTCATGAATGAGAATTTTTCCAATGCTGTTCCTAATATTCCTTCATTAATTGTGTTAATTAATTTAATGCATTAATTAATTAATTGTGTCATAGAGTGTGTGTTGCTGTGTACAATGAATGCTTTTGATGTTTTGCAATATTCGCTGAGTAAAACACCAACAAGAACTGACCCACTTTTCACATTTCACAAAATACATATGCTCTTGGGATTTTTGTAAAATGAATCACATCTTTATCGCGCTTTAAAAGTAATCTTCAGAGACATTCACAGATTCTTCATATTTATGGTCATATGCATGCTGTTTAATTTTTTTTCTTCTATTCAATAGCAGAAAGTTAGCTATTGAGCTCTTTCATCACCGAAATTTGCCAAATTCTGAAAAATGGAGAATGAAAGAATTCTTCTCTAATTGTTTCAAATTGTATCAAAAATATCAATATGCGACTGAAATGCTATTTGGCATTCATTTTAAAGGATACAAATGTGTGATATTTAAATTATTTGGAAAATGTTTCTCGAGAGTGGAGAGAGAACTCACATATAGTATATATATATGTTGGAGAACTTCATCACTTTTGTAATATCAAGCTTAAATAAAACGTCGATTACAAAACTCTATGCCGTTAACTCTAAACATTAACTCAACTCTATTACACAATTGCTCACAAAATGCATTGAATGTTAATTTTGAAAGTCTGAAAATATTTTTTTCAATTAATTCGAATTCCTTACCGCTCAGTTAAAAACGGAAACCGATTAGGTTTCGGTATATATTTAGCTGATAAGATTGTTTAAAAATCTTAGAAGATTTTATTTATTTGGTTTGAATGCTTGTGGATAACTTTTATGCAGGAAAAACCTATCTGATATATTTTTTACTCACAAAAAATCTTCTTGTGAATCATTTCATTTATAATCATGTATAAAATAGTGTTTTCGAAAAAATTAGTTCTGTTTCATTTTCATTATTAAACAGTTAGATATATAAAAATAATATTATTATAGGCAGTTTTAAAACAAAGAGATATTTTATTATATAAAAGCAAATGTGTAAATGTATACTTACCCATCTCATTACTTTAAACTAGAAAAGTGTAAACTGCATTCATAAACAGAGGCGGATAAACAACTCTAGACAATGAACATTATGATGTCCGTCTTTTAATAAGATGGTCAATTTAGTTTCACATTTATAACACACTAATGGTTTATCTTAAGTTGATATATTTTTATTTTATTCTATTAACATTATGATTACATATTTGCTTTTGTTTATTTATCTTAGACCCGGACTGCCCGTTTTTTGCACATTATTATTACAGCAGATGTTTGATTTCATAAATATTCTAATAAATAAGTAAACGTAATGAAGCATATAGGAACTTCACCTATGATACTTAAGAAAATGTCAGTATTTTCTTAAGGCTTGATCATTCATACATTTTTTATATTTTACTTATCATTTGGCAATTAGAAAAATAAAGTTTTTTTTAATAAACCTGATGGCATCACCTTCTCAGCCTAGTTTGCCTAATTGGAAACAACACCACTGTTCATAACTGTGATTATAACTGATCCAACACTTAAAAATTTCCTTAAAAAATCGGAATAACATTTAATTCCCTAAAAATTTCAGATACGACCTTGGGATCAAATGCCAAGTTATTTTTCGACTGAAAATCAAATCTTATAAATGATGCAAAATGTATGATCTAAACTTAACAACAGAAACGATAGTCGTAAATAAATTTTGTCTGAAAGAGATAATCATTATCATTTTCAATGCAAAAGTAACTAATGCAGATATTATCTTTAGGTACTTTATAATATGTAATCTATACCGATAACGAATATTAACTTAGATATATCTTTATTTTGTAAAATCAATAAACCTTTGAAAATATGAATTTTAATATGTAAGAAGTTACTTCCTTAATACTTATTCAAAAATGACAGATGATGGAAAAAGAATATTTTTCATTCTATCGGTTTCACAGTTTCATAACAATTCACAGTGTAAACAAATTGCGTTTCTTTATTATAAAATCTATGATTTTTTACTCTATTCTATGCTATAATATGAAATTTTAAATACAAAAATGTTGAAGTTCATGGTTTTGATTTATTTTATTGAAACAATTACTGATAGACGCAAAGAGGATGTTTTTAGGATATTTTCACAACGCTTCAAGAATTGTTTTATTAACAAATAATTTAAATCCACATTACTATTTACCGTATGTTAGATCATTTTTATCTGTATTAAAAACATAGAAAGATAGTTATATGTAAGAGTTATTTTTTTAAGTCTAACAAAATTGATTGCATTAAAATGCTATTCTTGTAGAGAATTAAAATTAAAAATTATATTACATTTTCCGCATAATTAATTATTTCCAAATGGATACAATCTTCTTTTAAAACTATCCTATTTGATTCTGCTTCACTATTACAAGTGTGTATGTTTTCTAAAACAGCAAAGATATTGAAGGAAATACGTCAAAGTTTTGCCATTACTTTATAAAATTATAGCTTACTGTATTAAACTGCATAAGAATCTAATGTCGCTTTTAAATGCCTGCATTAAAAGTTTCATATTTAATCTAGATCCAATTCTTTATTGCTAGTTCAGAATTGGAAGCTTAAATACTCACTAGCAAATACAAAATTCCAAATAGTGTTATATGTTTTGGTAGTCATTTTAAAATTTTCAACAATTTCTAACTAAATGAGAGAAAATTAATTGAGAAATCATATCGAGTGTTTGATAAAAAGTCTTTTCCTTAATAGCTTTCCTTCTGTAAATGCACACCTGCGTCTCGATATGCATCTGCCAATATTTAAAATTTGTTTATAATATAGCTAAATATTTCTTTTAATACAATTTTATTTAAAATGTGTTCCATTTTTTATTTCATTTTTGTACCTAATAGCTTTTGAAGACTGACAACATCTTGAAGTCAAATAGGGTGCATGTCATTTATTAATTGACTATTTTCCTGTCTCTTATATTTTACAAATGATTCATTCCAAAAAGCTTCAAAACTCGTTATGTACAATCATGATTTATATCTTTGTTATGATTCTGGATATTTTAATTGTAAATGTTCTTATGAATGCACGCAGGGTTGCCAAATTATATTTAGCAAGCAAATTATAAATACCAAAGCGTTTTATTTCAAATACCATAACTTCGGACCACATAAAAGAGCCCTTTTTAGTAGCATTTGGATCATTTGAGAGCGAAAAGAATGAATGATTCAAATAGTCAAGCAGCATTTCGGAAAAATGGACATTTCTAATAAGTAATATATTCCGAATGGATGACTCCCGTTTGAATTTCTCAGTTTGAAGAGTTGAAATGGTCCATCAAAAGACAGTGCTCATTAACTTTTGAGAAACCGCAACACGTCAGCGTTAAATGTAGCATAATGTTTTCAAGTAAATGGGCTTGTCATCTACTAAATGGACCCGGCACAAAATGGCAGTTCTAACAACGTGGAGAGCGTCTCAACGACTCGGTAAGATTTCTCTTTGAAGTATTTGCGAAACATCAGAAACAATCCTTTTCTTTATCTGGCAGCACCTTAGAAATGAATCACGGAAATGAATTGTGAATAAAGTGGCTTATTTAATCTATTAAATGCTTTCAGAACTGAAAATAAAATTATATTTCAATTATTTATAAGAAGTTTCATTTTTTAAATGGACTAATACGAGAGCTATAAAATGTGAGAAAGGATTTGATGTCTTATAAGGTATGTTTTGAAAAGCATTGCAAGTTTATACCATTTCACAGTAAACTGCTGTTTCCAGGATTATTTTTAAATTCATCGTTTCACATCCAACGCTTGTAATGGCTTGTATTTATGTTCTCATTTTATAATCTTCTGATAACCTTCCGTTGAACAGGAGATCATTTGTTTTCACTTCAAATTTATAATGTCTTTTATCGAAAAACTCAATCCGCAAACTATTTCTCGAAGAATTCAATTGAAATAAATAATTTGAATATAATTAGTTTTCAAAAGTTCACTTTTATTAGTATACAAGATATGACCTTTATTTTCATTTCCGACTCATCTTTCATCTATTATTCCTCTTCAAAAACAAGACCAAAAAATTAATTTATTCTCGAATTCTCAATAATTGTCACTTTTTAATTTATTTAAATTAATAAAAGTTTATTTTAATTCATCTATTGTTTATAATTCTTATAGTTTATTGCCAATAAGAACACACAAGTGTATAAAATAGCAAAATTCTAACCTGTTTTTAAGTGTACGAAAAATCGATTACAAAATATTATCTGTATAACCATTAGAGTCAGAGTTTCAAAACATATTTTTTTAAAGAATTTTCTTCACTTCTATGCCTGCTTCCTTTTCTTAGATTGGACAGAAATAGACGAACGATTTAATAATCAACATTGGTGTCTGGCTAACCTTTACTAGAAAGCAACTTTGCGTCTCAACACAAACTTCACTATATTAGAACTCGTATGTTGTTCTGGCCACACTAATGAAACTCTTCGCTGTATATAAAGCAACCTTTTGGCAGACCGAGGGGCACCCCTCTTAAGTATTTCATTGATAGTCTTCAGCATCATCATCTGATGAACAGCTGCGACTTTTCTATGAGAATAATAAATCGTTTTTCTTACTATCGGTTCTGAGAAGTCTCTCTAAATAAGAACATCTTATTTTAAAAACAGATGAAAGATAAGATGAAGCATATCCTAGAGTATAGTCCTCCTTGAGACTTTACACTCTTGCATGAGACTTCAGAATTTTATTTCACAGAACGGCTGGAAAATATCAGCCATTTTTTTTCTCAGAAAAAATTTCAATTCAAATTTTCAGCATGAGAAAGTAAAATATTTTTTTAACATCTTTAGATAAATATTTATAGATTTCATTATTAATCAATAAACGTATTTGGAAATACAATTTTTTTAGAAAAAATTTGAAAATGAACGCATGGTTAAAACCTGATTATATAATAGAAAAATTTATATGCAATCACTGAAAAAGGAAATGAGCCACCCAGATATGTTTATCAACCTATGTCTCTCATTGAAAACTAAAATTTTCATTTTAAAGGTAGCAATGAATACTAAAAAATGCCGTAACTAAATTTTTCTGAGGGAATTGTCAACATATTTAAAATTTCCCAAACTTTTTCGAAGGCACCAATCTTTATTGATGCCATGAAGAGATTTCTCATGGAAAATATACCCGGAATACAAATTGTGGTTAATATACCATAAGTAGATCGGGAAATAATAGACATTTTCCGTTAAAGCGTGTTTACCTAATTAGATGTATCGATATCCTCTGTTATGTCGACAATAGATTTTTTTGTGCACTTTAAAAGCATCTGTAAAGTTACAAATCTACATATTAAAATCGGTTGTTATTTTATTCATGACAAAATATTCATAGTGGTAACTTTTGTTAGATTTTCAACAAAGAAATATTGCTGAATGCTGAATTTTTAATTTAAATTGCTTCCTTCTTCATTATACGGAAAGCACCAAAATAGAAAGTTTTGTTGTATGAGCAAAAACATATAAAATAAAATATTTTTTTATCATTATTTAAAAGAAATATCAATTTTAATGATAAGATTAATAACTTACCCATTCACAGAGAAAAAATGAATGAGTTTTTATCATTTATTGCTTTATTCCTGCGTAATGCGTTTTATACATTGATAAATGTTGATATAATGATAAATGATTCTTCCATGCTTTACAGGCAACTTGGGGCTCTATGCAAATACTTTTTGTTTGCCAAAGATTTCATTGTATGAAGTCATGTGCACAGGATCTATGGGTGTTACAAACATGAAGAGCAAATTGCAGCACATCACACTTAGTGTTGATTCACATCTTTAATTATCATTATTTTAGCAGTTTTTTAAGCTTTCATCACACATTTTTCTGCTTCTTATACGAACAGAAATTTATTATTATGTATATTGCAATTTAAACAATTTTAAACTCTACTTTCATATTTTTTTGCACATATCAAAAATTATTTTCTTACATTAAATATGTATGCAAAATATATTGAATACCTTATATTTTCGTAATAAAAATTACGAAATTTTCGTAATTTTTTAAAATTTTTATAACAAAAGTAAAATTTATAAACGTTAGTAACTTTGTAAGTTTTAAGATAAGAGTCTGTCATCCATACTTATTGAGAGAAATAATTCGCTAGAATGCTTGTAGAATTTAATTTTTAAATACTTCAAAGTGTTTCTTACGAAAAACATTAACGTTTTCGTGAATTTGTAATATTCTGTAAGCGACATTATATGAGCTGTAATAACGCTAGCTTATTACTAAGAGAGAGTATTCTCCACATTTAAAAGTAGCGGCTTTTATATATATATATATATATATATATATATATATATATATATATATATATATATATATATATATATATATTACTTTCATTTCCATATTTTTGCAGCGTTCGAATTTTTTAAATATATTTTTAAATTTTAAAAGTATAGAAAACAATAATTTTTCAAGGAATGCATTATCTTCAGCATTCCTTAAAGCTGAAATTTGTGAATGCGCTCCTAAATGCATTGTTTTAGAAGCAATACAGAAAACTTAATGTAACGGGAATATTACTAGTAAGAATAAGCTGAAATTCTGCATATTTCCATTAAATAGTTTTTTCCTTTGATTTATGCCAAAATTTATGCCTGTTGCAATAAAAAAAATTTAGTTCTAATTTTGTAATTTTTTCACATGTTAAAAAATACTTCTTTATATTGCATATGTATGAAAAATTTGTAGAATGTCTCATATTTCCTAAAAAATACAGTTTAGACGATTAAATTTATAATTTATGAGGAGACTTTTCCCAGTTTTCCATTAACTCTGATATAATTTTTAGAAATACAGCAAGTATATGTCAGTTTCGTTAACTGGATATCGATCTCAGATTTCTTTGCGACATATTATTAAGAATACGTATTATTGTATATAAAATTAGTTTTTGCTTTCTTACATTGCTCTACTAATATCTAATAGAATTATTTAATTAATCGTGTTTTGTCAAAAATCGTATTTATTCTTAGTTAAAGCTAATATCCGTAAGTAAATAACAAAGTATCTAATTTAGGCAAGATCAAGATATACATTAACAAGCATTTTGTGAACAATTATGTATTCTAATTAAATTAAATCATGAATCAACAGCTTCTATTGAGCAATACTAGTTCGTATACAAATAGGAATAATGTTAGTCTCTAAAGTATAATTTTCATATTAATATTGTTTTTATTATTAACATTTACTATCTTATAATTTTTTATTAAATTTATCACCTCATTGGATTTGTATCAATATTTAACTAATAAAAAATAAAAAAAGTTATATAAATATAGTTTTCTTATTATTTTAGGTCCTGATTTCTGGGGTCTGTTGAATCTTGAATGGAGTCTTTGCAGTAAAGGACGAAGACAGTCACCCGTTAATATTGATCCAGCTGGACTTCTTTACGATCCAAGCCTTCGCCCCATACATGTTGATAAAATTAGGGTAAGTAAATTATGCAAAAATTTAGTGATCGCTATTACTTCACTTTAATTATTTGTGTCTATTTACTAATTTCACTTCATGTGTTTTCTCAATTTTTTCCGATATTTAATTAGGTGCAACTCAATCCATTTTACAATGGCAGCAGTAACAATTTCATTCTTTTCAATGGGAGAGCAGCAATAATCAGTATTTCACTATTTATGTTTGACTATTTGAAATGTATAATTAAATATATTTGCAAAACAATATGTCTCTTAAATACTAATGTTAGCCAACAATATATTTGATCTCTAAAAAAATATTAGACAGATGCATCTCCAGGTCTTCACTTACATATTTTTCGTTTTTCTTATTCATAATATTTTTCGAATTCATGATTACCTTAATATAGATACTAAAAATACCTTAAAAATCACATAAAATTCTATTTCTAAAACAATCCATTTATAAAATATGGTAAAAATTTTGCTGATACTTTCTGAATTAAGACTGAAATTATTATTTTATGGCTTAATGACTTAAACAATATGAATACTATATCCCAAACGGGCAAAATGCAGTTGCTGTGACACAGAATTTAGTAATGTATTTTCGTTTGCATAGAAAGATAGTATTTTTAGGACTATTAGTTTCAATTCCAAAATAAATCTTCAAATGTTTAATATTTGCAGTTTGTCCTCTTTTCAGGGGCACAATATAGAAAATATCTTTAAAAAAACATCCAACAGTTATATTCCTCAATTTGTTCAGTTATATTCCTCAATTTGTTTTAAGTTAAATCTGAAGAAGCATTGAAATTTTCAGATAGTTTGCTGATTTAAACAATTTTTGATAAGTATGTCATCACTGAAGAACACCCAAGATTTTCAATTTTGCTTTTTGTAAATGAATTTAAAAAGTGCTTTTAGCTCTTGCATGATGAATTTGACTAATGAAGATATAAGATTCTCATCGACTTTTTACACTTAATCTGAATGAGATAACAATGATGAAAATTAACATAATATTTGTTGATCATTTATGAAAGGAATCGGTTTCCTTCTTCTTAGCGTTTAGCATGCGTGGAATCATTAACTGTCAAAAACAGATACCGACTCGAGCGATCTTATAAATTTTTTATAATCGGTGCGCTTTCTATATTTTTTACCATATATTCTTCAGTGATAATATGGAAGTTTTGCAACAGCATTTAATCATGAGTACTAGCCAGAAGATCCATCCAACGATCACTTGATTTAATGCATGACTTTTCCTCATGCTTTTTAATATTTTTGACTCTTTTTTTTTTTTTTTCTTTCTGAGCGATATACTAGTTTTATGTGTTGCAAAAGGGCTTTCAAGCGGAAATTTTGTAGATTGCGATTCCTGGGGATGGAAACGCCAGTAAGGTTTTGAATTTCGGCGTCGAGCGCCAGAAAATTGCGCATAGAAATGATCGAAAATTTTATCGAGCGCGAGTTTCTTTCGTCGGTGGAGAGAAGAAAATGTAATCTTTGACGGGAAACGGAATTTGCGACTGCCCTTATATACCTTATTTCATTTTCCAATCGATATAACCTCCCTATCTCCCGCTACAACTGGTCTTAATCCTTAAAGTAAGTATAGACCAAAAATTGATACGTCAACAGTTTGTTGAAAGTGTGTTTACCTCACAAAAGAGCGCATTTGCTGACATTATTGCGGATATTTTGACGAAGAAGGATGAAAATGAAAGAAAGCGGAACTTTTTGGTATATCAAATAGACATCTTGAAATCGTAGTCGATCACAAAAGATATATTTTTCATCCCGAAATTCGAGCTTTGAAGATTAAGTTCCGAACTGGAATATTCTATCAAATCTCATTCTGTAAATATCTGAAAGGAGTAAATGTCTTGATGGCTGTGTAACTTTAAATACACTGAGTAAATATACTTCGTTAAAAACTATGTGAAATTTAAAAATCATCTTTCACTTCAAATCAATTTCTTCTAACAAACCCCTTTTTTCCTTATATTTACTTTTCCAGGTTTAGGTATATTTTTTTTAAAAAACTAGGTTTGAATTTTAAGTTATTAATTAATTCTTCTCTCTTACGCATTCAGATTTAAGCTTTAAGAATTCTCAAAGAACGTTTTATCAATGAATAGATAATTAATATACATTAATAGACAAAAGATGAGTTTCTGAAAACATCACACACATTTCGTAAAGTTAAGTATAATGAATAAATATGAATTTTTTTTCTTGAGTAAAGAATACCCCGAACAAAGGCCATCAATGCAAACATTTCAGAATAATACCACTAGATGAATCGGCAGCTATGTAAGAGAATATTTTAAATCGTTATACATGCCAAGCATATTTAATTCTGTTGTATAAAAACAGTAGCTACAGAAAAATAATGAGTACTAATTATTTCATTCCAGAAATTTCAATTTGGGAGCATGAATATGAAAACCACCTTACAGCCCATATCTCTTCCCGTTCTATTGGTTGTTTTAATTCCTTTAAAGAAAGAATCGCACAGTTGAAAATGTGTAGTGAGAACTGAAATTCAGTTAGCAAAACCGATTTTGTTTAAGATAATACCAGCAGAACAATTTAAAGAGATCATACTTATAAAATGGCAAGAAAGGCTACTTCTGTGTGTCATAAAGAAAGGCACTGCTTCGAAAGGAAACATATAGAAAAGGACAAAGAAAGAATAGAGGAGTCAATTTACTGTAAAATTAATTCCTATGTTTAATTGATTTTACTTTTCCCAAAATTCCCTATTTTGCATTCAGTCTTATTTAATTTGCCTTGCATAAAGTTCAGTCGTTATTAAATGAGCTTTTTCATTACTGTCGGATTGTTAGATAGCATGAGTCGAAATGTGAGTTCACTGATTTTTGTTTATGAGAGCCTGTGCATGTATTTATAATTTTCTAATGCTCAGATCGTTTTATTATTTCCTTATGAAAAGAATAAATTATTTGTCAAATATTTGTTTTTTCTGCATATGAGCTGGTTAAGTTTGCTGAATGAATCCCTCTACTTCACACGCTTCTTCTAAATAAACAATAAGGTCGAAATTTATGCTCCTTTTTATTTATCCTTCCTAATTGATGCTCCTATATATGACTGCTATGCTTATTTGATTAGTGAGGGTAGGTAAGATGAGTTATTTTACAAATCATTAAAAGAAGCAACACATTTTAAACATTCAACGAACGAATAAAGGAGAAGAGGAAAGAACTTCCTTATTCTTTCGTCAAATTTTGGTACTTAAAATGATATCTGCCACTTTTTAGTCACGACCTAAAGATAAAAGTAATAAAAAGTAAAGTATGTAAGAATGAAATAAATCCCATACATTTAAAAAGTTAGTTTTGATTGCGATATTTGATACATGAACAAAATCACAGAGATATTTTTTTTTAAAGTTCAACGTAAGGAAACCAGATTTCATAGAACAATCCATTGGCTGTAATATATTTATAAATTGTTTCTAATATATTTATTAGGTTCTTTTATGTTTAGATAACAGAATCTTAGCATATTTTTATACATCATTTTGAGAACATATTACTCGCAACTCATCAAGGCCATTGAAAAATTTTAATTGGTTGATATATATTTAATAGAAATAACTTTTTAATAGATGTAGGCATTCTTTGTGTTTCTTTATCCCCAATCTAAAAATTATAATGGCGGTTTTTCTGTAGTAGAGATTATATTTATATAGTTTAAAATGCATAATTATTGCACTTAAACTTACATAATAGTAAAACACTTTTTATTATATTTAATTAATTTTCACTTTCACTATTTTAATTCTTTCATTATTTTTATCAAAATTTTAATTTATAGATATTATTTGCTTTTAAATACAGGGGATTAGTGAGGGCTATTACAAACAAGAAGAATGAGGATTATAGTATGCACCGGTGAAATTTTAGAGAGATATGAAACATACGTCTTCTTTAGAGAAATATGAACAATCCTTTCCCGCTTTCCCCGCGTATAATTTTCTAACATTTGTTTGCTTTACTCGTCGCAAGCGTCTTCACAAAAAAGTGAAACTAAATAATTCCTAAGTATCATTATTCATTCCCCACATCAGCTATTGGCAAAGTACGTTGCAGAGCTAGGAATATATCTAGGATCTGGAGGATATAAAGATTAAGAAAAAAATTCAATTTTTATTTTTGTATTTTCTCCTGGGAAGCAGGGTATTTTTTTTTTTTTTTTTTTTTTGTCTTTCCTGACAATTTTCATCATGGGGTAATTAGAAATAGGCCTTTATAATAATAAAAAGTTGGAATTTTAAGGCATTTGAAATAATTTATCATATAATAAGAAGTGATTACTTTTCTTATTCATTTTAAAGTATGTTTCTGAATCTTTTAAATTTTTCTCTTGTCATGATCAACCTTTTCTGTTTTTATAAAGGTTCGTTTCCCGACTTTTGCCGACAAAATTGGGGATGGGATAGTTATAAATTACACCAAACTGCAAGTAAAAAAGCTGTTATGACAGTTATATGCGGTATTTCATGAAAAAAAAAAAACATTTTTTTTTATTGAAAAACTGTAAAAAATAGCAGTAATTTGCTGAAGTTGGAACTTACAGTAAAATAAAGTTTTAAGCATGAACTACTCATTTCTTATTATTTCATATGTGCTTTCTTCAAATCCTTTCATTACTCGGGCTATTGGGAAGTGTTCTCAATTCCCAATAGTTTCTGGGAACATTGGAGTCGAACCGGGGTAATTATGAAAGTCATTTTAACTGAGACTTAGTAATTAATAAATTGAATTACCAAACGGCACTGTTTAATGAGCCCTCCAGAATATGATTATGCGTGTAGATAAATTGTAGGTCTATTATACACTTATAAGATAATTTTAAATAGAAAAAAATAATGACGAAGTCCGCACAATTTGTTTCCATTTGCTCTACTACAAAACGATATTCACATTTGATACAATAATAATTTCATTTTATATTATTATACTATCGATTTCTTTTTCTATTGATTATCAACTTCTTTCTTTATTAATTTCTTTTTTGAAATATTATAGAAATAAGTTTTACAAAGCAATTTTATTTATGGAAAAGGTGATAAAAATGCATATGATAAAAATCAACAATTTCTACCAAATTCTTTTACTCATTATTTGACATAATGTAACTTAATGTCATAATTAAAAAAAAAGTTTGACTAATTTAAAGTTGGTTAAATCTATGCTGATGTACATTTTCAAACATTTATTTTCGTGTCTCTGTTTCGCCGAAATAACTAAAGGAAAAGCTTTTCGTTAATTGTTTTAAGATTTTTCTGATACTTTGGAATTGTTCATTAACAGAAAATATACTTATTTTCTTAGTTTTTTTCAGCCATAAATAAAGAGAGAGAATACAGATGATTAAAAGGAGAGTAAAAAAAGGGGTGAATATCAGGTTACGGTTAATTATTTGCCTCCGTTATGAGCAAAAGTTCAGCTATGGAAATTTCACTTGGTATTTATATGCATGATCATGTTGTGGATTTAATTTAAGGACTTTATAATTATTCAAATATTAAAATATAATTGAATACTTCTTTTTGATAAAATATATTTCTCAATTTCTCATCATTATCAAGAAAAATATGCAATTTTAATTGTTAACATTGTGCATGAATTTAAATTTATTTTCTAAGAGCTACGTTGATAATTTTCCATCTTAAAAAAAAGATAAAGAAAAAACCTACTTACTAGAATATTTGTATTTAATTGAGGCAATCTAGCTTTTAATGCTCTCGGTGGGAAAAGAAGTTTCTGTTCCTCTCCTTGATAATAAGTTCTGCCAAAGATATGAGTATTATAGTACATATCTTAAAAACGCATCTTCTATGTAGAGCAGAATTTTGAATAAAGTAGAAAAAGCTCGGCATCAGTTTTCTGTAAATAAAGAAGCAAAATAAAGAAACGAGCACATAAAATGAGAAGGAAATTCAAATTATTTAATAGGAAATGAATTAAATTATAAATAAATGATTCCCTGAGATGATTTATTTTTAATATGTTCCCTTCATTGTACCTCTGAAATTGTTGGTTTGCATAAATCAGTGTCATATAATTAATCCATATTGTAGGGTAATAGATAATTAGACATGTTGGATTTTAATACGCAACATGTACTATAAAATCGATGAAAATAAGAAAATGTTAACTAAACAGGTTTTCGAACTTTGCACCCTTAAAGTTACAATTATTGTATGGTAAGAAAATGAAAATCAGTTTGCGTTATGAACGCTCAAAAGCCGTCCTCTGAATCTGTTAAAAAGAAATGTATTTGAAGAAAATATAATAATAATATTTTTAATAATCAAATATGGTGTGTGTTGAAATAGAGGTAGGAATATTTAACCATGCTTCACTTTCCATCTATGCATTATTAATGAATTTGATTTCTAATGAGTTGGATAATATCAGCTTGAGATGTACTGTTTACCAAACATTCTCATTATTTTCAGAATAAAATGAAACTTATTCCTAAGCGTTACCTAATTATTTTAATATTTAGGATGTAGAAAATATTACTTGTTGATTGACAATCTTTACTTTAGAAATATTTTTCTAATATTTTAAAGTAATTCAGAAAACCTTCCTTCAAGAAAAAAATCCACTTTTCATATTTCAGGCATTTGTATTGGTTAAGGTTTTAGCTTCATAGTTGCATTCTTAGTAATTCCTTCAAATCATTTTCGTAATAAAGATGACTCCAAACGCATATTTTTAATTACGACCTTTTCATCTAGATACCCCCGGTATATTCAAAATATTCTTCAACTGAAAATATACACTGTCGTACAGAATATTCGTTCAAAACTCCTCTTAATTGGATAAAAAAAGAAATGAAACTTCCCGAATTGGGTTAATGAATACTGAATTCAAAAACATCCCGATTGTTCAACATGCAATTGTTTTTCATCCAAATTAATATTACATATGTATTCAAAATGTAATGTTATTTTTATTGCATGAAGACGAGATTCAAGTTTCATCACAAGAAAAGTAAACAAGTAAAAAAACAAATCAAATCTTATAAGTAAGACAATAACTTTCCCTGCAATTATTCTGCACTAAAGTCATTCACAAAAATCCTGAACACATCCATTTACACAAATTTAGGAACACCGTATTATGCAAAACCATTTATCCAGCGCGTTTAATTCAAACACATGAAGGAAACCCATTGATGAAAACGGGCAATTCAGGTTATGTTTTCATATGCTGCTGTCGGAAGCTAAAAAGAAGACTAAGAGGTCTCTTAGTAACAAATGGGACTCATTATCTTCATACTCCATGAAGTTGAAACTTTAGTGACGTTATTAATCTGAACTATGTGGGTATACACGCTTGCTTTCTTTTCTCATTACTTCCAAGATAGAAATCAATCATTTCAAAATGACTGAAGTATGATAGCTCTGAATTTTCTTATTATATTTTTGCAAAATCTAAAGTATGTATCCAGCCATTTAAAATTTAAGTAATGCTTTCTAACAGAACGTGAATGACAATTTATATTGTTCATTCTTTTATAGTACGAAAATTAAAGTTCCATAAAAGATCACTTTGTGAGGAGATTTCTTTTTTAAAAAACTTCGGTAAACGTACGCAGTATTTAGAAAAAATAATAAACACATTATCATGTTTTGTGCTTTGCTTATTGGCTATAATAAATCAAGAATTGGAAAGTCAGCTGAAAGGTAAAAAATACATGTATTTGATAAATATGAACAAGGTGTCAGGGAATTATCAAGCACAGGTTGTTTCTTTTACAACCAATAGAAACAAATACCCAACCATATGGAATTTGACTGAAGAGGCATGGAAACATGAAACTTTCAGAAATGATAAATTGGACATAATGTACGGGAATTTCTACTTAAATCAATGATTTACTGCTTACGGTGTGTTAGGAAACCTTCAAGGCAGATAATTTATACATGAATCCAATGTGTCCACGTGACAAAGATGTTGAAACTGTAAATCATGTTTTGTTCCTATGTGAAATTTTTAGTTATCTCCGGGTCACTTATCCCAAACGTTAGTTTTAGGGGAAATTTGGAGAATGGGTTGAGATTCCAGCTTTTCGGAAGGGACTGAGGAAAGTCTTCATGTCCTATATTCATTATGATCAGCTCATTGGGATTGAAAGCATACTGTGATGTTGTTATTTGTTAGTGAATGGTGCTTTTGTGACCAGGTGATGCATCAGCACAGTTGTCATCCTCTATGTATATGTTATCCTACGAATTGCTGTGCTCATGTTATGCTTTCATGTTTTCATTATTGATGCAATTAAAGTATATGTTTTTCATTTTCCAAATCCTTTTCCTATAGTGATTTTAATGCAACTATAGTCATTTGGAATGAATTATGTTCGATTCATTTGATTAATTATATCAAGTCTTTTAAAAAGAGTTGAGGGGTCTTCCAGATGACTATTGGAATTTACTGTTTTATCTTTTAACTGGACCACTAGCACATTCTGTTGGTTTTTTGGTGTGAATGGTTGATTGTCATCTGTTGGTACCTGTCGTGGCACATGTAATTTTCGTATTAGGCGGGCTGCTCCATCTTTTTGCAGGGTGAAAATCCCTTAATAATACCGGACGTCATTGCAGTTTTTAAGAAGGGTCTCTTATCCTTGAAAGACATTCTCGAAAAAACTTTCTTATCTCGAAAGAATGGACGAAGAGAAACTAGTTACATTATTCTGAGATATCTGAACTAAAAGGCTCTTAGGTATGAAAGGGTTAACTAAGATGAAACATGACCAAGCAAAAGACTCGATATGTCTTATGGATGCTAAGAAGTTTTAATCTTTTACGTGTTTACAAATTTGAGGACCATCTAGAATCCCTGATGTTAATGCTTCTTTGTTGAATATTTTTTTTTTTATAAAGGCGACAGAAGCAATCAACATCTTTATGGAGTATCCACACAAACTGTTTCATTTCGCCGACTTCTATATATATTGATGGAATAATTATCTTATTTGAATTAACCAAATGTTCGAAGATAATATTTGCTGTACCTATAGACAACGCTTCTTTTATAGACTAGTATCCTACAAGTAAATGTAAGTAGAGTGCGTATTATATCCGCTTTGCTGTCCCAATATAAACTTGATCAAATTTAGAACGGCAAAAAGAGATCACTGAGGATCCTGAAGGCAGAGCGACTGTATGAGCATTTTAGCGTCTGATACACACACACACATATATATTCCTTTTTAGAATGAGAAATTAGAAAGGAGAAGAAATATTTGCTACTTTGTATAAATGCACATTTCAAACTTCTGTTCGGATTATCAATAATAGGCTTTCAGTCTTATGGTTTAAATTTTATTCCTTTGTAAAAAAAACGTGAGGAATATAATTACAATATATAAGATCTCTCTGTTAACTAAAGTATGGAAGAATTTTCTCCTCCCTGATTCTATAAACCATTATTTTAATATATCACTTTAGACGCATTTTCCTTTAATCTAGGTGATAAAAAATGTGAACCTTGTTTTGTGAAAACAATTTATCACATCCAATCATTCATTTTCTTTTTAGAACAGTGTGAAGGTATTGACAAGCTGCTTTCATATTCATTTCAGCTATGTAAGTTCAGAGTTGCCGTATATTCGCTAGGACCTATAGTTTTAATATCTATTCTGGTGCTAAATATTTGAATAAAATAATAAAGCAAAAATAAATAATAAAACAAAAATAAATAAAAGCTAGAATTTGAAGCTTATGTTACCAGCTTCTAAAACATGAAATGGTGAGAATATGCATTATTTAAAAAACTAGACCCAAACTTGCAAAAATAACAACAATTTTTAAATAAGAATCTTAAAAAAACCTAAATAAAACATTCCTGACAACTGAAAAAAAACTGTTAAGCAATGCTGGCAATGAAATTTCCCTTAGAATTATAACTTTTATAGACAATTTTTTTTAAAATATAGCTTATTGTAACAAAGAAATCACATAACGTGCGGTTCCATTTTCTAATTTCTTAAATTAAAATTTATGATTTTCAAAAGACAATATTGTGGCATTTTATACATATTTTCCTTCAAACAGCATTTTACTTTTAAATATTATGTGTAATCTATACTTATATAAAGCTCAATGTGTGTGTGTGTGTGTGTGTGTGTGTGTGGGTGGGTGTATGTGTGCGCACGCGCGTGTGTGTGTTGGCGCTCTACAGGCCAGACCGTTTTACCTACAGCTACCAAATGTGGTACATGTATACTTTGGAGGTCGGGAATGGGCACCTGCGTTCCCTTTTTTGAATTTTTAATTATTAATTAAAAACTAACTTTTCTGCCAAAAAATCTTCCTACCCCCCCCCCCCCGCAAATCAGTAAGGCTTCAGTTTTTTCCCCCACACTAATGAGGCTAGGATTAAGATTTTTCGGCTGATTATTTCAAACGATTCTGTTTATTTTCTTAATGTTTGATGCATTTAAAATTAAACATTGTTAATTAATCGATCTTTCAGATTCATTCTGAAGTACTTTTGAATTAAAATAAAACAGAATAAAGGAAAGGAATTAAAAATCTCTAATCTGCATAGCGTTACCCCAACTGGCGTAGAAAAATTCACGCATTTGCGTTACCGTAACTGGCGTTGAAAATTCATGCACGCGCATTGTGTTCTGATTGTTGACAAATATTATCTACGGATGCGGACTTGATTTAAATTATTTTTCTTTTAGTTGCATGCTTTTGTAATTAAATTGTATTTATGTTAGTTATATATTTTTTGTATATGCTTATAGTTTTAAGTACTTCGTTTTTTAAGTAGGTTTTTTTAAACTGTTTTCAACCGATTATTTTAAACGATTCGTTTTAAGTACTTCGTTTTTTAAGTAGGTTTTTTTAAACTGTTTTCAACCGATTATTTTAAACGATTCGTTTTATTTTCTGAGTGTTTGATGTATTTAAAATTAAACATTGTTAATTAATCGATCTGACAACTATTTTCAACGGATGCGGACTTGATTTAAATTATTTTTAGGTTAGTTGTGTTCTTTTGTAATTAAATGGTATTTATGTTAGTTATATATTTTTGTATATGCTTATAGTTTGAAGTATATCGTTTTTTAAGTAGTTTATTTAAATAAGTAGTTTAAGTATTTAGTTATTGTTTTCGGCCGATTATTTTAAACGATTTTGATGCATTTAAAACTAAACATTGTTAATTAATCGATCTGCTCATGATGAATCTGAGAAAATTTTGTAGACAAATTCTTGAAATATTACATAAATTAAGAAAGATATTCTTTAGTGCCCATAAAGTTTAAACGCTCATTGACTCTGTTTTCAGTAATCATATTACAAAAAAATACTTTGTTTCAGTAAAAAATATTATTATTAATAGCAGATTAATCCTTTCCACTTTAATTTAAAGTATAAAGTCTACGGGAGCTAACAGAAAATGAGAGAGATACATATTACGTTATGACTGAAGGCCTTTATAATATTATGAGTGAATTATATATCAAAATTTGAAGTTTGAAAATATTTTGATGAAGAAACTATTAAAGCAGGAATTGCATAAAATATTTAATTAATAAAATTTTAACGAACATTATGATTGGCGAAACGGCTGGTCGCCAAAGGCGGCTAGTTTAAAATAAAGTAAATTCTTCATTTTTGAAAATTCAAAAATAAATTTGTGATATCTTTATATAATTTAGTTGTATTTCCAACGATTTTCAATGAGCAACAATGCACTCTATTAAAATAGCAAAAAGGAGAATAATTTTCCTTATGGGGAAATATAACTTTAACGAATCCTAATCTAACTACTACATAGTCTTTCCTCTAAAAATAATCCTTCTTTAGAAATTGAAACTGTAGCTTGAAATGTATGTCTTCTATTATTGCAGATAAAGGAAGCTTATCAATGGATTCTTAATATTTCCGAATCAGATTAAACTTGAAGGACTAGGTAATAATTACCAATCTGTACAGTTGGAACTCAGTAACTATCATTAAATCAGTGGTTTTGTATGAAAACTGAGGATGAAATAAATGATTTTAAGAGAATAATGCGTATCGATTGCAAACAGTTTATTTGGTGATAATAGCATATTTTTTTTTTCTTTTTCAAATGAGCAAAACTATGTTTATTTGAAACATTTTTTATGTAATCATTGTATTTCAACTATCATTCATGTTTATATATTGCTGAAATGTGTAACAAAGCTAATACTGACATATAATTTCAATTCGTGGTTTTTTAAATATTTAATTTAAAACGGAGAAACTAAATAGCCTTGCTTAAAAGGTTTGGAGTCATTATTCATCAATTGCAGATTCAAAAATACAAGAAATTTAATATAATACAATATTTTTATAGTAAAATTTTGACTATTGCTTTTGCCGTTTCATCTCTTTTTAAGTAAATCAAGACATTTATTTCAATCAGTTTCTAATGTTATATTCACTTTTTCCTTGTTAAAATCTTTTAACGAATGAGACCTATTATTTCCTTACTTACTGCAAAACGTGAAAGCTCTAGTGACTTCATTAATCTGAGTTATATGGGAACACATTTATTCTTTCCTTTTCTCCATTACTTTCTGGGCAAAAATCAAAAATTTCCGTTATTCCCAAAAGAACCTTAATTCTTCTTTGATATCAAGACATGATCAGTGAAGTTTCTCAAGAGATTACAAAAATTGTTTCGGCTCAAAATGAAATTCTTTATTCCAGGGTTGCTTTCAAAATATCTTCTACATTTATCTCAGGTACTAAAATATTGATACTTTATTGACTGAATCTTGGTAGATGTATTTAAAAATAAGGAAAAAGAAGATAAGACAAAAATTCGCCATTTCTTTTTCAATTGTCAACCTCATAAAGCGTAAAATGGCAAAATTTACTGTTTCACTTTTAATTTACTGTACTAAGTCACACAAGCCGATAAAAAAAGGGCCAATTTTACCCATTGTCATTTTTTTTATTTTTCATATAAATGTTGAATTTTACATCATATTGTCTTCTATATACCTTCATATACTGTAAAAACAAATATGATTTAAAAAGTAAAAAGTAATATGTTTTTTCAAGAATATTTTTTATTGTAACATGTAATGTGAGAAGAAAATGTATGCTCCAACGCATTTGATTTTTTCAATGATAATATATTTTGAAAAATTTCTAAAACATATCTATATATCAAGAAAAATATCTGCAAAATATATTGGCAGTTTTTCATATTAATACAATTATTAGAAAATTTAATTTGAGTGTAAATGAAATGCGGTCTCGTAGACCGCACCTCCTCAGTTAAGATTAAAATTTCACCTCCCCAGTTAAGGGTTAATAACTGTAATTGTAAAAATTGATTAAGATTTTATTTTTCTTAATAAATTTGCATTTTATTGGAGAATAATACTGTTTTGTTATGTTAGATTAACGTGCAGTTAGGAGTTACTTGAAGAATACTTCGTAACCATGGATCAAAGTCAGATGACGAGAGCGGTATCTGAGACGTCCTTTCTTTCTTTAAATTTCGACATCATATTAAACTCAAGATTTCTCATCTAGCTCTGCTGTTCTGTTCGTATTTACTTCACGTATGAAGCGTTTGCGCAAATATGACCCGACTCGGAAAACTAACCTTTCTTGCAGTAATTGATAGGTACCATTTAAGAAATAGTTTAAACAATTGTAATATCAGTTTAAAAATCGATCTAATAATATAAATCAGCTATAAAATATTTGAAATTAAAACTCACAACAATATAAAGCATCTATAAAAAATAACAGAAAAATATTCGAAATGGAAACTTACTTTTATTTACAATTTGAACAATAATATTTCACATGAGATTTGTAACAAATGTGATTCTTACAATTGCAGCATAACATATTAGTTTTACTGCCATTGCTTCACGGACAGAGTGCGCACCTTGCATGTTTGACACACAATGAAGTATTCTCAGCAGAGTACGCTTTCCCTTTTTCTCTGTATTCGTTTCACTATTTTTATTGAGCCTCACTTCTTGGTAGGTGTGGCCTTGCTTCGATGTGTGGAAAGATGAGTGATTTTTCCAGTTCTTCCAAAAATAGCCTTCTTTTAGTAATTTGTTTTCGTTCCATTCATTATGTATTGAAGTCCATAGAACAAATACATTGTACGCAGAAATATTAAGCATGTTATAGAATACTATCATGGGCCAGCGATTTCTTTTTCTTTACAAGTGTATGAGTTTAAAAGTTGATCAAGAGTATCCACATCCCCTTTAATTGAATTATAATCTAAGATCATTAATGGTTTTTTTCAGGTCTGTTGCTAACTTCTTTGTCATGATGCAAAGTGCTCATAAGAATAACAATCTTGTTCTTTTTTGGGATGTAATATTCAACTGTTGTGTCTTCTGTAAAATAAAATAATGAGCTGTGAACTTTGGTTTATTTTTTCTAATGGTGCCAAGCATAGTCATTTTCCGTTTTATAAAAGTTGTCCTAAGTTGTAAGATGTGGGAAAAATTATCACATGTAATATTGTGCTCCGAATACCTATAAGTAAGATCACACACTACTCGTTTTCTCTGATTTTTCTCTGGTTTTGACCCTTGTTTTTTTCCAGTATAAATTTATGTTTTCAGTACATAAGAAGTTTTACTGTGACATAAAGTGCATATTTTGATCCCATATTTAGATGGCTTACTTGGTATATACTGTTTGAAAGGACATATACCATGAAATCCTACTAATTGTTCATCTACAGTAATATTTTCATTCAGATTATATAATTTTGGAAGAATTTATATCCACTTTTCCCAGATATCTCTCACTGCAGCTAATTTATCCAAATTTATTCTTTCTTGACGAGTGGATTTATTATCAAAACGAATAACTCTCGATATGGCGCAAAAAGTTTCGAGGGACATTGTCACACGAAATATATTTCTGACAGTTTCTTTATCCCATAAGCTTTTTGTTGATTTTCGATATGATTTATAAACACCAGCTAACACTAATAACCCAATATATGCTTGAAAAGTTTTACTTTCAATAGTTTTCCACTTTTTTCCATAAACCCTTTCTCCTTCAATATTAGTCATATTTATAATTTCGTTTACAATTGTAGAATTGAATACTACCTCAAATGCACATTTAACGTCTGATATCCTTGGCGTTGCATATATTGTGACCCCTGGAGTAGTTTTTATAATATTAGCAGCTGTTGATTGAGAATAATGTGGCAACGGATCCAACTTCCACTTTATTTCACGATTCTTGGAATGAACACTCCCTTTAGAGTTCATTTGTTGAATATCGGTCAATTTTATCACTTGTATGCTTTTCATACCCCGATACTTCTTCTTAGCTGTCAGAAGCTTCCATTAGTTTAGCTACATCAGCATGACTCAAATTTCTGCGATTGGCTATTTTTTTCTCTCACATTCGCAGGCACAAATCTTTCACAGTAATATCAGAAAGTGATTAAATGATTTTTTTTTTTACATTGGGTCATTTTCACCCGAACATTAGGTATAAATTAAGAAATATTCCTTCGAAATAAGAATAAACCTAAATCCCTCTAAGAGTACATATCTATATTATTTGCCAAAGATATCAAGAAGTTTCATGAAAATATCTCTATACTATATATTTTACGAAGGTATAAATTTTATTTCGGGTCATATAAATCCGAACAGGACAGCAGGGCTAAGAAAGCAGATTGAACCTGCACATAGAAGACTATTAATGATATCGAGTCTCGAATCCGGAATGCGACACTACACTCTTCTCAAATATTCTGAAGCAAGATGAAAAAACATACACGCCATTTTTGTAAATATTCTTTTACATATTACTTACTTTTTAACCCTTCTTTGCATGATAATGAAAATTTCCATCATAACATTTAGTGAACAAAAAATTGTATTCAAAGCAGGTGTACAGTAAATAAGTTGTTGCTGGCAACCTTTTTTCACGACTATTGCGTAATACGCAGCGTAGCTGTCAAAAAAATCAAATGTCACAATTATTATAGTGGGTTTGAATTAGTCATTCCGCTGTTTGTTGTGATTGGAAGAAACGTCCGAGTTTTTTTATAACTTATCTGAGAATTTTTAGTTAATAATAGCGATAATGAGTTTAGAAATTTCGAAGAGAGAAACATTGAAGATTCTGTACTTAGTTTAACATGTTAATTTGTATGATGATGGATATTTCCATCATACTGTTTTTTAATTATTTTATATTTTATATTTATATTAGGATTTTTACACATTTTTACTTTAATCTAGAGCAAGAATTAAATTACTTGATTTATTTCACAAAAAAAGAAAAAATTACGTGAAAAATTGTTAAACATTAAAATCAAAATTAATAACATGTTCAAATAATTAATTATTGTATCTAAGTTAATATAATGCAAGAGGCTCATAATTATTTCTACATATAAAACATGCAGCTTGACTTCAAATTGGGAGACTCGGCATGATTGGGGTGGCGGCTGATCATAACTCTTCTGTCCAGTCTGAACATTTTTTATTCACTTCACATGTTTCATATTCGTAAAGTTGGAGTTTTGCAATTAGCCTTTCAGACCTGAGTAGTGGATGACATTAAGAAAATTGGAATCACGCCGTGATAGGTGGTCTTCAAGTATTTTAAGAGAAAACTGTATAGGAAGATTAGTGGTTCTAAACTTTGGAATGACAAATTCTGCATTCGGAGAAATTCCTCTAAAAAATCACATAAAATTTATTTGAGCTTGAAAGATTCTGATTACCTCGAGAAGGACATTCAGACCACAGGGGCAACTATAGAAGATCCAGAGAGGAGTTCATTAATGAATTGCAGTCAATTAAGAGAAAGTCTTGGTAAACATTTCGTAAACACTACCATGATGCTTATAGATCTGTCTTTCGGACAACATTTGGAATAACTAAACAAATAAATGAAATTAATGAAACCTGAGTGAAATTTAAATTTATCAACTAAGGTCAGAATTGAAATACAACTCGTCTACTTTTTTCCTAGATAACAACACTTGGGTCATTACACATTCATTACATTAACATCTATCTGACTCATTTTATAGGCCGAAGCCGGGGTGAATATGATAATTAATAATCTTAAAAATGAAATATCCTTGAGCACAATAGATCAAAGAATATGGACATATATTCAAATTTTAATTACAGCTGTTAATATTTGCTTTAGATGCAGTTATTTTCCAGAACCATTCAGAAATGCCAAAAAAAAAATTGTTTTTCGGAAGTATGGTGAAGATCCTGTGTAGTGTAAAGCATACCAATCAGTCTATTTCTTCTTTAGAATTGGAATCACAATCTCATACTTTTACAGTTTCATTTTCACCTCCATGTTTTTTGTAAAAAAAGTAATTAAAATAAGAAATTAATATTATAATGAAACAATAAGAATTAAAATTTCATTTTTATAAGTGGAATATTACTAAGATCTGAAATATTTACTATTTAAAAAGAATATTAAATTTATAAAACATATACAAATTAAACTATTCTTTGAAACTTAGAAATTTAATAGAAAGTAATTTCTTCATGATAAAATTTAATAGGATTGTTTGGAATATAGATGAAAATTAAAAATTGCCAGTCGATTTGCTGCACTGATTTGCGTACTGTATTTCAGTGACCACTTTCGCATCCCGCATAACTGCTCATTATTTATTGTCGGAATATCAAATGAATGAAAAGCTGAAAATTAAAAAATGATAAATTTAAGAAGCTGCATAAACGAAGCATTCTTAGTATATTAAAAAAAGAAGATGTTTTTTATCTGAAGATATAGCTATCAAATCAAAAATTGTAAAAGACTGTTGCTTAGAAAAGAATTGGATAAAGTTATAATGGTAAATGATTATAACAGAAATCAAAAAAATCCAATTATGTCGTAATGCCAAAATTAAAATACATCATGAATGTGATTGCCATTTCCTTAAAGCTTTTCTGTATGCGCCTCAAGGTTTTACAATTTTTGTTTTGACATCCAGATTTATAACAACCGTTTTCTCTTTTTATTGCTTCAAAAGATGATTCTTCTAAACAGTATTTAATATTTATTTTAATATGGGTCAATTAATATTATTATATAATAAATATGGCTCATAAAAGATTTGAGCTGCATTTTATGATTTAAGTAACATCTTTTGGAATCTCGAATTCCACTCAAATTAACTAAAGGTGTTAAATCATTTTACAATATTCTAATTCAAGATGATTGCTTGTAGGCTTTATTATTTTTTGTCATCAATGTTCGCATCTAAAGTACTATATATATAATTAAATTTAAAGATTACGAGCATTGATTTTAGTATTATAATGTATATTGAATTTATTGATGTACTTCGTATCATTTTAAAAAAGAATTATTTCCTATGTCTATCTTTTTACCCCGCGAAATGCAACAAAGAGAAACATAATTTTTTTCTCTTTTGATTAAGAATAACAGATGAAGTGCATACGCATGACAAAGTTAAATAAAAACGGATTTTTTTTTGCTTAATTTGTCATTAAAGCACGCACAAATTTATGCGGTCCGCGCGGTATGAAGTGTTAAGAATGAAGGAAATATAGAAAAGAAAATGACCAATAGAGAAAGGAAAAAAAAAAGGATAAGATTTTAGTATAAAGGCAAAATGAGGGGGCTACTCTTCTTTTATATTTATTATGCGCACTGATATAAACTCATACGTATAGACATATTTGTTGTATCTGTTGTACGTATAGAGATTGTATTGTTTTTCGAAAGGTATAGATCAGTGATTCTCAACATATTTTCTTTTTTTTTTTGTCGTGGCACACTTTTAACGATTTTAAAGTTTGGTGGCACACAAAGAAAAAGATAAGTTTAAAAGTTGCTTACTTACCTATAATACTCTGTGTAAAATAGTTTATGATAATAATTTTGAATGTAAAATAAAATAATATAATATGTACTACAAAAACAATAGTACATTTTTTAAGGGATTAATTACAAGGTAATAATAAGAATACTTTTAATGAGAAATTTGAGCTTGATGTTTTTTTGATAAATTCATTAATATTTGGACGTAAAAATGACAATGCTGCATATCGTCTTCTACATTTAACAGTCTCCATCTTTTTCTCGTTTTTATGTTGGTTAATACCGAAAATCCGAATTTACACAAATAAGATATAGAAAATTCTAATAATATTGTAATAAAAGTTTTTTTGGCTATCATGGGATAATCGCATCTAATGTTAATCTAAAATGAATTATAGTTATCGAAGATAAAAACAGTTAAAAACTGTCTTTCTAGAAAACAGTTTTTAACTGTTGTAAAAACAACAGTTTTCTTTAACAGTGTACTTTTCATTAATTTAAACAAACTTTACTTATGATAAAAAAGGCATTATAACTTTTACTATAAACATTTCTAAAATTTGGCGGCACACAAAAGTGACTGCCGTGGCACAGTGGTTGAGAATCACTGGAATAGATAATGAAGGAGAAAGACAAATTGCGTCCATTAAAATACTCAGGTTATATGAATTTTACCCATAATTATTTACATAAAATCTCCACAATTTCTCATGTAAAAATGTGATTAATTTAGAAGATACTAAAGTTCTTATCAACGGTATTACATACTGAATAAAATGCATTTTATACATTTAATTATTAACATCAGTTAAAGTTAATTTGAATTTTGGTTCGAGACCTATTCCACCAAAGATCGGGCGTGTAAGCGGGTCTGGTGCACGTTATATCTGTTGCGTCCAAACATACTTCCGCTGGTGTGGTATGGAAGTTTCTAGAAGTGGGTGCCAACTGAGGTGTCGTCTTTGACATCCAACCGTGGTTCAAAATTACGAGGCCCATCCCAAAATAGCCCTATTGTTGCTTTGAGACGAGACGTTAATATAACTAAATCAAACTAAGCTGCCGAAAAAATGACTTTGATTGAAATAAATAAAATGGTTACTCATGTTGACACGTTATTATTATGGCAAATTGTTTCCCTCAGCCGCTTTAGGAATATCTGGCTTGGTGGAGCTCCACTGTTTTTTGCTGGCCTTTCGATTTTTTTTTCTGTGAAAGAGAAAGAAAATGATTTTCTTACAACTTAAAATTAAAGAAATTTTAGGCAAATTTTTTAAGAAATACGTAATTAATCACTGAAAGAACATACACGGGCACAAGAACCACTCATTTAACTGCTAACCTCCCAAAAGTTGGAGCATGATTTAAGTAATTTTGTGAGTGTTCATCTTTTTAAATTAAAATTTTTCTTCAATTCGCTTGGTTCATTGGCTTGGCTTATATTGGCTTTAGAATAGCTTTTACAGACACTCTTTCATTTGAGTTTTTGTCTTTTTTATGCTCTAGAGAATAGAAACATTTTTAAATATTAGTTTAGTTTCAGTAGAAAGTGCAGAATGTTGCTTATGTTCGTTTCTTCTTAGCAGTTGGGTAGAATTTCTCATTTAAATTATATTTTTTGAAAAAGTTTTGTCAGCTCCTGACCAAGAACGCAAGTAACATTTTCTCGGTGCAATGGCCTACAAAAAAGAGATAATTGGTAACATAGTCTTCATTCAAAACGGAAATTTTCTCTCATTGGGAAGTGAAACGACAGAAATGGCAGAGTTTACAATTCTTTCAGACCTATACAGTTATTCGTATGACCAGAGAGTTCAAATGACGTTTTTATTAGATGTTGAAAGTTAAAGGGAGGGGGGGGGGGACTAAACACCCGTGTGTTTCAAAAGAAAACAATGTTTCTATTTCAGTTTTTAGAAGTAGAATTCATTTTAAAAAGAGCAAAAATCGAATTTATCTTATATATATATATACAGAGAGAGAGAGAGGCAAACAAAATAAATTTGGTATGCATGATAAAAGAAATTTTATTATTAATAAATACATTTTCTTGAATTCTAATTTTCCCATATCAAGACATTAGACACAAGAATTTATCATTATATATCATGACACCACATATAAAGATATGTTTTACATTATACAAAAAATAAAAATTCTGCCAAAATTAGAATAATGAAAGAAACTTGTTCTAAGCACTATTCTTGATTCAGTTCAAGAACTTTTAATAATGATTTAAACGAAAGAATACTTCTTAGCGCGATTGCATTCATGTAGCGACTCCGAGGTTTGATACGAATATTGAAAATGCATCTTTTATACGATTTTAAATGAATAGCTCTTTTTTCAATTTAAATTTGAAGTAGACATTCTTTTTAAATTTTATTATTTTTATTTATTTCTAATTATGATTTTTCATTTAAAATTTTTTCTTCTTGTATCATCTTTTGAAAAATATATATATTGTTATCTTTATTCTTCATAACAACAGTTTTACAAATTGCCCCTGGCAATACCATCAACAAGTACTAAATTTTATAATTTGAAAGACTTTAGCATCCAGCCAAATGCTGTCTACCCGGCATAGGAACTACTTCGTCTTTTGGCTCTGATATTTTTTTTCCCTTTCTTTTATTGATGTAAACTTTCCTTTTCATTTCTTTAACCCTTTTATTCGAGGACGAAAACTTCAAAATTTCCAAAGGCAACATCCATTTTTCTCATCAAACTTTGTAAACTACATCAAAGATTTACACCGGAAATCTAGTTTCATTAGTACAGTTCTGTTCATTTCGAAATTATGAGCTAACAGAATTTTGACATTCTACTTTTAAAATGAAATATTAAACATGTATTCGTATCATTAAAAACTTTAAGTTATTGAGCCAAGCTCTCTATTTGTTATGAAAATATAAGGCATTCTGCACATTTTTCATAAATATTTAGCATGAAGAATTAATTAATGTAAATATGGTATTTTAACCAAACGTAGTATTCCGAGTGTTTTTCCATGAAGAATCTATGCATGATATTAAAAAAGATCTTGCCATAGGAAATTTCAAAATTTGTGCAATTTTAAATATGTAAACAACCTTGCAAGAAAATTTCAGACATAGAATCTTTCAGTATTCTTTACTACCTTTCAAATGGCACTTTTTTTCAAACAGGATGATCAATTGGCGAATTATTCTGGTTGGCTCCATTTTTTCCTGACTGTACTTCGTGGTGTACGATGCAACATTTAACACTTCGTTTCAAGCTTTGCTTAACGTTATCCAATAGTGTTTAGAAAATTTATCCTACTCTTCTATCAGTGGTAGGATTAGGGAATTCTTCATTGTTGGAAATCATTTTTCACTAGTAGCAAAGACAAAGGAAGACCCTCTACAAAGAATTATCAGATGTTCAGTGTGGTTTAAACCTGGGAACTTGCCGGTCATACGAGTCGTTGAATATTTTTGCCGTCAATAGAATCCTAAAAAGCTGGTGTTCTTCAACATGATGTTTTGTTTTCTACGAGAAAATACCAATAGTCCCACCGAATAACGATTATAATTTAGCAGAATTTCTTTAATTTACCATTGGCTGATCTTAACCCCAGTTGCTACCCCTTGTCGGACTATTGATTATGATGAGATAATGATCTGCTTGTTGGATATCGGTATTTTCCCTAGTTAATTTCTGGTAGAAAAACAATACCATTCTCTCATCAGATTAGTTACTGTCTACGGTTCGATGTCAGATTGAACCTATTTTCACCCGAAGATAGTACTCATGCTCATGTTTGGTCGGTTCAACTACGCTGTTTACGTCACTGTTATAAACGGGTTGTGCAATGCAGTCCATCTACGGGACATGTTCAACGAAAAATGTCGACTTGTAATCCTCATTTTTCCAAAAGTCCGGTTTCGAAGGTTCCCTGTCCTGTGGAAACAAAAAACTCGTTTGAGACCTACCGAACTATGGAGTGCTAATTACTTTTTTGCTTAATGACCAATGTATATTCCCCTCAAATAGCACGATATAATAATATTATAAAATTTGCAAAAACAATAGCGTACAGTTATGTTTTACAATATTGAAACAATGCAAAGTATAAGACTTTTGTTATATTAAATAATAGTGGGTTCCAGTTTTGTTTAGACATCAAAAAAGTAATTAAACACTGTTCTTTATTCCGAAATTAACTACAGCATGATAATACTACAAATACATGTCGACGTAAAAAAAATATTTTTGTCTAAGTACATGAAATATTTCTTCATATAAAGGATCGTCATCATTTTTAGATTTGCAAAAAATAAATTTTACATATAGCAACGACCGATTCCTAATGCATGCCTGAATTCTTCAGAATAAAACAGCTCAAATATGAAAACATTTTGTAATTTTGTGTAGATAGTTGATAAGTTATATGCAATTGAAAATTCGAATTCCTAATATTAAATCAGAGCTCCCGTTTTCTCAATATGTTTAAACAATTGTATATCTTATTTATATGCATTACAATATTTAATAAACAAGACAAGAGTTATACATTTTAAAAAATATGATGGCATATTTTATATTTTTTGTTAATTTTAAATTTATAAGGAAAACTTTTTTGAATGCAAATTCATAAAAAAATGGGTAAGACCTAAAACATCACAACCCCTAATTTTATCAATTTCTGTCAAATAGTTTTTAAGATATGTAGTAAAAATCGAAAATATTCTGAACAGCATGATTTTTGCTTTCTTTAGGGGGCATCCGAACTTCGCAAACGGATTCTCAGGCAAGAATTTAAAAAAATCTTTAAAATGAAACGAAAACAAAGCATGTCTTTCAAAGCTACTTTAGATTAAGATTTGTTTTCCTTTTTAAAATAAATACTAGAATGAGAGGTGGGGAAAATCGGTGCATGTAACAGATTTTATCGCGATTACATTTCAAATGAAGTTTCCTTTAAGACAAAGGGGGCCTGTAACATTTGTATAAATGATTTATGAGATCTTTAATTAATTAATAGGCCCAGAGGAAAAATTCTGTGGTAGGTATGAAAATTACATGAAGTGAAATATGTGAATAAATGAATCATTAATGTATAAAATACAAAAGCAACTGCTTGTGCTTGGATAATGCATTCTCATTAGATTTTTACAAAATATCTTTAAAAAAATGAAATAATATATAAATATTTTCGTAACTATTTTTTAAAAATTTAATACGCTCTATAATCAAAAGATATTAAATATAAAAATTTCTTAAAATGATTTTAACATATCATTTTTGTGGAAACTGGAATACGCAAATAAGCAGCATAATATTATTAATATTTTAATTATAGTGGAATGCTTTAGAAAACGTCCTTAGAAGCGTATTTGACATTGAATGAATTTATTAGCGATAATTTGTTTATTAATTATATATTCAGCGGAAAAAGTCATTCATTAAATAAAAAGCATGTCAAAAATAGCAATTTGTCTCTACTATTCAACCTATTTTTAAGTTTCCTGAAAAGGAATTTCGTTTTAAAATTTCTTTTCATCTTCAGATATAGTGATGATCTCATCGTAATATACATATTTTAATTCAATACATACTATTTACGCAGATGAACAAATAAAAAAAACAGTAACTATCAAAATCCAGCAGTTTATTTTAATTATTGACTTCTAAAATTATTCAAAAATTTATATTTATTAGAAAGAGTACGAATTTAACATTAATATAGTTATTTTCTAGTCTTCCTCCGTCTTCTATAATTTACACACATTCTATCATAAATGAAATTATAAGAATTAATAAAGCTTACAGCGATGAAAGTTTAGCCGAAAAGGAAAAAAAATGCACTTAATAAATAATCTGATTATTGATAAAATTCTTGCTTCATTGTAAAAACCTTTAATTAATGGCTTTAACAAATAAGTCAAGGATTGCTAATTTGAGCGATGGTGACTCAATGCATATATCTGAAGAAGGGTCATTCAAGTTAACACGATTTCATTTAAAACTCAAGAATTTATTTTTTGCCCTTTTTAACTGGTACCAAATAAAACTTTTCTACAATAATCTTCTCAATCCAATTTTATTTCAAATTTTCTTATCCCTATTTAATTTCTGTGGTTATATTTAGCATATCGAAGTACCCTTAATTTTTTGTATATCACTTTATGAAAATTATACATTTATTATTTTTCAATAACCCTATTTAATCAACATTGTCCAGGATTGTCAAGTTGTTTTTTTTCTCCATTCTCTGTTATTTTTAAAACGTTTCTTTCCTTTTTCTGACTGCTTATATAATCCTTTTAACATTTTGTTCACTGATTTCCTATTGATATTTGGTGCTTTCGTCTGTTTTAACCTTCGGTATTAAAGAAGTTTCTTAAATTTAGTGGTCAATATTGTCTATTTTTGTGCAGAAAACGCTAAAACTTTTCTTTGTGGCTCAAACTAATAACATTCTTCTTATTTCTCATTTATTCTTTTATGCGTTATAACTACTAATATTTTACTATTTTGTCTCTATGACTGGTTTTGATCTTTTCGTTTTCCCTTTTCTTTTTATGTATGTATATGATAATATTTCACTTACAAAAGCAGGAGAGTTTCATATTTATTTTTCTTAGAGAGAGAATGTACATACAGGACAATTTTTTGGATCCAAATAATAATAATGATGTAGAATGCAAGTTATATTTTTTGATATCTAATAAGTGTTCAGCTTTGACCACTTTTTTAAGAATAATAATTTAATTAAATAGCTACGTACATGAGAAAACAGATATCAGAAGTGGGAAATCTTTGAAAACTTTGTACAGACAAACAAGTGTTTGAATCACAAAGTACATTTCATTAACTGATTGATTTAGTATATTTACAGGATAGTTCACTTTACTGCTTGAAGAATTTCTCATCTATTTAAAGTTTATATAAATTCAGAACACCAGTAAAATTCATTAGAATTTATAAAAGAACATTTGTCAGAACATTTACAAAATCTGCTTTATAATTCCAATACTAAATCAGCAAATTAGAAGCTAAAAATAAATAAATATTTCAATAAGTAAGAAAATCTCTATTTTTGGTAAAGCAAAAAGATGAGATTTAGTCCAATTAGTTGAAGAACTATGCTGAGATGTTGAAAGCATTCATTCAGTGAACGATTTAATTTCCATTAACAAAGAGTAACAAAGAGAACACAGTAATAAATGAAGAAATAAAGAGAAGGAAAACGTAGATTAAAGGAAGAAATTAGAGATCGTAGACGAAACGAAGAAAGGGGATTTGAGCTGCAAAAATTACGTATTGAAGCTGAAAGGAAATTTATAAATTTCGTCGCAATTTTAATTCTGGCAGTAAGCAAATGAAATCGAAAAATGAATTTTATCTATTGATGCAGAAATTTAGTCTGTATGTAATCGTTATGTTAGCCTAGTTACAGAAGAAACCAAACATCGTTTACTGAGCTCTCGTCATCCTTCTAGAAAGTGTATTTACAGAGCGATTTAACTATTGCAAATTATAATGATCCTTACTTTCGTTTTATAAATGAGGCGTTATACAAGTGTTACGAAAATTAAATTTCTGCCTAATTTTAAAATGACTCACATACCAAACTTCAGACAGTCAATTTAGTACTCGACATCCCAAAACGACAGTACAGAGAACATTGAAAAGTATTCATTGTAAATAAATTATAATACAATATTCGCGAAATTCATAGACAAATAGAATCAGACGCTTTTATAGAGTCTTGTAATACGATTTAGCTTTAAATGGAGTCAAGTGTTTATTTCTTGAGAAATTTTCTTTGGACAGTCAAATATCACTGCAATCGAGGTGAAGCATTAGTTATCAAAACTATCACTTTTGGACACATGGAAGTTTATTTATTGTACCAAAGGTTCATCTTCAGTATCAATTTTCTTTTAATGCGTATGGCATTTTCAAAAATTTCCTATTTTGTATAGCAGTGGGTCGAGTGGTAAGCGATTTCAGCTAAATTGATTCACTGGTATTCTTCTGTTGATGGCTACCTCCTGTAGATGTGGCAGATGTTTGCTGATAGATTCAAGAAGCGCCTTGAGGTTACAAGTGATGAACAGGGTACTGTGCGCAATTATTTTTAGAAGAACAGGGCTTTATATAAGAGTCAAAGATGATATTTTGAAACATGAAGTTTCGAAAGTACCTTCATTAATCTATTATTTGACCCTTTTTTAATATGTAATAATAAGGCATTATTTTTTCTGCTTACGCCCTTTTAGTACCTATTGTGATGCAACTAAAATATACAGCAAAAGACTCGTTTCAATATCGGTCTGAGGTATGAAAATGTGATTTAAATCAATATGCGTTTTAACGAATTTTGCATATAAAAGCATCAACTTGTGTGAGTGTAGATGGATGTAAGAGAAACATGACAGTTTGCACTATAAGATCTCAAGTTCCGTGCACATGGCTCAGTATGATGAAAGTTATGGCTCTAGTGTCATAAAAAATCCATACAAATCCCCATATAATATATAAACATCTCAAAAGTTTTCTTTACAAACATTTAGACATTTCTGAAATCTCAACTTCTATACTTGGACACTGTGCTTTAGAAAAAAGTGTACCACCTGTAATTGGCAATGAAGCAATAGGATAGTAAAAACTCGTTTATTTCAAACTTTGTGGATATATTCCAATTGATGAATAAAAAGTTCATTTCACATTTCTTTGAATTCTACGAAGAGTATTTTACTGGATTTGTTTAGGTTTTACTGGTCAAAATGTGTACTTAAATTATTTATAACATATTTAATTCAAGTTTCGTTTTAGCAAACAAGACAAATCGTCCCCTTAAAGTAACATAACAGCATTATCGTGGTATCTATCTATCTATATATATATATATATATATATATATATATATATATATATATATATATATATATATATATATATATGCTCAATTTGTTGATTCTAATTTCTTAAAATTTAAATTATCCAGTACAGGTTGAATTTCAGAATCCCTACTCGACTGATGTAAGCCATTTAAAACTTTATTTAAGATATATACTACTTTGTCAGGTTTATTTAGATCGACAAACCTGTGTTTGTGACATGAAAATAGTTTCTTGGAATGAATCATATAAATAGGAATGTTTTATATCAAGCTAAGAATGTCTTTATTTTCCTTATAAGCTAATATAGAAACACGCATTCAAGTAATTGAAAAATTAACCATCTCCTCAAGACACCTGTTTCATCTCGTTTTACTGTATAAACCAGAGACATCTTTAAATTTTACCGTTTGCAGGCTTTGGCGCAAAAACGCAAATTTTGAGTTTTTTTTATGACTTGAATTCCTTCCTTCATTGCATCACCTCATTTATCAGCCTGAAAGGTCCTTAGAGCTTCATTACTTGAATTCTGAACTTTTAGTCAATCCGATTGATTTGCTTCTTCAATGTTTACTATTTGCGAATATTTTTTCTTGCCAGAAAAATTAAAAAAGGTTTATCATACAAGAAATTTTAGGTTTTACAATATTTTTCGATATTCTTATAACATTTTAACCCCTTGCACACTACTAGGTACATTTTACTGTCATTGCACAAGATGCATCTTTTTCACATTCTTGTTGGAAACTGATTATTATAAATGCCGTTATAATGGTAAAAACTTTCACATTAATGTTTAATAATTATAACAAACCTTCAACTATTAATGAGATTTCTAAACACTAAAAGGAACTCGTACTCACATATGTGTATTAATGGCATTATTTTTCGGCGGGCAAAGGGTTAAACGATTTATCGAACCTTGAACATTACAATAAATGTCAGTTCAAGGCCTATTATTGCGTGAAACAGCTCCCCTTTCCGAAATAACTGTTTCGGAAGTTTTACTGTTATTAGATGCTTCCATCCGTTCAAGGCTTTCTGACATATGGGATCTAGAGACACTCACGTGTTCCGAATTGTTCTCGGATTCAGTATCAAATTCGAAATTAGATGAAATATTGGGCGTTTTCTTTTTAGAATCCAATTGAACTCACTATTATTTGAATCTAATACCTTATCTTCATCAAAAGACGCATTTATTATTTCGACTCATTTTCTGTCATTTTACCAGATGCGATATCCACGGAGTTTTAAACCATAACCTAACACTATCCCCTTTTTTGCCCCCATGTCAAACTTATTCTACAGTTGTTTAAATACAACTAAGCAAGAGAAATTTTGATTTTTTTAAGTTGGTTTATAGCCATTATAAAGTTTAAACACATTAAATTTTAGCTTCAATGAAAAATGTTTGTCTATTCCAAACATAACATAATAATACTTCAGCCCCAAATCCCTTATTTAATCCATTAGAGTTAAGCATTACTTTAACTTCATATACTGCCGTGTAGTTATAATGCCCAGCTACAACTTGTGTTGAGTAAACATTTGTTCTCTTAGCTTTAATATATAAATCATCCAAATATGATTCAAACTCCACCTGACAGAACTCGAGGTCATTATCTGTTCTTACATTTAAGATTCTTAAATCCATAAATGTATCAGCTTCTTTCTGGTAATTTAAGAAATATTTGAAGACTCCAATTTCCTCTTTGATAGGGTATGCAGTTACATTACAGGAATAATCGTCAATAATACATAAAAATGATATGATCACCAACCGGAGACCACAATTCCTTCTCTATTGGATAAATAAATCCTACTTTGGCGTGGGTTATCGTAGGAAGAACAATTTTGTATTTAAAAATTTTAAAGATGTCAAAACATACGTTTTTTTTTCTTGACTTCTCTTGCATATAAAAGTTAATCTTGACTTTTCAATCAATCAATGAATCAGAAATTGCATTTAATCTTAATCTAGATGAATGTAATGCATTCTACAGTTTCCAACTCACTGTTATTTAGGCAGATGATCCTGGCTATTCCAATTCATTTTATGCCACAGCATACTCCTCCACTAGCTACTTTATTGTGTTCTCGATGAATCGGTAATGCTATAGAAGACTTCTGATTCCACTGAAAGGTGAAGTAGCAGATGTGTCCATGAATCCTTTTCATATTCTTGACTCAAATCGGATTCATATATAAAGGTGTCTTTTGGATGTTTCTTATATTCAGTATTCTTTCTTAAAGGTTGTAAATTCTTAAAAGAAGGTGGTTTCAATTTGTTTTTGGGGGACAATATTTATTTTTCTTTCAATGGACATGGAATGTATAATTTTCTTGTTGATTCTTAAAGGATTGCTTCAACCTAGATTCTTATGCCATGAACTCTTATTTAACATCAGTTCCCAGTTGATCCACTGGTAGATATATACGACAATACCACTCAATTCAAATGACAGTAAACGAATTCGTTGAAATGTTTATTAAAATACACTTATTTGTTTACCAGAATCTTTTAGTTGGTCGACTATCCTTCGTATCCGAGTTGTCTCAATTCCAATTTACTAGACCGAGAAAAAGTCCTTAGCAAGACCTCATATTAGAGCATAAGAGTTTGGTCTGCAATTGTCTTCTAGATGTTTTGAGATTGCTACAGGATCTTCTATGTCGTCTGCACACCCTTTTAAGTTTTTAACATGTTCAGATGCATTGTGCAATATGCTTTGTTTTTCCTAGAGTTGAAATCCCTCAATTCGTTGCATTTTTATTTTCATATCCCATTATTATTCGCCAGCAATTCATCTCCATTAGAAGCCCTTTCAAATCAATGAACCAGGAATAGCTATTCGAGTTTGTCGACGGTGGATTTCATCTTCAAAAAAGAGGATCACAAGATCTTGCCGTCTCAAGGGTCCCTACATCGTATATATCCTGCTGCTCTGTCTTCTGTCTGTCCTTCTTCTTTGTCTGCCTTAACACATGTCTGGGCTGATCATTGTTGTGAAAGGGCAGCTTCCAATCTTAATAAAATAATTTAAAATCCGCTTAACAGATTAATAAAATAAGTTAAAATAGGCTTAAAAGATGAATAAAATAATTTAATTCAGAAGTGTGTTTGACCCATAACCCTTGTTGTGAACAGAGGTGGACGATTGGAGACTAGATTCATCATCCCTTTTAGTTTTAAGTATCAGGAATTAAGCTGGAGAAGATGATAGGCTAAACACTCTAATACTAATGTGTGGTACTTTAGTAGACAATAGAATGATATAGCTGCCCTATGGTCGACAAAGAATATTTTAAAATGATTAAGTCTATCGTATCGACATATAGTAAAAGCAAGCATATGTATACTGTGCCGGCATTTAATAAATCTCCATATCAATAGCAGTTATCATGTGGATAAAGTCATACGATTTTGATTCAATAGCTGTGGATATGGATGTTGACGTGACTCATTCAAAGCATTGCCGCAAAACCTTGAGGAAAAAATACTTCGATTCTTATAATAAAAAAACGTGGGAGACATTGGAAATTTAGAAATAAATGCATCATATATCAGAACTTAAGTGCAGAAATTATTAGCAATAATCTAAATATTAAGAGAGAAAACTAAATTTTAATTTCGTATGTAAGTCGTAAAATTTTACTGAAGTCAAAGGAAGTAATTATGAATAGTAAGGTTTGTTTGGAAAAAAGATAATAAGCAATATATAATAAAGAAAGAAAATAAAAAAAATCTAATGTTACATGATAGAAGACAAAATTTTTGGTTTCTAATTATCATCCTTGAATTCAAATCATTCAATTTTAGGCAGAGAGTGACGATTGAAAATATATATACTCCACTTATTGCATCATCTCATGGATGCTGATTCTCTTTTTTTTCACAAATTAGCGCACGCGCCTCATTTCAATGTTGGTCATTTGTTTCTTCAGGGGATGATGCTTCATTGAGGCTTTGAAACGTGGGCATTCCAGGTCGAAATGATCGGCAGTAAGGGGTTTCTTCAAAAGACTCGGCACTTAGTTTTTCAAGAAAATTTTTAGGCTTGGCGCATTATTAGCATCTACCTTTTCAATGAAAGATGACTTCGATTGACATTAGAAACTGGCACGTCTGAAGGTTAAGAACATATGTTTGAAATTGACTTAATTTTGGTGAGATGGTCTCGTCGAATCACTGTCCATTTGGATGTGTTGCTTCTTTTTCTAAAAGCTTTCAGTTGCATTTAATTATAGAGAATTAACCGTGTGACATAGCTTTATAACGCCAATGTCTATACAAATAATAAAATGTCTCAGATGCGATTCTTAATCTGCTACAATATAAATTACGTAATTATATTATTATTAATTAACTTTTTTCTTTAAACAATTTAACACATCTGATTGAAAATTCAGGTTTAAAAATATCAGTTTGGGAAAAAACACTCCAACTGAAATTTATCTCTTTGTAATGCCTATGCTTTTCTAAAGGTAAAAGGTATTAAACTAGAGTATTTCAATAAATTGCCCAATATTTTTTAATTTGACAATATGAAAGAAAAAGTAAATAATATTTTGCACATGCGCAATGAAAGATTATTTACTACAAACATATATATTTCTTCTTATGTTCAAATTATTTAAATTCTATTGTTATGATTTTCTTAAAATTTTAACATTTTCTGCAAACTCCGTATAATTTGGTTGGAATATCTACATTTCATAATAACAAACATGCGAAACATTTGAGATTTTTAAAAATACTTTATTTTTTTCTGTATCTGTGTACTATTTTTACGAAAGTGCAAAAAGCAAATAAAATCATTGATGAAAGTTGCAACTCATTATCGGTTTTCTGTCAAATGAGTTACGCTCAAATTCTTTTCTTTTTCATCGATTTCTGGTAGATCCCCTAATTGCTCTCGTTACTGAATCTTCAATGCACACATAGAGTTCAAATATATTCTTTACAGGATCGGAGATCGCGAATAGTTCATCCTTCTTTGTAGAGTAATTCGAAAAAAAAAAATGCTTAAATCCGAAAATGTCCGAATTTCGTTTAATAAAAATTGTTGTTTTCAAAAAAATATTTTCTATTTTATGTTCTGTAATTCATCCTATATATCTCTACTTTTTAAATTAAAATATCAGATATTTTTGTGTTATCTAAAAATATTTTATTTTCCATTTCTGTGATTGAATTTTAGCGTAGTGTCACAAGCTATGCTAACCAGATGAAATATCTCTTGGAAATCCACGTAGATCTCTCGGTCATTTTATTCGATTATTTTTTATAGGCTTTATTGCTATTCGCCCATTTATTATCAAACTTTTCTAAAAAGGTAAATATTGGCTTGAAACCTTTACCAGTTGTATCCTTTTATATAACTTAAAGTGAAATTTCAAAACTCTCGTTAATATTAAAAAGAAAATATAAATATTTTTCAACTTCCCTTTAAAAAAAAATTGCTCCTAATGTAATAAAATTATCACTATGATCTATAGCTCATTTTGTAAGTCCTTTTAAAGGCGATAAATTCATCATTTAAAGGTTTCCTTTCAGATACAATAGCTTTTTATTTAAATACGAAAAGCTAGTGTTAAACTTTCATCTCCTTCATCCCCTTGTCTGATAACATGTCTGAGTGCAAATTTAGAAGTCTGTTTCGGATGTCCAGCTTAGAAACTAACTCCAATAGAATTGCGGTTATATATTTTTCCTGTATTTTTCTATTTTTAGTAATAATTCGACTGGACAATGAAAGTTCATTTCTGTTTAGATTCTTTGCTTCCCTTGGCATCCAATCTGGTTTTCCAGTTTACTGTGTTCTGAAATGTTACTGTCTATTTGAAATGTTACTACACTAGCATTTCAAATAGACTGACCTCAATATTTAAAATTATTATTTATATTGTTATGAAGCTGTTAGAGTATTTTTGAATCTGCATTAATCAGATGAATGGTGTACAACTTTAAAAATCCATATCAATTAATGAATTCACAGATTGCCAATGATTGAAAAACGGGGAGAATAATAAGAAAAACTTCGGAGAGAAAGTAATTTATATTTGAACACAATGCACAAAGGAAACTTCCCTCATAAATATCTTCTAAAAGCAAAACAGGATCCAAATATTTATTGATTTTTGACTAGTTTATTTAATTTAATATTTATTTCTTTCTTTACAAAAATAAATGATTTAAGTGTGCTTTTATGTATAAAATAGTTCTTATCTACTAATATATTATGCGACGGAAAACAATTTTACGACCATTTCTCCTTTAACTTTTTATTTATTTGAAGAATCTATAGTAATTCTTTCTAGTATAAAGTAATTATAAAAATGTTTTAGGTTTAAATACAGAGCACGTTTTTCTTGCCTGAAAGTGCTGTATTCAATCTCTCAGCCAATATTTGTCGACGAAATATGGAAACGAGCGTAAAAGTGTGTCTTTTTAATTATAAAATATGCATATTTCAAATATAATCCACCGGCACAGGAACTTTATTACCAAACATATTTTTTACAGGATTACAGTTAATGGCTTGAACAAATATCATAAATTTATTTGTGGGAATAAAACTTATTCAGTCATGTAGCTCCCTTTATTTCTGAATAAAAACAAACGAAATTTTTTTTTGAAAAGGCATTACTGGATTTTCTCCAACCATGAGAGCCAGGAACATGTGTCAGCTCATTTACTTTTTTTGACTTATAATTAGTTTACTTTGGTTTTTAATTAGCGAGTTATGTTTTAAAATTAATTTTCTACAAATCATAAAATATTTCTACTCGGAATACTAGCGCATTTGATCCAAACAGGAAAATTTTATTTTAGTTCAAACTTGTTATTATTTCCGCGGCTGTAAAGAACTGTTTTTCTTGCATCAAATATAATTTAACTTGAACCACCTCTTATCAATTCTCTCATTTACTTTTTAAATTACTTCAAATACTTTTTTTCTCATTTTTGCCAAATAAGGGAAGAAAGCATGAGTAAAGATAAATACATTTACTGAGATCGGCAAAGTTTAATTACAGTGTCGAAAAAAATATTATTTGAATATTTCAAAAAGGATTTTCCTGTTTTCATTTTCAGTTGGTTAAAAAGGAGCGTTGAAAGAATATCCGAAAAATAGTTTTTATAAATTATTATTTACGAGTGTAATACTTATTCATTAACCGGATCATTTTTTCAACCTTGTATTGCTAATTTATTAGGATTCTAAATTAACTAGGAAATTTATTTTGTTTTGTAAATTAAGTCTTTTAAAATGCAAGGCTTTGAAGATTTTTTCTGCTTACCTAACAAATTTTTATCTTTCTTATAAATAGGGAGAAAATTAATATTCTGCTTAGACTTCAGTATTTTTTTCATTTAAAGTATATATTTGACATTGTCGATTAACACTTAAATCTCTCTTGTAAAAAAAGTTTAAATTAAAGAAAATTGAAAAATATTTGATAATGTAGAATTTTGAAATGCATGAATTTAATTTAAGCAACAATATTATATGGTTCATTCATTTGCTTTATTTTCAAGCTTTGCTTTAAAAAAATTTCCAACTTTTGACTTTTATTCTCTACAAATGTATTTGATTCAAGGCTGTGAATATATGAATTGAAGTGCAGATTTACAATTCTACCAAAAGAAGAAAAGAAACTAAATTCCGTTCTACAAAATGCGCTTTATTTTTTATTGAAAAAATCATCCCTCCTAGCATTTAAAAAGACATTAAAACTAATGCATTGGTTAAGGTTTCTGTCACTTTGACTACGAATGCTAATGATGCACCTATATATAAAAAGGTATGATAAAAAGTTAATTTTGTTCGCATTGGTAGATAAATGCGCCATTTGAAACCAGATAAACGCAAGTCAGTGTGAACGATATTTCAGTTGTAGTCAATTGATAATAATACCTGAATTTGCAGCATTCTCTACATTAGTCCTTCATATTATTACAGCCCTCTCCCCCAAGGGATTTCATTTTGGTATTTTAAATCTATGTCCCGCATGAAGATTATATAGAGGATGGTTATTAGGGATTAAAGTCCTAATTTTGAAAAATAATGTGGATCGATCATATATGCATTTGTGTTATCATTGCATTTACCAAGCCATCACAAAATCATATTAACTTCGCGAAATGTTTTCACAGATGTAACATGGTGTGCACACTGTGAATCATAAATCCAAAACAATGAACCTTTTGACTTTTATGAACAGAGAATAATTGATTTAAATTTTTAAAAAAGGAATTAGTATGAAGATAATGTTAGATAAAATATTCTTAGTAATATAATATCGTTAATATACAAGGTGTCCCGAAAAGGTAGAATAAGCATTTATATTATTACATACTATTCCTAGACATATATTCCCGACAACAAAGTTTTATCAAATAAGGTGGACAATTTTATCAAAACACGTTGGTTTTTATGAATGTTGATAGTAGAAAGATAAATTTATTTATTTTATTCTGCTCCCATAGTGTAAAAGTGTCAATGAATAAAATATTTTTGTATTCATCTATGAATACACAAATTTCCACACTGCTGTTTGCAAAATTTTCAGATATATACTTCTATACTTATAATAAAGCTCAATGTGTGTGTGTGTGTGTGTGTGTGTGTTGGCGCTCTACAGGCCAGACCGTTTGACATACAGCTACCAAATTTGGTACATGTATACCTTGGAGGTTGGGAATGTGCACCTGGGGTTTCTTTTTTCGAATTTTTAAGTAGAATTTTAATTATTAATTAAAAACTAACTTTCCCGCCAAAAAAATCTTCCATTTTCCCCACCGCCAACTTTTCCGCCAAAAAAATCTTCCATTATCCCCAGCGCCAAACGAGAAAGGCTTCAGTTTTTTTTTCTCCCAACAGTAATGAGGCTAGGGTTAAAATTTTTCGGCGGATTATTTCAATCGCTTCTGTTTATTTTCTTAATGTTTGATGCATTTAAAATGAAACATTGTTAATGAATCAATCTTTCAGATTCATTCTAAAGTACTTTTGAATTAAAATAAAACAGAATAAAGGAAATTAAAAATGTCTAATCCGCATAGCGTTACCCCAACTGGCGTAGAAAAAATCACGTATTTGCGTTACGTAACCGGCGAAGAAAATTCACGCATGCGCATTCTGTTCTGATTGTTGCCACGACAACGTTATCAATGGATGATTTAAATTATTTTTGGGTTAGTTGCATGCTTTTGTAAGTAAATTGTATTTATGTTAGTTATATATTTTTTGTATATGCTTATAGTTTTAAGTACATCGTTTTTTAAGTAGTTTTTTTAAAACCTGTTTTCAACCGTTTATTTTAAACGATTCGTTTTATTTTCTTAGTGTTTGATGCATTTAAATTTAAGCATTGTTAATGAATCGATCTGCTCATAATGAATCTAAGAAAATTTTGTTGACCAACTCTTGAGATATTACATAAATTAAAAAAGATATTCTTTAGTGCCCATAAAGTTTAAACGCTGAATGACTCTATTTTCAGTAATCAGATTATAAAAAAATGCTTTGTTTCAGTAAAAAATATTATTATATTAATTGAAGATAAATTCTTTCCACTTTAATTTTAAGCATAAATTCTACCGTTTTCAACCGTTTATTTTAAACGATTCGTTTTATTTTCTTAGTGTTTGATGCATTTAAATTTAAACATTGTTAATGAATCGATCTGCTCATAATGAATCTAAGAAAATTTTGTTGACCAACTCTTGAGATATTACATAAATTAAAAAAGATATTCTTTAGTGCCCATAAAGTTTAAACGCTGAGTGACTCTATTTTCAGTAATCAGATTATAAAAAAATGCTTTGTTTCAGTAAAAAATATTATTATATTAATTGAAGATAAATTCTTTCCACTTTAATTTAAAGCATAAATTCTACGGGTGCTAACAGAAAATGAGAGAGATACATATTACGTTATGACTGAAGGCCTTTATAATATTATGAATGAATTATATGATAATCAAAATTTGAAGTTTTAAAATATTTTGATGAAGAAGCTATTAAAGTAGAAATTGCATAAAATATTTAATTATTAAAATTTTAACGAACATTAAGATTGGCGAACCGGCTGGTCGCCAAAGGCGGCTAGTATTTCTATATTTAAAGGAGTCTGTTTAAATATAAAGGAAGAGATTTGTGGTAGAAATGAAAGTAATTAAAAAAAAAGAATTCTTCCATATGAAAATATTTGTCAAGTAGAACAACATTTGATCACCGTAATTTGAAAAAAATTTGCCAGTAAAGCATAATGTCAGTTAGTCTTATTGGTTGAAAGCTGCAATAGAATCTTAAAAACCTAACAATTTAGGAGGTCTAAAAATTTATAATCGTGTACATGATAATAACTTTTACTTTTAGCTAGCGGTGTCTCATCTATTATGGCTGTAGAGTTATAACACTCCCTGTAATTATTCTTTAAACGCATATTTATTTTTATTTTTATGTGTTTAATTTTTCGCTCTAAGAGTTTGATAATCAAGGAGAAAAAAAAACGTAAAAATTAGACAGAAAATAAATCAACATTAAAAGAAACGTAGGATACGGCTGCGCACCATTAGCTCTGAAAAGGACCAAAATTTTCTCAGTGCACACAACAGAATGATCCATTGGAAAAGTAAAAAGCAGCCTTCTTTTGTTTGAACAGAGTTCACCTTATCTACGGTTTGGTGTGCAGCAAACGGATTCATTTTTTATCGGTTCTTTTCTTCCACTCAAAGTTTAATTCGTTCACTTGGTACGTTTTCTTCGTTTTCTCAAACTAGCTATTTCCGGTTTTCATGTTGCTTCTATTGAAGCACCTGCCTTAACACATAATGCTCTCTTTTGACAGCAGTCACAGACAGAAAAAAAAAGATACTTCGGTAATTTTCTAAATGAATATAAGAGAAATTTTTATTAACTGATATTTCGGCAATATGGATGTTGTGTAAAAATGAAAAGTTTTTTAACCCTTTGTCATTTGCATTTACAAAGGTCTAAGTATTTTCATGCCATTACCCACTTTATTTAATGAAACTTTGTAACTCGAAGTTTATATCTAGGCGTAATATAAGCCCGGTTTCTTTTTATTGGGGGAGGGGGCATCCATTTTAAGATCCAAGCTATGTCTTCTAAGAAGTTAAAGATTATTCCTCAATGTTTTGTCTCTTCAGGCAAGACTTTTACTTAAAAGTTCCGAGAAATTTCTTACCTCTACAACGGACTATAAATTTCTACTTGAAAAATGTATCTTATACATAGTTTTAGCAAACTATTTATTAATCGGGGAGAGTTCTATCTATGATCGATTTTTAATATAAATTTTTTATTGGTTTCGCTCGTAATTCTGTTGTGCGTACTAATATTAATTTTTCATTTATTACATATTTTTAAAAATTCAAAATTTACAATTATAACGTTTTTTAAAATTTAATAAATAACTTACACAGTGGTCAAATATACAACATAGTTTTGCACCTTTTATAAAAACAAACATAAAAAAGGAAAATGGATTTTATTCACATAAAATGATCGGATAAATATGTTTGATTAAATCTCAAATTTTTAAACATTAAGCTATTTGAAACAATTCGTAGTTTTAAAATATAATTATTATTTTACTATTTAATGAATAAGAAAAATTCTCACTTTTTAATTTGTAAAAAATTCTTACTAATTTCAGATTTCTTTTCTTATTTTTTTTTCTTTTTTTGTGTTAAACGGTGATCAATAACTGTGAAAGATTGCTCTGACGTGATATTAGCTTTCTCGATACAAAAACAGGAAAAATGATGCAATGGAAAAAACATGAATTTACATGTATAATATATATATATATATATATATATATATATATATATATATATATATATATATATATATATATATATATATATATATATATATATATATATATATATATATATATGATGAAATAATTATATATCAATCAACGAATACAATTAACTATAAACTTCAGTATTAATTACTGTATAAATACTTATATAAATATTTATAAGATCTAAAAACATATCAAACACGGAATGAACAACATTATTCACATGGTTTCATTGTATATACATACGGGTCATATTTAACCCAAAAGGCGTAAGTAGGACTTTCTTCCTGCGCCTGTAATTACAATATTATTTAAAATATATTTTACAGTACTATTAGAAATGAAGAATAAACATTGGCATATAACATTGTAAACATTCATGTAATGTTTAGAAGATATTTTCAGAAAATATCATATTTTAAGCAAAAAAGAATGAAAGTTGCAAACAAGGTTAAATCAGCTGTATAAATACTTTCTAAATATTTACCTATGAATTTGACAAAAAACTCTGCTTTATCTTAATATATTTTATGAATTATCTCTGACTAACTGCGCAAATTTCTCTTTTTAGTGTCATCTCATATTACTATAAAAATAATTCTGCGAAGAAAAAAGTATTCATGTATATATGTTAATATTGTTGTTTTGTTAATTTAATATTCCGTATAATTGTTTAAATAAATGTTATAATTCGTTTTCATCTTCTATTTTACGATAGGTAAACGGCGTCATCACCAACACCGGACATGGGGTGATATTTCGAACAACCCCCTCGTCTCATAATGAAATACTGAATATAACTGGTGGACCTCTTTCATATAAATATCGCTTTAGTGAGATCCATATTCATTTTGCAAGATCTGATGAGAAAGGCTCAGAGCATCTGATTTCAGGTTATCAGTTTCCAGCAGAAGTAAGTTCTTTATTTCAAAATATTATTTGAAATCACCATTGTAAGAGTTCTGTTATTACCAGCTGCGAGTCATTTCTACAAGACTATTGAATGACAATAACAAACTCCATTTGTAAAAGTTTAGGTCAGAAACCATTTGAGTTATTTACATTTCAGTATTCTCTTCTTTTCATTCTTCGCGAAGCCATCCACTGCCGAATCATCTATCTAAAGGAAGAATTGAATCGGCAAATTACGAGGTGTATACAATTTGTTTCACCTGGAAAATCTTACAATTTGGTAATATTTTTACTCATTTAGAACTATTATAAAAGTAGTCAGAGAAGTTACTATGCTGAGGAATATATCACGATTAGTCATCATCATAGATAAAATAACAATGAATAACGATCATATTCAAAATACTGTCTACCGTTTTTTGGAAATTAGATAATAACTCGGCAAATTACCCAGAATGCTACAAAAAATGTCATTGAATGGTGTCATTGAAAGTCATGATAAATTTGTATTTTGATATGCCCTCAAACCAAATCTCGTAAATTCAGGAATATAATCAAGTAAAGGAGAACATGTCAACTGTTAAATCTGTCTAAAGAAATGTTAAAGAAATAATATTTAACTTGCGTACTGACAAAAATATCACACTGTTAAGTTTCGAGCAGCGAGATAGCAGTTGCAGATCATGAAAAGAGATCTTTTAAAGACGTAATTCCAAAGAATGGATTAATTATGAAACTAATTTAAAAACCACATTAAGTGGATATTTCAATACCTTGACATTATAACAATATTATCACATTTTGAGGATATATGTATTATATAACTAGTAGCGTTTGACGGTTTTTTGAAAACCGGTTTTTTAAGTAAATTTGTCACATTCGAAAACCGGTTTATAAAGTAAGAAAACCGGTTTTCCGGAACGCCTGGATATTCAATTTAAAAAAAAAATATTTGTGGGAATTGATTTGTCTAGCAGCTGGGGGCTTAAAGCGATGAGATGCGAATTTAGAATTGTAGGTATATTTAAATTTCTGTTAAATGAAATAAAAAAATTGAACACTGAAATAAGTTTCAAATTATTATATGCTTTAGAAGAACGAATTCAAGAAAGTAGAATTAGCGACTCTTTTGCTGTATTCGCACACTTCTAGTTCAGCGGAGAAATCTAGTGTACTTTCTTTAGTTTCAAAACCCGAAATTATTAAGTTATCTGGAAAGATATTCTCTAGATTATTTCCAAATTCTTATGTGGAAACCGATTCTGATGAAGAGCAAATCTTAGAAACTATTTGCCAGAGTAATGCTTTTTTAAAAGAAGCCATGGAAAAATCAATTCATAAGTTTCTTGAAGACCCTGAAGAAAAACTTTCAAATCCAAAGACACTGAAAGCTGAATTTTCATTATTTGAGGCAACGAATAAAAGAACAAAAATCTTAAATTTGTTATTTGATGCCATGAAAACTATAAAACCGAGCTCAGTAGTTAATGAACGAGTATTTTCAATTTCAGGCAATATTGTGTCCAAAATTAGACTTAGCTTTAAAATTTAGTCACCTTCAGTCGACATTTTATGTTTTTTAAAATCCTATTTTCTTAGGAAAAATTAAAATTAGTGAAAACAATACAAATATTATTCAAAATTTTTGTTTACGTTTTCGTTATTTTGTGTAAATAATATGTATATGTAATCTTTAATATCATTGAATTTGATATTGATTTCGTTTTTTGTTATTTTATATAACTTAGAGAAAATATTTTTCCATATTCTATTTTTTTGACAAAAATTCGTTAACCGGCTAAAACCGGCTATTTTTTTATATTCTTACACTTTTTGGTAAACATCTAAACAAAATAAATTTTATTTCAGAAACATATATTCGAGTTATATAACGTTTTACATACTTGATAATCAAGAATATCAAGTATATCAGTGAGGAATAGTATCGAAAAAAGAAATCTGATGTATTGATTTCTTGAAAAATGAAAACATAGTAAATAAAAGGTTTTTTTATGCAAAATTGAATCTAGTATCTGATAATAATGATAAATAATTAGAAATAAAACTAGAACATCAGTAAATATGAATTGTAATTTGATATTATTATTCTTTCCTTTGAACTGACAAAATACTGTGTACATTTATGAAAATCGATGTGAATTATTAAGAGGAAATAAGTGCCTCTTCCATTTTCTTCAACACAGAATTATTAAAATTCATATAGTATTCATAAATTTGCCTTAAACCTCCAATGGAATATATTTTCAAATCCGGAACAGATTTGACTTTTGCTGAAATAAAGGCCGTTTGCAGAACTTGTTGATATCTTTAAAGAAGATTTGGCATCATAAAACGGTATTAAAAAATAAATTATTGTGATTTTCAAATAAACTTTAAACTAAAATGAAGCTAGTAACATATGATATCAAAAAGTATTTAAATAAATTAGAAGCGTATAAAATACAAACATTTCATTATGATTCCAGTTATATATTATCTGTAAAAAACTGCAGAAAACAAATGAAATAAATATAAAGCTAGTCCTTACAAAGATATAACAATAAAATCTCTAACAAACTGTTGTTTAATATGCTTTGAAAAACATCATAGTTTGTATCATATTTTAATATGTTTGTAAATTATGGTAAAGAATTGAGCAAAACCTATTTAAAAAAATGTTTAATGTAAAAAAAATTTAAAATGCAAAAATGTTGTGTTTAAATATACCAATCCAATCACCATATTTATTGTTAAACAATCAGAGCAGACATTTTATTGTTCTTAATTTGATGAAAAAAATAATAATAGAAATAGTTATAAAAAATCAATTCTTTAGATTAAAATTAAATCGAATAGGAAAAGCAAATTTTGCATTTCAATGAACCATCTGTAAAATATATATTTTGAAGCATTATAACCACTGCAAATTAGTGACTAAACATAGATAGTTGTTGAGCTGGCTTCCAACGCATTTTATTTTGTCATCGATCCCTTTCATTTCATACATCCGATCCAAATAGGCCATATATCTTGTGATTTTTGTATCAGTCTGTCGGCGGAAAAGGCAGGAATTCGCAGAGGGACATGTTGTTTGAATCAAGAGGTGGAACCGATCGCCAAAAGTCGTCTGGTGATGTTGGGTTGGTTGTGTACGTGCTCTAACTACACAAGCAACCGCAAAAAGCAAACCTCTCCTTGGAATCTTAAGTAAGGGTCCGAAAATGGCCCGAATAATCCTCTTAAAGTAGCTTCCTCCTCTGAGAAGATTTCATTGCAAAGAGATTCGAGAGGAATTTGCATTCGGACGAATTCCTCTTGCCTCAGCAATCTCATTTCTAGAATTATTTTTAGAGCCCTGGCTTCTTTGAATCTCCGATATTTCCATGTGTTGCAGGATAAGGTGATCAAAACCATGCATAGGATATTTTTACAAACATAGTAGATTCATATTTAGAAATTTTTTAGTTATGCTAAACTGAGGAATAATATTAAATTAAAATTGAAACAGAATGCGGCTCGTTTCATGCATAATCTGTAGGCAACTACTTGTAAGCTTTACAATAATATTTATGCATATAATATAGACGTTGCATCTTATTCGTAGCGATTTAAAGGGGAATATGAAAATTTCCGTAATATGTTTGCATTTTTTCCCTAAGGAGAAGGCATTTTAATTTTTTTTTTTTCACATTCATCTGCCAAGGTGTATTTTAATATAGGCAATAAAGCAATTATGTTGAAAATTTACAATTAATTTTACTTATTTAATGAAAGGAGTGTCAAATGTATCAAGCAGTATAATAGAATTTCTAAATATTTACTATGAATTTTTCATTCTTATGCATGTGTGAAATATTTTTAATTATAATTATCTTATAAATTATTTGTTTGGTTCTTCCTATAACAAATTCAGTATTAATGTGAATGATGTAGTTACAAAAAATTATCTTTAAAATAGTCTAATTGTATAGCATAATTAATTATTATCAATTTGATTATTTTATGATGGTTTTATATCCTTAATTAATGCGTTGAATATAAGATGAAAAAAGAGTTATGAAGAAACTTCCACTCATTGAGCTTTTAGTTTCTTTCAACTGCCTCGCAAATTTATATTTAACACAAAGACGATCCAAATGATCTAGTTCAGCGTTGTTCCTTTTCTTTAAAAACAAAGTGTAACTCTCTATTGGATAGAAATGGATGAATAAAATTGTTCCTCTTGAACTCAGTTATAAATTATTCGATTCAAGAAAGGCAACCACTTCCAATGTGCCGAAAGAAGAAATTTATTCAAATTATGGAATATCTTTCAGCACAGCTCCTGCTAGAGGAATGAGAGTGGGAAGATAGCCTTTTGCAGACTAGGTGAGAAATACAACACCTGAAGTAAATGATGGCATTAATTAGCACGTCTAAGGCTAGTAATTAGAAGCAATATTTCTTTGCTGCCTTCGAAAGGGTGGATGCGTCCACTACAAATGGCTACCGCGTTTGTATCCTTCATGTAACGTATGTCCCCCGATGTGAGATTTCTAACTGTTGTTGGCAGTGATCGTTACGGAGATGGGTCAAATAAATACTTTATTCCCGATTTAACAAAGGCGATATTTGTGAGGTCTTAAAATAATAAAACGGAAAAATCTCATTCTACTTCTTTGCCTTTATCATACTTAACTATATTCTGCTGTTTCATTGGAGGAGTATGTTTTGGGAGGTGTGAAGAATTTTTGAAAGTTATGTGTAAGAGATGTTAGGCGGAAAATAACAGATTATGAAGTTGGTCATGGCTTAATTAGCTCCGCACAACCTACTGCGAATATTTGCAAGAGAGAGGATTTAATGATGTTGTAGTGGTGTTTTAACGGTTTGAGCACAATGCTAATAATAAATTTATGAAAGAAACATTAAAAGGGTTTTTATTTAAATGACTTCTTAATAATTCTTTAATTTATTAATAATTTTGTTATTACTTTTATTAAGATTTAATTTGTTTCTTTGACAAAAAAATAAACTTGAACGGATGAGAATCAGCGGATTGATATTCAGGCACAAATTCTATCATTGGAACACATAATTAGACGTCATTGGATATTTAGCTGTCATTTAACTTTTAATTAATTTTTTTTCAACTTTGAATTTATTAGTGATTTTTAAGTAAAAATATAATCGCAAAATGATCTCTATAAATTCAACAGGAAATACTGACTTGGTAGAAAAGCCTTGCTTGTGATAAGTCAAATATTTAAGTATTTGCAAAAATTATGCTATAATCCAAAAAAGTAATATCCGAAAAAATCTCCCTTATTTTTTTTAGGATTTCTTTTAAGTTTTGAACTTCATTAACCCGAATTAACTTTGTTAGTCAATGCCAATTTTTCTTTTATTCTGTAAACAATTAAAACACTAATTCCAATTCATTAACTCTAAGAATTCGGTATTCATTTGATTTTATCAAATTTCTGTAAAGATTATATTATTAAACCTGATAAAACATCAAAATAATTTCCAGAAAGTGTGTAGGTTTGTTTTCATTGTTTATTAATTTTGAAAGTAAAAATTTGACGAAATTTTGGAAAAATATATGATGTGATTTTTTCCTCAAATAATCTTTAAAACGTGTATTTAAAATCTGAAATGTAGGAAACTTACTTCTTATAATTGTATCAAGTTAAAAATTATTTGGATCTTAGAAAATGATGAGGAAAATTCAAGATAAGATCATTAGGCCAAATATTTTCTTGCTTTCTTTAAAATGAAAATATTTATTTTTGTATAAAACATACATTTTTTTATTATAATTAATTAATTAATTATTAATAATTAATTTTGGCTCAGCATTTTTTCGTTCAAAATTCTAGTCAGAAATTTTCACCTATCTCATAACATAAGAAGCCAGCTGATATAAATTTTAAAAAATCTAAAGAAGAAGATTTCTTTTTAAGAAATCCTTTAAAAAATCCATACACATTCACTTCTTTGCATTCATTGGCATCAGTACATTTCTTCAGTCACTTGAAAATTCGTTATACTAAAAACAATATTTATGTTCATGCAATTGCGTTATTTTCAGGCTGTAAGATAGGTTAGCCAATTAAAGTATTATTTATACGAGGTTAATAGCATTAATTAAATCTGCATACTATGATAAAAATATTAATAACGTTAATAAAATTCTCATAAAAGAACTTTAAAATATATTACAGAAAAGTATTCAATTTTAACAGTTGTATATTTACAGACATTCAAACATACCTCCTGCAGTATGAGTACTATGCATAAAATTTCTACACCATTCCTTATTTCAGGATTATTATTTTTGTCACTCAAAACTGAATTGTAATAACTGAAACTATATTAATATTTTTAATGCTTGGTTTCTTACAATAATTCTTTCGCATTGAAATTATTTTAATGATAAGTTTTCAATATGGGCACATTTGCAAACTTCTCAGGTAAAAATTATTCATTTATCATAACTAAATGAAGAATTATTCAACCTTTCATTCTAAAGAAAGCATATGTTATATGCATTTTAAATTATCTGTTACATAATCACATATTTCTTTAGATATAAGATGTTTCAAATTATAAAAAAACATTATATTTCTAACTTTTAACTTTCAACGTCTTAAACTAATAGAAATATTATAGAAGAATATAATTATTTATATAAATGATTAGATAAAAAAATGTTTACATTTTGGAATTTCTTTAACTATGAGATAATATTTTGGCACTTTTTTGAAACTTTATTAAGATTTAAAAATATATTTAACGAAACGAATTAATTTCATTATGGTTTGTGGATTTTAGGAAATTCAATAGTTGTATATTTTAGAAACTTCATTCAAGAAAACGCATTAGTTGTTGATTTTATTTCATTATCAGTTTACAAAAATAAATTTAGGAGCACACTAGATGAATTTTAATTAATTATGAATTTTAAAATCGTATTTATTTTCCTCTAATGTTGAGAAGAGTAACCTAAATATTTTTTACACTGGGATTCACGGACCGAAAATGTTTTCTTTGTTGATTTTAATTTAAATAATTGCCTTTAATGCTTTTATCTCATCAGGAATTAAACTTTTGGAATTTAAAAATCACTTTGCTAACATGCCATAAAATCTGCCGCTGCATATTTTCGAAGGGAAATAATCCAACATAGGCCAAGAAATAGGGTATTTTCCTTTTTAATATTCGGTCGTGATAAGTGAAGCATCAACAATTGCTCATGTCGCGTAATATTGTATTGGGTATCAGCCAAAAGTTCCTAATCGAGGAAAAAATTATCAATAAAAGGAGAATTTGTGACGATATCATGTTGAAAGAAGAAAATGTACAGGTTCTAGGTCTTACAATACTGTGAGTTGCGAAAGGAAATCCAATGTTTCATAAACACAGTGGAGAAAAAGAAAAGGCATTCTTTCATCTTGTTTTCTTAAAATTGTTTTACACTGTTTGTTGATCGCTTATACGAAATTTTGTTTTTTTTATGTACAGAATTCTTACAACTCTTTAAATTCACTTAGCAAACACAGTTTATTCTGAATTTTTTTTTTAAAGTTGAATTGTGATGGAAACATGCTTTTAAGCTGATTATGTGCTTTTAAACTCAATGTTTTTCAAAACACCAAAGATATTTTAAGTTGCTCAATCCATGTATTCCTAAAAAGGAATATTTTCTGAACTTGATATTATCTTTGATCATCTGAAGAATGTTTTAAATCATGGAGTTTATTGAAATCAAGAGAATGATTTAGTTAATTACGTATAATTGATTGTGGCATGGCATTTGTGTGAGGAAAAATAGAACATTTTTAATTTACTGATTTCAAATGTTGTTCCATTGCAATTTTTTTTTTAATCTTTAAAGCCATTTTAAGTCTGTTTTTGCATTTTATTTTTGCAATAAAAATCACTAAGTTATATTATTGCGAAACAATTATGCAGAAATAAATAAGTCAAAAAATTTTTGAAATCCAACATTTACAATCCGTTTATAAATTAATAGATTTTTCTTCTTTCGGAAGAATAGTGTGAAATTTTCTAGGAAAAGGTATCGAAACAAACAGCCACTGCTAATATAATAACATTTCATATTAATCAATTATGTGGTTCCATCGACTCGTATCTGTGACATCGTTCACCCGTTTCATCGCAATCTTTTTTTTTTTTTTTTTTTTTTTTTTTTGCCATCATCTACAGATAACTGAAACGATAGTATATTTACATAATAGGCTGATGTTCATAAATTAAGTTTTAAAACCCAAAAGGCTAATTATCGAGGGCAAAAATAATCATGCACTAAAATAAACGGAAATATTTGCCATGTATGCCAGAAATATCTATTTCTGAGTAGTTAGGGAATATGTAAATATTTTGAACTGCGTGTATAAAAGTGTAAAATAATAATAAATAATTAAGCGGGCAATACAAAAAATATATTATGTGCATTATACACATAATTCTTGCCTTCTTCTCTTAGTAAATGATATGAATCAAAGAATATATACAGACGATTCAGACGCTGGAAGAATTTTGGTTAAGGAAGAGAAAAGCCATTCAGTCAAAGATATTGCTTTTGAATTCAGATATGTCAAAGGCGTTATTGAATGACCATGGAAAATATTAAAAAAATATTATAACAGTTAGTAGAAACTATAGTGCAAGTCATAGAGCCGACACTTTTGTAAATGACGCTGATTATGTTAAATAATAGTCAAAAGATATCGTCAGATAACTACTATCAAACCGGCACAAAGAATAGAAACAAACAAGTACTAGAACATCATATCAGAAGGTGATTAAGAGATTCAAGCATGTTGATTTGTCTACTTGTAAACCATTTAGTTTACATGTAAATAAACTTGTTTACCTATTCGTTCTATTACATTGAGAATTCAAATAAAAAAATATGCGAGCGATACCATGAACACTATAACTTGGTTGATCAGCATTCTAAAAGTACAATATTCATAGATGAAAAGAGATTTTGCTTATGGTCTGATACAAATCTTCAGTATATTTGGCATGAATTAGCAAAAGCCTATTCTTATATCAACATTTTTAAAGTTAATCATTACAGAAGTCATGTTAACGGGAAAGGAAGCGTTAAATGGGCATGAATAATTTTACATCACAGAAATGGGAAATAAAACAAACAAATATATTTGAAACATTGTAAAGTGTCTCATACAAGCTATTTTCTTGGTCTGTTGGATATTGTTTCAGATTTATGGGTGATAATCCTCCTTGCTACATGCTGCCGATGTTGACAATAAACTTGAAAGGGAAATGATTTATTGAAAGGTTAACGCGCTCTCCATAGTATTTATTGCATTAAACATGCATTGAATGCTCCAAGGAGATGAGTACAATCAACCCTTGTCAATAACGACAACAACAACAAAAAAAAATACAATGATGCTTACGAGAAAAAGGTAGAACTGATTTCGAATGCTGCTCATATTTGCAATCATATGTCTACATTTCCATGAGAGGTCACTACATATCTTACAAAATTTCCTAAAAAATAAAATCAGGTGATTATGATCCTTTATCTTAACTAAAAAAAAACTATAAATTGATATATTTTCAATTCATATTCTGCATTACTTGTATATTACCTTAAATTTATTATTTTTTTCCGTTATACTCCCCCTTTAGGCTTGTGGGCTATTATATTTACGTCTATATTAACATAACAAAAAAATTTCTTACAAATTATTATTGCTAAATAAACTATAAACATCAGTGTATTTTGGCGCTTTAATATGATTCGATGTATACATTTTCGGTTTTTTTTCTTCTTCTTATTTTTGTAGAAAATGGAAGCTCATTTCTTTTTGAGACAACAATATTTTGTCAATATTTGCCAAATTATTTTCGTCTTTTATATATATATTTTTTCTATTCTTGTGAAATAAGCTATTTACGCAATAGTTGCTCTCGTACATAATCTTTTTAAAAAACCGTTTTTTTTTCTTTTTTTTGCACTAATGTACATAGATTAATAATATCTCAGAACCAGAGAGGAATTAGGATTTAGAACAAGACTGTACCCTTGAGAATAGTCACACATATTGTCAGAAATCGCATGCTTCTCTTTGAATTCAAAATAAACCTGTAGTAGGTGGTGATAAGACATCAAAAATCACAGACCAGGCACTGAAGTTCATAACTAAATAGCTATGATTCCGAGGACACATTTAGAATATATTTTATGAGGCAGAATTATCGGGCTTTTGGAATGTGGACTACGCAGACAGAAATATCGAAAGAGCTGAAAATCGGGCAGAGTATGATATCTAGGCTTTGGAAACGGTTCCAAGAAGATGGAAACTGAAGTACACATTTCAGTTGCTCTGAGTTAAAATGGCAACAAACAACCTACATTTAGCTATAATTGCAAAAAGATGCAGGAAGATTACAGCATCCGACTTGAAACTCATGATATCAATCACGAGCGATGACAACAACCAAGTTTTGAGGCAAACCGTGTATAGAATTTAAGATAGTATTACTTAAATGCCCACAAATATGTGAGATATTATTCACCCACGTCAGTTCATGTCAGCGTCGGTTAACCTGTTCCAGGTAACTTGTGAATCGTTCACTATTATTGAGTGACTGTGTTCTTTTTCTTGACGAATCCAAATTTTTACTGCTTCGGATTCACGTATTATTTTTATATGAGGGGCACCAGTTATCCCTTACAAGCAGAAAACATCATTTCTACAATCACTTTGTGTAGTTTATAAAGAATAAAACTAAAAACTATTTTCAGAGCAGAAAATGAATTCCCCAGGAATACTTTCTGTCCTGCCAGGTTCATTGGAATTACTGAAAATTTAAATTGTGAAGTATTTAAAACAAGTATGTGTCTAAATCTAGTTTTTAAAGAATCTATTTCTCAAATAAATAAATGAAGTGAAAAATTATATGAAAAAATCATTTGCTTTTGAAAATACCTTCTTTTATTTGAAAAACGCCAATGTTCCAAAAATAGAACATAATTGAAAACATGGTAATTTCTTCCCGAAATGTTAAAATATTTTTCTGTGGATGGTAAGGAATCCAAATTTTCTAAAATTACTGAAATATTACTATCTCTCTATATTTTAGCATATTAACAGTGAAAGATTACTTATATAAAAAAATTCGCATTTGTTTTACTCTAAATGAAATCTCAGTAATAAATGTATAAGTTATACGTTGAACTGATATGACATTGCAGTCATATGATACAAATTATTACTTGTAAACTTTTAAGATGAAAATTCCTACTACTGAATAGCTAACATAAATTTAGGTATATTCCAAGGACAAAAATTATTTGAATTTGTCATAAGCGTAGACTTTCAAAACGATCCCTAATCATTTATGCATTAATAAATATGATTAAATTAATTTTCTTTCTGGTTATTTTTACGTCTTTTTTTAATTCCATCATTAATCCGTTGTAGTTTGGGTTTACAATTCTTGGTCCTACGAATCATCATTTTTTAGTGAAGTCAGTTTGTAATTCGATTTTCTTGTCAAATTTAATTTTAACTGTGTGTCCATAAAAGATCGTTCTCTATCCCATATTAAGAATATAGTTCTTCCTATTATTATTGCTAATTATTTTTAAAAAGTCATACAGTTAATTAATTTATGATGTAAAAAAATCCACAGATTTCTTTCGCGAAATTGGCTTAATTGGGGTAATTGGGAGAAAATTTTATAGACTTGGTCATTTTCTTCAATTTGAACTGACTATATTAAAAGGAAAATAAGCATATAATTTATGTGAGTGCATAATTCTCACAGCATGAGAAAATTTGGAAACGCCCTTAAAATGTTTAATGATTAGAAGTTGAATTTAGAAGTAGAAAGTATATAGTCCATTTGCAATAAAATGTTCAATACCCTATTCAATACATTTTTTCTTTGAAATTTACACTATTTTAAAAAGTCTACTTATCCAATTGGATCTGGCAAAATAACTTTAATCAGACTTTCAAAATTCTCGAACTATCGTTAACCACTAAAATAATTTCTGATTTTGTAAAGTCCGTGTTCTTCAAACTTGTCGCATTCACCGTCATCTTCATCAATCCCACAGACTTACAAATAACTTGCCCTCATGCTACCTTCAGCATAATCGACCAAAATATACATCTTTCTTGAAACATTGACCATAAATGGTTCGTGACAAGTTACTTCTTTCATCTACATAATCTCCATTTCTTATAAAAAAAGAATCAAATCACATCTTCAAATTCCTACCAGAGTTTAACTTTTTTCCCCCTTTTTGAACTCGTCTTCCTTATTTTCTTGCCTAATACACTTCAAACAGCTTCAAATCTTTATTGATAATAAAGTTTTTGATAACACAAAATAATAAAAGTTATTGTGGATAGGAGCAATACCGCGTGCATAAGTATAATATCTTCTGTTATCATAGGATAAATTAGTCAAAATTCACGAAAAATTTTATTTCTATAAAGGCTTGCTCCTAATCAGCCCAAGATGAAAATATCAGGAATTATTAACAAAACTATCCCGCGCCAAAAATGAAAACTGAATCTTCCTCTCAACCTTTCTGTACTTCTTGAACCAAGAAATATACATATCCCTTTAACTTACCTCGGAAATACCTGATGTAAGGAAGGAATAATGATACTTAAGAAACTTTTGATTTGACTTGTTTAAATGCATTTGCAACAAAATTAAATAAACGTTGGAAAAAATGCCATAAAAATGCGGGGAAGTGTTGTATGCCCTTTTTAAGAGTGCCTTAAAGAAGACGCATGTTTTCCACCTCTCTAAGGCTTTGTCAATGCGTGTTGCACTCATCGTTCCCAATTATTTCGTATTTGCAACTGCCGTTCTTGATCATGCAACTTTACATATGTAATAAACATAATTATTATTGCTGCAACTGAATTTTTTTTATTTAGTGAGCAATTATATCACAAAGAATTCATATACTTACAGCATTTTTGTAAAATAAAACACATGAAAAGTATCTGCAATATTGTAATAGAATATTTAAAAAAATCATGGAACAAATTAGCTGAATAAAGTTCTACGGTTATCTAGGAGACATTTAGCTCATAACAAATAAACTTTAAGAAGGAAACAAATTTATTTTTCAAATTTCCTTAATAAATAGCTGACACTGACATGGAAACAACCTCGTTTTAAGTTTAGAATTATATTATTTTTCCTCCTAGCTAAGTACTTCACTATAAGTTTATTTTGAAAATGTCCACTTTTTCGTGTTGCTATATTTTAGCCCACACTCTATACCTTTAACGCATTCTGCATTTAACTCAAATTTAAACTTCGTTTAATAGTTTGAAAGAGATTCCCTCCCTTCCTTCTTCCATACCGAGAGGAACAATTACAGCTCCAATTTATCGCAGAAGTTAATTACAAGACTTTGAGTTCCACATAAGTATTTAATATGCCTTTTGTAATTACACTTAATCTTTAGTATTCCTCGGAGAATGCCGCATGACCCGGAAAACCACAGAATTCGCAGGTCTTCTTGTATTCATGATGACGATGGAAAACTTTAAATCTGTCAATAAGGGAAATTGTGAAAAGTATACTTGAACTATATGTGGTTTCCAGAAATCATTGAAACATTTGGCATCGGGGATCATTTTTGCAGAATATTCAAAAAGAGGGACGTGGATTGAAGTTGGATTCGATAATACTTGCTATTCGATGTTACTTCTATTTATACAGATATCATTTCAAATTAGCAAGACATCAGATAATTTTAAGCCAAACTCTCGATATTCTTATAAAAGATTTAAATAATTAGATATTGCAATTTAGAAATAAGAAATACGAATATTTTATGACATTTAATTAAGAAACTTGGCAAGTGAAAATGAAATTTAGAACTGCCGTTTGCTAGCGGCATAAGTATTATAAATTCAATAATATTATAATTGCTCTAAGTAATTAAAAATTATATCAATTAATTGCAAGACTGATGATTGAAATTCTTGTTTCAAAATTTTATTCTCGAGTTTAAAAATCCTCGATAAATAAGCATGGCAAGTAAATGACTTTTGAGAAACGTCCTTTTATGTTTATATAAATTTATAGAGAAACCATTATTCAAATCACATATCTAAAACTGAGATCCCTTTCGACTACAAAAATGTTCCAACTGAAGCCAAACTGAACTTTTATAATTCACGTGGAAGTTCAGATTCACAGATTTCTGAAGGGAATTTTTCTTGTTTGTTATTCTCTTTTTAAAATGAAATTTCTCGGAGATTTCATCTGCCAACTAACAATTAATTTTTCATTCACTTAGCAAATTGCCCTATTTATTGAATAATATTTTTTTTGGGGGGGGGGGTTGAAACTATATTTAATTTCAAATGTAAAGTTGAGAATAATATTTGAACAATTTTTTAATATAAAAAGTGTGTCCAAAAGAGACAAGTCTTTGCAAAACATAGTTGGATATATATATTTGTGCTCTTATATTACCAGGCTGACACTCCACTTGCTGAAATCAAAATATTTTCTTAACGAAATTCCTTTCTGAAGCTTCACATCTGTTTTTTGCTCTTCTATTCACGTTACCCATGTGCTTGGTTCAAATTCTAAAGAAGATAACACTTCAAAATTGGACTCTTCCCCGCATCATCATAATGAAATAAAATATATTCTTCCAGGAATTCCTCGTTTGCTTCCTCTTTTAGCAAGAAAATGTTTACATATATTGGCAGTTTAATCGCATTCTTAAAATTATCTTCTAATCTTTTAAATTCCATTTTGATAAAGCGCTTATATTTCTAAGTAGCACTGATTTACGGTTTTTCCTACCTGTCAGGTTTGAATAGCTGTTAATATAAATGTCTTAAACTACTACAAAAGCAAATATTTAGCCCTAGTTTTCAATTTCATATTTGAAACGGCGACTTTCCTTTTATCTGTTGTTATAATTTATAGCCTTCCACTTTAGCTTTGAGATTTTCAAGTGCGATTCTGCCTTTTCCGTTTCCCTCAACAGCCTAATATGTCAAATCCACTAAAATATATAATAATATATGAATAATATAAGAAACTATGCTTCAAGTTTAGAATAAAATTGTTTTATGGTGTTTCATTACGAATGGATATCCTCTTGGCTGGTTCTCCTTCACGGCATCGCTTCATTGATTCACAGCATTGCAGCCTTATGAGTGTGAAAGAAAATAAGTATATAATCAAAACAAATATATTCAAGAAAAATACAACAACAACAAAAATAAAACAAACAAAAAATCAGAAATAAACAGAGTAAAGAAGTGAAATATCAAAAAACAAAAGTGCATGAATAAAAAGTTAGAGGGAATATAAAGCATGAGCAGCATGAATTGACAAACATATTGTACTTCAAGGAACACCTTGGAAAATTAAATCATAAATCAACGATGAAGGTAGAACAAGGCAGCTGACAATATAATTCCCCTTCAGGTGATAAATTCAAGGTGAAATGCAAAGAAGAATTATGACAATTTTTTTTCACATAGTATGGAACAACATATTGAAAAAAACACTACTATCATTCCAAATAGACGATATACACATCTGATATACTGCATGAGGAATTTTAAAGACAATTGTAAAATTGCTCAATACGAATTACATTGAAATGAAAGATTGCAACTACAATATGAGAAAATGGAAAGGCTCTATAACAATAAAAGAGAAAATAGCAATTCAAAGGACCTATCTGTTACGCGTTGGTCGAAAGTTTTTTGACGGGATGCTTTAGGCTGTATCAAGTTACAAGAATTTGGCCTCTGTTAAGGGTATTGCCAAGGAAATGCTAATAAAATTGTTGGGTATGTACGATTAAGATAACGATAGACATTAAGGAGAAAATTATTTTTTTACAGAATAAGAAAATGATATTTGAAATAATTTTTATTCATAAGTGACTTTAATTCAACCTCTATTTTTATATCAATTTCTAGAAAATTTTTAATTATAACTGCATTTTTTTAAGAATAGAAATGATTTCTAATTTAAAACTTTATTTGAAGTAAACTATCTGCCCGTCTGAACTAAAGGAGGTATTGAATTAAAATACCCATCTACAATCATAGAATATGTTGAAGAAGGAAAACTAATAATAGTATTCGCATTAATAAGAATTTGTGATATTATTTCCCAGCGTAGTTATTTTCATAGCAAGGAAGATAATTTTACTAATATTTTAATGGCTGCTTTATCAATGATAATTCCAATCCTTGATGTTTATAGAAAAATTTGACGATTTCTCTGTTAGGAGAAAAGATACGAGATTCTTCAAGAAAATCTGACACATTGCCCCCACGATTTAAAGAAAAAAAAAACCCTCGCAAGAGAGAGCTGAGGCCAGCTAGTTGAAATAATCATTTTTTTAAAGTGTTAATCACGAATCTAATTGTCTTGTTGTTTTCCGCTGAGATTTTTTGATGTGCTGCTATTTATTGTCTGCTAGTGTCATCATGATTTCTGCAAATACTGTCTTTATGAAGGTCACACACGTATTTCTAAAAGAATGCAACTAAAAGTACCGAAGGTGCTCATTTTGAAAAAAGTTTATAAGTACTTCAATAAAAGTATAACGTTCTTTTAATATTTTATCGTCATATAAATATTATCCCTGAAAGCTGCAGCAAAAGTCTTATTTAAACGCTGGCCAGAAATATGGAAAAAGGGACTAAGTCAATAAATTTGTGTTTTAATATCGCAGCAAATTTTATAAATAGAAGCATGAACCTTTTTATTCCAATAGATTATATGAATAGCCTTTTTTTCCCTGATAGTTCTTTCTCTATGGATGCATTGTAAATATTTACTTTTTGTAGTTTTTTATAACTAATATTTTCTTAGACCAAAGTATCTTCATACATTTGAATACCTTATTTGATAACACTTTGTAACTGGAAGTGTATGTGTAAGTGCAAAAGTTAAGACATAAACGTTTGTTCCACTTTTTTGGAAACCATACATATAATTTCATTAAGATTATTATTAAAATTATAAAGTATTAAAAAAGAAGTGATTATTATAAAAAAGAAGTGAGCAGAATAAATAACATAGAATTCTCTGCTTTGAATCAGAATAATTAAATGATGCCAATATTGTCTAAAATTATGAAGATTCGTCTAGAGAAATATCAGGAGAGAATCTGCTTAGATTTCTGTCTTACATATAATTAATTAGGATACATATATAATATACTTTTATATATGTATAGTTGCTGAGAAAAAAGGATCCTCCCAGCTTTATTCTGGCATTGTCCATTATATAATCACAAAAAAGATACTATTCGAAAGGAATTAATATACTCTTAGACTTTTTAATTAAAAATTTCATAAGGAGACGTTTATTCATAAAACGAAATAACAGAAGACATGAAAATTTTCAATCGCAACATCTATTTTCCTCATCAAAATGTTCAAAGGCAACATCAACATCTATTCCTGGAAACCAAATTTTATAATAAAGTTTTAATTCGTTTCGAGATTATGAATTAATAAAATTTTAACTCTCTAGTGTTAAAATAAGAATTTGGACTTCTATTCATTTCTTAAAAAGAAATTGACCTACAAGTGTTTTTCTTATAAAAATATAATAGGATAGAAATATGAGGCATTCTACACATTTTATTCAGATATTTATCATTCAAAAATAATTTCTGGTACATAATGTCACTTTTCAAATTGAAAATTAGCAAATTTTCACACCACACACCTTAATTCAGGCATATATCAACAGACAAAGCTACTTTATGAAGGCCGTTAAGTTAAATTCTATGCAAAAATAAAATAAAATTAGACTGCCGTAATTATAATATAACGCAATATTATAATTATTATATTACGGTATTACAATATAATACCGCAATATTACAATATTATACCGTATTATATATATATATACGAAAACGACAATTTCAAATAATTTTAATGATTGTCGATCAACTTGTCGAAATGAGCAAACTTTTTTAGGAAAAAATGTTTTCTAAGAATTTCTTTTGTAATAAGTAAAAACATTTTATTAAAAAAATAATAAAATAACTTTCAGTAAAATTCAGTTTTATTTTATTTCTTTCTCGTATTGGAAATTAGAAAGAATATTGTAATTGTCGAAAAATTCGAATTTTGTCGAATCTCTATGTTTCGGTTCTCTTTAAGTTTGAAAAACACATTTTTGGCTATATATCTGCCTCTCTGTGGCCATGATAAACCAAAAAACTTTGATCTGGAGAAAAAAAAAATCTTATTGTTTAAATACAATCGAACTCTATAACTTCAAAACTTAGATACACAGGTTTCGCATCTAAAATGTAGATTTTTATCAAATTTCAAACCAAATCTGTGAAATGGTTGAGCGTTTGTCGATGTACTTTCGCTTGTAGGTGAACGCAATCTCTCATAACTCTAAAGTCAATGAAATTCGGTTTGGATCATATTTCAGTTGTCGGTCCAAAGGTGCCCAAACTACACCAGAGATTGAGAAAAACGCTTCTATATTCCGTAACTATTGTTTGCCAATGACTTTCAAGCATTCATGGCCTATGAGGGGAGAGAGGGATAAGACATTTATTGCAGAATATACGAGAAGGGAGGCCATTACCGCTAATAAAAGGTTTGTCATTTAAAGGGAAGACATGAGATTATAAATGATTTTTAAATGTTTCAGTTTATTATTTTGTTTCACTTAAATGGAAAATCATGATTTGCCAAATACTTCTGTTATGAATAAAGCGCTGGTTTAACATTCTTTTGAAAATAATTGTATGCTTTTAAGAACGAATACAAAAATTTAACCTATACCTAATCTTCAATTTTTCAGTCGATTTCCTTGTTTCTCGTAAATTGTATTCAGATGTATTCTTACGAGTTTTATTCCATTCAATACATTTATTTGATAAATGCTATACTTTTTTTCTTATCCAGTATATTTTAATTTATTTTGTTGCCTTTAATCATAAATATTAATGTAAATTTTGATTATTAAACTGTTACATCTTAAATATATCCCATGGAATAATTATAATTATACATATGATAATTATTCCTATTATTGTACTTGCTTTCCAACTTCTATCCATATCTGATGAATCGAAAGCTAAATATTTAATATCTGCTCAATAATGGGAATCAAAAATATGTAGAATAAATGAAAGAGTGATGTTCTGCTATTTAGATTCCATATTTGTAACACGCATATGCCTTGTATAAGTGTTTTTGCGTAATAAGATCTTTCGTAGTAAAAAAACAGTTGTTTAGAAAACTAACTGAAAAGCTTCGAAGGCAACTGATAAAAATGTATCACTGAATGCATCACTGTTTTATATTCTTGTAAAAGGAAGTGACCTGTAGTGGTAGTGGAAGTGGTATGAACAGAAAGTAATTATGATAAAAATATTATATATTAAGGAAAAAATTTAGAAATAAAGGGTAAAAAGAATAAAAATTAGTAAATTTTTTTCTCAATATTACTAAGACAACAATTTTAACCCGAAAATTAATTCTTCTTTCAAACAATAAAATGATTTTATTTATTTCGCTCTTACAACATATCTTACATTTCAGGGCTTGAAAGATAATAATAATTCAGGTCCAAGTGCAATTTAGACAAAACTTTAAATGCTTTTGAATATCCCTTTACAGAAAAGAGTCAAATTTCTACAAGAAATTTTCACTGTAAAATTATCATGAATTTAGTAACAGTAAGTTGTAACAAGTTGATTGTAACTTTGCGGATACTTTTAAGAGTTTCAAAAGTGAAAATTCATGATACGATAATCAACGTCTGTAATCCAAATTTTTTTTTCAATTAAAATAAATTCTTGTAAAATGAAATGATCTATTTATGAAAATATGTTATAAAAAATGAATTTTACTATGAGAACTTATAAAGCTTGTACAATCTTAAATCACTTATGAACCAATAATATTATTCATAATTACTTTCCAAATGGTGATTCGATTTTACATGTAGGATGACCTTACATGTAAAAAAAACTGGGTGACTTCTTCTTTTTCCACGACTATGTATTGCGTGCAGTTAAGAAGACATTAAAGAATAGAAAAAAATTATTAATTGTTTAAAAATAATTGTAATAATTAATTTAATTAGTAAAATGATTTAAAGGAGAAATTACTGAATTTAAAAGGGAACAATCCTTCAAAACATCTTAATTAAACTAATCATAAAAAATGAAGTAATCAATAATTTATCATAGATCTTCACTAAAACATCATTATTATACATCATTATTTGTAAGCAAAATTTGGATTACCTACACCAAACGCTACTAGTGTCAACGACACACCTGAAAACGATATATTTGGCTTTAAAAATTAAGATAAATTCATTAATGTTCTTTATTCCATATATGCATTATTTTAGGAAAAGAATACAATTTTGGGGATGAAAAATCAATAAGCAAAACTTTAGGTAATTGAAAGTAAAAAACCGTTTTAAAGATTTTGCAAATCAAGAAACTATTCAAAATTCTATGTAAGACATTATATATTGTAAATGCATTATATATAGAAAATAAATAGAAGGGTACCATTATTTTTCTCATGTTGATCTATTCAATTACAGCATCAAGTGATAATGGCATATCAGAACTTCTAGTAGAGGATAAAATAATTATGAACAATTATTGAACGAATTAAAATCTACTTAAATACTTCTATCTCTTTATTTCCCCTCCACACAAACAAAAAGATACATTTTACTCCATAAGGAGCTCACGTATGCCAAATTCACACACAATCGATGTTTGCAGCAAAATTTAGAAGGCAAAAAATTTAACTCTACGTTTCATAATAAACATTCAAATGCCTTAATTATGATTTTCGATTTCGTTTTTAAAAATTATTAAGGTTGATGCCTATAATATTTTCATAAACCACTTTATAGGAACCAAATTTTAATGTTCCAACGTTAATAAAATACTGCATAACTAGATGCATCTTAACTTCCCTGCAGATACATATTAGTTTAGAAAAAATAATTACTTTTGTTTTTCAAATAAATTCTCCTTTCTAGATTAATCGTGAAGAGGTATTTCATAAATTAAATTTTTTTTAACAATTCATGTTGTTAGAATTAAATTAAATTATATTATAAATAGAAGAATAAACATATTATAAAATCATATGTGAAAAATCATATCAATCCATTTTACGAAAGGAAATTCCTGAGAAATATAAGCATAGAAAATATTAATCTCAAAATCCCCCATAATAAATTTTATATAAATATTTTAATTATCTAAAAAGTTTATTTTCAAAAAGTTCTCAAATGTTTCTCTTGCAAACTTTTTATCTTTTACATATCCATTTATGTACCTTCTAAGGAAGCTTGTCATTAAAATGTTCACTAATGTATTGAAAGATTCTTTGCAACACACATCACTGAAAATGTCAACTAAGGGCACTGTCAGTCTCTTACTTTGCATATCGTGACGATGGACATGAAAACTCTTTCTTTTTCGAAGAATCTTATAAGGAAATGAGAGGGAGGGGAAGATCTCGTCCTTCTGGAAGAGATTTATGACAAGTGAGATCATTTAACCTTAAATTTGATTATTTTTTTTATCGTAATGTTACACTGCTAATGCAGGTGTATCTCAATATCAGTTTTAAAGTGTTTTACTATAATAACTTTTAAAAGAATATTGATCTATAAAATAGGTTCAGTAATTTGTGCATTATTTTTACTGAGCAGGTGCCTTTTTTCTAATCCTTTGTCGTTGAGAATGATATTGCGATACACCTGTATCTTTAGAATGAAAAGGACTTGCATCTTAATAATAACATAATACATATCTTGATAATAAGGATAAACCTGTTTTTAGTTTTTCAAAATATAATTTGAAAACTAAATACATACTTAACTGAATTTCTCCAAAGCAAAATTAAAAGAAATTCAACGTTTTCAAGATCATTTTGTCAAATTGGAAGACATCTTAATAATTTATTCTTATAAATCAAAACATTTAATTGACATTACGCTAACATATGGGAAAAACCTCACCATCTATTGTACTTCCAATGACTTTATTTTCAATTCAGTGAATATTTTCTAACAAATATTAACTTTCCAGCCAACTGATCAACACATTTTATGATTTCGTTTTAAATTTTAGCGCAATATTCAGATTTATTGGTGACTTTATTATATTTAATCTTAAAGATTTCAATTCCATAAGCAATACCATTTGCCCAGATGAACTAAAAGTAATCAAAGCAGAGATTATCAAGATCTAGCAGTTTGTTTTAGATTCAATAGTTGAAGGACAATGCAATTTAAAAATCGATTGCTTTGATAAAACAAATGGATTAAATTTAACATTAATAAAAATATTTTCTGGAATTCTAATGACCCTTAAAAATTTAATATCACGATATATCGAAAAATGTCGATATATGTTAAATGATATATCGCGATGATGACATTCGGCCATTGCTCAGCCCTACTTATAAAAATTAATTCACGATGCTATAATATAAATTCTGCTGAAAATCGAACCAATAACTGCAGAAATAATCATTTCATCAAGAATATCATTACAGGGAATCCACATTTCTTGTATTCCCAAAATTGTAAAGGGAAGAAAAAATTCATTGAATTGGGAAAATTTTTTATAGAAATATAATTTTTGTAAAATTTGTATACGCTTATTTCCAAAAAAATTAAATTCTGTAAAATTTAATCAAATTTTATACAATGAATTTTGCAAAGTTATTATACTTTAATTTCCAAAAAAATCTATAAAATGTAAATAAATTTTTCATAAATTAAAATTTTATAAAATTTGAATTATTTTCGAATAAATTTAAATTTCGCAACTTGTTAATTTAGAATAAATTTGTATTTTATACCATTTAAAAGAACTGATTTAAGTTTTAAATAATTAAATGAAATTTGAATGATTGTTGAATTTCATTATTAATAAAATTTTATAGTTATTTAATAAATAAAAGTTTGATGGAATCACATCACAGTCATAATATTTATAATCAAGTTTTCTTATAAGTTGAAAAAAAATGCCTTTTTTATCAATGTTTTGAATGAATTTTTCTGAAGTATATATTTTTCTTCACAGTCATCAAATTCCAATCTTGCAATCACACAATCTCTAAATTTTTTGCTCATATTTTCAAAATTTTTCATACTTTAATTTGAAAATTTCAGAAAAAGATATAATATTTTTTTTAAATTCATCCTTGTCTTTATTTAAATATAAAAAAAACAACATTTTTTAACGAATTCCTCAAATATTGTAATTAATTTTGTGATGTCTTTTACCTTTTTTTAAAATTATTTCTTCTTTCTTTATCTGAATTTTAAAAAAAATATATTAATTATTCATTCTTTCAGATTTAATTTAATGAATTTTTTTTTAAATCTTTGAAATTTAAATCCAGTCACTGAATGTTTTGAAATTTAATCTTATTAACAATTTGTACAAATTTTAATTTTCTCAGAAATTTGCTGAAAAACCATTAAATTCCTTCAGTTTTAAACTTGCTTTTGCATTTCTGGGAAATAATGCCAAAAAGGCTGAATTCCCTCTACTGATATTTTTAATTCAATGATGTTTCTTGAGAGACTACTTTTTTGGCATCATTTTTATAACTGTATGCTTCATTACAAAAAAAGTCGATTTTAAACATTAAAATATATTTTCTGGAATTGTGCTATTCCCATAAAAAATACAAAAATACTATCAGAAATCAACTTATGAAAATTAATAAAATATGCAGGAATGTAAATTCTGTTAAAAATAAAATCATGCACTTAATAAACAAACTTGTTATTCATAGTCCCCTGATTGCAATCTATGAAGCATTAATTAATTCTGTAAAGATATAATTACTGACTTGAGTTATTTTTGTGAAGTTACATTGTTTCAAATTGACCTCCCAATTCAATATTTTTGACCTCGAATATATATATATATATATATCCAGTTTTCATTTATTAAAAGTAAGGAATTTTTTACCAGCCATTTTTTTTAAAATGATCATTTTAATCATTTTCTTAATATGATTATTCTATTGAAACATATATTTTATTTCCAATATAATTTTTTTAAAAATTTCTATTGTACAAATCCAAAAGATTTATCAAAGGTCCACTAGCATTACCACAGCAGGAATTAAAATTTTTAACTTGATGCAATGTAAGCGTCCCTTCATGCACTGTCCGTCAAACACATAGATATATGAGTCTTTTGGCTTTCAAATTGTTTTTTTTTTTCATCGTATAGAAATGTACAATATTCTTTTGATTTCGTTAAACTTTTGATTCACCGTGAACTTTGTTTATAGTAGCATTTTGTATAAAACAGTTAATGGTCGATACTGTCTGCGCAATACATTTATTTTATGTGACTATAACTGATTGCAACCCCTAATGAAATGGGGGATATATGATTTTACATATATGATTTTTATTTGAATTTCTCATTAGACATTCGTCATTTTTTTTTACATCCTAATAATTCTTACTTTTTTACTTTCTAACTTCGTTTTTCTTTAATATTCGATTTTGATAATATTGCATTAATGCATTATATAATGTGTTTATTAAATGTAATATAATGTATTTTTTATATATAGAAAATTCATTATATTTCTTTATAAAATGTATGATTTTTTTTTAAGTTTTGAATTAAAATAATATGTATATAAAAATAAATGCAAAAATAAGAACAAAATTAAATGGAAGTCTGTATCCAGTAAAATTATGAAATAGAAATTAACTCCATATCCAATAGATACGTTTTTTAATGAATAATTCTATGTTTAAGAAAGAATGGTCACGACAAACATATATTTTTCCTCCATTTCAACTCTTTTTTTTTTTACTCTGTTACTTCTAGAATTATTCCATTCAATTCAATGCCTGCTTGTTTTGATCTGATAAATATTGGAAATGAAGTTGAGGAGATTTAATGTACTCCTGAAATAACGCAAATCCCGGTGTGCCAATTTATTTCCTTCCACAGCTACAGAAACAATTTGACAAATAGATGTGTAAGCATCTTTAACTCTGCATTATAGATTTTCGCAGTTAAATCGATCTGAAGATTACAATGGAATTCAAGAAATATCCAATATTTATAAAAAGTTTCATCTGTCTTGGATTCCTGGAAATTTAGCAGTTTTCTATCGGAAAGTTTTAGAAACATATAAAACAACATTTGGCTTCGGGTTGTATTATATATATATATATATATATATGTGTGTGTGTGTGTAGAGTTCAGTTCCTGTTAAAGGTGCAACGAATTCATCCTAAATGTTATGAAAATGAATGAAAAGCTGTTCCATTCTTGAAAACTTTTAGCGGACATTACTTCTCCATGACATGATTCCATAACACATTTGAAATTTGTTAGAACTTGTATGCTGCAAAATAAAATTAATTGTTGAGATCAAATGAAATCTAAAACTTTCAAGAGCATGATAACAAATGATATCACAGTTTTCTTTGGCATTGATATGGTCCGGTTTCAAATATGTGCACAAAGTCAATACTAGAATGAATTCTAGAAGTATTTTCTGCTAAGGAATAATATTCTTCATACTTATATATGTTTATCAATGTATATAAACCATGTTTCTTACTTAGTCCTCATTAATTTACACACAAACTTAACTCACAATACAGTAAATCAAATTCCAGTTTTTCGAAATAACTTTTAGAAATGTTTATATTATTTTAAAAATTGCTTTTAATTTTATTCCTTTTTAACATTTGTCAAATGTGTACAGTATTGAAGAAATTATTTAAAGGCAATATGTTAAAAAAACGATTTTTTCTTTTGCAATGTCCCCCACGATTATGTTTTTTTAATTGAATAATCTCTTTCATAGAATATGATTTTTGAATAAAACAAAGAGTATAAGCTAAAGAAACTATTTTCCTATACATAGATGAGTAACTAAAACTCGAATCCAGAATAATCTGAAAATATTAGGTTTTTGTGACCCTAATGCATTATAATTTGAGCGGAAGCCACACGTTCTGAGTATGGTGTTGTTTACCGATTGCCATTATTTGAGGATCCTGTTTTTTACTAATCGTCATTATTGTTGCATTAATGCTCTTTGGAGATGGATCTCGCAAATTCGAAATGTGATAGACCACTCCGGGATTACAATGTCAGACTCCGATGGGTCTTTGTTGGAATCAGTCCAAGCAACTCTCTGGTCTCGAAGGGAAATTCTGTCCTCATACCCTATTGATGTTGTTGATTGATTCCGATTAGGTGCTATCTCCAGAGATAGAATAAGCTTATTGGAGGCCCTCTTTAGTGGGCTCTCTGAAAGCTTCCCACATATAAATTTCAGCTAAAAAAAAGTTAATAGCATAGCATTGTTTTGCGGATTTTTCTTAAATACATTTTTTTTTTAATTTCAATGCAAGAAATTTAAACTTATATAAAGATGTTTCGCATAAACCATAAATTTGCTAACTTTGAATGTTTTTGGATATTTCTTTGCGGAGCAGAATTAAATTTCTCAATGGTATTTTTTTCTGTAAATGAAACATGAAAGTTGCTTTTAAAGTATCCCACAAAAACGTATTTGCCTTACATTTCTAATAAGCCTTACATTTCTAAACAAGTAAACAACCCCTTAAGAGAAAATGTTAAATATACCCTATGATGTAGTCATCGAATATTAACCAAAATGTGAACTTTGAGCAATTTTTCCAAGTGGAGTCTATTCATAGTATCAAAAAAGGGTGTTGCTATAGGACATTTTAAAGTTCGTACAATTATAAATATGTAGACAATTTCCTACGAAAACTCTATACACATAATCTGTTATAAGTTGATAGCTTTCCATATGCGATGATCGGCAGTGGAATAACATTGACCATCTCCTTTCTCCCCCCCCCCGCGACTGTGCATTTGAGTATCAAATAATAATAATAATAATAAAATAAAAATAATAAACTTTACAAATTCAGTAGTTTATTTTAACCGAAATTATTTCCATGAAATTCATGGGAATAATTTAGCAGCTGAATGTCACAATCATTATCAAGGTGAAAAAATAAGAAGAGAATGCTGAATAAAATCTTTATTTTTTTAAGTCGAATAGTAATTGTAAAGAGTTTCACTTAAATTAACATATTTAAAAATAAAATTAAAAAGTTACTTTGAAATAAATGAGACAAATATATTATTATGTTGCATTTTATTAAATTAAACTACGTATGTAAAGTTTCAAGCTTATACAGGATGTCTCAAAAGCCTTGACCGCGGCCTTTATTAATTAAATATTGATCATACACATATACTGTAAATTACAAAGTTGCGCAAAAAAAGGTGCAAAATGTTATGAAATCGATTAAAATTTTCAGGGGATTAAACTTTAAAAAATTCGAAATATAAATTTTTATACGAACCCCGTACAAAACATTTCCCAGTAAGTAAAATGTGCCCCATTCTTTAATAAGGTTATGTAAAATATTTCAGAATTTTATCATGAAAACTCCCAAAGATATGTTAAAACAAAGTTAGTGAAGGGTCAATCACAAATTAAAATGCAAATGTTTACAGTTTCAGTGCAGATGACAAGACGTAGGAATGCATCATAAGGAAGTAAAATATGCTTCATATCTTTAGTTTTAAAAATATAAATTTTAAAATCTATGCTTCCCGAAAAATACTTTAAAATTTTATATCTTGAATTACAGAATATAACTTAAAAATAGCACTTGTAAAAAAAAACTTATGTAATCTTTCCTTTAAGTAATATTTCCTGTAAGTTATTATTTCTACAAATATTTAATTCTTTTGAACCAATAAATAGCAAAATTTTTATTTATTTATTCAATCATTACTTCATTTGTTAATTTTTGTACGACCCCTAAGACATGAACATCCGACATGATTTTTCTTCTTCGCGAACTCATATCCTGGCATCGAAAAGCGGTTTAAGTCAGCATTTATGTAGCTTCATATCCTTGAGACTTTTTGTGATAAATTGCTGAAATTTTGTACATGACCTTATTAGAGCATGGGGCACATTTTACTATTGGGATATTTTTTGTACGAAGTGCGTATAAATTTTGTATTTTTTTGAAGTTTAATCCCCTGAAAATTTTAATCGATTTCACAAAATTTTACACATTTTTTTACGCAACTTTATAATTTACAGTATATGTCTATGATCAATATTTAAGGAATAACAGCCGTGGCCAAGGTTTTTGAGACACCCTGTATATGTAAGGTGCGTCATAAATTCGTACAAAATTCGAAAATTCATAATAAAAAAAGTAATAGTCAGAGCAAATTTCGATTTTGCTGAAATATGATCAGAGAGACATTTTTTCCATGTATTAAAAACTGATTCCAAAAGTAATCGAAAGCGGGTTCTCACATGTTATACTAAAACATTTTAGACAAATCAATCATGTAATAAAACAGTGATTCTAAAAGCAACTGCAAGAGGGCGCTGAATTATCATATTGTGGCTTTTTATGCAAATCAGTACACAAACAGACAATAAAACAGATCACAATAGATATACAGTGCATTTATTTTAAAGTAAAATATGTTAATCATGACGATCACCAAGAGGTATTAGGTCAGTGAGTGACTTCACTTCATCTATTGCTGTTAAGTGCAGCATGTCGGCACGAATGCCACCGGTGGTCTGTAGAAGGACATCTCTCCGTTCCACCAAAGTGACTGGAGAATCCAAGAACACTTTAAATTATAAGTATCTTCATAAATAAAACTCTGCCTGAATCAAATATGCTGATCGTAAAGTCACTTAAACTTACAACCTTGACTTATCACTTAGTCTACAATACAAATGGCAAACAGGAACATCTTGACTTCACGTGTAAAGTAGGCACTATCTTGCATGAAAGTGATGAGAGTTAACGCATGTTCTTCCTGCTATGCAGGCTCAACAATTTCACGAAAAAGCATAAAATGCAATTCTGCAGTGATTGTATAAGTTTTCAGTCAGATACAGGCAACGCTCTTCACGAAAGAAAGGGTAACGAATGAAATAAGAGACTAGACTACATCAAACAATCACATGATAACAATGGAGTGTTTTGGTCATGCTCTCAAGAGTTTTAACATCGTCCAAATTCGAAGTTCTATTTTGAGTATTGATACAATAGAATAGTGAGCTTCTTCCGACCACTTGATTCAATGGCCATTATAAGTCACGCTCCATTTATACCAGCGCTCATGTAGCAAAGTTCAGTCTTCCATCTGCATCATCTGATATTAATTAGTGAAGTTCCTGTATCTTTTATGGACACAGATGCAAAATTCCGAGCAGAATACGATTCCAGACTCTCCTTTATTCTTTCATCTTCACGAGCATTGCTACTTCCTTTTGATGTCTCGACAGCCAATTCTTCCATTTCAGTTTCTACAGCATGGACGCGGTCTACGCTCAAGGATGGCATTTCATTTTGTGGACGATTCTCTAAACTTCTCATTTTTTCAAGGCATCGTGCTAATTATTTATCTCATTTAGCAAAATAAGACTCTTTTGAGTCTTCCATTCTTTCTCCGTACGTAACTTTCGCAATGGATTCAATATTCCTGAAGAAACGTTGAAGCACGAATGTTTGATTTGATAACGAAAGTATGTTGCCTTCATTGAATGACGAATCCACTGCCAGTTAGGTGTTTTATTACATGACTGCTCTGCATAAAATGTCTCATTCTGACTTGTGAGAGCCCGCTTTCGGTTACTTTTGGAATCATTTTTTTAATGCATGGAAAAATTTCAATAACACTCTGATCATATTCGCCTAAACAGAATCTTTTCCGAGTATTACTTCTTTTATTATGAATTTTAAAAGCATGCACGAATTTAGGACAAATCCTGTGAATCGAAATGTTTTTTTGAAGTTTCACGAAATTAATATCATTTAATTATTTTTCTGATGTTCAGTGGGCTTATGTAATTCTTGATAAATAACCAAGATAAATATCTATTGACAAATATCATCCTTATTTATAATGACATATTAAATATAACTTCTGCATTATTCAGTACTAGCCGCCTTTGGCGACCAGCCGGTTCGCCAATCTTAATGTTCGTTAAAATTTTAATAATTAAATATTTTATGCAATTTCTACTTTAATAGCTTCTTCATCAAAATATTTTAAAACTTCAAATTTTGATTATCATATAATTCATTCATAATATTATAAAGGCCTTCAGTCATAACGTAATATGTATCTCTCTCATTTTCTGTTAGCACCCGTAGAATTTATGCTTTAAATTAAAGTGGAAAGAATTTATCTTCAATTAATATAATAATATTTTTTACTGAAACAAAGCATTTTTTTATAATCTGATTACTGAAAATAGAGTCACTCAGCGTTTAAACTTTATGGGCACTAAAGAATATCTTTTTAAATTTATGTAATATCTCAAGAGTTGGTCAACAAAATTTTCCTAGATTCATTATGAGCAGATCGATTAATTAACAATGTTTAAATTTAAATGCATCAAACACTAAGAAAATAAAACGAATCGTTTAAAATAAACGGTTGAAAACGGTAGAATTTATGCTTTAAATTAAAGTGGAAAGAATTTATCTTCAATTAATATAATAATATTTTTTACTGAAACAAAGCATTTTTTTATAATCTGATTACTGAAAATAGAGTCACTCAGCGTTTAAACTTTATGGGCACTAAAGAATATCTTTTTTAATTTATGTAATATCTCAAGAGTTGGTCAACAAAATTTTCTTAGATTCATTATGAGCAGATCGATTCATTAACAATGTTTAAATTTAAATGCATCAAACACTAAGAAAATAAAATGAATCGTTTAAAATAAACGGTTGAAAACAGGTTTTAAAAAAACTACTTAAAAAACGGTGTACTTAAAACTATAAGCATATACAAAAAATATATAACTAACATAAATACAATTTACTTACAAAAGCATGCAACTAACCCAAAAATAATTTAAATCATCCATTGATAACGTTGTCATGGCAACAATCAGAACAGAATGCGCATGCGTGAATTTTCTTCGCCGGTTACGTAACGCAAATACGTGATTTTTTCTACGCCAGTTGGGGTAACGCTATGCAGATTAGAAATTTTTAATTTCCTTTATTCTGTTTTATTTTAATTCAAAAGTACTTCAGAAGGAATCTGAAAGATTGATTCATTAACAATGTTTAATTTTAAATGCATCAAACATTAAGAAAATAAACAGAACCGATTGAAATAATCCGCCGAGAATTTTTAACCCTAGCCTCATTACTGTTGGGAGAAAAAAAAAAAACTGAAGCCGTTCTCGTTTGGCGCTGGGGATAATGGAAGATTTTTTTGGCGGAAAAGTTGGCGGTGGGGAAAATGGAAGATTTTTTTGGCGGGAAAGTTAGTTTTTAATTAATAATTAAAATTCTAATTAAAAATTCGAAAAAAGAAACCCCAGGTGCACATTCCCAACCTCCAAGGTATACATGTACCAAATTTGGTAGCTGTAGGTCAAACGGTCTGGCCTGTAGAGCGCCAACACACACACACACACACACACACACACACACATTGAGCTTTATTATAAGTATAGATATAGATAACAAAAAAAGTCCTTTTTAAACATTAAGCTCTTCGACGCAGCATATTCTGTGTCAGGATCTTGAGCCAGAAATCCAAATCCAAATCTTTCTTAAACAATTATGTAAAAAACATCACACTTTTTCTTATAAAATCAGGTTATAAAAATTTTTTCAAACTTGTTCCTTCGTCTTCTTGATGCTTGAATAAGTTTGAATATATTTATTTCTCAAATATATAGTTCCCGGAAAAAATAATCTTTTCAAAAGTAAAGCAATCTAGAAGCATTATGATATTTAAATGTTTAACGAGATTTTTTTTAATCAGGCTGTGATAGTAAAATGATGGTTTCAGAAGTTGATAAGTTTTCTCTAACGATATTGAATGGGCTTTCTGCAAGAGTGTGAAGGGGAGATAAGGATTTTTAACATCTGTAATAAGCAGATGAAAGGGGATCTTATCCATTGATCTGGTTTTTTTATTGCCAATGACTACTGATATTTATAGAAATGAAAAGTTCGTCGTTCTGTCATCGAAATGATTGTTCCGTTGGCATTTTTTTTTGTGTGTGAGGATTGAGTTTCTTTCTCAAGTCTGAGAAAATGAATATCTGGAATGCTATCTGATGTAGAATTTCACATCGGTTTAGGGAGAAACAATTCTCTACTAGCTTAACTCAGGGCATGTAGTCCGACTTAAACTGACTTGTTTAGTCTCAGACATGATTTTCATTGATAGCATTCAGCTTAAGTAAAGCAAATATCATATACTTTAAATTAAAAAATTCTTTTTGACATTCAGACTTTTATCTCCTATGCAAAAGGTAAATAGGCTAGTAAATATTCAGTATGCTGAGAAAATTCTGAATGTTCTATTTTGCTAAATTATGTTTCATCCATTTCGTCCATTTAACTGGAAAGTAAGATCCTAGAATTCTTCTTATTTGGAAGCTATAATGGAATCTATGCTGCTTAGAAGTTTGTATCTAGGAATAAATTTAATTTCATAATCTGATCTAGATTAGTAGGGCCGGTTTCCAATTTTCCAATTTATTTTATTTTCATGACTTTAAACGAATTTATTTCATATATTTGAAATAAAGTATTTTGTAGTTAGAAATGTAAGGGAAGTAAATTCAACTTTCAAACATTTATATCTCATCTAGAAACTTTTCAAGTCCTAAAAGTAAATAATACCGTGTGGCTTCAAAACTAGACATAAATATAACTAAACTAAACTGAAAGTAATTATTCAACCATTTTAAGCAACATGACATGCTTAAGTAAAATTAAAAGTATTGAAATTTGTAAACCTAAAATTCCATAAAAATTATGAAAATATAAAACAGCAGTGGAAAATGTGAGACAAACCAGGTCTGATTTGAAATTACCACCAGGTTTTAAACATCGTGAAGAATACATTGATATAAAGCGGAAGGTGATTTGGCAGCATTAAGGTAAATCCAGTTTTTTAAATTATTTGGCTCTTAAATTTTAATTAAACAAAATTACGCTCATTTCTTATAAAACAGAAAATGTTATATCTTCAACTATAATAAGGAATAATTTGCTACATACATATCCAAATTCTGTTATACACTGGTAAAAAAGATCTTAAATTCTGAAGCCAAATGTTATGTTCCTTTATAACACATTTTCACTATAATGTGCCACATTATACCAATATTATTTTAGGCCAGTGCTATAAAAGGGAATAATAAATTTCATAATATCATATTTTACATTAATTTAAATACATTTAACGATGAGGAATTAAAACTGATACTTTAATTAAATAAAATATCGCTTTTACCAAGGGAATTACCAGAATATTTATTGTATACGGTATTCTGAAATTGATATCTTCTATTTAAACATTTTTATTTGATTTTTCTGTAAAATAAATATATTATTTTTTTAAACGATTAATAAATAAATTTATTCTTACATATCCGATAATAAGCTTATTGAATGTACCATAAGCTTCTGTACTTCAAAATTACTTATGTTTTATTGCAATCATTTTATTTTCAGATTCTTTGTATATTTTCATGTTTATATTTTGGGATACTTTGCACAATTTTCTATCAAGGAAAAGTAGAAATGGTTTAAAAGAGTGAATTATTTATGAAACACGCAATGAAATAATCATTTACATGGCTTTCCATTACTTTAATTGCTACTAAATTATTGCCTGCTTATTTTTATGTGCTTGATAAATAGTTCATATAATTCATCAAAAATGTCTTTATTGATGAAATAGAATAAAAGAAGCTGGGAAAAATATGAGAATAATTTTGATTAAATAATATTTTAAATCTTACAGCTGCAGATCTATGGCTACAACAGTGATCTTTATCAAAACATATCGGAGGCAATTGCTCTTCAGAAAAATCAAGGTTTAGTTGGCATATCAGTTCTTCTACAGGTAAGCAGTTGATTTTTCCTTCATTTTATATATATAATATACAATGGAATATACCTTGAAATTAATTTATTTAAAGCGGAACAATAAAGAAATATCGTTTTCCTAATGAAATTTTGTTAATTTTTGTATCAATTATTTGTGAATATTGAGCTAAATTTTGTAATAATCATAAGGTACGCATTTATTATTTTTCTTTAAAAATAACATTAGTTGTCTAACGACCTTACTTCTATTAAATCAAGACAATAAGATGAGATGGTAGAATAATATGTGTATTTATTTGGAATAGTTTCAATGTATTGATTTCAACAAATGAAATACAAATTCTGATCGAAATCATTGATTACTGATCTATGGTAACTTATTTAAAGGGGAGTAGTTTCTGCTTTAAATAATGTTCATTGGGTTAACTATTCATTAAAGCTTTGCTATTTTATGAACTTGCTAAATTTCTCAACTATTATCAACTCTCTATCAACTAGAAAAATATCTATCAACTCTCATAAATATCTTATGTGAAATTTGTGTTATATTTTTCGAGAACACAATGTGCTTGCAGAAAATTCTGTCATAAAATGCTTCAATATTTGTAATAAATACTTCATTATTAATTACATTCAGAGATAGTTTTAAAACAATTATGAATTCTTTTAATTATTGATTTGGTTTTAAATTTGAATTTTTATACTGAAAAATTTATTTTTAGAAACTGTTTTTTCCTCTCATTTTCTCCTTTATTTACAGACTGGAGACTTGTCCAATTCTGAACTCAGAATCATAACAAGTCAGTTGCATAAAATAATTCATAGAGGTGAGTAATATTCTAAGTGATTTAATATTTCATTTGAAATGATTTTGACAAGAAAGGTTTCTTCGCAATGTTCGGAAATGAAACAGACATTAGAGGTTTGGAAAATTTGGCTCGGCATACTTCAGTATTATTCTGAAGTGCATTTTCCATAATATTTTACCCACCAAATCGTACTTCTATTAATAATACATGTATTAAATCATCCTTAAAAAATAACTGGTCTTCTTTATTTCGACTATTGTGGATGAGTCTTTCTTAGATCATAGAATAACGTACTTTGAGCACGATGAAACAGGTCTAAGCTTCGCTAAGACCCAAGTTGCTTCAAATCATTCAGATTTGTTTCAACTGGGATGTTATATCAGGAAAAGTAAGCCTATCAATTGTTTTGACTTGTTATTGATTCCTTAAAGATAGTAAAGCTATTGGATTAGTCCAGCTGAAGTAAAAAATAGGAAGAATTGGTTAACAGAATAGTTTTATATAAACATAATATAAAATAACAGAATATTTTCTATTAAAACTGTGCTGATCTTTTTTCCCTGTTATTTCAAGAAGAGAGGCGCTTTCATGCTGAAAAAGGTGGGAAGTGGTTTTAAATATTACTCTTTGTTCAGACAAATCTGCTTATTGCCAACTATTAGAAAAATTTTAACTGATAAGAATAAATGAATTAATAAAAAAATTGTAATTGGTTTTTATTAATAATAAAATTATTCATAATAATCAATTTCACGCTTTTGAATAAAAAATGTGAAAAACTAATAGATAAAATTCTCAATAAAATTAAATATTTAAAAAAATAAATCACATGCGACTTTGATATATATTGTTACCAAGTCTCTGTTAATATAGACTTGTCTGTTTAAAAGACGAAAAATTAAACATTCTTACTCAATTTGTTAATTTCATTTTCTATTACTTTAGAAACAGATCCATTTTTTTTTCTGTAAAATTATGAATTTGGTTCAAAAAAATTATGCTTAGAGTTAGTGATTGCTCCGTTCCGGTGGAAATTTTTCTTTAATAATATTTTAGATTTATTGTCCTTGAAGACCGTCCTAAAAATCGGACAGTAACAATATTGATCAGTTTGTCTTGAATTTTCGACTGTCCGAAAAAATACAGCTATATTCGTCAAAAATATATCAGGACAAATGTGATTACTCATAATATATATAAAAGTTAAAGAAATATGACCTCTTCAAAGATATGTACATTTCATTTGCACGGAGGACTATTATTAGGGTTTATACAAAAACCGACTTTTTGAAAAACCGGTTTTCGAATTCCATATTTCCAAAAAAACCGGTTTTAACCGGTTTCCGAATTTTTGTCAAAAAAATAGAATATGGAAAAATATTTTCTCTAAGTTATATAAAATAACAAAAAACGAAATCAATATCAAATTCAATGAAATTAAAGATTACATATACATATTATTTACACAAAATAACGAAAACATAAACAAAAATTTTGAATAATATTTGTATTGTTTTCACTAATTTTAATTTCTCCTAAGAAAATAGGATTTTAAAAAACATAAAATGTCGACAGACGGTGACTAAATTTTAAAGCTAAGTCTAATTTTGGACACAATATTGCCTGAAATTGAAAATACTCGTTCATTAACTACTGAGCTCGGTTTTATAGTTTCCATGGCATCAAATAACAAATTTAAGATTTTTGTTCTTTTATTCGTTGCCTCAAATAATGAAAATTCAGCTTTCAGTGTCTTTGTATTAGCAAGTTATTCTTCAGATTCTTCAAGAAACTTATGAATTGATTTTTCCATGGCTTCTTTTAAAAAAGCATTACTCTGGCAAATAGTTTCTAAGATTTGCTCTTCATCAGAATCTGTTTCCACATAAGAATTTGGAAATAATCTAGAGAATATCTTTCCAGATAATTTAATAATTTCGGTTTTTGAATCTAAAGAAAGTACACTAGCTTTCTCCGCTGAACTAGAAGTGTGCAAATACAGCAAAAGAGTCGCTAATTCTACTTTCTTGAATTCGTTCTTCTAAAGCATATAATAATTTGAAACTTATTTCAGTGTTCAATTTTTTTAGTTCATTTAACAGAAATTCAAATATACTTACACTTGATAATAAATTCGCATCTCATCGCTTTAAGCCCCCAGCTGCTAGACAAATCAATTCCCACCAATTTTTTTTTTTTTTTTTTTTTTTTTTGAAAAATTGGAATATTCAGGCGTTTAGGAAAACCGGTTTTCTTACTTTATAAACCATTTTTCGAATGTGACAAATTTACTTAAAAAACCGGTTTTTTAAAACCGGGTTTGAAAAACTGTCAAACCCTAACTATTATACATTTATATTTGCATAACCATCCAATTTTCTAACTGCAATCCTTGGTTTTCGGGCTTTTAAGTGATTATGCTTAATAAGAAATACCTGAATATAGAATCTTAGACAAATCAGCTGAAAATAGCCGGAGATATACCAAGAAAAGGTTTAGGAGTGGTTTCAACATATATTAAAGTAGCAAATTGTCACTCTATTAATGCTTTTGTTTATTCAAATTTTTATTTTTGATTTGTATGCTAATCTCCCTAATATGATAATCTAAAATTTTAAGTTTTTTACATTTGCCCTTAATTAACAATGAATGGTAGTAATTAAGAATACCAAATCCATACTTTTATTTGTAAATTTAATTGCAGATAAATAATTGCTTTCTAGGCCCATTGTTTAAAATAGTCCATAATTTGGAATATACTTAGTTACTAATATTACTGAAACAAGTTTAATTTTAAAATGTTTGGATCTGCAGAAAATAAAAGACATATGATTACTTTCTGAAACACATCTTTCTAATTGAAACAAAAATAAAATTCAGGTGTTGTTTTGCATATTCAAGTTATCACCACACAATATTTCAAATTATTTTAAAGATTTTTTAAAAATTTTAACCCATTCTACAATAAAGTGTATAACATAAAAAATTACCAAAGCGTTTCCAAATGTTATCTCCTGCAAAATCCGTTATGTTATTTCTTGCATTATGATACTGCATAATCCGAACTTAAGGAGTTGCTTTTGTAATTTATTAAATTAAGATTTTAATTTTTTTCAAGGTGTATAAATTTTGCACTTCGTATAGAATTTTGCTTTAGTGCTTTTTTAATTAATTAAAAATCTCACAAATCAATCGGCTTTCATATGCCCCAAACGAAATTCTGCTTGAAATTTAATCGTAGTAGAATCTGTTACAGGCATCGATTCCGCACTCTAGCATTCATTTAAAAATGAAAAATAATAATCTAAAGGAACTTTGAAAGAAAGGCTTTGTTTTCTATTCCATTTTAACAGTTTTTTGTTCTTATCAGATAATTTTTTTGCAAAGTTGAGATAAAAAAATGCGAATATTTTATTGTTCTGAAATCCTTTGGTAATTGATATATATTCTTAAAAACATTTGGAGGAAATGAATAAAATTTGGATTAGTGATGTTTTACGTCCTGCTTCTTTAATTAATATCAACATTTTATTAATTTCTTTTCAAACATTTTTAACTTGTGAATTTCAAAATGAGTTACAAATATAAAGTATTCTTTTATATTTTTAAAAATACATTACTTTTGTTCAGCTTGTTAAATATTTTAATTCATAATAAGAGTTATTTTCAAAGATTCATTATATCTTGAAATATATTTAAAAAACAATAACTTTCATTGAAAGTTAGGAATTGAAATTCACAGTTACTTTGAATTCATTAAACGTTAGCTTAAAATACAAAATGTTATGCACATTTGAAATATTTTAACTTTGAGTATTCAGGTATTTATTCGAAAGTGGGTATTGCTACTTGAGAAAATTGAGTTAGTGTAAATCTGAATTTGGAGACTAGTCTTTACATGAAAAATATTTCATACACTTACCCAGAACTTATTTCCACTATGACAGGCATTTACATTTTTTTATTGAACAATAATTAATTGCGGAATAAAGATCAGTACCCGAATACTTTTTTGATTGTACAATTCACTACTGTTTTACTCCCAATAGTTAGTTATGTAGATGGTGAGTTCTTCATCGGTTCCATTCCAAAGATTGGCTATTCTAAAGGCTCTTAAAAATCTGCCTTCAAGTTGCATATCAGGTGGAAGGAGGAGAACATTTCTATCTTCCATCATGAAATCAATTGGGTTTTTTTAAATTATCGAAGAAGTTTTCGTCATCTTGCATTTTGTATTCTTTTGAAAATAAATTTCATGTTCTAATTTTAAAATTTTCATGTCAATTTTAAAGCCTTGCATTTTTTTGATAACGGTGGACACTTTAGATAATAGCGTTTAAGCCGGCACAGGCAAAAGATTAATGATTTTACATCCGGGATCTGAAGCATTCTGATGACTATTAATGCAAAATAAAAAAATAATAATAAAAAACATGTGAAATGAGCACTAAAGAGGGGATAATGAAACTTTCATTTCAGGTAACAATGAAGAGCATGATATAAATTACAAATGGGAAAAATGAGAATCCAAGTTTGAACGTAGTGACATATTCCAATATGAACATCATGACATATTCCAATATGAACATCATGACATATTCCAATATGAACATCATGACATATTCCAATATGAACATCATGACATATTCCAATATGAACATCATGACATATTCCAATATGAACATCATGACATATTTCAAATCATTCTATTAAAGTGTTTAATTTTTGATCAGTTTCTTTAAGTGTATCGACTGTAAAAAGAAGCGATCGGATATATAACTCCTTTCATTGGTCATCTTAATCGTTTTTATATTTCTCCCTCTTCCCTAGATTTCACGGAAACATTTGTTATGCAGATCACTAAATTTTGGAACTATTATTTCATAATAGTTCCAAATGAAAAGAACTATTATTTCATAATGTTTTAAACAGCAAAGTGTCATGACGTAAGATCAAAAAGTGTAACGAATTTTTTTTATCAACTAGTGATAATGCTATGATCTTTGGGAATCGATCATAAACATAACTTAAAAAGTCGTGCGTTGATTGACTAGTTTGCGATTTAAATTTAGGAAAACGTCGTGTGTTTTTTAAATTTATTTCTTGTGAATTGGTCTATAAAAATATTTAGTTTTGAATTTATACATACAATTATATGAATTGTTTCTAGGAAAAATGTACACTAATAACCTTGGTTTCTGAAATAATATTTTAATAATCAAATGTAGAATGGTTCATATTTTTAATATTCATATTGGAAGACTAAGAATTTTTCTTCTAAAGCTCGCTATGCAACTTTTTGTAAGTTTATAAGACTTTTTTTCCTGTCTGTTTTGTGCCGTTGCCTTTATTCCCAAAATATTGTTTTAGTAGATTAACTCTTTTTCCCTTTTTCACCTTTAAAATGCATATAAAATTCAATTACTCCTTACAAAGTTTTATCATTATTTGTAACCGTTGTTATATACTTTATTAACATATATTTACTATAATTATTATATTTTTGAATGTTATAAAATTCATTAAACTCACTTGAATTTTAAGTACTTTGAAGCTTGCTTATTTTCAGTTTTCTTGTTGTATATGTTTCTCCAGTAGGATTACTTCTATGTGTTTTCTTGATGAAATGCTCTCCACTTGAAAGGCCAATTAATGTTCTAAAATTTAAAAAAAAATGCTTGCAGAAATGTTTAGTACCCAGAAAGTCTTATAGAAAATAAGTTTTCTAACTTCTGAGAAATTTTATGAATTTTTGTAATTTGTAATTCATTTCAAAGTCTGTACACTAAAATTTAAGTTTTACTCACGATAGAAGTGAAAACATTATATCATCAAAGTATTCTAGCTCTTTATTATCTATTTAAGAATATTAATAAATAAGTTTCCTCTAAATATAAGCCACTTTTAATTCACTTATTAATAATTATTACCAAGTTTTAATTTATATTTTTATATAAATTTCTCAGACATGGAATAATTCACATAAATATAATGCTTATGTGTCTTGAATATTTTTTTTAACTTTTTGTATGAATGGATAAACTTTTTACCATAGAGGGAAAAAAAATTATAAAGCGCAAAATTCTCACCTAACAGTACTAAGATTGGAAAAAAAAAACCGATTAATTCAATGTTCAGCGTATAAATTGATTAACACTTTTCATTTTGAGTAACAGAGAATGAAAATATCGTGAATTTTATTTATGTTCATAGTTAGCTATGTTATAAACTAGAACAATTAGAATAATACAATAATTAGATGATTCTGCAGTTTACATAACTGTTTAAGCAAACAGTTACTAATATATTGGAGTTTAAGATGAACATATTACCTGTATTTTGAAAGAAAAAAACCTTGAATTCTTACACAATATCCGAAAAAATAGAAAACATTTCATGTGTTTTTTTGCGATGCTTTCGAGATTCAGAGTATGTTTGGATGTATGAATTGATAATTAATATAAAATATATTATTTTAACTGCAATTCTTGAAATGAAAGAAGTAAGCATTCTTCAAACTATACATCCGCAGAAACATGCCAAATTTTAGTGTTTCTAAAGCATTGCTTTCGCTTAGTTATTACTAATTTATTCCAATTATAGTCGATAGAATGTAATTTTACATAATGAACACTCATGCAAATTATAAATGTTTCGCTGCCTGTAAAATACTTTCTTTCTTTTGACTGCTTGACAGCGTCTAAAGTGAAAATTCCAGAGCCTCAAAACTAAGAAAACCTTTTCATCTGAGAAAACAGAATGGAATCTTTCCTTCTTTCAGAGCAATAACTGGAGGGGGACACATGCTGAGCTATAATTGAAATGCCCGTCCAGTTTTTCACACTAATAGGACACCCTGTGGTTGTCATTTGCTGTTTGAGGGAAGGTTTTTTTTTTTTTTAATTTTTTTTTAATTTATTTATTTTGTTGTTAGTTGCTAAATTTACATTCATCTGCATTTCGAAGCGATTAAGTACATTTTTTTTTTTATTTATGTGCTTTATAGATGCTATATAATTAGGAAAAAAAAATTTAAGAAATAAAATAGGATATACTAATCGAACATAAAACATTATCACCTTCAATATTTCAAGCTAGAGATTCGAATCTCTTTAAAAAATTTTCTGAAGAAATTTATTACTTATTTATCACGTATGAAACTGTGTTTAATGATAAAAACAAAATTATTTTAAATTCACTATGAATGATAAATTTTCCGCGTCATTTTTCAAACCAACTTACTCAGTGTATTAAAATCCATTGACATATAGATGCATTTAAATGTATAAATGATTTATAAATATCTCCTTACTCTTTATAAGAACATCAATTTAGTTTACAGTTTTCATTTTCCACAAACATTTCATATTTAATCGATTTTTAATTTTTCTAAAATTACTTTTTTCCATAAAAGATTTTTATATTTTAAAAGAAATTTTAAATTTAAAATGTAAATAGTTGCTTGCTACTTTAATGCGAAAGGTTATCATTGTATTAAAAGATAATTAAATATGTAATATTAAACATATATGTTTAATTTGTTAGTTTTTGCAATTCCTTATCGAACAATCAATTGATTTTTTCATATTTTTTTTTCTATTTCTTATTCAGAAATATAATTTTAATAACTAAAATTATGGAACTTTTATTTCACAAAATGCTGACGGTATTTCTGCAAGTTCGCAGCTAAAATAAAGAACAAACTTCAACATTTTGGTTCAGAACTCTATAAAATATGATATAAACACACACACGCACGCGCACGCGCACGCGCACACACACACACACGCGCGCGCGCACATATATACTGTTACATTTCATTTAGAAGATTTTATTTGAAGAAGGTAAAAAATAGTGAAAAAAAAAGTAAATTAGAGAAGAATTTTATTTTATATACTATACACTAATTAAAAAAATGAATGCATCATATTTCACTTTATTTAGAAATTACATTTTCAATTGATATGAACTCTATTCAAGAATCAGTATTTTCTTTAAAATATGGTGATAATAAAACGTAATATGACGTGCAAATCGGTAATCTTACAATTTCTAGCGTATTTGGTTTAATAAAGTAATAAACCTAGCAAGATAAATATAAAAATTCATTATTATATAATATAGCTTTCATATATATGTATATATTGTTACAAATCTGTAATTTTGCTACCCGGCACGAATAGTGTCATCGTAAGAAAGACAGGATGTACGATTTGTCCTGTGCGAGCTGCGCGTCAATGAACTCAGAACTTGGTGGGAATTTGGCGACTTGGCGATGAATTTGGCGAGTTTGGCAACAAAATGGATCATACTAGAAAGTTCGAGAAGTTTCACGATCTATCCAGTAGGAACCGAGATACACATAGATACATCCTGATTGGTCTGGAAGATTCTAGCCGCGACCCCCGGAACTATAAAAGACAGGCACTCTGAAGCTGCAAGGAAGTCGTGTGTATCGTCAGAAGAAGTGGTGTGTGAGAGTAGTCGGAGTCGCCGACACGTAGAGAAACTGGAGGATTAGACAGCAAGAAAGCTGCTGAACTATAGAGATTAAATGCGTTGCGTTATTATGAATGATCGACGGTATTTTGTTGTAGAAAATTTTTTGTAACGATATATTTGTGTGCATTTATGAATGTATATTATGTATATATATATATCTAGACATTTTTGGAAAAATTTTAAATAATCAATATCAATAAAAATAAACAAACATAGGAGGATAAAAAAAGACTCTTCCAGAATTTTTTCCGAAAAAAATTAGAAATTCTTTATATCGTGTGCACAAATTACTTAAAAAGGACTGGCTTATTGTAAAATAATAAAATATAGTAAAAAATTGCGGTATTTGATTGAACTTATAGTTTTCTTTACTGATAAATGTTTTATGTCCGTATTTACTGTCTTTCATACCCCTCTGTTCCTAGCTTCGGCAGAATGGCATAAAAAAACAACGAATCAATCACTTCGGCACCCCCACAGAGTGCTTAATCGTGGGTTGTCGCGAATTTCCACGTCTCCTACATTTTAGCGATGCGGCCGAAAGTGTCCGAGTTTGGGCCCTGAAGAACGAGGTGGGCGTTTAGGGGAAAGTTCAGGACCATTGGGTTATGTCAGCAAAAACAGGATGCTCGTTTCATATTTTCTTTATATCCGAATGTGTGTACACAAACTGTTGATGATTCGAACCTCATTCGCAACGAGTTATCAAATGAAGTGAAATGATGCTTCCAATTATTTATGCAAATGTGTTTCACTATATATATAAGAGCGGAAGCACTCGTACGGTAGATACTTAGATGCATAGATCATGCTTAGACATAGATTCAGATTTTCTTTTTTCACTTGTGTTCGGAGTCTGTGTCGGTGTGATATTTTATAATGTATTAAATGTTTGTTTGTCTCAAGAAATAAAAGTCTGTTTTTAAGAAGTCTTCTCGACCTGCAACATTTTATAAGATCCAGTCACATGCATTTTTCACTGCTATTATTAGAACATTTTACTCTGTGGACCTTACAGACGATTGATCTTGATAATTACATGGTTTGAACCCAAATATCGTCTGACAGGTTAAAAAGAAGATATTAAAAGAAGAAATATTGCCTATTTGTGTTATATACAAATGCATCAAATTTCTAACATTATTATGCCATAAATCATTTCTGCGTCGAAAATATTCTATTTCATTAAAACAATATCGTTTTATTTAAACCAAATTATTTCTACTAGAAGTCCATTTTGAGTATCATCATACACAAACATTTTCTTACAGAAACGACATGAGAAATAAGAAAGAATTTTGCATTTCGTCAACGATAAACAAAAGCATTTGTACACCATCATATATCAGGAATTTCGATGTTGAGTTTTTGCATCAATAAATTCAATTGCTAGCTCAAACATAGGTTGAAAATGGACTGATTTTGCAAAATGAAATATTAAGAGTATGATGAAACAGTCTTGATGAACAGAAGAGGCAGAATGAGATAGAAAGTGGACTTCTTTTGAGCAGACTAATTACAGGAATCCACCTTCCACTAAAATGTCATTTCCTAACAAGAGATACAGGACTCTTTGAAATGAGTTACTAAAACTAATGAACTGTCACTTCCTATCTAAAAAATAACTTCTAAGAGATATGTATTACTTTACCCATTATTATTTGTAAGATCGTACGGTTGATCTTGTCTTTATAGTCGAAGAGTAGAACCATCCCCTGAGGTGCATTACACAGAGATTCCGAACTCAATATATCAAAAAAGATACTATGTATCGTTTAGTAATACTCTAATTCGAAAAGCAATGTCAAGTTGTATGGGATAGCCACTATTTTCCAAATGGAACGGATGGTTTTCACTTCACTCCATTTCATTTCCTCCTACTACTTCCAAAAAGTTAAAACTTTCGCCATTCATTTTTATTATGGAACTCGATCGCCCAAATCGAAAGTGAAAAATTCTGATTCTAGATGTGGTTATTATATACTTCTTTTCCTTTTCTGCTTTATTTTTGGAATAGTTCTCCAGGGAATTATAAAATGGACACAATTTTTATTTTATGATTAAACATTTCATATTTTGGGAAACGAGATCAACAAGTATTATTATTAGAATCCTTGTAATATTTTAGTAAGTTTAATTTAAATAAATATGAATTAAAATGAGGAAGATAAATTAATTATGATTTTCTTCCCTATGTAATTCCTAAGAAATGACTGACTTTCATTTCAAATAATATAGTGGGTTAAGGAAAGCTTAACAAATAAGAGAATATTCTTTAAGAGTCTGCTTTCTTATTTTTGGAATACGTTTGAAATTTCAATTCAGTTTTATTAATTTGAAATAAATTTAAATCAATGATGTAAAAAACTAGTTGAACTACTATCAATTTCTTCCCTATTTTCACAACAAATTCTGTCCAACTCTTTCGAAATATTAACAGAAGCAGCAATTATTTTTTGGGATATTTAAAGATAATAATCTGACCATCGAGGTTCATGTCAAATTATTTAACCAAAGTAAATATCCTATAAAATTATTACGATTAAAGCAATACAATTTAATACTAATTTCATAGGTAAGCTAAAGCTAATTTTTATCCTATATGGGTTGAATTCAAAATTATTTAAAGCAAAGTTTCTAAGAAACTGATTCCTGAAAACTAAATTGCAATATTTTACAAAAAAGTTATTACTTATTTTGCCAATATTCCCAAGAAGTAAACTTGAATTAAATAATTCTTGGTGTATTTTCAGTTTTAGTATCTACATGCTTAGAAAGAGAAAAAGAATTAAAAATTCAAATAAATGCAATGGAACGCATCTAGTAAATGAAATGGAAAAACAATCTAATAACATTCAAAAAATATTTTTTTTAGTTGATATTTTGACAAAATATGTAAACATTAATATCAAAATATTATCCATTGAAAAGTTAAACACGTCTCTATTTATTTATGTCTTCAGTTCAAAATAATATCGAATCAGAATTTTCCTCAAACAGAAATTGAATTTGAGTCCATTCAATAAGAAAGGAAAGGTGGAAATGTTTTAAAAACTAAAACTACTTTTTCTGAAGTAATCAAATTATTTTAACAGCGCAATATTCGTTAATTAATGAGATTATTTTAATAAACTTGATATAAGAATAAATATTTGCTTTTGCCCAATATATATATATATATATATATATATATATATATATATATATATATATATATATATATATATATATATATGAGAATTTGGAAATCATTTCTTCATCTCTAATAAAAATAAGCGTCTTTCTGCGTGTATGTAGGCACTATGCAGGATAGACCTTTTGAGTTAGAGCAGTCAAATATACTGAACACTGATATATTTTAGAGGGTGGAATGAGCATCTAGGATTTTTTTGTTAAGTGAAAATTAAGCACACATTTTTTTTGTAATAATTTTAAGAATTATTATTTCACGTTAATCATTTTAACATAATTTTAAAATTTAAACGTATTTCTTTTTAATGATACCAATTTACTTCAATTTCCAAATGTCAAATTCGAATTTTTAAAGTTACGAATTTTGACAATTCTTAAATGCATCATTTTGTATGATTTTTTCAACAACAGATTTCATTGTTAAATAGAAATTTGAACCGTTTTCATTGTACTTTCAGGCATTTAATCGCGTGTCTGGCTTTGAACATCTCGGGCATTTATTTAATCGCGTGTTATTGAAAGTCAAAGATGAAGGAATTTGTTCAATGTCGGTGTAATTGACACGGAGAGTCTAGTCTGACAGACACCAAATCTTTCAAAACTACAAACAAAATAGTTGAAAAAACTCAAAATTTGGTCTTCCGCCTTAAAAACATAGCTCTATAACTTTTAAAAACTCATAAATGCCATTTCGGAAAAGAAAAGGCTGAACAGCTTGCAAAAAGGAGCCACAATTGAAGGAACTTTGACTCTTCTACAGAAACCACTACTTGAAAAAATCTTTCATTGCAATGTCCTCACACAGAGAATAGGAACAATTAGCTGATAAATTATCAAAAGTAGACGAAGCTTTGGTCCAGGAACGAAATTCTATTCATGACTCATCATGACCCATTTCCCATGCTATTTCGAAACATTCAAAGTTGAGTTGTACAAGATGTCAGGTAGGTTCATAAGGTTACTTCCAGTCCTCTTATGGTATTTTAACGTTTCAAAGCTCTTTGAAATGCTAAATTAAATGTTCTTTTTTTAAATTTCATGTTTGGATTATTTATTTCCTCTATATTATTTTTAAAATTTATACTATACATATAAAAAGTGTAACTAGTTCATTATTATCCTTTGCTATATAACTTTACATTTTCTTTTTTTTTTACATATGTATGCATTTAAAAGTATTACTATTCTTTTTTTCTTCTCTTCGTCAAGAATCTAATTTTATTGCTTTGAGCTGATGTTGTTTGCACCCTAAATTTTTATATGTAAATATCATGCATTTAAATTTGATCAATCTTCTTTAAATTTTCATTTATATATATTTTGTTCTTCCTTGTCTTTTATTTAGATCTTTAGACTGTATTGTCCACTTTTACATGTCACTTCATTTTTTAAAATAAATTAAGCCAGTGTTTATAATTTTTGTATGTATATTTGAAACCCCTTCTACCCCAACTCTGTATTTAATATTTTGTAATGGAGATCCCAATGGACTCTTCTCCATTCGCTAAATAGCAGTCAGCGGATAGTGTCGGTAAATAGTACTTCACGACTGACATTTTCAGAACTCGTATGTTGTAAAAAAAATTCTGCTCTTTTAAATTCTATTTCATATAATTTTAACACTTCTTCCATTTTATACTCATAATTTTTTAAAGACAAAAAAAAACTTTCTTTTTTTATTCTCATCCTCCCCAGTTTAATTGTGATCTATGCTACATGAGGCGAGATGTAACGAGGTGTCGTATTAATAGCACTATGGTGTTATGGGATGTGACATCATAAGGATGTGTCATGTAAACAATGAAGAGAACAGGGGAATGCTCATTTGATTTCAAAAATCTTTTTTTGTTGCAATCATGGTTATTAAGCTATGCATGAAAGATTTAAAGGGAGGTAAATATACCAATATTCCTGATGATCAATGACTACTAGAAAGAAAAATTAGAAACACTGGAAAGAAAAGCTAGAAACACTGGAAAAAGGATGAATAAAATAATTATTTTTATGAAAGATGTGTCTAAAACCTGTTTTTTAATTTCAGCCTATTTTGATTTATTTAGCCAAAGGAATATACCCATGAATATAAGAGAAACATGCTTCACCAGATGTAATGCAATTTTATGCCAAAAATCATATCGTATGTGTTAGAATGCTCAGCAATTAAATAAGTTAAATCTTAATATATTGGATATTTCAATATCAAATCATTTTTTTTTATTTCAGTTTGTCATAGAAAACTTTAATTGAAACTTTGGAAAAATAATAAAACTCTTTGATTTTCGAAATGTGTCATTGAAATGAAACTTTTATCAAATGTAAGTACTATTTTAAGATTATGATATAAATAGGTATAAAAAATTAAAATATGCCAAAGAATGAACCAGATTACGATATAAAGCCAATATATTTAATAAACCTGTATCAGATCAAATAAGATAGTAGTTTCATATGGAAAATTACTTTCAAACAGGTCGTACAATTAAAGTAAATTTTCATATCAGCACAACTATAATAACAGCCAGATCCAAATTAATAAGACACTTCGAGGCACTGAATAATGTAAATGATTCCAAGCAACTTCAATGCTGAATGGAAGATTATTCAAAATCGAAGGGAAACTCTTATAGTTTCTGCAATAGTTTTGCAGCCTTCTTCGCAATATATATAAATCACACATGCATCAATTATTCTTTCAATTTAAGGCGGAAATGTATCTGGGCAATGCTTGCAACTACAACGTGGAGAGATAAATGTAATATCTAAATAAGTATAGCTGAAATTTCCTCCAATCGCTGGCAGCTATCGTAATGAATTTTGTCAACGAGAATAACAATTCTATTTCAGGTAAATTCTTCCCTTCGCTCAACCCGGACATCTTAAATTCACTTTGACTGACATACCAGGGTTTCAACTCCCCGAATTCACAAGGGTATAACCCCTTTCACGTTGTTAAATTAACAATTCAAACTATTCCAAAATCCAGAGATAATGTATAAAGTTTCAGATTTCATTAACTCCTTTCTAAATTGAGCCGTTCTGAAGAGAAACGACCGTTTTGAAAAGCAACTGAATGCCAAATTGATGCAGAGTGCATTTACAATCTCTGATTAACGACTTCAAATCTTGGGTCAGTCTTTTGCAAGTACGGACATGAATGTTTGATCTCGAAATCAGAAAACTTGTATTCATGAAGCATTTTAATTGAAGACTTCTAAGATAACGACCTTCAAAATACACCCGGCTGAGTTTAATTGAGTTGCTGTAATTGCAGTGACGTGAAGCATATTCGCCTGACAATTCAAATTTGTTTTAATAATATTGTCCACTCCTCAACGGCACTGAAAACGCAATATTTAGAAAAGTACTAATTAAAATGTGTGGCTAATGGATGCATTTAAGAAAAATAGCAAATTAATAAAATGTATTTAAAATATTTCACGAATTAGCATTTGTCGTTGAATAATTTATCGCACCTGTAGGACATAGAAAGGTATTTAAATAAAAGAATGTTTCTCTATCCACGGAAGGGAATTACATCTTTTATGACTTGTCATTGCGATTACGTATGAAACATTGGAGACAAATTTTTTTAGCTAAAAGTCTCCAAACCAAATAACATTTCAGTCTACTAATTCAAAAAGAAATACATATAACTAAAGATAAGAACAATTGCTGTATTGTTAAACCTTTATATCTTATTATATCCTCATTTCTTTTTTCCAACACTTTTTTTTGTTTAATTACTTGTGTGAATTGTGTTTTATATGAGGTGTATAATATCCCTTTCCGGTTTTAGATACATAACTACATGCACATATTAAGATTCAAAAGATTTAGATACATAATTATATATGCATTTTCTTGAATAACTATAATATTTTCTAGTTAAAAAAATAAATAATACAAAAGATGTTAGTTCGGATTATGATATCAAACCCAATTTCTGATTTTGAGAAGTGGCAATAATACATTAAAAATTAAGCTTAAAATACTATTTACACACCTATTTCTTATATCCATGTTATTTGAAATGGTAGATTCTAAAATAAACATGCAGGGTAGATATCAAAAAATTCTCCGATATATGACAATCTATACGTCCAACTAATCGAAAAGAAATTTTTGTTATTATTTTTCGACAGTATACCCTCAATATTGTGATAATGGAAAATAATAGAGCTCATATTGTTACGATTATAATGGAAAACATCGACATATTCACAAGGCAACTTACACTTACTTTCTACGCAAATTTATTTGCCCATTGAAATACCATGAATGCCATTCGGACGATATATGTATGAAACGAAGAGCATAGTAAAAGACCGATGACAACAGAAGAGAGGAGCGGGAAAGAAATTTTATTGGAATTTACCGAAACGTTTTCAACGTCCCTACCTTCGCAGACGATTAAGCCTTCTTTGTGGATGATTGTAGACAACAGTGACGAAAGTAACAAGAATCTGTAAAGCTTCAAGTTTTATGACATTCCTTAATTCTGACAAATATTTGGATATCATGCTTACCCCTCAGATTTCAGACAAACTCAGGGCCAGAAATCCATCGGATTGAGATAGGGGCCTCGCGGTGGTAACGAAACTACTAAGTTAGGGAAGATGACTGTATCACCAAAGTGTTGTTGCAGTATTTGTCAAACTAATGTGGAGACATGTGCAGGCGTAGAATCTTGCGTCCATTCTATGTCATTAAGAACATTTCACAGTTTCATTCTGAAATTCCTGTGACATTGTTGCATACTAAGCACTTCTGATGAAGCGCGTTCACAATGCCAATATGATCCTGATCGTTTTCAGGTTCCAACACCTGGCCAGGCAGAAATCGATTAAGAAGCTTTTGCAGAATAGAGAACAACGCCATTTATGGTGTTTTAACGTGTTGAAGGCGTAGAATAAGAATGAGGGTAAAAATATGTTTTGACCGTAACCATGACAGCTCTATGGTTTTAAATCATCGTAATCTCGAGTGCATTCCTTCAAATAAAACTATTTGAAATTTTCTTTTCATTGGCTGAGACGATAACCCGCGACGATTCATATATTGGGGAAGTTTTTCATGAAACTTTTTTGTTTCATTAAATGAGTCAAAATTATCATATTTTTCCATTGAATTTTTTTCTGAAATATCTAAGAATACGGAATCAAGTTTCCATGCAATACTAAATAAAATTGATTCCAATCAGTTATTGGCAAAGATGCTAATAAGTTCATATATATCAAAAAAACTCATAAAACGAGAAATAATAAAGGTGAATTTATTCTAATTTATAAAATACATTTTTTTCCAGGTTAAAATAAATTTCCATTATTAAAATAATATTAAAATGAATCTACATTTTCTTTTCTCAAATGCAATGGACGCTTTTTAGGCATCACTAATGGGTTTTTCCCCTTCGCAGTTCTTCCTTTATCTTCGAATCTTTTCACCATTTAGAAAATGCAAAATCCATCCTTCTTTAAACGAAGGCAGAAAAAAATTAGATTATTTATTAATGTTTATGTATAACCGTAAGCTCTGCAAAGCCATTTAATGCACACTAGCTGGAAGGAAGCATCGGTAATTGGCACATTTGAATTTCTTGAGAGAATTTAGTGCTGGTTTTTATAATGCCTCGATTATAGCATATGTGATGTAGAAATGTGGATTTTTTTTCACCGTCCAGTCTGCATATTTTTTCGTCTTTTATGATATGGGAAAGAAACGACTTCGCAACAGATGGCTATTGGATGTAGCGTGAATATTTTTGTTTACTTTTGACCAACTAGTCGTGAGATCTCGGTGAAGATCACATTTTCTACCCCGTTGAGCGCTAAGTCTCTACACGAGTAACAGCTGCCAACTTCCTATATATCACTCTGTAACTCAAAGGCTAGAATGGGGGTGGGGGAGGGGAGGCAGATCAAATTGAATTTTCCACCCATCCCTATGTAAGCGACATCCAATCTGTTACTATTCCGTAAGTAATTATATTTCCTTTTAGTTGAGATCATGCATTTCCTTGAAACGAAATTAGACAGATTTTTTCTTCTCCTTTCCTTTCTTGGAGAGTTTGACCTTTTATTTATTTTCATTACTACTTTCCTATTCGTGTATCAATGCATGATACTGCAAATACGGAATCTATTGATTTTACTTTGACTTTTTTTCTTTGTTACGAATGTTAAAATGGGATTTCAATTTTGTCCACCAAATATTTTGTACCTTTCTTTCTCTTTTAATAGTTGTCTTTTCATGTGTTTCTTTATTACAGTTACATCAGCACTTCTCTATATCGTCTTCCATAGTCAATTTAGAAAAATTATATCATCTGCTATTTAGACTAAAAATCTATAAAATATTAAAGTCTGTTACAATTTATTCTTATTTTTTTAGAGGTAATGTTCTTAGTATTCATTTAATATTCTGTATTTTGTTGCTCACATTTTATTGACTTATTATTTGCTGGCGTGAGTTGTTTTTCATGCGATTATATTTTCTTAAAGTTCAAAGTTGGTTTATAATCCGACTTCTAATAAGTATAACACCATTCATCTAACTGATAAGATTAAAATGCACAGATGGATGACACCCAAATTCGGCTTATATCAGGGTTGAAATATGATGACCTGTTATATAAATAGACTTGTAATACTACTGAATTATAATTATCTTTCGAGATGTCTATAAATATTAATCTACAACATTCGACTTAATCTACAATTAATCTACAACATTCCACTTAAAATTTAAATCTATTGTTTCATCGAAGATTTCATTTAAAGAATATAATCTGATACATTTCTTTTTCCAAAAGCAATTTCGTGTAAATTTTTTTCTCACTGTAAAGTTGTTTTTAATTAGATATTCGCAGTTAATGTGGAATATCGATTTCTCTGAGGTTACACCATTAATACGAATTGATTTTAATTAAACTTGATTTCAATAAATCTGTTGTGGAGGAATTCGCTTAACTCTACTGATAAAACCTATTTCGTAAGTTTCAAAGCTGAAAGGCATGAAATAGGATTACAATCATATATTTATAATGAAATTTCCCGATGTCCAAAATTGTCTCAATTAATAAGTCTTCGCAATTCATTAGAGATGGTGAAGTTCGAATATCGAATCGCATCGTGAATGTTTCTAAGAGATATCGAGTGATCATTAGTGAGGTTTCCCTGAAACTTTTCCCTTCTTGTAATATGTAGATTTCTGGAAACCAGATGAGAACATTTAGTAAGGTTGTTCTGGAACCTGAAACATTTGTGGAATTTTGAAAGTAACGAAACAACGGATTTACATGTCAGAAAATTATCTCTCCCATATTTAGTTCTCAAAGCGATCGAATTCCCCGAAACGCACTCGAAACTAGTTTCTACTTCCAAAAAACATGTTATTGAAATGTAGCAGTGAGACCAAGTTTATGTAAATCTTCCAATTACAGTTTGATGAATTATCATATTCCTATATCACATTCAGTTAATTCAACTGAATGTCATATAGGAATATAATTTATTCGAAATACGCCTTCTATTAATAGCATTTCTTTGAAACAAATTAAGGATTTGAATTCAAGCATTTCTCCCAGATCAGTTGTCCCTTTTCTATAAATATGCATTCATTATTCCGATCGAAAGGCAAATAATAATGCATTATGAATTTTAATAAACCATATCGACAAATGCATTTACCGCCACCTCATTCCATATCATATAAGAGCGCGATTATTGCATCTAAAATACACCCGTCCTATATATTTGACCATCTGATGACATATATAAGCTCATTTTCGGTACAATATTATTCATTGTATCATCCACTTTATCTGTTGCAAGACAACCAAGCGATTCTATTTCAATTTAAAACTTTAAGTAAATAGAATAATATTTTGTTATCTTGGCACCAATTCTTAGACAAAATAGGGCACCTGTGTTCGTTCCGCTTTCCTCATGTCTTTACAATCACGCTCCAATGTTTATAAAATAAACCGTAATTCAATTATTTCCGTTTAAGAACGACTATCAAATTTCTAAGCAAAGGTTTCACAAGCAAAATATTCAGAACCGTGAAATGGGCATTTTTCAAATCTCGAATAATGGCAATCTAAATTAAAGAAAAATAATGTTTGCTTTATAATTTTTCTTATTGAAAATTGAATCTATTTATTGATTGCTCACGATGTGCAATCTTTTATTTAAAGTTTAAAAATTAAAGAATGACTTAAAAGTAAGTATGAAAGCTTACGTTACCCTGAAAGAGCTATCAGATTATTTGAGCATTTTGAATATTAATGAAATAAAATAGTGTCTAATATAATTTCAACATATTTGAATTTCAGTGTTTGCCAAAATTTGTTTCTTAGTTCAAATAAAAAAAAATATTGTTTTTCATAAAAATTATAAAGTACGAGTGATAAAATGAAACATATAAAATTACAGCTCCTTGATTTTACGCACAGCCACCTTTTTAGAAATCATAAAATTAAGGTATCCGATTAGGGTGTAAAGATCCTTTTTCCAGAGAAATTTGAATTTTATATTACAGCTAAAAATAAAATCCAAACTTCGTAGATCCTAAAATGTTCTTTATTTTTATACATTCTATAAGATAGAATCGTTGATACCACAACTTCAGTAACATACATTAGACAAAAATGAAACCAGAAATAGTCGCATATTAATCCGGAAGGGATTGATTTATTTTATTCGCACGCACCATAAATTTCTCCAAAAATAATATTTCAAATCTTTATATTAATCTCTACTTACCTAGCCACCATTTGCTTATTTCCGGTCATTTTGTTTAAAAGATCTTGAAAAAAGCATGTATTTCTAGTATATTTAGATGAACTAATGCGCAAGTACACTTTGCTAAATGCATATTTGGAAGAGTGAATATTTCGCCATGACTGATACATTGAAAACATGCATTTCAAACAAAAACAATATAATTTGATGAAATTTAGCATGTATATGTCAAAACCAATCGAAAATGTAAAAGACCTTAGATTTTCAGACAACTTCATTGAATCATAATTTACAATCACTTTCAGCTCAAAATAGAAAGAAATTTTGGCAAAGAAATAATTTAATATGAACTGCTTGAAAATATTTATTTATTAAAATAATTTGTATCTTGCAATCTGCTATATTTGGATGGCTTGAGAAATTTTTGAAATAAAAATAAACTATTTGCTTTTACTTATTCTGTTCTTTTTAATATCGAAAATTTTACTAAAATTTCCTTAACTAATCGTTTTTTATTTCAAAAAAAGAATTGTTTCATCTAGTTCTGACATTTGAAGGCTATATTTCAAGTATATGGCTCTGTAAAGAATTTTCAAAGCATCATTTTATCCAAATTTCTTCGCAGAATGAAGATCAGTTTTTGACTGTGTCATTTAAACCTAATCAGAGTTTTTAACAAATTTCTCGCAAATATAAAAACAAACAAAAAAGAAAAAAGAAAAAAAGAAAAACTGTTTCAAAAGAGAAATTTGATTCCTAGACTCAACTTTTTTATTTTTCTTATTTTATGAATTTAGGCCAGTTTTTGGTGTGACTGAAATAAAACTTAAAATTGAATAACTTCAATTGAACTAATTTTATTTATTACTGCTCATTTTATTACATTCCATTATGTTACACTTTAAAGCAGCCTAAAAAATTCAAATCTTTCATAGTTTGTTTATTTACTTGCTTTTAAGTCATTAAAGCAGATTTTTTAGAATACGAATATTTGCTTCTTAATTGTTTTACGAACAAGTATTGTTTTATAATGAAAAAAAATACTGAGAACTTCCCTTTTTAATGGCAATTTCCCTTTCATTCTGCAGACAATCCAAGTATCAGAAGATTTCTTAATAAAATAAACTGTTTATTATTTGATGCGATGGCTAAAACGCTATGAAATAAAATATTAATGTCATTTTTTTACATTACTTTAAACCTTTTCACTATACTCATACTCAAATGACTTTTAATTAGGCCTACTATAACTTAAGACTCAAGCATGGGCAATGAGCACTCAGTAAAAGTATGACACCTTAAGTATAATAACTAATAGCGAAATGATCTATTTTAGACTGATTCAGGCTGGAGTGTGGCCGTCAGCGTATCTGGGTATGAACATAACAATTTGAATATGATACTGTCTATAAGGGAGAGCAGTAGTGGAGATAAGAGAGAAATGAGTGCAAGAGGAAATATATTCTCCTATATTCAGTTTTTTTTTATTGATTATTATTTATGTATTCACCAGTTTAAAATAAAGATAAAAAAGTTTTGAAAAATTTCTTCTTGTTTTCAAAATTTTGAAGTGTTATTATGGAATTATTATTTTATGGAATGTACCTTATTAAAATTTCAAAGGTTATTTTTTAAGGACCACCCTCATATTCTACGGATATTAATTCGAAATTGTATAGATCTCAACTACAATATTTCATTGATGTAGCTCAAATGTAATAATAGTTTTTAATTATTTAACATTGTGGATTTTATAAATATGGTTTTAAGTTGGGGCCGAAAATCATTTGAATGAAGAACAACTTTTTCCATTTCTATGTTGCGCATACTAATATTTATTTTGCAATCTAATTATTATAATAAATGTTTGTTACTTAAAGTCTTAGAATTAGAAATACTGTAATTACATGATATTAACTTTCATCTGCTTGCACTATTGCACGATATTAAACTTTCATTTACTTTCTTTGCTACCTTATAATTTCTATAATTTTTTTATAAGAACGGTTAGTTGAATTCGTTTGGAAAAATTGCTGATTATATATTTAATTTAGGTTATAATTTAACTGCTATTAAGTATTAAAGATATAAACTCAGTTCGCTATAAACTTTTTACCAGTATAATCAGTAGCATTTTTTTTATTGTATACATGAAGTAGCCTCTTGTATAGCTCATGTACTTCAAAGAGAGCGAATTACAAAAATTGTGTAGAAAATTATTCAATAAAAACCTAAATATCATGTTGATAATAGATATGAAATTATTTCATCCCATTCCCAAAGTAAAAATAGTTGCTTTTGAGGATTAAATAAATATCTAATTTATTGAATATGCATCATTTATTGCACTCGATAATCCTATAGAGGAGTAGTTTTAGAGTGACACGTATTTACATAAATTGTTCTACAAGTATCTGAATGATATTTAAAAAATTTAGAATTTCAAATTCATTCATTTTCTTAAACATCACTATTTTGCAATAAAATTTCTAAAAATGAAATGTCTATTTTGCCTCTGTTATTACACATGGAATGGTAACGGGTTGCATTTCTAAAAATATAAGCATATTACATATATACTCCGAAAGATTAGTTAAAGCAGCTACAAAAGAAAAGTTACACTTGCAGAGAAAAACTTTATAAAGATAGAATATGCGGGATCAGCATTATTCATTTTATTATATAATCAATTTGATTTGTGAATTGATTTACTCATTATTTTTACTTAATTAATATTATATCTGTAATGTATTTTAATGTCTTTTTTTAATTAGGAAATGATTCGGTCAGTTACTGCGTTTTTCAAAGCATGATTATAAATAGTATTTTAAACAAGCAAGGCTGAAAGGCAGCCGGTGTCCTTGCATAGAGGTAGCGCCTCTTCCATGTGATCTGGGAGTCCCGGGTCGGGCATGGTTGTTTTTCATCTGTGTTCTGTCTGTGAGGTGTGTGAATGTGCCCCCCCCCCTGTAAAAAGGTGTTGTGCAAGTGAATGTGTGAGTTTCATCTTCATATGAGCTAGAAGTCAGACTTCTGCCCTCGTGTGCTCAGGGATCTTTACCCTCAGAAGCTACTGCACCCCCTTTTCGTGGTAACGCGGACACGACATCATCAAGGCTGAAAAGCAATACATTTTGAAGAATAAGTTTATTTTTATTTTATAGCCTCATAAAATAAAATTTGATAGTTAATTGATCAATTAAAATGAAACTATATGAGTCTTTACCACTTATACTGCATAATCTCTGTAACCTCTCCAGATATTTTTTTTAATGTTTTTTTCTTATTCTTAATAAATAAATCCTTTCGATTAAATTTAAGAAATAGAATTTTCCGAAAAAATTGCATGTTACATTTAAGGTGTCAGCCATTATAAAAACGAGTAATGCTAACAAAAGGCCATATTATTTCCTTTTGTCTTGTCTGTTTATGTTTCAATACTCAAATATCGATCATGGGATTCCATTTCAAATTTGCAAAATAAAATAATCACACAAAGGAGTGCTGAAATTTAAAAATGATGATTGGTTGCAAGTTACTACTGATTACAAATAAAATCCTTTTTATTTATTTGAAGTTCTGTTCGTGAGTCCCTGAATCTAAAATTATTTAAATAAAATTTTTATTAATGTACCACATTTTTAAAATGGTATAAAATAATTTATCGTTGTTCTATACATATACCTAACCCCATACAGATTGACCTGAAAATTTGTGATTGTGAATCACAGTTTTCAGTTTTTTGCGCAACCTGCTTTAGTTTTTCATTTCGGAAGGGCATTCTCAACCCATTTCAGTTTTATGTTTTCTCCGTCTTTTTTATAAATCCGAATTTTCCTTAAGAGAAGGGACTCATTTCGCTTTCAATAGACTCCAGAGACTCTCTCTTCAAACTTTCTTTTGTTCAAGAGTATTACTCGAAATGTATTCTTGAATACGCAGTGTGAATTGTACGATTAAACTTGGAAGTTTCAAAACCATTTTAACTGGAATTTTATTTTGCATTCCATTTACATCTAACACGAATGTAATTCTAATTTGTCATCACATATTTTCTCTCTAAGGTTAAAAATCATACTTTTTTTTGACTACAGTAAATTCTTCTTTTACATTTATTTACAAAGACTTATTTTTTTATTCTAAAACGAGTTTTGTGTTTTTGTAACTTTATTTTTCTTCTTCTAGTAATGCTTGATTCGTATTTACATAATTTGTAAATCAATTTTTCTTTCGGACTACATATCAGATTCGCTTTTTGAAACTCTTCTTTCTTTTTCTGTATGAAGAAATTTAGATGAGCAAAGAATGGATTCGCACTTGAACACCATTTTATTAAAAAAGGATTCTTCGAGTTTGAATTGTGGAAAACGTATCAATGGAAGAATTTTCTGAAATTGTTTACGTGTAACTATTGATCCTTTCTGAATTTACTTTAATTTCAACTTTACTTTCTTTCTGCACTATTTATCGAACTTTTCGTTGAGTCATGGATATGATAATAAAATTTATATTCTCGGCATATATTTTTTAAAAATGTTACTGTGTTACTCATTTAATCATAGGATTTTTAAAGCTGAAAACTATATATATATATATATATTATTATTAAAGTTCAGAATTTTCATTTTAAATGCAATTTCAAAAATATGCATTTTTTTTTTTAGAATACACGCACGCAAATATTGTAAAAGATTTTAATACATTATTGTTTTTTTTTCAAGCAATTGGATATATAATTCACTTCTTTTATTCATAAAGTATTTATAATCTTCCTAGAAAATAAGTTATTTTTAGAATTTGCATTGAAATTCGGCATTATAAGTAATTGCGTATATATTTTTATTTCATTTGCTATTTTCAGCAAACAATCGAGAATAAAGGCTTTCGATTTTTTTTTCTTGAAAATTTCATATAAATTTCAACATTTATTTTCTCAGAAAGTTGCAAATAAACAATCAGAATGATATTTCTAATACAATAGATATTGACAAAGATACAAGATATTTGGATAATTTTGATGCAATTATTAAGTTTATACTGAAATACTGAACTTGTTTTCTAAAATGTGTGACATAAAGTTGCAATCCAAAAAAAGAAGATTTTTAAGTATGTTTTATCCGAACTCCATAAAAAAATCATCCCAATATAGTTCTAAAACTTGAAGTTAACAATTTGTAATTCTTTTAATAAGCTTTCAAAACATTTATTGAATTATTAAGTCCTCCTTTCAGGTGCCATATATATTTTGTACTAGTATAATTTTTACAAGCTATATTAAAACATTAATATCTCATATTCTGAGAACAAACTATCTAAACAACTATCGTATAATTTCTCTGAGGCTCTCTTTTTAATGAGGCTATCTTTTTCACTTCATGTGGGGTTGATAAAGTTACAGATATAGCTGAAATTATCCACAGACCTTTGCTTCTAAAAATCTGAGAAAGTATATTCATAAATTTCTTCATTTTGGAAAAAAAAGAAAAAGAAAAAAAAATAATTTGGGTATTCAATTTATTTTCTGGTAATCGGAAGCTTATTATTCAGATTTTTAATCATTTGCGTCATTCCATGGTATTCCGGGATAATTTACAAGTTTTCAATTGACACTATTAAAAGAAGCGTCATTAACGCAAGTCCGTTGATCAAAAGATGCTATACTTTCTTTCTGTAGGACTTTTAGACAGAATTGCAATGTTTTTTAAATGTAAAGCCTATGAGTTTCGAAGTTACGATGGATTTTATATCTCTGTTTTTCAGATACCCCAGTTATGTAGACAAAACCTTACAAATGATTTCATGATTTTTGTAAGTGTAATATTTTTAATTGCAAGAATGCTTATATCATATAATACTGTGTCTTTATGTGAATGCATTCATCAAGATCGATCTCATCTGCATATTCTATTCGGACAAAGTTCAACAGCAAAATTTCTACATCCTTGTTTCTAGAAAATAAAGTAAGCCTTGCTAATTTTAGCTTGACATATTATGATTCGAAACTTGATTTATTACTTCGCTATATACCTCAATTTCTTTAAGGCCCGAGCTTTATTTTGCATTCGATTAGTAACACCTGTACACGCGTCGAGCTTTTTATTTTGCGTGAGTTATGGGTTGGAGTGAACGATTGATTATACATAGAAAAATCAAGACTGTAAAGCTGAAGCCGAACAAACATGAACAACTGCTTTTTCTGTTGCGCATACTTAAGTTCTGGATATTTTAGGAACGCATCTTTCGTTTATAACGTTTTAATTATGCAATACAATGAATTCCCCATGACTATAATTTGCATGTAGTAGTAACAGTTTAAAGGATAAAACCATTATTTACATTAAGGAATGCACAGCTCTTATCAACATGAGTGAAGATAGCCTTATTTTAAGCGCTCGAATACAGAGTCATTTTTCCATAAGTACTTTTTTTCGGCAGTCACATTACTAATTAAATGTTTATTAACAACCTAACATTAAATGTTATGTAATGGAACACGTGAATGTATTTATGGTAGCAAATCAAAAATTTGATAGTTTTAGTTGGAAATTTGGAATCAATTTCTGAGTTACAAAATTTGTATGTTTTTAATATCAAAATGTTACGTGCAGTGCAAAATAAATCTTTCATTGACCCGACAAAAATGCAGACAATTTTTTATTCAGCATAGCCCTAGTTCTACACAGCAGATTGGGAAAAGATTTTTTCCTAAAATATTTGTATTTTAGAACCAAGTGTAAATAAAAGGCATTAAATTATAAGTTTTCTTAGAAATTATATGTATATAAATTATAAGAAACCTCTATGACATTACTTTCGTTTTTATTTTTTATTATCATTTTATTTATTCTTTTGGAATTTGAATTATTCTGCAGACTTAAAATGCAATGTATATATCTGTAGTATTCAACAGTTTCACTTAATATTGATTTGTATACTATAAATGATATTCTATGTTAAAGTTTCATTAATATTTATTTCCAGGTTTTATTAATATTTGTTTAAATATAGGTTCAGACCGTTTTAAAAATAAAACATGCCTCTCCTCTAGACTTTCCAATAGAAATTTTTATGGTTTTAACAATTTTATTTATTGCAGGTTTTATTTTATTTTTTTTATTTTAACATAAAGATTCTACATTGCTAGAAGGAAAAAAAATTACTACGATTGAAACTTCCTCAACAGTCAGTATATTCATAACTTATTTCGATGCTTATTTTATAAGAAAATAAATATGAGTTTTCTGCAAATTTGAAAAAGAAAGGATTTTTCTTAAAAAATATTGGCTCGATTTTAATTAAGTTATACATTTTTCATTATTAAGGTACGTGATAATTCTTTTAGGTCAGCCTATATTCAGTTATCAGTGATTGTAGCTGTAGCCATACGAAGAGAATGACATACGAACAACTATCCCCACTTTAACATTTTACATAATTCTTTCTAAAATAATGCACGAAAACAGGTTCAACGTATAATAGGTTCACAATAAAATCGATCCTGTTAAAACCTATTTAAATCTAGTATAAAATCTAGTTTCTCTCAACTAACTCAAACCTATTTGGATTTATTATAAAGGCATCATTCTTTCGCTAAATCCTCATTTCACATGAATATTAAAGCTGAAATTATAAACTCGACATCATTTTTTGAATATAGGTTTCCTGAATGTATCCTGCTAAGAGTTCGTTTTTGTAGATCAGCTCTCCCAATCAATTCTGAAATTCTGTTGTGAAAATGAACATAAAAATATGTTTTTTTGTTCTTCATGTTGGTTTAATATATATATTTGTAGTGTCATTTCAAGTCGGGAATTGGAGATATTTAATAATGAGACAAAATGACGAGTTCAATAATCGTTCCAAAGTGGGATGAATTTAAAACTTAAATAGTCAACTATTATTTGCATTTGAAACACGTTGAGCAAAAATAAAGTGTCCAGATGAAACACTAAGAAGCATTATTTTGTATATAATTATGAAAATGAGATAAAAAGCATTTTCCCCCAAAGGATAAAGGTCCAAATTTTTTTCGAGTGTGAAAAAAAATGTGAATACTTGATGAATACTTTGTTAATACTTGACATGGGCAAAAAATAGATGTAGAGTATAACGGAAAAAATTATTGAAAAAAATATTTCAGGAAAGAAATATTCAGGAAAATTTATAAAGGAAAATTTGATCGATGCAATTTTTGTCTTAATATATATATCGGTATGAAAATATTATAAATAAGTAAACATAATTTTAGCTACCTATTCGTTTACTCTGTAAGTAAATCAATATGATGCTGTACATATTTCCATTTCAGAGATTAAAGTTGTGTTTTTCTGATTCTAGTTTGACACAAGTAAACTGTCTATGATATGATAAATGAAAATGCATATTTATAATAATATGGGTTCTCAGGATTGTCTGTCAAAATAATTTTAATTAATAAACTATGTTTGGGGAAGGATCTCAAAGATTTAGTTACTTTGATATAACTGCAATTAGAATTGATTTGTTGGAAGATATTTCTTGACTCCGAAAACAAAATAATTGAATTTGAAATTCTTCTGAATTACAGTTCTCCAAAAAACGATGGCATATTTTAATTTTTTTAAAAATGTTAACTAGAAACTATTTCTGATGCAAGTCAAACTCTGCTATCAAGAATTGGTAATTTTATTGACTCTTGCGAAGATCCATAATCCTTTGAGAATTTTACAGATGAGCGCATTTCCATGCTCTACAATGCACTACTACGAGGAAATATTATTAATTAAGATCGAAATGCAACTTGAAATTTTTGTCTGCTGAAGGAGCTAATATAGAAGAAATTTTTATTGAAAACAATAAAAATAATTATAATTGGAAAAAAAAATCTTGATAGGCCAATGGAATTTTCAAAAAATAGTAAAATAGTGCTTTCATGTGAAGTTGTGACAAATTGTAATTAAAAAATAATTAATGAAGTTCTTTCTTATTCTTTTCACGAGAACTATAAGAATGATGATGATGACAAAGGAATAAGATACAAAACTCTTATGAATAGAAATGCAACAAATAATATTCATTTTAGCATTCATGAAATGAACTGACTTTTCTATGGGCATATTGAAGCTTAAAAAATATTCTGTTTCTGAGTCTATACCTAATGAAATTTTTAATAAATTGCATGAAATACACCCTGATTTTTCTAGAAAGTTTTCAATTCATGACTTTTTGGTGCTGTTGGAAAATAGCTAGAAAGGTGCTTGTTCCAAAAACAACAATAGTCATATTTCCTATTTGGGTAATATAAGGTGTCTGGGTTTATTGCCAATCTTGAGTAAATGTTTTGAAAAATTCATAGTTAATAGAATGGTCTGACATTTACATGACGATATTCGTTTTTTTTTTTTTAAAAATCAATTTTGCTTTGCATACAAAATTGTATTGAGAATAACTTGATATGACTCCTTGAAACTGATTTAAGAAAGAAACATTCATACAATGTTGTTTCTTTGCATATAAAGAATGCTTTTGATAATGATTTGTGACTTACTACTGAGTCTATTAAATATTCTTAACACCTCTTACAATTTAACAGCCGTCATTTCTAGTCAAAGGATAAAAATGCGGTACAATTTTAGACCATTCCTCAACCCCCAAGCAATGAGAATTCCTTGCAAATCTTTTTTCTCTCATGACAGCAAGCTAGAATCCGTATCGGAAAAAATAAGTCGCTTCTAAGTGCTAGACTTAAGATTTTTTGGTTACCGGTATTAGTTTGCAATCATAATAAGAGAGTCTGTTGTCGGTGATGGATCTGTGATTGATTGAATAGACTTGGTCTTTCAACTCATGATATGTTAAGCGACTAAAATTAATAAAATAAGATTATTATTTTTAAAATTTTTATGATTTTTAAAATTTATATGATTTTTAAAATTTTCAGCTCAAAAAATATATTTAATTTTTAAAAAAATAATTAAAATGAATGTAAAACATTAAAAAATGGCAACTTTTACCTTTTATAGATAACTATTATTAAAGATTATTCGAAATAAATTCACTGTTGGAGCGTATGTTTGAATTTCAAACACTAAACATGCAAGATTTATTTTATACACAATCGCGGTTATAGCTTTTTTTAAAATAGTTACTTCTTTTTCATTGAATAATGTATTTAAATAGTTTTTTTTTTCAGTCTGAGCTTGTTGAATAAACTCTTATTTTATTTAATGAGTTTGAAAGTATAATATATGTTGTCGCATTGGTATTAAGGTAATACTTTTGAAGATATATCAACGGACCCTTACGGTTAGCTTTTCTTTTTCTAATTGAGGAATTTCGGCCTTTCTTCAAATATGCAATATCTAGACTTCAGCCATTTTTCAAATATGCAATATCTAGACTTCAGCCATTTTTTCATTGTTGCTGTTAACTATTGTTGCCGTAACATCAGTCTGAATATCTAAATGCTGGGTGTTGAAAATTTGACTAAACGTTACAGAAAATTTGAGCAATAATGATCCTGTCATAGACAGATATGAATACGGATTACAAAACTTGCAGCGAACCAAAATATGTTTACAAAAATAAATATGTACAAGCAATCAAATATTTTCGAAATGTATGTTTATTTAAATACTCGTTAGTATTATTCAACGTGCATATTACATATTAATTCATGAAAATTCTTTACTTTGTAGATTATCTGGACTTATTATTGTGGAATTCTGTTTTAAGTAGCAGATTTCTTTAGATAGTCAGCATATGTTTTTAAGTTAAGTATTAAATCTAGGGACTATTATCTGATACCAATAACTTTTCGTTTGTTTACTCGTGGCATTAACTTCTTAAAATAAAATTCAAAATGTCTCTCAAAATGTCAGTAAGAATCAAGAAACAAAATGTTTCACCAACGTTCAAACATAAGTTATTTGCTTCAAACAGTCATTTATATTTATTTGAACCACATTTAAGGTAAAAAAAAAATGTCATTTATCCTAAATCTTTAGATTCGTAATTAATTGCGGATATTAAAACTTATATAAGGGATGAAATATAAAAATGGAATGATATAAAAATAAATGAGCTTTTCTTTTACTTATCTACATATAGAATAGTTAAAGACAAGTGAAGAAAAAAATGGGGATGTAGCAGGGTTGTTATATTTGGGAATTTTAATATAGCTCAGTCTTATATAATATTCTTACATGGATTCCTTTCACTGTAAAGTCAAATTAGTCTCTTCCTTATTTTTAAGAAAAAGCATAAAAGAACAGATACATTAATAAGAAATTTATTCCGTAAAAAAACATATTCAAATATTTTAATGGAAAGCAGGAAATAATTTAACCCAAACGAAAATTACAAACTGTATTTGGTTTTGCTACCAGAATCAAAATTCTGATGTTTAATCTCGAGAAATAATTTTACAGTTCAACGTAATAAAAATGTTTTCATAAGTATGTATTAAAGTAAAACAATAATAAAAAAACGTACACATTTAAAACATAAATATTCGACTCATATCTAGACAAAAAAATTGTAAAATTTCATTTTTCATATAGTTTTTATGTAATATTCTACAAAACAATCGAAAAACGTTCACTGATTTCTAATCTGACTTGTTGCATTTTAAAACCACAAAGAATTCTCTCAGAGATTACTGAATGAAACGTCCTTTCACAAAGCGAAAGATTGACACAATAAGCTACATATGTCCCGTCACTGCCTTCGAGAGTGGTTGAGTTAAATACTATCAATGAAGGGGAAAGCAATCCCTTTGAAAAAAGTGTGACGCGTTAAAAGTAAACTTTCTTTGTAGGTGTGACAATTTCGTTAAGCATTGCCGACAAGAGGGTCAAAGAAGTTAACCTTGGGATAGAAATATGAATTAAAAATTAATCTTATCAATTCAAATGCTTTGATCTTGGAGAGTATAAAAAGAACTAATGCCCTTGAAAGCGAATTTTGTTGAAAATTCATAATTAAATAAATGAGAAGTAATCCTTGGATTTAGTAGAATGAATGTCTCATCTCTCATTCATAAATAGAGAGTATTTCCATTTATTTATTAGAGTTCAAATATCAATCTATTTTGAAAAAGAAAATAAATTGAAGGTTTTTTCCAAATTAAATAAAAATCATCATCCGATTTGTTTCTGGGTGTATTCAATATCTTATGAAGCTCTATTTGCTACTTCGAGCTTTACACCTAATGGCATCTTCCTAATTGGTAATAATGAATTTACAAATGTAATGAAGAACTGCATTGACAAGGTGGATCTCTGTCGATTTCTGAGCTCCCTCATCTTTCTTAACTATTTCCCCTAAAGTGAGTAATCACAAATATATTGAAGACAAATTTCATATCGTGTTCTTTATAGTTAAAAGCAAAATTAATATTGATGCTAGCTTTGCAGTTGTAATTTCCCAAGATAAAATTGAAACTGTAGCATGTTAATATAAATAAGTCATAGTGACTATTTACGTATTACAGAGCGGTCACAGAAAACTTCCTAAATATAAGAACCCCTAGCGGCACAAAAAATCGAAATGAAATTTTAGATATTGTCATTTGAAGGTATGCTCTAGATATTGTGATTATTTAAAACAATATTCTTCTCATAGTTATGCAACAGAGAAAGTCCAGTCTTTCTTCCTGCAAAAATTCATCAGCTCATAATAAAACATAAATGGTTTCGAACGATACACGTATGAAGAGAATCGGAGGTTAAAACAATTTCATAAAAGAACACTGTAAGGGACCAAAGAAAAGACAGAGAGGAGATGCATTGACGCATTTGACGACGATAATTCACGTGGATTACACAGAAGATTGACCAATCATAGAATATCATATGCAAAGCATAGCTTATGGAAATCTTTTAACCCTCCATCTGCGTGTTCCGTGATTTCAGAGGGTAGGCAATCGGTCCATTTTCTGTTGCCTCCCACGTTTTACGCAGTTTTTAGAGTTTATTTTTATAATTACTGATTTTTATTATATTATTATTATTATGTAGCATATAGTATCAGTTCACTTTCTTTGAAAAATATTTAAACATATTTTCTCACATCACATCTAAATAGTGATTTTAAATAATTACGTCGCCAGAGGGTTAATAAGAAGTTTGTGAAGTTTGTTTCTTCAAATATGCGTTCGAATGTGCTATTACTATCGAATTATTATTATCGAATGAATGATATTTACAGGGAAACATTGAACTGAGCTGGTAAAGCTTGATTTATCTGAAAGAGGAAAATGCTGATGGACTGTTTAAATTTTCGGTGAAATCATAACCTAAAACGAGGTTATAATTTCACTTTAACCTAAATAAGGATATGATTTCATGACTTAAAACGAGGTTATGACTTAACTTTGATCATTTTACCTTTATTAGATACAATGAAGATAGCTGATGACTTTTGAGGATATTATGGGCAAATGAAGCATTTTTCTCCATAACAGGGTCACACATGAATAGTTCCTGTGCCATTTAAGGTTTCTCAAAGTTCTGGTCAATTTGCGTGGAAAAAAAATATTGAGAGTTGCTTTTTGAAAATTTCGGAATTAATTCGTTGTAACCGTAACGTGGTAATTTTATTGTTTTAAACCATCACAAGATTGCGCGCCTACCTTAAAGCAATACTATCTGAAATTTCCATCCAATTGGCTGAGCGATAGGCCACTAAGAGTTCAGATATCTGCAAAATTTTCAGATGAGCAGTGAACGTTTCGAAATTCAAAAATATTAAATATTCAATTAATTCGAAATTATTCAAGATTCCATCTTTTTTCATAGTAAATTCAAGGGATATTAATACAGAAGAAATATTTTTGAATCATCTTAAAATTCAAATTTTTTCCGTGATGATGTTATCAACTTCATTTCTGTACAATGTTCTCACAATTATTTTTAATTTGAAAATTAAATTTTAACGCATTAAAAATATTATTTTTGAACTATTATAGCTTCATTTTTTAAAATTTTTGTTTTATTTTAATACATATCTTTTTGCCAAGTTTCATTTTTGTGAGAGTAATGATTGAACAATGACTAAAAGTAGGCATGCGTCAATCCCTCAACCAAATAAGAAAAGTAAAGTTGTTGCGAACAAATAATATAAATGTTCGAAAATAGGAAAAGTTTCAGGCAATGGGAAATTAACAAATATTTTTAGTTTTTCATTAATTACTCATAAAAGTACTTACATCATTTTTAAATTAAAAAATTTACCTTATCAAAGATACTCATTTCCTTTTAGTGCATTTTTTCTTTAATTAACATTAATTTTTCACAAAATATACAGCAGATGATTTTGGAATAAGGAAATTTATAAGTACGTCTTTTGCTGAGCAACGTTAAGACTTTGAATAACAGAAACCTTTAAAAAATCCTTCTCTTTCTTTTAAAAGCATATAAAGCGAAAAGGGTATTATATATTATACAAAAATAGCTTTTATGTTAAAAATATAAAAAAAGAACGGATTTTAATCCTTAACAAGGCTGGGTTTATCAACTAATATAAAATAAGACAAGAATGTAATCATGTCCAAAACTGTCCCTTGGATTTGTAATGTATGCATGTAAATGCAATTATTCCTTTATGAGTCATGACCAGAAGTGGATGGAGTCTAAAAAAGATAGAAAAAGGTAAAAGGAGCCCTGGAAAAAGTATTTTCAAATTGTATAACTTTAGAATGGAATTTTGGAGAGAAAGAATTTTTGGTTTCATCAAAATTTCTTTCATCTTCAGTGAATGAGTGTCATCGTGGGGAGAAAAAGAGTCAGGGCAACTCAGAAGTTAAAGTGAAGATCGAGTTCTAATGACTAGAAAATAACTATTGTAAGATCTCATATAAATTGAAATTGTTACAATTTTCAAATTCGAGTAAGTTTCGAATGGTTTAAGGCAAAAACTAGTAAATTTAGTAACTTGAAAGTGTAGAATAGGATTTCAAATAAATTCATATAAAATAATTTGCTATCAACTATAAGATTTGCATGATCAAGCCAAAGAAACAATTTTGAAAAGTTATTCAAAGGTGTGAGAAAACGATGTTTACTATAGCAATTTTTAAATACCAGTGACTATTTTGTTGCATAAAAATTGAAATTTGAAGTTCGATCAGTGGAAGAGAAGAAATTTAAAAGGTATACTGGATTGTCTTCTCTAAACGAAGAAGTTTAATAGAAGCATATATTTTGGCAGCATTTTGGAATTTAGCATCCTGAGTTGGCAGAAAATTCTTGATGGACTACAGAATATTTTTAAATCTTTTTTTTTAACACGTTAACATTTGTAGGCTGGTATGCTATCAAGATAGTGAGTGGTGAAGCATGCGGAAATTACTCATGGAATTTAAAAGAAAATAAAGTTTGTACTATAAAGAGCTATTGTAGGAAGGAGAGAGAGAAGCATATTATTTCTGTTATGCAACGGCTGATGAAATTAATACAAGCAAATCAAGTTTGGGGTATTATCATACTACCATTTTTCATACTAGAATTTCAAAATTGTGCTTTTACATTAATTAACTGAGAAGAGTAAAATGCTTTATATTTCAGAAGGAATCATTGTAAGGATATTCTGAAAATATCTTCCACCTAATCAAAGAAAATTATGAATGAGTGTTCATCATTAAGCCATTGAAAATATAAATAATAGATGTTAATTTCCACATTTAGCGTTATTTAACGTTCTGAATGGTAAGGGTGCAGCTTACTTTAGATTTCTATTTCATTTACTTGCAAACAATAACTACTGGTAAAGAAAAGTTTGTCCTGTAGTCAAATTTACCACCTAAGTAAGGAAAAAAAACAACATTATTATTTTAAAAAAAAGAGAGAGAATAAAAATTCGTCTGATCTTCTAATAAATTTAAAATTTAGCCAACTTTAATTTTACAATAGCCTTTAAAGCTCGTGTTTCATTAACAGCAGATCTTTAAATAGAAATAAATAAAATACAAGGTCTATAAAAAAAGTGTGTATTGCAAATCGACTGTGGGTATTTAACATTTTTTGTGAATGTTTCGAAAAATGTTTAGAGTATGTGTACAATTTTTGCTCATATGTATGTGCACAATTTTTTCAATGTTATATATGTGAACAATTTTTTCAATGTTATATATGTGAACAATTTTTTCAATGTTATATATGTGAACAATTTTTTCAATGTTATATATGTGCACAACTTTTATTCCGACATTTAAACATGTCAGCTTTGTTCTCATGTAAAACATTTAGTATGTTACTATTCACTTTTTTCCCACATTCATGTTTAAAAATGTGACTGTCAAATTTGTTCTCTAGAGTTATTTCCATAGAGACCAATTTTGTGAAGATGCTATAATAAATAACAAAGTCATAAAGGTGCTCCTTTCTTTTTGTTACCTCTTTCAGAAATTGTTCTCTTCCAAGAATTCATGAATCTGTAACATCATGCTATTGTATGCGTGCACTTCGCTTCCTGCTGAATTACATAATATTTATTTGTTAAGAAACTTGCTCAGGCCGTAAAAAATTTGGTCTTTCAAAAGACCACTTTGTTTTAGACTTGAAAAAATGCTTCCCCACTTTCTTTTATGGTAGTATCTCTTACGGGAGAAAAATGGCATAGTTCTTTTACAAATGTTGCTAAATTTTTATTGCTTTCTTGCTGAAGCTGTATTTCAGCAGCCATCGATATCTCCTCCTGGCTCCATATTTTTCGCTGTAACTTTCAGTCTTTAACTTTCAGTGATTTACAGATTCTTCTATTTCATTCAAGATGTGAAGTTGTTTCTATACTTCTTTTCACCATGTCAGTAAATTATATGTATTATTCAAACCACTATATGCATGGCGACCGGTAAAGTCCTTCTAAACTCTTTAAACTCAAAACGGCGTCTCATATAATCAGGACAGTAACACGTATCAATAGTGAAGAGACTATGCTGAATTTATTGAGACTGGTTACATCGATACTGGTCATCGAGAGGTGTGGTACTGTAACACTTAGTTCCCTACTTTACTTCCTTCGTTGCTTAAGAACTTCTACGAATTTCGGAGCGAAATTTAATATGTTCTTAAAAATGCCTGCTGGATCAAATTATTAAAAAAGATCCCAATTTCTATAATGGAAAAAAAATGTGTGATAATAGTTAATTAATCACTTTAATTTATTCAGTTAATTGCTTTACCTATTCGAATAAACAGGTGTCTTCGTGTCGTTTCCTTCGACACCAATTTCACATACCCAATCGAAAACAACAAATTTACATAGCTGCTTTTTTTGGCAACTGTACAAGTGCTAGAAATAAGCACAATAAGATATTTAGAGTTTACTAATCACTAAGAAAGCTTCGAAAGTTCATACGAATATAATTTTTTTTAACATATTACAATTAACTTCAGACCCATTTACAGTAAACACCTGCTCGCCTCCAAGGATTAAGGTGGCAATACTGGTAGGGAAATGTGTGAGCTAGGATGAGAGGTTCGGTCCCAACGATCCAAACCTATAAGATTCCTCGGATTAAAAAAAAAATAATTATGAAATTTATTTCGAGTATTTTCCGGTTGATTGCGGATAATCACTTAGTTCACAACTTATACATAATATATATCATTTAGTATTTTTTTCTTCACCTGTTTTGTAATTGCAAAGTGTTTATAATTTCTTATGGTATTTTAATTTATTACTTTATTTTTTTGCATTGAAACTGGACACTCCGCTTACGCATTGAAAATAAATGTTATTATTCTCAGTTATCTTATGTTCAAATTCTATATCTTTAATGTTCCATTGGCAATTCCTTATTTGTCCCAGTGAATTTGAACTATTTAATTAAGTCCCTCTAGATGTGCAGAGATTTGAAATTTTGTGGTGAAGATTTGAGTTTTCAGTGAACCTATTCATGTGATGTCACTGCTTTGTAATAAATATACCTGCGCATGGGATTTAGCATTGCATCTGACATCACGTCTTAAAATGGAAATGTCAAATGGCATTTCTGGTGAGAATGAATTCATTCGACAGAAAAAGTCTTACGCTTAAACAAAGGAATTGAAAGTTATTTATGAATGATAAAATGTATTAGATAAGTTGAAACAAATTACTGTAAACTTCAATGAAATAACACTTAACAAAAGCACAAAGTCAATTACAAACATAATGTCAGTTATAAGTCACTTTTTTCAAAATTCCGCATTGATCCGATGATTCAACATAACATTTATAAAATATATCCTGAAAAAATTCCGTCATCTATTAAAATTTCACCCTCGCACATTCTTAGCTTCTGAGGAATATGTAGTAAAACACTCCCTTCGTCAAATGAGTAGTAAAAAGGAAATTTAATGCGTCATAAACCAAATTACTCTCAACAGCTGCTGGTATCTAAACCTGGGTATTCCTTGTTATAATTACGCGCAACAGCACCTTGTTTAAGTATAGTTTTAATATCTTTCACAAATATTTGTCTTAAGAAAAGGCTGCAACGACATGCGTTATTAAAGTATTCTTATGAAATAAAAGACAAACTTTTGAAGAAAGGAGAGTGTTTCAGACAAATTAATTACCTTGAAGAAAATGATATTCCAATAATGATACAAATTCTAAAACAAAATACGATTGTTACACTAAAATTTGTTTCAGAAATTTGATCCAACAAATACTGGAATAAATTATTCTACAATTTTCTACATATGTATTCGTAAATTTTATAAGGACTTTCTGTAATTAGTTTATGGAGATGATTTTTCAAATGATTTCAGCTTGAATTTTTAGTCCTCGCAAGAGAGAAATGCTCATTTGTTTGGCTTTTGAAATCTCACAGTGATGTAATCATGCTTATAATAGGATTCTTGAATGCAGGAGAAATTTTTAAAAATTCACTTATAATAATAATAAAAAAATGTTAAGTTTAAAATTATTTTTCTTTTAAGTATTAAGAAACGAGCATGATTTTAATATCCGTTTATCTTTTTTTTATCTGTTTTATATATGTTAATATGCATCTAGTAGCATTTAAAAATTCAAACAAAACGTTCCATTTCGAAGTCGCGGATACGTTACTTTGGCTCGGTAGAGTTAACTTGAGTGCATAGCCAAGGACGCTACGCAGGGATGAAAAGTGGGGAAAGAGCGCTTCAAGCGCATGGGATGCTGGTGCACAAGGGGACCATTTTTAATACTTCAAACTAGTGTTTCAGTGAATCTTTTGTAGTCTTTTTCAGGGATAATATATACATCACAAATGATTATTAAAAGATGGAATTATAAGGTAATTGCATTATGATTCATTTATTAACTTTCATTACATTTTGAAAAATAGCCAAATAAAACGTCAATTAAAGCGTTTAAAAAATGCACACCTTAGACGACACAACGTAGCATTCGTCTTTTAATACTTGCATACGTATGATTCAGTTTACTATCTGCGACATCAAAACAAATTTTTTGAATTTGTCGTCAAAGATCTGCTGCATCTACGGGAGATATGTCGCCCATTAGAAAAAGTAAGCAAACCTATAAATAAGAGTCAACAAGAGTCAAGAGTGAAAGCAGCACCATTTATTTGCAACTGCATCTAAAAAGTACTCTCAAAGGGCGAGGAATTCAGATATTAATGCCATTTAAAACAAACTGAATAAGTCGATCACAATTCAGTTATATTGGTCCACGGAAGGGCCTCAATAAAAAAAAAGTTTTTCAAAATGCTACATCATACATATGTAGAAAATAGGTATTAATGTGAGCATTTTTGGTATTTTTTTCTTTGTTTGTAAAGGGGTCGTTTTATCAGTTAATGCTTCCATCTCGATTAAAGCGACTTCCGTATGTCTAAAACTACTCTGCTGAGGGAAGAAAGGTTTGACTCTACCTGAAGTGGGATTCATCTGTAAAAGTTTAAGCACTGATCATAATCTGACAGCCCTTTCCACGGAGTTCAAGAATTCAATTTCGATGCCGATAACTACGAAGAAATATGCTCAGCACTATTGTTTTGGGAATAATGAGTTCTTAACAGACTGTTCACTTACTAGTATGTCAATTTCCACTTACTAGTAAGCGTCAATTTCCACATGTCTTGCATTAAAATTTGTTCCCCGAGAGAAAGAAATAATCATATAATTTGCAATCTCTTAACCATTCTGTAAATGTATTTTCTATTTATATATATATTCTTGGTAAACGCCGTTAGTATTAGGGTATCCGAAATGCTTTTTTCTCATCGCTCTATGAATGTCCTTATCTAGCTCTGCTTGTGCAAACTTGTTATCTATTAGCCGTCTATGCCATCGGTTTCAGTCGTACCAAAGCTCTACTGCACCCCAAGCCGTGACTAAACCTTAAAAAAGTTCTTTTGTCCATTTGGTGGGATTGGAAAGGCGTAATTTTCTACGAGATCCTTCCTCAAGGTGAAGCAATAAATTCTATGAAATACTGTCATCAACTGGATCAATTAAAAGCTGCCATAGCAAAAAAAAAAACAAAAACGGCCAGAATTAAGGAACCGACGAGGCGTTGTTTTTCATCATGACAACGCGAGACTACATATTGCATTAGTCGCAAGAGAGAAGCTCTTCAGTTTGAGTGGGATGTTTTACCGCATCCTCCATACTCGCTCCATTTGATTATTACTTATTTCTGTCCTTAAATAATTATATTCGTGATAAGCTCTTTAAACCCATCAGCGAAATAAAAGCGCACCTCTAAGATTATTTCTTGTCCAAAACCCAACAATTTTGGAAATTGGCATAATGAGGCTTCCTGGCGGATGGAAGAATGTAATAAAGCAAACGGATTCTACATAACAAAATAAATAATATCTTAAACAGTAAATATTGTGTATTCACTTCATATAAGGAATAAGAAAGAAACTTATGGGACACCCTAATATCATTTTGCAGCTAGGTCGGCGTATTCCTCGTTTCTGAAATATATCATTGCTTAGGAAAGTTTGATACTACGTATACAATTGCAAGCAATAAATTTACTTTTTTTCCGACTTTCCACTGCATCTCAAAGATATCTTAATTGTTCGATTTCTCAAATGTCGATATAATAAATGTTTATATCGAAATTTAATGCAGGTGTAGTGGGATAGTTCTGCACAGTGGGAAACACTGCGCAAATCTGATTTCAATAGTAAAAAGCGTCGGAAATGGACAACCTGTCTATTTGGTGCAAGGGAGAATAAGCCTACTCTTATTGTAATTTATCATTTTTATATAATATTTTCTGATCTTGAAAGAAACAGACGTATTTTAATTACGTGCCTCCAGTTTTCATGGTAAGACTCTGTTCTGCAAATAAAATAAGGCTAGGCAATTTTCAATACCATATTCTATTCTTTTGAGTCATTTCAGAGAATTTTAAGCGAAGCAATACCTGTTGATTGTATAAATTCTGTGTAGGGTAATTTGAAGCAATATAATAATTGGTGCGCTGTATTACTCCGTATCAAAGTAAGTGTGTGATATGACACTATACAACAATTCCTTTAAATGTTGGGAATTTTGTTTATTTTATAGATACCTTTAAATTATACACGAAGTTTAAAAGGAATCTTGCATCCATGCTGAACTAAAAGCAGATGTTGAAGCTGTTTGAGAGGGAGGCTGAAAATTCATGGAAAGATTGAAAACTTTTAGAGTCTCTGAATCTCCTTTACAAGATAGAAACTCGTATAATTTAATCATTTGAAAAATACCTTAAGAAAGAAGCCGGTTTCCTCAGTTTTTCCAAAATCCATTTCGCTGAACACTGTCTGAAGCTAATCAAGTTATTTTGTGGGTACTCGAAAATTGGTGTACAATTTTACTGAATCCAATCGACTAAAACTGGTTTCAATAACTAGACAAAAATAACAGATTTGGATTGAATGGTGTCATTTTCAAATGCACTCTGCGCGTGTTATTAATATACCGCATCGATAATTTTAACTAAGCGGATGGATAAACTACTTAAAACATTGCATGCATTTTTTAAAAGTGTTAATTAATTGAAAAACGAACCTACAATGTAGAGGAAATCAAATAAAAAAATGCAAAAGCCTTTTAAAGTGTTGGTGCAAAAAGGGACGAAGTGTTTCTGCACTTTAGTACCTTTTAAAGTGTAAATAACGCCACAATGATTTGTGAATGCTGCAAGAATTCAAGCCAAGAAAATTACAAAGATGGAAATGAGTTTAATCACTAAATTTGCTCTGTTGAAGCTGAAAGACTGAAATGTGTAAAAGTTGTGTGAATGTTTTACTTTGTTATCCTTAATTTGTTTAATAATGCTTCAGAATTTAATAACGTGTTCTTTATTTTCGTAAAAGATTTGAACTTTGGATCAAATTCGATTAATATTTACATTTATACTTGTAAAATTCATCAAAAACAAAGCTTTTTCTACTAATTCACAAAATTTCAACTCAAAGCCGAAAGTACAAAATTCCCCCTCCCCCTCAACGCGCGGAATTACAAACTCTACGGGGTATAACCGAGCAAATGTACATTTTAGAAAATTGATAATTTGATAAAAGAACTAGCTGGACAAAAGAGAACCAATCTCACTTGGCACTTAAAGCTTATATTTAATTGATATGGAAAATTAGACAAGGAAAAAATATTATTTAATTTACTATTACAAAATTCCCTTAGATGCTCAGAATCCCCTCCCCCTCCCCTAACAAATGTTTCCATCTAAATTTGTGTTTCCTCTAAATTTTAAAATAAGTATACTTCAGATTGTTGATGAAACTTTATTGAAAAATTACCTTTATTGATAAAAGCATGAAAATTTATATGTAGGAGAGTGTGTGCATTTAAGAATATAACAAAAACATTTTACTAACACTTTTACACTATAGGGGATATATAAAAATTTAACTTTTATAACTTTTTAATTTTAACCTCCATATATACCACAATATTTTCAGAAAATTGTCTATCATATTTATTGATACTTTGTAGCTGGAAGTATATATTTATGTGCAATTACTAGCAAAATAAACACTTTTCCCATTTTGGGGGACTACATTATCCAAGGGATCGAGAATGTTCAAAGTTTTATTTTTTCATGAAGTCTATAGTTTTCGAGAAAATAGTACTTAAAAAATGGTGATGCTACATTTGGTTAGAAAGAAATTTTAAAGAATGAAAAACAGCTTGTATACATGCATAAATGCAAAGCCTCTATGGGCACAATGACGCATCATTATGCGCGTCGCAAAATGACGATACAGCAGTGGGAATGTGCGAGATGCATGAAGACGAATAACTAATAGTTTTAATTTTTCTTTTAAACAGCACCATGAAAAAAACCTTTGTTACTTTCTTAATGATGAAGAGTTATAATTATGATGTCTTTAATTAGGTTAAATTTAAATGAAATCAATGTCATTTTTTAATGCGACTTTCTCAAAATAGAATGGAAAATATAATAGACTGAAAGCTTTCCATTCTTTATGAGAAAAGAATTGAGCTGTGTTGTTATTTTTGCGATAATTAAAGGATGTCATATTTTATTTAAAAATAATAATAATAGAAATATATTTAGATGTTTTCTTTTAAGGTCTTAGGTATATTAAATTTTGTTCAGTTTAGTCAATTTGAGTCTCTATTTGAAAACTTCATGAATACAAAAGTTGGAACCCTAATAAATAACAAGAAGATCTGAGCAGTACTATCTATCGTCGAAGATCATCAGGAGGAGGAATTGACTTACAATTTCACTTATTTTCGAACTCTTTATTTTTATTGTTTTGACTTGTTAGCTCATTTGCAAAGTCGAACACATAAAGTAATTCCTTTGGGTACGAATGCAACGATGATTTTGTTTTAAAATTAGACAATTTTAAAACAAAATGATAATTTTTATTTAATATGCTTCTGGTAAAATGTTGCAAATATTTATTTAATTTAATATGTGTAACGAATATTTCTCAGATATTATTACAATTTCGAATGCGAAGAAGCCCTTAATAAATTTTATTTTCTCATAGTTTTTAAATTAAATTATATTTTCTATTCAAGATTATGAGAAAATTGTTGTATTTTTGTAAGTTAACCTTACAGAAAAGAGAGCTGCTTTGCTCTTCAATTTTCATTTGTTTACGTGAATTTCGCCCCTTTAAATCGTGGCTTTTGTTTCATTAGGCCAGGAGGCGCAGCTAAAATATTTGTCTCTGCGTGATCTTATGCCAGACACTCCATATTATATGACGTACGAAGGATCAACAACAATGCCCGGATGCTACGAGACCGTGACATGGATCATAATGAACAAGCCCATCTACATAACTAAACAGCAGGTATGTTAACACTTTGGTTTAGTTTCACTTAGATTTCAAAAGATACTTTTAATATTCTATATATGAATAATTTTTTGACTTACGATTCTTAAATGTTATTCTGTGTCATATATATTTTTTGTAAATATTAATTCATGAAAGCGATCAAATAGTCAACTATACGCGAAAAATACATTCTCAAGATAAAATAAAATAAATCAGAAATTTCCAAATTAGTAAGCGCTTTTTTCATTGCTTTAATTTAAAATTTGATCAAAAACGATTAATAAAGTACTTAAACCAAGAATAATGTTGTAAGCATCTGAAGCAAATTTGAGAATAGCGGAATTTATATTAAAATTAGAATGTTGCTCATTTAAATAGTTTTTATCATTTTTTCTAAAGAAAATATTACATAAAATCTATTTTAAACACACGCAGATTTGCTTGTTGCTGCTCATTTTTAGTTAGAATCTATTTGCAGATACTGAAACAAATGTCCTCAATACAAGGTTGACCGAAAGATATTTGAATTGCAATTGAATGAATTTACCCTCATTTAAATGTAATACAACATTAAAAATTCAGCACGTCGTTTCAAAATGAAATAATTATAACATTTCTTAATAGGTCTACTGAAATTGAGCAATGAAGAATTATTGTTCTACAAGAAAGTTCCGCGTAAACTTCAAAACAATGTATCACGAAGCTACAATTTGTATCCATTAAAAAGTGAGGAATTTGATTTAATTTCTAAATAAAGAATATTTTTCTTTTTAAAATAAATTGATAATGATCTCAACTCCTTCATTCAGAACCAAAGAAAGTAAATTCTGTGACAGTAAGTATAATTTCCAGTAAAATCCTGTGTAAAAACTTTATTGTCAGCAAACCTCCTGCAAATCTAATTGTCAAAATTCTCCTCTAATATTAACATTTCATTAAAATGCTAATAAAAATCAAATTTAACATATACATGATTTTTATTACAAAAAGGAAACAATTATTAAAAAAAAATAATATTATTTTTTCTCTTTGTAAAAATTTTAATGCTGCCACAATGAATTAAAATTATGTATATTAAAAATTGTTTTTGTTTCGGTATTCAAAGTCATTCAAGTAGACAAATTTAATATTGAATTGTTCATTATTTTCATCATAATATCAAAAACAAATAAACGAGTCAAACACGAATAAGGCAGCTTCAAGTTTTTGTCTTAATAAAAGAATTACTGACCAACTTAAGGTAAAAGATCTAAAATATTTATTTCATGTTGCGAAGGGGTATGTAGGAAGCTGACCAAATTCTTTGGCCTTCAGAGATAGAAGAAAAGCTCTGAAAGCTCAGAATTGAAGAAATTATGCGAATAATTGGCTTAAATGCTTACATGAAAAACTTTTACAGTATTCTAAATCTTTCAACGAATCTGCAATACTGAAATGTGCAGTGTTATCTTTTTTAACAGGTATAAAATGCAGAGCTTGGTTACGTACTACAAACAGCTATAGGTTATTTTGTCTTTTAAAAAGAAATTGTCGCCATGATTCGGAATTTTCCTTCGAAAAATTATTTAGGTAGTGGATTTGATTTAATACAAAGCTTCCTTTTGTTCAGTGCAAAGAAAAGTCCTGAATTTTTTTCTGGTAAAAGGAATTTAGAGGCATAAATAGGCATTGTAGAAGTCCCTATTTTACATGTTGAAATCTTGTGGAAAGGAATTTGTCCACAATAGTAGTATGACAAAATTAAGGTTCCGAATTAATAATAATGAATCCTATTGCTAATATGTTGAGTAATCAAGCTAATCAAAATAGCAGGTATTTATCCTCGTTTATAGAATTGTGATCCATTAGTACTGATGAGTAATGCAATAGCTAGTAGCAGGGTTTTGCATAAGCGCTGGGAGAGGTTGCTTCTTGTCTAGAAATTCTGGAGCTTCCTCAATTTCTATATAATACACATCGCAGTACTAAATCGACAGCCAATTTACAACATTGCAATCTGTTCCAAGAGTAATTGAAAGTTTCATCGAAAATTCTTTTTTAAAATAAACAAATGAATGAAAACAGCCAGACAAAATGCTAGAGGAAATAAGTCCAAATGTGATATTTGACAATCATTAGTAATAAACTACATGGTTGACATGTGTGTTCTATAGAAAACGATACAAACCGAAAGTGATGATATTTCTTTGATAAAAACATCCATTTTGAGTAGAATGCCGTGGTTTGTCAATTGTTTCACAAGTGTAGCACCTATGAAACGGTTTTTTTGGGGAAGTGGTTAATATTGTGCTAGCGTAGCGACAAGATGCCTAAGGAAAATTTGTGTGGTCTGGCTGTCCAAACTGGACTGAGCGTAACATTATATAGGCATTAGGCCCTGTGTTCTCTTCTCAAAATTTGTACTTATTAACAAATACTTTCCAAGATGTTTGTAACCGAATAGTGTCTGATTGACCAATTACGAATTACTTGACATATTTAACACAGATACCTTACTCGTCAAAGAAAACATGATTTTAATGATTTTCCAACTCCAAAATGATAACAAGTAATTAAGTTGAAAAAGAACAACTCTTTTAAATGAATAAAAATGAGTTTTGGAAGATATGGAAGAGTCTAGGAGAGCCATTTTGTAATATCTTCAAATATCAAAAGATTATTGCTTTTTTGGGATTAAGATGGAGACACGTTCTTTGAGGTCAGAAAGGTTGGAATTGCTTATTTCGGATCGAAGCTCAAGAGGAATCTAAAATTTTCATTTAGTAATTTTACTAAAATTCATTGTACTTCACAATAAGTTAACGATGATTGGGCTTGCTTCTCGTTTTTAATTGAATAAGTTGCCTTTTTTAACTCAAAAAATAAAAATAAATGCATATATTTATAACGAACAGCTTTTTTACTTTTTATCCATATTTAACATAAAATTTGAATACTTGAACATTATTATATCCAACACATCTTTGACTTAAATACTAAAAGAAATCACTGTTTCTTTATTTTTTATTTTGTTCAAAAAGATAAAAGATGGCAGCTATAATACTGAATATAAAAGGCAATAAAAGTGTTGTAGTTGGTTTGATATATGTACGTTGCAAAAAAAAGCATAAACTGCTTGCTATCAAAAATAAAGTACGAGGGGTGATCCAAAAAAAAAGTTTACAAGCAGCAGTACTTGGAAAGTAGAAATTGTGGATGTGATTATTGTTACCCAGAATGGAGACAGGTGACACTAATAGTCTTATATCGGTCGTTCAAGCAGATAGTGTTAGTACCGAGACCTGAAACAGCGACAGTAATGGAAAGACATCTAGAGAAGTGGTCTCACACAGAGGTGCGAGCCTTGATACGATATCTACGGGCCAAGAATATGTCCCTATCGGACATTCACAGACAAATTGTTGAAGTATACGGGGAGGGGTCGAAGCAATGAGTAGAGAACCTGTGGCGAAATGGTGTCGTTCTTTTGAAGCGGGCAGAGAGATTGCTGGAAACGTTTAGGTGGGACCTCCCCCCCATACAGCCCTGATTTGGCTCCCAGTGACTATTTCCTTATGCAGGCATAGAAGAAAAACTTATCCGAAACAAGGTTCATATCAGACGGTGATGTTTAAAGAGGTGCCGAGAACTGGCTCAATAGCCAGAGACCTGCTATTACCAAGACGAGTAAAACAAATTGGTCCAACGGTGCGATAAATACATCAACAGGTTTGGTAATTATGTAGATAAATGACAGCCACATATATCTCTTACTTACCATTTGCATTCTGTGTCTATTGTTAATAAAGCATTTTTCATTTGCCTTGTAAACTTTCTTTTTGGATCACCCCTCGTATATTCTTTGTAAAAAAAAAAAAAAAAAGAAAAAAAAAAGTGAAGGGATTAAGCAATAGAAATAAGCTATAGAAATCAAGCAAATAATCATGTAAGAATTGACTTTAAAAATAACGAATATAAAAAGTACATATAGAAGTAAAAAAAGAACATAAATATTTTTATTATACGTTGCGTTATTATCCACAATTTCATTTGCAGAGACTGTAAATAATGTTGCTTCCATGGCCTCGTTTTGTAAAAATACGTCACTAAAAAAACAACTGATTTTTATATGAACATTTTTCTGAAGATTTATATATTTAAGAATTAATTGTGGAACTGAAAGGCTAAAATATTGGTTTCTGAATTATTGTATTATTTTTTATGCATAAGGCTGTTATACAGGGTGGCAAAATTTGTACAATTATTTTATCTTCGAGATCAAATGATAATTAGATTTCGTTTACTTTTTATTTGCATTTAAATTGTAAAATAATTTTGAAATTCATTTTTTTCTGTTCTGACCGATAATTTACCGATAATCTAAATAGTTTTTGTTAGATTTTATATTTTTATAAGGGATGTAAAATATAATGTGAACTATTTTTAAAAAATACTATGCTTTTATTCAGTGAAAATATCATATCCTAAAATGTCCTTAGAAGTTCTTCCCAAACTAAATCAGCTGCAGTAAGAGAGGAAACATGATAACAAAAGCATCTGTATTGATTGAAATCATAGATTTCTAAAAGCAAACTCAAACTTTAGATGCTAATATCTCCAATATCCCCTTTTTCTCCATTTCCAGTATATTTCCACCTAAACATATATAGTGGTAATCTAGATTTGGGTAACCAAGCGAAAACCCCTCTCTTATCACGATGTTCGACTTACATTGATGGATTCAATTCACTACGGAATCTGTTCTCCAGGAAAGAATTTTCATTTGGTAACAAAAAAAAAAAATGCTGTTATATTCAATAATTCAAATTACTGGTAAAGCTGTTACTTAGCTTGTTTTTAGAGAATCTGTTCTATTAACGCTATGCTAAAACTAAATTTAATAATTTCACTTTGTTGAGAACAGAAAAGAAAAACTGTCTCTGTTAAGAGATAATAAGGAAATTTACTTCTCTCAATGAAAACTGACGGTATATTTGACTTGTGACAGCTTTTAGGAAAATACTTGAATTGCTATTATTTTATTCATTATAATATTCCCCAAACGTTATGCCACTTAATATTTTTGGACTCTTTTCCATGATGAAAATAATGATTACAAAATATTCTCATCAGTGATAAATCTGTTTGAGGCCTAAGCTAGTCTATTTCACTCCAGATTTTTTTCTTATAAAAACATACTCAATATGCCTACTCGGAAACAAAAACAGCGGGGCATTTTTCTTCGTAAAACATATATACGCAGTTCTTCAGGATATCAGCTATTCAATAGCTTCTGGAAGAGAACATCTGTATTTGGTTGGGTGTTCTACTCGTTAGAAATGAATAATAGTTATCGGCTACACTTGTGGCTTCCACTTTCGTGTCTTCTAAAAGCTGCTCCTGGTTTTAGAAATGCGCTCCATGAATATAGATTCATTCAATATCGTATGACGTATAATTTTCTCTGGCCTTCTTCTGTTTGCCAATTCGCGTAAACTATTTTTTGAAAAAAATATATTGGGTGTGCATTTAGAACCAAAATATTTCTCTTCGAAATTTCGCTATGTAACTTTTATCTGAAGAAACTATAAACTCTTTAAAAACCTCCTTTAGACATGAGTCCAGTGACTTATCCACATATATTCATATCATATTTTGATGAATCATCACTTTTTACTAATACAGAGCAATTTTGAAAAAATTGATTTATTTTGAAGGAATATCTCATTTTTTCTGATATTTCCTTAATACTTGAAAACTAATACAGATGAGAAGAAATTTGTAATACAATCAATGGAATTTGGTTCTTATCTATATTTGATTAACAATGGTACATTTTATTACAATTTTTTAAACGTACAAATAAAAATACATGTGAATATAGTTCTACCTGTTTCACGACATGATAAAATTAATTTAGAGGGACTCTTTTTGATTTCCACAATGTTTTTAGAATATTTTTTATTATTATAATCATAATGAATATACTTTTCAAGAATGAGAAATGTAATCATGTTAAACTGAAATGACACTTAAACAGAAAATAAATCTATTTAATAAAACAGCCTTCGGTCATGTCTCCTGTAGGATAGCGAGTCAGAATCAACCCTTTTTGTAGGATACTTGATTCTATGCAAGAGGAATTATTATTTGAAATTATCAAATTAAAAAGAATAATAGCTTTAACTTAGAAAGACTAATTAAATATTTAATAGCACAGATTAATAAATAATAAATATTAAAGAGAATAAATTATTAATCATGGCTTTATTATATCATTGATATATTTTTCTCTTAATCTCGGTGTAAACCGAAAATTTTATGAAATTATTTCTTTGTCTGTACATGATTCTATTTTCAATACAAAATATCTTCACTTTTATTTTTTTAAGATATCTGTGAAATTTGAAAAATGGAAAAAGGATCATTTTATTTTCAAATAATATTAAAATGAAACAAGGATGACAGATCATCCTAACTCTATAAAAGAACTGTAAAAGACAACTGCACATTTTAGTAAGCACAAATTGCTACTATTGCTTATTTGCAGAAAATATTTCTTATATATATATATATATATATATATATATATATATATATATATATATATATAGAGAGAGAGAGAGAGAGAGAGAGAGAGAGAGAGAGAGACAGAGAGAGAAAAGGAAAGAGAGAGAATTATAAAGTTAAATTATATGTATACTATAACACAGATGTCTATTTTTTGAAAAGATACATATGATTCTAAAATTTCTAAAAAATAACCATCGAAAAAAATTTAACATAAAATTTTATTTGTTTTATATTTCCAAACATTTGCCCATACTGAAAACATACATATGCAGTCAATAATGACTGAAATTTTTAGTAAAATACTACTATTTATAGTATTTTTCAAATGATGATTATTTATTTTTTAATTCTTTTTTATGAAATATTAAGGGCTCATAACAAGTAATGTGGAAAAAAGGTATTAAAATGAAATATTTTGAAAATAAATTATTTATAAAAAGGAAATCACTATGTTACGGTTTATAAATTCAATTTTGTTTAAATTAAAAAGAAGGAGAGCAATTTTATTTCCTAGGGCTGCAATGGTTTGTAAAATCTTATTAAAATGTCTTGAAACTTAATACGTAGTTTAAATAGAATTTTTAAAAACATTTGAATGTGTTTCATTTTACCAGAATTCGAGGTTCTGCTCTACAAATCCTAAGATACAGTTGACAAAACAAGTGGCTTACAAATAGAAAAATTTTGAGCACGGTGAAGTTGACTTTCAAAGGAAAAAGAACAAAACTGGCTAATCTCAAGGGACGAGGGTAAAAAAGTTCACGGAAAGAAACAGCATAAAACGAAAAAGCAGAGTTCTCAGCTCATAAATAAAAAAAGCAAAAATAAGTTTCTCTCTATATATATTTACATGCAATCTTTTTTAAGGACAAAAAAAAGTCTATTCGAAAGGAAAGGGAAAGAGATTTACATAACTAAGTTACAGTAAAAACAAATATACAAATTGTTGGTTTGCTCAAGATATAATTTTTTTCTTTCGTCTCTTCCTTCTTGCCCTTTTCATTTCTTTACTCATTGAAACTTAAAGACAACTCTGCATGCAGAGTATTTAAGAAGATTAGTTACTATATTTTCACATTCATGCAATTTTTGATATTTTTTGGAGTATTTTGAATCCTTTAAAAAATTAAAATAGTTCAGCTTAAATGTGAGCTATATATTGATGTATGGTATAAATATTGACTTCATTTTTAAGTCCGTGCTTCATTTCTATTTAAAACTTAAGAACAACGCAGGATAGAAAGATATAAAATAAAATGATAAAATTATTCTTGACTTTCTCTTTGCTCAATATTCAGCTTCCCAGTTATCACAATCTTTTAAAATTTCTGATTTTAATATAGAGTTTTTTTTTTCAGCACGCACTACGCTTTTTCGAGAGTTTTCGATGTATAATTTTTTTACTTATTTGCAAATTTTATGTTTCTGATAGTTGCCAAATTATTATACTCCCTACGGTTTGTTAGTATTGAGTATCTGCTAATGCTATACAAATCGAAGTAATTCATGAAGAATTAAAGGTTTTAATTATGCTTTGAGGATAAGCTGATTCATCACTTATCGATTGCTTAGGTAGTTTTTCTTTTAACTACTTTGATATATAGATATTTTTCTTCAAACTTTTACTTACAAAATTTCCTGGATGATAAAAAATAATTAACTTAAATGATGACAATTTTTTTTTTAAAAAAATTGTATTCGTTGATAATGCTCATCTGTTTCTTTGCCTTTAGTCCCCTTTACTTTATCTCACTTTTGACTTGTTAACAACAGAGTAATAATATTCATAACTCCAAGTATAAAAGCTGCCAAAGTAAGAATCGTGGTTATTAAGTATTTCCCATTTCACAGCGTTTCACGGTTTCACCTCCTTCATAGGATCAAATTTCAATGGCTTTTGCCATTTTGGGCAAAAGGTAAGATTTGTTCATATGTGCACTGGAAATTATTTAAATATGATGACTTCCTACAGATGTTTCTCTGGATAGATATTTAGATTAAATTTGAAAAGTATAAAAAAAGCCAAATAAAAAGATATATACAAAGTACATAAAACAGATAACCAAAAGACGCGGAATCAAAAGGTAAAGATGCAATGCTCATATCGGAATAGATACTTCTGTGACGGCATAATCCTTACTTCAAAGTGATTTTAAAAGATTAATCTAGATTTTATCTAAGGAAACAATAATAATTACATTGAAAAAATAAAATAAAGAGATACAAAAAACACGTCAATCAAAACCATAAATAGCATTACATTCAGTAAACAATACACTTAACACTTTTTTCTTTTCTAAGAATCCGTTTTAATATGATGTATCCTTTATTAGATCAAGGCATGAAACAGGTACCTAATAAACTCAACTTTCTTGAAAAGTGATTGTTTTAAATTGCAGTGTAATCTTCTAAAAACTAATCAGTTTAAAAGAAGGCATAGTCACATAAAAGATCTAACGCAATTTATACAAATGAAAAAAGTTCAGTTGCTGTAGACAAAAATATATTGCTTTTGGATTGTATTTATTCTTTTGTTGGCTCTTTCTTCTGACTGAATACTGAGTTTAGCACAAAACATTCTTATACGATCCAGGGAAGACCTAAGATGATATAAAATAAATACCAAAGATTTTCAGAAAACGTATAAATCTAATTGTCTATTTCTTTCATGAAAGAATATACAGAATGTATCAAACATGCAAATATGTTGTTGAAATCGTGAAATTCCAGATGATGAACAACGATATAACGTTATACAGGGTGTCTCAAAAACCTTGACCGCGGCTTTTATTCCTTAAATATTTATCATAGACCTATACTGTAAATTACACAGTTGTGTAAACAAAAGTTGTAAAATGTTATGAAATGGATTAAAATTTTCAGGGGATTAAACTTCAAAAATACAAAATTTACATTCTTATACGGACCCCGTACAAAAAATTCCTAGTGAGTAAAATGTGCTCCATCCTCTAATAAGGTCATGTACAAAATTTCAGCAATTTATTACAAAAAGTCTTAAAGATATGAAACTACATAAATGCTGACTTAAACCACTTTTCAATGCCTGGATATGAGTTCACAAAGAGGAAAAATCATGTCGGATGTTCGTGTTTTAGGGTTCGTACACAATTTAACAAAGAAAGTAATTATCTAATAAATAAATAATAATTTTGCTATTTATTGTTTCAAAAAAATTATAAATGTGTAAAAAAATAAATTAAAGGAAAGATTACATAACTTAAAGGAAATATTACATAAAGGAAAAATTACATAAGAAAATATTACTTAAAGGAAAGGTTACATAAGCAAAGATTACGTAAAGGAAAGATTACATAAGTTTTTTTTAAAGTCCATTGACTTTGCTATTTTTAAGTTATATCCTGTAATTCATGATATAAAATTTTAAAGTATTTTTCAGGAAGCATAGATTTTAAAATTTCCATTAAAAACTAAAGATATGAAGCATATTTTATTTCCTTATGAAGCATTCCTGCATTGCGTCATCTGCACTGTAGCTGTAAACATTTGCTTTTCATTTTGTGGTTGACCCTTCATCAAATTTGTTTTAACATATCTTTGAGAGTTTTCATGATAAATTGCTGAAATTTTGTACATGACCTTATTAGAAGATGAGGCACATTTTACTCATTGGGAACTTTTTTGTACGGGGTTCGTATAAAAATTTAAATTTTGTATTCTTTTAAATTTCATCCCCTGAAAATTTCAATCGATTTCATAATTTTTTTCACCTTTTTTTACTCAACTGTGTAATTTACAGTATATGTCTATAATCAATATTTAAGGTATAAAAGCCGCGGTGAAGGTTTTAGTGACACCCAGTATACCGGCTTAATGAATAAAAAAAATGTATGAAAACTACAAAGCTTTTCAGCATTCTTTAATTGAAACTTTCCAAGAAGTTATAAAAATCAATATAAAAGACATCATTTTATTTCCCTTGTTTGATAGTTCGAAAAGAAAATACTAATTCAGTTGTTAAGTAGAAAATTTTCTTTACATAAAAACACTTAAGCAGCTGTTCTATTTCTTGTTTGCTTCTCAATTATTGATGCGTTAGTGTTTTGAGTTTTCTCTGATGGTCTAAAAAAGGATGCTATGGATGAAATGCAGGTTACTATCATCGATTTTTGAAGGTTGAGGAGTCACAGATATTATGATCAGGGACAATGATTTCATCAAATTAGGCAATATACATTAGAGTGTAAATATGTGGAAGAGGCCTTTATCTTTTCATCTCTTTAAGTTAAAATAGATTCTGAAATATCTAAGAGAATCTCATATGAACTATGCTCTTTTAAATGTAACTCTAATTATACTATCAAAAGCACTGCTGTAATTAACTTGTAAAAATAAAAACTTGTATGTTAAAAATAATACAAAAATGCCTCAATACATTATTTATTTAAACACTGCCAATGCAGTTTAAATTAGACTTGCTTTAATAAAGTGTTTTTCTGTTTGCGTTCTGTTACAACGAAACCATTTAAAAATTCTTTTACGAAATTAGACAAAGTTTGAAATCTGATGAATATCCATAAAATTTAATCAGAATTTTTTATTGTAGAATTAAATTAAGGACTAGACATGTTTCAATCCTTTCGGAACTTTCTGTAAATCCTGCATATAAATGCAATCTGTAAATGCTGCATTTAAATGCAAATGTAAAAATACAAATTTTAACTCTTAGTTTAATCGATTTATTTTAAAATAATAAGTATAAGTAAAAATATATAAATGCAATATTATTACTCTATGTTGATCTAGTTACTCAAACATGGCCCTAGATCATACAGCTAGAAGTTGGATTAGATAAGGGAGAAGAGGGAATTTCAATTTCAATTTTTCTTATAGAGGCAAATAAAGAATAACAAGTTAATAATCTGAAAGCTGAAGAGAAACTATAAGATAAACCATCGAAAATTAAAATGTGTTAAATAGATCAAGAATATTTTTTTAAAAGCCATAAATGTTGAAAAATATTTTTCGTTTAAAAAAATCGAAAGAAATGTTTGAATTTCTATTTAAATAGGGATTATGTATGTCGGTATATCAGGTAACATTTTAATATCGTTATGGACATTATTAATTGAAAAACCCAATTGCAAAAAGAAAGAAAACACATTCTAAGATTTTTTTTCTAAAATTTTGAATGATTTCAATATCACAGCTAATCGTCTCGTGATTCCATTTGAAAGCACTTTTCGCCCGAGCATTGAAGATGTTTAACAATCAGAAGCAAAAAAATGCTGGTATGTATTTTTGGAAACACTTGTTCGACTGGACTACAAAGCTATTTAAATTATTTGTAATGACTCCTAGTCCGGTAGCGTTGTCGAATTTCGTAATAGAACTTTATTCCTAACTGATACGAAACACTATACATAATTTCATACATTATTTATAAAATTAGACGTCATACACATGAGTTTTACTTTATACTTGTGTAGACCAAATAACTGACAAGAAAAGAAGACTTCGTCCAGAAAAAAATAATATGTCTTTAATTCTATTTCATAGAAGGATTTTTATTTATTTTTTTATGTTTTTTTCTTTACAATCATTTTTTAAAATGAGTGCAGTAATTTTTCTTCTCTGAGATCTTCTGTAACAACTTTTGAATTTTTCAGTCATGTTAGCTTCCATTTTTCATTCTGTTTTGTAAAGCATTTAACTTATGTTTTTAAATACTTACGTAAAACTAATACATAATAAGATTACTTAGCATAACGCTTTCAAGAATTCTGGTTTCTGGTATCCGAACACGTTCGGGGCACTTTTTTAGAAAAACATGGTGTAGACATACTTTAACCATATTTCTGAATTTAAGATTATTCAAAATTAGTAATAAGATGTTAATATTTGAAATAAACATTAAAACTTTTTGAAAATTGGCATATAATAACATAAATTTAAGCAAATTCTTTAAGAATTTCAAATTGGAATTAAGAATCAAAAATTATACCAAAATAAACTAAATAGTTTTCTATAGGGAATGAACTACAATCGCATGGTTATAATTATAAATACAAAATTTTAGAACCAGTCAAATAATTTATCATGAGATTTTTAGTAACTTTATGACGTTATTATTCAAACAAAACAATAGGCTATAAATTAAAAAAGTATTTTTCCATCTAAATTCTTTTAGTAGTCCATTCCCTATAAAATAGTATAAAGTCAATGTCCACCGAATTTCGTAGTAATATGATAATTACATTTTGAGTTATTTGAAATAAAGTGAGCAAAACATAAGAAAAAATCATTTTTGTGAAAAATGCATTTAAAGTATACACTAACATGTTTTAATTATAAATTATGTGTGCACATACTTAAAATTCACCACATTTATAGGTTATACCTTCTTTCTCCTCAGCATTTAATAATTTCCCTTGTTTTAATAATTTTTTTTTCTGTCAATTTTTGTGTTTGGTAGTGAATGCCGCCTAGATTCGTATATTCTGTTTTTGTCGAGCTCAGCAAATGATCTAACAGCATTTGAACTATTATACACTCTAATAACCTTAAGAACATTCATAAATCCTTTAAAACCTTCGTTAAAATGTATTACAGACATACATGTCCCTAATCTGAGGGTTCGGATCTCAACAAGGACATCTTTAGGTACACATTTTCACAAAACACCGTTAAAACTCTCATTGGCATTTTTTCATTTTGCAGTGCAAAAACTGTTCTGTATTTAAAACTAAATTCGTGTTTATACAAATTTTTAACATGTTTTTGGCCCTTTAAATCAGTACTTCCTGTTATTTAAATATCCACTTCTGGTTTACCGGTATCTTCCGGTAATATTACGAAAATATTAATATCTTGACTTCTAATTAACGTAGAGATAAAAGTAAACCTGTTTTGGAAGGTCCAAAGACTGGTCTATCCAACAAAAGAATTTTTTTAATGTCATTTTTGACGAAAATCGACCTTTTCAACGTGTTCGGATACCTTAAAGAATTTCAAATGTTTCTTTAATATTTTGAGATTTCTGTATTCATTAACAAAATTTCATTTTGCCTATATTAAAAAAGAGAGAACTATTATAATGAATTAATGACAGAAAATAAAGGTAATGCTGATTTCTTTCTTTTGTAGCTATTTGCGTTAAGGAGGCTAATGCAAGGCGATGAAAGGAACCCTAAAGCACCACTGGCAGACAACTTCAGGCCAACTCTTGATCTGAACCAAAGATCAATCAGAACTAACATTGAATTCCGAAGGAAACCGGTATGTATTTGGGTATTGCTTTTCATTTTTTTTTCCATATTTAGTAAATACCAATGTTTGAACTATTTTTATAATCTTGACATCTAACATTGCATTTTTCTACATAAACTCGTTCAATTTATTCAAAATTAAATTTGAATCCAGCCAATTAAATATTAATAAAATCACATAAAAATAAAAATATACTTAATGATATTTTCATTTACCCTCCTTTGGTGTCATTTATTTGAATCTATCAGAGTTCACCTAGTTAGTTTTTTGACATAAAATAAAAATGTGAGCATTTTTGATGAAGCTTTCAGTACACTTTATCAAAATTATAGTTTATAGCTTAAAGACAATTGCTCAATTTTATTTGCTTATTTTATGTCAATTGCCTTTAGCTATCCCATGAAATGATGTGGTTTTGTATCGCGAATAACTTACAGCCATTTTAAAATAAAGTATATCAAAAGTTAATAAACACGTAAGAATATTTACTCGAATGTAGCTTGCTAGTATATTAGTTAGTTTTTATTTAGGTTAAAAGATTCCCAATTTATATTACTCAATGATATTCAGATAACATAACTGAATGATTCCTGAGATATATTAGTCACTTGGGCTGCAGTATGTTTTGATATACGCAACAGAACTTATGTAACATGCATTATTCATAAGTAAAAGCAGAAATTACATAACAAGTATTCTTCACAAATAATAGCAGAACTTCTAAAACAACTAAACATTTACTTAACTTCATTTAGAAATATATTCTGAAAAAGACAAGATCAATAAAAATGAAAAATGACGGGAAAGCTAAACGATATTTTTATTTATTTAATCAGATTATGACCCAAGCATTGTCTTTACTATTTGAAAATTTAATCATTTTACGATTAAAAAGAATTCCTGCGAGGATTTGCATCATAATCGTCTACTAATATCATAGATTCTGTAGAGAGGGAGAAAAACGACCCTCCAGATTTCTGCCTTAGTTTTGGAATTTAGTCGGCAATATTTGAAGCGATAATCAAGAATGATATTTTATTCTAGAAAACGACGATATGTGAATAAATATAACTGAAGTGTAAATTTACTATTCGAGGCAATATTTTCTTAAAATATGTGCTGAAATTTTTTCTAAAAATAGTTTAGTAATCAAAAGAAAAAAAACAACAAAAAACAAGTCGTCTTTCCGAGAGTTGCATATTTGCTATGCGGAAAGAATATATATACAAAAATACATCATTTTTGAAAAGATATGCAGATAAGTCATCTTGTTGTTTTAATACCTGGCGTCGAAATATATCACATGGCATGATCAATGCAATTAGGATGATAATGCCAAAAAAAAATATGTACTTCAAAATTTGTGAGTAGAATGTTGAAGCAAATGTCGACAAGAAGAAACCACACGAAAAGTTTTTTTTAATATTAAATGCTCACTATTCAGTAAACAAGTGTCGTTTTAATTGTCTTTGAGCTATAACAATTTTTCGAATTGAATATGTACAAACCGACGCAGCAAAATAAGTAAAACTAGAGGCATTTATGGTTATTTAAAATAACAGAAATAACCACACGGCTTCAATAAATGTTACGGACACAACGATATTGTAAAATCTGAAACTAGCAGAAGAGGTTTACTCATTCCATGAGAGGGGTTACCAACATCTACGACGTCAGTATTGGAAGGAGCCATAATAGCTAATGCGTATTTAATGGTAAAAAACAAAAATGCAATTGATCAGACTCATGAAAATTGGTCAAGTATTTTAACAATTTATATAAATTATTCAGAAAATTCTGCTTATAGTTATATTTAGCTAATTGGAAATTTTTTTAATTATAATTGGTAAACAATTTGGTTTTTTAATATAGTGTCTTAGATTTATGAATTCCCTAATTGTATAGCTTTTTCTGATTTCTTATAAGATGATGCTTCCTGTTTTGGTTATATATTGTTTTCTTGATTAAATTAAGAATCCATGGACTATGAATTAAAATTCTACATATTTGTAGAGTTATAACTTCTGTGAATGATTTGTTTCAGTAGTAAATAAAAGTAGCATAAGTCGATGCATGATCTGATGTTGAATATCAAAGTGGAATTGTTAAAATAATATCGAAGTATTATTTCTATTATATATTTTCGTACATTCTGTATATAAAGTAAAAATATTCATCTCTGGACTGTTTTTATTATTTAAATAAATCCGCACGCTAAATCTTCAAAGATTGTAAGAAAATAATTATTAAACTCAGCTTAAACAAAGGATATAAACCATTAGCGAGAATACAGAGTCAATGATTAGAAATCAGGTTTCGGTCAAATTTTGAATTTTTTTCCTCCTTCACTTTAAAATTTCCTAGCCATTTTTACGGCTTTAAAATTTCCTATCCATTTTTACGGCTTTAAAGATTCCTATCCGTTTTAGTAGTACCCTATTAGTAAATACATTTTATATTTTTTCGTATTTTATGGAAACATTACTCATTAATGATACTCTTGTGAAAACCTTAATTACCTCTGCACACTGAATGCAATTATATAAAATACATGAAAAAATGTATCAACAAAGTAATGGTAGAATAATTATGACTCGAACAAATTTATTTAAGATCTTCATGCTATCCCTTTCAGAATTTTTGTTGCCATTTCCAGAAAAGAGAAATAATGCTGAATCAATAAGATCAATAATAATGAATCAATAAGATCAATAAGAAAGCTGAATCAATAAGATCCATGTAGAATCTAATTTCAGAATTTTTTTCAGAAGAAAAAAAAATCATTATCAATTAAATATGCTTAAATTTTGCAGATATTCAAAATGTTGCATTTAGGATTTAAAAAATGTTGCAGCTTCTTCAAAGTTGTTTGTAATATTCTAACATCACTTTTAGAATCTTGTAGAGTAAAAAAGTCCATTGAAGTTGGTTTTCAGCCATATTTAAATGGGCACTAATTGTGAGCATTTGGATAAATCATTATTCAACCTTTTTTTAAGAACATAGTGATAGGCTTCACATTAATGAAGTTTCATGAGGAAGTAATAAAGAATTTCAATTAAAAATCCGTATAAACTAAAGCAGTAAACAAATATTTGATTTAAAGAAATACTCCGTAAGATATATTAAAATATTTAAAATAGTATGTGGTATCTTTTCAATCTTATTTTATCTCTCGTTGTTAGTTTTACTGTAGCCATTTAAAACCCTTTATACCACTGCTTTCTCATTACTTTTTAAATGGTTGTTTGTATATGGTAAAGCAATACTCTTTGTAGGCAATATTTCAATTTCAATTAAAAATAATGCCTATCGAAAATAATGCCATGCTTTATCGTACATGGATACGATTATCAAATTATACACCACAAGATTATTTGTTTTTTAAGTCAGCAACATTCGTCTAAAAGGTCGACATTTTTTACACCTCGTTCCTCAGCCTCCCCCCCCCCAAAAAAAAATAAATAAAAGGAGATGCTTGCCACTTCTCTGAGATTCTGGCGGAGAGCTTTTATGTCGTTTAACGTAACATTTATTTATTCAAAACTTTCTAAAAGAATTTTAGAGGTAAATAAGTTACATGGGGAGATTTACTAATTCATCTCATCTATTTATTGCAAAAGCTGAAATTTCCTTCATAATATGGGATAAATTTGAAAAATTAAATTCAATGTATTTCTACCGAGAATTGCTCCTTTTATGGTACTTTTATATGATAACGGCTGTTAAATACGTATCTAACAAGAACTAATTGAACATATCTTCAACACATAGTTATGAGTAAAACGTTTATTTATTTATTTTTATTTTTATTTATTTATTTATTTATTTGGATAAGGGAAATTTCAAGGATTGTATGTTTTATTTAATAGATCATATCATTCTCGGGAGTAAATAATCAGAGTAGATTTGCATCACAAAATTATTCCGTTATCTCGAATAAATATTCTATTTTTTTAATTGAGCAGCATCGAATTATATAATTCCATAAAAATTGACTATGATAAGGTTTTATGCTCATTTTTCAATTAAGTAAAATAATAAAAATAAATTAATCTGAATTTTAAAACATTAAAATGCACAATTCGCTTTTAATGAAAAAATGTGTAATTTATTTCTTTCTTATTTAACTCTTAAATTGAATATAAAATTATTTTTAGCTTTTTCTCATTCATATCAATTATCATAAGTTTTCAGCCATCAAAATGGAATTTCACAAAATGAAAAAAATATTTTTTTTTCTTAATTAATTTCAAAGTATACATCTATTATTCATTATTTCCTAGTAAATTGATACAACTTTGTAAAATAATGTGCAATATTAAACTTCAGGAGATGTATTTAATTTTTATTAGTTTCAAAATCGATTTTTCTTAATCAGAATCATGATATCCTGTTTAGAAACAGTTTAGATATCTTAAAAAAGGCATTTTATTTTATTCTTTTTTTGGAGATGTTTTATCAGTATTCTTTTAAATTTTTTAATTGCTTTACCTGACAGAAAAATGCAACTTCTTATACATATAGTGTTGATAAGTTCTACCATTTGATTCATAGTAAATTAGCAAATTTGTTTCGTTTACTTTGTCAATATTTGCGGTTTCACCACATTCTCATCCTAAGATAAACTGTAATATTACTTTAACAGACTTCTCAAATATAAAGTTTTTGATGATTAATTTTATTTCCCCCGAATATATTATTGTTTCTTTTATCGATTTCATCATAATTAAAATTCCCTCTTTATTGCAGAAGTAAGCATACTGAAAGTGCCCAGTAATCTAAAAATAATTTATCCACCTGAGAGTTAAAAAAAGTCGCAGCAGTGTTTAACAAGTTGGGTATTTTTATCGTCAAAAGTAAAGGTTAAACTTGGAAAAATTAGCAAAATATTTACATAACTTTGAAGGTAAAAATCCAAATATAGCATACATTTTAGTAAATAGAACAAAAATAATGGTAATTCTGCCTACACAATTCAATAAAACAGCAATTAAAAGGTATAAAGAAAGTTATTATACATTTAAATTAAAATTGAAATAATGTTTTACTTTGAAAATGCCACAAACACATACTCACGTCTATATTAACATGATTTACTTTGGTCACAAATTCAAATTTCTAACATCAGGAAAAGCAGGTTATAAAAATTGAAAATAGAATATAAATTATTTAATGGAAATTTTCATATTTAGTTGCAATCAATAAAACTGACGATCAAAAAAATTTACAAAAAGATTAAAATTATTTGAGCCTAATTAGATTGACTACGGCCAGAAAGGATTTTATATTAATTAATTTTATATATTTGTATACAGTATGCCCCATTAAAAGAAATTATTCTATTGAAAATAAAAAAGTCCGGAAAAGTAATATTTTTCAAACAAATCTGTAACATAACTTTCTTGCACAGTCAGTCTCATAGGAAAAAAAAAAAAGGTTTACAGATATATAAATGTATTCTAAATGAATACTAAGACGATGACCATCCGAGCTTGACTGCAAACTTTGCGACCATTTGGAAACAAAAACGAAGGTTCTCGAATATATAAGAATTTTAAAACTATTTCTATTACGACTCGAGATCCAGAATTTCATCTAGAATATTCGTTTCTCAGTCACGGAAACTATAGAAAAGGGAGAGAGCTAAAATGGAAAAATCTAGAGAATTCTTTCTCTGAAATATTGATCGAACAGCGAGATCTCCTCCATTTGCTTTACACTGATTATTGTTGATTTAGCAATTTGCAGAATGCTAATGTATTTATGATTTCTGCTGCAAGTATTGCTTTGTGTGCACTTTCGATGTGTTTTACTACGTGTTTTTTATGTTTTCTCGGGGAAAAAAGCATCGTTATCCGTTATCGAGATCTTGGACATTTCATCGTGCATGCGCTAGGTGGTTTTCCATTGAAGTATATACATCGCTTTTTCAGCTTCTATCTGAACATATACGTTTATAGACAAACATTCTCTCATTATTTTCATTATTAACTATAATACATGTAAAACTCAATAAAACTTCAAAATACATGAATGCGATAAAAAGAATTCTTTAAAAATAGGATGAATTAATTGTGAATAAGAAATTAGAAAGCCTCTTTTAAAAGCTTTGTTTTTCATTTTGAAGAATTCTTAGGTATAAATAATTTTTATTTAGAAGCATATCAATGTGTCTCCATGTAGAATAAAAGTTGGAAAGGATTTGCTACAATAAGTAAGACTGCATTAAAGGCCTATTTTCAAAGTGTCGTACTCTAAAATCAGACACATTTCTTTCGGAGATTGGTTGAGACTTGGAAATGAAGGCACTTTGTTTGATATAATAAACCTTTAATTAATAAATGTTTTGGTAATCGAGATATTGGAATAAGGGGTAACTGTTCTTACTCAGCATTACAAAATAATTCTCTGAAATAAGAAAACAAATGACTCTAGCTGCAAGTTTTGAAATTTTGAATTATATATGGAATTTAAAGAGTTAGAACTGTTTTAAACTACGTATTCTTATCTTTAAGAAAATTTTTTAACTAAACATTTTGTCTTCATAAACCGTACGTATTCGGCCAATTGTTTTTAGATTTTGACACAATAAATCAAATATATAGCTATACAGAGTAAGGAACCCGAATATCAGATTAATTATTTACTATTTATAATGTTTTACAATGAACACAAGCAAAGCTTAGTTCTAACGAGTTCTGCTCTCTTCTGTCTAATTCCATTTTCGCAGTTTATTCCACATGAAACTTTTCTATGACTTGACAAAGTCCATCTTAGCGCAAACAGTTGAGCTATTCTTAAGTTTTTTCGAGAATTTTATCATTGTTTTACCCCTTTGTCTCTGTAGTTAATTAAAGCTTTTTGTTAATACATCTTTTTGTATACCCTGGTTCTTTTCTCTTCTTCGTCCCGCCCTTTTTGTTACTTTAAATCAAGCTTAAGTAATGAAAAAAATACCAAATCCATGATCCAAAGCATTTTAATTAGGAAAAGTGCGGGTACTTTTTTCGAGGAGAAAGGGGAATTGTTAGTCTTTTTTTAATGTTTTTCTTCAGTTAAATAAGGGTGTTTAATCTGAAATTCGTCAGACTTTATTTCAATAAGAATAAGAACATGATTATTCATTTTAAATTTAATTTCCGACAGTGCGTCTGAAAAGAAAATCTTAAAGAGTGTCGTCATTTTATTTGATGCCATAATATATTATAATAATAGCATTTATTTATCAGAGGTTACATATTTTATTCTTTAAATCTTGAGCATGTTTTTGTGTGAATGATAAAGGTAAGTTATTTTATGATTATTTCTAGGAAAGTTTTATTCGTGGTTAGGAACTGAACTAAACTAATTAGTAAAAATAGAACTTTTGTTGCATGTGCACAATTCCTATAGGAAATAAAGGGCGCATTATTTAGTTTTCAATAAACATATTAATCCACCATATCATTACTATGCTTGAAATAAGCACGAAAACAAGTACCTCTGAATTTATAGAAGATTTATTAAAACAATACACTTAAAATCTACCTTTTTTATTTAGATTTTACTATAGTAAATATCGGATATCAAGGAATTCGGTTATATTAAAATATTTAAATTCATATTCATAGTTCATTCTTTCACAAAAAAGGAAAGAACAAGCATTTTATGAACTTCGGTTGGATGGATAAAATTTAAGTATATAATAACTACTTCAAATATTTTTCACCAATAAAAGAAATGAACTTCGGAGCCTTATTTAAAAGTTAATTTCTTTTTAAAATATCATTAAACCAATTGAACGCATTAAATTTCCTGAGTCGCATCAACAGGTTTCTCTTCGAAGGCAATTTATATTCCTTGTAAAGAAAAGATCTGCCTCATCCACCCAAAATGTCCCTAGAAGATACCTACTATCTTCATCATATATTATAAAGATAAGATTCACAAAGTTACAAAAAATATCTGAAATTTTTTAACCATATAATTTTATGGAACTTGGACATTGCTTCCGTTTAGGATTTCGCCGGAAAACTTGAATTGCCTCGGCAGCACTTTTCAGTGTTAGATAAATAGATTTATCAGTTTACCTCTTTGTTTCCCTGTAAGTTCGAACATCTAATTGAAATAAAAATCTTTACAAACTGCTTGTTAAATCGTACTTTACAGATGATAGGTACTCCTTGTGAATTATGCAAAGGGCGTCGATGCACGTCCTCTCTTTGTTATCATTTGTCCTTTAAAATAATTTTCTTTGTACATTATTTAGGCCGACAATTTTCGACATACATGTATCGGTCCAACTTCATTCAGGATTTTTAAAGCGATTATCCATTTCAGTAGGAAGGAAATGGGTGATCAATTTCTGTAGGAAGGTTGTGCCACAAGTCAATTTCGAAATATTTTCTCTGTAACTCTAATCGCTAGAACTATACTATTTTAAACTATTTTGGTTTCCAGCACGTACATTCAAATAAAAATATTTGAAATTTCTTTTCGATTTATTGAGTACACAGGCCACTAGGCTCATATATTTTGGGAGTTATATATAAAAAGCAATATGTCATCGCGATATATTATAAAAAGCAATATGTCATCGCGATATATTATAAAAAGCAATATGTCATCGTAACTTGTCACAACGAACATAATAAACATGCTTTTCTATTAATTAACTGTATTATTCAATGAATCAACTTATTTAATTTCTTGTCTTGAATATATCATAAGTATCTAATTTTTATTTATGTTATTAGATGTAATATTAATTCATTTAACCTCCTCATATTTTTCAAGTTTTAAGTCCTTACATGTGGAGAGACTGCTAATTACTATACTATGCTAATTAAATTGCTATGCTAATTTCTCTGACAAACACTATTTTATTTGATAACTGTAAATAAATTTGATTCTCAGATTGTTGCATCTTTAGTTCTGTGCTTCATCTTTCCAAACTATGATATTATACGATGAATTAATACTGAGAATTTGAGAAAAAAATTGTTATTTAATATTGTATGTAATATTTCAAATGTTTCTTTCGATTCTAAAATCGACAATTCAATGTTTTCCTCTCGACTTCCGTAAAAGAATACGCGTTACAACATATATTCCAAAATAATTCTGTATTAACAAAATGCAAACAGATGTTTCCGAATAACATCATTAAATATGTTCTGAATGAATAACATTTATCTAAATCATTGCCTTTGTTGTTCTTTGAAACTTCGTCACATTTTGGCGATGTTTAGGAAACTATAAACTGGAAAGAGCGATTTTTACACCTTTTCAAATCATTTGATGAATGATGCTGTTTTATTTCCAATATAATTTCTCCACTGTATTTTTAAAAAAATTCGATTTTAATTATAACATTAATAATAAACGCGCAAATCAATGTACATAATCTTTTATTTAAGTGGACTTGTGAATAAACATTTGTAAATAATTCAGTCTAAGGGAACTAAAATAATCTTCATTAATATGGCAATATTTTCTTTTATTTTCGTTTCATAGTAAAAAGAAATGTGTCTTTTTCCTTCGGTGGTTTAGTTCAAAATTTCATATTTAGTTACAAACCTCATATCTGCCTGTCTGTTTAATATATATTTATCGTCAAATTTTTTATATCTGTTTTTCCATTTTTAAATTATCATGTGCATACAAACATAGACAGACAAATAGTTTTCTTTCTGACAGAATTGGTCAAAACTTTGATACAAATCTTCACTTTTTATATGATGACAACATTTTCCATCTAGCTCTATGCTTTTCTTAGTTATTGTATTTTTTAAAATAGAGGAAGTCAAATTTTTGAAAACTAATTTTAGAGTTCAAAAACATGGAGATTCATCCAACTCCAGAAACTGACTACTTTCTGTTCCTATACTGCTTCTACGACAAAAAAAAATAATAAAAGTATGGCTCGATATTAAATACACGAACTTGTCCCTCGTTGGGATAAAATATAGATATTAACATTTGTATATAGTGGAATGAATTGAAAAATAGACAGAAATATTTATAAAGTTCCATTTAAAATTTAGCGATCCTTGGTTGTCACCGAAGCAGTAACTTTCAATAATTCATGAACTTAATGCGATATGCTCAGTTTTTTTATTTTGCAAGTATGGTCAAAATTGATTCTGGCCATTCCCCTCCAAGAAATCAGGAAGTACGTCTCTGAAGTTCTAGTTAGTGACAGTAGCGATCGCATATATCTTAGTTCTCGAAATTCGTGCGATGAAGAAAAATTAGAATAGGCAATTAAATTGTCTGTATGACTGATAGTATTTCGATGAGGAAAATTTTCAATTGGTGTTTGATATTTCCAAATGCTCACGAAGTTGTTCAGTCATATCAATGAGGAAGTGAAAATGAACTTTTCTGGCAGAACTGTCTGGATTAGGATATTTTACGGTCTTATAGATTTTTTAATAATACCCATAACTAATATATTCTTCATGTCATTCTATAAAAATATTTTTTCTTGTAGATGGAATTTAATAATACACGGCCCATATTACTATTATATATTATATGGCTTCCTCGGCAAGTATTTATACATTATACGACTTCCTTCGCATACATAACAGTCAGTTCTAGAATACGCCATCTTCTTAAATCCTTTCAGTAAAACCTTATATTTATATTCATGATAACAGTAAGTGGAAGTTCTCTGAGGTATCAGAAGAGTTTCACAGTGAATACTAAATAGATTTCAGAATAACCTAATTTCTTGCAAATGTTTCTGACTAAATACAATCTGCCAAAACCAGGCAGGAAAAAACAGTGGGAATTGTTATTCACTCTCGTAAGTGTTGTTCAAAATTTGCCGATTCTCAAGTATTGAAAAATGCTTTGATCACTGAAAATCTAAACAACCTAAAATCGCATTTTTAGTAATCATACCAACAACGATTTACAAGAGAAAAAAAGAACTCTTATGCATGATATTAAGATGTCAATAGTTAAAAACCAACCAATACATTACAGTTGAAGAGAAGCAGGTACGTATCAAACTTTATTTCAGTTTGAATAAAAATTCAAAGGTCAGTCACTTCCCTTGAGTTTTCAAAATAATATTCAAAAACAAAAACAATTAATCACTCGAAACATACTTTTCGATATTTTTTTTGGTAAATGATTGTTTTTGCTATGTTTGTAATTTAAGTAAAGACTTTTATAACATTCATAAAAAAGCCGCCATAGACGCAAATCAATTTTAGGAAATTCAATGTTTGTTTATGTTTAGTTAATCGTCGGAACAAAGACATTGATTTCGATTTCTGTCTTTTTAGGGAAGTGAGTGTCCTACCATGAACAGACGTATGCATTACCAAGGTAAGTACAACTTATTAATATAAAGTAATACTAAAAATATCCGATGACAAGCGCAAACTACAGGTATGGCTGTTAAATACAATGCATATTTATTTAAACATAAGTTAGAATTATGAAACTAACATATATAATTTCACTACTAAAAATTAATTTTTCGAAGTTTTTTAAGAAAAAATATTTTAAAAAATAGTCCTGTGAATAATTTAAAAATATTAATAAATGAATGATTTTTTTTTATTTATTATAATATCCATTAAAGGAATACACACAAAAATATTCAATAAATATTGTTAAATATTAACTTTTTTTCACGTAGCTTTGTGTTTTGTTACTTATAGTTCTTGTGATTAATCGCAATCAGTGAAAAAAAAAATTGGGAATTTTTCTATTTTCAAATATCAAAAATTTTATTCTGTACTAGACTTTTTAAACATAATTTTTAAAAATTTTGTAATTTTTATAATGTTATATGGAAAAATCTTTTAATGTTGTTCTTTATCATTAAATATTAAAATAACATTTTTTTGATGTTACGTTCTTACAAGAAAAGAAAAAAAAAATAATTTTAGTGGTTTTTTCTCATAACGTCTTGCATTTAATAGTTTAATTCTTGGTTATAGAATAGCTTATATTTTGGTACGATCTAAAAATCTGTAGAAGTAGCTTGTAAGCAAATTTGGTATTCTATATTACTAACAAATGGGGGAAAATCCCAAAAAATTCCTTCCTCATCAAAATTCGAGCCAACACCTTTAGTACGCTAAATATTTCTGTTCCTCCAAGTTTGATATTTCGAATATTATTCGAGTATATCTTCTTTATGCACCAGATAAGACTTGATTTATGAATTTGCTTACGTAGCATTTTGACGCATTCAAATTATTAACATTTTTTTTTTAATAAAGTTGAAACCTTTCTTCAAAATGTAATTTGCAACACGTTGTCCTTAAAGATAATTAAGAGGTAAAACTTGTGTAAGATAGGAGAAATAAAACTATTAAAATTATAATTTTTATGCATTGAACTTCATAATAAAAGTATAAAAATGATTACGGTTTCGTTTCAACCATATATTTATTTCTTAAACTATATGCATTTACTACTAGCTAATTATTTAGATTAAAAAGAGAAGAAAAAGAAGATCTTTGTATAGAATAGCCAAAAAATATTTGTCGTGGATCCTTCAAAGATTACTGCACGAATTTTTTATCCTATTTCAAATATGTGTTCCATAAATCTTTTTGATCTGAATAGAATAGAATCAATTATACTTCTAGTAGTTTCAGAAAAATTCAGTGTTAATTCTACAAAACTTCTCAAATATTTCTTTTTATTACAGTCGACGTTCTTTATCAAAAATTGTTATGGTTATTCCTTTTGTATTTCTTCTTTGTTCGTGAATGTACTAAAATACTAGAAAAAAGCTACAAGATTAAAAAAAAAAAAATATCTTAAAATGGATAAAAATTTCTTGTATGAAGTTTGACATTGGTTTGACCTGATGTTAAAATCTTCAAAACTATTATTGGCTTAAAATATATTGAATTATCAAAAGTTCACTTATTGGACAGATAATTTGGCATTCATTTTATTTAAGCCTGCAAATGCTACCATTGAATTTAAACTAATTTGTTCAATGTCAACGACTAGTTAATTAGTTTTCTAAAACAAAGATTGAACCCTCGATTTATATCAAAGTTAAAATATATTGAATATAATGATGCTACATACAAGTTATCTGAAAAACCATCTCTAATTGATGCAAGGTGGATTTTCTACTGATAGCTGCAAAACAGCAAAATTGTATTTTGTCTTCACAGTAGTTTTTATTTTTTAAAAGGGCTATGCAGCTTTGCTGAAAAGGCCAAAAAATCTATTTTGGCATTTCAAAACGTATTAAAAAACTCTAATTTCAAATGATTAAGTAATTAGTAAATTTACTCTTTGAGGGAAAATAAGTTAGGTTTTGCAGAAGTCTCCTAAAAATACTTGCCAAACATTTTCGAAAGCCAGAAAAACTTTTGGAAGTTATCGATCTAACCAAAACTAAATCAGGCTCAAACGATAGTATAAAGTTATAATATAATATAAAGATATATATAAAAATGATAGTATAAAGTTATAATATAAAGTTATAATATAATATAAAGATATATATAAAAACGATAGTATAAAGTTATAATATAATATAAAGATATATATAAAAATGATAGTATAAAGTTATTCTACAGATATTTTATGACTTTGCTAGTGCGGATATGATATTTCTCTGAAAATAGCCTTCTTTTATTTATATATTTTTCATTATTTTTTTTAAATTTATCAATGCATCGTTAGGAATTAATATTGTTATATACATATATAAAAAATAATGGTTATATATATATATATATATATATATATATATATATATAACCAGTATTGGTTTCATTTCATACTTAAATTTCTTCACTGTATATTATATAATTATAATGTATAATTATAAAGCATTAAACACAGACCGTACAAAAACAGAAATTATTTATTAACAAAACATTGAAAAAATGGTAAGGGGACTGTAGGTGATCTTGATCAATTTATGAATATACAAAAACAAATTTATTTGTGTGAACGGAAAAAAATCAATGACCGCTGATTATACATCATAATAGTTCTTCTGGTAGTTTTGCTTGTACAACGCACATGAAATGAATTCACCAAAAGAAGGTTATTTGTAGTAGAATTGGGAAGGAAAGAGAGCTTTAACCACTAAATGAAGAATCGTATAATATAATCGAAAGATCACAAGGTAAAAGATAATATTTATCTCCAAATAACAATTCAGTAATAAATATTTCAGATTGTGTTCGTCAAGCGATGACAATAAATGATATATATTGTGCAAAATCATAAAGAGACATACTTGCAAGTACCGTGTAGCATATGTTTGTCTAACTAGAAAATGTAAAGAAGGGAATACTTACAAAATTATCTAATTTTTGTAAATGTCTAATCTTTATATTTAGATATTTATTATTTTTCAATTATAACCAATTTATTTTGCTAAAACAACTCTTATTTTTCTCTAAGCGTAGTATTTTATTGAAAACATGAACAACATATATATATATATTCCTGAATTTAGTATTTTATTTTCAAGTGACATTGACCAGAAGACTGCATTTGCATAGTAAATGCAAACAGAACAATAGGATTTAAATAATAAGAATTCGTCCAATTATCAAAAGGCTATCCGGAAGGATAATACATTCTTGAGCTTTGTATAGCATTTTACTCATAGATATATTGATATAAAAATAACATTGTTACATTTCAATACATTAAACCTGAATAAATGAAGGTAATAAATGCAGACATCTGCCTTTCGAAAAATGATCATTGCATTTCAAAAGATAAACAAAAGATGTGTTACCAATGTAACACATCTTTTTAACTTTTAACTTTACCCAATGTAATGAGTTAAATAACTTTAATTCATTTTTATCTTTTAACAAAGCGATGTGATTCATAAAATTTTCAGTCTAAACGACAAATTTAAATCGGCCTTTGTATGCGTATACTAAGCGACTGAAATATTCGACAAGCCTCTTTCTAACTCCATCTCCTTTGGTAGATTTTAGCTAGTTTTCTCCTCTTCGTGAATTGCAGAGTGTTATGTAATATTTCTGAAATTTGTTAGCTGTTACTGACAACACCCAGATTTTTTTGAGACGTTTCCAAACTTTCATATGATTCTTCAACATGTTTGGTAGATACTTATTGTTAAACCATTCAAATGGATTGGGTATGAAAGAAATATAACTGCTTAAAATGAGTTGAGGCTGAAAGTAGCGATCGGAACTCAAAAGCGTGTCTAGAAAACTGGAAATGAGCTGTGATTTTTTTACTGAGGCATCCAAGGTTTTCTAGGATAATATGCCACAAACCATGGTTCCTCAGTCGCGAACTAGAAGAGATGATATTAATCAAAAATTATTCGAAACAAGAAAGGGGATTCATTGAATTAAGCAACTTTTTTTTTTAATTTGGAAGGACACACTTTCGATGACCATAGCAGCAACAACAACAAATCGATAGTCACTTCATTAATTTCTGGCTGTGAGATTTTATTCATAGTACAGTTTTTGATTGTAAATCTATGCACTTGTTTGTGTTACATGGGGAAATCAAACCATACTGAAATAAAATTTCTGGTATTGTTTGCTTTGCTGTTGATCTGGCGCATATGGCTGATTTTTATCATTTTCAATAGTCAGGATTTTTGTTATTTTGACAGTTTTTATACTTAACTGACACTGAAATATTCTTCTCTAAAATACTTTTAAAAATGCAGTTTAGAAGGTATTGAAACCGAAAATTCTGTAAGTTAGTAAAGTTCATCTCATTCCTTTTTGCTATAGGATATAGGAATGAGAGCTTTGTGTATGGTAGTTGATTTTCGCTTTTTCAATGTGTAAAATAATGGTGAGGGATAGGCTTTCTTCATACCAAGCACGGGATATACCTCCTACCGGAAAGGTTGTACCTTTCCCAGTGATGATTATTAGGACTTAACCTTGATTCCTGCCAGAGTTCTTCACGACGATGTGGAGCATTCAATTTGTCCTGAATTCTTCAGAAGGTTGAGGGTAGCGTCAGTTTTCAATCAAAATGAAAGAGTAAACTTTTCTTGGCAAGATAAGAATGTTTAGTTCGAGAAGAACTGATTCGCTCATCAAATTCGCTATGAGACTAGTTTTTGTAAAAATATATTAAAGTATCTCCATTATTTTGGCCTCTAAAAGTATTGTAACATTTATAGTCAACACATTAAATACCTTTAAAAAAATTTTTTTTTTCAATTTTTTTATCTATTCTAAAATCATGCTCAATTTATTTGAGGGGGAAATGAGAGTATCATGTATCAATAATACATATAACGGTATATTAGTATTGAAACTAACTGAGTTGCAGATAAGTGAAGAGTTAAATGGAAAAGTTATATATATATATATATATATATATCAAGTCTGTTACAAAGATCATCTGGATCTGCTACGTTGATCAAACTACTGTGTTAAAAAAAATATTATATTCCATGTTTGTTAACAATTAAGCGTTTAAAAATAGTTCCAAATATATTTTGTATTATTTTCCTCACAGTATATCAACTTTTGTATTAGTGGTGAAAAACTATTCGATTTAAAGCGGTAGAATCAAAGTTCTTATTTAAAAATTCAAAAATAAAAATTTATTCGCTATTAATTAATTTATATATTGTTGAAAGAAATAATATTTTAACTTTATTCTTTACCATATTTGATACGCTGACACTTGATTCTTTCTTGCAGCAAACGTCCAAGATCATCAGAAAGGACCTTGATAGAAATCCCCAAGTCTCTCCGGAGGTAACCATCACGAAAAAGGGTCAAGTCGTTCACTTTAGAGCGGATGAGTCCCCCCTCCCCTTCCCCTTTCATCATCATTATTCTAGTCAACAGCAGGACCATAACATATTTAGCACACCTTTCCCCATCATCAACATTTCAACTCAACCCAAGTCCTTCCAGTCGATGTTTGTCTTCCTTCGTGTGTTTTGTGGTGCTGAAGTTCCTCTCACTACGCACCTTATTTCTTGATGGTCATAAATTTGTGTCAAAACATTATCAAAAAGGCTCTCTGATGGAACAAAACATTTGAACCATGTTTCGACACGATTTGAGTAGTATCTTCTAAAGTTGCTATTGATACACAAAATCTCAAGGGTTGTATTAATTAACCGTCCTTGAATCCAGATGAAATCACAGATTTTCAAATTTCCTGAAAGGTGAGAATTCCAATATAAATTCGTATAATTGTTTTCCAATGCAAAATGATTGCTGGTTTCTGTCTTTAAGTACAACATTAAAAAAGGAATTTATCTCTGATAAGTGGTCTTATGTATGCAGTCTCCTTTTATGGATTTTTTCGAAGGAAATGATGAAAATAGTAATCTTCCTCAAGTTTTTATTACATGTCTTCTTGTAAAGAATACATTGAATTATAGGTGAATTGAACTGCTATTTGAAAGCAATTTGGCACCCAGTAAATAAAAAAATAAGCAATAAATAATAAAACCTATTAAATGCAAAGACTGATTAGAATGCCAATGTCAAAATAATAAATTCAAACTTATACTATCAAGAAAATTATTGTTTTTAAAATTGAATTGACTTTCACTTTTTAAAGTTATATATAAAATTAATTCATTTTAGAAGGTAATAACTCTCTTTATAGATCATTCAGTAAAATATCAAAAATACAAATAACACAAACCCTTGAATATTATCTACTTAAAATTGTACTCGCAATTTTTATCATAATTTTCTTGCTATGAAACTTCTATTAGATAAAAATTATGTCAATTAGAAATAATTCTGCTGAAAACAGACTTTTGACAAAAATAAGTGGTAAATTCCTTGTCCCCATTAGATAATTTGAATTATGGAGCAAGAATTGACTTCCAATAAAATAATAGCACCACAAAATTGGTAATACTTTGGTAAAAACTATAAGTGAAAAAATAAATATATTATTTCATTCATGTTACTATTTATATTAGAAGCTCTCTCTTTGTTCTATTACTAGCATTTCATTTATTTCAAATATTTAGTTTTACTAGAGAATAGCATTGTACATAAAATAAAAAAAAGCTTCTCTTCGATTCCAATTCTTCAATTTAAATCAATTATCGTTATATTTTATATGAATATTTCTTATATTAATGCAAAGTGGGTGTCTGTAGAGATTACACCAAAGAATTGAAGAATAATTAAATGCTACTGTATATTTACTATGATACATGATGTACACTGGATAATTTTTCTTAATAAATCTTGAGATTCTGTAATGCATTATATTAGAGAATTATAGATTCTATCACAGACCGTGTAGATTAAAACAAATTAAAGAAAAATAATTAAACATTCTGGAGGATAGTTTAATTTTTTCACATATAATACTATATGCAAAAACATAGTTTTCAACTTATTTTTTCATAGAAATAGAGCTTATTTTTAAAACAGATAACTTATTTTTTCAAAGAAATACAATTTAAAAATATTGCTTACTACTGAGTTAATATCATTTAAAAATAAATGATTTAAAATACAAATTTTTGCATCTTTTAACAATCAGTGGCTTAAATTCAAAGCATTTAAAATAACTATGTTTTTTAATGCCTTTTACTGGGGTAATCGCTTAATAAGTTTCGTTTATCAGTTTTTATGATATTTTTACGTCTAGATTTCAGATATTTACTATTCAATGAAATCTATTCTATGCTAAAAAGGTAAATGAAAGATTTTTCTGTATGCATCTATAATGAATTGGAAAAGCCGCTTAACAAAATGTCAGCTTTAATATTATTTATAAAAATACATCCCACAGATTCTCACTTCGGGAGAGCTATGGAGAAGCATTGAATAAATATTAATTTTTTAAAGTAAATTTTCTGCTTTCTGAAATAATTTTCTCACAAATATTTCTTTTTTTATCAATCTACGAGTAACTGTAACATATTCTAAAGAAGATTGGCTCTCCACGACTCTAAAATGTCAAATTGAGTGCTTTCATCTGTGGGTAATTTACCATGGCTGGAGCAAGAGCTATGAAAGACTAAATACAGATGAAGAATCCCAAACTCTAATTCCTATTGCAGCGACTGAATGATTCGGCAGTAATCGAAAATTATGTAGCGTTCACCTAAAGTAGCAATATTCTAATTAAAGCCATGAGCCAGCAATTTACCGACAAAGGGCATATTTTATTACAAGATAAGATTGAGATCACTTGGAACGAAGCGTGTCACCACTCTAAATAATTGGAAGGGACAGTCCTATGATGTGATGAAAAGGATACTAAATGGGCAGTTGACACGAGAATTATAGATTTCTCTATTAAATTTGGGTCCAATAACAGATGGAATCAGTATAGTAATATTTACTAAAGTAAAACGATGAGAATTGTCTTTTCTTTCTCAATGGAATTCCTCTCTTATCCATTTTATTTCAGATATTATATTTGATGCTTTCTCCAAATCTGCTCTTTAAGACTGAACTCTAAAATAAGCGCAGGTTAAGAAAACGATAATGCTTAGTAATTTCAGAAGAGGCTTTTTCCTTATTGTCTCTTCCAGTAAAGAAATTAAGAAATGTGTGTGATACTAAAATATTCTCATTTTTATTTGATAATTTATAAATGACTTCGCGAGCTGAAAATGTATAAATATTTTGGCCCGCTTAATTTGTCTACTTTTTTATATTAACTTAGTTTTCCAAAATGAGTTTGAAAGTTTATTAAATCAAGCAAAGGGAATCTATATAAATTTCATTTCTCCTGTTTCAGGAACACTACATATTATAAAAAGGTTTAAGAAGAAAATACTCTAGATCATAATATTTTAGAATATATTCTATTTGAAATGTTGCATTATGTATTTAATCTGTAAATATTTTTTAGATGCATAATTAATAAAATCTAATTTTCGCTGCTATTTCAGGAAAAAAAAACCTGTTTCACGCCTTGAAACATTAGATTTTTTGATATGCTCTAGTATTCTATTAAACTAGCCCTTGATGAAAGTGTTAAAGATTTTGTTTAGAGGGGGAATGGGAAGGCGTCACTATACTGCTATGTGACCTGAGCCAACCTTAATGTCATTCTCGATCACACCATCGAAGCATTTCCTCCTGGATATTTGAAGGAATCGGTTTAAAAAAAACGACGCTCAAAGTCTGTCTTCTGCTAGCATGTCCTGATTAATCAAAAGCAGATCTGTTTGAAATATCCCTTTGCACTCAGAAAAAAAGTAGAATTAAACAACAAAGTCAAAAGTCAAGGCAATTTATCAGATATCTCGTAGAAATCAAGAAAATAAATTTAAAAGATATCTTTTAATTTGCATTATAAAATTATTGCTAAAAATATGTTCCCAATAAAAAATAACTCTAATTTGACGTGTTTATATTGCATACGAATTAAATATAGCACCTGCTTCAATACGTTTTCAATTAAGTTATCTAAGTTTATTAAATTTAATGTATAAAATGAAGCTGTTGCCTTGCAGGATCCCATTTCTGTTTTTTTTTTATTATTAATATTTTATTCTTACTAATGTCTCAAGCATATGCTTACAAAAAATTAACTGATTTTTTTAAAAATATCGGAAAATATATTTCGCAGACTCTTCATTAAAAATTTACAAAAAAAGTTACTTTATATATATATATATATATATATATATATATATATATATATATATATATATATATATATATATATATATATATATATATATATATATATATATATATATATATATATAACTTAGCTTACTATCGCATTTTTTTCTAATCAGTGTTTATAAAAGAAACTCTTTTAAGCCGCAAAAAAACTGAATTTTTTTCATTTCCGTATTTCCTTCCATATTTGATGAATTGTACTTTTTTTATAATTTAAGGAATTTAGGAAGAATTTAAGGAATTTCTGCATTAAGTAAATATAGACTAAAATCACCATAAAGATAAACCACTCTCGTAAATATCTTAATTCAACGTAAAACTAGATTATGAAGTAAATGTAGTCTATTCTTTTGGGTATGGTCGTTCTTTTCGTCGTAGAAGGCACTAATTTGCAAAATAGGATGGATAACGATTTTCTCATTTCTATAAGAAAAGAAAAGCAAAGAAGTAAAATTTCATTTCCTTTACCGAATGAAGATTATTTCTAGTATATATGCAACATTCACAGATCCATCTAGTAATTTATAATTTTACTGTTATGTTTGCGTTTGATGCCATTAGTGTGAGAAATATATTTTTATTAAATAAACAGAAACTTTCAAATAAAGGTGAAAACAAAAGAAAGCAAACACTATGACAGGCAAATGTATCATTCCTCCATCCCTCTTTCCTTATTTTTCTTCTATTGAACGTGCTTTTTAAAAAAAACATTTTTTTTTATGTTCTCTCCTTTTTATTATTTTCATCTAGCAGAAAATATCCTATTTTAATTCATTTTTGCCTTTGATCAATATTTCTAAAAACCAAAAGTCCGAAAATTCAATATTGCCATGGTTTAATTAAATGGCACCGCTAAGTTAATTGAAAGATTTTTTTTTACTTGGCTTCTTGTTAATGTGCAAAAACTCTGGCCAATAAACTTCAAAAAAGGAGAAATCGTTGTAAAAATTTTAATTTCATAATAGTCTCATATTTCCCTTTTCTCCAGCAGGAATTTTGCTCCGATCGTTTTGATGTTAAGAGATTATTAATTAACGATATAGGAATTATTTAATTAACGATATAGCTGTTAAGTTTTAAAACTTTAATCCTTTCCTCCCAACGATATAGAGACTATTTTTGTTTTGTCTTGCGATGTAGAATTTTTCATAATTTGAATAGTTTTTTTCTTTAATGCATATTTTTTTCTCTTTAATTGCAATCCCATCCTCATTATCGTGTTATTTATGTGTGATAGTTACTATTCAATTACTTTATTTGAAAGCCAATAAAGTTCGGGGAACTCTCTGATGTTTTTTTTTATCTCTCAAAAGAGCAATTAATTTTTGGTTTGGACATATTCATTACGTATTAAGAATTACATACTTTAGATCCTCCCCTCTTTTAAATAGATATGAAAGTATTTAATAAAAGTTGACGATAAAATTTTATCCTCTTAACTATCAGATGTTTGTAAAATCTAACACCTTGAAGATTTCTTGGTAAAAATAATTAATTTTTTTTAATATGTACACAAATGAGGAATATACAATATTTTAATAAGTTGCGCTCAATTTCTTACATCTACAAAGACATATTAAATGTGTATTTTAAATAAAATTCATCGAAATGATTATAATTTTTCACTGAATTATTTGAACACAGATGTGTGCTTTCAAAAATAATTAATATCTATGTTTCAACCTTCTGAAGCTTTTGCAAAGATTCATATCAACGCAATCTATGTTTGAAACGAGTTCGTGGCCTATTTTTGGCAAGAAAGTGTAAGAGAGAAATACCATTTGGTGGAGCATTTAAAGGAATACGATTTCTAAATTGACTTTTGAGGGATTTTTCTAACATGATATCAATTACTTTTATTCAAGATTAAAAGATTTATTGACTTTGTTTTTCACAAACTATGAACATTTGTGTTCTTGAATTTTTTTGGAATAGGGTGGATAATTTTATTTAATTTTTATAATGATTTCTTATCTATAAATGGACAATAATTCGCTTAAAATATCTCCTGCAATAATTCTCATGAAAAGCTAGAGATGGTACATTTATACATGTTAATATTGGACAATGTATATATAAAACGGCAGCTACCTATGGATAATTTTTGAGGGTATAAATTGTACTTAAATTATTAGTTTTTCACCTAAACATAGAATTTTAATTTAATAGCTGAAAATCGTATAAAGGACAAAGTAGAAGTTATTTTTCATGTACTTTCATTATACTTCATGCCTTTCATAAGTTGACTGAAATTACAGGAATTCTCACAAGAATGTCAAAGGTGGAAATCTCTAGCAAAGGTTATACTGCCGTAAAGAAAAATCATTTAACAGGATATGCATATGACGTTTGTTGAATAAAATTTTGAATTTAATGAGAAATAGCAAATATCAACATGAAAACTGTGAAACTTCTGTCAAATGATCTTTACATCCATCTGAGACGTTCTTCATAAATAGACGAACCGGGTATGCCTGGATTAGATTCATAAACTATGGGTATATATTGTCGAACAAATTACATTTGAAAATATCTGAGCAGTGGTATATCGAAAACACTATTGTATATAACTGACAGAAAAATTGCACATAACTTACAGGTAAGTTTGTGAACATAAAGAAAACAATTGTTAAACGTTATCAAAATATATATGTTTATTTAAATGAATATTTATTAAATGTGTATTATTTTAGGTCTATCCATAAAATAGCATTTTCTTTCATCCGAAGTATTAAAGGTAAATTTGATTAACACCCATTTGTTTGAGTTGGAAACTTCTTGTTTTTAAATATTCAAGTCAAATATACACTCTGTTCAAAAAGTTTATAGATTTTCGTAAAATACATATTTCAGCAAAATGGAAAGGCATATAAACGCCAATTACAGATATGTTTATTGAAACATAAGAAACTTTCAATCAATGAAATATTTAGAAATGATAACAATTTGTATTTCGATTACATAACAAAATGGAAATATTAGGTACCCTAAATTTTATAGAATATATGAAATTTCAATAAAAGATGTTCAATACAATATTCTTAATAGTTTAAAATTTGTGCCTTCTTCAGTATGACATCGTATATACGTTTTTCCATCGACATGATCTGCACAGTGCACTTTCAAAGGCATTCACTAAATAGAATTGTCTTCCATTCTCATATATATTCCGAGACATAATGCATTACACATTCTCAATTGAGTTTAGATCAGGTTCCGTTGGTGGCCATTCAAGAGCGGTAACATTTTTTGAATTTAAATATTTTTTATAGAATTGGAATCAGAATTATCATGTGGATATTCCCAATTTCGTCTCCTTGTGTTTTCTGTAAATAGCATAAGATGATTCTCTGGTATTTCTGAGAATTATGTCGGCCACTTTAAAAGGACAAATCCACTTAACTTTTGAAACTGAAAGTAGCCTTACACTATTGTATATCCATTACCATATAGACTACTGAAAAATCTCCTGATTTTCGTAAATCATGTCAACATTTTATATCCCTGTCAGGTCCATTAAGGTTCCATTCTTTTGTATTTATATTTGAAAGGAATAGCTGTCCTTTTATCACCATTTGACATATGATTAAGAACTCATTGCAATCTCTTACTAATTTGAAGCTTTGAGAATGATAATCTATGAGCTATTTTTGTGTGGATCATTTAATCAAATTTTATAATTCGTCTATGAACAGTGCTCTTTGAACTTGCAATCGGGAAACCCTAATAAATTTTTGAACCAACATTTTTTTTTTATTTGAAACCTTTCTTGGCATGTCTATCACGGAAAATATCCTTGACCTTCCCGTGTGACATTTTTGGCTTATGCGGCAGTTTTCTGAGTTAATACATGATAAATCATAGTTTTAGAAAGATTTAAAGCTTTCGATATTACCTTAACAGCTTTACAAAGCAATTCTCACTTCTACATTAGAGATCTGCGAAAATTAGGCATCTTGAAACGCAGAACAATCGATCGATTTCTTTTTCTTACAACCTTTATATTAGGCTCCGAATCGATGTTACGATTATCTACACCATATTTGCTTAAAATTGCATTTTTTTATTTATAAACTTTTGGGACATGTTATTTCTGCTTATTTTACGATTTAAAAATTTGCATTAATTACATGGGGTAGAATCGCTGTTTTTCAATTTAATGAACATAACATATTTATATAAATAATTACACCGAAATGTATCCTATAAAATTACAAGATTCTATTAACTTTGGGATAGAACGTATCATTGAAGTTGATGAGAAATCAAATACTTGAAGAATAATTATTGTGATAAATACATCTTTTAATCATTTTTATGTTTTTTAACTAATGAAATTTAAGAAATTTAGATACCAATTATCAACTGATTGTCTTAAACTAGAATCTCAAAAATTTCAAACAACTTTCAATGTAGGAATTAAGTTTTTTTTTCATGACTTTAGTGAAAGGCAATTTTTCGAAATCCCTCGAAATACGCATTTGAAATTAATTAAAAGCATTTTTATTTATTGATAACAAACAATTTCACCAAAAAAATCTATTTATAGCACAAAATTAAAAAAAAATATATAAAAATAATCAAGTCACGCTATTCTAACATTATTGAAAAGGATGAGAATTAAATAAAACTTATTTCGATAACTAATCAATATTAATTATCGCATCTTCATTTTTTTTCATATTTTTAATGCATCAAGATTCGAATTATTAATTTACAGTTTTGAAAATGCCTTTGAATAAGGATTTACACTTAATAAATAATGGATCTGAGTTCTGATAATAACGAATCGACAAAATTCATTTACAATGCTTGACACGACTAAACATTTGATTCGTATCACTCAATCGATTTCCAATTAAACTGTAACATCTTTAAAATTCACAAAAGAAATCAACCTTCCAAAAAAATTAAGTAATAATTAGATTAGATTATCGCAATGAGAAATGCGAGTGAAGAAATTATTCTACTCTTCTTATTGGATTAAACTCATGTCAAGATCTTCACCCATAATTATTTTTGGAAGAAAAAATCTTAGGCTGATTTCTTTCAAAGACTTTATTTGGGAGACTTTGGAAGCAGTCGAAATAGATTTTCCACTTTTTTTTTATTCTTTATTTTTCCATCTTTTTCTTTAAAGAACTGTTGTATTATATTTTCAGGTATCAAAGAGGGAATGCTTTTGGGATACGTTTTTAAAGTGTGCTTTCGAAGTGTAAAAATATTGTTTGACCTAGATACATTGTTTGTTTGATTTGATTTAATATTTGTGTTCTTAGCATTTTCGGATTTGTATTTAGAAAGACTGTCCGATTTATTAAATGGTTAGCATTAGTATTTTTTTTTTTTTTAAGAATGACAAAATCTATTCAAATTATAAAATAGAATATTTGCATGAAATGGTTTTTTTCTTCCATTTTAAGTATAAAATTTTAAAAGATCAGGAAAAAAGAAGAAGGTTCTTCTATTTAAATTAATGATAGAGATCCAGTGAAGTTAAATCCATTTTTTTTTATTCATCTCTTTCAAAATTTTTGTTGTACTCTAATTCATTACTATTAAATTGATAGCGAACTCTTAAGAATATAAAATTAATTCTTTAATTTGTTTTGCTATTTTTGATAGTCATCAGAACGAAGTAATAGCTATTATTAATGAAAAACGACGATGGTTTTATTTCAAGAAGGCCAACTCCAAATAATACTGTACTTCAATGAATGAAGACAAATTTAATCTGCTTGTAGGTTAAAAACTTTCTATATCCTATGGATAAGAACAACATATTAATCATCCACTATATTTTTCAATCCATTCGAAATAAGGTTTATATTCATTTTAAAATGGTACCGGTTCCTTTCTAAGAAAGTCGTGATAAAATTAATTTTATAAGCAAAACAAAAACTTATTTTTTCTTTCTGAATTAGAAAATTTTCGTTTGATTCTTTTGAATTTAAAACGTTTGCACAGTAAATCATTAAATTAAAATTGTTCTTAATTGAAGGTTTTATCTTGAGGTGTTTTTTCAAATATATTTTGATACATGTTTGCATTTTTCTTTCAAAACATGCCTGAAACCGATAAAAATAAAATCTGGATAAACTTTTTATGAAAAGCTTCAATTGAAAGTATCCATATCATATATTTTTTATCTTTCTTTTAATGGTAAAAGTATAATGGTATAGATATTGCATTTCCTATTATTTAATTGCTAATCAATTAATATATTCTTATGGAATTTACTTAGAAAAGAGAAAGCGGTTAAATGACACCAGCCTCTTTTCCTTAATTTTAAACTTGCTAAGGTGGGGATTCTGAAATATGGTTGGAATAACTGTGCACTATAATCTTATAAAACCGGAACACATTAATTAATATTTTAATACACCATATGTGTTTCATATTTAGGTTAACAGATATCGTTGGAATCTAAATACTATTTAGTTCAATACAAAACCGTTGGTAAAATAATTGCAATTATTTCAAAAATATAGGTTTATTAGGATTCTATTTTAATAGAAGACTGCATATGAAAATTATCGGCAATAACTTACATCTAAAATGTGTAAGCATGTATTTAAATTTTCTAACATTATATCATAGATTACTCTATAAGGTAATTGAATCATTTCTGAAACAAAAAGTAATAAACGCAATAATTTAGATTTAAAGTAATAGGAAGAATTATAAATGTTATTAACTTTATCTAGTTCTTAAATATTTAAAAGAAATATTCTCTTAAAAGGTACAGCAAAAAATAAAATTTCGACTTTAGAATCTCCAACTAAAATGCTCAATCGACGGTAAAATCTTAGTATAAACTCAAACAAAATGACTAAATAATAGAGAAGCTTTGATACATCTATCGTAAATACAAATACTTTTCTAAAATTATGCAACGATTTCTTAATGACATCAGTCAAACTGAAACCTGGTATATAAGTTTAAATATCATTCAAAACGCATTAATTCATAATCACTATATTACACTATGCTTGATTAACGCAATTTTTAAATAAAGATATGAGAACAGATTGCAGAAGAAGGATGGAAAAATTAATTAGAAATACATTAGGTATATAAGGACTGGAAAGGCGTGGAAATTATTTTTTCTAAAAGGTGAGATAAACTATACTGTGCTGATTCCTATAAACATGGACACCTGCCAATAATGTGGTAATTTGCTGCAACTGTCACTAAAAAAACTATTCTTTTAAACTAAAAACATCTCCGCTATGCATTCCGGGGTAACCGTTCTCTACAAGAATCATTTAGTAACTTCAATCTCCCGAAAGCCTTTAAATTCAACTTGCAATGCAGCAGTAGGGAGTGCTTTGGCTATGAAAATGCTACTTCTTTTGTTGCAGTTTTCTTCTTTATCTCCAAAGGCAATTCGTCGCTCGGGGACTGCCTTTATTTAGACTTTCAACGTTACGTCTCCGAGCTAATGTTATTGGCTCCTAACCAAACAAAAGGTGAACTTTAGTAGAATACCAGATACAAATGTATTCTTAAACTGCTCAGATCATAGCGTATTTCATGGATTTGAGATTGCCTTCACTTACAGCGTAATTTTTTCCGTAAACGAGTGCATCTGGGGAAACGAAAGGCCTAAAGGTTTCTTTTTATTGAAGGTTATGAGCTGCTGTCTCAGCCTTAATGGAAAACACTTTCCAACAAGTAAGCGGAACAAAGGATTGTAACTAAACGTTTATTCTGCAAGTTTAGAGTCAATTTTTTTATGTATGTATGATATTGTTATCTATCTTTACAAGTTTCAGGAATTTAATCGCGGAATGTTTAACAAACAAAGTTTGTAGTTTTTGTTTAATGAAAGTAGAAACAGTTTTATTTTACAATGAATAAATGGTATTAAAAATTAAATACAATAAATATCACGAAAATAAAATATTTCAGAAGACAACAGAAACTTTTCACTCTTTTGTCTTTGTGCATACATATTTTTCGTCAATTATTCTTTCCTTAAATTTTTGGAGGAAAGTAAAATTCAATTTTATAGTTCGAAATTCTAATAGATTTAGAGTAATTCTGTAGGCATATTTAATAAATATTATTACTTTTTAAGCAATTAATTATAAAATTTGTGTAAGGTAAGTTGTTCTTAGCAAATGGGCATGCTAAGGAATTCCAGGATATTCCGATGTAACAAATCAACGTATATAGAATGGCTCAAAGTTTCTGATTTATATATTTAGGAGTGATGGAACTCAAATATACATGGCACAAATTGCATAAATATATGCTCATCACTCATTCGCTGATGCGCTAGAGGATGATATGTACTGAAAGTGTTAACCCTTAACCGGGAACGTGCGGTCTGTGAGACCGCTAGCGATGGATTTGCGGTCACCCCTATTCTGTTTTTAGTTCAATTGAATGAATTGACCCTGTAGCTTCCTGTTTTGTGACCTTCAATACACGTGCACTTTTTAAACCGATTTCAGCGGATGCTTTTAAAAATAATTCAGTTATATCTTTGAGGGCGATCTCTAAGACCACACCTCCCTGTTAGTGTCCCAGTGATAAACAAAGCTTAGCAGATGGCGCTAAAACTTCGGCCCCGAAATATCATCCAATTTACTGATCTTATTATGGAGCAGTGCTCCAGACACTTTTAAATGAAGCAGAAAGTGAGTTTCGTGATAAGGATTATTGTACAGAAGATATTTTCGATGAAAGTTCGCATTCGACTGATTCTGATACGCATGTTCAAACATAATTAATTTTTCTACTGATAATGTATTTTCAAAAATTTATAAAATATATTTATATACCAAGAGATATATATACAGAATTTATAGGTTGATTTTTATACTAATTCTTAACCTGTATTTTTAAAATTCCCTAGAAAATCGAGCTGTGAAAGTCACACAATCCGATAAAAAAAGGGCCAATTTTACCCATTGTCAATTTTTATTTTTTTTATTTTTCATATAATTGTTGAATTTTACATTATGTTGTCTTCTATATACCTTCATATACTGCAAAAATAAATATGATTTAAAAAGTAAATAGTTTTTTCAAGAATATTATTTATTGTAACATGTAATTGTGAAGAAAATGTATGTTCCAACGCATTTACTTTTTTCAATGATAATATATTTTGAAAAATTTCTAAAACATATCTATATATGAAGAAAAATATCTGCAAAATATATTGGCAGTTTTCCATACTAATACAGACAATAAAAAAATTAATTTGAGTGTAAATGAAATGCGGTCTCGTAGACCGCATCTCCCCAGTTAGTCCTAAAATTTCACCTCCCCAGTTAAGGGTTAAAAACAAAACAAACAGAGACATAGCGAAGGGGCAACGATAGGTTAAAGGAGAATATCTTATTCAATGTACGTACTTCAATAGTGCAAATTTTTCATCACAGCAACTTTTCAAAATTAAGACTGCTAATAGTGATTTACACCGTCAATTTAGTACGCACTACGCACTATCGAAAAATAGCATGCATAAACTGTATGGAGCTAGCAGTAGCGGGAATCTGGAGAAGTAGGTTTATAATTGAATCGACGGGATTTCTATTATAAACAAGGCTTTTCATATGACCCTTAAGAGAAAAGTCAAGATATGAATAATTGAGTGAACGCGACTACCAGTTGATTGGATAGCAGAAAGCAGAATATTGTCCTGGCTTCATAGAACTTAAAGTATTATGCAAATCTGCGGTTAATAGACTTGTATGTTTCAGTGATGCAGACATTGTTCGATGCGTATTGGAGCAAGTTCGTAATTATGAAAATATCTCTAACCAAAACACAAGATACGAATTTGAAAGTGAGATGGCAAAAGATGGTTAAATTAAATGGTATGATACAGCACAAACATTTATCACAAAAAAATACCGGGAAGATTATGGATGTGGGTTTCTCAGATTTTTTATAGAAGACACATGGTAATTGAGGGAATTCGTAGTAATATTTACCCCTGAAAAAAAGCATATGTGAAAGAAAATTTGGATTTGCGACCATCTGTTACCACACTGCAAATTCGACACATGGACGGTAAATGTGTAGATCATGAAAAGGAGAATGTTAGGTATTGAATGGTTCTTATCCAATCAACCACGTTTGCATGTTCATCAGAGAAGCGTTTAAGGCAGTAAATGTAAAAATTCTTGATTCTTGCAGCTATCTCTACACCATCATTTGGGGAATGTGAACATCTTGGTGCAATGTCCTCTTGCGTGATCTGAGGGTTTCTTTGATTAGCCACATGATTCTCTCCGTTGCTAGAGACCTGATCACATTTCTTTTAGCCAAGTGCTTCACCAACTTTTAGAAAATGTACCCGTTTCCCAGATACGTTGCTGTAATTACAAAAAATTCCTGCAACTGGCACATGATTTCTTTGAAAACACTTTTCTTTGTTCTCAATACATTGTTTGTGCTCCTCTATAATGCCATTTCCAAGTCCTTTCATGTCTATATTTCTCTTTATTTGTATACATATCCACCTTCTTAGAGATCCACAGCACAAATGATTTTAGATAGAGTGGATAGAAAGATTGTACTTTATTTCCGGTAATGAGTACTAGGTGAGACATGAATTCCCGCTAAACTGGCGCGATGAACAGAGCTTTTATATCGCTTGCCATATAACAGCCTCTGGTACTTCACTGGTTGAAATCCAAGCATATATGGAATGTCCAATTATGCTTTCTTACTTGTCCTATATCATCGGGAAGAACCAGACAACTGAAAAAAAAAACCCATCACTGCCCTATATTGCAAGAAAGGTGTATGCATGCATCTAAAATAGACTTTAACATGGCGATCCCAGGGAAAACGAGCAAACTTAAGTGACCTATAATCACGATGACCAAATCAGTCAGAAAAAATTATTTTCAAATAACATTAAATAAAATGGTTTATAAAGCGAGCACTTCAGAAAAAAAATAATTAATTCAAAAATATAAAAAACCTAACACTTGTATAGTATATTTAACCCACTTGGCTCAAAAAAGATTTTTGTGAGAGAAATAAGAAAATGGTAATATTATTGGTATAATAATATTGATATAATAAATTCATTGTTGAAAGGTGATGAAAGGAAACTTTCCGATAAGTTCTTAAGGCTTTTTTTCCAACTACAGAGCAATTTCAGATAATTGCATATTTATATCAGTTATCTTGATCTCAAATCTTTAAATGAAATGCGCAAAGAAAAATGTTGCAGTAAAGAATAATATCCTGAATAATTTGGAATGAAATCTTGATCCATCACTGATCTCAATAATATTAAAATAAAAATGACTCATTTAATTTTCTATATATTAATTCTGAATAATAAAATTTCATAACCATTTATTAACAACTTATAAAGGAATACGATTTTGAAACAGAGATGCTTTTGGCGTGATTTACATAAGTTTTTTTCAGTGTTTATTGCAAAAACACAATTTCGAAATTTTTAAATAAAAATAAAGAAGGATTCTAATATTTTTGAGACAATTTCTAATTAATTGCCTTTATGATTGTAGGAAAAAAACAATTAAAATCAAACATAATGCTGTTTTGGAATGCTATTTCTCAATTACAAAACAGTACTGCTTGCTTCAAAAATACAGAACATCACTGATCTCAATTCATTTAAATCATAGAAAGAAACAGACACTTGGTAATTGATTAAGATTTACAAAATTACATTTTTAGCTTTAAAAAAAAGGAAAAGTTTTTCTTTTGAAAGGCATTTCTTTAGCAAATATACATTTCCATTATTTTAATGGATTTCATAAATTCTCATAAATTGAAGCGTAACAGCGCATATCAGAAAAATGTCCTCGTCAGAAATTTTGAAAATCAAAAAGCTTTTGAAATTCCGAGTGATAGAAAAACAAACAAAAACAACTGTTCATCATTTTTGAAATAAAATGAAGAAACGTACTTTGTTTAAAGGAACTTAATGGGATAGGACACGACAAGAGAACATAAAAAGAAACCTTAAACCTTGGAATCGGACAAGAAATGAAGTAAAAGGTTAAGAACAAAGAGAAGATTTCGTACAGGAGTGAAATGATTGCGAGAATTCGGCGGAGATTCATTCGGGAGCCTTTTTAAAGTATGACACACGGCACTTTTGGGCCATAACCACATTTCAAAGTAGTCTATTTTAAGCAAAACTGGTTTGGTGCATTCTTTGTTACCAAAAGGCCTGATTTACATTTTATGCCTCTCGAGCATTTTTATTTATAACGGCTTCCAAAATTTCCTTCCATTTCTGATACTTCAGTGAAAGAATTTTCATACATTCCTTTTGCTCTATATTCTTTCCAGTTAGCTGTTGTAGATTGTCATTTTATGCAATCTGTGTCAGAGATATGAATATTTTCATTTAAGCAAACATGCATGTTATTTTCTAACGCTTAACAGAATGCTGTATAACCAAACAATATTCTTAACTCATTTTTTTTCTTCTTTTGCATGGCATTCTTTTGTTGTGGAAAGAAGCTAATCATGCTCACCTAAGGACAAAAATAACCTCCTTTCAAGACATTGTTTGGTTTACTCAGCTTTCAGAAAACCATATTAAAATAAGCTAATCATTTTTTTAAATAATAAAATTCTTTGAAAAACTTTATATGAATTTGAATTTTCAAGTTTTATTCTTTTTATTCCTTATAAGAAAATACCTTTATTTTCCAAGGAATATTGATAGGGTAGAACATATTTATGGTCATAACAATGAAATTAGTTAAAAGAAAATAAAAAATAGAATGTATAAATGCACCTAGAAACTTAAATCTATTAATCTAAATATTCAAATCCTTTAATTAAATATCAATCTAAATGATTTAATCTCTTTTGAATATGGTAATTATGGCTTAAAGATAAGATATCTAATTGTTACATTTAAAAAATGATGTATATTAGCAAATATAAACATTATTTTTATTGTTCATCGAAAAAAAATATATTATGAAATAATTTGCAGATTATATCCATTATTTAAAATATGTTATATTCACTTTAAAGTTGATTATTATTCTTTTAACCCTCGCAATATTTCTTGAGAAATTCTGTATTAACATGCAAGACAGAATGAAGTGTGGAAAAGCAATGTAAGCCCCATAAAATCAAAAAAATAAATAAAATATCAATTGAGTGTTCTTTGGGATTCAGAATATCTAGTTCAAGTGAGTGAGAGGGTTAGTGAAAGGAAAATTAAGCTGTTTCACAGTTGAAGTTAAGTAGAATTGCTTAAAAGAAGTTACTTCCTTAGGTTCTAAAGCTTATAATAGGATTTAGATTTGAAAAATTATCTTTAAATAAAACAGCATTTCCTGAACGAATTGAATGAGTATTACTCTGATAATTAATTGAATGAATAATACTCATGAACGTCCATTTGAAAAAAAAATCTAGGCATTCAGTCAATTTTAGTTGTCTCAAACATTTAAAGAAATAGAGGCAGGTTTCCTCAAATGTAATTAAAGTTAGATCAGATAGTAACATAATTTATATACATACACTTATTTATTCACTGTAAGAAGATTCTTCCGTGCTCTAATTCTTAACTCGAATGTCACGAGACAGTAAGAAACAACGTTGTAAAAAGCTAATAAATGTAGTTATCTATTTATAGATAAACTGACTCAGAACTCTATGATATGACGCTTTAGTGAAATTACAATATATAAATTTCCCTGAAATAATTTTTGGATGCCATTGCTTCTAACTGGCAGCAAATTAAATTAATTCAAATGTAAACCCTGCTGAATATTGCTTCTCGAAATATTTCCAAATCCTGAAAATTTATGTTTGTTGTGTAACCAGGTATTTTTTAAGCAATTTTTTAGTAATTCAAGTAAAATGATATTTCCTCAAAGATTTTTGCGGGTAATTATTTCATTATAATGTAATCTCGGAATCAGAATATTATCATCTGCATTTTGCAACCTGAAAGCAATGAAAGGAAATTTAAATAGCTTAAAATTGATAATTTTGGCACTCGACATTAGGAATTTGAATAGACAGATTCTAATAGCAAATGTATGTAAACGTCTATGAATTATATTTCTTCAAATAAGTTAGTTATCAAATATCAATAGCTAATTTCTTCGAACAGGGGAAGGAAATTAACGAAGTTTGCAAAAAAAATTATCCAAATTTCATTTAAAAATTTAATTTGATTTAACTTTAATTTTAAAAATTTATTTTTTTGGTTTATAACTTTGGTTTATTGAGATTTAATTGCTTTATAGATCGTAAATTACATCTTTAGAATGCAATCAAGTTAATATGGGCTCTTAGAATTCCCATTATTTTAAGTACTGGATATTAACATATTTAAGTCCAATTATGTAAAATCTGCAAATTTATTTTTTTCACCTTTAATAATTAGTGATTTGTTAATAAAATTTTATCTCCTTCACAAGAAACTAATTGCTTTTAAAATAAAATTTTATATATGTGCTTATTTTAATGAAATAACAGTAATTATTGGGGAAAAAACTATATATTTCTTAAAATCTGATTTATATATTCATTAATAGACGGAAGTATGTTGTAATTTTCTGTATAAGGAAAGGTTTTAAACAGTTTTTATCTCATTTTCTAAATATTTTTTCTTACAAACTGTTCATTGGGCATATTTAACAGGTTTAACTTCTATAATATATTTTTAAATATTCTTCAAACTGATTTCTAATTAACACGGGAAACAATTATATTTATATCAGTGTAAGGAAAAGTTTTCTTTGTTGTGCCAGCATAGTATTGTTTCTATATTTAATAAATTATTCAATGTCACCTATTGAAACAAGTAATTGCAAAGAAATGATCAATTTCCTTAAGGTGTATATACACACTTGAAACTTCAAAAATCGTTCAAAATATCGAATATTTTTTATTGCTTCAAAATGTTCTCTGATCCTTTAGCTTTCAAACGACGCCAAGATGTTGTCAATATTCGAAATACTTCTTGAGTTATAATTATTTTTCTTGAGGTGCTTTCATCAAAACTCTAGTTACGGATTTTTTAAAACACCTTTTATGAAGAATGACATTTTCCCACTATGTTGCTTCATTCAAACAATCATAACTCAACAAAAAATTAACCAAATACAATTATTTATGTATCAAAATAATCTGCATGAAATAGCGGATGTTTTGTGCCTCAATCAAAATTATATTTATGGAAATAAATTTTTAATAGCTATTTAAAAGTTAAAATTACAGAAAAACTCTAGCTTTTTCTATTCATCGTTGATGAAAAAGTTGTTTTAAAAAAACTATATATTTTTATAACTTGATTGAGGCAGACAACATGAAGACTAATATTAGGCATAATTTCCAACTAGAATGGTGTGACTGTACAAATTAGAATTTAAGATATCACGTTTCAAAAAATATGCTAATTAGCTCATTAAATATTATTTAATTAATTAATAAGTAGTGTAATATGTTTTTTTCTCACTGAAATGAATTTAAACATATATTAATGGCATACTGTGAAAAAACTGGATTTTTAAAGTTAAAATTTAAAAAAAAAAATCTTCTAGTGTGTACGTACACCTTAAGTCGTTTAGAAATATGTCACACATATGTCAACACATATGCACATATGTCAACATATTTCCAGGTGTCTTTCGATTTTAAAGGGACCGTCATTTCCATATCACGTTTCTGTGTAAGCAACTTTTAGATTTATGGAAACCAAATATCTTATAAAGCTTGCTATTTGTGCCCATTCAGTTCAAATTGAAAATCTAAATTTCATATGCATCAAAAGAATGCGTCTCTTTTCTTTCAAAGCTGATGGTATTTATACAAATTTAGCATTTTCCATTTTTGGTTTAATATTTCACTCTTCCCATTTTTCTGTTTACTTTTTTATTTGAGCTGACCGAAAAAAACTCTTAATGGCAGCTTTATTCCCCCTCCCCCGCCAAAGAAAGTTGCTTTTAGGAGTAGACAAAGTAATCTCTGCCAAATCTGGAAACGAAATGCATTCTCATTTTGAAAGCTTTACAGAATTTTGAGCTTTTCATTAATCTTTGAAAAGAATTTTTCCAGGAATGACGTCTTGTAAATTAAATTGAAAAGGCGGATTAGAGCCTCTAGTATTTCAGCCTTTCAGAATGAGACTATTGTTAGGCTATTTTTAACTAACTTTTGAAAATGTATTTATTATTGAAAACATCCATCCATTATTTTTTTATCATTCTACCTGTTACCAAATTTAAGACAAGGATTTGAAATAAGAGACCAAAGAAGTATTTTTAGAGTCTAAAAAGTTTAGCAGCGTGCTTCGCTTTCAATGTAATACAATTTCTCATTGTATTAAGTATATTTTTAGGAACGTAGCTAAAAAATTATTTCAATTCTTTATCCAGTTTCTTTATTTAAAATAATTTTTAAAACTGAATTATCTGAATTTTCAATAGAAAATATAAATTATGAAACTGAATATTCCCCTCATAAAGTCTGTAGACTCAAAAGAAAAATGCTTTGAAAGATAATCATAGCTTACGAAATGAAAAATGAATCAGTTTCTTGAACGAAAATTATATAAAATTATCAGCATTTTTAAGCTGCGGTATAACAGTTGCTTGCAATGAATTACATATGCTGAAATCAAATATACAACGCTCTTTAAAATTTTAAGTTTGCATTACCTGCTTTATACTTTTAAAATTATCCATTCATGAACTTATGGTAAAGAAATTTTTTTCAGTGAAGGGTATGATTAGGTTCATAATATCTGATTTTCAAAAATGCTATTTGAAATTTTTATTAAATAAATACTAAAAATTTAACATATTTAGTGCTTATAATTCATTTTAGAATCGTAGTTTATTAAACAGCCAGCTTAGCTAGTTGTGCCCTTTGTATGAAAATATCAATCGGATGCATAATTTGAAATTTTGGATATCTCTATATAAGATAAATTGACCCCCTATATAAGATACATGTCATATGTTATTAATTTTTTCCCAATAAGATTTCTTGTAAAAAGGTATAGTGTACTTTCTATGATCTAGGATTCCACATATATCCAATAAAATAAATCTATTTTGCTAGCAGATGTAGCTAATAATCAGTGTTAAGAATTTGCAAAAGCATAAAGATTCATTAAAAATTCGAATTTTAGAATCTCAGAATGTGAAAGAATATTTCATGTGAGCATAAAATTTTTCTTGAATTATGACCTAATATTACAATGAGATGTTTGGGAAAATATAAAAAGCATGATAATATATTTCTGCTAACTAAATACACTAGGGGGAATCCAAGAGAATTAAAAGATTTTTCTTTCAAATGCTATATATTTGGTTTAATGCATTTGCCAATCCTAAGAAAAGGGTTGAACTTCTGTTTTATGCCACATTCATTCCAGATTCTACAGATTAATAACTGTTGAATTCAGCCAACCAAGCGTTATCAATTTTTCTTTCAGCAAAGCATAATACTGATAACATTTATTTTATATTTTTCCAAGCAAAAGATGTTTAGATATGCATGTTAAAAACTAGAGAACATGCATTTATTGTTGTAATCGCCAATAAACATGAATTTATTTCATGGGGCTCACTTGAAAAGCAATTTTTAAAATTTAAAATTAGAAACAACTAATAGTGTAATGTAATTTTTCTCTCATTCATTCCACGATAAGTAATATATTCTTCATTTACTCCAGTAAGTTCAATTTCGATTATAGTTTTTGTAAATGTCCATAATATGCTTTAGATTATTGCATGTTTGCTGAAGCTTTTGAATGCGTTTGGTCAAATGAATACAATTTAAAGAGGCATGTTTTGCTTTTTCCATAAAAAGCCTGAATAAAATATCGTGAACACAATTTATGAATAAATATAAATAATCTGTTTCAAGATAAGCACAAATGAATGCTTTAAAATAGATTCTGTACAATTATGCATCTATTTATTTACTTTTGACGATGAGAACGGGGATCTACAATTTATCCTGTTCTAGCATGATATGAACCTTATCCAATGATATTTTACTCCAGTTTTCTGCGAATTTCTTCAGTTTGTCGCCACTGAGTTGTATTATGTAGCTAACCGTACTAACATATGACTATCGCTAACATTTAATGTTTACTTCTGCAAGATATTTGAAGTCTTTATTATATGTATCTATTTTATTCAATGTTTTATCCAAAGTAAATGTACTGTATTAATAAAATATACAACGTAAAAAAAAAAAAAACTTTTGTCATTCAAACTCAAAAGAGTTAAATTCAGTGTTTTGATGGAAATAAAGTAGCATTCAAGATCAGCGAATTTCAAGAAAAATAAATGAATAACGCAAAAATAACCGTAAAAAAATGTAGAGGAAACGTAAGTGTAATAATAAAAGAAAAAAAAATATTATTGCTTAAAAATTTTCTGTAATTAGTCATCAAATAAATTTCACAGCATTTTTTAAACACATAATTTTATTTTATCTTAATATTTAAATAATTCTTGCTCCTATGAAAACTTGACTTCTTTTTTATAAAATATCTGGCATACAAGGAAATAATAAAGGCATAAGAAACTAATTTTTATGCCTGAAGACAGCGTACAAATGTTTATCCACTAAACGTTTCAAAAAATCAGAATTTTCTAATGAAAACGCTGGAGGACTATATTTCAGAGGAAACTCTGCTCATAATAAAAATTTCAAATAATTTTAATGTTCTGTTCTTTACTGTAGATTGACTGGATTTAAAATATTTTGATACTGCATACAGAATGCGTCACACGATAGTAGTGGATAATAATGATAGTTGAAAATTTCTATAAATGTCTCACTAATTGGCCCATTTGTTATTGTTGTGCTAAAACATTTTGAGAGTATGCATATAATTCACTATCGACAATCCAAATTTATTACTGCATCCATTATCAGTACATACTCCTTATATACAAGGTGGTCAGATTTAAATTAAATATGTATTTTATAAATGCGCATATTTTGAAAACTTATCAAATTTAATATAACTATTCAAAGTTTTCAGTTTAAAATATCAATTTGCAGAAGCCACTCACTATTTAGCTTCATTTGGTGAAAAACAGATATACAGGTCATTATAGTGCTAATATCTTTCTGAATCCTAATATTATTCAACTGGATTTTTTTTTATTTAATTTGTTCTATAGATTTATCTTTGAAATCATAAAAGATATTTTATTCTTTGTTTTATACATATTCAGTTTATTATTATTTGCTACAAACACTCATATTTTTTTCAACATTCTAAGTATTTGTTTCACATTTTAACATAATGCTTCGTTAGCATATTGTGGAATATTTTTATGTGTAATTCGATTGAAAATAATGTATATTAGAGGGAAAAAGCGAGAGGAGATTTTTAAATGAAACACACATATGTTCCGTACTATATGTGTTATTTTTACTAAAATGCATGCAGTTATTGCATTTAGGAAACAAATTCATTGATGAATTTTGCAAATAATTATCAACTTTTTGTGGGAAAAAAAGTGAGTGAGCCCGAATGAAAGTTCTTTTTCGTCCATTTTTGGCCAACATTTTAAATGCCCTCGTCAGCGAATCTTCACTTTAAGACGCGAGCTAAAATCTAATCATAGTCAAAATTCGAGATAATTTATCTAGCTTTCTAAAAGAACTTCGATGAATGTGTAGATCTTAAAGTGTCCGGATTTATTTTATCTATTGATGTGTAATATCTTCTTTTCCCCATAGTTGCAGATTACAAGACTACATTATTTCCCTATAGTTGCATATTTCCTTATAGTTGCAGATGACATATTTTTGCTAATTTTGTGAACTTTATACCAATGATTTTTCTTTTTAGGTACTCAACATTCGTTTCAAAACAGATACAGAATGTTTTGGCATCTTACAGAGAAATGGAATTTCTTTCTGCATTAAAATGATTCATCTTTTCAGTTTAAAATATACCTTCCGGAAGAGTTGTTTTTTTATTTCAAGAATGTAGCTGTACATTGTAATATGCAACGCTTTTCAGATAAAAATTTCTCAGTTTTAGCTTGAAATTTTAAAAATATATATAAAAAGAATTTGTCTTAACAATTTCTGTGAATTATGACCACACCTCTGCTTTATTGCATTCAGGAACTTGTATTTATTTACTAAAGTCCTGTTCTCATACATGATTCTTTGTCATCTCTGAAGTTAAAATCTTTTCCTGTGTTTTGTCATTATTGATCATTTTATTTTCAGAATGACAAAACTCACCGCCAAGCTTCATCAGTGTTCTCTATCAAATGTTATCATGCTCATTCACCGCTATGAACGCTCAATCAAGACGAATATTAAGCCATGTTTTCCTAAAACACTCCAAATGCTATCCAGCAAATTGATTTATTTCCCGAGCAAAATTATTGTAACCGTAGTGCTGCAAATGTATATCATTAGTTGAATAATCAAAGTGTCATAAATGGATTGTTTTAATGATAATTTAATACTATCTAGATGTATAAGTGTGCTTATGTTCATTGGAATTAATTTTTCTGATATATAATTCAAATTTTCAAGTAGCAATATACAGAATGCTTACAATAATGGAATAACTCTTCAGTCAGGCAACCAATTTGAAGAAAAACACTACTGAAACAGTGGTAGTTTTTGTGAAATAAATGTAGATATATGCTTTGTGAGTTTATCCTTCTACTTATTAATGTATAAAGACAAAGTTATTTGTGGTAAAATGTATTTTGCAGAACTAAGCACTTTCTTCATGCAAAATGAATTTTGTGTGATGTCAAAAATGAAAAGCGATTGCCTCTCAAAGAAAAGCAATTGAAATAATGTGTAATACTAGTTCAATTTTATGGACTTCGGGTAAAAAAAGGAAAATGAATGCTGAAAATGCTCTATAAGGTATGAATAACCTAAATCATTTACAAAAACTTGTGAACTGGGTTTTTCGTCAATATTGAAAACAGAAGAGACAACAAAATATTGCCTTCGTCCTATGGAAGTGAGTCTTATCTTATTCAGTGAAACTTATCTTGTGGAATATAGTTCAATTAGATGTCTACTCCTTAATGGAGGAGAATATAATTAGTAACATTATACAGGTAAGTATAAGAAAATAAAGGCAAAATAGAGTTGATCATTTGTTTTGGATTATCTCAGTATTATAAGAATTATTGTATCAAATCATCCATCCTTTTTTAAAAATATGTAAACGATTTCCATTGATTTTTTTTATATAAACAATGTGCATATCTATCATAATTGTGAAATTTATACGTTATCAAATGAAGACATATCTGCATGTACTCGTAATGGATGTATATTCCTTTTTAAATTAGAATTTAAAATGTGCATTTAATAATGTGCTCTTACCATTGTGTTTCATGAATCATGAATAGGAAAGATTACAAAATATCTTATTTAAAACAAAGTATTTTGGAGTGTTAATAAAATAAAGAATGTGCTTTTGGAAAGAACAATGACAGGACAGAACCATTGAACTCTCAAGAGTAAAACTTGATATACAGAATGAAATTCCAGAGACATTTTGATAATTTTACATGATGTAAGACCCTTAGAATATGTGCGATAATGATGAATAAAGTTGTTTGCAGCAAACTCTCTACTTTTGAATGAATCGAATGTGAATTACTTTGGTCCCAAATTATTATTAATTACACCATTTTAAAATATATTCTAATGCAACCACTGATCTTATTTTATTTAATCAGGTCACTGTTTATTGATGCAGCATATCATTTTTGCAATCATCAATTTGATTATTAATGGACAATTTATTGCGGTTAAACAACTTAACTGAAATACCTAAATTTTGTCTGATATGAATAATTCTAGATAAAGTTTAATGTTAAAGAAAGTACTAAGTTTAACAAAACTAAAGCATTTATTTTCTAAAAACAGAAATTAAAATTTCACCTCTTAAAACATTTCTGTTGTACTTTTGGAAATGAATCTCTTACAAATTTTATAAAAAGGTAATTAAATCAATCATTCACCAAGACGAGTGCTCTTCATCTCTGGTTAGTATGAAAGAAATTAAAAGGATTTACTATCTCCAATTTAGTTTCACATATATAACATATCATTCAATTATGTAATGAATAAATGAGTAGTTAATGGATGCAGAAAATTAAATCATTTTAAAGTATTTTTTTCAAAATATTTTTCCATTTTAGTTTCACACGATATTAAAAGGTTTCATGTGCTTTTATGACGAATGCGTATTTGCATAAAATTTACGAATAATTATTAAAATGCGTAAAATTGATGTTGAAGGTTTCTGTTATACACTAAAATAAATTGGTATATATTTTTTTTATGTTCCGACATAATGAATAGAGTTCAAAGTACACAGAAACATAACAATTTAGAGAAAATTCGGGGCGCATGCATAAAAAAGCATTTTGACAATTGAATTCTGAAATAGAAGGTAACAACTGAAATATCAAATAGCAAATTTTTTTAAAACTAAAATAAAAGGAGCATTCAAAAATGCTTCCTTAGCTTTTAAAAAAATATTTCAGGTTAAAACGTAATTTATTTTATTTAACCATATTAATATGTATACATACACAAAATTTCATTACTATAAGACAGCTTATAAAACGTTATGGAGTCTTGTTTTTCTTGTCAACAGTGCAATAAACGAATATAAAAATAAGAAAAACTAGTTTTACATATATTTGTTTCTTTTCTATTTGCTTTAATATAATAATCATTTCAATCTCACAACCTAATTTAGCACGTTTTGTTTTGTGCTTGAATTTCTAAAATAACAATATTTATTTATTTACTTCATTCTGTATTCTTCGCGTTAAGGCTGACGTTCAAACAGTTCATATCTCTCAAGGAAAGATGGGGGGTGGCGGGAATTGGGTTACAAATAACAAATATCTTTTCTTATTAAATGAAGTATTCTTTTTCTTCACAGGTGATATATTTGTTTTTCTAATTAACGATGTCTGAAATTAAATGTCTGGATCATTTTTCACTTATCGATGAGAAATTTCTTTTCCAATAAACACAGCTACCGTGTGTGGACCTTTCCATACATCTTCTTTTAAAAATTTTCCCATTTATTCATTTTAAAAACGATTATAATTGAAAATAAAATAGCTGCAGAGCACTGGGAAAAAAAATAGAAAATCTTCAAAACGCATTGCACATTCATGTTCATTGCACTTTTTAATATATTCGAAAATTTTGGTTTAAGTAAAGAGCAATTTCATCAGCAGTTAGCTTAAAATCTTAAATAACACATTTAACAGTCAATCCATAGATCAGAAAAGAGTCAAGACATTTTATTAGATCTTAAACAACACATCTTTAAAGTACATGAATTGTTACAATTTACGAGTGTATGAGAAGCAGAAACATTCATATTTCACTTTAGAATAAATATTTTAGATAAAGGACAGTATACTACGAAGGGTTTGGTAAATTATTTGCAAAAATTTAGAAATTTTTCTGTCATTGACCATATAAGTATTCCGTTAATTATTCATTTACTTTTTATATTACTCTAAAGAAACCAATTTTGATTTATGGAAACACTTCTTAACCCCAAAGAGTTCATAATTTAATAAATTTCATTCACTTTTTAATTTAATAATAATAAAAATATTGAGGCTGATGAATAAGTCTCTGCTGTAGGAAGAAAAACTTCTGTGTTTGATTCTAAGTACTCACCCCCCGTATGAAACAGAAAGGAGATTGATAGAAAGCTCAAATTCAGATAATTGCCAAAAATATAAAAAGAAAGTGCATGCGGAAAACGGATTTTTGGTACTGAATTTCGTAGCAAATAAATTAAAAGTAATAAAACGCATTCGTTTCGTCTGATTATAGAGTTCTAATATATTGTGAACATAACAAATTCATATTATTTAAATGATTTACAGTTTTACTACAGACTTTCAGAAATATATGAGAGTCTGGAAACAAGAATTTTTTATATAAAAGAGCAATATTTTTGAATTCTAAAATTTACGTCTGTAAGAAGGTGGCGGATTCCTAAAAATTCTTGAAGTAAGCTACTGAAACTTATTAACGCCATTCTAAGATGGATAAATCTCAAGATTTTTCTTTAGTTTGGTAATAAGCAGTAAAAAAATATTCAAAACAATTACATTAATTTTGACATCATAAAGTAATGAATGACTTTAATGACATAAATAAATACCACATTCTAAAAGCAGATAGTGAGTTTACAATTTTCTTTTGGAAAAGTTCAAAATGTAGATGAAGCGAAACACTTGCTAATGTTCTAAAAATTTAGATTAATTAATTCACATTCGGAGCTGAAAAATTTCTTTAGATGCTTCTGTATTATAAATCAATACCACAATATTCAAAATATTTCTTGATGCATAAATAAGTTCAATATTTCAAAATAAGTTCTTGATGCATGACATCAACGTAATTTATAATTCAGTAATAAATATTTTAATAAGTCCTTAATAAACAGGTTCATATTGATTTGTTTTTGTATACTTCAAATGATGATAATTTTCAATTTATATACTTCAAACACCAAACAGGATAATGCATACACTGAAATATTTCAGTTAACATGTTTTTAAAGTTTGAAAAAAAATCAAAATAATAATAATAATAATAATTCAATAAATAAGCATTTCAGGGTGCTTACCCTGAAAATATAAAATATAGGTGTCGTATAAATATAACTGGATGGCGCGCATATTTGGGGCAACTTCATTTCCTAAAGCCTTAAATTCGATCGCGAGTCAGATATAGAGTTATATCAGGAAACGAAGAATTTATATGAAATTGAGGTATTTTCAAATAAATGACGCTAGAAGTGTTTACGTTTTTAGTGCCAATTTTTCAGTGTTATACAAAATAAAACTCATCAAGTAGAATTCTGATTTTTTAAATGAATAATGCCATTTGAGTATCATTAATTCCCTTTATTGAAGGTTCCACACGACTGAGAATGTCATAAAATAAATTTCCATTCTTGCCTATCCCATCTGACATAGATTAGGCATTTAAGATTGCACTATTTATCTACATAAATACTGTCATTAGAAACTATCTCATCTACTTCCAACCCTAATCTAATGAGTCCTCTGGGAAGGCTGCAACCTGTCTTGAACCCAATATTTATACGAATGCATATGTTATATTACGAAATAGCTCGACTTCATTTCCTTTGCCGAGACAAACTGTTGGCATAAAGAAAATTATGAATCGCTAGCAAGAAGTTGAACCGAAACTATTCACTGAAATATCAGTATACAATCAGCAAGATAAATGTAAGTATTATATTTTTATTTTTTAAACTAAAGATTCAATTAAATGTTAAGACTAAATAAATAGTATATAATTAAAGAGCAAGAAGAAGCCATTTACTTTTGGCAATGAATCATGAATTATAAATACATGAATTCTAAAATATAGCACATGTATATTTATAAAACAGTTAGGATGTACAGCCAACTAGTTTGATAGAAGAGTTTTGGTATCAAGTGTACCAGACCTATTTTATTTGAAGATGAGTATAAATATATAGAGCTCTAAATCTATAATCTGATTTGAGACCTATTTTGAAAGCTGAGGGTCTATTTCTTGTAGCCAAGATTAAAATTTATATCATTTACCCCTTTGACCAGTTCTGTAGATTTCAATCGGTCTTTAAAATCAGTGTCATCAATGTTTTAGTATCCTTTTTTTACTAATCCTTCAACACTGAAGAAAGGTGTAAAGTCTGTATAGTGTTGAAATGAGATAATAAACTCTTCTCTGTTAGATTATACTTTTTTCTCACATTCATTTACAAATACTCTAACAAAATAATTAATTCTAACTTTAGATGCATTCCAGCAATTTTTTAATTCACAATTTTCCATTTAAAAGGCAACCTCCGTGCATTACTTTGAATGTTCGGTGCATAATTATTAATTTTCTGAATTCCACCAAATGCAGTATTAAATTTTGAAATATATATATATATATTCTTAAAAAAATAATTTTGATCAAAAATTTGCCTCGGTATTTATATTTATAACTATTGCTATCACTCCAAGATCAACATTTGATTAAAAATTTATAAATCTTGAAAAATTAAAAAAAACAACAACTCTGGATTGATAATTTATATTAAAGCAGAATAATGGAATATTTATTCAATATTGAAAAAAAATGCTTAAAACTTTAAATTGAAATATTCTTTTTTTATTTTTCCAAGACATCAGATTCCATTCCATAATGAATTATTTTATAGGAATAACTTTCCACTTGTTGTATAAGAAAAACACTCATGTGTTGTTACAATAATGATGCCGGAATATCAGAATTTGGTTATTGTATTCCATTCTGAATTTTGCTAATTTTCTTAACGCATGGTTTTTAGAAAATTCTCTTAAATGAAAGAATTGAAATTATATAATTAATTGCTATTAATAAAAATAATTTAAACTGTTAATTTCAAAATTTAATAGATAACGACGAATGTTCACATACATTTGGTAAATATTATAAAAATAAATTTAAGAAACAACAAATAACTATTTAAAATTATTGATTTTCCCTAGTTCTTAATCTACTCCACGCTTTAATTTAAAACGGAAACAGTTCTACATTTTATTAATTCCATTATATAATTAAGAATACTTGCACTATGATAATAATGTCTAATTTAAAAATATTTGATTTGGTATATTACATTAGAGATGTCAAAATAAAAGAATTAGCAGTAAATGAAAAGATACATTATATGCACATTAAAGTGCATATTTTTAATTTATATTAAATGTCTCTTGAATGAGTAGCATGCTATCAAAAATGACCAATTTTTATGTAAAAATTGGTTTCAGTTCATAGTCATATAAAGCAAAATATAAAGCTTTAAGATCAGGAACAGGCAGATGAGCTACTGCTTTTGTGTAGCAGCTGTAAACCTTCATCAATGAACATTATAAACTCTTTGTTGATCATTCGGAGACGCATTACATTTCAAATGTATGCTATCAATATAATACGGGGTTTTATAATAATTAATAAATAAAGGTTTCATTTTTCTACAGTATAAATCTGTCAGATATAATGTGTATTTGTATTTCCATAGCAAAGATAAACGAACTTTATTTGTTCAAGAGCACCTTAAAACGAAAGAATATACTATTTTAAAGTTTCGAAAAATATGAAAAGTAAGATCAGACTCACAACCTTTATTAATATATATTTGCATATATTTGTTAAATCAATTCATAATAACGATATTTTACCTCATATTCAAATAATTTGCTATTTTATTTAGCAAATAATTTTATTTGCTATTGCTAACAATTGTAAACGAATTATAGATCTTAGTAACACAGAAAGAAATGTCAAGAAGTCGACAAACAGCCATAAAGAACTGCAATATTAATGTGACTTGTTAATGATGTCGTTAGTTGCAGTTGAATTTAATTGAAGAGATTCATTCTGTTAAAGTCGCAGTTTCACAAGTTCTAATAATGAAGATTTCGAAATTTTGTAGGTAGGATGATCTAATACATATCATTTTCCAAATTTTTACACCACATGAATTGAGGACTTTTGGTCTAAGATTAGAGATTCAGTGTGTTCTAGTAAGATAGAGATTGAATATATTCACACATATTGCAAATCTCCTGTCCTTATCGAATTCAGGGCTCCATTCTTGAAATCTACAGTTTGCAGTTCATTGATGTAAAAAAGAGAGGAAAAACTGGATCGGTACACATAAATCTTGACTTAATAAAATGAAACTTTTCCCAAAATAGAATTCGAATGGCTCAAAAATGTAATGTATTATCCTAAAGAATTCTGCAATTTTACATTTCCAATATATTTATAGTAGTTTTTATTATCTATCTTTATTGTTGCTATTCGACGTTAAATAAATTAATAAATAATAGGTACATTTACAATTTTAATTCTTATAGAATAATAAACCGCAGTAGATTAAAAAGAGTCTGAGAGATCCCAGAAACTAATAAAGATCTCTAAAAAAAGGTTAATTACTTAATAAAATAATAACAGCTGCAAGTAGTAATTCAATCAAAAATCAAATTACGTTTTATGTAATTATAAACAGCATCGACATATATTTAGTTTCCTATGTAAAATTGAAAATGATCAAGTGACTGAGCAACATACTGTTTATAATTGAAATGCTCATTACAGAAAATTGCAGCAAAAACAAATTTTTTGAATAAATCCTCAAATACTATTTCCGCCAAAATTCTCATTTTGAAATTAGATTCTCATTGAATAGTTGTCTTCAATTACATCAAAAATTGTAACATTTCTGCTGATTTATACAACATTGCAGTTATAATATTGATTTATTTTAAATCGTTTAATAGTTTTCGCTAGTTTACTGAAATACTTTCTTAGAGTCAATAATCTGCTTGAACGTTTCAAGCCGATTAATGACACCTATATCAGAATCAGATAATGGAGCAGGAAATTCGATATGTAAGGAAATGTGCCAGACTTGCCTTCGAAGAATTAATTAAAATTCCATGAAATGTACTGCTCATAAATTCGTAGAAAAGAAATGAAGAATGCAAAAACATTTACAACCTAAATAAAAGGTGTAATTTCATTAATAATTGAAAATACTTGCTTCTCTAGCGATAAGTCCCTTTTGAAAACATCTCTGTCTTTCATGTTCATCAAATCTAAAGAAAAAGCTTGAATGAAAAATAAATTATACACAAGCGCAATTCCTGTTTTAATTTTTTTCTGTAGACGAAATGTGAATCATGGAATTAATTAAAAAATTTTACATTTTGAATGCTTGTTGTTGTTTTGAAAATAATTTATTTCTAAGAATTGCCTACAAAAGTTATACAGGAAATATGTTATAATTATCTTGGTATATTCCTTTTTAACTTTGAAATTATTTTAAAAAAATTTATACGGAATAGCATAGAATAAGAAAGGTTGATGGAATAGGAAAAAATATATAAATTATTGCCGTAAACATTTTTCAAGGTATGGTTTATTTTTTGACGCTAGGGTTATTTGCAAAAATGTTTGAATTCGAAGCACTTTTCACAACACGCGCTGCATAATTAGAAAATATAGATTTGTTAGCTATTTTTATCAAGGCGTAATGTACTCTCAGCTTATTTCAGCTCTGCTTCATTAGCTATCATTATGTTTATTAAAATAACGTTATGTGACTTTTATAAAAGTGATATTTTTGTAAGGAAAATGAATCTATTGAGTCATTTTAAGCCATTTGAACACATGTTAGATGCACAACTAGTGCCCAGGGTACGGACTTGGATCTAACATCTCCAGTGTAAGATGTACATATACCCCTTATCTCATTAATTAATCCAGGATGCTAAATTCAGGATACTGGAAAACAATAGTTTGCATTTGGAACTTAACTTCATGATGATGTGCATCGATTGATGTTCATATAATTTTTTGAAATGGGTGAAAAAGACATCTTTATTTTCTTGTATACGATGTATAGAGAAAATATTGTACTCATCAAAAAATTCGAACCCTAGCTTTTGACGATCTCTTTGTTTCAGATCTCCTTGAGTCCGAAAAACACATTTTTGGCATTATGTCTGTTTGTTTGTGAAGACAATAAATCAGAAATAGTCTTTTCTGATTTATTGTCTTCATTCTTATTCAATTCATATGTCTTTTTGAACTAGACGGATGGCAATTAATATTCAGATTTTACTTCAAATTTGCTCATTTCCATCGAATTTTGAATGAAACCCATTTAGATAAACCTGTCTGTCCTGCTTCCAGAGAACAAGTGATAAAGATATCTAGTCATTTAAAGAGTTACATCAATACAATTTGATGCGCAGGATAAGCAACTAAATGTAGATTCTTATCCAATTTGGAACCAAATCGGTCAAAGGGTGGGCCAACTGTTGGTCTGTAATTTTGCATGGATGTAAATGCAAAAAATCAAAAACGCAATTATTTAAATAAATGAAAATTAATATGTCATCTTCTGAAAACAATGGTAGCTTTGTGTCAAATTGCATTTGCAATTAAAAACACACGATCAAAATGCAGATTCGGTTTTTGGTTATTTGGGAATTAATCACATGTAATAGGTGCTAAGTACTTTTGCATTGATCACAATAATTTAAAAGAATGATGGTCAATCAATGAAATTCGGTAAGTTACCTCATTGTTACAGTTGAACTTCTATGTTAAATTTTGTTTCACTCACTTTACAAAAAAGCTTCCAAAATACATATTAGCACAATAGATTCGGTAAAAATGCTAGATTCACGTTAAATATCTATATTTGTAATTTTTGTTCGTTAGTGCATTCGCTGCTTTACTGAAGATTCACAATTAGACACAGGGAGAGGACGATAACAAATTTATTAGAGGAGACACTAGAAAGTTTCGAGGAGACAATTCCTATTGATTTTTATTCTCTATTCAAAATTGGACCACTTGCTTGTCATAAATTTCCCTTGTATGTTACACATTTCTTTGGGATTTTGTCTTACAAATGGGAATTTCTTTTTCTGAAATGAAAAGTTTTGAATCTGAATTAGAGCAAGTCACATTTGTGTTCTTCAATTTAGATAAACTAACTCTGATTTGTTATTTATTCAACTCGAATCCCAATGGAAGTTTCCTGCAATCTCGGCTGGCAGAACTAGATTTCGAATAGTAATGGCACTTTCGAGGATTTAATTCTAGGATTTAAAATTATTTTTCCCAACCTGAAAGTTCCAAATAGCAGTTACAATTCCAAAAATTGCAGTTGAGTGATAAGCGACCATCTTAATTGTTGCAAGAGAAGAATTTATTTACAGTAAGTGTTAGTGAGAAAGAAATTTAGATACAAAAAATTCCAACCACTATTCACCAAATTCTATCGATGTCAGAACATAAGTTAATTTTTTTTAATTCTTTGGTGATTCATTTGCGTATTGTGTGATAATTGTTGTTAACACATTGTATACTGTTGCATCAGATAGAATAAACGCACTTATTATTTATATGTCACTTTCATCAATTATGAATCCTTATCACTTAAATTTGATAAATTAAGTATTTACAGTCACCTAGAATTTCAAATTTGACACAACTGAGGTGAATGCGAGGTTCTGGACCCCGAAAAAGTCCAGCATCTCACATTCTGGGCATCACCAGTTGATAACTATGGAAGTCATGGTACACATTACCAATTCAGCAGAAACGTCATGGAGGAGCCAATTTCTTGTTGCAAAGCTCCTACAAAACATCTCATAGTTTACCTAAGGTTGTGGAAAAACATTCAACAAGAGTAACAAAGACGTTTTGAAAAGCGTAATTACTTCAACTGAGTACAAAAATAGTGAAAAAAAAACAGAAAAAGAGAAGATTAAATTACAAAAAGCAGTAAAGAGAGAAAGGGAAAGAAAAAGCAAAAACACAGTCAGAGGAAAAAGATATCAGAGCCAAGAAGTCAAAGAAATTACCTGAAAGCTTCATAGAAGAGCACTAAAAGCGTGAATCACAAGATCAATCTGATGAGAACAGTGAGAAGGTAGATGATCTTAAACAGAATAATATTAAAGGAGGACATGTGCAGAAAAACATGGAAGAGATCAAAATTTTAGCAGACATTGACATAGAACGAGCAATAAGTAAGGGTATTTCATCACAGCCACAATATTAATCAAAAAAGGCAATGTCAAATTTGGAGGTTTTCAGAGAAAATAAAAGAATAAATAAAAAAATTTAATAATAATAATACTAGAACAATTCAAGAATTTTAATTTTGATTTAAGTATTGTGTGAAGGAAAATGAATAACATGTTAATTAAAAATAAATACTTGTTAATTTAATTTTTTTTAAATTGTGCAGGGTCAAACTTTGGACTAGCGGATGCTAAGCAAATTCCTTACTGAGCGTTCGCTCAGCAACGGCGACAGATTAGTAGTATATAAGCTTTGTTGAATGTTTGAGGGTCGTCTTCACGGAATTATTTGGGTATCACGTTTGAATATTTTAATGAATAAATACCTTAAAATGTGCTACCAATGTACTAATTTTGATCCTAAGTCTTTATTTCTGAACCTGTGCCATTCCTTGGAGAATTACATTTTTATAAAAACGAACATGAATTAGTTCATTTGAAGGAATTGGTGCTAATAAAAGCCGACAATGATAGTTTACCTTAAAGAACTTTTTCGACTATAATGTGTAGCATTTCTTAATAACCCATAAAAATAAGAGCTACAAAATCTCACAGACTGAAGCTATAATTAGTGTAAAGAAAGAAACCTTGAAACAAAACAAACGTAGAAAAATACACAAGAAAACAATTTCTTTTTGAAATACCAAAATGCGACTAATTAATCTATAATAATTAAGTAAACAAAAATATAGACATAACCTTATATGAAAAAATCTGGCAATATCGCAAATTTATAATTCTGACAAATTTTAAAAACTTTCAGAAATAATAAATTTGTTGCATAGTTTTTACACAGTATAAACATTCTAATATTGAAGATTTCGCCAATGCAATAAATTAAGTTTATTATAAATCAAATTCAAACATTATAATAATATACAAATCCACATACTATATGCAAATACCAAAATATATTTACAAAGTCAATAATCTCCAACATTTAATTGGCAATTTTTATTCTAATACAAAACATTTTTTTTAATTTCATCAATTCTTTAATAATAAGTTAACAACTATTCAAATTCAAGTATTGTATCAGTACACAAGTAGATATGCTATTGTCGTAAACTGAATATATTTACAATATCAATAATATCCGTCATGTTTGCATTAAAATGACTAATAGAATAACAGCTCCTTGTTGCTCAAGAGTTCTCCTATCTCTAAGATTTAATTGCACTTTCAGTCTCTATTTATTCAGAGAACTGCAAACAATTATTATCTCGGGTAGGATAAAAAAAGAGACTACACCAAACAACAAGAGACGCTGCTCAGCTTGAGAAAAAAAATCAAGCAGAATTGTCGGAAATATCAAAACGTATTTTGTGCAGCAGATGATGGTTGCTCATTTAGAAAGAACTAGTAGCATTCGCTTTTATGTTATTGCTATTTCAGCTAGTAGTTAGAAAAAAATATTATGCTTCCCTGTAGAGGAATTTTAAAAAAAATTATATTTTTCGAGTTACTGCTAAGGAATCAAACCATAAATTTGAAAGTGCACTATCGTTAATTAGATAATTTCAACGAACCCATTATGTAGAAACGTCCCGAGTTCGTCGATCACAAGAAAACGAATAATGTTTAATCACGATAACGCGAGAGCATTTTCATATTTGATCAACCGTCAAAAATTGTTGTAACACGAATAGAGTGCGTTTCCAAAACTATCATACTCGCCTGCCTTTGGGCCGTCAGATTTCTGCTCACTTCGCGAACTTCAAAATTCCTTGAGTCGTATCAATTTTAATTCTGATGAGGCTGCAAATGTGTACTTTGTCCAGTATTTCGCTAATAAAGACAAGTTTCACTAAGTACGAAGAACTATGAAGATCAAGGAGAGATGGTAAAAGGTTATCGAACAAAATGACTAATATGTCATTGAATGATCTTTTTTAAAAATATGATCATTGAATGATCTTTTTATTTTTATAAATAAATATCATTGAACACATAGAAAAAAGCATCAAGATTTATCCGACAATCCAATTCACTGAGACTCTAAGTTTGCAAAAATTGAAAATCATGCAACACATCTAAGTACAAGAACCACTAATTAATTACAAATTCCTTGAAAAACATCAAAAACAATATTTTTTGTTAAGTAAAGAAATAATATAAACCAAAGTTGAAATCCATTTATGATAAATATCAACGGCTCGAACCACTACAGAGAAATAGCAATTTTCAAGGACAACCAATGTGATATCTCGATTCAAACCCACAATTTTATTAAATGTCTTTTTGTTGCTTGTTGATGCAAATTGTATATATATGATGATCCAGGTAATTCAATTCCCTAATTCAACAAATCACCAAGAGTGGTCGCCTCGAAACTTTCTAGCTTATTCTCTAATAAAAATCTTACCCCCTCATTTCACCTAAAATTGTAGAGCTTGAGTAAGACCTTGCGTGGCATTAACAAACAATAGTTACTAAATATAGAATTGTGGCGTGAATCTATCCTTTTGACTGAATCTATTGAGCAAGTATGTATTTTAGCTCACAGACTGAAACCAAATTTCACGCGGAGCTATGAGATGAATTTCAATAATTTAAATTATTGCGTTTATAAGTTATTGCATTTTCATGCATGCGGAAGTACAGACATACAGATTATTCAGCACTCAGACAGATTATTTGAAAAATTTCATAAGAATCTACACTTTAGATTTTAAATGAGTGCACCACATTTCATCTACCAATTTCTTTACGTTTTGTAGTTTCCGAGTTCACTTGTAATCGAATAGCCAGATAAACAGATTTCTTCTGAATGGATTTCATTCAAAACTTGACAGAAATCTACAAATTTGATTCTTAGTCCATATACCAAATCTAATCCAACTCAGCGAGGTCTAAAAATTGAAGATTTGTCAAAATTTTGAATTTTTTTTTGTCCCTGTACTTCTTACATGAGAAAGTCAAAAGAGCATAACTTTTTAAAACACGATTTCTTATAAAAATTTCAAATTTAAATTTTGAAATAGAGCACGAATTCAGATATCAGAAAACAAACAGCGTCCTGTTGTCCCAAGGAATTTTAAGAATTATATTGATAAGTTTAGCTGTAAATTATTCCAAACCATTAGTTTTATTTAATTCCAAAATTCTTATGTCTCCCAAAAAGGTAAATCCAGATAGTCGGGAAAAGCCTGTAAATAATACCAGTTGTTAGTTTAAAAGAAGTTAAAATAAAATTTCAAAAGCAAGGGGTAGAGGATAGTCAGTCATGGCATTTTGGACTAATTTTCTGTTTGAAATGCTGTTATAAAAAATACAAATAAAGAGCAAGATAAGACGCATAGCATATAGCTATTTAAACTGTTATAACACAACAAATTTTGTAGAATCAAACAAAATTCTTCCAAATGCACTTGGAACATAGTTGATTAAAATTCTAGTCTGTCGCTCCAGAAAAGTGGAGTTTTACTCGCAACTGCAGATATTATAATCGCAGATTTACCACTCTCTTCGAGTTTAGAATCCTAGAATTTCAGCATATCAACTAGATCAGAAGCACAGGATAAATGTTTTCACATCTTAATATTCCTGGCAACCACCGTAGTAGTAGGTTATCATGTATAACTCAGCAAAGTTGGAATATAAGTAAATTAATGCATGCTTTAAGTAAAAGTAAATTAAAGTGCAAGTAAATTAATGCATGAAAGAAAATCATTCTTATTCTGATCAAGAAAGTATAAAAAAGCAAGATATGCCCCAGGATTCATATTACATTTGTGTTTACTTTAATGTTAAACTCTCTTGATTAAAATCCAAAGAGTTTTTTGGCTGGTTGGAAATTCCAATTCAAATTTTTTAAAGAAAAGCATCCATCTAGCGATATGTTATGTTGAGTTGCAACAAGATAATTGCTGAATTTATACTAATTTCTGATTGATTGTCTGTGAAGTCATTCCTAAAGTGGGGATATTAACGCAAATTTTCATTTGAATATTCTTATATTTATGCATATTTTTCTATTCGATAAGAAGTATGGATGTAATATGCTATCGATTCTATGATTTCAAGCAGTTCAGGCAAAGTCTGATTTATTCTAAATGCTTAATAAATGTCTAATTGCTTTTTAACCTATGAACTTCTCATTATTACTGTGTTCTGCTTCATCAAGAGCAAATAAATTGTTAGTGATCAATGTGGCAGAGCCCACCTGTTATTGGGTTTTAGCTTTGATCGTTTCGCGTTAGTCCAGTGTGGGCTTATGATTGTAGAACCATTTTCATTGACATTTGACTGTTCGATACAGCTTAAATAATATAACTCCAATTCTTGAAGTTGCCTTTTTAAGTGTTTCGAGCATTTCCTTCTGTCTCTTTTGTATGAAAACATTGGGTCCGTTGGTGTGAAGAAAGATTTCAGAAGACATTGTACGAAGAAATTGACATTTTAGTAATAAAATTAATATTGTCAGTTCTAATTTTTAATCTATGAAGAATGACTGATTAAATTTAAATAATCTCTATCTGAAATTGACCTGCGTTGGAAGGGAAGAAAACAGTTTTCCACACCATGTTCAAAATTATAACGTATGATGGTTTTGTAAGTGTTATTTAAAATCAGTAACGGTTGATTATGCATTTCTAAAAGTTCACTTCCCATATCAAGAAATAATTCTTTAAAAACAACTGGCTTTAAAAGAGAAAGTAAATAGAAATTTTTACCTGCTTCGTCACACATTCGTAAATTAAAAAAAAATATTATAAAATAGACTGCTAATAACATTTCGTATAACTAAGATTCACTTAGCTTGAGGTAACAAAGCAAATGAAATTTTATGATGTCATAAAACGTTATTTCTATTTTTTCCTAATTACTTATTTTGCATTTCAAGAATCGTCTTTTTAATGCATAAAATTTTAAAGCATCCAAAAAACTTAAAAATTTGTACTCAATTTACTCATATTAAAAACAAAACGATTTTTTTTTTGCGTTGTTACTATCTTAATACGATCTGCCTGTTATTATTCATATGGTCACAAACAGTTCTAGGAGAAAAAAAAGAGTTTCTATTACGAGAAAACACGAAAAAGGGCTAATTTTAGAAAATGCAAAATCTTAGTCTTATTCCCAAAAGCTCGAATTTAAAAACAACTTCTTCATTTTAAATTCAGTTTTTGCCCATTTCTTCCCAAAGGCATTAAAATGCAAGGAGATCGAGATATGCATGCTAGATTTTGAATTTGCCTTTTTGACTTGTTCACATTTAATTTTCCCTTACTTCCTCATTATCTTGGAAGAATTGGCTTCCAGTAACAACGACGAGAAGGATAATTAACTGATTCCAAGCTTGCATTACACATTTTTTTCTCAAAAACTAAAAAGAATCAGCTGAATGATAAAGAAAAATAAAAGGATAATCAAATGTAGTTTCAAATAACTGAGACGCGAGAAAAATAAAATCTACCTACATGTGCAGATAAACAATGCAAAATTTTTCAAGAGTGAAATTTTTACACATCTACTTGAATTTCAAGTAAATAAGTGAGTTTTGAGGTTAAATAAAGAATGAAACAATTTGCATGTATGGAAACAACTAGCATTTCTTTCTACGAATGGATTTTCAATAAAAAAAAGGATTTTATTTACTCTTGTTTTAAGGGTCTTTTGCAAATAATTTTTGAATGCAACATTTTTTTTTTATTTCCAAATAAAACTAAGGAGATCTAAAGGAATCTTAATGAAACATCAGAAAAAAAAATGAATTCAAAATGTGAGTTGAGTTAAATTTGTTTCTTTTCAAACGAAGAAATCTTTTTAATTTCCTTTTCTTTTAGAATCGTTAAAATTAAATGCCATCTACTGACCAGTTTTTTATATGCTCGTAATATAAATTCATAAGTAAATCATTATTTGCATAAATATATAGTTATTTCTAGTTTAAGGTGTGTTACCTATTCATAAAAATTTCATGAAATTTAGAGTGTGACATAGTGAGATAATGGTGATTTTCATCCAGGAAAGAAAATTTCCTACTACTAAATGCTCGAATGTAAAATGAAATATTGGTATATAATAATACTGTAGACATAACCATTTGCAAAATGCCTAAGTTGATGCTCGCGTATAAAAACACGCAATACAATAAAGTTGCATGAAGCGAACTAAAGATTTCCCCATTCCTTCACTAAGGAAAATGACATGGGTTCTGCTGCAACATGGCTGCTATTGGTAAAATTGTTTTATTAATCGATGATTCATCCGCTGGAGCTTTGCTAAAGTATAGGTCCTTAAAGCGGTTACGAAAAAGCCGAACTCACTAGCCAAGGACTTAAATCCATGATAAAGTAAGTGGCTCTATCCCCAAGCGATCGAAGTCTGCTGCAGCACAGGTAGTAAAGGATACAGCGGAGGAAGATCAAATGTCCTAGGCAGTCATGAAACATTTTGCGGGCAGACGAGCTCCTCTTCCATTTAGAATATGCCATCGACAGACAGATTTTGGGATGAAGAAAACACATTTGCATTTCGGTTACACTCAGCAATAATGTCCAAAGATATTCATCGCTGTTTCCGGCGATGTGTTCACACTACTTTTTAAGGAAGATCGTGTTCTTTCATTCATAGTTCATTGGGTTAAATATTTTCTCCTGCAATCAGTTTATTAAATACATAATCAACTCTCATTTTTCCACGACCTGCGCAGTTTACAGGAACATTAAAGACAGTAGAAATAGACTGCTTACTACGTTAGATAATAGGCCTTAGCATGCCCAATATTCCTCGGCATACACTGTTTTGATCATGGAATATGTTTTAGGCTTCCAGATAGCAGAAAATAATAAAAAGCAGCATAACGAACATATTTTATAAACAAGAGCTTTTTTTTTGTTATGCCTTATAAAAAGGTATTGTATGCGATCTAACGGTGGTTTCTGAAAACAGCTTTTTTTATGCCTTAAGTAAAATTTCCACCACCTCATTGTATTTTCCAAGTTTCATAAAATTCTGCTGAATACTTTGTGTTACAATTTGCTCATAAATCTCAAATTTAATAATGAATATCATGCTCATCTAGTACATTTGTTGGAAAAATAATTCATATCAATTTATTGAAGCTTTTATTGAAAGCCATTCGAGTCAGTTTTCTTTAAAAACTGTTTCTGATTGCCTTTTGTCTGAGATCAATATATTCAAACTAGCGCGAATGAATGCGTTTATCATCTCAAAATATAATAGGGAATGCTTACATCTTGAACTTTTCATTCGTTTGACATGGAATGAGTATATAAGGGATAGAAATCGGTTACTTTTATACAAAATGTTTGCATTAAAGGATCAAAATTTTTGTACAAATAAATAATGTTTTTGTCTTAGGCTTTACTAAAATATTATAAGAGTAGCAATATTAGAGCTTTTCTGATATCAAATGGAAAGAATATTCTTGTTCCGGCATCAATATTTTTCAATCAAGGAGTTTTATATGTTTCCAGTACTTTTTTATATGTTCCCAGTACATTTATATTCGTATAGGGATTTACATTTCATTTTCTTCCTTTATATTCATAGATGCCTGTAATATCTCAAAGGAAATAATGGCAAACGCAACTGCTTTTGTTATACAAACTAGATTCGAGGGCTGAAGCAAGCCTTTATATTTGAAAAAAAAGACACGAACAACTCACATTATTTTTTTCACGGTTTCGAATGAGGTACATTTTCTTAGTTTCTCTATTTTTTTAAAAAAATAGCGTCTCATTTATGTATTAACATGGAGATTTTCTCTTCCTACTTTGTTTGAAATATAAAATTTTGAGTGAGAATTTTAAATGATTGCCCAGAATACGCATATTACAATAAAGAAAATCCGAATTTGTATATTTAAGAGCAAAATGATATTGCTTTATACAAAATTTTTTAAATAAATTTAATTCGAATAATCTTTTTATTAAAAATATTCACAATTTCTTTTTATACTAAACTGACAGTTAATCACAAAAATAAAGCCTGAGAAATCAATTTAAACTACCTCGGTAGTATATTTTCCCCTTTCCTATCATCATTCTTCTTCCGCTTCTCTTCCTTATTTCAGAGTTGTACACATTTATATTCCTCTGAGGTTTGATTAAAAGTGTCTTCTTCTTTTCGATTAGTTTGATTTGTGACTGAGACAAACGGCTTGCAGAGACAGTTAATTTTCTGATTTTTCAACAGTATTTACGGTAATAATATAGTAAAAAACACACCAAATGAAATATTTCAAATTTTATGAAGCGAATGCATTTTGGTTATTTGGGCATGAAACTGGAGAATCGAAAAAATGATGAGTTTGTCAGAAAATATGTTCTAAATATTTAGAAAGTTTGTTAAATTTAACAAAAAGTGTTACTTTCACTACCTTCAGGGACTAAACTACTTTTTATGAGAATGGACATCCCAATTCCAAGATTCCCAGGGGTCATTTCTCCCTTCAGATGTATCCTTTCATCTTCTGATCTCCACTTGAGTTCTCCATAAAAAGATGTTATTGCTCTGATTGTTTCTTGCTTTTTCTTGACAACAAAATCCTCCCATGTGTTGGCTGTCCTTGACAATCCATTAGACGAGTGGTGTGCCCTGTGGTTCCCGAGGTATCAATGCGGCTGTTAATTAGCTCAGTAACTAGTCTGTTAGGGATAAATCGAAGGGGTGACTTTCTTGGGCTTGGTGTTAAATCCGATCACTTTTCCCGAAAGTGAATCGCGACGTATAGGTTAAAGCTAGCACTCTAAGGAAAGCGCTGAAGCTGGGAAAGCTGGGAAAGTCGGTGGCTTCCTTCCCTTGTTAGACTTTGTATGCGTGGCTATATTGGAACAAAATACCTTTCAATATTGTATGGCAAAAAAAAAAAAAAAAAAAAAAATTCTTCCTCCAGAGAACACCATTTTGAACCTGCCTTTGATTTATTTGCAACTTTTTTGTTATCAAAAGATCATTATCAAATTGCGAAACGTTTCATAATGTTTTGCCATTTTTAGTTAACAAGACTCTAATTAGTAATTTGGAAGAAGTGAAATCGTGGAAGACACCTTGCTCTTTTTACTTTTCATTGTAGAGTCTTCGCTAAAAGATAACGCAAAAAATTAAAGAAACTATGATATACCTATTAGTACACATGCAAGTTTAAATTCTTATAAAGTAATAATATCTATAGGAGAGATATTAAGCGATCTATTTGAACAAATTACTGAAAATTTTAAAATCCAAGAGCGACCTTTTTCATCGTATTCATATACTGAAGGATGGTCAGTTTAAAACATTCGAACGTTCAATCCCTCAAATTACTTCAGTTTGTAAAATCCTCCGTTGCTCTGCCGATGAGAATTTTCCTATCTTTCTCAAATGTTTCCAGTATCTGCACTTCTAACATTTAAAAGCTTCATGCTATAGAAAATTGCTTCCACTTGTAGGGGAGAAATATACTATAACAGAATGACTGTACCTCTACGGAGAAATGCGTTCACTGTTAAGGGACACATATTTCATTCTCAAGAGTGTTTGCATGGAAATGAGAAAAAAAAAAATATTATTTCTACTAAAATCAAAAGACATATTTCATATTCTGAATCCCAAAAGTTAGTTAATTTTAAAATACTTTTTGCATATAACAAGCTACACGGTTGTAGTAAGAACGCAACAGGTTATGAATTCCACTTCAACAAACTCAACTGAAATATCTCTCGATACTGACAAACACAATGAATTGGATATAAAAATGGATCAAGATACAGGAACAATTCACCACTTGAAGTTCCAAATTCTTCATTTACGGAAATTGATGTCTGATTTTTCAAACCCAACAGTAAATGAAAACATAACTACCAGTAAAATTATTTCCTAACCCATTATCTACAAAGGTGTAATTCAAAAGATATTAATAATTTGAAAACTGTTGATAAAAAGAAGAAAAAGCATTCAGAAATACCGATATATGAAATGGAAAAAAATAATGAACGAAATATAAATTTTATATGACACCTATAAGTAAAGCATCAGATTTTGTTTAAATGAAAGTTGATAATGTTCCTGTTTCTAAGCAGGCAGTAAATTCAAGAATGATTGTCAATGATGTCAAATGTCCTGCCATACAATCTAGTTTTGGATCTGAATATGTGTATCAACCAACCAATTATAATTGTGGAAATAAGTTCAAATGAATCCGATGATGTCACATATTATGAACCAAATGAGGCAATTGAAGATACACCGCATAATGGTCAACAACAAAACATCTTCTACTATTTTCATCTATACTGACAGAGCAACTTTGAAACAAAGGCTTGAAAAAGTCCGTTTCGATAGGCGGATTGCAAGACTTTTAACAAGGAAATAAATTTAAGTATTATTCTTTGTGAAAAATACTTAAAAAACACGACTCTAAAAGATTATATAAATTATATTTTTCTCTCTTATATGAAACTAGAATTATTTTAGTTTTTGCCTTTTTTAATGCTTTACTATCTTTAAACAATCTATGTTATCTATTTATTATTTACGCAGGTTTGTTACAAAATATTTTATTCGATTGCATAATTAACAAATGTTGGATTTATTTTACTGTTATGCAGCTTATCATTTGTATCAAGTATAAATCGTGCTTTCAATCTTTCCTGCTTAATGTCTATGTGTTTGTAATTTTTTGATGTGGTTAATTTGATATTTCTCAAAAGAGTCAAGAGCGACTCTGAGATAGTAACATTTAACGAACTAACAAACAAGAAATTAACGATATTTCAGTATTCTTGGATTTTAAGTATCATTTTATGCTACCATGCTTCATGCGGCTTAGACGCAGCATGACCAAAAATGGCTCTTGCACTCTAATAAAGCAAAAAGTCAATCACTCACTCACTTTACCTTCACTACATCATGTAGTGAATTAGAACTTATAAAGCAATTTGCTAAGTCTTTAAAAGTGCAAAACATGTATAAAATACCTTTATTCCCGAGTTTATCCAGAACAAAACTGAAGGAAGAGGCTTTTCTAGGACATGGCATTAGCAAAATGGTGTTGAATAAAAGTTTTAAGCTCAAAATGGAAATAAAAGAGAGATAACGCTGGAAATCTTTCAAATTAGTACAACTGGCTTTAGTGGAAAGGACAGAAACACAATTAAAAATTTATTGTAGTGGATCGTAGCAAATTTCAAAATATTAGACTGTAATATGAGCTTAAAAGTTCATTTTTCCCATTCGTACGGTTCTGATAGTTTCGACGCAAAGAGCGAAAAGGAAGGTTCATCAAGTCATGGAGGAAATAGAAAAGGGTGTCGAGGGAGGGGGTATATCTTCTTGATTTCCGGTTACTGCTGAATGTTGAAAATAGACTATCTCAGAGATGCTCACCAGAATAAAAGTGAAAAAGAGGTTTAAAAAAAACCGAACACTTTTTTACAAGGAATCGCAACCTTTTTCATAAACTAATTTAATATTTAAATCGTGACAAGTTTAGGATAACAATGCAAAGTTTGCTTATGAGATGATGAAATAAAAGTAATAAAATATTGCATTTTTTTCCCTCTAAGATAAGAAAATGTTTTGTGAAATAACGGTTTATTTGTTTCCAATAAAGATTTCATATTGGAAGTTTCATTGAAAGTTATATAAAAACTAGTTTTTAAAATTAAAAGAGTTTACAAAAAGTATATTTTACACAACTAAGTGACTTATACCTTGAAAAAAATCTGGAATAAGGTAATATTCAAATTCAGAGAAACAGGTTAATACGTTTTGTACAATTATAGTATTTTTATATATATCATTATTATATTTTATGAAGACTATTTTGATTGCTTCATTTTCAATGAATAAATTTATCCTTTATCTGGTTGAAGGGAGAAAATGGAAATATGAAACAAATACGTGTGAACGATTATGTTACTAGTTAACTACGCATCGTGTTCGGAATTTTTGGCTTTAAGAATTGTTTTATAAACTTATAATAAGCTTTCGTTGATGTGGAAAACTTCAATCGTTTGTTGATAATATATCCATAACAAATTCAGAAAATAGTTGACATTGCATTTTGAAAATTTCCACATTCCATTATTTAACTCATTCATTTAAAATACGATGTTGTTGTTTTTTATCCGTATCAGGTAATGGAAAGCTGAAGAGGCTCTTTCATGTAATAACCTTTGTAGAAACAGATGGGAAATGCGCAGCATTTCTGCTCTTTATTTCCTTGCAAAATATTTTAATAAATTTTCAGCAGATTTACGAGGTATATTTTGAGATACAGCAGCTTATTACCAGTGCAGCGTCATCTATCGATCTACTTATGAACTTTTTTTTCTTCTGTCGCAAAACTAATTCCCATTGCTTCACGTATCCTAGATGAAATATCAGGTCACTCTGATGAGTGGTTCTTTTTTTACAATTATTTGAAAGCACAACTTTAATGATAATCACTCTGAAGTTACCTTAAATTGCATTGAATTAAAGTCACATAGTGAATTGATTTTACTCGTAAATTGAAAAAGTGAAAGGTAAACATCGCTGTTTTTGAAAGGAAAATATAATTACTTTATATTGATAACTTCTATAATCCAAGTAAAATTTTAAGGAACAAATTCAAATTAAACTTTAAATTATATCACTATTGTGTTTATGTAATATTAACCCGTAACTGGAGATGTGAATTTCATCGTGCGGCCAAAGACATGGAGGACAAAATGGACATGGAGACATGGAGTCAAATTTTTCCTTTTAGTCTTTTGTAAAGAGCTTTGGAGTTTATTTTGGAAACGCAATACATTCTGGAAATCATATAGTTAAAAAAATATTAAAAACATTAATATTAAAAATGTTAAATGCTATAATATCAAATGTTGGAAAGATGCTATAAGAAAAACCTAAACAATCTTTTAATGAGTATTTACTTCCTTTATACATTATGGAATTACAGAAATGTTAATAACTGTTAGAATTTAACTCACAAAAATGGAGAATACAATATTTCAAAATATTACTTGAGGAATATTTATTCTTTTTGCATTATTCAAATTAAAAGCGGTTTCAGAGACATGAATTCAGTGACTCCATAAATAACAACAAAAACCTTGAAAAGGAATAACTCGGCTCTACGCACATGTTCATGCTTAGACTTTTGTCATCATAAGGCTGAAAGAACAACTCGAAGGTGCTGAGGAGATTATAGTATTCAAGGACAAAATACCACGTGATAATCAGAGCTAATGAACAATACAGTTATTGCGAAATTCAAATCATGGAATATTCATTAGGTGGAAAACGATATAAAGTCTTGAACTTTAAGTATCTCAGTTCTTCGAAATAATGATGCTGAATGCACATTTAGCCCTTAACGGGGAATTAGGACTTAACTGGGTGCAATTTCGCATTTTATTTCCTCTCAAATTTAATTTTCTAATGAAAGTAGGAGTATGAAAATCTGCCAATATATTTTGCAAATATCTTTCTATATATATAGATATGTTTTAGAATTTTTTCAAAATAATTATTGAAAACAATATGCGTTGGAACATACATATTCTTCTCAAATTACATGTTACAATAAATAATATTCTTGAAAAAACATATTACTTTTTACTTTTGAAATCATATTTATTTTTATAGTATATGAGGGTATATAGAAGGCAATATAACGCAAAATTCAACAATTATATAAAAAATTTAAAAAATTGACAATGGGTAAAATTGGCCCTTTTTTTATCGGTTTGTGCGACTTTCATAGCACGGTTTTCTAGGGCCTTTTAAACATACTGGTTAAGAACTTGTATAAAAATCAACCTATAAATTCTGTATATATATCTATTGGTATATTAATATATTTTATAAATTTTTCAAAATACATTATCAATAGAAAAATTAATAATGTTTGAACATACGTATCAGAATCAGTCGAATGCGAACTTTCATCGAAAATATCTTCTGTACAATAATCCTTATCACTAAAATCACTTTCTGTTTCATTTTAAAGTGTCTGGAGCACTGTTCCATAATAAGATCAGTAAATTGGATGATATTTTGGGGCCCAAGTTTCAGCTCCATCTGCTAAGCCTTGTTTATCACTGGGACACTAACAGGGCACTTTCAGCGTCCGCTGAAAACGGTTGAAAAAGTAAGTGCACGTGTATTGAACTTCACAAAACAGGAAGCTATACTGTCATTCCATTCAACTGAGCTAAAAATTGAATAGAGGTGACCGAAAATCCATCGCAAGCGTTCTCACCGACCACACGACCCTAGTTAAGGGTTAAATGCATAACTGACCATGGAAGAAATATTTACTAGAACTATGCACACAGCAAGAGTATAATAGTTTCTGTAATTGGAGATATCGGGTATTTGTGTCATTACATTCGACATTGTGCATTGGGACCTTCCTAGACTTTACATTAGCGAAAACAATAAATCTATCACACATGCATACTCTGCACTTGAACCTCTTCCATCCCGGAGCAAGAGGATAGGGTCATCTTCCCTCCCTGCTTTTTGGCTTCAATTTTCTGATGACACAAGTATTTTACCTTCTTTTTTGGGGTGAAGAATTCGCCCAGGCCTTTCAGGTTTGCATCTATTTTGCGATTTCTGCCAAAGCAAAATGTATGCAATTTTAGAAAAAAAAATAACACAATTCTAATAAAAGTAGCAACTATTTTTATTAACTTCATGATGCTTTTTCCAAGTATTTGATGTTTCAGAGAACATGGAAAAAGCATTGCATTCTGGCAAACAGCTTCAAAGGGGGAAAAAAATATAGCTTTTTTTATTTAAGTATTTTTTGCCACGGATGAATTGTTTATATCAAAACTACAAGAGGCGAGATGTGCTTGGGAAGTTAAAAGATTTTAGATTGATAGCACTACATGTGTTAGTTATCCCCTTCTGTAAAATGCATATTCATCTATTATATTATAACTAGGCGCCTTTGGTGATCAGTTTATTCACCTTGATTATTAATTTATTAGGCTATTAAATTTTAAATATGGGATGCATTTCTTAAAAAAACATTTCACCAAGTTATTTAATACGACTAAGACACAATAATTCAATTAAAACAGTTTACTGCAATTTACAAAGCGCACATATTACGAAATAAAAGGGAAAATGAAAATCCTACTACGTATTGAATGATCGTCAAAAGCACGTGGTTGAATGTTTTGATGGAGAATTTGAATCCCTTACAAACATTGTATCTAAAATTGTATCAAATTGAATTAAAAATATTACAAAAATTAAATGAAAAATTGCACGAAAAGAAAATTTCTGTCATTAAAAAGGTATTTTTTTAAGTTTTAAGATAAAACAAAAAGCATTGTTTATAAGATTAATGCTTTGAAAGATACGAGTATTAGTTTCGGAAGTCATAGCGATTACACTTAGACTTCAGATTAATATAAGGAACGCCAAAATTGAAAAAATTTTGAGCGATTTTTCTCCAAGTATAATCGTGAAAATTTTTCATTGGAACTGTAAAAGCCGTTTGTTAGCATTTTTAGTATACACCCAGGACTGCAGACTTTTAAAGAGTTTTTGGACGACTGACACGATTTTTATGTGCTTGGAGACAAACCGTACATTAACCTTACGTCATACCACTGTTACTTTACAAAGTTAAGCCTATTTTTGAGCTTTATTAAACTTTTTGTTTGAAGCCCATCTTCTTTCCTCTAACTGAATGTCCTCTTTGGTGACATAGCAAACTATCGTCAGAACATTTCTAATAATATTTTTCAGATCCATTAATTAACTAATCGAAGCGTTTGATTAAGTACAGCTGTAAAAATGGATAAAGCAGTCTGAAATTCATATCATGTTTTGTTTATATTTAACTTTAGACATTCGACAATTAGTAATAAGTTCAATTTCTGTGCCACGTACGGTAGCGTTTTGTATATAAAGATTAGATACCATAGTTTACATTGTAGAACTATTTGCTTTAAACTCTTCTTTATGATAATTTGCTCCGTTGGAATAATGCCACTTTATATTGCGCCGCTCAGAAAAGGGTGCGCTTTGCACGTAGGTTTAATATTTGCGACTGAGAACATTGTTGGGCAGGGATTCTTATCCAATAGTGCAAAGTATGTCAGCCCCAAACCGTTCTGTAGGCTTATTTTATGGAAGAAAATAGACGGACAATGAAACAAACAATGGTTACACCATGAATGTGTAAGACGTGCACACATACAAGCAAAAAAAATCAAGCATATAGAGAAGTCGGTGACCAATTGGTATTGCGTTGACGTTGCCTAGAGCTAACTTACGTGAACACAGGTAATTTTCAAGTGGATGACGCATATAACTGGAGCTAGTACACTAGTCATCCAGTAGACGCTGTCTATATATGGCGGTCGTACACAAAGATAATTAAATTGATGTTGCCAATATATGGCGATCATAAGGAAAGGGTTAAAGGAAGCTCTTTGTAGAATCAAATATATTTATCTGAATCTGTATTGTTTCGTCTACTGATTTTAAAAAAGAATAAGGGTCCTTGTCTATTAAAGGTTTATAGGATAGATCTTTAAACCTAGAGTTGCAAATATGGTACATATATTGTTTGAGATATAATAAAAACACCGTCGCTTACACTGCTAGCTGCGGCTCTGCCATTGGTCACCACCTATGCATATAAACTCTACAGAAAGAGAGAAAGTAATATGCACAACTGAGATGGAATTCAGTTATTCTGTTATTCTGTTCTTCGCTATTTGCCTTCAACGAAGTCTATTCGAAGGTACATTTTAATAACTTTAATTTCCCTCTTTTTTTTTTTTTTTTTTTTTTTTTTTTGTAAGTGCACACAAAATAAAATCCCCCTTAAAACTTCTTAAAATAAATTTAATTTGCATCTTTAACAATGAATCATCACGCACAGACTTCGATCACTAACGGCGGGGATATAATCAAAAAGCATCCTGATACCCCAAACCAGCAAATAGGGTAAGTTGAATTTCTTTGAAGTATTGCTTGAACTGTTTTGCAATTTGACGTTCAAGAATGACAAACACAACAGAAGTCATTAGTGGGATTAATTAAGAATTCAATTAGTGGGCTGTATGATATGAAAATCAGGATGATTTTTTTTATTCGTAACTATAAAAAAGAATTCTAAGGACAAATAGATTCTTACGTATTTCAAGAAAAAATTAACCTTATTTACCGAATATCAGGGGAAATTTATAGCAATTCCAAAAACATTCGCTTCTTACTGGTTTCGGAGAATGAGCTATATTTAAAAGAGGTTCTTTATAAATTTGTAGAAACATACTATAACAGCAGTTATGCTGAAATAGAAGAGGAAATGAAGCTAAGTTTAATTTCTATTAAAACGAATCCGACTCATCCACAAGAATCTTTCTTTCAGAAGATCCAGTTTTCGAAATCAAGTTGCTGGACATTAAAATGCCGGTATTCAGTGGTCAATATGAAAATTGTTCTTTCTGCGACCAGTTTATTCAATTATTTATCAAAACGAGACGTTATACAAAAATTGCATTTCTTAAAAACTAAAGTCTTTGATGAAATCAAAAAGTTGATTAAGTATTTCGGTATAGTTGATACTGATTACATTAGTGCTTGGCATAATTTAACAGATCGATTTGAGAATACTAGAATATTTGCAAATGTGTAATTGAAATGACTATTTTCTCAACCCAAAATTTCTTTGGATAATGCCATGAATATTAAAAATTAACTAGATACTGCACTAAAATACATTTCTGCACTTCTAACTTAAAAATGATCAAGTCCAAAAATTTAAATCCTATTCTGATTTACTTAGTAATGCATAGATTGGTACCGAACACCTTGCATTTGTGGGAACAAGGCATATCTTAGGTAAAGGAATTTCGTTCTTTTGAGGAACTCAAATGCTTAAAGTATAGATTCATCGCCGTAGAAGTAGTGAAAAATAAAATATGATATATTATTCATTCCAATATATTCAAATTGCCATTCTGCGGTTGCAAGTTCTGTATTGTTGATCATTTGGTTATAAATACCCATCTTTATCAGAAAAATCGTGTTGAGAAAAAATAAAACTAATTAAAATTAAGAATGTATGATTAATTACTTATTGTTATTTCGTAACAACAGGCAATGCTCAAACAAGAACTCATGTAATTCTTATGGGAAAAAACACCATACATTATTGTATGATACTCTCCTGAAAAACTTTAGTCTTTGTTTCAGTACAAAAAATTGAGCCTACTGAAGAAAATAACTAAAGAATTCTAACTTTTTAAAGTAATGTTTAAGGGAAAATCTTAAGAAATTGAAGTTTTATATTTGACTCTTGATATTGTGTACTGTATTGCAAAACACGGCATTAGTGAAAATTTCAGATTCACTAGGAAATGAATTAGTAGTATAATTATTTTTGGGTCAGGTTCTCAATTGAAGTTTTTTGCGGAATATTTAATCCAATACTTAAAGTTTGAATAGGGATACATTGCAGTTAAACTCCCCGGAAATTGAAATAATGAAAAGTAAAGCATCGTCATTTACTTTAGTTGAATTAACTATGACGAGATAGTTTCCGAAGTTCAAGATTTATTGTTAGAACATCTAACGAAATATTTTCCTAGTAAAAATATCCAAAATCAATCATAAAAGTATTAATCTTGACTGATTCGAATTATAATAATCCGGTAGAATATACTTAATCAAAGGAGCCAACGTACACCCTTCAGTCTAAGTCCAAAGAATATTCCCATGCCCCAAAACGTAAAATTTAGTTAAACTCTGACAAATCCAATAAACCCAAAATTTAAACCCTTAAAACAAGATAGAAGTAACTACAATACAAAATTTTACAGATATTCATGATTAACTACGTTTATTTTGGAAAATCGAATGAACTCCACCCATAAAATGCGCCATATAAATCAAGAACTTGGCCAAAGGAATTTAAAGATATTCATCTGAAGATAAAAATTGGAATACGGAACAATTAAGTTACAGAGAAAAGGCCCTATATTTAAGTGAATCGTTTCTTATCTCATATTTCCATAATCTAAAAAGAAGATTCGCCTTTAAATATAATGTTAAGTAATACACCCATTAAATATAATGTAAGATGTTGTTGAAGTTTCAAAGTTTTTTATTGACAACTTCTGAAAGTATCACAGAAAAAAAATTATTTGACCTCCATTTTAAAATTCTAAATATTGTTCTTTTGATTATATAAACTAAGTGTGTTAAAAGTATAAAAAAATGCAAACTTTTAAATACGATTTGCAACAGTAATTTTCATTGTTGAAATAAAATTTAGACTTCATTGATTTACCATTTTCTGCAATATTTTTCTCCTATTAATAAAAATTGTTATATAACAGAATTTTTTTTAATAAAGGATTTTTTTCTTAAACTTTGAAAAGTGAGGAAATGAATTACAGTATCTGAATGTTATTTCTTTTCCTTGTAGGAGATTAAGTATCAAATTATTTATTTCAGTGTTAAATTTATCATATGACATTTCTTTGTTTGTTGGATGGTCGCTGATGTGTATTTGCTCAAGGGCCATATTTGGTTATGCTGCTCCAAGCAAATAATAAAATATAAAACAGAGTTAAAATTGAAGAAGCAGATAATAATAAAGAAATTTATTAAAATATAAAAGCAAATAAACCGAAATAAAAACGAATATAATATAATAATGTAGAAATGACATTTCAGTACACAAAAGTGAAATAGTGATTTTAAACAAAATAATTCGAGATTAATGATGTAACAATATTAGCCACAGAGACAACGTTTTAACCATACTAAATGTAAGTATAAAAGTTAATAGCCTTAAAAAAGTTTAAAGTATTCTGGTGTTATTTCCCATCAAGTTTAGTGACAATGATTGTAAAATGCGGACACTATGAGAATTCAAAATAGGACGTTCCTTTAAAATGTGATTCACTGTAATGTTGGACATTTTGGAAGGGTCATTTATTAAGAGTATCAACTATTTAGAAGATTTTTATAATTACTAAAGCGATAGATATTTTAAACGTTGCCCTTTATAAGGAATTGTCAATTGTTATTTTAACAGTAAATATAGATTTAATATTTTTATTCACAAGTACATATAACTAGATTAAATATACAACTTTTAAATCGCCAAATAAATGCAGTTAATGCAATTGTTACAACTTTTTATGTAAATCATATGCTTTCCGCCAAAAAAAAAAAATTAAAGATATTTTTATCTTATGAATGTTAGCATTATCCTGTGCATACTTTTAAGAGCGTATGATCGTTCATATTTTGGAGTCATATTTGGCATGCAATGCATTTTTGTTAAATAAATGAATAAAGCAGATGCTAGTTATGACTTTCTTATTTTTTAGATATATGTATTTAGAATAGGTAATTAATTAGGTAATTTTGCTTCGTTTCAATATGAAAGCATCTGAATCAATTAAGATTTAAACATTTCAACTGCTCTACTAATGAATTTTGTAGTTATCTGTGCAATATGAAATTATTTTAAATTAAATTAATTTCACGCTTGATACAAATGATAATTAATCATAATTGTCTTATATTTATTGTTGTTTAATTTTTTTAACGAATAAATAGAAAGGCCTAAAACATTTGTTTAAGTAGCTACAAAATATGCAAGACATTATTTTGTTCATGTGTCACAATTTAGCTCAAATAATAATACTTTTCTTTGTGCAAGGGGTTTTATGAATTTTTCAATTTAATTCCTTATTGTTTGTAGCAATTGAGGATTTAAGAAATCCAAAAATTAAGTAAGCTCAATGATTAAATCAAAGTTGGGTATCATTCAGAAATTAACACTAGTTTGGCGACTGTGAATCAAATGTCCAAAAAATGGTTTATCTAATGGTATATATAATGGTATATCTAATAATATATTATATATATTTAATAATATATCTAATATAGATGAATATCTATATATCTAATAATATATAATGGTATACCTAATAATATATTATTTAGATAACATTGCAGTTTGAATCTTATTAATCCCTATTATAAAAATTCAGGGAAATTTAATAAAGTGAGTCGCAACTTTTTTACTTTAAAAAAAATTGGGACACTTTTTTGGTATTTTTCCTGTATTTCATGCAGGAATGCCTCTAGGTGACAAATGAATCAGGTGTCGCATTTTACCAACAGTTTCTGGTTGGTCAACTAAAGAGTCAAGACGATTGATGAAAATTTGCATGTTTACTTGCACTTTCATCTTGATTTTGTTACTCTGTTACCTTCATCGAATACTTTGATCACTTGTCAATGGAACTTTTAAGGAAATTTAGAGTTTTATAATCATACAATACATGAGCGCTTTTCCGCCTTTTCTCCTCGTGAAATTTTTATTAAGGCCATAAAAAAAGAAATATTACCCTTTAATGCCAGTCAAATTTATAGAAACAACTTTTTTAAACAATTGGGGAGTTAGAGATTTGTATGAATTTTATAGAATACGGATATTTGTTGGAGCAATTGCCTGGAGTAATCTTATCCTAAATCCTATCTCTGGAGCATTACTAGTCCTAAATAGGTATTTTAATGTGGAAAGACTCCAAAATTGACTCAAAGAACCCTTAAATCGATGGAAGACATTTGTAGTAAACTAGGTAGATGAAATACTCCAGAAGCTACCGAATGTTAAATGGAAGTACGTCCTCTAAAGCTTTGGATATTCCTAGGAGATTGAATACCAGATTTGCTTCAGGTGAAAATGCGCTTCAAGGCTGACACTTTTTCTCGAAAATTGGTTTAAAAATGAAATGACAAATTTTACCGAAAAAAGAAGGAAGTCGATTTTCATCACCCAGGATATTTCTGATCTTAACGTGTATGGAAAATTTTCATCGTTTCCCAAATTAATCCCCCCCCCAAAAAAAATCATATAGTTTAAAGATTCAGAAATAACTATAATTTTTCTATAAATAATACTATTTGAAACATTTTTAAAGAATTTGATATGTCTTTATGTTGTGTTGCGCATTTGGCTACAAATTTGCATTTAGTTTAAAAATGAAAATATTACAAAATTACGAACCCATAAAAGGTTTTAAAATTCAGAGGACACTTGAAAAACCGTGTTAAATTTTCTTGAAAAGCACCCAATTAACTTATTCTCATATTCATTCAGTAGATCATTAATAGAAAGATGCTCAATGACACATTACAAAGAGGGGTGAAACTAGTTTTAGGAATCTTAAGAAGAAACTACTGGGCGGTAGGTACTAGAAGACTAATACAAAAATTCATAAATGTATGCTATGTTTCAGGTGGAAGAATCAATCACTAGATTAACAAATGTGATTCCGTTTTACCTATAAATATGCCTCAATCGTTTACCAACAATGGGAAGGATTTTTTCGGACCTTCATTGCACATCAATAAAAGAGTCAGAAAAAATACAAAGGGTCTACCACTTTAAGTGTTGGGAAAAAGTGTGTTAGCCGGACGTTGAAAGTTGCAAGACTTAAGAGCAAATGAGGTGTGTAGGCTGGTAAAGCGATTGGATACATACGATGAAGATGACAATAGAAATTAAGGGAAATTATATTTGAAGAAAAAATATACAATTTCAAAAAAATTAAATAAGTTTTTAAAAAAATATTGCTGGAAAAATTATGAAGAAAAACATTAACATTCAGGACCTATAAAATTTACTTAAAAAATATTTTTTTCGAAGTTTATAATATACATCGTTGGCATGGGTGATTCTTCTGCAATTTACAGTTGCTCTAATACAGAATCCTTTACTTACATCTTAAAATCATTCATTCAAGTTTCATAGAAGCAAGATATTCTTGATAATAAAGTTATTTCCTAAGTGCTTGATTTTATTCTTGGCTGAATTAGCTTCTTTGAAAATTTAATTAATTCTTAAAATTTGATTTGACAAAATTTTAATGCAAATTTTGCAGAATTCCAAGAAATATATCTATTAAAATCAAATACAGATTCGTTTCTCTTATCAATTATCATATATATAAATTTTAAAACTGCTTTGTACCGCAGTAATTAATTCTAATGTTGTTCTAGGTTTTTCACAGTGAGTGGATTTAATTAGATTTAGTTCTTCTGGGTAGATGGTTTTTCTGAGAGAATTGAAAAAGTTAAGGTTAAATATAAAAAGATTATCAGTCTATCTAAACGCGGAATTAATATTTCGAAAAAAAGTCCTTTCAGAAAAGTTATTAGGTTGTTAAGTTATTAAAAATTATTAGGTTGTACAGCAGAGAATAATTCCTAACAGGCTGTTTCTTATTTATTAAAAAATATTTTCTCCGTTGAAAATTAATATATTCTGGATGCGATAAGTCAATGCCAAGTTAAAGAAACTTTTAAGATCATAGAAAGAGTTCATTGAAACTTCCTGTCATTTATCTAACGGGATAATTCGAAAAATATCTTGGAAAATATTTGTATCTTTTAAATTAATTTTAAATTTTGAAGGAATTTAATAACTTTTTTTTAAATAATCCAAGTGCAATTTCCGTGATCAATAATTTTGTGAATGATACTGAGATGTTTTGATAAAACAATTCCAGATTTGTTCATGTAAGCAACCTCCTCTTACAAGTTAAAAATTATTAGGTTAGTATTTAAGAAGGCTACCAATTAATGTATTGACTGTCTTTTGTTTTTATAATAATAATTAAAATTTAAAAAAAAACATTATCTGAATTTATCTTCCTAGCTTTTACAAATTTTTATGCAAAATACTTATTTTAAAGCAACCAATCTCATTTTTTCTATCGTAGCTTATTTATTTTGTGGAAATAATTCTAAATATTTAAAGAACTTTTGATGTATAGAAAAAAACTGAATATATAATTCAAATATGCTAATAATCTCTGGAAACTGATATAAATGGCTTTATAGTTTACATTAGAAATTTCTCGCTGTTTTTTCTCTGTTTTTGGGCAGTAGCATCAGTATTAACTCTTGTATTCTTTTCAAGACTGAAAGGAGGAAGAAGTGATCCAACTTCAAGGTTACATCTACATATTTAGCAAAGTCCTTCCTTATATTCATTTTTTCAGACAAAAAGTTAAGAGAAAATTAACGTGAAACTTAGTGTGCATACATCATAAGTACTTTATAAATTGCCCCCTTGTTCTCTTAACAAAATGAAATATTTTTTGAAGCAATGCATATTAAAGAGAATTTTCATTTTAAAGGGATTAGTAAACAACTGCTATTCGTTCTAAAACCATTAAAAAATATATCATAAAGAAAAGAAAAGTCACTTTATAAAAGAAATGGAGAAATACAAATTTTTTAAATACAAATTCACATTTATAGTAATGAAATTTCGAGTAACTTAAAAATATGCCAGGTACATTCATATACTTTCACGTATTCATAACGAAGCATCAAAACTGGTTTGACTCTTTTTTTAAATTACATAGTATTCATAGAAATCTGTGAAAATTCTTGGAAAATTATTTAAAACTGCCTTTTCTGCAGACAATGGGTCGTTGATAATGTGGAATTCATAATTTTGATGCTTCCTGCGTTGATAATGAAATTAATTTTCTAACTAAATTTTAAAATTAAACAAATATTTCGTGATGACTATGTTCTCCTCTTTTAGCGGTAGCAATTATTAAAAAACATGTTTTAAATAATAACTAGTATTAATTGGAGTAAATAAATGTATTCTATATTTTCACTATATTAAATGACATACTATGAACAACACAAAAACTGAAATCCTTGTATTATCATTTCAATATCAGTAGAAATTCACAGGCAAATAAAGTTTCTCTAAATTAAGTATATCTGAAAATATCTAAGAATGAGATTTGTCTTCGTAATATAAAAAAATGTAGTATTTACATAAGAAAAATACTTCTTTCTACCTTAGGATTTCGTCCAAAATTTCATAATATTCAATATTTTTGTCAATAGTGGCATAGCAAATTTCATTTATCTATCTCACAGTGACTTTGAACTTCCTTTTTCATATATACACGGATACACAGTAGAATTTGTCCCAAATGAAGAAAAATAAGTTTTGAAAAAATTTAAAACGGAAATTCGGGTGATTGTAACGTTGTTTCATTAAGAAGAAACTAAAAGCAAATAAATAAAATCCATGACACTGTTTATAATAATCAGCAGCCTATTTATGACAAATTAAATAAGCTGAAAAGGAAAACAAATCGATATTCTTAATGTAGTTGCCTTGAAAGTTTTAACGAACTTTATCATATCAGAAATATCATTCAATTTTAACCATTAACTGGGGAGGTGCGTCTGTCAGATCGCTAATGATGGACTTTCGGTCACCCCTATTCTATTTTTAGCTCAATTGAATGGATCTACCTGTAGCTTCCTGTTTGGTGACATTCACTATACATGCACTTTTTCAACCGGTTTCAGCGGATGCTTTTTAAAATATTTCAGTATTTCTTTGTGCGACATCTGTCAGACCGCACCTCCTTTTTATTGTTCCAGTATTGTACAAGGCTTAGCAGGTGGCTCTAAAACTCAGTCCTCAAAATATCATCTAATCTGCTGATTCTTTTATGAAGACTTTTAAATGAAGCAGAAAGTGATGAGGATAATTGCACAGATTTTTTTCAATGAAAGTTAGCATTCGATTGATTTTTATATGTATGTCCAAATATAATTAATTTTTCTAGTGATAATGTATTTAAAAAAAATATGTATAAAATATATTAATATATCAAGAGAAATATCTGCAGAATTTATAGGCTGATTTTTATACTAGTACTTAATCTGTATGTTTAAAATGCCCTTGAAAACCGTGCTACGAAAATCACATAAGCCGATAAAAAAGGATCAATTTTGCTCATTGTCAATTTTTTTTTTTTTTTTTTCATATAATTGTTGAATTTCCCATTATATTGTTTTCTATATACCTTTTTATACTGGAAAAATAAATATGATTTAAAAGTTAAAAGTAATATTTTTTTCAAGAATATTATTTGTTGTAACATGTAATTTGAGTAAAAAATGCGTATTCCAACGCAATTACTTTTTTCAACGATATTATATTTTGAAAAATTTCTAAAACATATACCAAGAAAAATATCTGTAGAATATATTGGCAGATTTTCATACTAATGTGCATTTTATTATGATCGATGTACTTAAAATAACACAAGAATATTGATGTAACATATAAAAACATAAAAATAAATCTTTATACTGTTTTAAAATATTTCTTATAAAAATTGTAATAATTAATGCTTCAAAGCAGTATGAAAAATTTCAAAACCCAGATCAATGTAGAAATCGAATTACATAATTTGTATCTGTATGTAGTTTTTCGTTTTTTATCTTGCTTCAAGAAAACTATGCATCTTCTAAGATTTTAATCATCTATTTTCAATAATAATAAATTCAATATTTTGTTACTGTTATAGGAAAAATTTACAGATTGATCATTGATAAATTTACATACCCCCTTCCCCTGGAAACATAAGTGGTTTTTGTGCACGAATAAAACTGAAAGGAATGAAACCCTTGCTAAAATAGCATCCTATCTCGTTGTCAATTAGAACAGTCACTTCAAAATGATCACATGTTTTCTTTACATTTTGAAACACGCACTTCCTATTATATTTGAGAAAATCTAATTATTCGCAGACACTTGCCGTACCCCAATCTTACCTCGGAGAGGGAAATACTAATATTTGGGATAAATCTTTTGGAAAATTCATTTGTTTCAAAAGGCCGATGCTAGAATGCGGCTTTCAGCCCTGCTGTAAATCCATCGTAAACGCACATATGCGTCGTTCTTCCCGAAGGGGTCAACAAACGAAGAATATATTTTCTTACACAAATATCCCATCAGTAATTTCTTCTGAAAAGTTGAAGAAAATGATTCTTCTACATTATTTTCTAAACACATCATCAAAAGGAATTGATTACATCAATATTATATTTCTTGAATTCATTAAGCGAAATATTACAGATTACAGTCTTCGAATTCTAGTTGTATTATGCCAAGTGTTTCGTCAAGATGCCTCAAATCGATAGATGTTTTGTAGCGGTATTATGTTATTAATAGAAAAATATTTAAAATAAAATTCTGTTAAATCTATCCTATGTAAGGAAAATCTGTATTCTTCAAAACTGACTGGCAATATATCAAATAAGTCGACTTTGGCGACCGGTTTATTCTTCCAAATTATTGATTTTTTGTGCTGTTAAATATTAATGTGGAATGTATAGATATAGTTTTAAAAATTCACCTTGTCATTGGTTAAGACCGAAAAACGTGAATTTAATTGAATAAGTCGAAACAAAATGCAAAGCATGCAACTGAAAAAGTGTATACACTGCAAAATAAAATTCCTACTTCGAAATGAATGTCCATAGAAAGTATTTATTAATCTTAATTTTAACACTTGCCAATGCACGTTTTTGAATGTTTTAATGGATGCGTTCAAATTTCACATTAAAAACTGTTATCAATATTGTACTGCATTTAATAATTTTATAAACAGAAAACATTGTACAGAATTGCAATTGATATCATTAAAAACGTAATTTTTTTAAGGTAATGCAAAAACCATTTTCGGGAGATAATAATTTTGGTACATTTTCTGTAAATGTATCATTTCTATTAACCATTTGGCATTAGTAGTCTATTTTCACTCTCGATTAAGTTTTGTTTGAATCCAACTTTTTTTTTCTCATCTCCTCTAAGTGAATAGTTTTTGGTGAGCTCTGTGCCGAACATATCTAATAATACATGCGCCTTAACGGAGCATTGAGCTAAATCTATCAGTAAAAAAAATCATTAATTAAATTGTCTGAAACTTTCGTATAGAGATTTGTTTACATTTGACTGTAGCCACTCGATAACAAATAATAAGAGCAATTTCTCTGTCTGTCAATAGGTTTTAAGAGAGGTTTGGCATTCTTTAAATTCAATATGAATTGCCAAGAATTTTCGCATTACACAAAATACAAAATGACTGTTTTACATGCTTAATAAGTCATTTAAACAATTTAGATCATAATTTCTGTCTGTAAGAGTTAATATTTTTCCAAAAAAAAAAGAAGAGGTTTTCAAGATTTCATCCTTTCCTCTCCCGAAAATAAACACATTGGAAATCATTCAGCTTATTAAGATTTTCATTTTATGCATCCGTTTTCGCCACAGATCTCTGATCACAAATATGTGAATGTATCAAAAAATCAGAGAATGCGCATTCTTTAAAGATTTGCTTCTTGTCTATTCATTCGTCAGCCAATCAAGAGCTTTCTTAAGCCTAAGCTTGAGAAATCTTTGATGCAACTATCAGCTGCCTTTTCGCCTTTTTTAATCCCTTCTTTACTTTTCAAAATGACAGTTTGAATAAATTCGAAACTTACAGTGAATCTACCAAATAAAAAATCCAAATTCCTCAAATAACTATTAAAAATGTAGAATAAATTCGTATTATTTATTTCTGATCAAACTTAATTTTTTGGAGTTGTTGCCTTACTTTTTTAGAAATTACTATTGAATTAAGAAGTACTGATTGAAAAAATAAAGTAATAAAATCGTAATCAATAAAATAACTGTAACAGAACAATTATAAACATACAGTAATTTTCGGAATTCCGGCATCAAATATCAATCCTATTTGATTATAATGGAGTCTAATCTCATAAATTTATTTTGACTTTGAAACATTTTATTTAGTCTCAGTAGTGATTTCATGTACAGATGTTAAATGGATAAATGTTCTCATTCAAAACTATGAAGGGAAGTGAAAAACTCTAGACAAGAAACTCTTTCAAAGTTAGATTATAAATAAACGCAACGATTGTCTTGCAAGTATGTATTATATGCTGTACATATTTTAGTGTATGTAAAGAGGAGACACTGTTTTTATTATAAAAATGTAAAATCTATATATTTGCTTCTTTTAGTAGTCAATCAGAAATAAGTTGCGAAACGATAATCTTCAAGTTCGTAATCACAAATCCGTGTTGTGAATATCGGTTTTATAGATACAGTTTTTCTTCAAGTAAAAATTATTATTACAGAACAGAAATATGCTTTGAAGAGATGTATTATGTTTATAAATATTATAGCAAAACACTTCGTGCAACTGTAATGAAAAGAATTTCACATATTTGTATCGAAATTTGAAAAAGAATATGTTTTAACTATCTAAGAGACAAAAGCTGTATCTTTCTACCACAGCAGAATGACATTTCTGAGATTCTTATTTCCGAACATTATCCATTCAAGTCAATACACATTATACGTTTTGTAATCAGTGGAATATTCTGGGACTAAGATTTAGATGCAGTTTTTTTCCCCTTCCCAGTTCATTAAAAATATTTCGATCCATATAATTGTTTATAAGAATTCTTTTGACACCTGGAATTGGATTACAAATGTATTTGTAAAAGGTCCGATCATAATAGACGTGTACAAATGAATGAATATTGCATCTATTATTGAATGGAATTTTTGTTGGGTTGCCATTCAATGAGAATCTGTTGGATTAAAAAATTAGTAAATGAATAGGACCTTTTAAAACATGCCAATCTGCTTAGATTCTTAACATCTTCTTTTTATCAACTGAAATTAAATTTTTCTTAATCTAATGTCATATGTGATAAGTAACACTATTTTGTTGCACATTTAATGTTTCCTTTTATCTAATTTATTTTATATAACCATATTAAAGTTGAAACTAAACCAGAAGATGATTAGTTATCAGAACGCTTTATGCCATTGCAGAATTTGCAAGAAGAAAGCAGATTTTGAAATTATGCTTATTGTTATCACAAAATATAAAATTTCCATAATTTATCCATTAATATACTTTTGATGTTGTTAAATATGGGAATTTTCTTGATTAAGCGCAGAAAATATTTCTTTCAAGAAATATGAAAGATACATTAAATTAGCAAATTATTATTTTTGATAGCCTTTTTATTATTATAATTTATTTTGAAAAGAATTCTTAAAACGGGACTTGAATATAACTAAACTAAACCAAACTAACTTTGAAACAAATCCATAACTTTTAATTATATAGTAAGGAATTTGATTTATAGAATGAATGTCTGAAGTTTGAACTTCTTTTACGAATATTTTCTGACAAAGCTGAAATGGTATAAGAAACCAGTTGTTACCACACATAACAATTGCTTTGCATATTGGTTTTTTTTCACAGTTTGAAGATTCTTAAGTAGTTATTCCCTTCTTGTTTTTAACATTGTTTTGTTAAAAATTTTATCTTTCATGGTTTCGAAAGTACGATTAGTTTTATCTTTCCTTAAAAAAAAATGAATTTCAATTTCTTACGTTCGTCTTGAATCAGTAATACACAAAAAAAAAAGCTGAAATATTAAATAGAATTTAATATTTCATCATTAAAAATTATAATGTATTTGTAATTAGCCCTAATTTTACTTTAAATCGGGACATTAATATAACTTAACCAAACTAATGTAATGTAAAATTAGACATTTACCTCTACAATATATAGAAGAAATCTTCATTTAACCAAACATTTTAATATTTATTTATAAATGTTATAACTAAAGTTTTTATGTGATAATAATTTTGTCGTATTAATCGAAAGTTAATAAAACGCAGTTTAACTATAAAATAATAATGTATTAATTTGAATAAATAAATTTTATACTCAACAATTAAAATTTTCTTATTAATATTTATGCTAAAAGAGGAAAGATTATGTGACAATATCCGAGACATATATATATATATATATATATATATATATATTGCTCAAATCTCTAATAAACAGTAGCTGAGTAATTGCATCATAATATGGAAAGCACCCTTGACTGTAAACAAGTCCTCAGCACTGCAGAAAAAGACGTTTTCACACCTTCTCTAACAGAAGAAAGAAAAAGTAATCTCTTTCTGAAAGAGCAATAGACCAGTAACAGAAAATCAAAGTTCAATTAAAGGAAAAGAAGTGCACAAAGCAATAAAAGGATTTATACTTACGATCTCATCCAAATACTGTCTCACAGTCTGTCTTAACTTTATCTTGATTTTATCTTCTTTAGTTGGTCTACCACGGCATTCCTTTTAGTCACTAAGGAGATAAGGAAATTAATCTCTCTATGTAGGCATTGAATCCAATTTGTACATGTTTGAATTTATTTATCTCGTGGTGAAAATGCAGAATAAAATATTACCTTTATACTAACACAGTATATCTCATAACAGTATCAATCATTGGCAGATATATTATAACTATTTTATATTTATTTACCATGGTGTGAAAAAACAGTTGATATGTTCTAATTTTATTATTTTCGTTAGTAGATTTATCTTTGCACAACATGATATTATGTAAATTGAAAGAATAAATAATGTGCAAATACATTTGTTATCATTGTACGTACCTTCGAGATACTTATTAGCAGTGAAATTTTATATTGATTATTATAAAGGTAATTTCTCAGATCCATTTACAGTCATGGCTTTCAATGAATCCCTTCAAACAGAATTTTGAAAATACTACTATGCTATTTTCTGCACTGTAATCTATGCAGTTTCTTATTTAGATATGATTGCACGGACAATTTAAAGGAAGTAATGTGATTATGTTAAGTACCATATTGGATATATTTCTATACGTTTCTGGGCTGCGGTTGCCTGGTGGTAAGAGTTTCAGGTTCGAAACCCGATTCCATGGAAAGACCATCGTGTAAGCAGGTCTTGAGAACTTTACATCCGTCGGAGCCAAATGTCCTCCCGCTGTTGTGGTGCAGAAGTTTGGAGAGGGAGTGCCAATTCAGGTGTCGTCCTAGTGATCTGACCACGGTTCAGAATTACGAGGTCCGTACCAAAATAGCCCTAGTGTTGCTTTAAAACTAAACGTTAATATAACTAAACTAAATTTTTATGCCCTTCCTAATCATTTTCTGAAAGGCCGAGATGATACTATTTTCAAATCTCAGATTTCATGATAATTTTAAAATGCAATTAACTGAAAAGTTTTTCATAATATTAAATATACATCAAATAATTAAAAATAAAACGTAATCGCAAAAGTATAAGTATACATTAGACATTTATTTCAATTTAAAGCTTATGAATAACAGATTTTACTAAAAGATGCAAAAAAAGAAAAAAAAATATTTGTTCAGTTTAAAAAAATAATCAGTTGAAGATTCAATATTATTAATAAGAAATAAGAATAGAATATTTTGATTGCATATTGGCTACTGAATACCATACATCAGAGAACAAGATTAATTTTAACCATTTGGTAAATTAATTTCTCTCTCCATATTTGCAAATGTCAACATTTTATAAATGTAGGTGAATAAAAAAAAAAAGTTTATTATTTTCCATCTTTAAAGATTGAAACCAAAAGAATAACGGTTAAAATGTTTCTAATGTCATATGTCGTATTTTCTGCAGTTAAAATCTTGAAGTAATTAAAATGGACGTATGTTTAATGTCGGTTTTAATATATATATATACCAGGTGTTTCAAAAATGACCGGTATATTTCAAAAATCAATAAAAACTAAACGGGCAGCTATAGAAATATACCGTTTGTTGCAATATGCTTGGGACAACAGTAAATTTTCAGACAGACAAGCTTGCGAAATTAGTTACAATTTACAACAACAGATGGCACTGCAGGCGATTTAAAAGATATAGAAGAAAACGCAGTCTGAGTTCGCCATTCTGTAAGTCATCTTTCTGCTTTAAGCGTGTGCTGTTCACAGATTGTAAGTTTGTTGTGAAAAAATGGTTTATTCCTTAGAACAAAGGATTTTTCTGGTGTTGGAATTCCACCGCGTAGAACACAGTGTTGTTGCAACAAGACGAAGTTTTCAACGAAAGTTTAATGTAATCAAAGAGCCGAAAAGCGATACAATAAAGGATCTGTTTGAAAAATTTTGAAATCGCTAGACATGAACCCGTGCGACTTCTTTCTGTGGGGACACTTGAAAGATTAGGTGAACCGCCACAATCCAGAAACAATTGGACAACTGAAGCAATACGTCTGTTTTGCATGTGAAGCCATCCCGCCTGAGACGTTTACACGGGTTTCTGCTCATTTCATTCCGAGACTACGCCATGTTATTGCTGCGCATTGTCGATAATTGGAAAATATCATTGCTTAGATTTTTTCCAGGTTGCAGCGCCATCTGTTGTTGAAAATTGTAACTAATTTCACAAGTTTGTCTGCCTGAAAATTTACTGTTCTCCCAAGCATATTGCAACAAACGGTGTATTTTTATCGCTGCCCGTTTAGTTTTTATTGATTTTTGAAATATACCAGTCATTTTTGAAACACTCGGTATATATATAATATGTTTAAAACGAACTTTTATCTGTAAATCAACAGTTGGGTACTAATAGCTTCAAAGTTCGACCTAAGTTTGGTTGTCATTTCTCATCAAAAAGATACAAGGAAATCCAGAGTATTCTGCAAATAAACAATATGAAAAAAGAATAATTCAATTCCTACAAAGGTCAACAAAAAATTTTTTTATTTTAGTTACTTTTTATTAAATAATTATCAAAAAATTTAAGTATCAAAAAATAAATATAAAAAAAATATTGATTTTCGCAAGAATTCAACTCGCATTCTTTCACCTTCACGTCAAAAATACAGAAATCCTAGCATTTTACCGATTGAGCTACTACCTGTTGATTTCAATTTTCATTACAAACTGCTAAAACTCTATTTAAAGTTTAAAAATCAATTAAATTTAATTAATGAATTAATATTTGAAAAAACTGTATTAACTTCAAGTGCCATCCACTAGAAGTTTTAAAAAATGTATTTGAACTTGAGTGGATGAATAAAAAGTATTTTATTAAAGATTGAAAATTTCAATAAGATATATAAATATATATATATTGGGAGAGAGAGATTCCTAATAGTAGGAATTGAAAACAGCTACAAAAGCGAGTTGCAGAACTATGCAAGTTATAATAATTACAGACCTGGGCTTCAGCCTTATCATAAAAGTTCAAGGCGAGTTTTAAACTTGATACTGGAACTGAAGTTAATATTTTGCCTTTGTTTAATTAAGAAATGATAAACCAATAATTAATGAAACTCATCAATTTTCAATTATCTTCAGCAATTTCAGACTAAATCAAGTATTTACTCTGATTATGGATTGTCAAATGCTAGACTTAAAAATGTTTCTTTACACTTCTTTGTTAAATTATAAAATCTAAACCAATTTTATGACTGAAAGCGTGTTCTAAATAAAATTTATTTTAAAGAATTGATGTTGTCGAATTCAATAAAGTAAGTAAAAAGGAGTTGATGAAATAATTTAAAGATTGTTTCATTGGAATAGTTGAGTTTCCTGATGAATTGCATTGCATTGCTTTAAAGGCTAATACCAACAATTCGTCTTCCAAGGCCTATTCCTCGCCTCAGTAGCCAATATTAAAGGATGCATTCGATTAATTAGGAAAAGATGGACTGATGTCCGAGGGAAACAAACCAACTGATTGGGTTGTTTATTGCTGAGAACCTTCGAGTGGGATTAGGAGTCGAGTTCTCAATGAAGTAATTAAAAGGAATTCCTTCTGCAGATGATATAATTAGTACATTAGATTTAACTGATAAATTCTGGCATGCTTCTCCAGATAAAGCTATTTCTGAAAAGATAATTCTTAATGCGCCAGTTAGAGGTACGATTTCAGCAAAATATCATTTGAAATAATTTCATTTCTGAAATATTTCAGAAAGTAATTCTTAATCATTTTCGGGATATTCAGATTATTTTGATAACATTATTATTGTAGGATGTGATGAAGCCACTAAAATACGTCTAAATTATGTCTAATTTCTTCAAAGAATTGGATAATTTAATATCAATTTAATCCTAATAAATTGCAATATAAAATAGTAGGAATTAAATATGTATGTTCAATTATCTCTGAATCCGGTATAAATACTGATTCAAGTAATATAAAATCTATTGTTATTATGTTAATACCAAAATCAAAAGCTGAAATTAGGAAATTTTTAGGTATGAATGATTTTCTTTAAAATTTAATATCTAATGCATCTAAAATGATTGCCCCTTTAAGAAAAATCATTCTTGAAAATGTACAGGTATATTCAGAAAAGACATAAGAAGTATCATTTAATAACAATAGAGTATTGTTAATTAAAGATTAAAAGTTTTATTATGAATATTTTATTTATTTTATTGGCCAATGTTAAAAGTTTTTAATGCTGATGATGAAATAACAATATTAAATGATTGCTCAAAAGCTGGGATCGTGTTTAGCCCTTTCGCCTTCTTTTTCTGAACTCGAAAATTTCTGTTTTTCGCCGCATTAGAACAAACAAAAATAAAATCAAACAAGTAAACATTTACAAACCGTTTTAAACGTTTAAAAGTTTTAAAATGTAGAAGAACGCTTGAAGCGCGTTACGACCGTCCTGCAGAAGTTTCACTTTGAACGCTCTAGACGCATTTCGGACGACGAAGATGCGAATACAAAAATGTCAACCTTTATCATTTGTCTCAAGTAGCTTGATTAACATTGAAATAAAACATGCACACGTAGTGAAAGAAATGTTAGGCATTGCTTTATCATTCGAGAAATATCACAAATTTGTGTATGAGCATAGAATCATTGTTTGGAATGACCATAGACTCTTGATGGCAATTGTTAAGAACTCCATGCATAAAATTTTTCTACACTACAAAGGATAGTTAAAAATTATTGGACCATGATATTGAAATAAATTATGTACTAGATAATCAATTTTTTAATCTGAATTTTATCATGTGCCTTTTCTGTTAAGAAACTCTAGATGATGATTTCGAAATACTAAATATTATACATATTATTTCAAAATATTTGTCTGTGAGTGGAAAGAAAATTTTGGAACATAGAAAGCAGCATTAACCATACTCAGAATTGCTAAAAAAAAAAGGTAAAAGGTATGAAAAGAGACTGGCTTAATTCTCATGTTTTTAACTGATACATATTTTTATATCACAGAGTCTAAAGTTATGTTAATAATGGTTTGCTACTTATAAATGAAATACTAATTGTTCTTCGTAGTTTAAAGAAAAATATGTTACAACTAAGTCATAAAGCTCAGTTTCAGATACAGAAGTGCAAGTGAATTGATGTACTGTCCAGGGAAGAAATTGGATATAGAGAAATTAGTATGCGGAATTAAAAGAAATTAAAGAGAAAAAATAGTAAAGATCATTTAAAACCTCATTCAACTCCATATAGATCATTCAAAAATGCGTAACTGATAAAATTGACTTCGGTTATGTAAATTTCTCATTATAAATTACTGGAAATGTGTAGAAATTAGTGAACTTTCAAATAAATTTTCGGATTAGGTAATAGCCAAACACTGAAAACTTTTCTCTAAATTTGGAGTTCCTAGTATTGCAATCTTCCAATTACATTCCGTTTGATAATAATATTTGTAAGAAATTTATAGCTGTTTACTATACATTTTTGTCTTTTACCATTTTAATGAGATGGATTAGTTTAGATTAGTTATATTAACGTCCCTTTTTAAAGCAAAACTACGGCTATTTGGGGAAGGACCTCATAATTTTGAACCGAAGTCAGATTACTCTTAAGTAAAAACCTTAATTACCAATTTCCAACAAATTATTAAATGTAGAATTGTTTAACAGCAATTAATTTAGAGGCAAAAAATTCAAAATTCTATGATGATAAAATTTCGTATCTATTATCTAAGTTTAAAAAAATATTAAATTTTAAAAACCAAACATTGTAATTTGATGAAATAGTTTAGAAAAATAAATTACATCCTACATCCTTTTTTTAATTAAAGATCAGCCAAGTAAGATATTAAAACGCATCAGAGAAAATACTAGGAAATGAATGCACCTTTTGAAATAGAAACGGATCCCACTGACAATATAAAAAGTGCTTCGTAAATTGAATTAGAAGTGTTTTTAAGTTTACAGAACTCTAAAAGGTTAAATAATAATGTATAAAGAATAATTAAGCACGTTCGAAAATCTCCAACTTTTAAAAATGATTTCACAATTTAACAATTTAAAAGGGGAAATGTCACACTAAATATATTTGTAATTGCGTTGTATATAATGTGAACTGTCACTGTTCAAAGCAGAAGTTCTTGTCATACTGTTATGAATTGGTTTTCTAATAATGAATATATTAATAAACTGAAATAAATATCGAAATATATATATAAAGTGTGTTGAAAAGCATTTTGAAATTCGAACCGCTGACATCCAAGAAGACTTTTTAACACGGGTTTGAGACTCCTGCGTCGTCCTCGCGCTTTAACTCGTATATAATATTATAATGTATTTTCAAAGCGACTGCTGTGTAATTTCAAAGCAGAACCAATAAGCCGACTATGCATGCATTTAATAGAGTGATCAATTGTATTTCATTGCATTCATGGCCAACTTTTCTTATTATTTATTTATGCACATTCAAAACTATTCTTTATTGTAAAACTTTCTGTTTTGCAATGAATAAATAACTAAACGCAGATAGTGTCACTGAAGCATATTAGTCAGATTTTATTCGAGCAAACGACTTTTCATTTTTACCATCTTAAACTGTTGCGACGCTGTTTTTACCTTTTCGGAGATTACCATCGTCAGAATGTAAGAGATGAAAGTTTATTTTTAAGTACGTCATAAATTTTGCGCGCTTTGCATTGAATTAATTATGCCTTAACGCATGCCGACAAAAAAGATTTATACTATGGTCATCAGAAGAGATCACATTTTCAAAATAAAAGCTCCAAACTACATATTTATTTTAAGGCGACTATGCCCTTTCACTTTAGGTAGCTTTCATATGCAAAGAGGAATCGTATTAGTTGAAAAAGAAAGCCTCGCTTGGAATTAAAGTGAAATATTGTGACCAAAAGCTAATTAAATCTTTTTTTTTCATATTCTTGAATAAATTTGTTGTTAATTAGAAAGTTATTCTGTTGTAAAATCATCATTTTGAATTATGTGCTCAGGAAATAAAATAAAAATATTTTTTAAAAATGTTTATAAAATGGAGTAGTTAATAATTAAAACACGCAGCACATTTTTAGGTAGTTAGCATTATATGATACATAAATTTAAGCGATAAAGCTCTCATATGTTTTTAGTCGTATTTTTTGTAAATATTTAACGATATCTGTCTTTGAAAGAATTCTTTGTTTACATCTAATGTCATTTTAATTGTTCTGGGCAATAAACACATTTATTCAAACCAAATGATAACTTTTTATTAAATTTATCAAAGGTTCTCATGGAAATGAAGAGCAATGAAAATTCATTATAACCATGTATTATAAAATTAACTGACACAGATTTAATCCATTATTTTCAGTGAAAGATTTTTTTAACTTAAAACTGGTAATTAAAAGTTCTATTAAAATGGCATATCATTTAACCTCCTTTGATATAATGAAGTACTGTGCACAAGTTAATTACACTCTCCTGCCAGTTAATTTATTGATGAAAAATTTCGTTATTTGGCTAAAATTACAACTTACTTTCTAAACCAAATCACTGAAAAAAAAGCCGTAAAACAAGTTAAGAATAAACATTTCGTTTCGAATCCAAGCTCTATAAATACAAATAATATGTAATATGAAATCACAAGCAAAACTGAGTCTCGTGCAACCGTTACAAATAATCTTGTTTGCCAATTTTAAAATAAACAAATAGATGTTTTACAAAACTATTAATGAATCAAAGTGATGTTGATCTCAAACAATATAGTTAAAGGTGTCTATAAGATTTATACTATAAATCATTTACAATTTATATATTTATGCCATTTCATATAGTAGTGAACACATATACTCATGTAAAGTAAGTATTAATAAATTGTGAAGATTAAAAGATAGGCACTGAATGTCAAAATTTTTAAAAAATACAACAATGAAATACTTACTATTCTAATACCTAGAATATATTTTGAAAGAGCTCGTCTCTAACATTTCATTTTTCTGTGGTTTTTTATCAACTCGCATTTACATTTCGAAACGTGACGTATTGGATCCGTTAAAGCACTTCTATATGGATCTCAGTTCAGTGTTCTGCTTGCTCTCATTTCTTCTCCCACAAAAGTGTTGGCACCTAACTGTGACAAAATCACTTGCAAATAAAAATGTAAAGTAAGAAATGTCACTCATCGAAATGTAGCTGTTCTTATAATTTGGTAGCTAAAATAAAATTCTCTTTCGAAGAGGTATTTCTTAAGAGTACACTCGTTATTTTGCAGTGCACAACTTTTAGGAATTCTTTCATTAGTGGAGAATCATGAGGTCTGATAGCCATCTTGGAAGAAACTTTATATTTGTGAAGAAGTAAGAATGAGAAATTAGTAAGGAAAACTTAATATCAAAGTTAAGAAAATGTAGAAGTTCTACCAGTCAATTATAAAGACATTTCCTATAAAATTATAACAAATGGTGGACCTGAAACTTTCCCTTAGCTATTTTATGTAAATATAGTTATGCTTTGTAATGCTAAAAGTATTTTTCAAACAATTTAGTTTCAATAGAAAAATAGTTTATCAATGTCTATTTTACCATAAAAGTAAACATATTTTTTTTAAACAGGCAAAATTTAGTAATTTTTTTATATTTGCTCCTCTAATTAGTAAACCCGATTTCTTTCTTTTGCTGATTAAAATAAGTAAATAATTTTCTAAAAACATTAGTGGTTTTCACCTTTTTTTTCAAATTTTTAGTATTGTTACTGGCCCATATAAATAGTGTTGTTAAACTCATGCAAGTGTTATATTTTGAATGTCTTGTTCATTTATTCTTGACGTCAAAAAGTACTGAACCAGAATGCCCCATTTTCTCGTATTATTCCCAGTTTTAATGTTCAGTATTTAATTCGCTATTTTCCCCCAACTGTGTCCACGTCAAACGTGGATCCACTTCATTTGACTACAGTAAATAAGAGTAACATCCTTGCACAATCAACACAGAAGGTCAGCAAAGTGGCGAATAGAACTGACGTCATCGCCCTGGGGCATTATCATTTTTTGCAATCGCTCTCCGAACAGATAATGAGGGCGACAGGCTATCATTGTTGACTTATTATTGTTCTAAGGAAAATAAGTTTTTGTGTTAAATAGAAATGGACGAAATCGAACCAATGGTCGAGGCGTGGTGACTAATTATTATTTTTACTTATTGTTTCAAATATTTAGGCTTCTGATTTAATAATATAGTTTTTTATCTTATAAACTCTCTGGATGCCAAGATGTTTCAAATTATTTAATAATCCAGTTTGTTTGTTTTTTTACTCCGAATTTTACGTCAGAACATTTCTTTTAACGTTTCATTTAGCCTAGTCAGTGTGGAAATTGGACTCCGCAAATGGGAAGGAAGAGGGAGAAAAAAAACACTCTCTCGCGTGAAGTCGGTATTTTTTGAAGTAATATCTTGTCAAATAGAAAAAAATTTTAGAGAAGACATGATTAGAATAATTAGCCGCTCTAAGGGTTTAAAGACACCAAAAATATTTTTAAGCATTGCGAGACAAAAACCTATGCAAAATATCCGTTGGTTGTTAACAAATGGTTAAAACTTAACATTGTCTTACGTGAAAGAAAATTCAATATACATTAGAAATAATTTACATCTATTTTCAGAGACGCAGAAGATTAGATAGTAAGTGGATTTTTCCTAAGAAAAACCCTGCGTTGTCTCTAAAGCGGGATTAACCGCTTTCTTTGCTTAGACAAACGGTTTTTCCCAGAAAATATTTAAAAGTATAGAGTGGTTATAATTAAACTTTCCCTATAAAGAGCTTCATACAACGCAAACGGGTGAACGGATTGCAACGAAATTTGATATATAGACAATACACAAGATGCGCTCAAGGAATTTCGGAAAAAAAAATAGTTCCAATATGTTCACCAGAAGGTGCCTTTTTCAGAAAAAATAAAATTTAACATAATAAACGAACAAAACGGAATGCAGAAACAATATTAACATTTATTGACAAGTTTCTGATCACATTGTAAAGGAAAAAAAATAACAGAACGCTGTTTGAGAAAAAAAACAAAACCCCAAAACAGTTCAGTTTGCAGAAAGAACAGAATATAACGAAATTGCACAAGAGAAGCAGTTGTTAATCGTGTCCAGGATGATGCAGGGAAAGGGGCTCCATGTAGTCACCTACATTCACCTGAAAATTTTCAAGTCGATGGACAGTGTGTTCAACATCAGATCGTAACTGATCAATTGTGATGCTTCTCACATGAAGCGTTATGGAGTTCTTTAAGTCATTCAACCTCGCAGCAAGATACCGTCATCATTACAGCCGGAAACATCGACATAAAACATAACAACGACTGTAAACGTTTCTCACCCTAACCTGTTTTCCATAAAGCTTCCTCTTCGTCGCAAACATGTAAATCTCAACATTTTTCCCTAGAACTGACAGGTTTTCCCGGTTTTACTTTTTATTACTCATAATTTTAGTTCTGGATTGTTAATATTGTTTCTGTAATCCGTTTTGGTCATTTATTGTGTAAAGTATATTATTTTTCTGGAAAAGACGCCCTCTGGTAGACATTTTGGAACTTTTTTTTTCGAAATTCCGTGAGCGCATCTCGTGCACATTCTATATACCAAATTTCGTTGCTATCCGTTCACCATTTGCATTGTATGATGCTGTTTATAGGAGCAGTTTAATTATAACCACCCTGTAGATGTTTTTAAACCGGGAAATCAGAGAGGATTACATTTCTTTCAACAAGAATTTCCGTGTCGATGAGACTAAAATGATTAATTTTCAATACAACAGCATGAAAGTTGTTTTCCTGAAAAGAAATTTGAGATCAGCGAACTGTCTTCAGCATAACAGGATCATCTTATAGTTATCAATTGTATATCAGTTTTTTGCTGTTGTTGTTATTCTACACTAAGCATTATTGAATTCTATAGCGAACAAAGAAAGAGAAATAACGATTTCATGGATAGAACTTTTCCTGAGAGTATTCTAGGATGCGATAACTCCGTATAGTTTCAATAGATTTCGTTACCAAACCAATAAATAATATTCACTGCATAGGTATAATTACGCAGCAGAATTATGTGATAATTATCCTAGAAAGTCACACCACACCCATAATCTTGACATGATCGACGCATTGTGTCTTTGGTACATCTAACTCCTCATTTTTTTTCAAATCAAATATATCCACAAGAAAAAACATAAAAGCAATGAAAAATTGTTATTCTACGCTACCAAAAATTGCCAAGAAATAAACCTCGCCATCTTTTTCATGCCCAAGCCTTCATCCTAGTTTTACTACACAAAATTGACTCTGGACCGAATTTGCAGAAAAGCATTCATACAAAGTCCTTCTTTCTTTTTTTTCTCCTCCGAGATATTAGTAATCAGTTACTTTACTATGTAATGCCATAATTTATATAAGTACAGCCACTTACTGAGAATCTCATTGCCATGCTGTTATTCTAATTACCTATTATGTCCAGAGATTAAGAATCTTGAGTTCAAAAACTCCACAACACACACCTCAAATCGATACGACGACACTAGAAAAGCATTTATAAAGTTCTTAAAGTGTATAACACCCTAGAGATTGAAAATTAGTCTTCGGTATATTTTTTTTCTGGGCCGTATAACAGTTTACCAAACACCAAAGTTGTGAGAGTCTGCATAAGAACACCTGCAGTTTCAGTTGCTATCTAAGGCTTTAATTCGATTGAAATTCTCCCTAATAGTTTACAGATGCACACTGATCTCTCCGATGTGGTCAAAGCAAAACTAATGTGATCTCGAATGACCAAAAGAAATGGAGTGTCTCCTCTCCATTGGCGAGATCATGAATTGTATTCGTTTAGTACTTCTCTCTACATCAAGAGTTTGAGCCAAATCTGTTGTTTGTGTCAGTAGTTCACCGAACAAAGCATTCTTAATGAATTTTTAATAAAAGAAAGGAGAGTTTATCAAGAAAAAATATCCCTGAAATTTCAACATCTTCTGAAAAAGCAACAGGCAAAGCTGTTAGAGAACTAGCTCCGAAATAAGAGACAAGCTGAAGGAAATGTCGTCCTCTTAAGAAAATGGTGAGAAAGTTTTACATGGTTCAATTAAAGCCTAGGACCGCAATTATGCGCAAGATAATGATGCCAATCACTACAAATAGCGATGATATACGTAGTCATAATAGTTAAACTGGGTTTAATATTTCAGTAGCAAATATTGGACGCTACCAGTTAAAGTGTATGACAATCTTTGGAGAGCTGGTGTTTAAGTGTATGGAATTTTAACGATACACACGTTTTTAAATACAAGGATATATAAAAATTATAATAATATAATTACAATTAAAATTTATTAACTCTGTAATTAAAGCCAATATAGCAAAATTTTAATAAAAATTTGTATTTACACCGGAACACAAATTCTAGTGAAAATATTTTTTTAACTGTTATGCAGTACATAACTAACATATTTAATTGTGTTTTGCACTAAAAAACTTATACTAATTCTAAAAGTTTTGGAAACGCTCAAAACTTTGTAAAAAATCTCGTAAGTTTTACAGAATATTATCTGTTTTTTTTTTCATAAAAAGGTTGTAAAAATGAGCAAATACAAATGATATATTAGATTTTATTTTATAATATAGCTAAAAATAACACATTTTGGCCAAAAATTTTGCAATTTCTTGAGAGCATTACATGAAGTAAATTTCACCATAAAGGAAAACAACTAAGACGCAGAAGTTTCTCAGAATAACAAATAACGAAGAAAGTTTCTCAGAAAATACAATTAAAGATTTTAATTCATCGCAAAGGAAACATTGAATTCGCCAATAATATAATGGAAACTGTGACACACGTATGCTAAAATTTCTCTTATCTGATCGAAATTCAAACTACTTTTTTTATAAATCAGCTGGCGGAAATAAAACAGTAAAAAATAAATAAATAGAATTTAAACTCCTGGCTTATCATTTATAATATAACTGTGCTTCTAGTATCATAAAAATAAAATATTTTTGGAATCCCGAATACAAGATCTAAGAATGGAATAAATAAAAGAAATTTCGAAAGGTTTCACTGGATTTTTCAGTAGTCACATGGGCAGCATATTAACCAAAGACCGTCTGAATAGATAGTTTATAGTTCGAAGAGGAGAGAGAGTTGTTCTACCTCTGGACTTTTATCGGGAATTTAACGATGGCATGAGATCTTGAAGAAGCAAAAAGTAGATGAGACGGCGAACAAATGATGTCAAATGTAGCCCAGATTGACACTAGGCAGCTTTGATACTGAACTCGTTCATATGGAGAAACGACGATGTAATCACGAGATGGTTAGCATTTCTTCTAGGTCTGTGATGCTATCAGTCTGAAATGCTTACAACATTGGTAAAGATACTGGAATTTTCCTGTAATGTATTCATGATATACAGAGAAAAGTAATTAAATTTAACTGGTGGTGTTTAAGATCTACTTCTGTAAAATATACAGGCTTAGAAAATCTCCTAAGAATGCGACTCCTAAGCTCAAAAGAAAAGTAGTTTAAATTTTAGCAGATGGAGGGAAATGGCTCTGTTATACAAATAACTTTTCTTCTTGTACAAGTAATAGGTGCAAGTAACAACTATTATGAGAAAAGAAAAGTTAATAAATTACACAGCCTTCACTGCCATCAGGTACATATTTTGTTGCCATTCTGACAACTGTAGTCACAAATTCTCCCTGCATTATATTATTGTGCACAACTCACACTCCTTAAGGGTTCCCCTTCTTTAAGTGAGCACGAGTGTTCGAATGCCGAAGTACCCATGGATCTTTTCTCTTATCTTTTGCTTGAGCAGAATAAGGGCAGCATCTCCCATTGTAGTGAGTCGCATCCCCCATAATGGATGGGAAAAGATATTTTTCATCCACCTTTTCGTAAAATGTACTTATTTGTGGGCCCAAGGAATGGTACAACAGCATCTTGCGGTGAAGATACAGAATGGATGGTGACTGCAAGGTTGTGTATCAGCTCCAGAGCAGAAAGATTTTTGAAATTAAGGTGACAGTAACACTGAATGTTCAGATTGTAGTAACTTAATGTGGCTTGATCCACTCACAAAAATGGTTTAAAAATCTTAGAGGGTAAAGATTATATATTTTTTTTACCTTGTGAGTGAATACCTCTCAAAATGTCTTGAATGGCATTGGTTTTCCCTGGTAATATAGTTTGAATACAAAACAATATCGCAGTCAGTAAACTACTAATTTATTGGAAACTATTTTCTGCTTTCATTAGAGACAAATTAATTTCAAGAAAGTTAAATTTTACGCATATTATCAGCACAACGATGCCATTATTTTCCCATCTACCAAAATATGAAATATTATTTATCAACCGAAGAATGAATTTTTCAACGAAATTGAAACTGCATAATCAGAAAAAGTTATCCAACATGTAATTTTGCACAAATAGTACTTAAACACATCTTCAATTCTGATCTCCATGTATACGTATTAAAAATCAAGGATTTCCTGGTTGGAAACATTAGTCCTACAAAATAAAATTTTAAAATTGTCTATCATTAAATTGATTATTACATGTCATACTTTATTTCGATATTTTTACAAAAGAAACCCTAGGTTACAAATCATCTTTTCATCAATAATATCATAAAAAACGGAGGGAATCATTCAGAGATATGAATACCCCAAAATCATGTTATACATTTACAATTTTTCTGCAAAGTTTAGAAATAATGTCTAATGCAAAAAATAATTATTTTCGAACTCATATTAATTTTTTCAATCTGTTTATCCTATGCGTTATTCCTTTTAGAGATTTAATATTTTTGCATTGAAAGGGGAAAATTTTGCATCTTAATGGTGAAACTTCACCAATTTCCGTCTTTGTCATTTGCAAAGAGGGATATACCTCGACAATTAATTGATCAACGTTAAATAAAGTATATTCATAATTAGGAAAACAGACATTTGTATATAAGCTTTAAAACATCATTTAAGTACATTCCTACAATTAATGACAAGGGGATCTTTCAATTTTGAGCTCTACAATTGAGTATTTTAATTAGTAGAATCAATTATTAGTAAAATATAAAACGATATTATCTTTATTTTGGTCATGGCACGTTCTACTATTTATTTCTTATTTAAACGCCTAAGTCATTTCAAGTCTGCCATGAAATAAAGTAAAATACTTTTGTAAAAATAATGTACTGTGCGCTTGCTCTTTTCTTATAGTTTTGTTTGCATCATTAAAGGTTTTGTCATAGTATCGTTCTATCTGTTTCGAATCACTTTTGAAAATGTTTTTCAGTGCTTCAACACAATAATAGTTGCGTTAGAAATGTAAATAGAACAGGGGGAAAAACCTTTTTTTTTTTTTTTTTTTTTTTTTATGAATGCCAAAATGTGTAGAGTATATGAATCGATTATTCCACAAGAAATGGTGTCCTATTTATCATTTTTCTCACTCAAACCAAAGTGGAATAGAATATAAACCGAAATTAATGTTACTAATTGCATCAAATAAGCAACCATCAAAAATGATTTTACTAATTTTCATCTAGAATGTTTGCTCTGATTCTTTATACCAGTTTTTTTCAATCGTTTCCTAATTCAAAGAATCCTATCTTCAAATACCGGTTTTGGAATAATCAATTCCCTTACATCTAGATATAAGCTCAAAATTCTGAAGCTCATTCGCTTGCATTATTAATCAGGTATAGAATAAAATCCGGTATAAATTCGAAATTTCCAAAAAAGAAAAAAAAATCGAAAATTTAATTTAAATTTAGCATTTTGTCACAATTATCAAGCCATTACTCATTTTAATATTACTCTCACGATCCTTAGTTTCTCATGCTTCTCGAAAATTAATTGTTAAAATGTAAGAGATTTTTTTTTCTTTTTCAAATTTAATTTTCACAACTTTTTTTTAAACTGTTATTATGACACCATTTAAAACTGCATAAATTGTAGTTTTTCTTTCCTCGTATTCCGATTGATAATAAGCATATTTATAGGCATTTTCAACAACCTTTGTGTTTTTTCCCAACATCTAAAAAATAATGCAAATATATATTAAATTTTTATGAGTTATTTCCTTCTATATAACACATACTTTAGTGGAATTTCAAAAATTTATCGCCTTAAAAAGAAAAAAAAGCCTTTTTCCGAATTTTCATTTATTTCAAATTTACTTATGGTTTCATTATTTTTAAGTTTTATATGACTATCATGATATGACTTTTGTGAGTTTTATATAATTTAATATGACTTTCTAATATATGATTCATTTCATAGGACTATTATATACATTTCCTCTTTTATTAAAATTTTATTTAAACTCAAAATTTTAATGTAATCTTTATCTGGTAACACACAAAGGAAAACTCAGAAGCCAGTTTTGGATAAATTGTTTAACAGCTTAAACCAATAAAATTGCTGTTAAGTATTTTTCCTATGGAAAAGTAATATTCAACTGGACTATTTAAACTGAAAAACTTTAAAAAAATTAATTCCTAATTTTTTAAAAAATCATTTTTTATGTTGTTAACTATGATTAACGCTATTAATAATTTTTATATTTTATTTCAGAATTTCCTACTTTTTTTATTTGTAAATTTTAAGCTGTCATTTTGAAAAGAATATCTTTATACAAGCAGCTTTTTAATTATCTTAACCCATTTTTCTCAAAGTGCTTTTTCCAGAATCACAAATGCAATAACATTCTAAAATCCAATTACATTTTATTCAAATCACTGGAAATTCTAGTTTGATTGAATTTCAATTTAAGTGTTTAGTTTGAATAGCACATGTTCACTCCTCTACTACTGTGATTCTACATTTCTTTGTAATCTTCAACAAAGACGTCAGTTAACATTTGTTTTTAATCAGAGAAACCGTTTCAAGTTTCGCTGCTCCCATACCTCCCAACCCGAACAGGTATATAACATTACTTACAAAACAGGATGAATATTGATAGAATATGCAATTGAATATATACATTGAAAAATAAGTTTTTTTTTACAAGAACATCCTCACAAATGCAGGTTTGCTATCAGATTTTCCACTGTAGATGGATTTTTACAAATTTTCGACATGACTTTCATTGAGGATTTTGTTTTTTTTCAAAAAAATCTCTGTGCTAAATACAGATTTGTTTTAATTTTAACTGTGTGTAAACATTAAAAAAAATTAAATTTTTCATATATGTTCTTTTAAAAAAAACAGAAAATTCTATAATATCTTAAAAATATTCTGAACATAATAAAACATGCATACAATTAAGTATAAATTATTTGATTTTGATGAAATTTCTGCTCTTAATTATTTTAAACTACGGGAAAGCTAGTAAATCACTAAAAATAGTACATTATAACCGCATTATATTTTATAAAATTAAGTAGTTTCATGCTCTAATTTCGAAAAATCATCTCCTCGCCCAACCTTCCTCCTTAGAATGAGAATTCATTTTTAATAAATGTTATATTCAAATCTATATCAGCTGTCAAATTTTTCAAATAATTTTGTGAACTATTTTAAAATGACTTTATAAAGTTTAATATTTTCTATTAAACCGTTTACATTTTTTCGGTACCTTTAAGAATATTATTATAAGGAAAATAAAATAAAAATAAAGAAAGTGAAATATTTTCGATTGGTCAAAATTTCGGCAGTTTTATTTAATTAAAAATGTAAGTTTTGAAATTTTTTATAGGCCGAATTTGGCAGCTTTAAGTTCAGTTGTTCTATAGAGAATGTTTTCACATTTTTTTTTCTTTTCAAAATTCACAGAAAATACGTTAACCTAAAAACATTAAAATATTTACATTAAGAATTCTTAAACAAAATTTTTCTCTACTCCTTACTAAATTTCATTAATATGAAAAAACTATGTGTCATATGTGTGCGAAACTTGATTAAGTGATATTTGCAACTAATACAAGTATATTATGCAAGGTCGTTTACTTTCTTGCCTTTCTATTTCATTCAAAACTGTGCAAACAGTTCATAAATTTTTACTTTTATATTGGAATTGTGAATAATCTTTCAGCGATTAGATGCAATTATTTGCGGATTATTTATATCCCTATTCCCCTAAAACCAGATTCATTCATTATTTTTTTATTTCCCAAGTATTTAAGAATGAATAAGTGTGCTACAAGCATTATAAAAAAAATGAATGATATGTGAACGTGGTTTTACAGAAAATATATAAGAATAGATTTCTATATCTTTCATAAAATATTCTTATTGAACGTTCATCATGGAAAGATAAAAATACCATGACCCTACAAAGAAAAAAATTAACATCTTCTTTAAACGTTTATTGAAAATTAATTTCTTCTCAAATTCAATTTTGAAAACGCATTGAATAGAAGCAGTCGACTCTCCATGGCCTAATGGTCATAGCACTGGTCTCATAATCAAGAGATCGTAATTTCGAATCCCGCTAGAAACAATGCAATTCACAGTTTGTAAAAATATTTAATTCCTTGATTTTATGTTTTCTTTTATTTCATGTTCCAGCAGATTCTTTACCTTTCTTTAGTTTACCAGATAAGTGTTCTGGACTTTTCTTACTGTCTCCAGAAAAGTATTCTGGAACTTTCCCTGTTAGTATAAAAGCAGAAGATTTGTCAGTCACTGTGTTCCGAGTTGAGTTAATAAATTGGTTTAGCTCTACTTGTGTGTGTGTCATTACCTTCCACACTAAAGTACCTACTTGACAATATTTTAATGCATTTTAAATGTGGAAAAAAACCCCGTTTTTTTAGCTAATGAGGCATGGAATTTCTTTCAAAACTTTATTCAATATTTGATAAACAAAAACAAAAAAAAATATGAATAGAGAAAACTTTGCTACTCATATGTCAAAATGTAAATGAAACAAAGCTCTCATGACATATTAACAGATACACATTTCTATTTTGGGCAATGAAATTTATACTGAAGTATTAATATTATGGATGAAGTTTGGGTAAAGTAAGTTTCTTAATATAAAAGAAAAAAAATGTTATTATTAATTGATGCCAGTCAATGCTTTAGCAATGTTTCATCATACCATTTCTATTGAGTTCTTTAACCCTTTGCATACGGAAAAATAATTCGATGAAAAATTATTCGGCTAACACAAGGATTTGCTTATTACTATGAAAAAACATATTACAGTTTTAAGTTGAATTTTATAGAAAAATCAACCTACAACTTTTTACCATCCTTTAGGTATTTTTTTATAAATTAAAATTTAAAAAAAATAAATAGAACGCCAAAATGCTGCACCATCTTGAATGGTGAATGAGAGTCACCATCCGAGGGTAAAGGGTTGAAAATGTGTTGAATTACTTTTAAAAATAAATAAATAAATAAAATTCTGAATGCCATAATAATAATTTAAGAAATGTTTTCTTCCATTTCGAAAGCAACATAATTCTTTCCTACGTATTATTCCTACTTCTACGTATTATTCTACGCAAATTAATTTAATCCGAACTATCTTCAATCTTTCAAATCACTGTCAAAAAGTTATTAGTGGTGGGGGACGGTAAAAACGAAAAAAGACGTATTCGCCGTTTTCAACAGCAAAAAACTAAAGCAGGAAAAAACCGGTGGAACCCATCTTGAAAGCAATTAAAGAGGACGAAATTAAATGCTTTTTCCCATTTGTAAACTGATTTGATTTGCGGAAAAACAGTTGCGCTATGAGGGTTCACGCACTTATAAAGCTCTCACTAATTTTCGTATTCCTATCCCTTTATTTTCTTACCACCTTTTGCATTTGGTTTGCCTATGAGGCATCTAAAACATCTATATAGAAACGATTCATTATATCACGATAAGACGAACACTCAATTTGAAATATTGTAAACAACCTACTTTTAAAAATGGTAGCCTCCACCACCATATTGTAAATCAAGAAAAAAAGGCATCTATGAAATAAACAGTAGCTATCATTATCTCAAATGATATAGTATTATCACTTATACTAAATGTAATGAATAATTTTTTTAATTATTACGAATTTGAATTATTTTTATTTAATTATGAATTATTTGGATTATTCTAAATATAATGAATATCATTTAACCATACACGAAAACCAGCAAAAATTCCTATAAAAATGTATAACATTAACGCGTCTATTCCCCATAAATAGGTATTGAAAAGACGAACGTAATTCCAATAGCGGCTGGATGGTACTCGCAATAAAATGAAATTTAACTGTGATAGACAATGTTAGGAACGTAAGCTACATTTTGGACTTTTATGGCATATTTTTCAGCTAACAAGTTATCTATATCGTAATTATTGTAATTAGAAGAATTAAAGGTCGCCAGTTAACAATAAAGTCCTTGTTTCATAAACATTGACTATATAATTTTCAGTTTTATATAATGAAGGCAAATCACACGATATTTCCTCTTTCATTTCTAAACTCTTAGCAATTGAGTTCTTTGTTTTAGCAGCTACAATGGTATATACACAACCTTCAATAGCTTATAGTCACTTAAAATCTAAAACTGCATTGCAAATATATTAAAGACCAACGTTCTCATATTCAGTTTGAGAACTAAGAGAATAACTCGTGCATCCTTTTCAGCTTCTCAAGATACTAATATGTTTCTAGTAACTTTCTCACAGCTTCACGAAAGATCCTCATCTTCTGATTATTTTCGTCAACCAATCAAGGCTTTGAGCAGAGGGATTTATCACATTCACCTTTCATTTGAAAAATCATGCGACTTTTCCTTCAATGAAGTGGAGCAGAAATGTGAGAAAAATTATTATCAAGAGTTCTTGTAAAAGTATGCAAGTTGAACATGTACTAATATATTTTGCACAGTAATAATATTTCAGTTTTCAAACTAAATACATTCTAGTAAATAAAACCATCAAAATAATAAATAAACTGTGATTTGAAGTTAAGCAACTCCAAACATTTTATAAAATAAACTATTCTATATAATCTTATAAAAATATTAATCTACAAAAAATCAGTTTTTGAAATTAATTCCCATGTTTATATGGATGTTTTGCATAAAAGAACTTGGAGTGATTTCTTTTTGAACAAGTAAATGTAAAATATGTTTGCATAAGTATTATTTGTCAGCAATGTTGGATGCATTCAAAACTAAAGTATTTGCAATAAAATATAATAAAGCTTTCCTATATATCGACTCTTATAGAAAATTGCCAAACATTTTACTTCAAATCTAAATTGCCTTTGAAATGTATATCAAAATTTGGAATAAAGTTATTCATGGCAAATGATAGTTTATCCTTAATTTGTTAATTCAAAAAAGTTACTACCGGAATATTTTCAGTTCCCGTTCCGTAGATAAAACGCAACTTCTTCATTTTCTTATCATTTATGCTTCAATTATTACTGACGATGAAAAAGTACTAAAACAGCTTACCTATATTTAAGTTCCCCTTTCAGCAACCCCCAAAAAACTTTATGAACCAATGGTTAGTTAATTGCAAATGTCTTTTTATCATCCTGGAAACTAAACAAATTAATTGCATCTGGTATTAACACATTTGCTGTTTTTCATCCCCGGAGAGCCATTTTGTACCGCATCTGATAAACCAGTTTACCGAAATAATTACGCGAGACCAATTATCCTTCGTAAGAGTTATTAATTAATCAATGCAATCCCTATTCACGAAGCCTCCTAACACAAAGAGCCGTAATACGTAACTCATGAAAGAAAAATTAGCAGAGATACTTTAAATAGCCCACTGACCAGAGTGCAACATTTCTTCTAAGTAAAGCTTTTCTTAGTCTAAGAGAATCGAAGGACGGGAAAAAATTACCCAAAGCGAACACTAAGCTGGATAGTCTAGTTTTTCAAGGAGGAACAAGGGAGTTGTTCATTAGGTTCGCTAATCCCGCAACAAGAGATCCGAACCCTTTCCTAGTAGATTATTCTTAATGGATTACCTTTAGTCTTGGTAATTGTGTAGCCTGTGATAAGATGGCTCTATATGCCCGAAGCTTTCGAGAGTAATCCTTCAGCAAGAAATTCGACTGATCTCCACTGATAGTACCTAAATTTTTCGGTGCCTGGTAGTAATCATTAGCAGGGAATGTGCGCTTGGGGATCTGATGATATCAAACCATCTGGAAGAAGGGAAAAGACAGCCTCGTTGATTATCTGATATCTTTTCCATCTCCATCAAATGGACATCTCCAAATCATTTAAATTTTTCACTATTACTTGCCATCGACGGCAGATTTTCTGCTGTCGCCTATAAAGAAGACCTGATTCCGCTTTTTCATAGCAAAAGTGTCAATTGTAATGAAAATTTATTTTGAGTTTAGTTGTATTTTTCCTTTTAAATATTTGAATAAGAAAATTTCGGGTCATTTCAAAGCGAGATAACATTTTAAACTGAGTTCGAAAATTCGCAATTTTCTTTACCATCCACAATAACAAAAATGAAACAAAACATAATGCCGAAATCAGATCAGGGATCATAAAATAAAAAAATCTTTATTTTTTTTTTATGTAAGCAAGAAATACCAGTAAAAATGACGAGTCATTACGCTAAAATGTCGTTCTTTCTTAATTTAGACTGTCTTTGTGTGTAGAAAGAAAAATGTGATTATCCCATATTTAACCTTCATTGCTCGTGTAACATAGAAATTGAATCTCATTTACTTCGAACTATATATAGAACGCAGCCACATTTTCAATTTATTGAAACATATAAAATAGCGATTAAAGTTTCATTAGAGCTTTAAATGTGTAAAAATATACTTAAACCACTGAATATGTACAGTATATCCATAATATGATATAAAAATTCTAATAATATCTTTATGATGGATATTATTTTTATTTCCATTACATATCATTAACCCTCTGACTTCGTATTATTTAAAAATCTCTATTTAGATGCGTTATGTGTAAATAAGTTCAAATACTTTTCAAACAAAGTGAACTGATACTGTATGTTACACGATAAGAATATGACATAATAAAAATCTGTAATCGTAAAAATAAACACTCTGAACTGAGAAAAATGCGGAATGCAACAGAAGATGTACTGATTGCCAACCCTCAGAAATTACAGGATAAACGGCTGGAAGGTTAAAAGAATTATAGAATCGAGTGTCTTGAAAGGATCTTGAAAATGAGTAAGTATTAGGTGATTTAATAATATTTAAAAAATGCATAAAATGGCTTCTAATTATCAAAAGTAATATCAATGGAACTGATGTAACCAGTCAAATGAAATGTAAAAGAATTACAGAAGATGATCATTGGTAATGAAACAGAAAATCCGAATTTTGATGATAGAAAATGCTGCACAGATTAAGAGCAACAATGGTAGTACCAGTTTAGAATTTTTAAATATTTACCTGGGCAAATGATTTCCTTCCATCAACCTCTACGCTGTAGGTACAAGTTGAACGCTAGAAAAAACTGCAGCTATAGAAAGTTCCATGGGTATAAATGCATTGTGTTTTTTGCGTATTACAGCAGTATCTTTTGCACTCTAGTGCCTAATTATTATTAATTTATGTTTTATGCTTGTATTTTATATATTTGGATGTTAAATTTTTAATAAATGTTTTCTGTTGTCATAATTTGTGTTAATCATTGCATCCAATAGATATATCCAATAGATTGCATCCATAAATTCAATTTCCGATGAAGATGCATTTGTAAAGATAGAAAATATTTTGAGTTAGTAATTTGTAATAGGTAAATTATTTTTAAACGTACTTCAGTAAATATTTTGTGATTTGGTACCAACCAATCAGGGAATTAAGCTGAAGATATCAGCATTTTGTATATAATTTGAAAAATCTGTTTGAATTCATAAAATATCTCGTCAATAAAATAAGCATTTCAATCATTAAGAAGTTAAAAAATATTGCACAGATTATATAATTATGATTTTAAGAGTTTTCAAGAAAAGTAATAGGACACCTCTGTAATTTTGCTTTAACATCGGCACAATATTGATGTCTATGAATATTGTTCTTGAAGACAGGTTTGTTTAGATAGATACATTGACTAACTGGACTAATTAAAATAATTAATTAAATAGTATCTTAAAATTTTTCCACTATGCCTTCCATTTGTTTTCGCTTAATAGATTATTCATCGTGAAAGTAATCAACAAAATTTTTTTGTAAGCTTTTGTCGAAAATTACCAGTTATGAAGTTTTGAAGAATGGCGCGAACAATATTAAATAAATCATTAATAATTTTGGCCATATCGCAGAAATTATATTTCTCAAATTTTTTGAATTACTTAAATGCTACACAAATGAATGAAATATTTTTTTAATTAAAAAAAAACTATACATTTTACAAATTTTTCAAAACGGTTGTGATGAAAACATGAATTGTGACATAATAAAATTTTTACACGACAACACACCTGGGATAGTAATATTCGAAATCCTAAAAATTACCAAATTGCCACTGTTGACTGAAAACGCCTTGACACGCTTACTTGTTGAAGGACTGCATATTATTTCTATTTGTTTCTATCAATCTGTTCGTCGTGATACATGACTTTTAAACATTGTTATAAAATCACTGTAGGATAATTTGTAGAACAGAGGATTTTTATATAAAGTGAGATTTCTTTTCTCATCAAAAATGAATATATCTAATCTGTAAATTCAAAGGATATAGAATATTATTTCCTTAGGATTAGATGGAAGAATTTCTTATTAGAAGAAAGAATACTTATGTTGCTCGGTTGTGATTTTAAACGAACAATTTTTATTTTGTCTTTCTTTCTAAGATTTGATGATTAGTGACTAGATGGGCAAGTAACGAATATTTATTAATTTTTAAGTAAAATTTCAGCTTTAGTCCTGCAGTTTAAATACGTTGGATTTTCTTGGACATAAGAATATCAAATAAGGGATAGAAAGACTACACTATTTATAAATGGCAATAAATATAGTTACAAATTTCTGTTTTTCATATTGAAAAATATTTTTTTTATCGAGGAATTAAAACGAATGCCTTATATTTATTTAAGATATTTCATTAGTTGGAAATACTATTTTATCTTTGCTTTAAACATGATTTTAAATTTCTTCTGAAATATGTAAATTAAGATAATGTTGCTCAAAAAAATTAAATAATTGAATCTAATTTAAATAATGGCCAACTGTTTACCACGAAGAATAAAGAACCGGATCAAACACAGAGACGGATTAAGAATACTTTGAAACTTAATAAAATGCTTAAATTAAAGAAAAAAAAAACATATATGAGTTGGAATTTGTAAAAAAATATCCCTGCTAAAGATCAATCTGAGTCGGGTTTTGTTAGTTTTTTTTAAAATCTTAATGAAAGAAATGCAATTTTTGCTTTTAGTAATGTTTACTTAATATATGGTCCTTAGAAAGTTCTTAGTATCATTTCACTCACTTTTTTTCTCTTGCAGATGAGTAAATTGATAAAAAGAAATTCAATGTCAAATCTTTAGGAAAATTAGAAAATATCTCAAAATAATTTTGAAATGTGGGAGCTGTTTACAGATATAGTACATTTTGAAGTATTTTAAAACTATTGTTTTTAAATAAATCAATCATTTCAGACAGGAAGACTACCGACTTCATATAATGACCATCCAATCATTGTTGCTTCGTTGTATAATCATCCGACCGTCAATTCAAAGTCTTGATGATTACTGGAAAGCTGAAGTTTTGAAAATTAGGTTGTATACAAAGTCGGGAAACTGAGCACAGAAATTGCTTCCAAGTCCTACACATTCAGTTGATTATCCGTCAATTTCAAAAGGTAATTCGATCATTCTGCAGCGTGTACTACTACTATATCACCCTATCTATTTAACTGATACAAGCATCCACCTATTTGCTCTTCAAATGCAAATTGTTAAATTGTGTGCAGTGTGACCCCAAATTGGGACTACATACATTAAAATAGGCATGAAAAAATGCTTAAAAGTGTGGAGAAGATAAAGTATGAAATGAGGAAACAGCTGAAGCATCTTGGAAGAAGGAGATTTTGAACAATGTTAACGGGAAGGGGGCTATTTCAAGAAATAGAGAATACTCTAAAGGGCATAAAATTGATTAACCCCCTATTTTGTAAAATATTTTTTCTGCTTCATAAATAAATGATTGTAAAATGGTGGAAGATTTGGCAGTGATAAGAGTAAGAATGCAAATTGATGGGATGAATTCACGGTGCACTCAAATGAAACATTTGAATCATAGAAACAGTGGCCAAAAGAAAAGCACAATGAATGAAGTGAAGCAATTTAAGTAACTCGACAGGAGTGTCCACTTGGTTCTTGAATAACGATAACGGTACATCCCGCATAGTTGAGACTTCAGATGCGCCCCTGAGATGTGCCCATTTGTACATTGCATTCTAGAGAAAAGTGCTTCTGAAGATTACCTTGAATCTTCTGTAGAGGAACTGATAAAATGATTCACATGATATAATCAGAGAAATTGTTTAATGAGTTTGAAGAGCAAATAAGCACGCAAATCTCAGTGGATGTTAAGAAAAATACAAACGGTGTAGAATTTTTGGTTGAAATCTTCGATTATTATATACATTAAAACTCATTGTTTTGGAGGTACATTTTTGTTTTCATTACATGACATTACTGACATTTTAATATGTTTTGCTGAATGTTTCAATAACTTAGTCTAATGAGCTGAAAAGTCTAATGGATCTGTAACTTTGCGAGAATTCAGATCGTTTCCTGGCTTTGAGAAGAAAATAATATTTGTAATTTTCCAAGAGGGCGGGAAGTGCTGTAACTTTCGTCATGAAAGTCACATTTGGAGACAGCAATTTCAGGGCTTTGTCTGGGATCTTCTCTGGACCAGATAGTTTTCGGATATGAAGGATTTTGGTTATTTTGTCGATCTATGATACAGTGATCAATTGAGAGAGGATGAATTTTGGAGGATTAGATAATTAGTATTCTATATGTTGTTTAAAAATTCAGCATGGTAATTATTATATGGCTTTGAATTTTCTTGAGAGAAATCTTCAAGGCACCATGTGATTGTTGACTTTCAATTAGGTTTCCCATTTTATAGGTGAACTTTGATAGCAGTGTTTTCAAAAGTTGTGGATGTGAATACAACCTCAAGATAAACAATGCCATTCTTGATTGCTCTTCCACCATCTCTATGAATAAGTGACCTATAAACCTGTCCTACCTGTCCGACCTATAAATTTTATGGGGATTTTAATTTTGAGAATGGAAAACAATCAGGGCTTTTTCTTCAAGTTTTTGCCTTTCTGCTCAGTCTTGCATAATTGTAACATATTCTTGTAAGAGGTTTTTTTATGTAATGTAATATCTTGAAGGGATTCCTTCGGCTCTCTTTGGTCTTGGAAACCAAATCTGGAGTTTAACCATCGTTGGGTGTTATCTTCTTATCTGGTTTCGATGATATAATTTATGCGTATGTTTCTCTGATGTCTTGTAGCACATTTGCTTGAAGATTAGAAGGGCTTTGCATCCTCTCCATGTAGTTACATGATCTTTTTCTACGCAATTAATACAAACTATCCCATTTTTAATCTGGCACATTCTAGTGGTGTTTGGGCAGCTGCTTTTGGAGCGCATTGGCTGCATGAGGCAGTTGCGAGCGGAAAGATGGAATCTTCATCAACTGTAAGAGATTGCAATTTTCTGCCTCTTTCTCTAGGGTTTGTTTGATTTTGATCTTCAAGCAGCAAATATTAGAGCTGTTGAAAATAATTTTGTGGTTTTCCGTTTTCCTGATTTCTAGAATATATGTGCGGCTGGATGACGTTGGTTTCTTTCGCTTAATTTCTTCGTCTGTGTTACCCTTTCGTGGATGCATTTTCCGCTCGATTATTCGCTAAATATCTCCTCTTTGTTGATATCTACAAGTAAGCATCCGTTTCAATGTCCTAAATTGCAGCATTTGAATCGTAATCTTTTATCTCTGTGGCTTCATTAGCTTTGTAAAGAAAAAAATAATGCCACAGATATAATTTAAGAATCACGAAAACAATCGTTACGTGATAAACCTTGGACTTCAATGCCATGGTAATCAATTCAGAACTTCGGTATCAGAAGAAGAACGGAAGAATCAATCTTCAAACAATAATTCAATTTATTTTGATACACTGAAATGTTTTCATGTTGATTGAAAGTGGAATTGTAAAAAAGTTAGTTTCTGTAAAAAAGTGTTCATTATATGTTCATAGTTTAATAACTGAAGAAATTGCACTTTATGTTACACCACAATAGAAAGTCGATCAATCAGAATACAAAACAAGAATAATTTTACTATTTCAATGTAGTAAATCAACAATTTATAGTGTAAATTATTCATGCTTACTTTATAAACACAAAGTCTCCCACACTAACTCAATGTTTGAATCCTTTGTTAATAGTTGCAAGTAAACTTAAGGGCAATTCTTTTCACGTTTAAAATAATTGCTTCTTTTTCTATAATAAAAAAAATATTTTACAACAGAATTTTAAATGTTCTATAAGTTCTTGTACTATTTAATATTTTAAAATCATTAAAGTAGTGTCATTTAAATTGCTTTGTTTTTTATAAATTTTGATGGAATTATAGTTCAGACTATTATTCTTACTTTCAGATAGTTACAATAGATAATTAAAAATATAAAAGAAATAAAAGCAAGCATACGAATTATTTATGCATAAAATGACACAGCGCAGACTCGACATTTATTTATTCATTTTCTTGTATATTAAAACAACCAAACATTATCGTAATATAAACACCGTAAACATAACTTAATAGCAGTATCAGATTCAGTTACATGTTTAAATAATATCAGCAATAACGGTAATCATTTGCCCATGATCAGCTTTCAGCAGATTGAACTAATTGTTCCCAATAGGGCTTCACTCTTATAAACACTTATATAAAACTTATATAAAAACCGTAATGAAGCTATATGTTATACAAAAAGACACAAATGATCACTCAGTGCCAAAGAGTTTCTTTTAAATTATTTGATATGAACATATGTCTTGATGATACGGTTACTAGCATTTATCATAGCTAAATAAATAATGCTTAAAAGCTGAATATTTTAATATTTTATTCTGTATATTTTAGTGAATATATAATATTTCCCCTCTAAACGTATCATAAAAAATTTCTTTTGTTTGCGCTTTTTTGGACTAGTAAGAAATTGTATTATACAAAATTTAGCTAACTGCAATCACCCACTGGGAAATCCGTTTTCTTGCTATTCTATAGTTATTATTCTATTAAAATAAGCATTGCTAATGCATGTTAATACATTGTTGAACACATATATTGTTTCTAGAAAAGTAAAATATGTCACAATTTTATACCGTTGATATGAGCAGTTCAGTGGAGCAAAAATGGCCTTATTATTTTTTTTTAATATAAATATTTTAGTTTGGTAATAGTGCAGAAAAGTTTCATTTTAGGTTGAAAACAATATTAAAAAATATGGTTACAACATACATTATCTTGCCGCAAAGAGCTTGAAATTTGTAAAATAATTGAAAAAAATGGAAATTTTTAAAAAGGGCCTTTAAAAATTTTTCTTAGATATTACTTTGGTAATAGTGCGGAAAAGTTGCCTTTTAGGTTCAAAAATAATATTTAAAAATTTGTTGCAGTATTACATTATCTTAAAATGCCACAAAAAGCTTAAAATTTGAAAAAAAAAAAATGGAAATTTTTAAAAAGGGCCTTTAAAAATCTTTCTTAGATTTTAGCTTGACAATAATGGTGAAAAAGTAGCTTTTATGTTCAAAAAGAATTTTAAAATATTCTGGTTACAATACAACAATATTTCAAGGTGTCGAAAAGAGCTTAAAGTTTGTAAAAAAAATTAAAAAATTATATACTTTGATAAATATTTTTATGAATTTTTCGTTCCTATAATGCTACAAAAGTTGATTTTAAATACGTATATAAGCCTCACAATTGAAAAAATTATGAATTACAAAGTATAATAATAAAAAAAGTATTTTTTATATCCGATTTTGCGTTTCTTACATCTGTACCCTAATGATTGCAAATGTTACAGCTGCAAAAAGTTTGTTTCTACTTCTTTGTCATATTAAACAGTTTTTCTTTAAATTAAATTTTGGCATATTCACAAATTAGTCAATTTTTGCTCTTATGTGTCCTTCTCTTGTGATTAAACCACAGACCTTTTGATCCGATTCGGTTATCACTGTCACAACTGTTTCCACTGCTTGCCTGTAACAAGGAAGCCAAGGAAAGTCGGTAACCGAGTCCCCTAAACTATTTGGTTCAGCTTCAAATGCCTTCTGTATAAAGTTTTAACTTAATATTAAACCGCACAGGCACTCGATAGTTTTATCGCTTCTTGTCTATTAGATGGATCTGGTTATTATTGTCTATTTGATGGATCTGGTTATTATTGTCTATTTGATGGAATTGTAAATTATTTACTGTTTTTTTTATTTTCTTTATTTACTTATATTTTCTAGCATTCATTAATTTATTTTACTTCCAATAAATAATGGATTAGTTTTTGTTAAAAAAAACGGTTGTTTTTAAAATCGAGGCAAATAATCAAATTTACGATATCTACAAATGTTCGCAGAGTTTCTTATCGCTTCATTTAAAACAAATAACAATGAATAATAAGTTGTATTGTTAAACGCAGAATTTACAATGGTCTCATGAGAACATTGAGCAACTTTGATAAACATATAATTTACAATACGATTTTCACAATATTACTCAGAGTTGTTCTATGTTGTCATTCCAATATTTCTATGTTATGATTTCAATATTTCTTTGTAGTAATTACAATATTGCGGAGACAAAATTTTCAGTAGGTATTGTTTCCGCAATAATTAAAATATTATGCAATATTCGGCTTTTAATGAGGATTTTTCTCGTATTTTCTCGAATAATATCTGTAATGAAATGATTTTCTAAGTCAACACTGTTAGCAAAATTCTAGAAAAAATATTTATAATTTTATAAATTTCAAGGGTTTTAAAATATTTTTATATACTGATCAATATTACTGATACCGTATTCGCTATTCCTTGGGATTCACAATAGAATTCAATATTACCCTAAATATTATACAATATTGTAGTGCTACTGGGATCTGCCCACCCTCTCTCTCCATACTCCATTAAAAAATAATTTAAAAATAGTTATTGACACCAGTATGTATTATGGATTTTAAAACATAAAAAATCGAATCATACAAAATGCATGTCTTTACGGAATAAAATAAACATACCAAGAAAAGGAAACAACAGAAACGTACATACACATTCATGAGAAAAAACAGGAAAAGAATCAAGGTGGAAGAACAAGCAAGATAAAAAGGAATTGTAATTATAAAAAAAAATATAACTAAGAAATATCAAGCTTAAAAATAATAAATACATAGAATAATAAGCATGAATTTCCAAAATCTTCCCTTTTTGCTAATAAAATAACTAGATATTAAAGGAAAGATGATAAAAGTTGTAAAATGTCGTTATTACGATGAAGTAAAAATAAAGATAGGTAGAGAATAAAAAATTAAAATTATAAAAAATTGAGAATAGGAAATAAAAATTGTGTTTCTAGATGCTTGCAGTGAAATCAATTCTCAGTAATTAAATAAAGAAATAAATTATTGAATAAAATGGATTGAAAGTTTATATCATATTTCATCAGTTCGGCATGTTTTAGTAGTCCTATTTTTCATTTCTTCCCAGATGCCGTGGAAGCTGTTTATTACGACTTTTTTTTTGTTGTTTCGTTTCTTGTGGAGGAGAATAGAGAGGTGGATTTGTCGAGGCTGAAATGCTCATGTAAAAATATTCTGGCCACCTCGATGCATTGTACTTGAATTCTTATTGCCAAGGTTAATACTAAGAGATTTATAAAGAGGGAGTACAAGGAGGATGAAAATAATGTGATGGTTGTTTATTAAAATGACTCATTTACTGAAATAAATTTGAGAATAATTTTACTTTATTGCAAACGCTATTAGGAATGTGGCATTTGATAGACAATCGCATGATGTCCTGTGTACCTACAATTTAAGAAGAAGGATAAGAAATCAACATTCTATATGAATGCAAATTTTATTATTCAAAACAAATGATCCAAAAAAATAGTAATATTTAGTGAGGTTAGTTGTAGAAATGTCGAGGAAATTCGACAACCAATTCTGATGATAGATATTTGAAATTACAAAGAAACATTCCATCTACTTATTTATAAATGATATGAAATAATTATTACAATGAGTCACCGCAAAAGGCTTGTTGGTAGGAAAATTAAGATAAATTGATAAGATATTTGCCTTCGCACACAGAATTTTAAAAAAAAGAATTATGCTCTGAAAATGCCAACAAGGGTCAGGATCTGTCGACACTTCGTTCAATGGTGAAAGGGTCAGGGAATTCTTTCTCTTGTCGTCCATTATCTGCTTAGAAGGACATCACTATTGAGGACATAGCTGTCAAAATATTTGATGAAAGATTGTCCAAAATTCAAAATGTTTCACTAATGTATTAAGTCAGTAAATGATAATAGTTTGTTAAATGTGTTTCAATATAAAATGCAATTAGTATCTGGAGAGAAAAACGAGAACAATAGAAGTCTTGAAAACCATGCTATACTATCGCATGGAGGGGTTTCTTTTCCTTAGTGGTAATGCTGGCATGGGAATTTTCCATTAATGCAGGCAGAGGATTACATGCCTACATTGGTGAAGCCCCCAGGGATATTTTTTTCCTTTTCTAATATTGATGCGTAAATATTAGAAACGATGTTCATAAAAAAGTTTCTTTTAACAAAAACATTTGATACTTTTGAAAAATTGCGTATATATTTTGATGCATTCATAACATCTTTTTTTTTTTATCGTTTTGTACTAGAAAATATCTTTAATATATCTTTTAGCATTAAAAAAAATAAAAAAATACCTTGTATTTATGGTCCATGTTTGTCTTGCATAAAATCCCAGCATTTCTCCGCAGAAATCTTGACAGTAATGCTTAAACACATGGCAAATAATTCATTAAATCAACTGAATAAAATTATTTATTTCCTTATTCAGGGAAACATTTACTAGCTGAGCATCATATAATTTCATATTAAAATAAATCACAAGATTTGATGTTGCTTTTTATAGTTTACATCTGCAAAATAGGAGATTAAAAGTAGGCTGATTATAATAGTTTATGATCTGGGAAATGCAGTTGATTTGTATCACACAAGCCCCCTCAGGAAGATTTGAAGATGAGAAACTTCCGTTATGGTAGTTGATTCTCGTCGCTCTGGGAAATACAGAAATGGTCTGAGGTCGGCTGTCCCCTACCGATGACAGGACGTGTCTTTTAGGAGAAGGGTTCTACCGTGGTCTGTGAGGGTACTTAGGACTCAGCCATCTTTTTCTTATCAAAGCTGTCTTGTGGTTCCGACCATTCAAAATTTCCATGTGCCTTTTTGTGTGTCTAAGTAGCCGTTTATGATTTCATCACAGAAACCATTAAATTCAAATTCGATAAATATCTCAACTGTCACTAAGCAAGAAGAAAGCAAATCAGAAAAATTGCAGCATTCCTTCTCTTCAATCTAAAAAAAAATGTAGGAAACTGAAAGTTAGCACTGTGATCATATATAAATCTATGCTTTGAAGCAGAACTAAAGCATTATTTTTATTGGGGAACTTGACAAATTTGCACTCTTTAAATTTGAGACTGTCAGTAGTTCAAATTTTTCCTCTATTTTTTTGAATTTCTTTTTAACTTAAGGTTAAAATGCAATCTTTAATTCAAATTTAATTCGAAGTCAAAATCAAAAATTATGTAGATCTCTCATATTTCAAAATTGTTTTCATTAATTAAATCCATCTGTCCTTCCCGTCCTCGATACACATGAATAAAAAATCATACATGAAATTATCTGCTCTACAATTTATCCAATCAAAAAAGCAATAAAATTTTTCTTATTTTTTGAATTTTTTTGTATGTATATTTTAACACATTTGATATACACATGATACACATTGCACATTTGATAACATTGGAATCTGCTAAGAGAAATATTGTTTGGGAAATTTCTCTTCTTGTTTGGAAATTTTGCTTCTTTGTTTTGAATTATATTTTCAAAATGTTTTAATTAAAAAGTCAGAAATATGCATAACAAATCTCCGAAAAGGATAATAAGGACGTGTGTATCTTGCAGCTTTATTTGAGAATAGACCTTTTATCTTTCTTAGTATTCCGCGTTCACATAGACTCGTCCAAATACGAGTGGATATTGATAATTTCGGGTCCCTAAATGCTTGGTTTTCTGAACCTAAATATATTAATATTCATAATTTCATGAAAACTTTTCAAATAAACCTGTGGCGCCATCTACTAGGTCTAAAATTAACTTAAAATAATGAATGGAACCTGTATTGAAATTGAGGAAATTCCCTCCCTGCCCATGATTTTCATTTGAACATTTCTCGAAGAGCGATAAGATATACAAGCGGAAATTCCGCGGGTGATACATGGAAGGTTCAAATAAAATTATTCAGTATGATGAAGAATAAAAATAATCACAACATTGACTTAAAAAAAAATGTCTATATGTGAAAAGATTTCTGATTGCAAAACTTATTTATTATATGAAATCTCAGCCAAAAAATAAAATAAAATAAATAAATAATTTTTGGTATCTCAGCCAAAAAAAATTAATTTTTGACTATAATAAAAATTTTAATTTTCATATATTTTGTCTAATTTGTTTTAAAACTAACGAAAACCGATTATTTATTTATTAATAATCATATAAGAAATCACGTATGTTCAAGACTTTTTTTCAACTTCGAAAATGAAAACTGCTCTTATAAAAATAGCACGGGCTTCCGTTAGGACGGCGTTTCCAATTGTTCAGAAACATTTCTCTTAAGTAAAGCTATGAGAAAGACATGGGAATAATTACAAAGTAATTTCTTTAAACCAGTCGAGCTTAGTAAAAGCAGAAAAGAAAGAAAATTATCCGCAGTCATTATGAAACGTAATGTAAGGACTCATAATCGAAGTACGGAATGTACTGTGAACAGCTAAAAAGACAAGCCTTTTATGCAAATTAAGATTTCTACCTACCTGTGGGGACAAATTCCTCTAATAAACAATTTCAGTGCATTTTCTGGATCAATGTAGTTCAAAACAATGAATAATATCAAACTGAAAATTATGTGTCAATTGAGATTCAATAAAATGTGGAATAAAATTATGAAAATTTCAACAAAAATCTAAACAAAATGCCCCCAAAATATATATTTCATATAGTCAAATGATCTTTGCATGAAGCCTTCTTACAGCTATGTCGAAGATAGTGAGCTAGAGTTAAAGAAATATTTTTATTTGCAGCCTGATCCAGTATTTTTGCATTCACACTTTCGCAATATTCACTATTGAAAACTACATTAAGTAGCTATAAAATTATCAATTTCAGAGTAAAATCTCTAGTTCATTGTCTTTATAATATTTGAATAATCAGGTATCCAAAATGCCAAGGTAATATATTCAAAAGGTTTTCATATATCATGTGTTGCGGATAAAAATTTTGATCAAATGGAAGTTTTCATTTGTTTGATATATCTGTTTACAATCCATCCAAATTCGTCTCCCTCTACGAATAACCCTAAAAATTGAAACTAGCTTTTATTTCCAAAATATTGTATCGAGACATCTAACTACAAAGATCCCTTAAAGAAGGTGAGGAAATGTACGAGTACTTTTCAGAATCTATGGAAGTTGAGAGTAAATGTTTTTAAAAAGGAAAATATTCATACTGCTAGAGCAGTATAAAAGTTCATTTAGTAAAATTTTCTCATATATTCATACACTCAAATACAAAGTCTGAAGCTTCTATCTCCAAAATTCGTAGAATTTTGTTTATTCTTAAAAATAAAGTGGTTTATCATAAATTTTTAAAGACACAAATTAAAGAGATATTTTTTTTAAAAAAGGAACATTTATTCAATTCAGAAAAACTGTCATTTGTAAACATTTTTCTTATAATGACGATTTTTAAAAAAAATTTAATAAGGATTGTTAAATATGCTATCATTCTCTAACTCCGCCCTTTTAATAAACTATCGTGATATGTAAATTATCCCTGTAAAGTACAAAGATAGACACGTTCAAACATCAGTCTGAAATATTGTTTTGAGTAATTAAATTTGCCTTTTAATATGTTTGCAAATTTTGTAGATAGAATCTTGAAACTTTGGGAATCCATAGATGAGCATAAGAGTTGTTCAACTAGCAGTTTTACACTATGGGGGCTGTAGAAAAAAACCACTTTTTCAAACTTTTATTTTCAATCTTTAGAGAATTCCATGTAAATTCATAAAAATGCAAACCTTATTTTAATGAAACTTATTAACAAAATGCATACTCTTGGGTGCAATATTTAAGGGATAAAACGCTTGTTTCTCTTTAGGGGGGTTCCATGTATAATATCAGTTTAAGATATTGTATCACAATTTTTCAGTTTAATTTTTTATAGTTCAAAAGACTCCACTGTTTAAGGTGAAAATTATTATCATGAATGAAAATGATATATAAAACTTTTTGTTTAGTAACCGAAAATTTTAATGTTTAGATTTTACTTGATTCAACATGAGATTCAACACTTTTTTAACATCATGGATGATTCTTGAGATAACGATTCATGACTGGATATCAGGTGGGATAGCTTAAATATGCAAACATGCATATTTAAGCAATATAAACAAACGATAGTAATTTATTCAATTACATAAGAATATAAGCATCGTTTACGGCGCTTATTACTCTACATGAAAAAGTTATAACGTATTAAGCATTTGTTACGAAGTGCTGAGAAAAAAAACTTTTTAAGCAGCATTTTTTTTTTTTTTTACTTTGAAATAAAAGAAATATTCAGAAAATAACAAATATAGATTAAGAAAAACTAGTTTTAAAGATATATAAGACAATAACTTTGAATGCATTTCTAATATCACGAATTTGATATTTATAAATGAGAGAAATCCTTTTTCGGACATTTTTTTCCTTTACCCCATGTTATAGATGACTGAAGTCAGAAAAATTAAGTAGAAAAATCACTATTGATATAAGTGCGTCTGTTCCTGGTTTTCCTGTATTTCCCCTAAAATAATAATTCATGCCACTGAAACTACTAATTTCTTGTCAATTTTTACAATATGGTAGACTTAATATGATTTATGGTATATTGATATGATTATAATGATTATCTAAAATCTGTGTGTATGGTTTTAATGAATTCATTTAGTTAATATTTTTATTCATGTTGCACAATCGAGATTCTTCGCTTTTTTTTCCTGAGTATATGTAGCAATTGTTCATCAGCGCAATAGTTTTAAATTCTTCAATATTTTTTGATACTTACTGGTTTATTTAATTTTTGGTCATATCCTATTTTGTTTCACAGACATTCATTTAATTTAAATGAAACAATTCGAATTCCGGATACATCGAAATACAAAAGCGGGAGATACTTTAAAAACAGCGGACTGAATAATTTATAAATAGAACATTACACAACAACTACGTTATTCATTATTTAGTCATAAGTCATGAACGTAAACTATCGATTATTTTTAAACTGAATTGATTTATCAAATAAATGAAATTGAGATATCTAACTTTCATCTAACGTCAAAAAATTGTTTAAAGTTCTTTTCAAGGATATTTATGAAAAATGACAGCAACAAAATTAGGCTATTGAAAAAAAAAGATAAATATGTTTGTATATTATGTTTGAGTCTACTTGGCATCGGTGAATGTAAATTTCATAGTGCTGTTAAAGAAAATATAACAAGGTCAATTTTTTTAGAAAACTTTTTGTTTCAAGTATGCAAAAAACAAAATCATATTCTTAGGACGAATATTATTAGCTAAAAGCATACAAGTAATGCAGCCTGTTTGAATATTTTTAAAATCAATTTCGTATGGCTCTTGAACAATTTAGCACTTTTCTCAATAATAATAATAATAATACAAAGATAAAAATGCTATTGCAATTTTCCTTTCACTCTTACTTTTGAAATAAAATTCTTTAAGCTGTGGAAAACATACTTTTAGATATATGATTTATCAAGGGCTTCAAAATCGATTTCCAAATCTTTTGATACAAAATTTACTCATGTCAGTAAAAAATTTCTATTATCAAATGAACTAAGGGAATAAACAAGTAGGAATTAAGAATGAGAACTTAAAACCATTAAATTATGCAGATATTATGGTTGATATACTATCGCCAAGCTCTGAAAATAAATTCCCACAATTTACAGTTTAGAGGACAAATAAACTGTACTGAATATTATGTAAAGTGGAACTTATAAGGCTTAAGATTTTTTTTTGTCAGAACCGTTGACAAAAAGGTTAAAGAATTTTTAGATAAAATTTTCACTTTTCTTTTTAAAGTAAACACGTGAAAATATATTGAGAACTACATAGGGATCTTGTACAATTTTAAGTTTCGTATTCACGATCACATTTGTATAGCTGGATGAAAAAAAAAAAAAATGTTAGTTACGCTACGGTACTAGACAGTCAATAAAAAGAGAGGATACCCCTATAATTCGGGTTTCGCTATCGTATCAGCGTATGTAAATGGATCATGGAAATAGGTTTATTTAGATATAAAATAAACTGATCAACCAAGGTAATAAACAGAGATAATTAATTAATATTTCAAAACTTTTTCATTACATTTATTAATTTTTTTTCTCTCTCAACCAACTGCAATAAAAAATGTTAATAAAAATAAAAATATAATAGAATAGGTAATAGAAAGGGGTTAGGAGTTTGAAAAACGGTGCTTCCAATGATAAAGAAATCATATAAACTTCTGACGACTTATCAGCTATTATATTTTAATGACATTTTTGCAGCTCATTAAACTAACAATTTTGTTACAAGAAATGATTCAAAAATAAAATAATGAAACTATACTTTTTTTAAAAATTTTTAAACAGACTGTGAGATAAATGTGAGCTACAACATATTGAAATTATACAGGGTGTTGCCGAATTCGACCGACAAATTCAGAAGGGTGGTAGTAGGGATCAAGAGGATAAAGAATCACTATACAACATGTGGTCCCAAACGTCGTTTAGGAGGTGAAAATCGCAGAAATATAGGGAGTCAGTTAACTTTTGGAAACTGAAAAAAATTAATAAAAAATAACAAAAAGTGTTTCAACTATGGTTTTTTTAAGTGAAAACTCATTCTTAAAGGCTATTTTTCATGTAAGTAACATGCCGATTTGATGAACCAGGGTTTCGTAAATTATTGAAAACAAAAAAGTAGTTTAGAACCCTTATTTGCAAAAATATGAAAATTTTAAGAAAAATAAAAACTTGAAAATACAAGGAATTTTATACTCTTTAATTTGATACAGGTCTGTAGTGTGGAAACTGAGGAGGTTTTAAGATATTCAAGAAAAACTAAAATGTTTTAAAGGAAACATCGCTGCAAAATCGGTACCGATGTTTACAAAAGATGTTGCCAAATTCGAAAGGTAAATTTAGAGAAGTGATAGTAGGTATTAATTAGATGAAAAATTATCATAAAACATAGGGTCGCAGAAGAATTTTATTCTGTGAAAATCGCAAAAACAGACATCGTAGAGACAATTAGCCTGGCGAAGAGAATGGCCCTAAGAATGCAAGGATCTGGAACAAGGTAGTCGAGAAGAAAAAGTTTTCTCGTTTCTAAATTTTCCATGCGTTCGAGGAATATAAAAGCAGCGAGAAATTGCAGAATTGATGATTCTAGGAATATAAAAGCAGCTTGTATTCATTAAAGAGCAGTGCAGAATTGATAGTCGGTATGTTTCATTCGCAAACAACATGTCAGATTTCACGAATGACAAATATGCGGATATGCATTTAATTTACGACCGAGCAGATGGTAATGGACGGCTAGCACAAAGAATATACCAATAGCAATATCCAAGTAGGCGTTGTTAACAACACATCACCTTTGCAAATATTAATTGCGGTTGACAGGATCCTTCAAAATAACGAGGCCAAATGCAGGGCCCGAATGCTTCAGTGGCGCAAAGTACCTTGTTTTCTTGCAGCACGTCCTTCAGGATTTACTGCAGGAAATCCGGCCATTGCACGCCAGAACATGTGGTTAATGCATGATGGTGCACCAGCGCATTTTTTGAATTATGTTCGTAACTACCTAGTTGATACATATCCTGGAACGTAGATTGGACTTGGCGGACCTGTTGATTGGCCTCCACATTCCCCGGCACTTAATCCCTTGGATTTCTTCTCTTGGGGCCATATGAAATCTCTTGTTTATCAGATACCTTTGGATACATTGAAAGATCTCACATCATGGGTCGTCGTCACTACTGGAGAAATCGCAAGCACATCTGCTATGTTTGGTGTTACGGTGTCTGTTGCATAATGACCTTCGAGGCCGCAACATTGAGCAATTTTTATAAAAATTGATAATCGTCTCCTTTTTTATGTTAAAATGCCTGTGCTGTAAATATATGCTGTATTTGAATTCCAGCAAATAAATTTTCACCATCGTTTGCGACTTTATATTTCTTTGAAAATTCGTATCGCCTTGATGTCTACTATTACTCCTTAGAATTTTTCGATATAACTTTGCAATACCTTCTGTAAACATTGGTGCCGATGTTGCAGCGATGTTTACCAGCAAACATTTTAGTTTTTTTTGAATTTCTTAAAACCTCCTCAGTTTTCACACTACAGACTTATATGAAATTAAAGAGTATAAAATTCCTTATATTTTCAAGCTTTTATTTTTTTAAAGTTTTAATATTTTTGCGGATAAGGTTCTAAACTACTTTTTCGTTTTCAATAATTTACGATCCCCTAGTTCATCAAATCAGCATGTTACTTACATGAAAAATTGCCTTTAAGAATGTGCTTTCTCTTTAAAAAAATTCTTAGTTGAAACACCTTTTGTTATTTTTTTATTAATTTTTACGTGATGAAATAAAACTGTTTCGTGTTTAGTTATTTAGTTTTGAATTATGATATAAATGTATTTTTTTTTTATTTTCTTTGTAACTGCTGGTCAATTTATTGCAATGACAAAATAATTTTTTTTTACTAATTTATTTTGATAAATGTTGTTGGATAATATTTTATTAAAGAATAGAAATATAGTTTTAAGAATATTATTTTACAGATGGTTTTTTTGAAATAACAATAATTAAATAAATTTTTTCAGCATTTATATAATATTGATATTATTTTGTTGACTTATGTACAAATAATTTTAAAAAGTACTAAATAATCAAAAGTGCTATGTTATATAATTAAGTGACTTTCAAACATTTATCTATTCAAAATGATAAAATGATTCGTGGCTCTAAAATTAGTTTCCTCGGTAAAGGGAGTAAATGTGCTCTCGTACTTTTAGTTCAAGAAATGGATATAGAAATTCCTACAGATGAGCGGGTTAGTAACATTAAATATTTAATTTTGAAGTGAAAATTACGACGAAAGTTTTTTTTTCGGGAATTTCCGGATATTGCAATTGCAGAAAGATTAATTGGATAATATTAGGGAAGAACAAGAAAATATTGCAAAAGAGGAAGAGGAAATTTTTCGCGAAAATGCATTTCAACTAAAGAAACTTCGTATGCAAATTGAAGCTCCAAAACTTGATCATTCGTCTACAAATTTTGGTGTTGCTTTAGAAAATCAACTTAGAATGCAAATTAAAAATTTAGTTCCTGAGTTTGATCCCAAAAAAGATTGTATATCGTTGTTCCTTAACTTGTTTCAAAGATAAAAGAGATTTTTGAAAGTCTCCAAAGAAAATTGGGTGGTTTATTTCTTTGGAGTCTTACCTAATGAAGTTGTATAACTCATTGCAAGAGAATCTGAGAACATATCTCAAGATTTTAACCATATCAAAGATATGATTTTAAAGAGATTCAAATTAAGCTCTAAAAAATTGTGTAATCTTTTCGCCATGCAGCCCCAGATAATACTTGCAAATATTTTCATTTTGAGTTAAGACATTATTTTTAGGACTGGTTGAAGGAATTTAATCCAGTGAAAAACTTGATGATCGTCTATGAAATGAAAAAATGTGCCCCTTCGGACATTTTCTAGAAGTATGGTAAGAATGGGTCACTCCCGGTTACCGAATAGATAAATTGGACACTTACGAAATTTTGCCACCAAACAAAAAACAAGCACCACCGTCAGGTTTGGAAGGCCATAAGAAATAGTCAGATCCAAAAAAAAATTTTATTAAAAAGTTTCTCAAATTCAGTATGATTCGACTGTCTCTGTCTGGGATTCCCATTCACAGTAGGCGGGATCCCGGAATTCCCAAAGTAGGTGAGATTCCATTAACAATGACAGATACCATGGGAGAAACGCTGTTAGACTTGTAGATGACCAAGTTTCGCTGACCAGTTACGGCTGCGGTGCTCTGGGAATAATTAAAGCAAAGTGTCACACATGCAACTCAATAGCTCAACAAGACGCCACCTTATCGTAAAGTCTCAATCATATGAAATTTTACCCGTTTTTAATTGAAAGAAATCCAATAAGTATAATTGAGATTTCTATTTTTAACATTCGAGCAGCGGTATGTGCTGACACAGGTACTTCATATTCAGTAGCTGGACAAAAGCTATATCAACTTCTTAAGTGAAACGACTAGTCCCGTTCATCGAACACAAAATCGATACAAGCAACCATCTACCGGTTGAAGTACCTCCATATAGACTATCTTCTACTAGACAAGAAATTTTAAGGAAAGAGATTGATGCTCTTCTTGCAGTTGGAATAATCGAAGAATGTGATTCTCCTTATGCCGCACCAGTAGTACTTGTACTAAAACCCATTGGTGAATTTCGTCTTTGAGTAGATTACCACAGACATAAAGCAGTTACCAGGCCTAATCCATACCCCCTACCAAGAATGGATGAGCTCTTGCAAAGCGCGAAACAAGCAGCTTTTTTGTTTACCATTGATTTGAAAAGTGAATACCATGGAGTTCAAATGTATACTCCCAACAAAGATAAAGCTGCATTTGTGTGTCAATTTGGAATCAATCTATTAGCGAGAATGCCTTTTGGATTAAAAATTGCTCTTTCGACTTTCCAAGAGCTGATGGGCATTTAGTCAAAACTTTAGCCTATTTAGATGATGTAATTGTTTTATCTTCGACATTTGAAAGACATATTGGAGACTTACGTCAAGTATTTGACAGTCTTCAGCACTTCAACTTCATGAAAACAGAAACAAATGTAATTTAACTTGTCCAAAAGTAAAACATTTAGGACATTATATCACTAAAGCTGGAATTTAATGAGATACTGCAAAAATTAAAGCAATTGTAGAAATTTCTCCTCCGAAAACTATGAAACAAGTCCAAAGTTTCTTGCAAACCTATAATTGAGAGCGTCGTTTTATTCCTCAGTTTTCTGAAATCTCTCGACCATTAAGCAATCTCACCAAGAAGAAAACTTTATGGAAGTGAAGAAAAGATGAGCAGACTGCATTTGCAACATTAAGAGAAGATCTAATTTCTCCGCCTGAACTCAAAAATGCGGATGAAACTAAAATTTTTGTTCTGCGAAGAGACGCTTCAAATTATACCTTAGGAACAATCCTTCTCCAAGAAAAAAGTGGAGAAGAGCACCTAATAGAATATGCAAGTCTTTTGCTCACTCTGTCAGAAAGAAATAATTCCATTACGGAAAGAGAAGCTTTAGCAGTGTTCGGGGTCTCGAAAAGTTCCGTGGTTACGTAGAAGGTGCTCGAGTAACAGTTGTGTTTGACCATCTACCATTAAAATGTCAGTTGAGCTTGAAGTCACCTATAGGCCGATCAGCAAGATGGGCAAGATCTAACATTAGAATACATTCCTGGTAAAGCTAATGCCATAGCTGACATGTTCTCTCATTCTATATGTTCACACGAGAATTTCCCGTTTGAAAAATGTACTATCTAGGTTTATTTGTCGTGAAAGAAGGCTAATGACATAATTGCAATTTAAAGAATATCGTCAATTGCTTCAAAAACGATACTAAAGATGAACATTTTATTAACTCGACAAATCATGGTTACATTATGAGTTATGGAGTACTTCATCGTTACTGCCCAGACACTGAATATGAAGAAGCAGATTTCGTAGTGTCAAATCAAGATCGTGAAAGAGTTCTAAAAAAATGCCATGATGCTCCAACAGCAGATCATTATGTTGCCGAAGGTACATATGATAAAATTGCCTCTAAATATTTTTTCCTGGAATGAAATCATATATTTCCGAATACATAAAAAAGTGTCCATAATTTAATCGATACAAGGCTAATAATCAAAAACCAACTAGATTGCTGAGACTCCTGTTTATTCTCCGAGATATGAAATTATCTCGATTGATTTATTTGGTCCATTACAATGAACGGCCACAGTCAAACAATGGGTTTTTATTGTTGAAGATTGCACCACGAAATAAATTGAGTTATTTCCTCTTGATGAAGCCACTGATGATGAATGTGGAACAACGTTAATAGAAGTTTTTATGAGGTATGGTATACCAAGGTGAAACATCAGGGACAAAAGACCACAGTTCATTAGCCCAGTACTTCAACAAGTATGTCTACAAGTCTAAACATCATTCTAATTCAACACGTCTAAACATCATTCAAAATTTAATTTCAGATTACTTTTTACAAGCGAATTCAGTCGAATGGAAAAACAGAAATTTTAAATTTCGCCTTGCATTCCTTGTAGGAGACGAACATGACAACTGGCATTCGAAACTCCCAGTGATTCGTTTCGCTATAAATACAACTATTTGTTATTCCACAGGACATACACCTGCCTTCCTGCAAATTAGAAAAGAGTTGAGCACTGTTGATGATGTCGTTCAAAATTTCAAAACTGTGGTTCATAAAAATAATTTCTTACTAGAAATAACTTCCTACCTTAAGAGACTTGCAAATGTTACTAATGACATACGAGACCGAATTGAAATGAAACAAGATCAACATAAGAACTATTAGGAGAAAAATCAGAGAAAGGTATATTATTTATTCTCTTGGTGATAAACTTTGTGTCACGTTGCATCCTCTCAGTAAAGCAAACAAAAAAAACCCTTAAAGTTTATGCCAAAATGTAATGGTCCATATTTGATCTTCACTCAAAAACCACCCACTTCTTATATTATTGTTAGTCTTGAAAACCCATCTGAACCTATATCAACGAATAATGTATCCACACTTTCACCCTTCAGAGACATTGATGCATCTCCAATTGCCCCGCTCAGAAAGTGAGGTCGACCCCCAAAAAAAATCACTGTGTCACATCGTGCCACAAATCAAGTGTACAGAAGCTATTTCAAGAAAATCCTTTCACAGAGAAATAAAATGCCACGAACTAGAGCACTAATAGCTACAAGAGCAGCTTCAAAATATTCCAGTCCTGTTTCTTTGCCGGGACATCTGCAGAATCAGAGGGGGATTCTGTAGCTTTTGTAATACTAACCATAAGTGACTGATGACGAAGGAATTCTTCGAAAGGATTGGCCATCATATGAACCCAATAGAACACATTTGGAACATTCTGGAGAGAAGGTTTGGTAGTTGAAAAATACAGCAACTAGAAAGCTATCTTCTACAGGAGTGAGAAAGAATACCCATGTCCCTTATTGATAACCTCATTGAATCGATGCATCGTATGTGGGGGACATTGCTCTTGGTCAGGGGAAACCATACCTCTTATTAAAACTCATTACTATCCTAGAAATCACTTTTTTTGCTTGTTTGAAAAATGCACGAAATGTGCATTTTTTTTATTTTAACGCTAAATATCATTAACAAAATTTAATTATTTCTTATTCGTTGTTCTTTTCCTTTTTCACATACCTTACAACATCTATACATAATAAATTAGTCAAGAAAACATTTCATCATCTGCAGTTTATGTCCAAAATCATAATATCCACTAATTTTTTGAGAAGTGTAAATAACTGTTAAACTAATTCGGACTTCTTAACGATCTCAGAATCGTTTCTAACTCGTTACATTTTTGAGTTTTTGTTTTCGCAGACATACAGATGATTCCAAAAACTGTTTTGTTTCCGACTTCAAGGAGGTCTAAAGCATTTCTTGGAATCAAATTACTTGATGATTACAGTGCTTTGTTTGTTTGTTTTTTAAATTGGAAGAAAAAAAAACACATTTAAAAAAGCAAACAAAGCACTTATGATCTTAACAAATTTCCTATCTGATTAACAGTCGCTTCTACCTGAAAATAAAATTTCTTCCCATTAATAAAGATTGATAAATTCATTGGTTTAAAATGTCCTTTCGGGAACAATTTCTTATCAATGAGGTAAAGTCTCATTTAACCATAGATCCATTTCATTCACAATAAAAATTTTGGGGAGGCAAATGAAATCTTCTTAGGACGGTATACACTATAGAAGTGTATTCTAAAATAATTTGATAACAAACGAAATGCTGAAATTTCCAATAAAGTAAATCATATATTAGTTAGAATTTGGAGATAAATGTTCTTATTAAAGCGCAATCTAAATCATATTTGATTATTTTTTTAAATGCCAATGAAAAAAAAACAGTAACAAAAGAAATATTTTTAACAAGACGATATTTACCTAATATATAGTCTTTAATGAGCTGGATCTTTTAAGTTAGAGTTTTAAGAAAACAATTAATTATATCTCAAGATCTACGGTGAATTTTGGAAAGAAATTTGTTACACGCTTAGAAAAAGCTATTGAACTATTACACAATATTGATCTTGTAATCGGAAAACTTCAAAATACTGATAAACTATATTCCATTAACCAGTTTTTTTAATTTAAATAATCTTGTTCCTTTGAGCAATTTTGATATCGCATCTTCTTTGAAGACGCAATAACTTAAAAATTAAAAATTGTAAATGGAAAATTTTAATTCCTAACTGAAAATAAAACTCTCTAAATTCGCTTCTTTAAATGCTCTAACTTTGATGTAAATATTACATGATTTTCTTTAAACTTTGAATAGTGAGCTTAATTTCGAGAAAAGTCCACATACAATCATATAACTGATTTAAAGTCTTTAGTTACTATTCTCTCTAATTAACTACTCACATATCATCAACTATAACTGAATTACACTTCATTATCAGAATTCAATCATGTTTTAATTATAAGCCTTTCTAGTCAATACGCTTGAGAATGACTTCATAAGGCGCTGGATATTTCATTCATTAGAAACAAACGTTGACAAAATGAAAGCGGGAGTTAATCATAAACCAGTCATTTTCCTGCGCGTCACGTTTTGCAAGTCACGTCTCCAGCGGAGATTAAAAAGGCATTAACTTACCATCAAATGAGGGCTGATGCTTTGCTGTTTTGAACGAATAAATTTTGCACTGTTTGGGCTTTAATTAGGAAAAATTAATTACAAATTATTTCTTCAATTTGGAATCACTTTACAACTCTTGTATCCACGAGACCTTAATTAATGACTTTGAAAATAATAAGTCGTAAGATAATGAAAACCTGTCGGTTCAAGGTGATAAACTGAGCTGAAAGGACATCGACATCTAACTGACCATATTCAGCATAGAGATAATATAAAAGTTGGTTTGAAGCTTTTTCTCACAAAAAAATTATAGGCATATTAATATTCTTTGAAATCAAATCTTCAGAAGCATTCATATGTATATAAAGTATCAGTACCCGTGGACGCTTGTAAATTTCAGATCCTTGGTACATAATGATAAATCAATAACGAAAGATTTCGATTTTATGTTAATAAAGAAGAATCCTACCACGACATCGAATAATCTATTCGAAAGATGGTGCATATGATGAACGGACAAATGTTTATTTCGAAATTAGTTTTCATTAAAGTGAAAGCAATTACGCTGAACTTGTTTCTATTTCCAGCTCACTGAAAATAATATGAATTTCTAAATTCTCCTTTACCGAACTTTCGTTTTGTTTTATTTATTCATTGTTTAAAAATAAAAATCAATTTCGCAGATCTGTTGCACTATAATTGCTTTTTAAAAAATAAAGATATGAAAATAAGGAAAAAAAATTGAACTTGGTTTGAGAATTTTCTTGGAAGAAACATTTATTACGTTTAATAATTACTCTACTACTTGTTGAGCTAGAACTATTTTTGATTGAATTCACGCATATGTACATATTTTTACAATAAATTTCTCACATATTTGTTAACATAAAATTAATATAAGAAAGTTTACTGTTATCATATTAAAATCAATCTAAAGATGTGCTATTCTAAACTTTAGAATCGCGAAATTTTTTTATTATCTTGAAAATAAATATTATATTCCTTATAACCTTGAATGCTTTTGAATAAAATTTATGCTATTTACTTTGTTTTATCACTTTTTTTGTTAGTTAAAAGTAATAACTGGAAAAATTTCAATTATTTTTCCAAAACCGAAATTCTCAAATAAACAATTTTAATAAATGCTTTAAGTTTTTAAAATTTTATAATTATTATAAAGTTACCTTTTTAAATAAGAATGGTTTCTTATGTAATTCGTAAATTAAATCATAAAAAGTTGTAAACATTTACAAGTCAAAGCAATACAAGTCACATGAAAATATTTCATTTTCTAATTATTTTCTCGCTTTCTAAAACTATTATTTGAGTATGTGATTCTGCGGTAAGCAAATCTCGAAAATCCGTCTCATTTGTTCCAGTTATTTCTGAACTTTAGCCAGGATAACTTTGGCCGGTATAACAAAAAGAAGTCACATCAAAACGCAGGATCACTTTTTCTCCAGAAGATTTGTGGCGGGATTTAAAAAAATAATACTGTAAAAAAGTACAGACACCAGCTGCAGTTGCGGAAAAAATGCGTTAGCCGGAATGATGCTGTGAAAGCAAAAATAAGGAAAAGAATGTCGCTGATAAAAAAAAAAAATGTGCAAAAGAGATACGCAGAAATGCTGAAAGAAAGCATTAAGTGAAACTGTCCCTTGGGAAAAATATATAACCATGATCATCTGTAGAACGAGTATAACTCTGTGTAAAAGAAACTTCACCTATTGATGTGGAAGTTATTCCTTTTATTTTTTACTTTTCTTTCCTCTTATATTTTCCTGAAGATATTATTATTATTATTATTACCATTACTTTTTTTCTGATTCGGCTTAGTGAGCGTGTTGACTAGACACTATCCTTTTGCCCGCAGAAATTCCATTTTTTGGAATCTCCTCTACTCATGCTGCATATTCGAAAGGAGGGGACTGTATTAGATGGTAGGCAGTGTGAAAGAAAACTGTGGAGGTATGAAAAAAAATCGAATTCTGAGCAATAAAAAAGGAAGGACGCGAAGCGTGAAGGAAGAAGAAGTAAGATTTGGGATTATATATACCATTTTATCATAACTACATTTTAGAAGAAAAGAGTTATCGATCTCAATGTGGTCTTAGTCCAAAACACGGAATTGACAACCGCCATGTTTAGTGACGATAAACATAGATTTTTTAACAAATAGTTCATTCTAAGTACCCAGATATTGTCCCATAATAATAATAGAAACTTTCCTTTACTTGGCTCTTTTAATAATAAATATGAAGAATCATGTGTTTGAACCACAATTCCATCTGTAGTATATCTCAACGCAATGAAAGTGAGATTTGTCTTTATGTGTCAAATATCTTTGTCATTCGCTAGTTTTCTTTAATTCTTCATTTTATTATATTCAAATGTAGAACGGCAAGACTCGGTTGTAGGCCCAGTACCTGCAGGATTCGATTATCGAAGCAAATTCAGCAGCTCCTTAAAGTATGTGATGCTGGTGTGCGTTAAATACGACATTCAGGGTAAAACACATTCCGGATGGAATGATTTGGAAATTCAAAGACAATTTGCCGAATGAGCTTAAACACGATTAAAATGACAAGTATCATCCAAGAATATTTTAATAAATTTCTTTAATGATATAAGCATCATCTTATTTAATAATAATTTGAGATATTTTGGGAAATGAACTCATTTGGAAATATTTGGACTCATGAACAAAAATTTCTCAAAATGCCATTTACAGCCTTCCAGAAAATTTTCATTTCTTATTTTTTAATGAACTATATAAAGAACGAAATAAATACTAATCCTACGATATTAAGTCAGATCAATATATACGGTGGAGCAAAAAAATCCAGTTAAACTCCAACAATCGGTTAACGGAAAATATTTGAGGTCCTGCTTCATTCTGGAGAAAAACCTACTCTTTATGATTAATCAATTCTGGATTGTACTAACAATAACTCGCTTCAAATTATCCAGCTGGCTACCGTATTAAAGCTTTTTAATACAGTAACTTTTAATTAAATTTTAATTTCATTAAAATTAATAAATTTAATTTAATTAATTAATGTAATTTTTGTAATTAAACTTTTGGTTAAGCAAGAGCTCTTATGATAGATAATGCCCTTCTCATCCCAGGTCGGACACTTCGACAAACTCCATCATCATTTTTGATCAGTACTGATATAGATTATCCCTTTCTTTTTGCCGAAAATAATCAGTTTTAAAGCTAATCGTTTTCTCTGTGTTTGACTAATAAGTCTTACATGGAGATATGGTCTAATTGAAGTTTTTTCTTAACTTTGGGGTACCTAAAAATCGAAGCCATGTTTCATGAAATGATGGAATTCCAGTTTGCGAATCTCACTGCTATTTCAAGAGAGGTAACATGTTAATTATTTGTGATGAATGCTTGCTTTGCTCATCGACTGCTGTTGATTTTCGGAAAGTTCCCTGGCTTAAATGAGAAATTTGTCTGTCTGAATTGCGCAGTCATTTTTTCATTGTTCGTTCACCTACAATGCAGTCTTCGTAAGTAGAAAGTATCTTTATCGGGCATGAAAAGCATTCTTGCCTTTACAATCGAAAAAAGAGCAGTGAATGTTGAAAACTTTTCCGTTCTTCTTATTTATATAAATATCAAACAGACAGAATTAAGTTAATTTTGATAATGAATAAACACAAGCATTGAATGAAAGTTTTTTCTATCGGAAGCTGCATAATTTGAGAGGTAACTAACAGCCTTTTAGTGTCCATGAGATGAGGCACTAGCTATTGGAAAGCAACGAAACATTTTCTAATTGCAAGATGCAAATATGATAAGCTATTGTTTATAAAATAAGACTGACAAATCCAAAAAGAAAAATAGCACTTGTGTATCTGATTTTTTAAAACATTCAAAATAAAAATAAAAAATATCCTTGACATGCAAATTGGTTCGTATAACATTAAATGTTAAATTCTTGAATAAATTTCATAGAAAAATTAAATTTTCTAAGAAATTTCACTTAAGAATTTCAAATTTCTAATACAAATTTTAATGGTTTAGAAGTTTACTCTTTATATCTTCTCTTCTTTGAGTATTTGCTTTTCTTTTTTTTTTTGATCTCTGTAATTAGAGTTTATTCTGTACCCATATTATTTTAAAATAAATAAAATGAAAAAAGAATGCCTTTTGTTTGTTATTAGGAAGTCACATTTCTCTTGCCCTATTTTTTTCACACTTTACATTATACCTCTAGGAATCCATAGACATTTGTTACATAAGAAAATAGACTTTCCTCGTGAAAATAATATTTAAATCGTTATTATAATGAGGTTTTTCATTGTACTTAAAATTTAATAAAAATATTGGTAATAGAAAAGCAAAGTAGATTTTCTTTCACTTACTAATGTCTGAAAAGGTCAGAACTAATAAATGAAGTATGTAATATTATTATGATTTGTCTTTCAAAAAAGCATTATCTCTTACCAAATTCGTTGTTAGTTATTTATTTTCTTAAACATGAAAGGTAATAAATACACTTCTGCACTTATATGTAATAGATATAATAAATAATTCTCAAATGAACTTCCTTTTATTCCCATCTTGAGTCTTTTTGTGTATAAAGATATTCGTATGCATATGTTGAAGCCGGGCATTACTGTCCCAATTATTTCAAAAACAAATCCGTTAGAGATCGAATGAAAAATGTAGCATCCGATCTCTTAATGTACCGAATTTGCCGACAAAGCAGGAGGTTAAGTTAGAAAAAAGTAAGAGTAGCGTATTCTCGTTGATTGTACGAACATTAGGTTAAATGGGCTAAGTAATGAGCTCAGTGTAACTAGTTCACCACCATCAGTCAAGACACATACAAATAGAAAACATCACACTTCTGTTCTTTCAAGATTTTTTTTCCAGGGGCGCTCTTTTTTCTTGTTTAGCAAATCCATGGGAGAAGAAATCTTCAATCCATTATCGCCGGAACTAACCCTTTATGTTTTATTTATACCTTATCTCCACTGATTTGCATGATTGCATTTTTAGACTTATCGCTCCCGAGCCGAGTTTAAAGTGGCTCGATTTACGTAACGATTGCAGAGTTTTACTTCAGCTGCCATGAAATTGGTCGGAACATCAAAGCTTTAGTTTATAATCATAGAAGAAGGAAGCTTTCAGATTTAAAGATTGGTTACGTAGTATTTAAATAAAGAGATAAATTACTTGTTTTAATATAATTAAAACAGATTAGTATATTTTTGAGTACAAAATCGAATTATACACTTCCTTCAAAAGTTAATGTAAGACTGTTTTTTGGGTCTAATTTGTAAACGAACAGCAAAAAAAAAAAAAAAAAAAAAAAAATGAAACAGTAGCACCTTAAAAGTTAATTATTGAATTTTACCAAATTTTAGCACTAAAAAATCTGTAATACAAATCGATTTCTTTTTTAATAATTTTAAATAATAGTAATAATTGAAGAATATCTATTAAAAATAAATAAATAAATTTTATTAAGGAATGTGACTATCTCCAGATGTAATACGAAGATAGAATTTACTTTGAATCAAACTGTCGAACAACGAAATGGGAAGAAAATATAATTCATAAAGCAATACTTGTAAAATAAGGCGTAACACGAAATAGGCTTCTTTGAAACTGAAAATTAAAATTCGATAAAAGTTTTCACTAGGGTCAAGAATTTACTAAAAATAATTTAATCAAATTCAAGACTACAGGTTGTTCGAGCTAAAAATATCCAATAATCATTCCTTATTATCAGGTAATTTCCACTACATTTAAAACATATTATAAGCGTAGAACATTTCATCAAGTATCAATATCTATAGATTTTGATGCGTGAATCTTTTGTAGAACGACAAAGTCCTAAACAGTAATCTAGTTCTTTCCAGTATATCGTATCCAGATATTAGTCTATATGCTTGAGTAATATGATTGTGAAAATCATACACGCCTCCAATTTTTCATTTATACAGAACGGATTCGATAAATATCCAAGCAAAAAGGTTTAATGAAGTCAAATCCGGAGACCTTGGTGGACATGCAATTAGTCCCTTTCCAATCCTACATCCAGGCAACGTAATATTAAAAAACGCGATAATATTTACGTAAAAGTGTGATGGAATTCCATACTTTGGAATACAAAACCCAGTGGAAAATTTCTGGAACAGCAACGTTTTTCAGCAAATCAAGATAAACGTGTTCCGTAACGCTGCTCTCAACAAAGAAAAGTGGATCAAATATGCCTGATATTTCCTGGAAGTTGGATCGAAAGAAATTTAACAATTGCCAGGGTGCCAGTCTCCATTTTTTTTTTTTTTTTTTTTTTTTTTGTGCCTGGAGATTTATTAACTCCGCTCTGTAACAAAAAATTAATTGCGGATGAATTGAGAAAGCGTAACATTCAAGTAATTCCTCTAATTCCAAATAGGTTACGGAACATTTGGAGTGAATGGGATTGTCGTTTTGTCACTTGTTATGCAACAAACGGTGCATACAACAAAATCTATTGATATTAAATGATGGTGAGATATTCTTTCTACTTAAATATATATATTTTTTAATTTTAATGGGCAGTTCTGTAATAACAAACCATAACTTTTGAATACTTTTAGCCCGGGCACTTTATATTTATGTCTCCCGGAATGGGCTCAAAGATTTAATGTTTCAGAGGCAATGTTTTCAAACTTTTAAAAAGAAAATTAATCCTACAATGCATCTTTCAGCCATTTGGCTACATTTTTTTTTTTTTTAATTTCCTTTTATAAGTTTTAATAGATTGTTCCAAAGAGTAATGATGAGTGTTTAGAAACCCTTTTTTAAATGCTTTATGATAAACATTTATAGGGTAAAAACAATATATGACAATAGCGGTACAAGAATTAAACCGTAACTGTAGACATGAATTTTCTCACGCGGCCAGAGACATGGAGTCAAAATGACTCCATTGTTATCTTTCTTTTTTATCTTTTATAAACAGAATTGGAATTTATTTTGGACACACAATACATTTTGGAAATCATGTAGTTACCAAAAATATTAAAAATGTTATAATACTAAATATTGGAAAGATGTTGTAAGAAAAACTTAAGCAATCTTTTAATGAGTATTTACTTCATTTAGATATTACAGAATTACGCTAATGTTAATAACTGTTATAATTCATAAACAAAATTGAAGAATACAATATTTTAAAATATTATTTAAAGAATATTTATTTATTCTTTTCCATTATTCAAATTAAAAGCAGAGACAGGGTGTCAATGACTCCAAAAATAACAACAAAAACTTTGGAAAATAATAACTCGGTTATACGCGCATGTTCATACTTAGAGTTTTGCCAATCTGCTGCTGAAAAAAAAAATAATTAGAGGTACTGAGGAGACGATTTTGTTTAAGGACAAAATACCACTTGATAATTAGAAATAATGTACAACGCGGAGTCATTTTTACTCCCTTCTCCAATTACAGGTTAAATTCAAACTGGAAATTTAGAAGAATATCAAGATGGCTTTAATATGAATAGTTATACCATTATTTATCAGAGCTTGGCGATAATTTGGCGACAAAATAGATATTTCTGCAAAACTTCCAGAATTTTAGCAATCTAGCCAACAGGAATCGAGATACGTCTGATTTCTCTTTTTTAAATAATTTTCTTAAATTATAAGGAATTATTCAAAACACATAGATTTTTATTTTTTTTTATTGTAAAAAAAAGAAAAAAAAAAAAAAAAAAAGGTAAACGCTATGAAAGTCTCTTGCACAATCAGATCATTTCGGAAGCGTGCATGTCTGGATAGAATCATTTTCGTATATTATAGTGCTTCTCCGCACATTGCAAAGTCAGTGATGCAACATCTAAGATTAATTTCGGAAATGATTGAATTATCAGCAGTCATTTTCCAAAGGCCCGGCCTTCAAAATCACCGGATTTCGGGCTGTGGGGTTATCTTAAAATTGTTGTGCTCAGTGGATCCGATTGCAAATTTAGCTAAATTGAAGGCACGGATTCCGAAACACATTTACAATGTTGTTGCTGCAATTGCTTAGAAGGTTTGGGCCTGAAAAGTTGTTTTCAAATCCTAACCACGACTATTTTTCACATTATCTGTATGACCGATTTTCAAAATAAAATAAAACGAAAGTTCAGAGCTTAATTTTTCCCCTTATTTTGGAAATATTTCGATGAATATGGTAAAGTTAATTATAGTATGATTATGGTAAACTAATTAAATAAAAATAATGGAACAGAAAGATTTTGTTAGCAACGTTGCATAAAATCGTTCAGCTTTAGAAAATTGCAGAAACTACACATATTTTAGTTCTTTTGTATACATTTTATTACAAACTTTATTTTGGAGTGAAAAGTGTTTGCTTGTTTTGTTAGAATAAACTAAATTATTTTCAAAGCTTGTATTTACTTGGTGTAGGTATACAATATGTAAAAGGGAAATATCACTCACTTACTGATCACAAAATCTCCTTAATCATTAAGTATAGACACAATTTGTTGTTGCTTTTTTGAGACGGGGAGGGGTAGTCGAATTCTTCGTTAAAAATGATTGAATATTGTCGGGAAGATTCAATTAATATTTTGCTATCAAAAGAAAATGCTTGTTATGAGACTGATTTTAATAGTGGTCAACCAATTAAATAAACTAATAGCAGCAACGTTTCTAAGGCCTAAGATAGGCTGTTGTATGGATTTTTAATTATATTTTGTAATTTGCAGAATAATTTTCTGTATAATTTTACGCAATAATAATAAAATTTGCTATTTGAATGCATTTTTTAAAATTGAATCCCGTTGACCCGAAACATTTATTAATCTAGCTGTCCTTTGGTATAATGTCTGCTGTTCATTGAGAGTATATTGTAATTCGAAGAGACACAGACTTGATCGAATAGCTTGAAAAAGTTTACTCCAATGAATAACTAAATTGAAATATTCAAAAATGTAGCAGATAATACAAATATTAATTAAGAAAATAAACAATCATTTTTTATCAATATAATTGAAAAATGAAACGATAAATTCTTTTAATTATGTTTTGTCAAAATTGTTATTCTCTTCATTTAATTGAATGAAGAATAACTGCAAATGGAAATTTATTTCTTCGGATATGTTTAAAAGGCAGATGATAAATTTTAAATTCTTGCTGACTGATAAATATTTTGGCATTGTTTAAAACTTCAAAGCTAATCAATAATATATTTTAAACTTCGAAACAAATTTGTTTGTATTATAATTTTACAATGTTTGTTTTCACAATATTATTTATTTTGCAATAAATACTGAATAATGCGATAGCAAGAAAATCATGTATAGTCCCTTCAGTATGTAACAGTTTATTATTTTTGTCTAAAACTGTTACAGATGAAACTGTTATGGAAATGAATCTATCTTTATCTACCAGCTTGCTCAAAGAACTTTTTTTTATTTTAATACCATTCTAAAAAATTACAACACTTGGTATCTTTTTAATTTTCGTTATTTTATGAAACTTTTGATACTACTGCAGCTTAACATTAAGCAAAAGATTTTTAAAAGAAAAGCGAATATTTCTGAAAAAGACTGCTTATTTGAAACTTAAATTATTAAGAATCAATTTATTTTAAAAGTTCTTATAATTTTTCAAATATTAATATTTTTGCTTCAGTTGGTTAGGATTACTAAAATATACTACACAGGACAGTGCAAAGTACAACTAGCATATTTTGTTACAGACCTTTACAGCTATTTATGTAAAAGATAGAAGTTAAGTATTCTGCTGTTCTGAACTTGACTGTTTGGCCAAAAGCATTTTACAGTTGCTTATGAAAAACGATGATACGAACTTTTGCATTGATATCTCTTGACTTTGTTGCAATTTCTTGACTTTGTTTTAAAGCTGATATGTTATTCATCTGAAAAAAAATTTATTTACCTTATATACTTTCTATTATTTTTTTCAAATTATATTTATGTATCGTTCGGGTAAATATAAATCGATTATACCATCTCTTAAATGTACTTAAAATCTTGGAATGTGTATTCAATTAGAAAAAATAAAAATAAACTCCTACAAATTATTCTTTTTGATAATAAATCATTCGATCAGAAAAATCACTAAATAAACTTTCTCCTATTAGAGCAATTTAGTGCCAATGTCCAAAATTAAGTTTTTTTTAATGTTTTTATTATTATTATTATTTACTTGAAAGTACTATAACAGACGAAGAATGTGCTCTTTTTGTAGCCTTCTAAATATGTTACCATCTAAATATTGAATTTAGGTATATATATATATATATATATATATATATATATATATATATATATATATATATTTATATATATATATATATATATATATATATATATATATATATATATATATATATATATTTATATATATATATATAATATATATATATATATATATATATATATATATATATATACAGGGTGTCCCATAAATATTGGGACAAACTTTAAGGGGAGGTAGGGGACATCACAAGGATTCAGATTTGCTAAGTAATTCGTGGTCCGAAACGCCTTCAGTCGGCGCTAGGTGACGTTTAAGGAAGCAGACCTGCAATCCCTCAGCCATTTGAGCTGCGATCGCCCGCAGAAGAGTATGGAACGTTTTATGAACGCGGAGCTGGCAGATATGCACCTGATTTATGGATTGGAAGAAGGAAATGCAAGAGTGGCTGAAAGGTTGTATCGGGAAAGGTACCCACAGAGAGATGCACCGACCCGCCGAATGTTCAGTAATTTCCATCACAATTTGTGTGAATATAGGTCGTTACGAGGTAATAGACATAGTGAGGGCAGGCCACGAGTGACTTTAATTCCCAGGATGGAAAAAAATGTGTTGTATACCGTTAGAAGGAATCCGAGTGCCAGCGTACGAGCCGTCGCTACTGCCGTTGGAGGATCTCGGAATAGTGTTCATCGTGTTTTGCGACGTGAAGGCTTACACCCATACCATCTGCAAAGCGTACAGTTACTGCTCCCCGCATATTATCCTCCTCGTGAACGTTTTGCACGGTGGTATCTCGATCAATGTTGCCAAGATGCGAATTTCCTATCCTGCGTTTTAATGACGGATGAAGCGTATTTAACGCGAGATGGGATGTTAAACTACCACAATGCGCATTTATGGGCTGGCGAGAATTCCCATGGCATAAGACCACATGTTGCCCAACATCGCTTTTCAGTGAATGTTTGGGCTGATGATGTCTTAGTTGGACCTTATTTATTGCCATCGCCACTAACATCTGCACAATATCTCATCTTTTTGCAAGAGGTTCTACCAACATTACTTGACCCTGTGCCATAACATATCAGACACCATATGTGGTTTCAGCATGATGGGGTACCTCCCATTATGGCGGATGTGTTCGTGAACATTTGAATCAGGTGTTTGGTCACCGATGGATTGGTCGTGGTAGATCGGTTCCTTGGCCACCACGCTCTCCTGATATACAGCATCAATTTCTTTCTTTGGATGCACTGAAAAGTGCTGTGTAAGCAACATCTGTGGATTCAGAAATGGATCTGGTTGCAAGAATCGCGTGTGCTGATGCGGATATCCAAAAAAATCCGGGTGTATTTGAGAGAGTTCACCATTCTATGGTCCGACGATGTAACGCATGCATCACTAACAATGGTGAAAACTTTGAACATCTTTTGTGATATCTTTGATCAATAGACATTTCAGATGATCTCAATCTTGTGCTTCTTCATTTCTTGTACCTGTCATACTACTTTCCCATGGCGTTTCCGACCACGGGTTGAATTGCAAATCTGAATCCTTGTGATGTACCCTACCTTCCCTTAAAGTTTGTCCCAATATTTATGGGACACCCTGTATATATATATATGTGTGTGTGTGTGTGTAACATATTTTGATTGAAGTAGAATGCAGGTTCGAAGCAGTGAAGAGACTTGGTATTTTTTAATTCCGTTTTATTCTCTCTTTAATATCCATCCAGGAAAGCATAATTATTAACAAGAAGGCGCAGCGCATTACAAAAGCAGAAGTCAGAAAGAAGGAGGCAAAAAAGGGTCGAACAAATGATCGCTCGCCTTATATAATAGAAGGATTTCCGGCCACGTGTCGCTGGAGTGACCTTAGACAAGGACAAAAGTATCACTTTCATTTGATACGTAGTACTGATGTCGTATTATTTTTACAAAGGGATTAATTAAACCGAAAGTGGAATTGGATCTCGAAGCAAGAGAACATTCTAGAACGAAGCTAGGAAGGGCCAAATTAAGGTAAAGTTCCGGAATTTAATTTGAATTAAATTAAGAGTTTAAAATATCATTACATTTTTCCCCTACTGCAAGCCATGTAAGTGCATCGGGGCCATCGGCACACCGCCATACCTTACAGTGGCTTTCAAGTAAGAAAAATTAAAAGTATATTGCTGAGTGAGTTTAATTTTAAAGGTATATTGAAAGTGACACCTCAGTTTCCCTTACCTTTACATTATACAAACATTAATACGGACATCACTTTTTCATACAGACAACAAGATTATTTCGGACATAAAAATATAAAGTGATATCTGTGAAAATATTAGACAAATTTAAATATTCAACAACACCAAAATAAATATATTAAAATGTATAATATAAAAAAAAATGGTTTTCTGCTGAAACTCAGTCAATTGTCTCTCAGTCTGCAAGATTGTATCTATTTGGTGAGGAATGTCTCTAAAGAATGTTTGCACACAGTGTCCTTTAAACAGTAGAAAGCTCACCAAAATCATCAAATGGGATATAAAATAATGGAATAACAAATTGAACTTATATAATAATAATTTATATAATATATAATAATATCAACTTATATAATAACAATATATCAACACAGTTCTGATTTTTGTATGTAACACTTCAATCTCAAAATATTCTTATTATAAACATTAATACTCAAAATAAATGACATAAAAATGTGTAATTTTAAAAGAAAACATTTTTTTAACCCACTAGTTAGCTAATTAGTGGTGCATAGTTAAACCTTGTCCACTAAATTCTAGTAGTGGGTGAAACTTAATGACCTAAAATTAGGACACCAAGAAGGGGGAACGTAATTCTTATTCTCCCTCTACTCTCATCCAGGAAAATTTGTTTCCAAAGTGGAGAACAACTTATCTGGGATAAAAATAGAAACAGATAGAAATTAATTGTAAGGTTGACCCTTTAATCCCATCTCAATAAGACTGCTGTATTTGAATTTATGTTGTGATGGCGCCTATCACATCATCATCATGAAGAAACGAAAAAAAACTCTTACGAGTGGAGACAACGGGCCAACCTAAGTTGGAGATTACTTGGAAGAAATATGGGGAATAAAAGAATTTTTTTAAATAATTATTCATGACTTAATTTTAATTTTTCTGGAGGATAATATGTTCTTAATTTTGATAGATGAACAATATCAGTAGCTTTGTTTATTAATGCGTTTGGTTTAGTTATTTCATAATTTACATCTGAAATTTTAGTTACTATTTCATATGGACTTGAAAATACTGGAGATAATTTTGTACGATTTGGATAATTAAATTCCTCATACAATGTCACCAGGTTTGAATGGAGAATCTATAAATCTAGCATCATATCTTATTTTATTTTTATCATGATATTTTATTATATTATCTTTAGCTAATTTTCTGGCTTCTTCTACTGGATTGATTTTGAGTTAATGGAGGAGGATAAGGTAAAGTGCCAAATAACAAATATGCAGGAGGAAATTTTGTGATGGAATGAGGTGTTAAATTACATTCATTAATTACGTGTTCTAAAAGTTTAGTCCAAGGAATTTTAGTAGAAGAAGAATTGACTTTGCACTTTAATTTGGTTACTATTGACTGGTTAACTCTTTCACATTTCCCATTAGTTTGTGGATGATGTGAAGATGTTAACAGATGCTTGACACTGTAATTTCTGAGGAAATGTTTGAATTTAGATGAGGTAAAAGCACAATTTCTATCAGTTAATAATTTCAAAGGGACTTGAATTTGAAAAACTTGTTTTAATATATTAATATAAGTTTCAGAATTTTCATTTTTGGAAGGAAAAGCCCAAACATATCTAGTTGCATGATCAATTATTAAATGAAGACATTTTTTGTTGAATTGTAATAATTAAATCCACCAACAGTATCGACAGAAAGACATTCAAAAGGACGATCTGTGGGGGGCATAGCCTGTAAAAGGCCAAATCTTTTTTGCCTTTTCTTTTTATTTAATTGACAGATATCACAATATTTAACAAAAAGTGCAATATCTTGAGTAATATGGGGTCAATAATATTGAGGAGTAATTAAATTTATAATAAGGTACAACTATTTTAAACAATTTTTTTTTAACTGCAAGTACATCATTAATATTTTTATATTTAGTATTATCTAAATTGTCTAAATTTTGATAGTATTTTTTCTCATCCAATTCCAATAAATGTGCAGAATATTGGATATACAGAACAGTAGAATGCCTTGATAACATATCAGCTTCAACATTAGCTGTTCCCTTTAAATATTTAACTTCATAATCAAACGTGCTTAGTTTTAAAGACCAACGAAATAATCTTCCCCTTAATTTTTTTACATTTTTAAGCCAAACAAGAGCAGCATGATCAGTATGAATTATGAATTTTTTCCCATGTAATTAATAATAAAATTTATCAAGACCATCTACTATTGCTAAACATTACAACTCAGTTATACAATAATTTTTTTCATAAGGGCGAAAAGTTCTTGAATGATAAGATACAAGATGTAATTTACCAGAACAGTCGGGCTGTTTAAGGACAGCTCCAATGGCTACCTGAGATGCATCACAAAAAATATGAAGATGTAAATTAGGGTTATATAGTTGTAACACTGGTTTAGTTATCAATTTATTTTTTAACATTTCAAAAGCTTTTTGACAGTCTTCTGTCCATTGCCATGATGTATCTTTTTTAAGAACGTTATTTAAGGGTTTTCTAATTTTAGCATAAGAATAAATAAACTTATTATAAACATTTACAGAGCCAAGAAAACCTTGAAGTTGTTTAACATTTTTTGGAGGTTATAATTTTTTAATACTTTCAGTATTATGATTATCAGGAGAAATGCACCCTTCTTTGACTTCATACCCCAAGAAATTAATTTTATCTTGAGAAAACACACATTTAGAGAATTTTAATTTAATGTTTTCTTTTTCACACATTTGAAAAATCTGTTTTAAATGATTATAGGGTTCCTCTAATGAGTTAGAGAAAACTACTATGTCATCAAAATAGTGGCATGCAAAATTTGAAAATTTATGTTTATTTAAAATTCTACGAATAGTTTTATTGAATATTGAGGTGCATTTTTAAAGCCAAAGGTAAGACTTGAAATTCATATAAACCTTCAGTACTTACAAATGCTAATTTATGTTTATCTTGTTCATGCAAAGGTATGTGCCAATATCCAGATGCAAGATCTAAAGTTGAAAAAACTTTAGCCGTACTTAATTTATCTAATAAGGTATCTATTCCAGGGTGAGGCTCTGCTTCAGATTTGCAAAGAGAATTAATTTTACGATAATCAATACAAAGACGACTTTTTCTATTTTCATCTCTTTTATATGCTAAAGTTACAGGGGAGGAATAGTTACTAGTATATTCTTTTATTAAACCTGCATCTAACAAATTTTTAAATTGCTTACTTATTTCAATTTCATCGGTAGCAGAGGTTCTATAAGCCCTTTGTGAAACTGGTAAATCAGATGTTCAATTTATTCTAGGCGGTTCCATTCGTATTCTACCAACATCATATTTATTTTTTGCAAACACATGAGAATATTCTGACACCAGAGATAACACAGGTCCAGATAGTTTGTTTACAGTCAGAAGTGGAAACATTTCCTCTGATGTATTCACTACCTTGACCTTATTATCACCAGTGTTATTATTTTCAACAATATGTAAAGACATATAATTATTATTAGTATGCAAGTTTGTGATTATTTTTCCATTTTGAAATATTCTGTTTTTATCACAATCTATAATTAATTTATATAAACTTCAATCTGAAAGTCCTAAAATGATATATGGTAAAGGATTGTCCATAATATATAATTTGATTTTCTTATTTATTTGGCCAATTTTTAAACTATTATATACAACTATTTATACTACAACTATTTATATAATGAGTTAAAGCTGACCCTTTTAGAAATTTAGCAATATTCTTAATTTTCCACAAATCAGTTTTGTTATTTTCTTGACAAATTTTATTGAAATATCCCAACCATAAATCCATTTTCATCCCATTTTCGGAATCAAAAGGGATTATGGAGGGTTCTATTTGATCATTTTCTTCTTTATCAATTTCATTTTCTGAATTTTGAGGGTCAGACACATTTGTTTTATCTTGTTCGGTCATTTTTCCAGATATTAACAACATTAAAATACTTTTCACATAAAAAAACATTATTAATTTATGCATACAATTTTAAAAATAGACGATAAAAAAAGACTAAAAATTCAATATTTTAAATAATACTATAAAATAATTTGCAACAATAATAAAATCAAAATATGAAAATTAAAAGAAAATCAGACAATAAAAATCTTCATCTTCATCCGTTGACCCATGAAGGACGAATCGCCTTTTTAAGAAATCCCAAAAGGTAATTTTGAACACTGATTAACTGGAACTTCCACATGATGACAAGGAGCACAAAGACACCATGGTATTGAGCCGGAGTGTCGGATGATGTCACAGGTTTATGCGGCAGGAGTAACGATGATGTGGTAAGAAAAACGGAAGTAGAAAACGTGGAGAATCTATCTGAAGAAGCTAGGCCATGATCTGAAGACGCTAACCCGGCAAGAGCCAGCACGGAATCATCTTCAGATTACCGGCGAATCAAGGAGCCGTACCGTAACATCAAATTGCCTCTCATTACAGGGATTTAATTCTTTTCATTCATTTGAACATTTTTTTCACAGGAAACTGTCTTGTCGACTAAATAAAATGTAACATATTTTGATTGAAGTAGAATGCAGGTTCGAAGCAGTAAAGAAACTTGGTATTTTTTAATTCCGTTTTATTCTCTCTTTAATATCCATCCAGGAAAGCATAATTATTAACAAGAAGGCGCAGCGCATTACAAAAGCAGAATTTAGAAAGAAGGAGGCAAAAAAGGGTCGAACAAATGATCGCTCGCCTTATATAACATAGGATTTCTGGCCACGTGTCGCTGGAGTGACCTTAGACAAGGGCAAAAGTATCACTTTCATTTGATAAGTAGTACTGTATACAAATACGTATATAAATTTGTTGCACATATTTAAACTGGAAAAGAACACAGACAGAATGAGAAAAAAAAACTCAAGCTGTCTAGGATCAATCAATTCGAGTTGTAAAGTCTAGCACGTAAATTTAAAAATTACAATTAAACATATGAAAATTTCACTCGCTACAAACTAGATCAACTTCTTAAGACTAAATATTACTATGCTTGGTTTTAGAAGAAAATATAAACCACAACTTCTAAATAACACGACAAACAAAGAGATATGCAGCTCATGATTTTATTTTACAGATAATGGAACTGGTGTGAATTACAACCCAAAAAAGTACATGAACATCATTCTCATGGACACAGTTCAACAGACCAAACAAAAAGAAGCAGTGACATTATTATTAGATTATAACACACGTAAAAGAAAGAGCTATGAAAACTCTTGATCAGCTTTACACACACACACACACACACACACACACACACACACACACACACACACACACACACATATGTATAATCCGCAGCAACCATATATATATATATATATATATATATATATATATATATATCTGTGCGTGTGTGTATATGTATGCACGCATGTGTAAGGAAAAGTATTTATAAGGTACACGAAATATGTGTAGGAAAATAATAGACTAAAAGAAATATATATTATATAAATCAAAGTATTGATGCAAGACACCATTAACCCCGAAGTGAAGAGTGGCGTATTATTCTCAAAAGATCATAGAACAAAAGGTTGATTAATCAACTTCCACTATGAATTCAGAATTCAATAATAAATATGATTATTTCCTGTTGTTTCCATCAAACAATGATAATAAATTAAGCATATTGTTCAAGAATTATAAAAGATATATCTCCAAACTCAATGGGGTATATTTTCGTCCTAAAAGAAAATATAGAGAAGAGAAGATTTGAAAGAGAAGTTCAAATATATATATATATATATATATATATATATATATATATATATATATTTAAATTTTACATACATAAGCTACATTTTAAATATTTATTGCATTCTTATTCAATTACATTAAATTTTTTCTATAAAATCAATTAATATATACTGATAAGTTATTAAAAATTTAAAACATCTACCTTTAATAGAAAGCAAGCTTTAGCATTTTTAAAACAATAAAGTAAATCAATATTTAAAAGAATAAGAATCCACTTCAGATTTCAATTTTTAAATAACATGTTCCTACTATAATGAGCAACAATCTAAAAAATCCGAAATGTTTAAGAAAATTTTGAATCAGCAACGAAATGAATCATAAAATTAAAATCAATATTTTGGATACTTTGGGTACGACGGATCCTAAATTGTATTGAAAATAACCTTTCTGACTTCAAATTAAAAATTTTAGTTTACCTTAATAATTAGACATTCTTTTTACGGAGTTTGACGAACATTTATTTTTATCTGATCTGAAAAGTAGACATTATATTTTTCATTCATTTCTTATTCTTGGACTTATCAATCTTATATATTGTTTTTTAGAATATAAATTTATTTCTTTGACTTTAACACATATGACATCTCCTGAACCCAAATACGATAATGTGGTATTCAGTTGTGATTGTCGTTTAGCATGCTTGAAGAATACATTATTAACATATTTTCCATATGCATGCCCTCTAAAGGTTCATCTCTACATGAAGAAATTGTTCAAGTAAGATTTCAAATATTGAAATTCAAGCCTTATTGATTTATTGAATTTTTATTGAAATTTAGACTTTAAAATATGTTGAATTTTGAGAATTTTAAATATTGAAATATGTTCATTGCAAGCATTCTTTGACATTCCTAAATCAAAAAAAAAAAAAAAAATAGAAACATAGATACGCACTTTACTTTTCTAAAACCTTGCTTGAATTATAAATAATACCACTTCTTTTTATCAATATTTAACTTACTTCTTTCAATCAATTTGAATATTTATATATATAAAAACACATACAGCGATTAAATAAGACGTCTTCCTTTTTGAAAGAGAGTAAACTGCATAAATAAAAGATAGAAAAATGCAAATTCTTGGGAGTATTTAAATATTGAAGAATATTTTATCAATCGATTCTTGGAAAGTTTATCGCTCCAACCACCATAAAAGGGGATAAAATTATCCGTTAACTGATTAAGAAGAGACGACATAGAAATTATCTCAATAATCGATACTAACGGAAAGAATATATCTGTACCGCTTGAATTCAATTCAACTCTTTCTTGTTAAGTATGCAGTTTGCTCCGGAAGAAGAATACAGTTTGTTCTCCGTCTGCTCAAAGAAAATCTATTAAGAAGCCATCATTATCATTCGAAACTTGTGTTTGGGGAAATGCCTTCAAACACATGAAGCATTTGGAAATAGAAACACGGAGTTCAAGAACGGAATATAATCTAATATGCAAAAGTGGAACTCTTATAATTCTCAATTCATATAATGTATTTTGTATTATAGATAGCAATTTTATGAGCTGGTTTCGTATTTTGTGAAAAATGTGCCCCATCTTCTTTACACTAAAAGAAATGTAGATAAACGTAAACATGGTTTTATATTTATTAAAGTTTTGAGATCACAATGTTCCAATCCATTTGGAGAGAAATTTTTTTCGGATTTTTCCACAAATCTTTTTCCTTATTAATTAATATACGTGTGTAAGTAGTACTCCAGGCATTTATCCTTTTTAACTGCCATAAGTAAAACATATCCGTTGTGTGTTTTAGCAGCTAATGACAGCAGTCTCAGCTACATAAATTGCAACAATTATATTATTCTTCCGTATATGAAATACAGAAGTATTTCAATTGTCAAATAATTTGAATTCGAGATTCTAACGACTCTTCACATTTCAGACCATCCTGAGTTTCGAAAAAACAACTTTTCTGCATTATGTATGACTGTTTATCTAAATTGATGAAATTTCAAGTGCTATTTTGTGACTACTATTGTAGTTTTGTATCACATTTTGGTGTAATTCTGCCGGGAAAAAAAGCGTCTAAAATACATATCGCGATGATTTCAGAAAAAAATGCTAGATCTATGTTCGGTAAAAAAATGTCTAAGATTTATACTTCGTAACTATCATTTACAAATCCCTTGTAAGTTATCCTTGGCCTTATTCAATGTCCCCAATTTTATGCAGATAAAGGCGATAATACCTTTATTGGTGAGTATGCGAGAATTGGTCTCAGTCGTTAGAATTAGTAAAGTGCTTAAACACAAATGCATGCTGTAATTTCCTTTCTGAGCATAAGTAAAACATCAAAGCACAATCATTACTTTAACGTTGGTTAGATTTTTATATACTTAACTTGAAAGAGAAGATTTTCAGCAGAAATCATTCTAAGAAGTATTCGAATACATTAATGTCCTTTAACACGTTGACTACCGTTGACACTCACATTTGCATGGCAGCAAAAGTTCTCAGTCAATGTAGAATTTGATACGAATAGAACAGTCTATGTTTAGTTTATATCTTCTTGTTTTAACAAGTTACTCAGCATGTGAATCGCCTGTTATTCATACATTACAAACTATTTAATTAGATATTTTCTTCTCTACTACGATTAGAAGAGAGCAAATAAATAAGTGTCTTATTAATTGTGTTCCGAATCACAGGTATCAATCATTTCAGCAAATGTGTTAAATTAATGAATATACTGTTACGAACGTGCAATTTTGCTTTCCATCACGAATACTGTCATCATAAGCCACAGAGCTTGGCAACAAACTTGGCTACCATTTGGAGACAAAATGGATAATGCTCCAAACTTTGAGAATTTTGTCGATCCGTCCATTAGGAACCGAGATACGCCTGAATGGTCTAGAAGATTCTAGCTCCTCCTCCCGGAATTATAAAAGACCGGCACTCTCAACCTGCGTTGTGTGTCATAGAGTGTGTCGAGTAGTCGGAGTCGCCTACAAGTAACGAGTCTTCGACAGAATAGCGAAGCAACGGCGGATTGCCAGCATTGTGTGGAGCTAGTACTGAACTGCTGTGTGCCAAATCCTGTTGTCTACTGTGGAGACAGAGTCGTATATTGTGTGTAGTAGTAGCCAGTGGAGAGAAGTAATGAGTCGGCAGCTAAAGCGAGAAGAGACAGCTAGAAGTTCAGCCGTTGGAGAGACCGTAGAGCAAAGCTCCCAGGAACCCCTCTCCTGCTGGATTCTGTCTAGCTGCTTCGTGTGCTGTGGACGATTACTACCTGTGGGCCACTATCGTCTGTAGTGTGCTGCTGTGTGCTGTCATGCGTTCGTCTCAGCTGTAAATATTTGCCGTCTGTATATTCATCTTCATTTTTTTTTCGTCTCTTCGTGTAAATAAACGTCGTTGTTTTCTACTGTGGCCTGCTGATAGTGTTCTCACACCATGCACCCACTATCTAAAAGAACCCGGCGGTGAGAAGAGGAAAATTCGTAACAATATTTTATAATTTTGACTTTTTAAAAAAATTTCAGTAGCTTGCCATGTATCCGCAATCTCTTTGGCTCAAACTTGCTAATCAACATAATAGATATAAATTTGGAATATTTGTGGAAAAATAAGAATTTATTAAGCATATTTATCGCGGAACAATTAAATGCGGTGATAGATGGAATTACGGCCAGTTGAAACTATATTATTCGCTTTCATCACTAGCAATTGTTCTTCCAAATTTAAACGAAATTAATTCTTTGTCTATAATTTAATGTATAAATGAATGTTTTCATTTTTTTTGAACATCTTATTTGTTTCAAAAAATCTTTATTAGTTCCACGTATTAGTTCTTTTTATCAAATTTTGAAGCTTCACGATAGTTATTATAGAAGTATTTCGTAATCTCTTGCTTTTCAGAAGAAAATGAGAAAAATCAGAGCAAAATCTGACCCCGAGCAGGAGTAGATCACTATTCCGATGTATTTTCCTTAGTTCGTTTGATTAATCAGAAGATACATTTGGAAAGAACATTCCAACTTTGTGTAGTTTGTTGATGCTTTCAGTAAAAAATTTTATTTATCCTCAATAGTACTCTTTGAGAAAGAGAAAGAAAATTAAACCACCAGAGATTGTTATTATTTGCATTTTCATTAACTAAAGATAAAGCTTACTTTATAGATATACTAAATCTGTGTATTTATGGATAATTTAATCTTTTTGTTGCCATTGTATCGAATTAGATTAATCCTATAAGGAAATTAATCCGATAGTTTGATTTCATATAATATAATGTTGAGTTGAGTATTGAATAACTATTTCATATAATATAATATTTCATTCTGATATAATATTTAGTACTGTGCCCGTATAACATTTATTTTATACGTTTACTTTCCTCATCTTGGACATCAAATTTATTGAAGGATGGCCGTAAAGAGGAACTACAAGTAGACTTTAATGAATGAGACTCATATTCCCACGAATCAATTAATTAAACCATAAATATAACAGCCACAAAAATTATAGATCCCATGTGAAACAACTTGATATCTTTTTCTCATTTTTGTACTTTCTATTTTATAGGCATTTAATAAGTTTCATCACTTTGTTAATAAAATAGCCGATTCTAGATTTTATCTTAAAATCCTTTTAGAAAGAAAAAGATGTTGAAACAGAAACAGTGAGAAGAGGTTAATTCGGGGGTTTTAGAATGGAATGCCATTTAGAACAGTTTGCTGATTGAATAATATCAAGTGAATTCAGCATAATTTAATATTTCATATTTACTTTAATTAAAAATTATGTTGCAGCAGAAGCTTCAAGTCAGAAATTTTTCCCCAGTTACTGCAGATTATGTATATATATGAATGTACCACAAGAATATAATTATTGTTTCTGGAAGTGTTGAGAAATATACTGTCTGAAAATTAATTTTATAGGAAACAAGGTTAAACTAAACTTTATAAATTTTATAATTTTTATTTATCTAGCGAATAATATTATTATGTCAAATAAATTTAGGAAAAATTCCTTTCTGAAGGCTGTATAAGCTGTGAATGCGTTTCCAAGCCCTCTCTTTTCATTTCATATCTTCCTATTTTAAGAGTGTCGTTATGGTGTTAACAAAGAAGTCTTAATCTCGGAAGAAAATGAATCTTTTCCTTAATAATCATAAAACAGCAATAGAGAACATTATCTGTTTCCTTTTCTAGGAAAAATATCATGTATATATTATTGTTATGATTTCACTTGAAAGTTTTCTCATATTACCTTCCTAAGCGCTCTCAAAGCAATTCTGAAAATATATGATGCATTAAACTAATTTATTTCTGTAATGTTTCTAATTATGCGAAACCCCGTGATTATTTGAAGAGTGAAGAATATGTTTTATGTTCTTATTTAGGTTAGCAGAGTTAAACAAAAAGCGTGGGAATGATTATTTACTTTCCCCTTGCTTAAGAGCAAATTCAGCAGATTTTTGTCTTTTTAAAAATTTGACTGAGATATAATTACAGTAAACATCATTCAGTTGCTTGAATAATGCCACGAAATCATTTATAGGAGAGAGTATTCAAACTTTGCTTTTATTTCTTCCTTCGTTTAATGCATTTTAAAGGAAAATAGAAACTAATTCAGTCGCCCTTATTTTCAACTATATTTTTTTATCCTTATTACAATTAATAACAATAATATTAATATTGTCTGATTTAGTCCCTGCTTTTAGAGAACATATTTAAGATTAGAGCAAAATTTGAAATATCAATTCAAGGATCTACCTCTTGATCAGAGTATAAATGAATTTTTCGTCTGTGTTTTTCACAAATTATGCATTTTAGTATGATATTCCGGACATTTCATGCTTTCTTTGAATGACATTAATTACATTTTTAATTTTCTATCAACACTGATATTTCTAAATTTTTGTAAAAAAATATTTCGTGAGTTAAATTGAAAGCGTGTAATGTTTTAAGAGGAAATTAACTATTACAATTTGAAGTAAAAAAACTTTCATCAAACAAGCAATCAAAAAAGATCATAACAAAAGTTTTCCCTTTAGAGATATGCCACTTTTGGCACTATATTAGAAAATTTCACATGAAGGCCATATGATATTTATCATAAAATAAGTTTCTTTGTCAACGGTTGTCTTCCAAAAATGGTAAAAGGCAGATTTTTATTGCAACCAGTGAAGACATAGGCTAATTTTATTTCAAACAATAGTTGAGCTTAACTTTTATTTTTGTCCTAGCACGCGGATAGTAAAAACTTATTGTAATCTGAACTCTATTTCATTGACAGACAAAGATCGTAGCAAGCTCACATCAATATATTTATGATCCGATGATGATAGGGATCATACACTAGCCAGTTAGAAGATGATCAGTATGCTCTAATTTTCTTTCTATTAATTTCTAAATCGTATTTCTAGTCTCCACATTATTATAATTTCATTTCAAAGAATAAAATAAGAGATGGGTTTAAATAAGTAATTAAATGAAAAGCATCTTAATATTAAACGTTTAATAATTCTCACTTAAATATACTTAGGATAAAAGCAAATGAAAATACAGTAAAGAGATACTCCATTGGCCTTCTACACCGAGGAAACAAAAATAAATGTTTACTTTCAAGTAAAGCAACGCCAACATGGAATTTATTCTCCTAGAATTCAGAAATATTAGTAGGTTACAAACGTGTCTGCGAAGGAGGGCAAAAAAGAAAGAGAAAATTGCCTCGTACATATTCTGATCAAATAACTGTTTCATTTTCCTTATCACCTACGGCAAAGTAAGACCTTTTCCTATAAAACAAGAAAAGCTTGAGGGTTCCCTATTTTAATAAAACCCATTGCCACAGGAAAAAAAGATTCCAAACAGTGAAATTAAAAAAAAAAAAACTCTTCTCAGATTTAGGATTTTTACTTCTTACCTCGAAGCTGGTTTTCTTTATACCATGAAATACCTTTTTTTCACAATGGCCTCAAATGTGATTTTTTGTGTTCTTTTCCTTGTCTAGGCACATCTTGCCATTTCAAGACTGGTGTCCCAAAATAGTTTTGGCTGTAATCGTACTTAAAGCGGTCTAAAGAAACTTAAGACTTCGATGCTTCGTTCAGGTAATGTACCTGTTATTTACATTCACTTTGCGTTATTTTACGAAGTTCAGCACCAACTCTAGCTAAGTTGGACAAATATTTAGAAGGTTATGAAGATTATTTCAACATATGGGGTAAATTCAGATTTTATTCGTTATATTGGAACATTCTGGTGAAAACATGAAAAGTGACTTTATGGATTTATAAACCAAAGAAATCTATGATTCGAAAATATCTCTTAAATATCGATTTTTACTTTAGCTTTTTGGATTCAGAACAATGGATTTCATTCACAAAATATATTTGATACTTACATTATTACCTATGATTGTTTAGTTTTCATTGTGGGTTTCTGTACGGGATTCAATTTCTTTATTCGCTATATAAAAATGATTGGCATCAATTCATGTTGTGGTTTTTAATACAGAACTATATGCATACTTCGAACTCCACAGTTTCAATTATCTGTTTTAGAAAAGTAATTTTTTAGAGTTCCAGTGCATACGAAACATAAGAAAGAAAAAAGTTTTGCTTTAAAAGCAAATATAGTATGTTTCTACAAAATGAAACGGAATTGCTAGTGACACTATTTCATAAACATTCGACGTGAAGAAACATGCGTGCTGCATTGAAAAGCAAGAATTCATTTTTAAAAGGAGAAGGGCGCATCGGAAACACAACAACGTTCATTCTTAAAACTAGCTATCCATTTCAAATATCAGCAAAACTAACACTTTCATAAAGTAACTATTTACATTCCATTCTATAATCTCGTGTAGTCTTATCTTTAGCTAAACTATTCCTACCAAAAATTTCAACTGCAACTTACTTTCTATTAATATTTAAAAACTTTTCTAAACTCATTCTTCAGATGCTATTTGCATTAGAAGAAAAGAGAGTTCTTTTAAAAATAATTTACATATTTATTCTTTCTTTCTGGTTAGCTGCAAAAGTGATTGTACACTTATTTCTTTTAAATTGCTATAAGCTTACGTTTCAATTTCATTGTTAAGATATTGATAAGAATATTTGAATTTCATGAAACCAAAAACAAAAAATATTCAGACTCTTTGATATAATTATTTTAAAGTTGCTTTCGAAAGTGCATATCAAATATTTCGAATTTATTTTCATACCAAGCAAGTGACACATATCCTTCAATATTTGGATGCAATATTTGATTAAAAAAAATAAAGATTAAGTTACATTATAGTTGTTTTGAATGAACTTGCTCAAAAGAAATTTTTAGGGTTCACCAAAATAGCTTCATTGTTTTTGTCTATTGTCTTCATTTGTCTTTCATAGCATATGAATATTAAACATTTTTAGTATTTAATTACCAAAAACAACTTTAATATGGAAGAATCGCAATATTTTTTTTTAAAAAAAATAATTGACGCGGTATTTTTAAATGACATAATGATAATGCTGCGTCTATACTAGTTACATTTAAGTGGATTACTTCAATTTTCGAAAATGAAAATATGGCCTTCATATTTTTATTTAAATCCTAGTTGTAATTAACTCTTTCATACTTCATTGATCTATATGAAAATGTAAAAATTCTTCTCATTCTAAGCTCTTGCAAATTGGAGTTCAACTCGTTTTTTTAGTATTATCATCGCATTCAGAATTTCTTTTGAAATTTTTTTTGAGAAGATTTGATCTATCCTTATTACAAAATAGGGTCATATAGAGTATCGTTAGAGTCTCTACTTCGTAACCTAAGAAAGAAGAGACTTCTAAGAGATAAAAGCTCTTTGCCATTAGCTAGGTCTTAATAAGATCCAAATGCGTGGCCCTAGTTGTGGTGTATAAATATGGAGATGGGGTTACCGACTCAAATATTGTCTTCGTCATCTGACCACGGACATGGCCATATTAAGCTAGTACGGGATCCCGGGCACTGCTATTCTTGGGAACCCACTAAAAGCTTCATGCATAAATAAATTATGTAATAAATCGACTGTTTCAACTTCTTAAAATAAGATAGTCCGGCATATTTTTACTCGTAGTATAATTATATTTTATTAATAATTGCGTTTTATTATTCCTCTATTGTTTTATTTAAATTATTGAATTAATTTCTTTAATTAATCTTTATTGGTAATAATATGCTTTGCATTTAATGAATGAATTTATATCTGTAAATCGTGTATGTAAATATTATTGTTATTAAAATTCATTGTATCAATAAAATTCCACACAAAACTCTATTGATTAAACTATCTAATAAATAGCTGTCATGCTCTGCGAATGAGGAATTCTAAATGATGATTTTGAATAGTGAAATATATTAAAGTAAGAATTACAAAAACGAGAAACGTTATATTGAAATATTTATATCAGTATAATAGATGCATCTTTTTCTTTTCTCGGGTTTTCTACTTTTTACCTTAAGGAAATGCAGTTTGCTTTATCTTTAAAAAATCATTTAGAAGTGTTAGAGGCATGAAATTCTGTGCAGAGGGAAAGTGTTTTGGAAAAGTATTTTATTAAGTCCTTTAAAGTAAACAGAAGAAGAAATCAAATCGCGATTCTTTATAAAATTTATTAGTCTGGAATCTGTTGTTATTATTTCATCTATACTTATAATAAAGCTCAATGTGTGTGTGTGTGTGTGTGTGTGTGTGTGTGTGTGTGTGTGTGTGTGTTGGCGCTCTACAGGCCAGGTCATTTGACATACAGCTACCAAATTTGGTACATGTATACCTTAGAGGTTGGGAATGTGCACCTAGGGTTCCTTTTTTCGAATTTTTAATTAGAATTTTAATTATTAATTGAAAACTAACTTTCCCGCCAAAAAAATCTTCCATTTTCCCCACCGCCAACTTTTCCGACAAATGAGTAAGGCTTCAGTTTTTTTTTCTCCCAACAGTAATGAGGCTAGGGTTAATATTTTTCGGCAGATTATTTCAAACGATTCTGTTTATTTTCTTAATGTTTGATGCATTTAAAATTAAACATTATTAATGAATCGATCTTTCAGATTCATTCTGAAGTACTTTTCAATTAAAATAAAACAGAATAAAGGAAATTAAGAATTTCTAATCCGCATAGCGTTACCCCAACTGGCGTAGAAAAAAATCACGTATTTGCGTTACGTAACTGGGGTTGAAAATTCACGCATGCGCATTATGTTGACAATTATTATCAACAGATGGGACTGGATTTAAATTATTTTTAGGTTCGCTGTATGCTTTTGTAATTAAAATGTATTTATGTTAGTTACATATTTTTTGTATATGCTTATAGTTTTAAGTACATCGTTTTTTAAGTAGTTTTTTTGTTAAATCCGTTTTCAAACGTTTATTTTAAACGATTCGTTTTATTTTCTTAGTGTTTGATGCATTTAAAATGAAACATTGTTAATTAATCGATCTGTTCATGATGAATCTAAGAAAATTTTATTGGCAAATTCTTGAGATATTACATAAATTAAAAAAGATATTCTTTAGTGCCCATAAAGTTTAAACGCTGAGTGACTCTATTTTCAGTAATCAGATTATAAAAAAAATGCTTTGTTTCAGTAAAAAATATTATTATATTAATTGAAGATTAATTCTTTCCACTTTAATTTAAAGCATAAATTCTACGGGTGCTAACAGAAAAATAGAGAGATACATATTACGTTATAACTGAAGGCCTTTATAATATTATGAATGAATTATATGACAATCAAAATTTGAAGTTTTAAAATATTTTGATGAAGAAGCTATTAAAGTAGGAATTGTATAAAATATTTAATTATTAAAATTTTAACTAACATTAAGATTGGCGAACAGGCTGTTCGACAAATTCTTGAGATATTACATAAATTATGAAAGATATTTTTTAGTACCCGTAAAGTTTAAATGCTCAGTGACTCTGTTTTTATTAATCATGTTATTAAAAAAATTAACATTTATTGACGAACACGAACACGCTGATATTCACCGTTACTCTGATTAGACATTATAAAATCTGAATAGCTAAACATAAACGTTTAAACAGCTGTGCGCTGGTTTCTATAGCAACACAGCTGAAAAGGGAAAAGAAGTTTCTAAGACAGAACATCTGCTTTAAACAATTTTATAGAATAACTTTTCCCCTTTTTCGTTTCATTTTTTAAAAAAATAACATATTTAATAAGAACACCTGCTTTACTCAATTTTTTAGAATAATTTTTTCCTTTTTCGCTTGCTTTAAAAAAACAACTAAACATAAAAAAGAAACGTATCAAAATTCTAGACAAACTGCGCATGCGCCTGTCTCCATGGTAACAGAGCTGGAAAGGGAAAAGTCATCTGTAAGACAGAACAACAGCTTTACCCAATTTTTAAAAATAATTATTTTTCCCTTCTTCGCTTGCTTTAAAAAAACATATTTAATAAAAACACCTGCTTTACACAAGTTCTTAGAATAATTTTTTTTTCGCCCTTTTTCGTTTGCTTTAAAAAAAAAAATTTAATAAAAACATCTGCTTTACCGAAATTCTTAGAATAATTTTTTCTCTTTTTCGTTTGCGTTAAAAACAAAAAGACATATTTAATATTTTGGCAACGTACAGTTAAATAGTTTGAGAAAAAGAATTGAACATAAATCTCAAAAAGAATTTTTCAAATCCGATAATCAATTTTTAACGTACAAATAACTGAACCTAAAAACTTTAACTGTTTCCTAAATTTGGTACTGATTTTAAAGGAAAATATATATATATATATATTCTAATTTATATTTTCTATATAAAACGTATGTCTCAGTCAAGGAAAAAGAAATGTTTAAGGTCAATTCAACACCGAGAAAGGAAAAGAATCGCGACGTCTCGGGAAAAAGAAAATCAAGAATTTCATCAACAACGGCAAGTGTTTAACAGCCAAAGAATGTCCAATTTAAGAGCATCGGAAACGGACGAGGAAAGACGAAATAGACGAGTTTCTAACAGCCAAAGAATGTCAATTTTAAGAGCATCGGAAACGGACGAGAAGAGACGCAATAGACGAGCATCTAACAGCCAAAGAATGTCCATTTTAAGAGCATCGGAAACGGACGAGGAAAAACGAAATAGACGAGTTTCTAACAGCCAAAGAATGTCAATTTTAAGAGCATCGGAAACGGACGAGAAGAGACGCAATAGACGAGTTTCTAACAGCCAAAGAATGTCAATTTTAAGAGCATCGGAAACGAACCGGTTAGAACTAGGTTAGTTGTGTGCTTTTGTAATTAAATTGTATTTATGTTAGTTATACATTTTTTGTATATACTTATAGTTTTAAGTACATCGTTTTTTAAGTAGTTTTTTTTTAACCTGTTTTCGACCATTTATTTTAATCGATTCTGTTTATTTTCGTTTATTTTCTTAGTATTTGATGCATTTAAAATTAAACATTGTTAATGAATCGATCTGCTCATGATGTATCTGATGTATCTTATGTTGACAAATTCTTGAGATATTATATAAATAAAAAAAGATATTCTTTAGTGCCCATAAGGTTTAAATGCTCAGTGACTCTTTTTCAGTAATCATATAAAAAAAATGCTTTGTTTCAGTAAAAAGTATTATTATATTAATTGCAGATTAATCATTTCTACTTTAATTTAAAGCATACATTTTACCGGAGCAAACTGAAAATTAAAGAGATACATATTACGTCATGACTGAAGGCCTTTATAATATTATGACTATCAAAATTTGAAGTTTTAAAATATTTTGATGAAGAAGCTATTAAAGAAGAAATTACATAAAATATTTAATTATTAAAATTTTAACGAGCATTAAGATTGGCGAACCGGCTGGTCGCCAAAGGCGGCTAGTAATACAAAAATTGTACCAAGATAAGTTTGATGGAATTAATCATAATAAATAAATACATTTTCGGATGCCAAAATATCACCTTTTCAAATACTCAGAGAGCAGTTTAAATAGAACATGATTTTATGACAAGACATATGAATTCTGAAATACAAGCAAAAATATTTAAAATATTTTAACCTTTTATTAAATAAATGATATGGTGCTTTAATACATTTCGAACTATTACTATATTTGAATACTCAATTTGTTGCAAAGTAATCAAGTTTCAAAGTATACGAAACTTATTGCCAATGATTCGAAAGAAGAAATATCCTTACTGTTTTTACACTCATTATAAACAAATGTTTTCTCTCTTGTAAATTATTTTCGATGTTATCAAATTCATCTCGTTTCCATGCAGTAGAGCCATTACGTTGAGTCTTTCTACCGATAGTTTTTCCAAGGCATGTTGATTCATTCATTATGGACAAATTTCCAAAATAACTTCAATCATAGAAAATGTTGATGACAACACTTTCATGACTTTGCTCATTACTGAAGATTTCTTCATCGTCGGTTATAAACAATAAAAGCTGTTCTAACTCTTCTTCACATACTATATTATAACACTGTAAATAGCACTTTGATATACAAATTACAATTTTTCAATGTAAGTGTTTTTTCGCTTCTTAAATACATTGAATTAAAAAATAAGATTTCTAAATTATGCTCATTTTCTTTATTCCATCTGAAAAGTTCTGTGATTAAACGACGTTAAATGTGCTATAAATAAATCTCGAGAGGAGTAAGAAAATAGGAATCATGGATTTAATATTAGAGAGGAAATAGGAAAATTTCCTATTAGGAAAAAATGGGGAAAAATTTTAGGGGAAATAAGTGGTAAATTTAAGGGAAAAATAGGGAAAAAACTTTAGGGGAAATAAGTGGTAAATTTAAGGGAAAAATAGGGAAAAATTTTAGGGGAAATAAGTGGTAAATTTAAGGGAAAAATAGGGAAACATTTTAGGTGACTTTGTTCATCAGGAATAGCGTGACCAATAAAAGCAAGAAAGTGGCGCGCCAGATTTGTTTATCAAACTGAATCTAAATACCCAAAACATTAGAAACGGTAATAAAAGAATGTTTTTTACGGTATTGATTCTGAAAAAATATCTCCTTAGTTTAAAAACTGTTTTCATGATTCCCATTATTCAAAATTTGATTACTCGCTTTTTTTTAATACATGCTCTTGACAGTCATTGACGATACATATTCGCTGCTAAGATAACGAACAAATGTTTCTTTCTGCAAATATATATTTATGTTGCCATTCACAATTATAAATTAAATTTTTTATCATTTTTTCAAAAATTATTAATAACTCAAACAAAATTAACTTCTTGGGGTTTTTATAAATCGTTTGAGATAGTGTGTAATTATTCGAGAAACTGTGAGGTTTTAAAATACATTTCTTTAACAGATTTTCGCATTTTAATTTTTAAAAAAAATCAGACGATTGAAAGAGCTTGTTTTAGGTTTCTGTCGAATATCATTAATATTTAATGTATTTTCATTTTCTCGTATATGATGTTTAAAATATTTAGCTTTCAACAGCTAATTTTATATATGGTAACTTTAACCTTTTATATAAATATTTATTATGCTATTACTTAAAATTTAAGTAATAGCATACTTAAAATTTAAGAAGAAGTAAATAGTTAATTATTCCTTATTAAAAAACATGAGAATATTTTTATCTCGAACAACACAAGGTATATCAATTAACTCTAAATAATAATTAAAAAAAATGAAAATTTTACCTTGAAATTAAGTGATGGTAACGAAATTATTGTACTGCAATTTATTTAAAAAAATTAAAATATGCTAATTAATTAGTTTATATGATATACTTAGAATTTTTAAGAAATTACCCCCTTTTATTTCTGTTTTGGAATTTAGTGAGATTACAAAATTGAAGAATAAACTCAGAGGTTATATTTCTTTTTATTTAATGCAACTAACTGCATGAAATACCGATGTCACATGTTATTCAACTTTATAATGATATATTAAAATAATTACCATATTAGTTCTATTCTGTGATGGATAAAGAATTTGTTTTTATGCAATTATGCAAAGTGCATCTCACTCTTTCGCACGAAACCAAAGTAAAACTTTGATAAAGTCGTCCCTTTCAGCAGTGCGAAGAACTACGGACAGTGTCAAGTCACTGATGTTTTATGCTTCCATTAAGTAAAAACTGTTGTCATATTAACGTGGTCCAGAAGCATTGGAATGTTTCTTTCTTCTGTTTGGGCACCCTGATTGGAATAATAAAGCGTAGTTCACGAAGCTAATGACACTTAAAGGACCTTCAACTAACATGCGGATAGAAGATAGAAGAAAATTGGGAATGAAGGATTTTTCACTCCCGGAAGAAATAAGAATTATCTATTGAAGTGATCCATTATTACTAATGACTATTGATATTCATTAAAGAGAAAAACGAATAGTTCAATCAACTCATTAAGACGACATTTTACATCAGATAATTTTTTCTCTATATTGATTGAATTTCATTTTCAAGGATAGGAAAGAGAGATTCTGGGCATCTGGAATGTGACCCGAATTGGGTTTTCACACCTGAGCAGACACCCGATTTTAACAGGAAAACTCATTGGAGTCAAAATGCCGCAGAAGTGTTTAGCAGTCTGAAGTACATTTGAAACAGTTGGGTAAAGCACATATAACTACCACGAAGCTTGAAAAATGATCAACATTTCTCATTTTTCAAAACTATTTCTCTCAGAATTTTCCCCAAGAATTCGAAACACAAACGTACCGGCAATTATGCCTTTCAATATTAAAGGTTGAGCTGTGTACAACTCGCCAAATGCTATCATTGCAATTTTCCTCTAATATCTGGTAAAAATCAGAAGTGTGAATCAGATGCTCTCCGTATCTTATCACCAAGAAATAATTCTTCAGTGTGAGATATCTTAAACGGATAAAATATCAGGAACTTGTCACAACTCTTCACTCTATCTTATATGACGTGCCCAGTACCCATGACATCTTATGTGCGCTATTACTGCCATGCTCACTTATTGCTCACTGCTCCACTGCTGCTGCACAATTTCCTGTAGTCAAGTTGGTTTATGATATCTGCGTTTATAGGCGAACATTCCGACCTCTTCAAAATTCAAATTAATTTATTAGAAGTTTTGTAGTTGCTAGAAGGCTTTTACAGAAGGTTTTTACCTTCTAAAATGCTTTAAATGCATCAGAAACATCCATGTTTCTTCGATATAACAACTCGATAAATAACGCCAGCGTAGTAAAGCCAGTTTCATGACGGAGTCCTTGTTTGATTTTAAAAAAATTCTTCTCGATTCCTTATATAAGTAGAAGATAATACGCATGTTAAGAAAGATAGCAGTGACGATTAGTCCCTTAGAGGCTGAAATTTGAAGTATTTCTTTTTTCTTCTTTCAGAAATAAAAACTACATGTGATGGTCATATATGTGTTAAATATGTGGCTGTCAAAACTGCATGGGAGTATGTGTACGAAATTTGGATGAAATTGATCGGCTAGTTTTTGCTATAGAGAGGTCTAAACACCTGCTATTTAATTTGGATCATCCTGCACTTAAGGACTTCATTTCGGAACCTCCTTTCAGTTCGGATAAATTTCCTGAAAGAGGAGAATCAAGGACTCTCTGAATTCCTCTGTACCCTAATATTCAGAACTGAAATTTCTTTTATAAACCGCAAAACCGGTTTCTAAAGATGGCACTTCAGCGGAAATTTCCCTTTATTAAATTACTTATGTTTACATTCCGTCTTGAAGCTCTAGAAAGTTTTTTCTGGTGTGGGCTACTCCTTACACCTTCATTCTATCAGGTCCTGGAACAAAGTGGTCACCGGGTTGTCCCAAAATACGCACTCGATTTTGAATGCAATATTTGCCATATTGTGTAAATAAACAAAACGGAATGGCTCTATTTTTTGTATAGAATAAATTACTACTGTTTAACATCGCAATTTTTTTCAATACAGTTTCAATAATTGGCTTGTATAAGAGAGAGAATCTTGTAGTAAACAGGCAAAGACCTCATTTGGCCCAAAAAAGGAATTTCAAGAATATCGTTAGACAGTCATGGATTTTAGTTATATTAACGCTGCATTTGGTACCGATTTTAATCGCAAGTTGGATGATGAGACCCGCTATTCAAGTCAATTGGGAGGGCGTTTGGTCCATGACGTCAGATTAAGTGAGTAAGTACATAATGCGTCTTCAGTCGTATCTGGAGACTCCCGTAAACAGAGACCTTATCAAAAGGCCCATTTACTTTGATACGTATTCTCTGAACATATGTTGACTTCAAAATTAACCAGATTTTTGAAACATCAAAATTCATACGCACTTCGGAAAAAAAAATAAAGTTGATTTCAGAATTATTATCCTATAAATTCCTAAAATTTTCATTTTTAAACATTCTAGAAATTTTGGACAAGCATGTTTTATCAAAAAATAACAAATTTGTATTAATCTTTTATGATAACTAAATGAGCTCGGTGAAATATAAAAGTCTTTAAGGTTTGAAATTCGGTTATTCGAGTACTATCACAAAGTGATTAAAAAGAAATTCCTGAATTTTTCTTTTTATCGTGAGAAATTTCATATACAAAAGAGAAAATTTTAATACTATGTATTTTTTTGATAATTTCTTTTATATAAAATTTATGTGCGAAACTGACAAAAACAGTAATAGTGTTAGATGGTCTGTAGTTTCAAATTCAATCCTGAATAAGAATCTTCAAAGTATTAAAAACTAAACTTTAGTGGTAATGTTACAATATCTGAATCAAATTCAAACCTCTCCGATTTTCCCAATTATTGTACATAATGTAGTCATTTTGTTTCAAAGATTCCGCTGGTAATTTGATAGCACTGTCTGTTGAAGACTTTATTTTCGAACATCTTAGTTTATTGTTTTAAACACACTAAAGCTGATACTGAATTTAGTTAAAAATATTTTGGGTGCAAAAATTTAAAATTTGAGTCTTACATAAGAAAGAATACAACTATCGGTTTATTGTAAAAATATTAAGGTCTGTAGAATAAATAATTTCTTGTAGAATAATAAACTTAATCCTACAGTTTGTATAAATTTGACAATTATATGAAAAAACTGATGATACTACAAAAAAAAAAACATAAACTGCATTCAAAACTTTAATTAATATTTTGAGAGACTTTTCCATACAATTAATGCGATTTTTAAAATTTTGCATACATTGAAATCCATTAAAATACTTAGAATTCCGTAGGAAAAAAAAAACGGTGAAATTTTATTTTCGAAGCTTTTATTCTATCAATGGAAATAAAAAGGAAATATCAAACGAATTCTTCAGAAAGAAAAGGCGAAATTCCATTAGTCAACTGTACGATTCAGTGTTAGATTGAAGTAAAGGCATCCTTCTAAATGTACCGAGAAAGTTGTGGAGTAAAGTTTTCATTAATAAAGTTAAAAACATATTTTCCCCCTTTTTCATTAATCTGCATATATGCATTCATAATTCAGAAAAGGAAATGTGTGATGCATGCATTACAAGACTTTTTTCTGCTTTTACTTTCTTATTACTATCACATGAAAAGAAAATATAAATGAAATTAGGGAGGAGGGCGATGTTTTAAATAAAGGGAATCTTTCTTTTTCTTTCCAGTTTTTTTTTAAATCTTTTCTTTTTGCCGAAGCTTATTGTACGGTATTCAAGCTCTGAACGAAACAAAATTTGCGCATTCTTTTTCGTCCTTCCTTCACATTTACATTGTAAAGTAAGATCCGTTCTCAAGACTTACATTGCACCCCTTCCCCTAAGGCTACTGAATTATGTATATAACACCAATTTAAGGAAATTCATACTTAAATTTCAGAGGAATGGACGATAAATCGCGACAGTTCTTCCTGAAACAATTTAAAGTAAAAACTGGAATATAATAACTTTTATTGTCACCAGACATATTTAGAAAATATAACCATTTCAGCAATTTACTTATTCTAAGCTGAAAATTAAAAACAGTAAAATTACTTCAAAGCAAAATTCACGTTTTATGAATGTACTAGTCCTGAAGATATTCGATTGCAAAAATATCTTCTTATTTATTGCAAAAATGGATTATTCTGTAATTTTAGTATAACATTGAGTATTATCACTCCAAGCTATAATTTGTTGCCCCTGATATCAATAAATGTGAAACTTTAAGGGTTTTAATTTGTATGATCGCTACCACTATATTATCAAACATATTTGTGAGCCTGCCGTAATTTGACGGTTCAAATTACTTTTCATTTTTTTTATTTCATTTATAAGAAACAGCGCATTTCCAACGATCTCATAATATATTCTCATCTCAAAAAATTAATTTCTCAATTAATCAGACAAAGATAAATTTAAAATTTTTAAGATTAAATGCTTTACAACAGTCTCAAACTGACCCGGAAATTTCGCATCTACATATATACATTTATTTAAAATCATTATGTATATTTTATGCTGTATTCTAATGTTGGAACAACATTTCTTAAAGATATTTAGCATGATTTAAGAGTTGGCTTTCTAAACTGAAATACGAAAACAAAATTATAAATATTTTTTTTTTATGTTACGTATTTATACAATAATTTAAAATAATTTCTTTAATGCTTTGCAATAATTTCGAAAATACCAACTTTTGTATTTCCAAATATAAATATCTACTTATGTAACATATTGTAAAATAATTTTCATTTTTTCTGATTAATTTTACCTCTGTGGAACCAATATAAATCCAAATATGAAATTCCTGGCTCCTAGGAAGACCATCCTTCTACAAATAGCACTGGAATCTGACGCAATCTTGATTAATTTCTTTTAAATGCTCATCTGCAATAAAATATAGCCATTGAATTCCGTTCTCAATGTTTTAACGTAGGGGTTGGAGTTATCGATAAATTGTACCTCATAACTGCGACAGATGATCAAAGTTTTTATGTCAATTGAATGAAATATTTATAAATTACTGAAGAAAATTCCCTGCCATGCTATTCAGGTTAATGGAGGGCAAAGCAATTTATCAATGTAGATGCCGCGACATTTTGAATAATTTACACACGGCATACATTACCTAGTGAAAATTCTTGAAATGACATTATTTCATCGATTAACATTTTTAATTAACTTCTTTTGGCGATAATGCTTTTCAACCATCACATATATATATTAAGCGCGGATTAATGCAAAATCACTTACAAGATTTTAAAAAATATATATAATATGTATTGATTTCTATTAATCCAAAATCTTTCTGGATTTGTTGTTCAGAATGGACTTAACATAGTTGTGTTTAGTGCATGGGGGCAATTTTGAATTATTTTAACATTCATTGGAGTTTTCTATTTAAAATACAAAAGAAATAGATCTTATCACCATTCAAACCTTTATTAACTTTTCAATGAAAAAGCGAAGAGATTATAAATTATTGTAATGCTACTCGTTAACCCTTATGTTCATTTTGCATAGTATACCATACATACAACTTTATAAAAATATATTAGCACTATAAAATCATTTTTAACTTAGTTTTATTAAACACATGACATTTCTAGACGTTTATTTATACTTCAAAAATAAAAAATAGTAGTTTATCTGTCATAATTTTAAATCAGTTGTGAAAAATAACCGTCAAGATGCGCCGCTCAGGTTTATCTAAGGTAAGTTTTATTTTATTTTTATGTTTGTACCCCTAAATATGTATGTTATTATAAAATACACATGACTAAATGTTTGTTCTTACACATTTTTATATATACATATCTATATACATTTTTTTGCTTCTCTTCAAAAAAGCAATCTTGCCACGATAAGGGTTAAATAAGCTTCCTATTAAGAAAAAAAAATGTTTTAGAAGTCTTGAGTGATCTCAATCACTTTAATACCAAACACTATATAATCAAGACACTTCCGGAATTTCAAATTTCTTCAGAAGAGCTCACTAGATTGCTCATGAATTTCAACTATATAAAAAGATGCTTGAAATAATATTTTCAATTTGAAATTTGCTTATGAGAGGTATTTAAGAAACCGAACAGAAACTAACGAAGAAGAAAATAATTTGTGTTTATTCAGTTTCATAGAAAGTTGATGATAAATTGCAACTCTCATCAGTGGTTTTGTTTGCTTTGTTTAGTAATATTAACCTCCCATTTTAAAACAACACTATGCTATTTTGAAACGGACCTCCTAGCTTTGAACCACTGTCAGATGACGAGGACTGCACCTGAATTGGGGCCTTTTCTCCGAATTTCGGTACCACATCAGAAATAGTACACTGGGCTCTGACGGATTTAGGTAGACACACTATAGATTTAACGTTTACCGGACGGCGACTCTTTCATAAAATCGAATATCGTACCTTCTGGTTTCGAAGCTGAGAATTAGACCACTATGCCACAGCAGCTCTAGGCTTGATTTCTGTGAACAATGATTACATGTATTTTTGTAAAAAAATTATGTATATTCAGGAAGATATAAATTTTTTCATTTCGAAAAATTCGAAGTTCTGTCATGGAATTTTTATTAATATAAAAAACAGAGTTTTCAACCAAATTATACGTAATTTACAGAGTACGTAAAAATGCGCTATCGTAGCATTATTTTAAAATGTAAATAAAGTACTTTGAATCGACTTTATGAAAATAGAAATATTTGATGTAAGTAATTTTAACATAGTACCTAAAAATGATCATAATATCGAATTATTTTTATTGGCTCATTTGTTTGCCTATACCCTTCTTCACATCACACTAAAATATTAAAGATGTATCTATATTATTTCAAAAGTGATTAAGATTTTTATTCACATTGACAGGGATTTAAAAGAACCCGAAATTTTAAAAATGATCTTAAAGACTCGGAATTTCCAAACCAGCAGAGAATTGTGTCATTCTGGAAAATATTCTTGGAACTTTTTTCAGGAAGCTTTGGCCAATGATAAAACACCAGGTTCATAAAAAAACACATACAAAAGTACAAATAAATGAGAAATTTGCCAAAATAATGTCAATTTATCAACGAGTGGCATCAGATGAGCTTTTTCAACTTAGCACAAAATACTTGACACAGAATTCAAATGAAAGTAATCATAGTGTAATATGGAGTAAGTGCTCAAACAAAATTTGTGCTTAACTGTATCGAGTCCAAATTGTAGTTGCATATGCAGTTTTTGAGTTCAATATAGGGAAATATAAATCATTAAAAAGTGTTCAAGCTGAAAATAACATTCTTCTGAACAAATAACCTATACATTTAGCCATGTGGAGGGCTTATAGGTGGGTGTATCAGGGAAGACGTAAGAAATCTGCTGTATATGAGTTATTTCAAAAAAAAAAATTAAACCTTTTCGTGAACGTAGAGAATACTATAATTAAATAAAAGGACTAACATACATTTACATACTGGGTGTATTTGAATCATGTGTTCAATAATTTTCATTACCATAAATGTTATTTTTTTTTAAGTCTAGATATTTTGTCAGTTTCATATAGTTGTTTTTTTCGATCAGATTTCTTTTCATTGCAATAATGAGTATTTAAATCTTTATAAAATATATTGTATTGGACATGCATGCCTTAAATTGTGTATTTATATTTTAAATTATATAGTTTTTTATGACTATGCAAAATATTTGCTTGAGAAAAGTATAAATAGATTTTTATTCACAGATCAAAACTCTAACTGTCTGTTTCCCCATGTTCTGTTTTCATCATTTTCGTGTTTTTCCTAAATAAGATACAGCATTCAAATTTTGTGTACAAGTTCATCATTATGTATTTAATAAAACTATGTATGCTATAAGCATTCACTTGTTTAGTTTCTTTTAGATGCCAGAGTTAAAATGGGGTGCTGCTAAATTTCCCAATTTTTCACCATAAATAATAGTAAAAATTTTATATTAAAATAAGTTTTAAGTATATTTTATAATTCATGCATAATTTTGTGTAATATGTTTCAGAGAATTTATAAAAAAAGTTTGAAACAGAAATACTCACATTTGAAAAAGTAGTCGCAATTTTTTTTTAAATCGATTTTTTTCCCTTTCTTTTTCGATTTTTTTCTTCTTTTTCTTTTCAGTGTATTTTTATTTTAATGTTAACATACACTACTATGAAACTTTTTTGAATAATGCTTAAAATTTTAAAAAAATGTTGTGAAATATACCGTGTCCCCTTAAATATCGCATGTATCGAACAGAGGCGCCCCCAGCAGGAGGGCAAGGGGGGCAATTGTCCCCTGTCAGCAGCCTCTTGTCCCCCCCCCGCCGCCACCGTCGGCGAAAGATTGAGAGTTTCGTCGGCAAAAGTGTTCATCACTTCAGGATGGTTGTAGACAGTTGTGCATTATCGAATGTGATTATTTAAAAAACCCCGTAAAGTAAATATATTGTAAACAGTTGATATATCCAAGTAACGGTTAAAGTGTTTGGATTATATTTGACAAAATAATCGATATTGTGTTAAGTCAATAATATGCCGTATTTTGCGGACAATTTTTGATAGACGGACTAAGATCTGAATGCAATGGATGTCGAAGACGTTAATTTCGCAGATTCTCAAACATCTGATTCAAATGTCGTTCATTAATCTTATAATGTGTACTACTTTTGAAAATATAATCGAGAAGGTAACAAGTGAATAAGAAAATAACAAAGCAATAGTTTTATTTTGCTGGCAATTTTTAAGTTAAGTGTGCACATTTTTAACATGTGATCAAAATGTCGTTCCTCTTGCTTATAATTTGCACTACTTTTGGCAATATAACCGACAAGACGACATGTGAATGAGGCATAAGACATGTCGCATTTTGTCAAAAAATTTGGATCGGTCGACTAAGAATTCAATGCGAGTGGATGTCGAAGACGTTAAATCTAAATTCTCAGCCATCTAATTTAAATGCTATAATGTTCATTCAGCTTATAATTTATAATATATTTAACATAATAATCAATAAGCTGGCAAGTGAATGAAACCGTCACATTTTTCTGGACTAATCTTTGTCCATCGGCTAAGATTATATCATAGATTATGGAAAAAAAATGTTTTTATCAAGCACTTCGATTATCTGCCAGTGGAATTATTAGAGAAATTGATGCTTTTACAGTATTCCTGAATAGGACGATAGAGTTGTTTTCCGTAATTCATCATTCAAATTCAAGTTCTAAATTTAATCGTCATCTTATTCTTCTAATTGTTACTTCCCCGATAAGGCATTGATAAATTTATTTTATCCATTATTTTGCTGTAGCCAAATTATGCGAATTCATTATAAGTCACTGGAGTAAGTAAATTTTATAATTGTAAATTAAGTTTATTTAACAATAAAACATCTGCTTTTTGAAATCTAATTTATCAGACTACAATTAGACTAAAAAAATATTACCCACTACAATTGATGACAAAAAAATTATTTATTGTATGGTAGCTTTTTAGCTACACTAAAAGAATTTATCCAAGTATACACTAAATTTTTTAAATAAATTACTACCTAAAATCTTCAAACTCTGCATTCATTATTATGACTATGTAATCGGGGAATGTATCGTTCTTATTTTATTTTTGTCTTTCAATTACTATTCGCAGCAAAAACTGTATACTGTCAGATGCTTCTAAAGTTTTAGTAGACTTTGAATAAAGAATAAAGATGAATAAAGATATGATAAAATAATAGATGAATAAAGATATGATGAATAAAATATTTATTCATAGAATATTCATAAATAACACATTAGCCCCTCGGCATATGCATTTATTTCCTAATTAGATGGCAGATCTTATTTGAGACAATTATAATTATTTTAATCTCTAGAATAATATAAGGGCATATGAGGTAATGATGCGTTTTCAAGTGATTTTTGTACTTTAAATTACTTAATACTTTCACTTAATTGTAGATTTAAAATTTAAAATTTTATAATTTCATATGCGAGTCAAACTTTTTATTGTATATAAAGGGATAAGAAAAACGAATGCATGCAACTGAGGGGATAAAACCCACTTTTTGGGAGGAATATTAACTTGCAATACCTTTGAATTAAAAAAGTATTTAACTATATGAACTCATGCCTAAAAATGAATATAGGGGGATTCATATTCAAAATCTAATCTTTTTTTTAATTAAATGCATTGGTTTTTTTAAAGTCTAAATATATATTGAAAAATAAACACATGGGGGATCTAACGTTTAAGCAGTCCACTTTATTTTTCATATCTTACATAAAGTAGTAAGTTCGTGCATATATTTACAAAATATTTTCTCCAGCCTTCTTAAGAAACAATATATTGTATCTTTTCAACATTTTATATTGTTCATGTCCGAAATATAGTAAATTTTTTTTGAGTACGCGAACTTATTCTCCTCGGAATCAAAACACATCTGAATTCCTGCTTGTTGTGACAATCCTTACTTAATAAATATGCTTGGTATAGGACTACGCAGAAAAATCGATTTTTGGTGAAAACATCGAATATATTTTATTTATTATTCTATACTTCTAAAAAGGTTTATTCTATAAAGTTATTCTATACTTCTAAAAAAGTTTATAAAACTTTTTATTTCGACATTCATTTTATACAGCTTTTGATATAAAACATTAAGAGCAGGAATTTGTTAATTTTGCATGAGACGTCATTATGTCTCAATCCATGTTTCTGTCGATATACTACAATCTAGAATGGAATATAACCATATTTTTTTTTCTAAAATTAGATCTCAGAGAAATTAAATCTGAAGAGTCTCATTAAGAAATAGACACAAATATTGACAATTTTTTGATGGTCAGTAAAAGAAACGGAAAATATTTTTTTACAAATTCCTTTGTAAAGTTTTAACAATGAAAGAAAGGATCAGCATCTGAATAAAAAAGAAGCTAAATAATACTTGATTTTCTTTAATTAAATGTAAAATTAATTATTATGAGTTATTTTGAAGCCAAATTAGAGATATTGTGCTTGCCAGACCCTGTCGGATTGGTCTTGACCCCTCCCCCCCCCTCCGTCGGCAAATCTCTGCCGCCGCCTCTGGTATAGAATATAGATTTTTACAATTTCAGATATATAGGACAAAATATATGGAAAACTTCAATAAAATAGAGTTAAGGATCGGACTGAAAGCAGCATAAAAACGAGTTGATTTTAATTTGCCCTCTAAGAGAAGCTTAATAACATGGGTTTTCCCCAAAATTAATATTTTTTAATCGAGTTTTCGAATAATTAATTATAAGAACGGATTAAATGAAAACGGAACAAGAATCACACAATGAAATAGTATAGTTTATTTTTAAAAATAATCACTAAAATTGCATAGGCAGTTGTCTCACTGCCGTGCCAAGCAGTGGGTGCTCTTTTCGTAGAAGTTGTTTGGCTGATATATAAACCAGTTTCAAGTAGTATCCATTACTTAGCTGTCCTAAAGATCGCTGCGGAATAAACAAATCAGTGTCGCCTGATGGAAAGATCAGGGCTACAAGATACGTGCCCGAGCACTGTCCATCAAAACTTCATCAAGCTATTCAGTGTGTGAGTGGTCGTGTATTGTTATGGAAAGGAACCACTCCAGAGAATGCTGAAACGTTTGTACCCGTCTTGTACAGGAATAGAGCATAGGGAGTTTTCTTCTTCATTCGCCAAGCAATTTTCGAAATTTGTTACCGTCTGTAACTGAAAAGCTAATAACATCACGTTATTCTTCTTTAATCTCAAACATGATAGAGATGCGTTTGTAATAACAATCAATTTCTTACTATACGTTACGTGGATTTGCCTAATTATCTTGGACAGATCCATTCCACATTAGGGGTTATCACCAGATAAACCTCTACCCATTACTTTCGTCACATTTACATAAAAATGCTCAAAATTATAATTGCTGTTCCATTTTCATATGACACACCTTTATATAGTGTTTTGTATAAAAGTTTAATATACAAATTCTCCTTCGAATTTATAAATTCAATACAAAATTTAAATCACAGTAAATTATTCGTCATAAATGGCAGTAAATTTTATTTATTTAATCAAACTATTAACACAAACATTAGAATTATAATATATTGAACTGATATGCAACCAAGTAACTGATATATTGCTTATATATCGCTTACCTTGGAGAAGTGTCGATCTATACACATACAAGTATAAATACTCGTTTGTTCAAAATTTTAAATCACCGCAAGTTCTCCGTCGATTGACTTGAAATTTTGACATAATGTTATGTTTGAATACACGCTTGTTTTTATATACTTATATCGATATCACGTTTTTAGCCAGAAAAATATTTTAAAAAACAGCCCCTTTTTATTTACGTGAAAGTAATACAAGCCATGCTAAATATTTTACGATTCCATTTCAATATTTCCGGTTTACGATTCGCTTGCAGTTTCCGATTTTATGATTCCATTCCAATGTTTCCAATTGCAATGCTAAATTGCATTTTCATGATTTCGATTTATTTCCGTTTTGATTTATTTACTTCATATGAAATTGTGTCGGGATCAAGCTCTGTCGTTAATCATAGCGTTCATTTCGAGAATATAGTTAATTTTTTCATTGTCTTTCATTTCGTTTTTTAACTGTTCGGTTTTCAACAATGCAATTGGCAGTGAAATTGATTTTTATATGAATTCGAAATATATTGTGGAATTGACCTTTTAGGACTGAAATAGATTGTTTCTCATTGTATTCGAGTTGATCTGTATAGATTGGTTTGCTTTGAATTAAAATATTTATTCAGTAATATTTTTTTTCATTCGCGTTTTCCCCTTTCTTCAATGTTTGCATATTCAAAGAAACTACGAGACGCAGACTGTGCACAGTGCATCCCAACTAAGATGGAGGCTTCTCTCTTTACATGTTGTTGGTAAATATGCTGGGTCCAACATCTTCCCAGCAATTAAGAATTGTCAACGGTTTTACATATGCCACTTTAAGCAGTGCATGTGAAGCTCAGAATGTCAAGCTGAGAAGAACAACCAGCGCTGGAATATACGTATTAATGTCGCTTGCTGTAAGTCACATTCTAATCAAATTTGTGCGTTGTTTGCAATTATATTGACAGCCTGCTCTCTTTTATCTCCAACAGAATAATAGGAGAATCATAAATGTCACATGACTTAAAATAATTTTTATCGAATGAGGAAAGAAAATTTGAATATGAACATGGATTTCACAACAGAAATCTCCAATATAGCATTGGATATTATTAAAGGTTTTTGCTTGGAAATCAAGAACAAAGATTTCAATAATTCCATCAAATAATCAATCTGCTGTTACTTCTTTCGAAGAAGAATAGCGTGGCGAACAAAATGGCAACATGGATAATCTTTTGCCGTCCGTGCAATCAGCTATTTCTAAAGTAAAGCTTGAGCAAGGAGGCATTTACTATCAAATAATAAAAACTGTCAATAACAGGGTTGGGGAAATATTCTTCTTAGATGCTCCAAGAGAAATGATAAAACGACCCTATTTAGAATGATTCTGACAACAGTGCGATCTCATGACATAGTGTAGATGTAGTGTTCAAAGCAGATGTGAATTACTTCTAAGTGTGAGAACTGCTCATGAAATTACCATTGAACAGGCAATTCATTGAAACTCCCACGTGAAACACTTCCAAAATTTCCGGCATGTGGAAAATATTGTAGATATGCAAAATTATTGTTTGAGATGAATACACAATAACACACAAAAACATCGTTCGAAGCTCTTAATCAATCATTGCACGATTTGCATGGAAACATCACACCACTCAGGAACGCATTATTACTGCTTGCAAAAGATTTAAGGCAAACATTACCTGCAAATTTTCAATCGAAAGGAGCTTAAAAAATAAATGTTTGCTACTCTACTATGTGGCGACACGTAAATATGTCGAAATTAATTACATAAATGCAAGTCCAACTGCAAAGGGTTCGATCAGCTGAGATATTCTCACATCAATCGATGGAAACTGAAATGGAAAGACGACGGTTGATCTGACCTCCGGGCGAATTTTTTACCCCATAGCTTCAGAAATGTTGATCAAAAGAAGAATCGGATACACAAGTGTTTCTTAATATTCCAACCAAGCATACGAATCAAGATTGCCTGAATGAGTAAGCCAAAGACCAAGACATCTACGAATTTAATAGTATCATTCAGTCTAACATTCAAAGTGATGCATTCACATGCATCAATAAAATTTTTAAATTGACTTAATCTGCCAGGGATGCCACAGCACGTGCTGCAATTTAAAATTAGCGTGCCAGTTATCATGTTACGAAATGTCAACCAGCCCAAGCAAGAGTAATGAGCTACGTAAAAGAAGTAACAATCTTGGCAGAACCTTTCAAAGGTGAAAACGTTCTCATTTTTCGCATCCCATTTCCAACTGAATGCCATTTCAGTTTAAGATATTGCAACTTCCAATTCAATTATCGTTTCAATCACCACCAACAAAGATCAGCAGTAAATTTTAGAACTGTGCAGTTTAGATGTAGACATGGATTTGTTCTCAAATGAGCAGTTATATATTACGTATTCAAGAGTCGGCAAACCAGAAAATCTCTATTTCTGCACAGACACTCGAACGAAAACAAAATATTGTATGCCACAAAAAATATAAAATTAAGCATATTTGAAACGTCGCTTTCTGTTTTCTTCCTTTTCCATTCAGCCAGACTGGACCACAGCAACGCATTGCGGGGTACAACTAGTTACTAATAAGAATAAGAGTTACCGCTTTCTTTGTTCTTTCTTTGACTGTTATTAGTATGTGAAGAAGTTATTTTCTAGTCTTTTAAAGGATTCTGCCGGAGCTGTACAGTATTATTGTAAAAAGTTCTGTGGCTGAAATGAAGCAAGGTAGTCTGATTCCAACTTAATATTTTATTAAATTTTGAAAGTGTTCTATGTAATTGATATCCGAACTTTGATCTGGCCATTCTAATCCCTGAACACCTAAGGAATGAATTGGGGCATTGATTTTCAACTAGAACACAACTATGCACATCAGTGACAGGATTTACCAGACTTTTTATACAAAAATGGCATGCAATTCCTTCAGAGACAGTTATAAAAATTCAGGGCTGACCTTCTTCTTGGAACAACTGTAGTCATTACAGCAAAAGTTGCCTCCACTTCGTCTTAAGCTTCACATTGACATATTTGAACGCTCTTCATATCCAATATCTGATCTATTTTCTTATTGACATATCTATAGGATGAACAAATCTTAATAAGTATGTTCGTCTGCTTTTAATTATACATTGTATATCAAGTTTCTTAATGTTATAATTTTAATGCTACTATTCATCATGCTAATAGCATAATAAAATTTACAGCTTTTTCAGTTATGTATTTAATATATTACTGTGTAATGATGTATATAATAATGCAGATCTATAAGTATGTAGAACTGTGCAAAGGTTAAAAATGTGCTCATTATTTAGCATATTTCTAATTTTTGCTCAAATCATTGTAGCTTTTCGAAGATTGAATCTCTCAATTTAAATGTACTGAAATGCACACTGTGTGAAATTCAGATTTTTTCCTAATCCAAAAGCCAAATTTCCTTAATTTCAAAAGAGGAAGGTTCGAATGTAATAATAATTAAGCAGCTGTTGCTGTTTTTCTTTGGTCAGTTCTTTAGCCTTCCAAATAAGACGTGTTAATTTAATCCCTGAAGATGACGTTGGAGAGTCGGTTCAGGTATTCCATATTCCTTATGAGCCTCATAAAATCTTATTTCATCCTTGCGTAATTTGCTTAATGCTTCAGCCATATCTTCCTGTCTCGGCCTGTTGTGAATTCATTTTGAGACCTATAGTAGAAAAGTTAAAATATAATTTTTCTTAAAATCTGATGTTGGTAAGTCTTAAAAGGCTATACGAGTTGTATTTCAAATGAATGCAAGCAATCCAGTAATAGAGCATCAAAGTTCTGTTGTTAAAGAATGAAAATTTCTCGCTGCTTTTCAAAAAAATGATAATAAAATGAATAAAAAAAGATCAGACATCCTATGAAACTTTTTTTTATGATATTTAAACAATTATTTGTAATTTTCAAAATATGAAAATATCTGACAGAATTAGACATAAAATACTTTTTCATTTAAAGATTATGGCTTGGTAAGCAATAATTAAAAGCATTACATGTTAAATAATATAAAAATATTGAATCCTGCAGTAAATATCTAGAATTAAGTCTTACTGCGTATGTGTTTATAGTAAAATAAAAACCGATGAAAATTAATTAATTCGTAAATAACTCTGCAAAACAAAGTGATTTATTAACTATAATATGGATATTAATCATTTTCCTTGCTTTGCTCATTATAGGCAATCCATGGTGTGTATCTTCATGGGTATAAGAAAAAACATAATTATGAACAGAAATAAGTGCTCATGTAATAACGGAATTCATATTTTTGAGTTATTGCTGACTTTTATCCATATCACCACCATAGGGAATGGACAAGAAATATATACCTAATAAATATCCTAATTCATTTATTCAACTCTTGAAAATTCGAAAATGGATGAGATGATTATGGATTATCATATTAAAGGTAAGGGAAATTCGTGTATTTAGAGAATTAGATTCGAACCATAATTAAAAAATTTTTAATTTAACTTCTTAACATTTTTAACATTTATATTATTCGCATTATATTATGACGAACTGAAATACCAAAATATTTCTGGACACATTTTGAAATAAAATACAGGCGAAAAATGAGAAATATTTTATCAAATATTATTAACTAAGCAGAAGGATGTTTACATCAATTTCTTCTAGTGAAAATAATTGAATGTTTTATTAAATAATCCATTTTTGTCGATCCATTTTTAAGAAAATGAGAAAATTCCTTTTTATTTATAAAAAAATGTTTAAAAAAATTCCAAAATCCCTTACAAATTATATAAAAATTATAAAAATCTAAGTAATTAAACATCTAAGTCAGCGTTTCTCAACCTTTCAGTATTCTTGGCCCAGTTTTCAATCATAATTTTCATCGCCGCTCCCCCCCCTGCTAACAATAAAATGTATACAACAATAATATATATTGAGTATTTTGGATTCTGTTTTTAAATTGTTTTTAACTAACTGCCAGAACAAGAGAAAATGTGAGCCACATCTTGAATTTTGGACAAGATTGCGATGAACAGATGAAGCGAATGAAAGCGGATAAAATTTAAATATTATATTTAAAATGAAAGCCAAACAGGGAAAAAACGTTAAAAGAATATGAAAGTAGAAAATTCTTTAATGAAAGTTAACCTAGACGGGGTGAGCTAAATTAAGAAACTGGGAATATATTTTTTCGAATAATAAAAGAAATAAAACAGAAGCATGACAAAACAAAAGTGAAAAAATAGCAATGTTTGTGGAAGGGAATCCACACGACCGATGCCGTCTCTAGCATGGGCCGAGCAAATGTTTTCTCACAGGAAGAAGGAATCTATCGTGAACGTGTATGTTATATAAGTTTTCGTGTTAATTGCAATTCACCATATTAAATATTCACGGCAGCAGATTTAGGCAGATTCATGAATATATTTTCAAGCGGAAGTAAGCAAGCATTAGACGATAATTAAGCATCAACAAGTACACAGACGAGTACAAAACAAGTTCCGAAAATAACATCAATGAAATATTCTCAAGAATACTTACATTTTAGGTTTACCAGTACCGAAGTAAAAGAAGAAGAAAGGCCCCTGTGTATCATTTGCACAAAAATGTTAGACGCAGGCAGCATGAAACCTAATAAACTTAAAAGACAATTGGAAACGTTTCATAGTGAGTACGTCAACAAACACAGAGAATTCTTCGAATTAAAATTAAAATCATATAAAAAGTAAAAATCATTTTTTAAAGAAATTTTGTCTGTGAATAAAAAAGCTTTAATTGCATCTTACAAAGTTCATATAAAATAGCCAGATGTAAAAAACCTCACACCATTGGTGAAGAGCTTATTTTGAAAGCAGCAATTGAGATTGTAGAAACTATGTTTGGAGATAATTTTTCAAAGCAATTGCAGTCCATACCTCTTTTAAATGATACTGTTGCTCGTCGAATTGGTGATATAGCTGAAGATGTACATTATCAGCTTTTCTCGAAGTTGCGTGAGAAATTGTTTTCAATACAGCTGGACAAAGCAACAAATAGTAATAAAGATGCTCATTTAATTACTATGTTCAAATTTGTGATGATATGTCAGTAGTAGAAGAACTACTTTTCTGCAAACCAATAGAACTCATAGCATAAGTGCTCATGTTATTTGCTATTTTAAATGATTTTGTGAACGAGGCAAACACAGAATGGAAAAATTGCGTTGGAATATGCACCGATGGTGCTCGTTCAATGTCCGGAAGATTCCATTTTTTACAAGCACTTGAAAAACAAATTTCGCCTCAGTGCACACATTGCATGATCCACAGAGAAGCTTTGGCTTCGAAAGAAATGAGTTCTGGTTTGAATATTGTGTTAACTACGGTTGTAACCGTAGTAAATTATATAAAAAGGAGACCCCTGAAACCGAGAATCTTTTCCGCACTTTGTAAAGACATGAGTTTAGTAAATTCAGCGTTACTATTGTATTGCGAAGCAAGATGGTCATCACGTGGGAAATTTTTGCTACGTGTTTATGAATTAAGAGAAGAAATTGCCATTTTCCTAGAAGAAGAAAACAGACAGGAGGCCGAGAATTTTCGCGAGGGTTTATTTGTGATGAAATTGAAGTACTTGATCGACATATTCTAGAAATTAAATAACTTGAATCTTCAACTCCAAGGAGCAAATACACATATGTGATATACGAGTGACAAATTTAATGCTTTTTGTAGAAAATTGGAATTGTGGAGCAGGAATTTAAAGCAAAAAACCTAACAATGTTTGCAAATGTGGATGATTGTACTAAAACTTATAAGGTTGAAGAAGAATATGTAAAAGTTGTTTTTGTAACCATTGAAAATCATTCAGCCATGCTGACAAAGAATTTTAAAAAGTATTTTCATGCTGACGACAAACTTATATCAAGTTACTAGTGGATTAGGGATCCATTTCATAAGACTCCCGAAGGAAGGACTCTCAATTGATGAGGAAGAAAATTTCATAGACTTCACGACAAGTGGCGAAACTAAAAGACAATTTAGTAATAAATCACTGTTTGAATTTTGGCAGGAGTAAGGGTGATTTTTCTGCATTATAAACAAGGACATTTCACATTCTATTAACATTCAACATCCTATATTGTGAAACTAGATTTTCTGCTGTGGCTTCTTTGAAGGCAAAATATAGAAACAGAAGTGAGAGTGGCTATTTCTAATATTAAGCTTTCCTTCGAAAAACTTTGCCCTGAAAGACAGGCCCAAGGAAGTCACTAATAATTATTAAATTTGTTTTTAATTTAGTATGTTTTGATTAAGTAACTTTTGATTTATAAGTTGTTTTACTTTAATAAGTTATTAAATATGTCGAAATGTATTTGGTTCTCTTTGCGTGTGTGTGATTTCCTTTTAGTCAGTTAATCAATTTTTTAAAAATATTTTCACTTGGATATTCTTGTGCCCCCCTCTAGTTTGCTCGCGCCCCCCTAGGGGGCGCGACCCACAGGTTGAGAATCCCTGATCTAAGTAAGTTGTTTTAACAATTTTTCTGAAAATTGGATATTTAATGCTTATCATGACTATTGGATTGAGTCTCTGAAAGATCTATCTATCATATTTTTTTTAACTTTTTACTTAATTTTATCACCTTCCGAATATATTTTAATTCGTGTAAATATCAATGAATTTAATTGCGTAAATGTCATTTTTATTTATAAAAGCATGTGTAGTTTTCGAACTAATGCAAAGAAACATAAATTGCGTTAAATAACTTGGTATGAAATACATTTTCTTTTGTGAATTCCCAAATAAAAAAAAATCACAAATATGAAAAATAACAAAACTAATTTAATTGAATAAATGAGAAATAAAAGCATGGCTTAATATCCAAGCTTTATACAAAAGGGAATTCCATATACACAGATTCAATTCAAAATATTTCATCAGCAATGGAACATCGAGCTAAATGAAATTCGATACAATTAATGATACAGATGAGAGATTCACTAGATCCCAAATTCAAGATAATGAAGCAAATACAGTGTGTACAAGTAGACAAATGCAGTGTAGTTTTTATAGTGTATTGGATCACCTACTGTAGCAATATCTGCCTCAACACAGTCCACTATTGTGTTGATTAGAGTTCTGATGTTGTCCTGAGGCAGTAGGTCCACAAATCTTGAACAACTATCAGCAAATGAAGTAGAGAGTAATGTGGGGGCATCTGGCGTTTCAGCTGACCTTACAATGCTCTATAGGGGACATGTCTGTGGAGTAAGCCCGTTATAGAATATTCTGAACATGGCGTAAAAAGTCTTGAGTAACTCGAGCTGTTGCCGACGAGCATTATCTTGTTGGAAAATTTCACCTAGAGGACCATTTAGGAAAGGTCCCACGTGGGTCAAAGAATGTCATCAACGTAACGCGAGCCCGTTAAGGTTCCACGTGTGACAATTAAAGTGGACCAACTATCATAAGCTATGATCTCTCAAACCATTATGTCTGCTATGCGGGTGGTGGTCATGCGACAAAGTAGTCGAATTGTCCCTTTCACTAGGGCACCTCCTCACCCTTATGCGCTTGTCATCAGTATCAGAAACGAACAGGGATGCATCACTAAACGGTGTAATTTTGTCATTCTGTGGCATCACTGTAGAAGGAGTCACTGACACCTCTGCAAGGAGTCTGGAAATGGTTTGCGGAAAAATAGCACCCAATAATTTGATCGTGGAACGAGTCACTGTAAGACTCATGAACGCTATCCATTTGATTCTTCGATCCTTTCGCGTTGTCATCTTCCTGATCCCTTCATACCTGATACGCCGGACGCAGGTACCATTTCAGGTCCACTATGCCCATCATGTTCTGACAACAAACTTTGAACGATCAATCTGGCAAGAAACATGGCGTGTCGACCAGCCTTCAGTATTCATGTCGATGATGAGGCATTTCTCAAATTCACTTATTTGTGAGAAATGTCTTCTCACCTGTCATTTTTCGCTTATTCAAGTCCTCCTGCAGTCGAAATGTGATCATTACGTTTATGAATTTTCCACTATATGCTGGTTTCTATAGGACCCACCTCCTGATTGCCAACTCAATGCAGGATGTGTAATGATGCGTAGTGGCATTAAACTTGAAAAATTTGCAAATCGAATTTGATTGTACTTATTTGCAAAGTTTCATGATTGTAACTTTCCTTCTTCTATGTTCGCTATTTTCAAGTTACCTATAAGTAAAAGAAAGGTTTTAAGATTTTTTTATCTCTTTGAAAAAAAATAAAACATTAAGAAAAATTCTTTAAAGTAATTCTCATCAGATATTAAAGTCTCAGCAGAGATCGATTTTTCAGTCAATTCCTCATGTACAAGATTTCCGAAATTTGCAAACAGTTATAGTTCCCAATGATAAAATATTTCAATAAATTTAGAGTTCCTAATTACAAATTAATATATTAATTCAGCTAAAAATTAATCCCAAAGGGTTGACGTCAACTAGAAATTAATTGTAAATATATTAATTTTTAGATTAAGTAAGATTTGTAACCACGAATTATGAAATACATGAAAGACTAAAATGTAGAAAACAATAAATTTAGAGAATTTTTAATAATCATTATATTGAAGTAATAAAATGTAGGAAATAATACTCTTTTCATTGAAAATGAAATACTATTGAAACATATTAATATACAATGCAATCATAAATACAAAAAAAATCTTGGATATTCTTTGAATATTTATATTATAAACGTGATTCCATTTAGAGTATTTCCATCAGAATCTAACCCTTTTATAATTTTATTCCGACCTTCATTTTTTGATGAAAAGTCTTCTTCAGTTTATAAACTAAAGCGAACAAAAGTATTTACCAATTTGGTAGAATATTAGACAAAAGGTCTATGTGCATATTATGATTTTTAGTCTTAGATATCTAGAATTAATAAAAAGTGATTTTTTTCATAAGGAATTTTTATATACTTATTTAGAATATGTTTTTACATTTAATATATATATATATATATATATATATATATATATATATATATATATATATAATGATATTTTAATATCTAATTTAATCCAAATTAATTTTCTAATTTTTGAATAGAACTATTCGTAGAATTTTAAATAAACATAAATTTTCAAATTTTGCATGTTGCTACTTTGATGACATAGTAGTTTTCTCTAACTCATTAGAGGAATACTATGATCAATTAAAACGGATTTTTCAAATGTATGAAAAAGAAAACATTAAATAAAAATTTTCTAAATGTGTGTTTTCTCAAGATAAAAGGAATTTCTTGGGGTATGAAGTCATAGAAGGGTGCATTTCTCTTATAATCATAATATTGAAAGTATTAAAAAATTACGACCTCCAAAAAATGTTAAACAATTTCAAGGTTTGCTTGGCTCAGTAAATGTTTATAACAAGTTTATTGATTCTTATACTAAGATTAGAGAACCCTTAAATAATCTTCTTAAAAGGGATACACCATGGCAATGGACAGAAGACTGTCAAAGAGCTTTTGAAATATTAAAAAATAAATTGATAACTAAATCAGTGTTACAGCTATATAATACTAATTTACATCTTCATGTTTTTTGTGATGCATCTCAGGTATCCATTGGAGCTGTTCTAAAACAACCTGACTCTTCTGGTAAATTACATCTTGTATCTTATCATTCAAGAACTTTACGCCCATATGAAAAAAAAAGATTGTATAACTGAGTTGGAATGTTTAGCAATAGTAGATGCTCTTGATAAATTTTATTACTATTTACATGGGAAAAAAAATAATTCATACTGATCATACTGCTCTTGTTTGGCTTTAAAATGTTAAAAATTTAGGGGGGAGATTATGTCGTTGGTCTTAAAAACTATGCATGTTTGATTATGAAGTTAAGTATTTATAAGGAACAGCTGTTGAATCTGATATGTTATCAAGGCATCCAACTTCTCAGTATGTCCAACATTCTGTGCATTTATTGGAATTAGATGAGAAAAATCACTATCAAAATTTAGACAATTTAGATAATACTAAATATAAAAATATTAATGATGTACTTGCAGTTAAAAAGAAAAATTTGTTTAAAATAGTTGTACCTTATTATAAATTTAATTACTCCTCAATATTATTGACCCCATATTACTCAAGATATTGCACTTTTTGTTAAATATTGTGATATCTGTCAATTAAATAAAAAGAAAAGACAAAAAAGATTTGGCCTTTTACAGGCTATGCCCCCCACAGATCGTCCTTTTGAATGTCTTTCTGTCGATACTGTTGGTGGATTTAATTATTACAATTCAACAAAAAAATTTCTTCATTTAATAATTGATCATGCAACTAGATATGTTTGGGCTTTTCCTTCCAAAAATGAAAGTTCTGAAACTTATATTAATATATTAAAACAAGTTTTTCAAATTCAAGTCCCTTTGAAATTATTAACTGATAGAAACTGTGCTTTTACCTCATCTAAATTCAAACATTTCCTCAGAAATTACAGTGTCAGGCATCTGTTAACATCTTCACATCATCCACAAACTAATGGGAAATGTGAAAGAGTTAACCAGTCAATAGTAACCAAATTAAAGTGCAAAGTCAATTCTTCTTCTACTAAAATTCCTTGGACTAAACTTTTAGAACAAGTAATCAATAAATATAATTTAACACCCCATTCAATTACAAAATTTCCTCCTGCACATTTCTTGTTTGGCACTTTACCTTATCCTCCTCCCTTAAATCAAAATCAATTTTATGCTCCAAGAGAAGAAAGACAGAAAATTAGCTCAAGATAATACAATAAAATATCATGATAAAAATAAAATACGATATGATACTAGATTTATAGATTCTCCATTCAAACCTAGAAACATTGTAATGTATGAGGAATTTAATTATTCAAATCCTAGATAATTCTCTCTAGTATTTTCAGGTCCATATGAAATAGTAACTAAAATATAAGATGTAAATTTTGAAATAACTAAACCAAATGCATTAACAAACAAAGCTACTCATATTACCCATGTATCAAAATTAAGAACAGATTAGCCACCAGAAAAATTAAAATTAAGTCACGAATAATAATTTAGATTTAAATAAATAAAAAATTATTGTATTTCCCATGTTTCTTCCACATAAACCCCAACTTAGGTTGGCCCGTTGTCTCCATTCGTAAGAGTTAGTTTTTTTCCCTTCATGATGATGATGATGTTGCGATAGACGCTATCACAACATGCATTTAATACAGCAGTCTTATTGAGATGTGAGTATAGGGTCAACCTCACAATTAATTTCTGTCTCTTTCTATTTTTATCCCGGATATGTTGTTCTCCACTTTGTAAATAAATATTTCTGGATGAGAGTAGAAAGAGAATAAGAATTACGTCCCCCGTCTTGATATCCTAATTTTAGGTCATTATGTTTCACCCACTATTAGAACTTAGTGGACAAGATTTAACTATTCACCACTAATTAGCTAACTAGCGGGTTAATTTTTTTCTTTTAAAATTATAAATTTTATGTCATTTGTTTTGAGTATTAATATTTTAATTAATATTTGAATCTCATATTTATTATTTTCAGATTCAAGTGTTACATACAAAAATCTGAACTATGTTGATATTTTATTATTTTGTAAGTTCAATTTCTTATTCCATTATTTTATATCCCATTTGATGATTTTGGTGAGCCTTCTACTATTAATGGACACTGTGTGCAAGTATTCTTCAGAGACATTCCTCACCAAAAAGAGACAATCTTACAGAGTGAGAGACAATAAACTGAGTTTCTGCAGAATATCATTTTTATATTATACATTTTAATATTATTATTTTGGTTTGTTGAATATTTAAATGTATCTAATATTTTCCCAGATATCGCTTTATCTTCTTTATGTTCTAAATAATCTTGTTCAAAATGATTTCTGTATTAATGTAAATGTAAAGAAAACTTGGGTATCACTTGTAATATGCCTTTAAATTTTAATTTCTTGCTTGAATACCACTCTAAGGTATGGCTGTGTGTCGAAAGGCCTTGACGAACTTCCATGTCTTGAGGTGGGCGGAAAATTGTAATGATATTTTAATATCTAATTTAATCCAAATTAATTTCCTAAAATTTTTCCTAATTAGGCCCGTGTCGGGGTCATTCTAAAGTGTTCTCTTGTTTCCTGATCCCATTTCACTTTTGAATCTTTGTAAATATGATGCGCCATCAGTTCCACGTGTCAAGTAAAAATTATCCCTTCGGTGCCCTTATCCAAGGTCAACACGAGTATTGAATTGTGGCCATACACGAGTATTGACACGTGGCCATTAAAATTAATTTAAAAATGTAAGATGCCTCTTCAATATCTTCCAACCTGCATTCTGCTTCAAACAAAATAAGCTTATATATATCAGAGTATGTACTACAATGGTTTGATAAATATGTTTCTCTTCCCACATTTCTATGTTTTGTTGACTGATATGGCTTCGATATTTTTCGATATCTTAAGTCTTTTTTCAAACCATTATGAATATCACAAATATTGAAGAATAAAATTAGAAAATAGTAAATTTATAGGTAAAAAAAAAGTTCTTTTATCAATATATTGTACATGAAATATAAAATATTTTCATCAAAACTTTGCAGGTCTAAGTAATGTTCGTAAAAGCATGAGTCGTAAAAATCATTATAATAAATCTATAAATCCACTATAAAAATAATAAGAGGCCAAAAATTCCTAAATTTCATTATATAAAAATTAAAATACATTATAAATGTAATTACAATTCGAATTTACATAGTAAATATTTTCTATCTGCTGGCTTGCGTTTTATTATTTTGTTGTTTCACGCAGATTTTTGATACAAAAATGTCTTGCTTATTACACTGATAAAAGCATTATTCTATTTATATTTACTATCGCCAGTAATCTATACTACTATATAAATGTGAAAGTTTGGATGGATAGATGGATGGATGGATGTTTGTTAGTCAATCACGCCAGAACGGCTGAACGGTATTGGATGAAATTTAGCACATAGATAGATTATAGTCTGGAATAAGACATAGGCTACTATTTGTTCCGGTTAATTGAGTGGTTTAATTCTTTATTAATTAAAAACTAACTTTCCTGCCAAAAGTCTTTATTTCCCCACCGCCAAATGAGTTGGGCTTCAGTTGTTTTTCTTTCCCACGCTGAAGAGGAAAGGCTTAAGATATTTTCGATCGATTATTTCAAATGATTCTGTTCATTTTCTTAGTGTTTGATGCATTTAAAATTAAAAATTGTTAATTAATCGATCTTTCGGATTCATTCTGAAGTACTTTTAAATTAAAATAAAACAAAATAAAGGAAATAAAAAATTTCTAATCCGCATTGCATTACCCTAACTGGCGTAGAAAATTCACGCATTTGAGTTACGCCAACTGGGGTTGAAAAATCACGCATGCGCAGTGTGTTCTGATTGTTGACAATTGTATTTTCATTTTAATTAAAAGTTTAAAAATTATGTGTATTATACTGTTGTAGCCATCTCAAACTCGATCGATAAATAAAATAGACTTGACTTGATTTTAGAGAAATACGGACTTAATTTTCTATTTTGTTTTATTATATATTTTTAATAAATTTATTTATAGTTTTAAGTACATCGTTTATTTAGGTTGGTTTTAATTTTTTTATTTGTTATTATTTGATACTTTTTTGAAATGCCCAGAAAACGCAAATCTAATCTTTCGAAGAGGAGTAATAAAGCTCGAGCTATGAAAGTAGCTAGAATACCTGTTTGCAATTTTAGTGAGCACTTACGGACTGTCAAACCTCCTCCAGTTTTGGGATACATGCAAGGACGCTTTGTAAGAAGATATCGTGTTTAGGCTGGAGGAAGGCTTCGTATCTGAGAGTTTGGCCGTAATATTATAAAAGCTACCGTTATTACAGGAGCTGCGAAAGGAGGCAGCGTTTTAATTAACTGCATACCTGTTATTCAAACAACTTGCCATTTTGTTTCAAGAAGTTGCAATTTCCTTTAAAATTGGCTTTTTCATTGACGATCAACAAATCCCAGGGCCAAACTAGGGCTTAATGTTGTATACATTATGGTATTAGAATAAAAATAAATGTTGAAATTTTCCCGTAGACCCTTCTCAATCAGTTACAAGTTTCTTGATTATATCATATCATATCAGATTTTGCTTTCAACAACACTATAATGATACGGTTTGATAACATTTTACATTTTGATCAGACCGTCAGTTCTCATACATACACATCAAAATTTCCACGCGAACGAAATCGCGGGTAATGGCTAGTATATTATATATCTAACAGGTATTTGATTATACTTAAATAAATATAACTCTCCATATATATTTCAATAAGGAATTCCCTATCAAATAAACTGAGACAGGAACTAAAGTTGTATTTCTTAGTAGGAAATTAAAATCACTTGCTCAGTTTTTGTAGCTCATAACTCACCACTTAAAGTGAAAAGAAAAATCCTTTTTTCTGAGAATCGAGTCAAAATAGAAGTTTCTCAGTTCGCATAAGAGAGAGATATTATGGTCAATATTTTAGCTACAGAATAATGAAAAATGAAGAGAAATGTTAAACAGTGTCAATTCCGCTTTCCAACAATTAAAATATTTGAATTCAAGAAATAATAATAATAACTGCATAATGTTCAAAGATAGTACAAATAATGGTACAAAAATCATATCATAGAGATTCATCCAACCTACAGTGATTAATATGATATTCATTTCCATTTCCAACGTTGTAGTCCCTGAAGGAAAATAGTACATTACAAATCTATTTTCGGCAATATATATGCTATTTGCTTTTCTTTGCGCATGATTTTCTTTGTTGCCTCTGTCTTAAATCACCTCTAGAATGGAAGCATGCATTGGAAATGTCTCTCAATATTCAATTCTTACATAAGTTTCAATACTTACAGAAAATTAATTTATCACTTTTTATTTTCGTTCATTAAAGCCTTCATAGTTTTTGCTAATGGAAAAAATGCTAATTATTGAGAATAAAATCATAAATAATCTATGCATTATTAAATTACGCCGCGTGTGATATCGCGATAGTTAGCAGTATTTCTTAAAAACGAATTTTATTAATGCAATATAATAAATATGTACAAGTTTCCAGTTCAAAAAAATACATTTTTTGATAAGTATAAGCTGATCAAACAAAGATATTCACTTATTTAGGAAAAAATTTGATAAACTTCTTGAACTTACTTTGCAATGCAGAATGCAGTTCATTGAAATAATTCTAAAAATTTGCAACTACATGACAATTCCTGTAAAGAGTTGATGCTTGAAATTTCATTATATAAAACTAAATCAACTACTAATGAAATACTCAGTGAACATTACTCAAGAAATTCTATCCAGTTAATTGGTTTTATTATAATAATGAAAAGCGTGAAACCGTGTTTGATCTTCGCACAGCTACAAATCGCTACGACTTCCAATTTTCTTTAATGAGTATTCATTTGCAACAACTCGCAATAAGTATAATTAGCTCTAAAATATATTATTTAGAAAAGTAATTATTATCGAAAGATTATTACGCAAATTCTAAAATGAATAAATATCATAATAGCATTTAATAACAATTTCCATTTCTTTTCCCTATATTTGGAAAAAGCATTGGCATAAATTGTCTTAATAAAATAAGGAATATTCAAAAATTGAAATATTTTCAATGTTATTCAATGTATATTCAATGTAATATATCTTAAAGGAACACGCATGATCATATTCGTATTTCCTTTTATTTAAACATCACGCATTATACCATTATTACCTATATTTTAAGCGGAATGCTGCCATTTAAATAATTTGAATTGTTGGATAGAGAGGTGAATTCACGTGATGTGAAATTCACTTAACAACTATAACGGAGCATGTCTTCTAAAGTTTCTCTGCAATTGAGTTAAGGATAGATATGCTAATAACTTTTCCGCAGACTGTTTATATTTTGTGCTGTGTTTCAGAGTTATAGAATGCATGATATTTTTCTCAGCAGATTGCTGAATTATTTTACACTTATGAATGTACTTAAGCTACATTTTTTTATATTTTTATGAATGTAAGTTTTAATTATTTTTTCCGAGATAAAACTGTTTACTTTGCCGAAACAAACTTGTTTTTACTTGCTTCAGAATTTAATTCTCGCGCACGATTCCTTCTTCATGGTCCTATTCTTTATTCAAGAGAACTATTTTAGAATAAACACTTTGATTTATTTTAGAGCAGAATTATGTATAATATATGTGTAATATAGTATTAGAGTGGATGAATTTTCTGCTTTGTTCGCTTGAGATAATACAGAACTTTTGCACACTGGATATATCTAAAGTGAAATGCTTTGTCGATGGGAATTTTCAAAATTTCAACTCCATTTGTAAGTATTGAAGAATTTAAAATAATATTTTTTAATGTAATGAGTTGGAAGTAATTTGAAAATATCAAATTTTGTGTTATTTCCGTAGCTATCAATATACAGGGTTAGCAAAAAATAAGTTACCCACTTCAGAGGGCTCTAAAATCCGCTCTATTAGTCCAAATAATATAAAATTTGAACTACAGATTATTCAAATAATGCGCTTTATATTTATTAATTAAAAGAAATTAGTACAAAAATTCACCAATAGATGGCTCTGTAATATAAATGGCATTTATTTGCATATATTGAAAATGTGTAACATAATTTGCATTACAGAGCATGTCTGTTACCATTTTTATTTGGATGAAAAGAAGGAGGATTCTGCACGAACATTAGTTTCTTCTCTGTTCGTCATGCCTACATTGCAACTAAAAGCACTGTTGGTGAAATTGTTCTACCAGAACCAACAAAACTTCTTTGCAGCTCTAAAGGAATTTCGTCGTATGAAGCAAATATGACGAAGTCCAATGTCTGCAGGTACCCTACGCAAAATGGTGCAGAAATAAAACTGGGCAACTTGGGATTCTTCCAGGTAGAGGACGAAAAAAAATTCCATCTTCCAGCATCGAAAATGTTGCGATGGCGTTCGTTGAAGCCAGCAGTCAGTCGCCGCATAATAGTGTGAGTTTGCCAGTTGTTTCCCTTATTCTGGATATGCCGAATTCAATTGTACGAAAAATCGTATGGCATATTTTGCATTTTTATCCATACAAAATGAAATCTGTGCACCTGTTGCAGGACGGCGACCCAGAGGTCAGTAAAACTTTTGCACGTCAGAACTTGCTCGAATGCTGGTTGACACAACTTACCATGGAACATTCTGTGGAGTAATAAGGCCCACTTTTGACTCAATGGGTGAGTTAACACCCACAACTCTCAAATCTGGGCAGAGGAAATCCCTCACGTTATCCGTGAACAACCCTTGAATCCTGAAAAAGAGACAGTATGGTGTGGTTTTACAGCTACCTTTATCATTGTACCATACTTCTTTGAAGAGATTACTTCAAATGGAATCCAAACATGTTCCAGCACAGGACAACGGTACCATGATATGCTGAGGGATTTTGTAATCCCAATTCTTCTACAGCGTGGATGTCTTCAAGATATCATTTTCATGCAGAATGGTGCACTACCTCATATTTATCGCCGCGTAAAGCGATTCTTAATACAGCATTTCACAGAAGCACGAGTTATCAACCGTCATTTCCCAATAGCATGGCCTCCTGGCGTGCCGGGCATCAACCCTTTCGACTTTTGATTGTGGGGTTATTTGAAGGACAATATATGCTGTCAATGGCCATCATCTCTACCAGATCTGAAGGACAGCATTCGAAGCCATATTCTTAATATTCCGGCAGTACTCATTTCAGTCATCTATAGAAAATATTATTCTCCGATAAGAGCATATTGTTGAAAATGAAGGAGGACATATTGCGTAATTTAAATTTTACTTTATTTAACAGTTATAAATCATATTAAATGGTTTTATGTGTATTACAACGCCACCGAACGGTGAATTTTTGTACTATTTTTTTTAATTTATTTATTTAATAAATGTAAAGCGCACCATCTCAATAATCTGTAGTTCAAATTTTATCTCATTGGAAAATTTATCTCATAGAACGCATTTTAGAACCCTCTGAAGTGGGTAACTTATTTCTTGCTAACCCTGTATATCAATTCGAAATTGTTCATTTATGATTTTAATTAAAAATCCTAATTCAATTAAACCTTTACCAAAAAATAGAACTAAGTAAAATCATTTCATTTGTAACCATGTCACTTAATTATTATCATGAAAGCTTCTACTCTTCTTCAGAATAGTAAAGCTTTATTTTTTAAAAAGAATTTTAAATTCACAATGAATATATTTAAAATTGTAGTGTTTAGCATTAAATTAATTAAATAAAATATTTTTTTGATTGAGGAAAAAATGTCTACTTATTTTTCTGATAAAATAATTGTCATATATCTCTGCTAATTTTTTTCTATCATGTAGAAAAAAAATTTACTACAGAATATCTCATATTATTTTAAATATACAGCATTTAACTTATTAAAGGCTGTTTTGGAATTTTTGCTGCAAAGTAATTGCAAATTTTATCATATTATAAAATTGAATACATTAGAAATATTGTTAACATGGTAAGAAATTTACTATATTTTAATGGTTATCTGCCACTTTTTACTTTCTCACTACAATTCATAATACTGCATATAAAAGTGCTCTTCAATGAAAATATTTTTGAAGTATTCTTCACCGTTAGTACTTTAACTATTATATTTCTAATTGGAAACCCCTGTTTGAAAATTCAGTTTTAATATTAAATAGCTAATATTTACAACTTAAACCACTGAGCATTAAACAGCTTTTATTCAGTTTAAACATATAAGCAAGCAGCTCCATTCTAGTGTTTATCAAGCCTGTAAATATTCAATTAATTCTTTAAATATTCAAAATAAACAAATTTATTAAATTTATTGAAAGGTATTAATTGAAGTTGTAATTTTTTTGTAATGCGCAACACAATTTTTTTTTTTTTTTTTTTTTTTTTTTTTTACATTTCATACCCAGAATGGCGTTTTCTTTAAAATTGAAGATAAATTTAGCAATAACATATTGTAGATGGGAAATGAATCTTTTCTTAAAAGGCAAAATACATTTTTATTTCCAAGATGCTCCTCATTGTTCTCTTCTAATTTCACTTAACATTTTTAAAACGCCTTTTTTGTTAATAAAATTTTTTTGAACTTTTAAAAAAAAATTAATCAAATTACCATGTAATTTTTTAATAAATAAGAAAAATTATTCGGGAAAATTTTTGTTCAATTCAAAACTGAAACTGTCATCGCATCCCTTTTAAATTTAGCTCCCAAATTCTAAAATAATTTGCTGTTCACTTCAAATGGATGTTTATTTAGTATTGTGAAAGCATCATATTTGCATACACATTATGTTCTCGATTTATGCATACAAAAATTGAGATAGTTCATGCTATGGAAAGTGATTCGTACAGCTTAGTAAATGCTATAATTGCACTGAAAATAAAAATAGCAGTAGAAATTGATGAATGAAATTCCATCAAGGAAAAATGCGTTTTAAACCCCACAGCAGTTAAAGTATATTTAATTTTTATTTTCTTAATTCGAAATAACTCCTGTAATACATTTCATAGTGATAAAAAAAATTAATAATTTGAATGAAGTACACTTTATAATATTGGGTCAATGAAATGACTATTGGCATTTTACCGATAGTCAAAAATTTATCATCTAATTATGCTAATTTTTTACAACATCAGCCTGAAAAATAAGTGGTAGGCTATTAAAATAGTTCTTTGACGGTTCTTGTTTTAATATATTTGGAAACTGTTTCATCAATCTAATATCCTCATGGCAAGAAAAAATAAATTTAATGGGTTTACTTTTGAAGTTTTCTTTCACGGAAAATGTACTGAAATGACATTGGTCGTGTATAATAAAGCAAAAGTTAGAATTAACTCTATAAACCGTGTTTCTACACTTATAAGTATTATGAATAAAATTTCTAAATTTCCACTTGTGTTTGTTTAATAATTTTCGAGATAGAAAATAATAATCTGATAGTTACTGATTAATTTAATTATGTCATGTGATGCTCTAGTTTTTCAAATTTTTTAAAGGTCATATTTTTGAGAATCAAAAAAAGAAAACAATTTATTTCTATCATCATAATTATCTCCTGGTTTGAAAAGACTCTCAGAGGACAATGAAAGAGTTACAAATTTATAAATAATCAGCTAATAAAACATGATTAATTTTTAAAGTAATTTAGCAATAAATTAAGAAATGTTTATCATAAATTCCTAAAACGTTGATGTAATTCAGACTAGACTAGTTATGCAATAGAACAACAAAAGAACTGATTTTACTGGGAAAGTGATCTTCAAATAATATAAAATAAAGAAGACATCAATATTTCGGAATTAAAAGCTTAATAATAATAATAATAATTATATATATATATATATATATATATATATATATATATATATATATATATATATATATATATATATATATATATATATATATATAAAATTAAATCCTGATTAGAAAATGTGGTGTGCAGCATAGTAACAGCAACCCTGTTGTCACTGCGAGCGAAGCTAAATAAACGGTCCTTACAGTGTAGGTTGTTTGGTAATTTTCATGTGAGCATGAAAAGAAGCTTTGAGTGAAAATTGTTGTAAAGCTTTTTAGCTTTGAGTGAAAAAGTGAGCATTGACGGAAGAAGTTTTTAAAGTAGAATGATTGTTTCTCCAATATTAAGGATCTTTTTTTCACACAGTCCGTGAATTTGGAGAAGAATGAGAATGCAGACATATAAAGTTTTTTATAATTTAATAATCGAGAATAAGAGATAGAAATACTTTAAAATAAATATATAAAAGGGTATTTACACAATTTTAGAACGAATTCTATTAAGAATAAAGAAAAAAGTTTTGTAATAAAATTGCTGGCAGTAGTTTATTATTTGAAATAAAAAAATATCCCGCTACTTTAAAATTATTCATTCATCAATCTGGTTCTGCGAGTGCAAAAGAGGTTTCATGGTTTTATGATTGTCGTAGGGTTCTTCTACAGTGAGAAACAAGAAATAAGAAGAAAGGAATAAAATATTAAAATCACATTAACACACTCTCGACTGAGAATTTTTCGTCCAATATTTGCAGAAAAAAATGCCGTTTCTTAATCCTATTGAATTTTTAACAATGAAATTTAATCAAGACAAAGCTCAGAATTATACTTTGAAAAGTATTACTGCATTGCTTGAAAACAGGATGTCTGATACAAGTGTTGCATTGTCAACCATTGAAAGCCATTCAATCATGGAAATCACCTTATATTTAAAAATTAATTAAATGATCCCATAATTGCTCTAAAAATGCGTAAATAACTTCTGAAGTTAATGTAACAAATGTGATGCGGTCTTAGAAGAAATTTATGAAAATGAGAATTTTTTTTTTCACTTCTTATGTCTCTACTAATTTTTCTCTACAAGTTTCTACCTTTGATTTCTTATATATTTTTAAGGTTCTGGATTATATCTCTTTTTCTTTTTTCCGTGCATCTTTCATTTTCATTGATGTATCTGAATGCCTCTACCATTTCAGTACTATTGCTTCAGTATTATCATCAGTGTAGAGTTGCAGGCACAGGATATAATCTTATTGATCAAATGCATAATAGAAGTGTAATGAAGTAAAAAAAATCCATCAAAATTCTGAAAAAAAGCAAAATGAAATTTTAGCGATTCTGTTTTCATGAATCTATGATGATAAGTCATTATTACGCAATAGATAAAAATATATCAGACTTACGTAAACTCTGTTAATGTTACAAACTCTGTTAATGTTTCTCTTCATTACAATAAATCTCATCGAAGGATACAAAGCAAAAAGTGCAGCGTGGGTAGAAAACATATTTGTTCTTTTCTAAAGGGGGGAAAATCGAACGTTTTAATTATACTGTTTCTGTGAAGCCGTTTTGTTTAGAAAATAATATTATTGGTGCAAAATTTGTGCAGAAAAATATACTCATTAATTCGAAAATTGCGTTAACATTTCTTATTTAGAGAGTGATATTTTGGAATTGACATCAATAAGGGATAAGGAGATTTAATATTTCTAAAAATATTTCCGCTTTTATAAATTACTTCATAGATGTCAAGAAAATTTCTAATTGAAGCAAAACCTACTAGCACGTATATTAAAGCTTCTTTTATATTATGAAACGGAATGTTTCGTTGAGCGAAGATACAGCAACCTACAGAAATAGCTGGAGAAATAGGGCTGAACTAAGTATTGATAACATCGCAGTCTTGAAATAAACATCACGTAATTTATAACGCTACCAAGTAAATATATATTTTTCTGTTTGAATAGCAAGTTTCTACCTTTGACTTTTTATAAACTTTCACAAATTCTGGAATGCATCTCTTTTCCTTTTTTTTTTTTTTTTTTTTACCTCTTTCATTTTTAACTAAAAAGAATTTGCAATACAAATGAGGAAATTCATCGTAAGTTGAAACGACCGTCATTTTTAAATTAGTCAGTCAGTTCTTTTAAAAGTGCCTATTATATGTGATATCAATAGTGTAATCTAAGAAAGAATAAAATTCAGAATTTCAAGAAGAATAAGCATATGCGTTGAACAGACATCATAGAGAAGGGATAAACCGTTTTAATTATAGACAACATTTCTCATGTTTATAAAACACAGCAATATCCTTTGAATTACCAAAATTCACAATTCCCCCTTTATTAAAATTATATTTTCTCACACCAATATTCTAGAAACAGGAATAAAACAGCAAAGAGACATTTTCCAATCGGGGATGTTTGACTTTATGTTAATTTCATGTGCTCAAAACAAAACGTCAGTATTTCCCATCACATCTTGTTTATAAGATATAATAGAATTATTTATTTAGAACAGTAAATTAGGGCCGTATGCTTGCTTCAGTATTGTGTCAATAAACTCTAATCACTAACCAATCATTAACTTAGTATAAATTAGTAACCAATCATTAGCTAAGTATATAAACTTTAAATTAAAAAATACTTCTCTTAATAAATATTATAGATCATTTAATAGCATAACTCCTAAAAATCTAAAAAAAGTAAAAAAAAAAAAAAAAAAAAAACATAAATATAAATAATCAAGTAAAAGTAAGAACAAAGGGAAAGTTACTTCGTTCAAATGTGACATTTTCTTTCATTTAACATTCTTAAATGAGATTTGTCTACTCAATCTCTTTTCAGATTCCAACCACAATCTGTTATCATATGAATACCCATTGATCCAAGATTGATCCTTCTTTGTCCCTATGAACTGGATAAATCTCTCATCTTGTTCATCACAAGTATCTCTTATAATTTCAGAAAATTGGAAGTGGTATACTCTCATATTACAACCAAGATTTCTAAAACTGTTAAGCATGTTATGAGCTAAATCTACATAATTTTCAGTTTAGTCTATATAGCATAGTCTACTACTTTATACGGAGTGGAACCAAGATGTTTATGTCTCGAATGACAATTCTTATAAGGAACTTTTTCTCACCAAGCTGTATCTGCTATCCCATAGACAAAGGAAATTAGAATTTTTTGGGCAGACCCTCTTCCCCCTTGCTGAACAAGAAAAAGGTCTACACATACCAGCTATTTATATCTCTAAAGCTCCGAAACTAAATTTATGGCATCATATTCCTTCATTCAACGTACAACTTCCTTCGCAAGAACAAATGCTAATGATTGTTTTCTTCGTTTTATATAACTCATCTCTACGAGGAATATGTTGTTCTTAAAAGTTTCATAATTACGCTACTTTCAATTATACACAAAAAAATAGCAAATAGAGCTGATAGATAAAAATTGTATTCATGTTTGAAACTAGTATCCAAAATTAGTCAAATTGAACTGAAAAATTCCAGGCACTAAACAAACAAATATTTCTGCAGTTTGTATATTTATTTAAAAGGTGAGTCTATACACTTTTCACTAAATTATTTTTATAGGGAAAAGCCTTCAAGAAATAAAATATTCGAATAAACGGTAAATAACGACTGAAATTTACGAAATTACTTACTGAGATTACTTACCACTTCACTCAAGCTTTACAAAACATATTTATACGCATGCAACGATTTTTATTTTGTAAAATCCTTGAGGGAATGCAAGAAACATTACATTTCCTGTCCTGCAACTTTTTTCCGCAAAATTATATTTGTAGATGTCTAAATAAGTGCCGATGAAAGATAACTGCTATCAATTATTGATACTTAATTTTTGTATAAAAATGTAACTTCAATCGCTTAAAAATATCAGAAATAGTTTCACAAATGACAACGCATGCCATTTGAACACCGAAATTGTAAGCATGATTTCATTACCTTTATATATTGATGAACTCTTTGTGTTCTTTGAAAAAAAAACAGTGTAGAATTCAATAAAAGACATGACAAAGCAAACTGCGGAAAATTTCATTTACCCAGGTATCGTTTTTATTGCAACAAAATCAAACTACTATTATTCTGCCCTTTAAAATAATTCGTTTTTTTTAAATTTGGGAGAAACTTCAATCCGAGCAGAAAATTTTCCTATTTTTCTTATAAACAACTTTTAAAAATTCACCATGACAACAACTATCGCTTAGAAATAAACAAATATATTCTGCCAGAGAAATTTTCTCTGGGAGACAAGTATGGTTATGAGAATATGGGACTGTTTCTAAAATCTTTAGGAAAAATCAGGCGTTAAATATAGCATCAGTATCTGAAAATGTGATACTTTATAAAGTCATATTTCTTTTATTTTACTTAATTTTTCTATTTAAAAATGTTAGACTTCAATTTTATGATTAACGAAAACTTAAATTCTATGACATTCTTCAAAGAGAAAATTTGGAAGAATAAATGATAATAAAATAAAATTCGCCCATCTGTTTAAAAAGGTTTTCCTAAATAAATATTATATTCGCTGTTTAAAACAGATTAAAAATTCTTTTTGTTCCCGAATTCCGGAGTGAAATGAGTTAATAACCGGAGAATGAGAAATAACCGGATCATCGGTTAGGTTGAGTCAGAAATTTTCTGGTTGTTGAGTATGAAAAGTGAGGTGGATAAAATTTGAGTTTTTCTTGGAAGATGGCTTTGAAATTCCTGAAATCGAAATGCTGCTCCTGAATTCATATAGAACTAAATTCCAAAAAAGTGCAATGCAAGTATCATTTGGAAGGATCTATAATACTAAAGAGAATTTTTTTAATAAAATCAATATCTGTACAATCAGATTTTATGTATTTCAAACACATTTTTATATGCAAAGACATTTGCTCCTGAAATTAAAAAAATATTTAATCATATAATCTATTTACTTTACATTTGTTGTTCTAATTTTAGATGTTTTAGATTTAATATTTTAGACGTATTTTGCATCTAGAGTTTTGCAATTCGAAAAGCTGACTAACTGTATTTTACCAGTTATAAATTGCGTCAGGAAGAATTTCAATGTTTTTAGAATTTTCACACCTTTTATATATCACCATATATTTTAACACTACGATCTTGTTTATCGACCATACGTTTGGCGCAGTATAGCCAAGAGTGGCTCTTGTGCCAATAAAACCAACCAACCAACCTGAAATTTAAAAAAAATGAATTCAGAGCTCAATAAAATTATTTACAAAATAATTAATAAATATTTATTCTTTTGAAAGTGAAAATACTTAAACGAATTTCGTATCAGCGGTGTAAGAATAACAAATACTTCATGAATACAAAATGGAATCCTATTTCAATATCAGATTAGGGAACCGTAAGAATTTCGTAAAGTGTGGTATAGTACACGGTGAAATTTAAATGAACGAAGAAAGAAATGAAATGATAGTTACAGAAATATAATATAAAAGGTTATAATATAACAGAAATATTTCAAGTTTTCCCTTGCATAGCCACACATGATCTTCTCTCAAAAACGTTTTGAAATATTTTACTATATAACGTTTAAATACGTGGGGTGAAAGGCTCATCAAAAAAGCAAAACCACAGCTGAAATGAAAGAAAACCGTTTTTTCCTACAGAGGAGCCAAGCACAAAATAAATATGTGCTTAAATTTGTCATATTTACAATGTTGCACATAAAGAAACAGAATTCTGTCAACAAACCAAAGGTTAAGAGTTAATAGTTATGCTGACTAGTTAGTTCTATACTTATATTTGACATTCGTATTGCACACTCAGAAAAATATAGTTTGTCAATTCGAATGGCATTTTCTTCAAAAATTAAGATACTTTGTTTTTCTGGATAATAAAAGTTTATGATATTTATATATGCGTATTTCATATTCCCATTTATGACAACTTCTATGTTAATAAGAATCTTTAATTCATTAATATTTTAATACAGATAATATTATTTTTCTAATAGAAGAAAAAAATAAAATGGAGATACGGATTTAAGTGAAAAGGTTTATTCAGAAATATAAAAGCAAATACAAATAGATATTTACAAAGTTTTACAACAATATACAGCATAGCTATATTCAACAGAGTTTCAAATTCGGGTATTGACATTGTTTTTAATATTGAATGTTTTTCCAAGAAGACGTAAAATGAATCTTGAAACGGTTATTTATATTTCTTTTTGGTGTCCCACAAAAGAAATGAAGATTTTGTAGTCCTGTAATGCCTCTTCTTTGCTAATTTTAAGTTGTTTCACAACTAAAATAGACCTGGCATCATTTTTTTTTATCTTAGAATAAATTAATTTTATGATAAAATCTTTTGAAGGATTCTTCAGTTATTTGTCATTTGTTCAGTTAATTATTTTTCAGTTTCAGTTATTTTGTGCGTGTTAAACTTCACACACACACAAAAATAAGTTTGCATTTGATAAAAAAAAAAGATTGGGCTGTTTTGTTTGGAATACTGGTGTTAGTTTTAAATGAAAATCCTAAGTGATACAAAAATTAAGTTAACCTGCTCTAACCGACAAATGGTAAGATTACAGACATTTCGTGATCGAAATCAATTTGAATGATCGCCTCAAGCTACTCACCAATGAGCTTTCCTAGTGCTCCATTTGGCGAAAATGTGCTTCTGTAGTGCACACAAAGAGCGCATTGGATGCAAAAATCCATGCCATCCCATCGATCTTTTAAAGGATGAGTGAAACGTCAATGAGAGTTGGAGAAGTGATTCATTTTCCTAATCCTTATCGCTGACACTGACGTTCGCTGTTGACAAAACGCGTTACTCTGATGGACAGTGACGCCTTAGGAAACTCCAGCAAAACGCTCCAAAGAATAAACGGAAATGATTCCTTACTTTACCTACGTTCAAAAAAGGAAATGCCGAGATGATTCTTTTATTTTCTTCAAATATTATTCGAAGGTTTCGAATGGGACTGAATTCGAAATATGTACGTGGATAGAAGTTGGGATCGGCTTCTGAACAATGGAGACATCTTGTTTGTATGAATTCGATAGTTAAGATTTTTTTTTCTTTTTCCTTCTCGATTCTGATAGCACTTCTCATAAAGGAAATAGTATCAGTACTTTAATGTTTTTGTAAGGTTTGCCGTATTTTCCAAATAACATGTCATTTCTTCCCCCTTTAAAATGAAATTCATTCTTTTGAAGGTATAGCAAAAGTCTTAAATAAATTATAATAAAGTATCTTAAAATCAGTTAATGTCATATCATGGAATCCAATCCTATAATAGATGCATAATTATGAATTAATATTTTTTACTTATTAATAACAATCAATAATTCTAATAGAAAAACGTAAGTAATTTTACTTCCTCATTCTTGCTGTTTGTCATTTATTTTTCATTCATACATCTTGGCAAGTAAGTAATTGGTTTTTGTTAGTTATGAATTAATAGTTTTATTGTTCAAGGAATTCTTTTATACTAGAAAGTTATAAGGAGTACTCTATATTATTCTATGGTATGGATTAGTATAAATGATTTGGATTAACGACAATTTTTATTTAGATTTGGTTTCCTATATTTAATTTAAACCTCTCTATAATTTGAAGCTCTAAAACGATGAAAGGAAAATAATTCCTGCAAAACAATATTTATTCAGTGAAATACAGTGGAAATCTTGTAATAAGAATAAAACTCGCAATAAAGATTAATTCGTTTTAATCTCACTTTTCCCAAATCCTAAAAATAATTGTCTCTCTTTCAACAAACTGGAATTTGAAGAATAATCTTTCAAGTGTCGATTTACCAATAGCTTCTTATTTAGATGAACACGATTCAACATTAGGTTCAACATTCAACATGAGGTTTGTGCGACTTTAAAATGCCAATTAAAGGTAATGTTGATAAAGCAAAATTAAACGAGTATCAAAGTTCAGTGACATAATTCTCAATATATCTTTTTGTACCCTTCTTCATATTTTAAAGAGAGGAAAAGAAAGGTTCAAATTGTAGGCTGTGTGACATATGAAATTTTGCATTCAATAAGCATTGTAATTGCAAATGAAGCCTCTACTGATTAGCAAATATAAGATTATTTCAAAGAAATTAGAAAACAACCACAGTTTATTCTCTGGTATAAAATTGTCAATACCCGACTTACATTTCTACAAACTTAAAAATTGACCATCATTTCTTTTTTTTTACTGCAAGCAGACAGCGTCTTAATTATTCTGTCTTTCACCTATTTTGAACCGTTTCATTTTAAAGATCACCAACTGAATTCCAGTAGTTCGGAATTATTATAAAAAACAGAAAAAGTTATCAGGTACCAAGTGCACAGTGTCAAGAAAGTATTCAGGTTCTTGTGTGGTTAAAAAGTAGTCGCGGTTTCAATTGTCTCATTGATTCAACTTCTTTTTAAAAAAAATATGTTTCTTTCTGTAATTACAGAAGAAGGATGTAAATTCTGTGCTTCGAAGAGATTAAATATCCAGTACTACTTCTACAGATTTCTTGGAAGATCTCGCAAGAAAAAAAGCCGCATACTTCCTAGTAAATCTTGGCTTTCTTCCTCTAGAATGATCTGAAATTGGTTTTCATGTATATGTTTGGAATTATACCGTTCCTACCAACAAATTAAATATTAATTTAATATTTTCCTTATCACGTTCAAAAGAAAAACGAGTAAATTTTATAAATTGGTTTCGTATTACTTTAGTTTAGTTTAATTAAATCGTGGCCTAATTTAGAAACATGATATTTCAAAACAATTTTGAAATTGTCCTCATAATTTTGAGCACTAGTATCAGTTGAAGAGAATAATATCTGCATTGACATGATAGCATCATAGCACTCGGCTCTGTTACATATACACAAGCAAAAAAAAAAATCACAGCTGTTATTAGACTAAGACTGTATGAGTTGTCTTCTGGAAAAATGGCTAATTTTATTAAAAATTGGGAAATCATCACAACATTGATAAGAGCTATAATTCAAAACGCTGCTTGAGTGTATAAGATATTGGCATTCATTATGTCTAGAAGTTTATGCTCGACAACTTTTAATGTGATCATTTTAATATTGAGTTATCTGAAAAAATTTCCACTTACCAGCAATTTCCACTTTCTTTCCACTTACCAGCAAAGCCATGAAAACTAATGACAATCGTGCTGAACTACAATTCAAGAGATGAGAACAATTAAACTTTTGCCTTGAATTATTTCGGACCAAAGTATTTTCTAACTACCCTGTCAGTGTTGCACTAAAAAAGAAATATTTTTACTGTGAAATAAGATTTCATTAAAAATCCGTAGAGAAACAGTTCCTTTGGAGCTGTCGCTCAATCGTCTAATGAATTCCATTTAATTATTCAACACCAAGTGTAAATTAAGGCATTTTAAATGAGTTGGAAAAAGCTGAAAATATACTTCATATTATAAAACTTTAAATCTAAAGAAGATATTCCATACACCACAAATTCATCATATTTGAGATGGAGTTTAAGACCAATATATTAATTGATAAGACAATCTCTAAAGTAAGAAATATTTTGAAAACGAAACAAAATAGTTTCGGAATCGCAACTATCGAGGGATTCTTTTTTATTTGGTTTAATTTGATTTCCCTATTAACTTGATTTTTATTACTTTTGTTTATATATATATATATATATATATATATATATATATATATATATATATATATATATACAGGGTGTCTCAAAAACATTGACCGCAGCTTTTATTCCTGAAATATCGATCGTAGACTTATATTGTAAATTTTTATACGGACCCCGAACAAAAAAATTCCCAGTGAGTAAAATGTGCCGCATCCTCTAATAAGGTCATGTACGAAATTTCAGCATTTTATCACAAAAAGTCTCAAAGATCTGTAACTACATAAATGCTGACTTAAACCACTTTTCGATGCCTGGATATGAGTTCGCAAAAAGAAAAAAATCGTGTCGGATGTTCGTGTTTTAGGGGTTGTACGCAAATTAACAAAGAAAGTAATGATTGAATAAATAAATAATAATTCTGTTATTTATTGGTTCAAAAGCATTAAAAATGTGTAGAAATAATAACTTAAAGGAAAGATTACATAAAGGAAAGATTACATAAGATTTTTTACAAGTTCACTGACTGCGCTATTTTTAAGTTATATTCTGTAATTCATGATATAAAATTTTAAAGTATTTTGCAGGAAGCATAGATTTTAAAATTCGTATTTAAAACTAAAGATATGAAGCATATTTAATTTTCTTATGATGCATTCCTGCGTCACGTCATCTGCACTGAAGCTGTAAACATTTGCATTTTAATTTGTGATTGATCCGTCTCCAACTTTGTTTTCATGATAAAATTCTGAAATTTTGTACATGACCTTATTAGAGGATGGGGCACATTTTACTCACTGGGAATATTTTTGTACGGAGTTCGTATAAAATTTTAAATTTTGTATTTTTTAATCTTTAATCCCCTGTAAATTTTAATCGATTTCGTAATATTTTGCACCTTTTTTACGCAACTTTGTAATTTACAGTATATGCCTACAATCAATATTTAAGGAATAAAGACCACGATCATGGTTTTTGAGGCACCCTGTATATCAGCGAAATATTACCTATGAGAATGAGAAGTATTTACAAATATTGACAACTGTAAGCTATCCGCGAAGCGTTAAAAAAAGACGAGTTGTACTTCCCGAAAAGAGATTGTGCTGAATTTTACAGTTAAAATCAGCTCTTTCGTTGAAAAAACCCCCGAATAAATTAGAATAAAAGGTTACATGAATGTGGAGTTCAGATATTTAAGTACTTAAAGTTAATGGCTCAGTGTATTTATGACCTTTTTTAAGAACTGGAACAGAGCAATTAAAGCAGAAAATTACCATCCAAAATGAAGACTTTTAATTACTGCTTTTCTTTTTTTCAATCGTAAAAATTAATGCTAAAGTTATTTTTTTCTATTTAGAAAATGAAGACTTTTTTTCCCCGAAACTAATTTACAAATGTAACTATCTGTATTACGATTTCAGAAATTTAAGCATTAAAGGTTGTTCAAAATGAAGGTTTCTCTTTTACTAATTACATTCTTTTGATGTAGATAAACATTCGGATAAATTAATTTTGAAATTAACTTATTCTTTCAATAAACTTATGAAAATACAAAAACATACTTTTATTTTGCATAAATTGTAGCCTTATTGTTGAAGAGTTACTTTTTTTTCTTTCCTGTCTGAAAATTTTGAGTATTTAGTTTTAATTTATTTCTCAGTTATAACTGTGTTAGCTTCAAATGTATCAAAATGTTTTTCTAAAAGTTCAAAAATTCATAAGATTATCAACAACATCGCCCAAATTCCCATTTCTACTTTTTTCTTATTTGTCTTTCTTCTTGGTTTTCATTATTTTAAAATAAATTAAATCGTTAAACTTGCAATGTTGATGTCGTCTAGTTTTCCGCAATTCAACGAATTTCATTTCAAACCAACAAAAGAAAGAATATGTTCAGAGAGTACGCAAAACAACTGTGAGTGATGCTCGTGTTTTCCAGCAACATAATGCACTTATACAGATTAGTTAACTTTTTGAGCGGACTGTGATGTAATTGAAATAAACAACAGGGGAAAGATACCCACGAAATTTATTTTACGAGGATGTAAAAAGCAATTACTCGCTCTCTCTGACATTTCTGCTGCATCTTGAAGTACTGCCACTGAAAAAAAAAATACGATTATACCTACCAAATGTCAAAAGAAGTACTATCTTGCACTTGAAATTTATCCTTTCTTGACAGCTGGTAAGCAGAACCTTCATAAATTCTATGTAAGTGAAAGTTTCGTAATAAAGCTAAAATATAAAGCATTGATAATGAGATTTGGCATGAATTTCTAGTAAAGTTAATATTTAGTGTGAATTTTCTGCCTTTTCGAGCTTCTCTTATTTAATTCAAGTATCTCACACCTCCTCTATCGTTAGCTAAATGATTGAATTATACACCAATATCGTAATAGAATACCCAGAAAGCATTAGTGCGAAATACAAGGGTTACTGACAGCCGTTTTTTGAAGTACATTTTGGTGCATATTTATTTTTATGCATTTACTTGTGAAATTTTAGCAAAGTAAACTTTTTCTTACATTTAGCATTATAAATACATCAAGTACTTTATTAATAAATTATTTATAGCCTTTTTTTATTAATGAAAATGTTTACAGAATAAGTTATAGATGTTTGAAACTAATCGATTTGCAAATACGACTTTTTTTGAAGAAGAGGGCCTCTGTTTTCGTCAATGTAGAATAGTTTTTTTAAACGCTTTTATTTGATTAAATCTTTAACAGTGCTTCAGAAAATTTTCTGAAAAATGAAATTAATTAATTCTTAAAATATCCGTAGTTTTCGAAAAAAAATTTTTAAAATTTTTTGTTATAATATAAACATTTTTTAGCATTTTTACATGAAAAAGATCAAAATCGGAAGAATTAATCCAAAATAACTTACTTGAATGAAATAAAAAAAACCCTGACTTAATATCGAGGTTTTTAAACAAACAAACAAAAAAAAACTTTCTACATGAAACCTTTTGATAGCTTTTTTATCACTATCAAAGAAGTATTAAAAAAAGCAGCCACGAATTCCTGTAAGCACTTCTTATCAGACGACCAAAACAATGGAACTTTTTCTTAACGCTTTTATTTAAATCTCTCATGTGTTCAAAGGCAGGAATTTTGCAATCGATTTTTCACTCACTCTCAATTGTATTAGCTTTCCGAAATTTTGTTACAATTTTTGTTTCAAGACAACAAAAAATATATTAATAACCTCAGAGCTGCTAAAAATAAATTACTACATTAATTTAGCTAAAAATGGATTGAACAGAATTAGTTCTATCAAAAAATGATTGCATATATATATATATATATATATATATATATATATATATATATATATATATATATATATATATATATATATATATATATATATTTCATAACACTGTAATCATAATTTATAAAACATATGAAATACAAAAATTATTATTAATAATTTTAAAAAGGTTTCAATAACGGTTTCAGTGATTTAGTAAAAAGTAAAAAATAGCTGCTTTTTTTATCGAAAATCATGCAGCATTACAGGGTGTCTCAAAAAAATGTATACACACTTTAAATAATTGTAAATTTGGGGTTTATTATAATTCGAATAATTTTCAACATGTAAAAGATTCTACAAATATCATTCTATTGTCTTGTTATCGCATGTTCTCAAACTGATGTCCGTTCTGCTCCAGACACTGCTGACAACGCGAAGCGATGGAATAGCACACATGATGGAACAATTCCCTTGGGATATTCGTACATTCATGTTCAATGGTTGCCCTCAATTGAACAACTGTTGCAGGTTTGTGGACGTCCTGAACAGTTCCATCAGCTTCAAACTTATCTCTAATTCGAGTGATGGTAATTCGTGTAGGTGGTTCTTTGTTAAACTCCCTCTTAAATTGTCTTTGCACTTCTACTGCATTTTCATACTTCCAGAAGCATTTTAGAATAAATTCCCTTTCTTCAAATTCAATTCTGTCTGCCATCACTCAATTCAATGGGTTCAGTTTGTAAAGAAAGAAGAAATAACTTAGTTATCAGCTGCTAAAATGTGTATACATTTTTTTGGGACACCCTGTATAAGGAAATTAATACATAAGGCAAACATAAGAAAGAAATTCATGGTTATTTATTGAAAGTTACCATCTATTATAAATATGAATAAAATTCCAGCTTACATAGAATGTTTCAATTAGAATTTTACATTTCATATCAATAATTGTAACTAAAAAATTAATCGTATTTCGGAATTAGAAATATTATAAAAAAGAAAAAAAATATCATATAAAAGAAATTCCAAAAAAATATTCATAGAATAACAATATGACTGGTATATTAACTAAAATATTCACTTTTCTAGCCTCTTGAGACCCAAATATATAATTTTTGCTCAATTTTCAAAGATATTGAGATCAATACTTTTGATAAGATTATATAACACTGTATATACTTAATTTTCCTTTAGGCGTTTTTTTTAAATTTTGTTTTCTTCGGAAGTTTAAATTTTTGTTTTAGTCTTACAAAATGGGGGACCTAATTTTTAAAATATGAATGACAGAGCTACTGTTGTTAAAATCAAATAAATTTGAATTTGTTTTTACTTTATAGTACAAAATGTGTCATCTTATTTTACGATAATGTGAGAAAACCTAATAATTAAAATAAAAATTCAGAAAATTGAATTTAAAAAAATCTCTTGAAGAAACTACTGTCATTAAAAAATATTTATAAATGTGTTTTAACAAAACAATTGTTTTGGGTACCTAAACAAAAATATATGTAACATTTTAAGTGCAATTTTTTCCTTTGAGCATTCCTTATTTCCGCATTTAATATCATTTTCCTCATCAATTATTTTCAGACAATGACTCAGTTGCATTTCACTCTTTGGAATACTTTCTTTTAGCATTTTTCTTTTTCCAGAACTTCATGTGTAGCCTTTGTTTTATCTTCATTAGAATCATTGATTTCTGAATCTTACAAAAGTTGTTCTACAACTGTAATTTTGAAATCTAAAAACTGCTTCAATTTACCTATTACATTGATTTTTTCTTTTCTCATCCAGATCTTCTTCATCATCATGCATTTACTATGCTAAGGTGAAAAAATAATACTGTTTCAATAGTTCACTGTTTAATTTGAATATTTCTTCTATAATAATATCTATTCCAGACCATCAAATTGATTCGGCAGATATTTGCACTCTATTCTTTAATATTATAGGTTTTGAGATATCATGCATCTTTCTTCTAATAGCAGCCATTTATCTGTTGGTTACATTCTTGAATTTTCAAGAACTCATCAGTTTTAAATTTTTATTATAACAATCTACAATAAATATTTTACTAATAATTTATATTTTATATTTATTATTATTTTTTATGTGCAAATTAATTGGGAAAAGCTTCATTTTTTTATAAAATTCATCCTTTCATAGGGATTTCCTCCCTGAAAACGGTTTCAGCTGCATTTTGTTACGAAGAGAGGCTGGTTTTTTAACCACGTGGCGATCAAACATAGAGCATTTTTGCGACTGTTACGTTTCAGGTGTTTTTTGAAGAGGTCAGTTGTGTGAGTAGTCTGATTCTCTAGTGTATGAAAAAATAAACGGATGCCATTCCTAGAGATGCGACTAGAATGGTTACTCTAAGTTAGCAGACCTCTATGAGTGCGAGGGATGTTGCAGCAGTGACAGAAAAGAGAGTGTTTCCAAGAACGATTATTAATCAGGATTATAATTTTGGGAAAGTTTCTCCAAAACGAAAAACTCAAACGTAGGATAAACAAATTTCTGAAAATAGTCAAGTGGAACATCGCCTGACTTTTCGAAATAACTAATGTTAGAATTGTTTCATCGACAATATGACAGAGGCTTATTGAAGAGAAATGAGAGAGAAAAACAGTTATTAATAAATTTGATGAAGACTTGTATTGGGCAGGTAAATATCAATTCTGTATTTCACAAGACAGGAATAAAGTTGCATGCGTTGGAGAAACCCATTTTATGTGCAAGGGCTGCGATCGACTTTTCATAAGCGTATCTTGGTTGTCTTTTAGTATTTTTTATTTGCTTCTAAATTAGAATTGAATAAATTCGGAGCACGTGAAGATTTGCGTCAGTAGATGCAAGCTCTAGAATATCATAAACACTAGAACATCGCTGTTCCCAAAGTTGCTTTGATATCAATGATTGATGCATTTCAAATATTCTTTCTACAATCAATATATGAAATATATTCTTTCATAGTAAATTTATATCAATATTTACTTTTCAGTTTTCTTTCAAAATTGATAGCTCAATGTAAGGATTCGTTATAATTATGCATAATATACTTCCTTATTATTGGTTCATTTTCACTTGAACCACTATTTAATATTGGCTGTAGCTTAATAATTGTATTTTCATGTACATCAGCAGCATCCCATCACTAAGATCAAAATCAAAAATGAACACCTTTCATAAAAATTTCTAAAATTTGAGCAACATTCGTCTCTTCTTTCCAATATATCAGTTTTCAAATATGTAAATTATAATTCTGACCAAATTAAATCAAAACTACATATAATTCTGAAATTACAGACTATTTTACAGAATCTAGTAAATAATTATTTATATTTAGCAAAAAAGGTGTTCCAAAGAGCAGAAATAGCCTAAAATTGGTACAGTTAAAATTTAGTATCGAAGGCCTAACATCCATTCTGCTATATATGAACAACAAAAATTAATATATTATTCAAGTCATAATAAAATGAGCTTGGTAATTTTAATTTTATTTCCTACTTTAAACCTTAAAAAATTTATGAAAATCGTTTTAATTCAAAATAATTGTAAATAATATATAATAATTAAATTTAAATGTCCAACTCATTTTCAACAGATTTCCCGACTTATTTTAAATAGAAAAAAGAGTAAACAAATAACTATCTTTACATAGATAATAACACTGACTTTTCAACACATGATTTTTTTTACTTCATGTGGAAGTCGACGTCTATTCAAATCACTGGGCAACTAGATTGTAGGACTTTGAATACAGATATATATATATATATATATATATATATATATTTAATGAAATAGAAATGTGAATGCAAGTGGACTAGAGGGAATTCTCATCATGAAGAGCTTTTCTATTATTTTTTCTGTTTAGAATATACATGTAGACAGAAAGAAGAGGCCCTGTGTCTGCTTGTGCTGCTCTCGGATAGCCGAATTATATTCCTGTATAAAGCTTTAAGTCTTTTTTTGAAATCACAATGAATATTATAATAAATTAGAACTAAGAACTATAAAAAATAAATATAAGCAACCTTTTAAAATGTCACTTCTATCAATGTAATAAATAAAAAAAAACTGCCATTTTAATTAAAATTCTGAAGTTCAAAGTAAAAATTGTAAAAATTTGAGGTCAGAAACAGAAGAAAAAAAAAGCAAATAGATCCACAATGAAAATCATAATAATTTAAAAAAATCACAATTACTTATATATTATTTAAAGTTACAATACATTATAAGTGCGATTATATTCACGCTTTATGATTTTGGTCTCCAGATTTTCTTTTTCCTAATGTACTCATAAGAGCAATTTTGAATTTTTTTTTTTTACTTAATTTGTTGATAATCGAATTATTGTTATAAATTCATCCTCTAAATGCATTTTACATTAATCACAATTGATGACATTTTGCTTTAATGATAATTTAAAGATAATTCAGTATAGAAATGGAAATTAAATATACATGGCAAGATTTTGTATGTCTAAATTTCCAATCATTAGAAATGCCCGAAGCTTAAAAGCCCTAAGCCAAACTGTTCAGCTTTGGTGCCAGAACGTTTATGACTCAAAATTGAATTTTTAAAAAGAGCCTCTGAGTAAGTAGGTCTGGTACGTCTAAAATTTGTTTTCTGAGAGGTTTGGCTAGAAATTTAGAGATGGTATCTAAAATTTGGAAATCGTCTTCGTTATCTGACCATCTACACATTTATGAAATCCTCGAGTGGTCACAAACTAGAATATAAGTATAAATGAATATCTTTTACGTTAGTAAAAAAGACTATTTCCTTTAAAAAAAAACTTTCCAAATTTTGTTAAATTATATATTTTAATAATTTTAATTATACTCATTGTACGCCTAGATTTATTTCGCCAATTTTTTCTTGTAAATAATACCGGATGTGCAACCAAGAATCATTCAGCACGTCGCTGACGGAGATATTTTTGGTGAATTTCTCTTTGTAGCCCCTGGAAAAAAATCATGGCTGATATCCAAATACGCAAATCAAAAATTTCTTTAGTCAATTTACATTCCCGTTATGCCGAATATTTCCAGCTTAGTTCTGACATGACAGTTTTGTTTTCAGCCAGGTGGGTATGTCTTGTGGCGCCCTATTTGAGACTGGCAGTGAAACATTACATTTTTAATTGCGTCTATAGGCGTGGTCACTTCCTTTTCCTGCCCCCAAAGACCAAAGACCTGCCCATAAAGACCAAAAATTCATTGTTTTTGAAAGTTTAATAAGTATTACGACTCCTAGTCTCGAATACATGTATTATGACTACCTATTTTTAAAAACTAAGTTCTGAATTATCTTGTGATTCTTTCCAAAACCATTATTGGTTTTAAAAATTCATGAAATGTTATTAAAAAGCCATACAACTTCTAAGACATTGAATATTACATCATATTTTTCTAATTTGATAAATATATATAAAGTATAAACATGTACGTGCAAAATAACTAATCAGGAAGGAAAGCAAACGCAAATTTCTCCCCACCTAGGAAAATCATTTCTCTAATCTTTCGAGCAAATGCTGTAGAATCTTTTTAGCGTCATTTTCAAGGTAGTAGAGTCCTTTTTCCATAAACATCAAAATATAATGTATACATAATCTTGCCAAATGTCACCATTCTGAGGAACTGTCATGTCATTGAGTTGTTTTTCATCTATTTGAATAGATTCAAATAGTAAAATTCTATTCAAATCAAAATATAGCCAATTGAGGAAAACAAATAATTCCTTTTTCTTTCTCATTCCATCCCTACTATTTAATAAATATTAATGAAACCGAACAAGTTAGGACGAATCACAGTGCATTTTCAATATAAAAGGGACATATGAGATAAGAATTTATAAAGGTTTCTATGGTATTAATTTATAAGTTAGCTTAGCACATATCCGGTGACATATTTACTGTGGATAAAAAAAAGTATTGGCAATTGCATATAAATGATCGTATTTGCTAACAAAGTATGTTTACAAATTTTATTTTAACATAGCGATTACAGAAGAAGAAAAGACAAATATATATATAACGAAATTTTCATTTAAATATTTTTTTAGTCCAAATCTACGAGAAAATCCAAAATTTACACGATAAAAAAAGTATTGGCAAAATTATGAAATTGACAAAATTATGAGCGAAAACAAAATCAGTATATGTTTAGTACTTTGTATGCATACCTTCTGCATCTATAACAGCTTGTAATCTATTTCTCATAGAGGAAACTAAGGTCTTTGTTGTACTGTTGGGAATTTTGTACCACTCTTGCAAGAGTAAACGTTTGAGGTCGTTTTTACTTGAAATTTTATGTTTCCTGATTTCTAGATCCAGCAGGTGCCATAAATTTTTAACTGGATTGATGTCAGGCGATTGAGGTGAGGTTTTTAACTGGCGAGGAGCATTGTAGAGTAGCCATTCACGGGTGAGATTCGCTGTATGCTTGGGGTCATTCTCTTGTTGAAAAATGAATGATGTTCCCGAGCCAAGATTTTGGGCACTGATTTTTAAGTTATGGCGCAAAATGTCAATGTATGTACGTGCTGTCATAATACTATCAATAAAATACAGGTTGCTAACTCCATTAGCTGCCATACAGCCCCAAACTAAGACACTCTCTCTACCATGTTTTACAGTAGCAGTTAAATGTTGCTCTTCCAATTCAGTATTTGGCCTCCTCCACACATATCGTCGTCCATCACTGCCGAAAATGTTAAACTTTGATTTGTCGGAAAAAATAACTGTGTTCCAAAACTCTTCGGATAAATCAACGTGGGATTTTGAGAAATCTAACCTCTTTCTCCTATTTATTTGAGAGTTGAATGGTTTCTTTCTAGCTGCCCTTCAATAATAACGTCCCTCGTGTAAAACATTCCGTACAGTCTGTACGCTGAAAGTCTTTTGCGAAGTGAAAGCAACATCTCTAGCTATCTGGGGTGGACTTATTTTAGGGTTTTTCTTAACCTTGTTAATAATGGCACATTTTTCTCTTGTAGAAAATATTCGAGGTCGTCCACTTCTAGTCTTATTTTCCGTTGATCCTGTTTCCTTGAACTTTTTTACAACACTTCTGACAGTAAATAAACTTATATTCAACTGCTCTCCTATAGCACGGCAATTGCCAATACTTTTTTTACTCACTGTATAAGAAGGCTCTAAATCTTATTAGTTAATCTTAGAGATTAAATATTACATTCCAATTAGAATGCATTAATAATTATCTCTGAAATTAAATTAATATTTGAATGCTACAATTTTAAATGTTTTTCTGTTTAATTTAGATTGAAATGTTCTTATAAAAAATTTGTGAATATTTAATTTTTCAACACAATTTGACATATAAGTTTATACGTGATAACAGTTTCTAAAAACTGTTTGATGTTTTCCTTTTAAATTTTAACTAAATACGGAGTTTATCGTAGCCATCATGAAAAGCTATTATGTGTCCAACTTTTTGATACCTAGAAACAAGTACATGCATGGCTATGTGCATGAAAAAAAAATTGAAAAAGGATTGCATAAGATTAAGAAATTGCCTCTTCATAAATGAATTAATTTCTTGAAAAGGTAGATGTCAACGGCTCTTTCATTTATAACTCCAAAACACACACACACACACACACACACACACACACACACACACACACACACACACACACACACACACACATATATATATATATATATATATATATATATATATATTCTTTAACTAGGACACGAAAATTTATACATTGTTAAGTAACAAACAAAAAATAATATATATATATATTATTTTTTTGTTTACTACTTGTACCTACATTTACAATTTACACCAGTAGCATGAGGATTTGAGTATTTGTGATTGCAGATTCATAAATTATTTTTACACTTATAGAAATAATTAGATTCCAAATGTTTGTGTTTTAGTTTAAAGGGTAAAGATTCATTGGACATTTTAATATATAACAAAAGTATGTAAGAGAAAAAGGATCAATAGTTTAAACTCAAAAACTGTTTTCGAGGCGTTAAAATTGGCATCCATTAATAAGCAATTCTTTTGTTTATGTTTTTTTTTATGAGTGTGTTATTTTTTTCTTTATTTCATATTAATTATGAATAATCCTCATACAATAATTTAAAACATATTAATGTAAATTTAGAAGTAAATATAGATTTAATTATAGAAAAATCGATAGTATTATTGCATGTAGCTGACTCATTTGGATTATATTTATCTGTAACTCAGTTTCTTAATTCAAAGTACAAGTAAGATCATCATTTATTCTTCGCTATCATTATTTTACCAAAATTACTTTTAACTTTTAATCTGAAATCAATTCCTTGAAATGTTAAATCTAAATAATGATGTGACATCATCAATTGTTATTTCATTCAGGCAATTCAACTTGTCGAGGAATTGTTCATGTTTATTTTTCAATTGGATAAACTTAACACATTTCTGTAATGATATACATTTTTAAAAATATGAAATTTGATTTGTATTTATTCAACATTCATATTTTTTAATTAAACAAGAATGAATTTGCTTCTGCATGCAAAACTGATCATATTCATCAAAAGTACATCAAAACGCGAATAATGCCCTTATTTCCTTGCTGAGTATATGAATTACGAATATTGTAGAGACTTAAAGACGTAAAAAATTACCTTCAGTTTTTGTTATACATTATGGTTTTAGAAAATGGCTTGAGGATATTTAGACATATTTAAAACTAACCATAATTCATGAACAGAAATGCATGGATGTTTGTAGGCACTTGGTTTATTTACAGTTTTATACAATAGTGGAGTTCTCAATTGATAGTTCAGTTTTAATTTGGAGATAGAATATACAATACCCTTTTTAATCCGCGTTTGGGTTCCTGAAGCTCATGAAAGGAGAATATCCAGGATGTGGAGAGGAAATTGGCTTACTCAATGGATGGTTCACGCATGTTATAAAAGAGTTGTACTGCTGAAAGTGAAAACGGCTGTCTGTAATAATTAACGTTATCAATAAATTACAGCACAATAATTTTTGAATAATTTATTCATCAATCTCATTATGAATGGAATGCAGACATTATATTTTTTACTCTATGACCAGATACATGGGACGAAATTCTCCTACAATTCCTTCTTCTATGACACAGATAATCAACGAATTTAAAGCGATTAAACTTTGTTAACATGTTAATGTTTTTCTACAAAACATTATGAAAGTAATGTTTGTTAAAAAAATTTCATATGTATAATTTTTATTTATTCGTGAGACACATCAAATAAAGAGCTAAATTTTAGATATTTGTGAAATAACAATGAAATCATATATAAGACTTTCGCCGGTATAATGAAGAGAAAATGAAGTTTCCAGTTTCTGTGTCTGGCGTTTTAAAAAAAATCGTGTTTAGATCGCTTATCTTAATCAGTATGATGCCTTTAGATTTATAAGATTGGCATTTTTGTTCAGCGTTTCGCTTTTAAACTTTAAGGTAGTTTTCGCTTTAAGGTAGGCTTTTATTTACTTGTGTAAATAAATATATAATAAATATATAATAAAAATATAATAAATATATATTAATAAATATAAATAAATATACTGATGTGGTATCATGTCAAATCCCTTAGCATACTGAGATAACAAATTAGACTCATTTATGTGTAACTTTGAAGGTTTCCTCAATAAATTATAATAGGAATTTTTCACTGTTTTTATTTAACTTTTGTGACAATTTAGAAGCAATTTTTTTTATTTTTCCTTTAAATTGGTTTGTTTAAATCTTTTTATGTTTATATTATGAAGATTTAAACATTAAATGAAATTTAAATGTCTAAATCTTCAAATTAGATAAGATAAATTTTAACGGAATTGCAAAATCCTAATGAAATAACATTTGAAATTAATAATAAATTCAAAATAACCTAAATTTCATTTGCGGATTCATTAAAATGCAAAATAAATGCTTGAAACAAATTAAAACTTCTTTTGTAAAACAGGAAAAGAATTTATTTGGAATTAATTCAAACTATTATAAAATAAATGGAAAATCATTTGTTTTTAAAAGAAACATTCGTCACTTCAACTATGCTCATAATTCAAGAATGTTTTGATAAAAGAATATTTTTGATTGCAAACTGGATCATGGCAACAACACCCACTTGTAAACATTCCTAAAAAATGTAGCGAAATATGTTTTCCCTTTCATTTTATTTATAGATTCAAATGAGATTACCCTTGACTGATTTTTTTTACACTTTTTCTTATACCAAGTACAGAGAAGTTTTGTTACCTCAAGAAATACGATTTTGAGGAATCTCTACGTGTCCGATCTCCCTGAGTTCGAAAAACACATGTCTGATTTTATGTCTCGGAATGCGAGAGTTCAAAAGCTAGACGAATGAAGTTTGATATAGGACTAATAACTCAATCTTTTTACCAACCCAAATTTTCCGAAATCGATCCTCAAGTATTAATTTCCCTATCTGGTTGCTCTATGCATGTAAACAAATTAACTCTTTCGCATGCATGTAAACAAATTAACTCATAAACGGAATGATTTCAATCAATGAAATTTGGTGCAAATGTAGTTCTGTAACAAATTTTGATTTGATTCGGTCTGCAAAAAAGGCGTTTCAAATATCTATTTGCATAATAGATTCGGTAAAAATTTTAGATTCATGACAAGCATCTATATTTTCTGGTTATTGCTCGCTAGTGCCATGTAAAACTTCCGTGGCCTTATCCAAGATCCATAATTTTATGAGGGTAGGGGACTTTGACAGGAGTGTAGGGGTAAGGGGGAGTCACTACCGCTGGTTTAATTTTTTTTATCTTATTTTTTTAATTTATTTTAACATATGCTAGCTGTCATGTAACATTCCAACTATGTTCCAAAAACTCTGATAATGACTGCTTTAAATCATATCACTTCATACATTTTGATATTATATCTTATGTTCAAACATTTATCCTGTATTCAAACGAATGCTTTTGCACATCACTTATGAATTGAAAATAGTTTTTCTGAATTGATAAATAAAATGCATTGGCAATTTGCCTCGGGAAAAGTTTCAGAAAACAGTAGCCTTTTTCAGGTCTTTCAATTTTTGTTTTATAACATGAAAATACTTTATTTTATTATTTAAAAACTGCCCGATCCTATAAAATTCCCAAATAAAGAACATTTAGATTACGCAGGAAATATTTCCATACATCTTTGAACACTTTCTGCAAAATTGCTTTTAATTTTTTTATGAGCTTAATAATATATCTTAATGATTATTCGCAATTAGATGTTTTACTACTACAGTTTGCCATAATATTTATTATTAATTGTTTTTATAGAGTAATTAATTTAAAATTAATAAAATATATAACGTTTTGATAATTTTATAAAGCGAAGGGAGTCCAAAAATTGCATATCCAAAGACTGCGATTGATTCTCTTGCAGCTGTCACCAAAATGCAATTGGCAAAATCTGAAGAATCTATATAAATGAAAAAGGAAAGCAAATTATCTATTTAATTTAGAAATTCAAACAAAAGAATACCATTTCTTCACATCTGTATTACAAATACTATGCAACATGAAAACGGTTTTAATGAAAGTTTCATGACAATTTATTAAATAGTTATGCTCTATTAATTATCTAAGAAATTCATCTGGCAATGCCCACTTTGTATCGGATATTGTAGTTTTTATAAAAAGAGCTGATGGCTACTAACTATTTAACATCGAAACAGTTTTCAATTGACAATCCCTTTGAAAACGACATTTTCTGGGCGAACTGCTGTATAATATGGATGGCAGATTTATTCTTTCTTTCTTTCTTTATTAAAAAAATACAGTGGATGACCTTTGACTTAACACTGATGTTAAGTGCTAAACCAACTGTCCTTCACTCCCCGTTGTTCGAAATAGTAAATTTGTCATCGTTCTGCTACAAATAATTGCCTTATTGTATTTAAAATAAATAACTGTTTCTATTTCTTTCAGACTGAAAGTTTTACTCAAGTGTATTTACATTTTTCATCACGAAGCACGGAATGGAAACGCTCTATAGAATTGCTCTAGTTTGAATGACATCATTCCAGAATAACAGGATTCACAATACATTTCGTGAGAAAACTGTCACTTAATAGTTCGTCTTTTGTATCATTACAATAGTCTTGAAATTGAGAAAAGTGTACAATATTTATCAAAAAAAAAAATAAATAAATAAAAATAAAAAATAAAAGAACCTGTCGGTATCATTAAAGTTCATTCATCATTATTTCAGATGGAAAAAAAAATGCTTTTAGCATATAGCTATAAAATCTATCTTGTTTTGTATTAACAATGCTTGCAAATTGAAAACTAAGCCCATGGAAACAGTATTTTTCTATGAACCAATTTAATGAATGCCTCTCTGTTCCCTACAGCCTGGATTGAACACAATCTATCCAATTTCCGCTCATGGAAATGCTCTGTGAAATAAAATCTACCGCCATGGATAATAAGATCCCCTACAGTATTTCACACTGTAGCCGATTCTTCCCTTTTGGAAACGAAACTAACCCTCTCCATTGTTAAATCGAAATTCGGAAACCGCCTCGAATCACCCCGCTAGACGTCAAATGGTTAAATAAATGTATGCTCGGACATCTAGTGGGAGAAAATTTTTCTACCTCCCAAACCCGTCTGGACTAGGGTTTGTACAAAAAAACTGACTTTTTGAGAAACCGGTTTTCGAATTCGATATTTCCAAAAAAAACCGGTTTTAGCCGATTTTCGAATTTTTGCCAAAAAAAAAAAATTGAATAGGGAAAAAATAAAATATTTTTCCCTATTCTATTTTTTAAATTTTATTTTAATTTATATAAAATAACAAAAAACGAAATCAATATCAAAGACAAAATATAAAAAACAAAATTAAAGATTACATATACATATTACTTACACAAAATCACGAAAACTCAAACAAAAATTTGAAATAATATTTAGACTATTTTCACTAATTTTAATTTCTCCTAAGAAAATAGGATTTTAAAAAACATAAAATATCCACTGAACGGTGGCTAAATCTCGTTCTTATTTTGGACACAATATTGCCTGAAATTGAAAATACTCGTTCACTAGTTTGGCATCAAATTACAAATCTAAATTTTTTGTTCTTTTATTCGTTTGTTCAAATAATTAAAATTCAGCTTTCAGTGTCTTTGGATTTGTAAGTTTTTTTTCAGGGTCTTCAAGAAACTAAACAATTATATTATTTCCGATCATTATTTTATGAACTGCTTTCAAATGACTATGTAGATTGCTCGTAGATGATCCTTTGCAGCTCAACATTTTATTAAAATGATTTCAGATTGCCTTGTCTATCCCGAACTTTTTGAAACTATCCCAAACTTCCGACTTGCTCCTTTTTATCTAAAAATGAAATGAAAGTTATTGAATAAATATTTTTGACGTTTATTTTATAATTTTATTAATTTAACTATTAATATTAATGCTATTTAAAATAATCTAATCAATACATTTTCTAGGAATTTTGAAAAGAAAAAAAAAAAAAAAAAGCACTTCTTAATCTAATTCCGATGCTTGCTAAAGAAATAATTTATGTTAAAACGTTGCAAAAGAAAATATGGAATATTTTAACACCCTGTGTTTTATTTAAAATTCCATTAAACAGAAGCCAGAACTTCTTATTTTACACTAATTTTTGATAGAAGAAATTTATATAATAAAATTTAAATTTTAAAATGTAAAATAGAAAATATAAACATAAAAATTAAACATACTTAATACTTACGTTATTTTTACTAAATATAACAACTTTATATTTTTGTTTCCAGTTTTCACCTTCACAATATTAAGCAAACTTGCCGTGACTCGAGACGGATAGGATTCTGAGACCACATTTCGACAATTCCATTTCATTAAGGGGTGAGACGCGGAGCGATGAGCACATTTGACTTTGGATTTCTCGCATTAGATATTTTTTTCGTTCTTTTTTTTTTTTTCACGTGTATGCGAGTGTCATGTCATTTCTGACAGCATTTTATTTTAACTGAATATTTCGTATTGATATGGCTAGTTCAAGTGGTGTAAAAAAGCTTTCAGGAGTGGTACGAAATTTTATATTATATCATTAAATACTGTGATCGAGAAGCAGAAAACGGGGAATTATTTATTCCTTTCACATGTTCTTCGAAACGAGCCAGTCAAATTGCTGACGTTTCTATTAGCACCGACTTCATACCGATATACAAAACATCCGACGAGAAACAAGAGATGAACTTAATCAAACTTTTGTTTCACATAGAAAAAAAAAGTAAAAAGGGATGTTTGTGAAAAACATAAATTGACGAATTCGAGGCGCAACTGTGCAGTGCATAAGCACTGGCCAACGCAACTTGCAACGTTGAAAAAACGTGTTTGCTGCCCGTTGCATAGAAAGAATAGCAAATCAAATAAGTTCAAAATTAATTTTTACATAATAATATGAATTCTTAAAACCGGTTTTCTTAATATAAAAACCGGTTTTCGAATGCGACAAATTTACTTTAAAAAACCGGTTTATTAAAACCGGGTTTGAAAACCGTCAAACCCTAGTCTGGACCAACAAACCTAACAAATAAAGCATGCACTTTTACAGTGATATCAAGGCATGCCGGACGAAGAATTTGTTTCCTTAATTTAAATAAAATGATTCTTTTATTTCAAGATTTTTACAAGTGGAAACATAATGTTAGAAATTTTAATTTCACTGGTATTTTATGGCATAGTAATCAAAAAATATTTTCATACATGTATGCTCCAAACTATGCTATAAATTTATAATTTTCTGACAAAGTTTAGGTATAATGTCTAGTGCAAATAATATGTTTCGAAATAATTCGAATAGTAATTTTCAATATTTCTTTTTCATATACTTTATTTTATTTTTTTCTTTGTTTATTTTATTTTATTTTTTGTATAAAGATCGAATTTAAGATATATTTTACAATGAATGTTAAAAATTCTGTAATCTAACAATGAAAGCTGTCGACATTTTTTTTTTAAATTTATTTATTTCCAGAGGTGGAATTTTCTTGAATTATGAATACGTATATGGAAATGCCACTGATGACAATGAAGATTTTCTAACTTAAGTTCAAGATTATTCAGGATTTTTCAGTAATTTATTGTGATATTAATTTATTCCGTTACTGCCAAGCCTCTTTTCGCAGTTTATTTTATATTCAAGCACTTAAGTTATTTAAATTTTGCCATGAAATAAAACAAAAGCATTTTTATGAAAACAATTTAGTTTGTCTATAACTTTCATTTGCCTAGTTAAATTTTCTGATTTTATATTTTCTTTCTATTTTGGATGATTTTTATATGAAATAAAAACACCACATATTTTAAAATTTTAACACAATTTATCACTACACTAAGCTTGGTAGAATTGAACGCATCAGTCAAAAGAAGTTGTATTATTTTATAAAGAATTGTAAGAATTTCTAAATCAATGCTCGAAATGATTCCAGATTTGTGTCTGTCGTATTTCTTAATAAAACCAAAGCAAAGTAGAATATAAATTGAAATGAATGCTACTGAGAATAATAACAAATACTTATTTGCATTGACTAAGCAACCTTCTGAATTAATTTCAATAATTTGCGTTTAAAAGTTTTGCACTGAATATTTATAACTGCTTTAATCACTGACTAATCAAAAGAATTCAGTCTAAAATCAGGTAAAATATCCATTTCGGTTAAGTTTTTCTGCATGCGTAAATGTTACTTTTATTTATACTTATTCAAAGGTCTAAAACTTACTTCTGTGCCTCATTGATCACATACTGAAATCCGGAATGAGTTCGTAAATAATTTAATTACAAAAGTTTATAAAGTATTCAATTCTTTTTTAAAGTTCTTACTATTGTCAAATATGACTAACGTTATTTTTAATTCATATCTAATTCTAAAAATTTAATAAATTACTACATTTTGACTTCTAAATATTGTAAAGCTTATATTGTAACCAATACATCACTGTGTCATTATGGAGGAAACGGCAGAAGCGAACAGGTCTGTGTCTTTTCTGACAGTGAAATTAGAAGTACGAAAAAACTGGTTGCACCTTTCTTGCACGAACAGGACGAAGAGGATGGATTGGCCCAACTGAAAGTGGATATAATTTGCGAACAAAAGGGAAGCGGTGGTGGCAGAAATGTTGCCTCCCCCCCCCCTTCCGTGAGATATGTCAGGTAAGATATATCCAGTGGAAGATTGCAAGCACAATGACCTTAATTTAGCTTCAAAATAACACATGTTTATTAATATTTGATTTAAAACAATTCAGTATTAATTAGCTGAAAAAATTTCTCGGTTGTTTAATTTTCTTGAAAATGAGCGAAACTTCTACAAAATACAATTATAAGAAAGGAATTAACACCTAAGACATTGTTGACGTAAGAGCAAACCTCAAAAAATAAATTATATGCTTATTTTTATAAAAAAAATCTTCTCTCATGAAGAAAGAAAAAAAAAAATCATTTGCCCTTGACGGCGGTATCTTGAAGAATATTAGACTTTCATCACGCTGAGGTTCTTTTGATGAAATAGTAATTTCTCATGATTTCCGTCTTCCCTTCGCTCCCAAATCCAAAATCGGAGGTGCGCAATTTCAGCGTTCAGGCGCTTCATTCTAGTGTGCAATTTAGCCTGATCATTATCAAAGCGTTCTTTACATAGAACGTATTCTACATTATATCGATTACTCCAGAATGTCATTTCAAGTTAAATGAATGAAATGGATGCTATTGAAATGGGTACTATTTAAAATTAGTATAGAAATTTTTTTAAAATTCAGAAATTCTAAGTATTTAATTTTAAAAAATTCAATATTTTCGCCAAAATTTAATTTTTCAACGTAATCTCCTACCTAAAAGAATTTTTTTATATAAGAATTGCAACCAACGAACTGGAATTTACTCATTAGCTGCCACAATCTCCATTAGGGGATTTCGGAAGTTTGCTTACACCAATCAGTGCCAGAAATATATTTGGTAAGCCTGACATGTGCCAAAGTTTAATTCTATATATATCAGTCAATTTTGTGTGTGGCGGAAAGCCTGTGTTCTGTATTTCATTTCTTTACAATAAGAAAAAAAAATCTGAAATTCGTCTCTAATTTGAACGGAACAGAAATGTTATATTTGAAGCATTACATTTTGGTTTAGTTTTAAATTATAATGAAATATCGTTCACAAATATGTGATTTAGAGGTTATGGTAAAATTTTGTTACTCAGCCTTTTCTTTTTCATTGAAATGATTTTTTGATCATTTTATAATGATAACTTCATTCAAAAATATCAAATAATTTCAAAACAAAATATAATTTGACAAAATTTAATTATGTTGTTATACAACTTTTTGTATATATATATATATATATAACTTATCCGGCCAAAAATTTCAAAAAAAAAAAATAAATAAAAAAAATAGCAGTTTATAAGTTAAGATATTTTTCGAGACTGATGTGAATGAGTTACCTACATAAAAAAAATCATAAATTTTAATTTTTTTTTTTTTTTTTTTTTTTGCATAGTTGCAATGATTATGTGTATGTATGCATAACTCAACTTATTCTTCCATAAATTGTTTACCAAAAGATATGCAAAATGCACGTAGGAAAACCAACTATTTAAAAATTAGATTCCTTTTGTGGTGATTTATAGGTGTATATTTAGAACGAATACGTTTTATTCAGAAACATTAAGAACTCAAACTTGGAATCCTCTATCTTCATTTTCAGAAATATGTTGATCTTTAAGTACTTTTTTTCCCGTTAAAGCAACTGCGTTCTTCAATATTTCCAAAAAAAAAAATTGCGCCCCCAATTGTATGCATTGGGGGGGGGGGCTATATGTGCTATATAAAAATACTCCATGAGCAATTTTTTTAATAATCTTCATATTAAATCACCTTTATCTAAGGTCTTTTAAAAATTTAGGAGCACTTGGAATTACACAGTTTTTACCGTTTAATAATTGGCAGGAGGGAAAAAAAACCTTTCTCTTGCATAGCTGTAATATTTAATGTAAAATCTGAAAAATATAGGTACCAATTTGCTTATTAAGTTTAGAGCATAGTTTAAAAGCTCTTTTAGTCTAACTGAAATCTACTATATCACATATAATTATTTTTGTCATTAAATTGCAGTTGATAGTATTCTATAGGTGAAAATAATTTTAACATAAAAAAATGATCGCATAAGATCTCAAAGAACAAATATTTTATAGTTAAATAAATCTTATTTACATTTACACCGTTTTCTCACTCGGATTCACATGATTTGTCAACAACAAAGCAATTTTTCGAAGCATGCTTATGTAGAAAAAGACTATCGACAATATTTACTTATGTAATCGCAATATCTATACGTTACTTACTAGCTGAACTTACTTTCACCATAATAACCCTATTTTGGTTAGGAAATTATCTTAATCAAATAAAGTGCTATGGATTAGAACATTTTGCAGATTTATTGCCTAGTAAGAAGTAATAAACGGATAAATAAAACGTTGCTTTTTATCTGAATTATTCTGTAAAATTTGAATAAGAATAAAACCTATTCATATATAATATAAAAAATATAATTTTCCTAGTAATTTTACTGATAAATGATTGAAATAGTTGATGAAAGCGATTTTTTTTTCCATAAAACATGATGATTAGTTAGCCGAAAGAACAACAAGAATTTACAAAAACGCTACTACTCATTCACTATGGTTCTTCTAAGTTTAAAATAAACTATAAGCTTAATGGACGACAGTTTCCTTTAACATCTGATTTAACATTTTTGGCATCAATCATATGGATCTCTTATTCTACCGAACAAAAATAGTCAGCAAAATGTGAGGTCTTATTCACTTGCCACCTTGAAACAGTTATTCAGCTAAATATAATCATTCTGCCAACTTAAAAAGTTATTCGGATATTGTTTACATTATATTCATTTTAAGATTTGCTATAAATTATCATATATGTTAACAACTATAGTCCATCTAGCTATAGCACTATTCTAAAACGGTAAGATTTTTTACCGACGAAACACACAATTGCTCGCAGACAGAGAGGAGGTCAATTATTCCCACTCCTTACTATCGCCGTCCTTCAAATCAGTCATTCGTTTGTCAAGTTGCTGGGAGGGTTAAGTGGAGGATTTTTTTAGACATAAAATCATTTCTATTATGTTCTAACAATGATGACAAGAGGAACCTAAATTTATATAAACTTTTAGAACATGCAAAAAAACCATTTTTGAGAATGCTTCGTTGTCTCCTTTTGCTCCTAGTCGAAAGAAAATGTCCTGTGATATAGCATATACAAAAAGAAAATTGTCCGCCCCCATTCTATGCACACACATTTGTCTATCATCAGTCAACAGTAGATTGTATATATCATTGCTAAGTTAAGTTCAGATAATAAAAGTGTTCTTCAGGGTCTTAAGTGACACTTTTTTATAATTTCAAAACTGCTTGAAATTATAATCAAAAAGCATTTTACCTGTTTTAAAAAAGTTTTGAAATTATTTTGTTTTTTTTTAATTGATAAATTTATGCTGAAAGCAATTCTCTTGAAAATGATCCATAATAAAATATTTCGTTATTTATATTTGTCATCCTATTTTTCATTAAAAGCTATGTAAATATGTATTAAATTAAACATAAATTGATAAAAGTATTTCATTTAAAAAATAAGAGCCTAGTAAAATGGTAATATATATAATTCGTTGAATGAGTGTGATGGTAAAAAAGATGACACGATACATACCTAGAAAAAAAAGTTGGATTTCATAAAATAATTCATTGTACCAAATAAACATTTAGAAATAAAATAAATATGATTAACTAAATAACAAAAATAAATTGAATCACGAAGTACTTAAGATATTAAAAATAATGTAGAATTATTATACAAAAAAATTAATCTATTTAAAAAATTGATCAAATTCTGATCGAAAATGTTGCATGAGAATGATTGAAAATGCGTTTTTGCGGAAATATGTCATGTATGTGAAGATAAAGTAATTTTTATTTATATAGAAACTTAAATTTCAATTAAAAACTTATTTAACTATATATCATTAAAGAGTCACTAGATTTTTTTTTCTTCATAGTATTTGGGATTAGAATTTAAAGAAATTTTAGCAAACATTTTGAATTTATGTACACATCCACATTTTATGCCACTAGTGCACATTGCTACATTTTATACTATTAGTGTACATTTTATAGATTTGTAAAAGTTTTGTCGATTGCATTTTAAATTTCATTCTAATTGCCACAAAACCGCGCTTTGTAATACTGCAATAATAATGGAAGAAAATTTTCAAAACGACTGATCGATGTAATGAACGTAAAACTAGTATGAAAAAAAAAATGGGAACTTGTGGTATAAAGACAATAATTATTTTCGAAACTTGCAGGAAACATTAATAAGAAGTAAAAGATATTTTTAAAAAGATTTTTCGCAATTATCATAAAAAATTTTAAGCCAAAATGTTCTATTACGATTCAGAGCAAAGTATTATTTATAACTCTTTCTTTTATATTCATATCGATTTAATCATGTTCATACTGAAATTCAGAATGTGAAAATTGTGTACAAATGGTGACTATTTTATAAGTGTTAATGATATCAAGACCGCATTTGACAACATTTCTGCAACAATAATATTTAGCTTCAGTTATTTCGACAACATTCCTCTTTGAAAAAAAGATAAAATTTCACTATTGAATTTTCAATACAACGATTTATAACAGCCGTCAATCATATCAGGTTTAAAAGTCGCATTATAAAATTATCTCTACAATTTTGAGGGAGTGCATAAATTAAATTTTAGCAAGAAAATTAAATGCATTCTAAATTTATTAAAGTTATAAATATTATGTATAACAATACGAAGTAACAACATTTCGAATTCTGAAATGTTGTCAGATAAACTTAAAAAAAATTAATTCAGATTGAAATAATAGTCTACTTTTTAAATAGGTAATGTGCATTGGTATTTTATTCATGTTGTAAAAATATACGAAGCAGATGAAAAAAAAATCAACTATTTGAAAAGGTTATGGAGAAGTTTTCATACTCTTTTTTTTCATTTAATAAAACTAAGCATGGGTATTTTACTAAAAACTAAAATTTTCACAGCAATTTAAAATGAATAATTATATTTATATGAATCTAATTTTTCCTTGAATAATTGAATTAAATAATAGAAATATCCTCACCAGTTGCCAGCTTCCAAACTAATTTTAAATGACAATAATAATAATAATAATATATGTATATGTGTGTGAATATTAATGATATATTTATTCCTATCACAATGATATATTAGATTTAACATATTTTTTAATGGGATATAAAATATATAAAAGTTTCTGATAAAGGATCTGGTAATTTTGAACCATTTTGAAATACACCAAAATTATGTCAGTACTTCACTCTCCGAACCACTATATCACCTCAACAAAAATATGTACTATACTCATCATAGTTTACACATATACAGGCTCATATATGGTTATTACTCTTTGTAATGAAAATTAAAAACCTGAGGAAATTAAATATTTATTTTAACCAAGTAAGTACATTAGATATGTATATCAGCTAATCCATATCTTCCTTTTGGCACAGTGGATGTGTCATTTTTTTCTCTAATAAAAATAATATCTTATTCGCTTTATTATGATTTTTTTGAAAAATTTACTATGCAGCCATTTGTATTCATTCAGCGTGTATATGTGTTATTGCCCATCTTTAGAAAAGGAGACCTGAGGACTTTAAAAATTAAATTCAGAAGTTAACTGGTTAAAAGCACTTTCATATTCAAGTACTTCGAAATGAATTTGATTTTTTTAATGGTGCATGCATAAATTCTTATTAACCAAGTGTTAGCAAATAATATCTAATTTTCAAAATTTAATAACTTTTTTACAGTATCGTTCAGTGAGCGGTAATTTTAGGAAATAAAATGTTTTGATTTCCAAAATAAATATTTCTTCTTTCACAGACTGAAAGGAATATGAGGAAAATTCTTATAAATTATTTTGCAAACAAATCATATAACTAATTTCATTCACATGCCATTGAGTTTTAGTAGTTATTATAAGTACACATGATAATGACTAAGTTTACAAAATAACATTTCATAAAAAAGAGTATTTCAATCAAGTTCATTCATAAAATTTCCACTACTGAACATCACATTAAAGCGGATCCATCAAACATCATTTGTTATAGAAGCTTTATTTCAAAATGCTTTGGAAGTGTATCGTTTACATAGTTTATATTTAATACAACCACTTTCGAATCCTCTATGGAGGTATATCTTTAAAATTTCCACAAACTTATTTGTCAGAGAAGGTCATCTTCAAAATATACATTAACTTATCTTCTAAAGAAACTTGTATTGGGCATTTCCACTAAGCATATTTTAAGGGCTTTCTTCTCTGCATGTAGCGGCAATGAGCAAAAGAAACTCCCCTTTCTCCCTGGGGTTTTTCAGGACTAGAGGAAACTTTCTTACATGTACCCAGAAGGTTTTGTGCTATGTAGGAGCTTAACTACAAAAGGGACAAATATTACAGATTGGTATATATATGTAAAGGTCATCCCAAAAGAGTGAAAAAAAACTTGTATTTTCTTAAATATTACACCTAGACATATACTTCCAATTATAAATTTTCCCTAAATAAGGCTTGAAATTTTATGAAAACACTTTGGCTCTGAGAAAATTGGTAATAAAAAAAATTTATATGGCCCTCTAGGTATAAAAGTATTGTTTAGTAAAATGTTTTACTTATGTTCATCTATGCATACAAAATGTTTCACATTATACCTACAAAATTTGCAAAGATATTTTCATTATTAAATTTAGAAGGGCATATCCAAATTGCTTATGAATATATTTATTACAGAATCGCTAAGTCATTTCATACAAAAAAATCCCTGTGTGCAAGTATTAGTCAAGTAGTAAATCAACATTACTTCAACGAAAATTTCTAATCAGGCACCACCCTTTGAATGATGGGCAGTTAAAACACTGACTTTATGAAAATGAGAAAATAAACTTGAGAAAAGGAAAATTCATTATATTACATGCTCCTATGATTCATCTTTTTAGATTTAACTATATTGCGTAATCGAGCTGATTTCAATGTTTAATATAAATTAAGTCTTACGCCTACTATAATACTAAACCAAAAAAATATTAGATTTAGAAACTTTTTAAAATATACGGGCGTCATCTCTAAATAAAATTGTTCAGCTCTTAGATATTGCTATTTTTTTTCATTCAACTATTGGGACTCCAATATCCTACCAATATAGGACGATATCTAATTACTTTTACCTCATCTATTAAAAGTCTTTCAGTTTATTGGAATATTTTTCTAAGAATCTCCATTTACGATTATCTTCTGTTAATGACTTTCATAAAATTAGACATCGATCTACCATAATTACTATTCGATTTCGTTTGGTGACCTCTTGTAGTCAACTCTCAATTACCTATATTCATTGATACAGGCGAACACCATGACATAAAATTTCGGAGGCCAAATCCACAGATCGGATTCAGATTTGAACCACTTCTCTCCCAAACATCCACGGCAGTTTCATTGTGTACTGAAATCTGAAACCAGGCTGAATCGAAATCGACTTCGGTTGATTCCTTGTACTGAACTTGGGTTTGCAACAACGCTAATTTAATTCGGTTAGCTGTCATGCAGACAGACTATTTAACCCCTGAAATAATTAAAGCAGATGTCGTTAATTGGGAATGGAGAATATCGGAAACTTAGATTAGTGTGGGTGTCAACTTGTTTGAACCCTGCTTTCGCTACAAGATACTCGACTCCTCCTTAAATAAGTTATGACCTTCTAATGAATCTCAATTGGCTTCTTTCATTCTTATGAACTCGAAATAAATGAAATTTTCTTTATTATAAATGTTACAGTGTTTTTCGAAACATAAATAATACTTAGTTGGATCATAAAATTAACATTACTTTTGAGAATGGATATAATATTCTAGGATTAGAAAAAAAGTGTAAACATTTATATATTTAATTAAATATTTATTACTTGAATATATGAACTGAAAAATGTATAAAACTTCTTGGAGAGCTATAGAACGCAAAATTGATTTGAAAATACACTCATCATATTCACAACTATGGTGTGCAATGTCATTAGAAGAGATGGCCATTCAATATTTACAATAAATCTGTTTAACTTAAAATATGTTTTGCTTATCTTTGTTAGATTGAAATGTCACGATGAAATTTACATTTCCTTATTGAAATCATAATTTTATTTTATATCAATAGAACAGAACAGATAGAGAATTATTCTACCTTCTAGTTGTCCACAATTTTCTGAAATGCGTCTAGACTACATGATTCAACTGGCAGATCCCCATGTATGAATTGTTGCACTTTTTGAATTAGAATCCTAAATATGCAACCTGCACTCAACACTTCTAATTTTGAATAAGATTTAGATCAAGGATTCGTCTTTTGTTTTAAAGATACCGTATTTATTGGATAAATAAGGGGATTTTATTTCTAAATATCACTGGTAATACGATGTTAAGAACTCTGAAAATGTTTTTTCTTTTAGAATGATAGCTGGTCTTGTTAAGCTTTTTAACTCGCATTAGTCAATAAATTAATTGTTACGCAATTAGAGAGAAACATTGATAACTTTTCAAAAATATTTTTTCCGTATTTTAAACAAAATAAAATACCTTAAGAAAGGTTGAGAGCATTCTATGGTCGAATAATTCTTATCCATACTAAATCGCATTTCTTTTGCAGATACATGCGAAAAGTTATAGTCTTAAGATGATGCACTTTCTTAAAATAGAACTGTTCTTTTTACATATAATTTTTTACCCTTTCCAGTGTACATTTACCCATATTCTTACATATACTTTTTTTTAATAGTTTCTGTAGGTACATTTGCCAAAATTTGAATAAATCAAATAAATTTTATTTTAATATAAAAAAATGAATTGACGAAAAATTTAAGGTATGCTTCTTTAAAATTTGCTTTCAGTATTTTCAATAAAAAGTATTTATATCTTTATATCATTCGAAAATTTCTCATATTTCATGCTTATCCATTAGCTATTCATTCAAATAAGGCCATCAGCAATTGAAAAAATAATTTAAGTGTTTGTAGCTCACTTTTTTTCAATGTATATATAATACACTACCCTTATTGAAAAAGAAAATTCATTTTATATTCGAGCCACCATTCAGTTCGTTTCCGTATACTTTACTCTCCAGGTTCGATCGCTGAGCTTGCATAAAACAGTTTCTATATTTTTCGTTGAATCCTTTCAATCATGTGCGCCATTACCTTGAGACAGAGATTTGAAACTTATTTACATCACTCTCTCAGGATGTAATAGAGAAGCATTTCTCTTTTCAGTCGACTTTTATCGGTGCAAAAAGCTACAAAAGTTTTACATCTTCCGTGTGTCTGTTATTTCTTGAAGCTCCTCGAATAAAGTTTTCCTAAAAATGCAATTCGTTTGTCTATGTTTTCGAAATTTGCTATCTTCTTTTGTATTTTTTAATATAATTTTGATAAAAAAAACAATTGCAAGCAAAGGATGTTTTAATCATAAAAATTATTTCAATTCCTTATTTTAACAAAAATGGAGGCTTTGAAGCAGCTAGATACATTTTACTATTTTGCGCCTAATTCTATTTAAAATTTTAATAACTTCCATCTCTGATTTCAATTACAAAAATGTCATTTGGACATTTGCTAGCATACTTCGCGAAAATTATATATTCATTCATCCATACGTTTTATAAACTGTTTCCGTCCTTTTTCAAAATTTCGCTATTCTAGCAGAGAATTATTTGTTAACACATATCATAAAATGGATTCTCTGATTATCTCTTGGCGCATTCGCATATATGTATATATCAGTTGCAAATACTTGGGATTACTGTATATTATGTGCGAAAGAAAATTATTAATGGATGAAATCAATAATTTTTATCGATACATTTAACACACAAAATTTATTAAGTTTTGCAATGATACGAAAAATGACAATGAATGAAATCAAAATATCAAATGAATATTCGATTCAATAATGGAGCAGAAGTTTTTGATTATCATTCATATTTTTGCAGACAATTATTAAAGCGTAAAGATATTTCTGTAAGTCACGTTGCCACATTCTTAGGCAACTTGACTTTAGAAATATGGCATCAAATAGAGTTTTCATCAAGTAATTAAAGGTTATTCTAATATTTCTCTCTTGTACCGTAAATGTGGACTTTTTAAAGTATATCCTTTTATATTCCTTTCAAAGGAGGTTGTCATCTGTTTAGGTTATTCTTCAAATTACATTTGATCAATTAAATGATAATTTTACTCTCGGTGAAGTATAATTGTTTGCGCTTTCATTGAATATAATTATGAATTAATAGTAGAAATAATAAAAATTAAACATTTTATGTAAAAGGATACTTCAACAAATTTTTAGTCACAAGAGAACAAACAGTATGAAAAAACTTTCCCTCACTAGTGATCTAAGGGCAGTGGAGCCTATGCAAGGCATTCAAAGCAGAATTAGTTTTTAAATTTTCAAACATTTTTCGAATTCTTTCAACTTTTACCAACTATTATATCAGCATTTAGGCAATGTTCTGTACTTGAATTTTCAGTTGTTTGTGATATATCTAATGCATTAACATACTTATTAGGAAACTAAATGTTTTTTTCTAAAGAATATTCCATGATTTCAGGATGATATGTAATTTTATCACAGCAATTGTTTGTTATTTTTTTATGATTTTTAAAGATTTAACAACATTTATTTTTAATGAAGCCGAATGTCTTTGCAAAATTTTAAAAATGCGATAACTATCCTCATTTATCAAATGTCAAAATCGGAAGTTTTGTAAAACAAAAAAATCATGAATGTTTTTCATTGTCATTCCGACCTAAGTTCGACAATAAATAAGTAATTTTTATCGTATGCGGTTATTGTATTGCACAAAGATAACTCAGTTTATTCTATGTAATATCTCCTCATACAATGCGAATAGGATGGGTTAAGGGGAAAAAAATCCTCAGCATACGGATGCCAGTTCCATTACCAAGGTGTAAAATAGGCTTTTTTTCAGAATTTGATTCATTATTTGGAGCATTTATCACTCGCAGAATAATTTATTTTGCAACATTTAGTGTATCTTGTGCAATAAAAATTATTTTTCTGATTTAAACGCATTTTTTATACGAATCTCGCTGATGCGAAATTTTTGTGAATCTAGCATTCTTCTGGTCTGATGTCTTTGAGAGTGCTCAGAGTATATTGTAATAAAAAATGGCAAATACTAACATAAGTAGGTTTAAAATAAAACAAATGATAAATTCGCTTTTATTCCAACAAATAGATATAATTAACTATTTAAAAGTGCCAAAGATAAGAGGTTCATTCAAGTTTTAACTACGAAAGTCAGACTATTTTTCCCAATATAATTGAAAAATCAAAAGATAAGTTCATAATTTTTTTCATATATGGCTATTTTCCACATTTAATTGAAAGAAGAATTATTGCAAACGAAAATTTATTTCTTGAAATAAATTTAAAATGCAAACGATAAAATTTTATTTCTTACTCTTTTAGCATTTGTTTTAAAAATTCAAAGCTTTTCAAAAGTCTTGAAAAGAAATGAACTACATGCCAGCTAAACAGAAGTCTCAATGACATACTGGAAGAGAATACGACATTCTTACATGTATACTACGAAGCTGCCATTCAAGATGTTTTTATTCTTTTCTTGGTATAAACTTTTTGAATAAATAGCATGTCTTCAATGAAATAGTTTTTTTATTGTTTTTCGTTAAATTGTTAAAAGCCTTATCACTTTTCCAGTAATTACCATTAGCAATTAAATAAAATAGAATTATAAGTAAATCCGTATCATTTTACCATTCAGAAAGTGAAATAAACACAAAAATAGAGAAATAACATCTATTACTTATATTTCCAAAGCTTTAATAATGATTATTCCACATTCGGAAATTTGTTTGACTAAGTGGAAAAAGACATTTTTAGAATATCCTTCTATTCCCTAATGCCCTTTTCAGATTGTAATACGATTTTCTGAGATTTAAAATGTATTTATTATTTTGTAAAAGCTTTTAGAAACCATTTTCCCTGAAAACCTCCCACATGCTGCCTAATAAAGACGATATTTCTCTCCTTCCGTAAAAAAAACTGTGGACCTTGGACGAGGCCGTAAATGTTGCGATTGCTCAGAATTTTTTTGGTGCCCTCCCCCCACCCCCACCCCAGTAAGCGCAGTATGTTGAAGAAAACCAACTATGCATTCGGAATTTTTTTTTCCCACAGACTAAAATGAAATTTTGACTCGGAACTAGCTTTAATAACAAGATCACATGCTAAGTTTTATTTATCTAAGTCGTTGTGTTTTTTGAGCTATCATGTTTATACACATACGAATGGACATACCAACGGACAATTATTCATTTAACAAATTTTTGATGGAATTCTATAGAATATGCATTTCAGTTCTTTAAATTTTGTACATATTTGTATCCATTAAAGTCTCTCGGTTTTTTTAATTCACTTGTTTGTGTTATCGTGCTCACTTGTTCTGGATAATCAGACATCCACAAACAAGAATGTAGTTTTGTCTCAAAATTTTACAGGAAATAAATTTGGTCAAAAAGACCTACAAATTTGGTATAAAAGACTACGCACCAAATGTCATCCGTCTAAGCGTCTTTGAAATATGTTCAAAGGTAGAGGGAGTTCCGAAACTTGGAGATTCGTCAAAACCTCGAAGTCGAACATTTTGACGATGACAGTACTTTCTTTTTATATCAAATTTGAAGAAAAATAAACAAATAAAAAATAAAATAAATCAGTATTTCAAGCCTATAGTTCGCAACATTATATCATGATAATCTTATAAGCTTGATCAGTTTATCTTGTCTTTGTTTGGCTTAATTGTTTCATTTGTATTCTGCTTGTAACAGCACGCGATTTACAAAATGATTATTCATCACTCAAGCAGTCTTACAACTGCTGTTTACATCGCTAATTTCTTTCCTTTTTTTCAGTAAATCGTTTTCGCATCACGCGATTTTGCATGACGCGTCGTGCAATTTATATGTAGTATACTTGTCTGTAACCATCAGCCATTAAAATGTTATAAAAAATCATTAGCCATTAAATGTTAGATAAGGAGTATCATGTGATCTATCAAGAATTTTCAGCCATCTCCATTATTATCACTAGACGTTTTTCTTGTATACTGCTATAATTGGCTTCTGCTAGACTTCTTCATTTGAAAAAGAAAATAGAATGTAACTTTGGTACATTCTTTTGACTTGGATTCAAAATTCAATGCAGAAGAAATGCTTTAGAGTCAAAACTACATATCGAATTTCACGTATATGTTGCGTTTCTCAGTAATCATGCTTACATACCTAGAAATAGAAATCTGACACGTACCTTAACCTTCGGATAGAAAAATACAAATATTATAATATCATACACGAAATTTCATCCATTTAGCCTTTATTACTGATTAATTTGCATAAATTTGGATGATCAGACTTACCTCGGACGGATTTTGTCTCAAAGTTGATTCAATTTTGTGATTTTGATATAAAACTTACATAAATTTGATACTTCTAAATTATTCTAATTGGTCCATTTTTGATTTATTGTGCTTGCAAATAGAGGCACGTAATACTAAATTGAGTATTTTAGACTCAGAATATGAAGATTCGTTAAAATCTTCAGGTTACATTGTTTGACAACAACAAAGGCTTTATCTTCTATCCTTCGTAGATGGAAAAGTGTAAAATATATTGCCTCACCACTGAATAATTCACTAGCATGCAATTTCTTCAAGGAGATATAGTGAATTTCCTCCCGGAAATCCACCATTATTTTCCATATTGAATGTTCATATATTAGAATTTAAAAATAAGAATGTATGAATATTTAACACTTACTTATACTACTGATTATAAATACAATATTGTATAACGCTTTCTAAAAATTAAATATGTAATGTCTTTATTATAAAAAAGAACGCCTCGGCTTAGTAAATTTCCAATCCAAATCACAATCATTTGGGGCAGAAAATAAAAAAAAAATTCTTCCTTTTATTAAAGACATAAATCCATTAGTATAAAAAGCCATTACGGTATTTGCATTTTACAAATCAGCTGAGTTTATTTCAAAATGAATTCAGCGACGTCTTTCATTCATGGTAAAAATTAATGAATATTAATTTCTTGGAGCTGCACCAACTAAAGAAGTTAAAATGTAAAAGAATTTAGAAGAGGCTAACTTTTTTAAATAAAAATAATTAAATATCTAAAATTTGAAAAATCATATTTGCCTTAGAGATAAATCTGAAACGTGCCTGAATATTACTCCAAAATTCTAGTGAAAAAAACTACGAAAGAAAAGCCGTTTCTATTTCAGATAGATTCTTTATAGGAAGGCTACCTATTGCAATGGTTCTCATGATTTTGGAAAAATTTCTACAGATCTTCAATCATAGTCCCTAGAACCCAAAATTGTATTATATATATATATATATATATATATATATATATATATATATATATATATATATATATATATATATATATATATATATATATATATGCAGATTTAAACAATAATTGCATTTATAACAAGTTTAACATATTTAAAAATTTTCTAAATAAAGATAACTTTTCTAAAAGATTTAAAAGAGGTAAAGGGAAAGGAGGCAATTTTCAAATTATATTTGAGGAATTTCAAAATTACTGTAATCTGGAACACAATAGTGAAAACATTCACAAAATTAGGAAATACATTTTGGGTCTTAGAAATAATAAAATGAAATGGTTTTTAAATAATAAATTCGGGTAATTAGAGTTTAAAAATTCGTACACTAAATGTATTATTCTAGATCTTATTAAATGTAAACTTAACATTGGAAAAAACGATTTACTTTTTAATAATAAAAATAATGTTTACAAAGAATACTGTGTGATTAAATTCTTGGATATTTACTTCGAATATCTAAAATTACCCAAAATTATACGTAATAATAATATATTTTTTCCTCTTGCAGATAAAACAACTGTATCAATAGCGTTTAGTTACACTTCAACTTTAAAGAAAAAAATTTGTAATTATAATTACTATAGCAAAAATTTAGATAAAATAAATAAAACAGATTGTTACTGTAAACAGAAAAATATCAAGATTTTATAGATATTGATAAAGGTCATATTATTACAGGTAATTTAAAAATTATTGAATCCAACTCTTTAAGAGATTTGATGGGAAGAGGAACAAAATTTAGATTAAGAGAAAAAATAAAACATAACAAAATTTTGATTTCTATTGGTAATGATTTGAATGTTTTTATTGCCAAATTATCTAGAAAATACCATTGGCCTGCGGAATGTTTCGGGGAATGGAAAGTGAGAATTTTAAAGGAAATTAAACTAAAAATGAATACTGATTTTGACACATCTAAAGAACGTGGGATTTATTTTAGTAAAACATTAAAAAACGAAATAAAAAATTTAAAAGAAAAATTTGTTATTACAGTAATAGATAAATCAGCAAATAATTTCTGTTTAATTTGTAAATATTATTATAAAGAACTTTTAATTAATGAATATAACTCTAATGCAACTTATATGTTAAAGAACACCAGGAAAAAGGAATTAGATAAAAGAATGCTAGCTGTCGCAAAAAAAAAAAACCAAAACTAAGACTTGCTCTCTTAACTATCCTTATTTATTCCCAAGAGTTAAATTTCATAAAAATCCATTAAAACTTAGATTCGTAACCTGTAGCACTGGCAGTTATAATTACTATACGGGTAAACATTTCTTTAAATACTTAAAAATTATCCTGGATAAAATAAAAAATGAAGACAACTTTATTATTTCTAGTAACAAAGAAGTATTGGATTTTCTTAAAGATAACAACATTAATAAACTTAATACTTTTGATTTCGAAAATTTATACACTAATCTACCTCATGAAAAATTAATAAAGGTCTGCACTTTTAAATATGACAAATATTTAAATGAAAATATCATTCCTAAAAATAACTGGCTTCAGTTATGTAATTTTAATATTACTGAAAATTACGTGTTTAATGGTATTAATTTTTATAAACAAGTCAAGGGCATTCCAAAAAGAAATGGGAACAGCTTTCTCAAGTGCTTTAGCTAATATTTTCCTGCATTACTATGAGAAAAAAATAATTAAATATAATTTAATAAACGGGTGGAGATATATTGATGACCTACTTTTGATTAACTTCGACAATACTAATATTGTTACTAATTGCTATCCAAAAGATTTAATTCTAAAAGATACAAATAAAAATCAACTTGAGGCTACCTTTCTGGATTTAAAAATCGAAATTGCTAATGATAAAACAATAGTTGATATATACGATAAAAGGGATGATTTAAACTTTAAAATAACAAAACTATGTAACTACCATTCCAATCTAAACTCTAAAATTTTCAAAAATCTAATTTTCTCACAAGTTAACAGGATCAAAAGGGTTTGCAATAATAAAAATTCTTATATTGAAGCATCAAACAACCTCCTTAAAAATTTAATTAAAAATGAATTTCCTAGACATTACTGTAATGTCAATTTTTTAATTAAACAAGGTATGGTTTGGGATTAATCCTTTGGCTTAAATAAAAATAGAACTTTCCTTGCATATTGGATCACTCAATAGATGGCGCTGGGTGTCTGCATCTGTTTACATAATTTACCGTTACTTTTTTAAAAACAGGGAATCGCAATCGATTGTTTAAAGTTTCCTTGACTGTTGATGGTATGTACTGGCCTTTTCGTTTTTAATTTTTAATTTTAGTGCTATTTTTTGTTTTTATTGTTATTTTTGTTATTGTATTTTTACTTTGTTGTGGTTAATTTCTTCTAATTTGTTGTTTTATATTTCCTTTCTGTTAAAATGGTATATCTCTTGAGCATAATTTCAGGGGATTTTCGGGTCACGAGGAATCATTATTAGACAATGTCTGTATTTCCTCACAGAAAAAATCCCTTTCTTTGAATCCCTGCCTGAGGGTGACCCTTGAAAAAGTCTTCAGGCCGGATTCTTTTTTTATATTTTTTATAATTTTTTTGGTTTAACTTTTATTTGATTTTTTGTTTTTCCTATTAACTTCATTCTAATACTTTTGTGTATATGTATATATAACATAACATAACGCCATCCTGTGCCCCCGGTACCTATAACACTAAGTTATCTAACCAGTTGGATGAGCACAAGATGGAAGGAAAAAAAAAAAAGAAAGAAAGAAAGAAAATGTTGGTAGAAAGAAAGAGACGACAGACCATCCAGGGTTCTCCAGAGAGAATCCCAACGGTGTCAAATCCTACACGACTGTATTTAATTTTTTGGTGACGTAATAACCGAATAGAGGGGACAAGGATACTTAAACAAATGGTCACTATGGGCTCAACTTACAGGGAAACGAGATTACTAACTGAAAAAACTGATAAATTACATTGAGAACATCTATATCATATGTATAAGCATATAAATTATCACTGAAAGGTCAGAAATCTGTAACGTCCTTTTGAGTCCTGTGGTTTTGATTTCCCTCGTCAGAACTGCACTTTTGAGGGACTTTTGAAGTTATAATTTCGGCTGATTTTGATAAGTGGCATTTTGGTCTCAGCTATTGTGTTGTCTTGAAGAGGTCTTGGTATTTATGAATATGGTTTACTATGGAGTGGATCTTGCCGCGTGAAAGGGTATTCGATGCAACTCTCCTGTACCATTCTTCCTCGAGACTTGTTTCTGGCTTCCTCATGTGCCATGAGAGAGTTAGTAGGCATTCGGTGGCATAGTGAATTGGGGATCCTATCTCCCCACAGCTACAATAAGGAGAGTTGGCCAGGTGGAATCTGTGTAGGTATGTCGTGAATGGGCCGTGTCCAGTGAAGAAAAGGACATCCGCTCTGTTCCAGTTGGTCGCGTAGAGAGAAACTTTCGGTATTATGTTGAATGTGGAGCGGCCTGTTTCGCCTTCTTCCCATTCCTTTTGCCATCTTGTCATCATATCGGTTTGGAGGATGTTCTTCAGATGACATCTTGGAAGCTTCATTACATTCCGATCTTGATTAGCATTAGCCGCTGTTTTGGCTAGTTTGTCCGCCGCTTCATTCCCTTCATAGCCTACATGTGCCTTGATCCATGAAATTTTAATGTGAGGATTTGCAAGAAGAAGGGTGAATGTATCTCTTGCTAATTGGCTATTTGATTTTGGTGAACTTGAGGCTTGTATACTTGCTTTATTGTCAACGTAAATTGTGATGGGATCTGATGTAGGAAGAGAGGTTGCGTATTTGACTGCTCTATTGAGTGCTAGTAATTCAGCTTGGAAGACCGTATTTTCTTTCAATAGGCTGGTTGACCACTGGTGTATAACCACTGCATCCTGCACAACACAAAATGCAGCCCCAACTCCTGCTGAGGTCTTTGATCCATCGGTATAGATCCCGAATATTAAATTCTGAGATCCACCATCCTCCAACGAAATTTGATGTGCTTGGAGATGTTTGGAAGGATGTGACGTCCATCCCGTAGCTCTGTGTTCATATTCGTATGAGCTGATGTGTGGCATATCATGTACGATTCCACGAAGTCTATACAGTTCAGTCATTCTTGCCATCATCTGAAGCTGCAGATGAAGTGGTGGCAAGCCAAGGATAACCTGAAGTGCTGCGGTAGGCGTGGTCTTGTATGCTCCCGTAATTGCTAGCAGAAAGCCTCTTTGGATGGAAGAGAGCTTTCTTGCTAATCTAACCGTTGGGTGGAGGCACCAAACTCCTGCTCCGTGTGCAAGCATCCTTTCAATGACTGTCTTGTACAAAATTTTTCTGTGTCGAAGTGTTATTCCCCAGGATTTGCCAGCTATTTTGAGAAAATTGAATTGTTGTTGTTGCGCTTTCAATGCTAAATGCTTGAGGTGGGTATTCCAATTCAATTTATCATCAATATGGACACCTAGGTATTTAATGGCGTGAGTCTGCTTTATTCTTTCTCCCTGCCAATAGATTCTGGGTCCTGCTACCCATTTACTAAACAGAATAAAGTTGGATTTCTCCGTGGACACTTCTAGATTGTTTATGTCAGCCCAGGATACGAATTGTGCTATTGATTCTTGAGTATTTTGTCTTAGATTTTCTTTTGTTTTGGCTTTAATGACCAGAACAAAATCATCGGCGAATGCTTGGATAGTTGTATGGGCATATATGTATATATATGTATATACACAATGTATTGCCGAATTCGACCGACAAATTCAGAAAGGTGATAGTAGGCATCAGGAGGATATAGAATAACTATACAACATGGAGTCCCAAACGACGTTTAATTGGTGAAAATTGCAAAAATATAGAGAGTCGGAGAACTGCTGAAAAGTGTAAAAAATGAATAAAAATATAACAAATGGTGTTTCAACTATGAATATTTTTAAGTGAAGGCACATTCTTAAAAGTTTTTTTTTCATGCTGATGACATGCGGATATTTGCAAAGATACTAAAAGTTGAAGAAAAATAAAAGCTCGAAAATATAAGGAATTTTATATTCTATAATTTGATATATGTATGTAGTGTGAGAACTGGTGAGTTTTAAAGATAGTCAAGAAAAACTAAAATGGGAACCAGAAAACATTTCTGCAACATCAGTACCGATGCTCGTAGAGAGAGTTGTCAAATTCAAAAGGCAAAATCACAGCAAGGATAAATATGCATTAAGTAGATGAAAAATTATCAGAAAACATAGGGTCGAAAGTAATGTTTATTCGGTGAAAATCACAAAAACAGATGTCGTAAAGACAATGAATCTTGTGAAAAGAATAACCCTAGGAATGAGAGGATTAGGAATAAAGTAATCCAGCAGAAGCTTTCTCTAGTGTAAGTTTTTCACGCATTCGAGAAAAATAAAAGCAGCGAGCAAGTATTCATTAATGAGCATTGTAGAATTGATGTCGTTATACTTCATTCGCAAAGAATAAGTCAGGTATCACGAATGTAACTAAATTGTGCTGGTGCTCCATCTTGTATTAACTAAATTGTCGGTGTTTCCTGCAATAAATCCGCAGGAACGTGCTGGAAGAAAACAAAAAACCTTTTGCCGCTGAGGCGTTCGGGCAGAAGATAGGGTCCAAGCAGTAGACTCTGCCTAGAAGTTAATATCAAACTTGCGGTGCAAGTTCGACGAGATAGCGATGTGGGGATTTTAAAATGACCAAATATTCGCATTGCGCGTGTAGAAGACACCTTATCTCGTAAAGCAGGCTTCATCTGAGAATAAAACTCTTGTAGAAAGGTGTGCATCTTCTTGTGTGGCATAAAGCATCCAGCGTGTGAACTCTACCCGATTTGTGATTTTCATTGGAAAATGTTACCTGCAACCCTATTTTTTCTAGTCATTTTTCATCTTCTTACTTCCTACTATCCTTGCTCTGAATTTGTCTTTGGAATTTGACAACCGCTCTCTGCGAACATCGGTGCTGATGTTGCAGCGATGTTTTCTGGTTAGCATTTTAGTTTTTCTTCAATATCTTTAACACTCCCCAATTCTCACACTACGCACTTATATCAAATTATAGAATATAAAATTTTTATATTTTCGAGTCGAGTCGAATCGAGTTTATATTTTCAAGATTTGATTCTTTTCGAGTTATAGTATTTTTGCAAATATAGATTTTAAACTACTTTTTCCTTTCCAGTCATTTACGACCCCGTAGATCATCAAATCCACATGTTACTAGCATGAAAAAAAAACTTTTAAGAATGTGCTTTCACTTAAAAAAATTCATAGTTTAAACACCATTTATTAAATTTTTATTCATTTTTTACACTTTTCAACAGATTTCCGACTCACTATATTTTTGCGATTTTCTCCAATTAAATTTCTTTTGGGATACCATGTTGTAAGGTGATTCTTTATCCTCTTGATGACTACTATAATCCGTCTGAATTTGTCGGTCGAATTCAGCAGCAACACCTTGTATATATATATATATATATATATATATAATTTGGTGATAATTTGGCGACTTGGTGACAAATTTGGCGACTTTAGCGCCAAAATAGATTATACCCGAAACATTGAGAATTTTCCCCATCCGTCCAGTAGGAGCCGAGATACGCCTCGAACGTTCCTGATTGGTCGAGATTCTTTTAGCCCCGCCCCCTAAGACCTATGAAAGGAAGTAGCCGCAGCTGCCAGAGGAATCGTAGTCGGAAGAGACAGAGAAGAGTAGTCGGAATCGACGGTGAAGAACTGGTCTTCCAGGGATTAGCGGAGCAGCGACGGGGTCAAGCTAGTGCTGAATTAAGCTGTGCGCTACTACTGTCTGCAGTAGAGTCTTATTGTGTGCTGCTGCTGTGTATGCTGTTTTATGCTGCACGTCTGGGCGGAAGATAATCGTCTTCTGTGCTGTATATAGTTGTCGTCTTTGTGCTGTCCTGTGTGTCTTCGTCTAAATAAACGTCGTTGTTTCTTTTTCTACTGCCGCCTGCTGATTGAGCGTTCTCCACACCATATAACTTCCACTATCCAAACGAACCCTGGAAATTTCGTAAATATATATATATATATATATATATATATATATATATATATATATATATCAATAAATTTCTAACTCGAGATTTTCACTTTTCGGCGGTCTCCGAGACGGAAAAAAAATATTTTTGGCATTGTAGCTGTCGCTCAGTCAGTATGTTTGTGACAAAGATAGCTGAAAAGCGTTTTGAAATCGTAAATGAAATTTCATACGCTTTTTCATCATACGCTTTTTGAGTTTTTCATCTTTTCATCAAATTTTTAGATTTCTATCAAATGGTGAGCGAAATCTGTTCAGAAGAAGTCTGTTTTTCTAGCTGTTTAATTATAAATAGACCCAATAGTTACAAAACGCAAAGAGCAATGTAAATAAAATTTCCTGCACAGGTATAGCATATGAAACAGAGATTCTGATAAAATATTGGACCATATGTATCAAGCAGTTGACTATCTCTCGATCCTCACGTATGTAAATGACATAATTCATAAACGCAATGACTTCTATTAATGAAATTCGTTATGTTTTCTTGCAATGATCGTTCAAATTTTGGTGTGAATCGCTCTGGAAAAGGTGTCAAAATAAATATTCTCAAAGGAGATGTAGTAAAAAGCTTCAATTTCTTCCAAGCATTTTTTAACCATCATTCATTTGTATCCACTTTGTATTAAGCTGGTGAACGCCATCCAAGGTATTCGCGGCTTTATCCAAGATCCCCAATTTTTTGTGGGGAGAGAGGGGGATTAATTGCAGGGAATGCAACAATGTTTGGGAAAGACCATTCACATTGTTTTTTGTCTGAGGTTAGAAAAAATTTTCAAAATAATAGATGAAAAGGAATTGCCTTCAAGCTTCCAGAGAAGATATATATATTTTGCTCTTAACAAATTGAATTTTACTTGATAGTCTTCAGTGGGGTGGCTATTTTCAGGTGGAGTCTTTAACCAATAGAATTAATTATATTAACTCATAAACTACTGCGAATTGAGGAAGAAATTTGGTACACACATATAAACACGCATTCTGGATCAAATTATTGGAAAATCTTTTTCGGAAATGGATAGATTTCGAGATAAAAGTTAACAAACTACGTTAATTAACTCGGTAAATCAACTAACCTATTGGATTAAACCTGCCCTTTCAAGTCATTTCCATTGACATCAATTTTAGTATGATGCCATAGTAAATACCGAAATTGTGGAGGTGTTTCTGTACTATATTTGTGAATTATATTTCAAATTCGCCTTACTATATTTGGGTTGTAAATGGAATATTATTTCCTTATTAAAGAATCATTATCATACCATCCAGTTATATCGTTTTATAGTAAAGAAATACATTCTGTGAATGCTTAATCTATTTTTGAAATGATTTATAAAATACCTATTTATTTGAAAATATAACAAGTATCACATACTTGAATAAAACTTATGCTGCTCATATACCATGCCCGTCAACTAACGTCATTTTCTAGTTGTATGTTAAATGCAAATCAGAAAGCAATGACTCAAGGAAATATGATTCAGTCAAAAACATATGTGCCTAATCTCTTAAAATTCATATCTATAATCATAGAAGTAAGTACAATACTGTGATGGATGTAAAACATTCCGAACCAGAAATCGAACGGTGAAGGCAGGTATTCTTCTGTCTAACTTAATACTTCGCATATACACGAGGAAACTTTTGATTAACCCTTACCTGGGGAGGTGAAAATTTAGGACTTAACTGGGGAGGTGCTGTTTACGAGACCGAATTAAATTTACACTCAAATTAAATTTTCTAATGAATGTATTAGTATGAAAAACTGTCAATATATTTTGCAAATATTTTTCTTAATATATAGATTTTTTTTAGAATTTTTTCAAAATATATTATCATTGAAAAAAGTAAATGTGTTAGAACATACATTTTCTTCTCAAATTACATTTTACAATAAATAATACTCTAGAAAAAACATATTACTTTTTACTTTTTAAATCATATTTATTTTTACAGTATATGAAGGTATATAGAAGACAATATAAAATAAAATTCAAAAATTATATGAAAAATAAAAAATAAAAAATGACAATGGGTAAAATTGGCCCTTTTTTTATCGGCTTGTGTGACTTTCATAGCACGGTTTTCTAGGGCATTTTAAACATACAGGTTAAGAACTGGTATAAAACTCCACTTATAAATTCTGTATATATATATATATATATATATTGGTATATTAATATATTTTATAAATTTTTCGAAATACATTATCATTAGAAAAAATAATTATGTTTGAACATACATATTAGAATCAGTTGAATGTCATCAAAAAACTCCTCTATACAATTATCCTTATCACTAAAATCACTTTCTACTTCATTTAAAAGTGTCTGAAAGACTGCTTCATTATAGGATCAGTAAATTGGATGATATTTTGGGGCCCAAGTTTGAGCGCCATCTGCTAAGCCTTGTTTATCACTGGGACACTAACAGGGATATGCGGTCTTAGAGACCACGCTTAGAGAAATAACTGAATTATTTTAAAAAGCATCCGCTGAAATCGGTTCAAAAAGTGCACGTGTTTTGAACTTCACAAAACAGGAAGCCATAGTGTAAATCCATTCAATTGAGCTAAAAATAGAATAGGAGTGACCGAAAATCCATCGCAAGTGGTCTCACATATCGCACGCCCCCAGTTAAGGGTTAATTGAAACCACAATTCTTCGGTTTCGATGCCAAGTTTGTAGCACAGAACCATTGTACCCTCAAGAATAAAATATTTTGCAAAAAGCATATCAAAATCATATAGGGAGATGCTTTCATCTATGAGTGGAGTTATCGACTCAAATTTCTAAAGGGGTGGTAAATAACTAAAAACTTTCATTACAAATATAGTTCCTTATAGTGACGTAATCATTAATCTAATTTGAATAATTTTCAGCAGCCGCGTAAGGATTGAACTCATATATATATATATATATATATATATATATATATATATATATATATATATATATATATATATATATATATATAAATATATATATATATATATATATATATATATATATATATATATATATATATATATATATATATAAATATATATATATATATATATATATATATATATATATATATATATATATATTACGAAGTATGGAAGAAGTATTGTAACCGGCAGAAAATTCGAACTCAAGATTTTAATGAATCTCAACGTTTTTTGGACTCGGACCTTCTTGACTCCAAAAACCGGATTTTTGGCCTCATATCTGCCAAACTGCCAGTGAATTAAATAATTCAAAACCGCTTTATGCTAGATGGATGGAATTTTATATGGGATTATGACCAAATTTATAGAGCATTATCAAATTTTGAAAGAAATACATTCAGATGAAGCCTGTCCGTCTGCCTCTTAGAGTACAAGTAAACTCGATAACGACAAACGCAAAGAGCTGAACGTATAAACCAAATAAAATTTGGTTTACACGTTTAGCATCTAAATTATATATAATTCAAATTTTGAACCAAATTTGTTAAACTATTGACCATTTGTTAGTCTGTACTTTCGCATACATTTAAACGCAATGACTTAAAGTGATGAAATGTAATAAGTTATCTTGTGACTACAGCAGTCGTTTTGTGTCAAATTTTTGTTTGAATCGAGTGGCAAAAGGCATCCAAATTACATATTCTCGCGATAAATTCCCCAAAAATGTCAAATAAACGCTAAAGATGTATATTTCGTGGCTATTATAATCCAATATAACACAAATTGTTCGCAGCTTTACTCAGGGTTCACAGTTTTATGCAGAAGAAAAGGTATTAGTCTTTTCTTGGACAGTCTACTAGAAAAATTGGGAGAGGAAACAGCCGCTGGTTTTGCTTTAAATACCTTCATCGATTATCATTAGATGTCAATTAACTTTGCTGTTGGGAGCTACTGATTAAGTGCAATAAAAATTTTAATAGACATTTTATTAAGTTTAAGCTTAACTAAATGTCCCTGAAATTTGATTACTTTTTGAGCCATTTCAGAGCTGGCTGGCTTTGCATGAAGATCTGTTAAGCGTGAATTCAAGTTAATAATTGCGTTGCGAAAGACAATGTCGAGCTTCGATTTGAGTATCATGTTATCACTTCTTATGAAAACAATATTTCACCTCATACGCTAGAGATATTATTTAGATGACTCGGAACTTGTCTTATGGAGCAAATGATTTATTTGTAATGAATTTCTGTTTGCTAAACATTTTAAAAGACTTACCTTATTTATTCAATCAAATTTCAAGGATTCATTCAGTTTATCGAAATTATTTTTACAAATAATCAGCCATAGAAAAAAGCAAATCAATGCGAAACTATGATTAAAAACCAGATGCATTCAGAATAACTTCCATCACTAGTAAATTTCAAAGTTTTTAGGGTAACGAGTAATATAAGCATGAGTTCCATAAGTTTTGTATCTTATCATATTAAAACTTAATCAACAAATCTAATGAAATAAATCCTGTGACTAGAAAAATTTCAATTTTAACATCTAACGACAAAGTCCAAAGTTTTTATCTATTATTAATCTACAAATCATAATAATTTTAAAGTTTTAGGAAATAAAAAGCATAATATTCGTTCTTTCAGGTCTATCAGCTTTGGTTGATTTATAAAGTGTAACGGCGCAAGGGTGATGTATGGCCATGCTGTGCCATTAGCAACTTTGGAAAACGTTGTATTTGGAATTTTGTTAACACTTGCTTATTGGAAAGTTTTTAAAAGCATCAAATCACACATGGAAATATGTGTTTTATTTTTTATAATGTTTTGTTTACATTTTTCTCCTACTGCTTAAAAGAAAAGTAATTAAAAATCATTCAAAAATATGAAGTTAAATTTTGTTCAACTCATTTTATACCACTGTGAGTTTTTAAACATAAAAAAAGATTATTTTTCTAAACATGAGGAAAAAAATGATATTATTTTATTGATAAAGGAAATATTATGCATTAAACATATGATTTTATTCTTGACTTTTTTGTAAAAAGCCATGAACATTTTTTTCTATTTATGTTAAAAGTAGCTTCCCAACTGTAAATTAAATATCATTCAGAATGAAAACTGTTATGAATTTTCTAAATAATCTCATATTATTTTTGCCTTTGTAATATGAGGGATCATTTCAGAGAATCGGAGTATGAAATACTCAAGAGAAAAAAAAATTATTATTTTATTATTATTTTTCTAAATATAGTCTATACTCATTTATTTATTCATTTCCTATAATTTTATACTGATAAAAATTTAATTATATTAATAAACCTAATTTATATTTAATATTTTTAAAAAATTAATATTTATTTTTATTTATGTTTTATCAAGTTCAAAGAAATCAGAAAATATTGTAAAAATATTTCACTTTAAGATTTTTCAAAGAAATCAGACTATTTTGAAACTGCCAAATAATTTGTGCCTTCAAATACATATTTTCTATTTGTGAAATAAATCAACATCCTTCCAATTTCAATTCACAATTAATTATATTGAGTTTATCTATATTTTTGTAGAATTTTTGTATTAAGCATTTTTATAAAAGAAACTTTTACGACTCATATTATCTATTTTTTTGTAAAATACAATATGGGAAAATGTAAATCATTTCACTTAGAGGGAATAAACGCCCATGCTCATTTTCTCACTGGAATTTTAGCAGGAAATATTTGGAGAAATGCTGTTATTACAATTATGAAAATAAAAATGATTTTTCTGTGCTTCTTTTTCATCAATAGCTTAATGAGAAATGATGTTATTAGTGCGTATATATTTAAAGTTCCACTTAAAAATAATGACAATTACAATACATAGACCTGCTAATTATAATGAAGTCCTTCATTTCGAATTTCCACATTTTCCCAATGCCTCTCTGTTAGGCTGCCTTCTTCCCCCACCCCTTCACGCATCCTCCACTATTTCTCGCTTCGTCAAATCATCTGTTATTGTAAAGTAATAACAAATGCTCCAGTACGTTTATTATCCACACATTATTCTTTTCGTCATTCAGATCATTACGGTTAACGCTTATACTACCATCACACTCGTTCATGACAAATGCAATCAGAAATCTCCTAATAAAGAGCATTTTTTACAGTTTCACTAACGTTTAGCTTTTTACTAATTATCATCATTCATTTAGGGAAAATTTATTAATGATGCTGGGATAGAAAACAACTTAATTGTTAAAACGTGGAATGATTAAGCGAATTTAACTAGCTCTTGAAATCATAAAACTGAATGGTTTTCAGAAAATCTAAAAGTTCCAAATATCAACGAATGAAATTGCGATTTTAATTCTATGATCAAATAGTCAGTTACCCACTTCTAAAACCATACTGATCGATTTACTAAATTTTTTTATTTTTAAACATAAGCAAAACAAAGATAATTAGAGTATGAAAATTTGCTCTTAAAAGTACGTTAAAATATAATTGCGCTGCTGATTTAAATCATCAAATCAAAAAATTAGAAAAATGAGTTAATGGGCTCAAGTTTCTAAAAACAGAAACTCTCTAAAATTGCGTAAGTCAATATTCAGTTCGTAGATTAAATCAATTCCAGTTTCCATATATAAACTTTTATAATAAGATTATTATTTTCTCTTCCGTTCGTTTAATTTTAGTAACATTACTTATATATGAAGTAATTCATAAGAATTTTTTCTAACCCTTTCAAAATCAATTGTTAATTGATTATGAAGAAAAATTTCTATTAATAAAGGACTATTATTATTATTATTTTTTAATTATAGCTCGTCAAGAGGTGTCTGTTGAGAAAGTAAGTTATCAAATTATGAATTTTAAAAATCAGTAACTACTATGTGATAAATAAAAAATATTCTATCGTTCATCAGTAATGTTTGTAAAAGAAATCGAAATTTATAATCAAGATAGGAGAATGTATAAGGACGAATGTTGTGTGAAATTGTAATTCTTTGACTTCCAAACTGTACTACAAGCATAAACTGAAAGAAATTTATTGAAATGAGTTTGATGACGAATGAATGGGGTCAAGTTTTTGAGTTTTTCATTTGGAGTTTCTTGAGAATTCCTTGGAATAATACTTTTGTTTAGAGGTGCATTGCGGAACTCAAATGCAACTCGAAGAGCTTTGGTCTGGAAGATATTACATGCGTTCTTATAGAATTCCCGAAACTTGTTCATTTGAATCGTATAGATATTCGAGTGTAAATACCACAATCTATTAGAGTGATCACTTGATCCATGATGTTTCAATGCGATTCCCATCAACGCATTCATTTATTAATCATATAATAAATGATTGAACCATTTTGATTTCTTCTGGAGAGCTCAATACTTATATATAATATGGATTATTTTTATGGAATGAGAATACTATTGAATGAAATAACAGTTTGATTATGAAGAGTTTTTTAGAAGAGGTTTGCTATAATATTATTTTCTGCAGAAACTGATAATCTCCAGAAAGGCACCATTCATAAACATTTTCCATAACCTTCGTCCTAGTTAGTGATATGTTTTAGCAATTGGTGCATACAAAATATGAAAATGCCATCAACAAAAACTAAGCATTCTACATTGTGTTCTACAGTTTTTTGGTAAACATTATTGCTGTTATGAAGTCACTCTTACTTATTACTCAATCTATGTCTATTTCTCTGGAAATTTCGACTTTTTTCATGCTTTTCTCTTTACGATAATCTTTCATACCACTGCTCTCAACGGATTGATCTTGTGATTCCCATCTTCGTCTTCTATACTGAAAATTTCAAATAATTTCTTTGACTTCCTGAGTTTGATATCTTTCTCCTCTGACTATGGCATTGCCTTTTTTGTTTTCCCTCTCTGTTGCTTTTTGTAATTTAATTATTTTGAAGCTCGATGGTAAGTGCTCAAGTGAGTTGTCTCATGTGGTAAGTTAAACATGAGACAATATGAGCCGCAGTATGATATGTGATGGAGAGATCGGGAAAGGGAAGAATATGCTCTGGAAAGGAAATTTTTGGAATTACTTTTGCCTATAGAAATTAAATAAACAAAATTAAGAAAGAACAAAAGAAGAAACAAAATTAAGAGATTAAAGTTTGGTACAAATACGCGATTTCTTCTGAGGCCTTTCCACAGTCATCTCTTAGATTCTTACAATTATTTGTGCATTGCATAGAGACGGAATCGATATTACCCCTCTTAGCTGGAAATATGTGGTCCTTGCGAAAAGTGATGATACGAATTGCTTTCTTCTTTGAAGGAGATGATGGCCCAGAAAAGAATGGGAACCTTTCCATTGGACCTAGAACTCGCAACATAGATGTGTAGTGGAAATTGAAAATGTACATCTTAGAATTATTTTTAAGAATTTTTAATTCGAATCTTAATTAATTAAAAATTAAATGAAATGACGACTTTTCTCCCAAACCTGTTGAACGTCTTATAAAAAAAATTTACACCGTCTTGAGGTTCTAAAAATTATATTTCCCATGATATCAATTTTATTGCTGTACAGTTGTTTATTTATTCTTAATAAACTTAAAAAATTATTTTAAGACTTATTTTAGAACAATGCGTTTCACAGTTGTAAAGAAATCGAATTGCGTTCGTAGTTGCTACAGATTTCTTAACTAGGAATTTTCTTTAATTGTTGATAATGGAGGAAAAAATGCGTTTTATTTTTCCATGATGAGTAAGTTTCTGTTTTAAGTATGTTTTTAAGAAACATTTTTAAAATTTTCTTATGTTTACAATTAAATTTAAATTTAAAAGTATGCATTAATGGAAAATTTTAACAGTGGCACAATTTTTTAAATAGGTTCTATTTCATTTTAAACTTAGAGGGGCGTGCCAGAAAATTAGAAGGAAATATTGTTTCAGAAATGCAGATTTATTCAATGCAAAAAAATTATCATAACTGAATATTTGTCTAGACGTACATATATTATCATTCTTTTCCTTTATACTGCTGTGTATTTCGATTGACAAATAGTTGTAACTTCGAATTTATGAAAAGGGGAATCGAACTGAGAGAAACTGAACATGTAAGATACATCAGAGAAATTGTAGAATACAGAAAAAGAAAATGAAAATCTTTGCTCTCGCCGTATGTGGGTTATTAACTTTTAAAAAAGACTGATATATTTCTGTAACAAGGATGTTTTGTAATCTTATATATGATCATACGGTTGTATACGACCTAGTTTCAAAAGTAAGCAAATTTATTTTTCCGAATTCCTGACATCCTTGTAAATAGTGTATTTAAAGAATGGCTTAGTAATTGCAAATAGGAGATTTTTTCGTTTTAGAAGAGAAATTAAGAAGATGAAGCGTTATACAAATTTTACAGAAACTGACATTTGGGGGGGGGTCGAATTAGTTTAAGCTAGTCTACGAACAGTCAGTTCAGAATTCAACGTTTAAAACTGATAGTGCAAAAAATAATTCATCAAAATAACTGGCATCCATACGGCATTCGTGGACTCTATGGTAGAAAAAAGTTGATCATGACCGAACACGTAGAATTCTTTAATTTGACTTTGTTCCAAGCAGAATGAACACCCTCTTTTCCCTTTCTGTATAATTGTATACTGAATGAAGTGCTATATATTAAATCATTTTCGAATGGCATTGTGTCTGAACTAATATAAATTGTCTCTGGGAAGTACTTCTACACATGCAATAGAAAGTATATGGTGTTTTTAACCACATGTCTGCTAAGATGATGGATGAATGCGAAATTCCCTGAAAAGTGAATTACCTTACAAGGCCTTGTTGAGTATTCTTCTAGATCGTCTGACATGATCTGTTTTAACTTTTAGTACATATAGAATTTACGTTCTTTCGTGTATAATATATTTAATGAAACGGTAGTGGTAAATCTTTGCTGACGCATTCAAAACACGTATCTTTTTGTTATTATGATGATAACATACATATATTCAAGTATTGATAGGAGAACAGAACTTTGTGTGGGTATGGATGGTTTTCATTTCGAATAGCTTTTGTGAGCCTTTTGATGGTGGAACCAACATTTATTTCTTGAATTATTGCATGCAGACATATGCTTCCAGTCACAAAGTTTGATTGAAGAAGATAGGGTATTGTATAAAACAGACAGTAATAATTTTTTTTAAAAAATAATTTTTTATACAGCATTGTTATGTAGAACTTACAATTGTAAAGTGTTCCACAAATAAATTTTTGCTTTTCCATCTGTTAAAATTGCAGATGAGGCTTATCATATATATAAACAAACTTTCAAAATGAAATGTATATTTAGTCAATTAAAAAAAAACTGCCACATGAAAATATTCGTCATCAACCAATCGATATTGCATGAAAGAATTTGTTGATCAATAAACATATTATTCAGCTTGATAGGTCCATAGCATCAACTATCGACTTCGTAATGAAAGGGGAAAAATATGAGTAAGTGAAAACTGAAGGCCTCTTATAGAAGTAGCGTAACAGATTAAAAGAAAAAAGTTATTTGCTCAATGCTTTCTACGTAATATTAAACTTTATCAAAGTCAATGGCAGCTCATCTTTTAGGGATTCGGAACTACAATACCTCTTTGAAGTAATTTTTAAAAATTTGCATTTTCGCTCTCATTTTTACTTGCCTACTTTCAATTTGAGAGTCCCATAATAAATGAAAATATGCAAAAAAAAAAAAAAAAAAAAAAAAAAAAAAAATGTAGGCAGGGCTGCACACCGAACCCCCTTTTTTTTCCCCTTCGCTACTATCCACGGTTCGTTATTCAGTTGTTGAATGTTTTCTTCATTTTTTTTTTCAAACGCACTTTTCGGATTTTTATGATCATGAATCTCAACAGAAAAATAGTTTTTTAATGCATATTCGTTTTCTTTTGAATCTAATCCATTTTTTTTAAATGCATCGATGATTTTTTAAAATACTCTACAATTTACTTACAGTTAAGGAATAAAGTTAAATCGTTTTATTTTATCGCAGTTTCGTAAAAGCAGGTAGCATTATAGTTACAAATAAGTAAATTGTTATACATTATTAACATTTGAGTTGCGAATAACTATAAAGAATTATAGTTTCAAATAAGTAAATTATAATCACAAATCCCTAGCTATCTGTTAATCCTTCTCTCAAAATTAGTTTGCTACAAGTATATTTGAAATAAAGTTAAATGAAGATAATCCATGCGACGCCGTTATTATATTGCGAACGAAACGAAACTTTGTTATATATATATATATATATATATATATATATATATATATATATATATATATATATATATATATATATATATATATATATATATATATATATATATATATATATAAGTAAAAAAATGTTAAATCCTTTGAGATTTAGACTGTAATATATGGAAAAAGCAAAAGCTTTTAAAATTTTTTGATTAAAATTCCTGATTTTGCATCGACTACGAAAATTCGAAGAGAATGCTTACAATTATAACTATAGGCTATATTCTTTTAAATTCACTATAATAATTCTTACAGTTATTAATATATTATTTAATTCTAATAATTTAGATAAAAAATAATTTTATATATTAGAGATGGAACAAATATGTGGAATACATTTGGTGAAGAGATTATGACTAGAAATGATATATAAGAAATTTCAGAAAAAAAGTTTTCACGGAATTATTTAATTATATACCCATTTTCTACTTTATTTAAAAATAAATAAATTTTTTGGTGCAATATTTTGAAATAATTAAATGGAGGGTAAATATGAAATGCTGAAAAATCTCTTATAAAAATGGACAAAAAGTGAAAAAATAAAATAAAGTATTTTATTAAAATCATGAATAATTTGCATTTATTTCTTCTTTTAAATTTGTTCGATATATGAAATAATTAAATTTTTATCAAAATGCAAACATCAAAGCATTGTCAGTTTTTAGAACTATATAAATTAAAATTCTTATTAGTCATTTGGAACAGTAGAATGAGATCTATGAAATAACTTGCTATTCTAAACATAAGAAAAATAGTACCTTTCAAAATATTTTCAATGCATAAATGATCATTTTAAAGTAAATAAAATGTCCATTTAAATGAAATTATATAAATACAATTTGGATTTTAAGTAAAATTTATTAACATAATTATAATTACTGCTGATGATCATAACTACAAATATTTGAAAAGGAATCTATATCTAGAATATATTTTCAGACATATTTTATTGCAAATTGCAAATCGGTAAATATAAGGAAGAGGGGGGGGGGTCCATTTCCAAAGCACCATTGCTTTGCCCTCAAAATACAATAGTACCAGTGAGAAAAGTACTGAAATTCTCTCTATTGTGGTTGAGCCAACCCACCTTTCTCAAGTAAATTTGAGTCATTTCCTGCATTTATGGTGAATCATGTTATCTCTGCGCATGCGTTACGCTTTTCATTGAGCGGGAAATCGACTTTAAGTTTTCAGCGTTAGTGACTTCATTTTACCCAGTTTTCTCTTTGATTTTGTTTTCCATGATGTCAAGTAAGAGAAATTCCTTTCAAACGCCGAGTGTCAAAGCATATTTGATTATCTTAAGAACAAACAAAATTAAATTGTTTGATTACCGCAGCTCAAAACTTTCAATTTTCTAAAAACAGCTGTGAAAAGTTTTGTCACTCTCACGGTTTGTTTTTATTTCTCTCTTCTAAACAAATTAGTTTGATTTAATATTTTGTTAATTATGTTTAATATTATATGAATGTTTTTATTTACATTATAATTTGAGTTCATATAACATTGGAATCAAATTATTTTCTTGAAAGTGGAAGAGACATTTATTTGGTGCTTTTATGCATTTATTAACATATTATTGATAATAGAACTATTTAATTTAACTGATTATTTTTGTATTTCAATGCTTAATTTCATGCAGTTAGTAAGACTGTATTTATTGTTTGTAATTATTAATATCGAATCAAAACTTTATACTAACGGAACATTTAAGTTTATTCTAAAGTGTTAATAAATTTCTTTTAAATTTCTGCAAGAAATGCTTCCGTAATGTATATTTTACCCTACCTATTAAATAATACCTACAGAGATGAAAATAAATTTGGCAATCAAAAAGTCAAATTCACTTAGAAATGTTTACCAAATTACAGATTTGGTAAATTCTCTTTCGTGTAATTACTACGTCTAAAAAAATATAAAATGAAGCAAAGATTATAATGTGGTTTCTTATTAAAATGCAGATAATTTTTTAAACCATTTTTTTTGTCTTCAGTATACAGCTTGTTATACCAAATTTAAAATATTCGTTTCCTTCCATTTTAAGTTTGAATATGGTTTAATTATATGAAATCGGTCAAAAATCACGAATCCTGCGGAATGTCATTTTTTTTTTTCAATCAAAACTTAAAGATAGATATAAACTTTTTTATTCTCTCATTCTTGAGTCACAAGTAGAGGTTATGCCTTCATCTTAGCGAGTTGGAAATACAACTGTGAAATGGTCTAATAACTGTTCTGTAAATGCCACATTGAGGCATATAAAGATGTGAAAACTACCTGAAGAGCAATGGAATATCATCTCATCTAGAATTCTTGGCTTTCCTAGTAAAATATTATTCAGTTTTTCTTTTCCCACCAAGCGTTTATATATTATCAACTTATAAAAAGTTTTTCCCCACTAATCGTTTAGACACTTTCAGAAGTGGAAATCGTGAGGCTATAGTAACTCAGGATGTTTCCAATATTTCAACAGATTTTTCCTAATCGATTGTTGAAAAGATTGATAAAGAAGGGTGAGGTCTTTAAGATATGATTCATCAACAGTTGATAAGCTTGAAATGCCAAATGGCCGGAGTAAAAAGAGAATGTTTCATGCACCAAGTGCTTCTTTATGCATTTGCAAAAGTGAAAGTTTTGTAAATAAATATATATATTCAAGATAATCTTATTATTAAGAATTTTTTTTTAATTTTCTTTCTCAGAACACATTTGCCTAATATAACAGCTACAAATGAAAACTAGGAAACTCTCTGTGGTATGTTTAGCTCAATATTGTTGATGCTTGAACAAATGCATTAGAGTCTACAATGATTTTTGGTTGTTACTTTCTGACGAAAATTACTTTAATGTCACATTAAAGGTAATGTATATCTTATTATAAAATTATTTATTAAGTTTCAAATTTTAACAAGAAAATTAAATCCGTTTCAATCTTTGTTTAAGAGGCCTATGCTTACAAAACAAGGCTATGAGATTTTTGTGAATAAATGTGTGTAATATCCGATATTATCTTACTAGTAGGAGGGTATTTTTATTTTACAGGAACACTTTTACTTTCGAGACCCCAAATTAAACAAGAATCTCTATAGATGTGATATTAGGTATTGTGGGCATTTGAAGAAATATATCGTAGTTACCAAGCTTCAATGTATTTCTAAAATGATATTTACAACCTTACCTTCTGTAAATGATTTTAGCTTGCAGATAAAAGATATTCAATTGTAGTTGTAAAACCATATTAAAAATATTACATCTATTATAGTAATTTATTAAAATTTAAATGGTAGTAAGGAATTAGAATAGGGATTGCAATACCGGTATACCGGGATACAGAATACCAATATTTTGAGCCATTTGGATAATTTTGTAATACCGGTATTCACAAGTTTAAATACCGTGTTTTCGGTATTTACTAGAAATTTTTATAATTGTCTCCACTATATATTCAGGCATCGCCAACATAGCAAAATAGTATACGTTTTTTTTGTCTCCCTAAAGGGCGAAATTAATTAACTAATTTATGGCTTAATTAATTCGCTTAAATCTATATTAGCGAAACATGGATTATCCCTGAAAGAAGATATTGTATCCATAACGACTGACGAAGCAACTGTTATGAAAAAAGTTGGAAAGTTGATTGGTGCAAATCAGCAATTGTGCTATGCCCATGGAATTCAATTAGGAGTAATAGATGTATTATACCAAAAAAATAAAAAACAGAAGAATCCAAATACTGTGGATATAGAAACTTCTGATTCAGACGTTGAAGAGAGTAAGAGTGAGAGTGAAATTGATAATGACGATAATGACAATGTAATTGTTGAAAACGATATTGCTAATGAGGATGAAATATTAACTCATCAAGAATTGCTTCCTATAATTTATAAAGTTCAAAAAATTTTTAAGATATTTAAATGTTCCCCTATAAAAACGGACAGAGTGCTAAAATATATGCTAACTGAAAATAAAACAGAATATATGCTAATATTAGATTCTAAAACACGTTGGAACAGTTTACTCTTAATGATGGATCGATTTTTGAAACTGAGAAATCCACTCCAAAAAGCAATAATCGACTTAAACCTGTAAATTAATTTTTCAGAGAGTGAATTCGAATTATTATCCCGAATTATATCAGCTCTACTTCCAATTAAACTGACTTGTGAGGCATTATGTCGGAGAGATTCTAATTTATTAACAACTAATGCAACAATAAATTTCATGTTGCAGTCACTGATAGAACAGCACACGTCACTATCTAAGGAATTATATATTACATTGAAAAATCGCACAGAAGAAAGGCATACCGAAATAGAAAATGTCTTAAGGTATTTACATAATTATAATGATTTTAAAAATGAAAATGAGAAAGAAAAAAAGAAAATAATCAATTCAAATCTGACTGAGTTTATAGTAAATTTTCTTAAAATTTTTTACCCACAAACCTATCCATATTCAGAAGAATCCGATTCATTTATCGAAGATTATGACACTAATTTCGACAGTGAAAAAGAATTGTCTCTTGAAAAAAATTAGAATTAGCGATAAATAAGAAAATTTCAAATAACCAAAATACAATACAGAAATAAGCTATATCCAAAACCAGCCGATGAGAAATCGATTTATTTGAAGATGAGGAATTTAGAGGTAAATACTTGGAAAAAGTAGATCACGCATTGCTAACTGTACCACCAACTAGAGAAGATGCCGAAAGAGAGTTTTCGACATCTGGTAATTTTTGCACAAAATTACTTTTCAAGCTTAATGACAGTACAATTGATACATTATGTTTTTTAAGATCACATTTCAAAAATTTGTAATTGTACCACAGACTGAATAGTGATATTTACACTTTTTGTGATTTCAATAAATAAGATGTTCCTTTACTTTTTTGTGATTCTTTATATACTGTTATAATTCATAAATTACAAATTATTTTTTGTGATATTTACACTCTCTAATAAAACTGGCAAATAAAACAAAGAAATTCCTGCGTTTTCTTTCTTTTTCTAAAATTTCTAATACCGGTATTAAAACCGGTATTCCGGTATTAAGATCTAAACAATACCGAATACCGGTATTGAAATTTTGGTCCGATATTGCACCTTAGAAGTATCATTCCTGAATAAAAATCATTACCTGACCATAGATAAGGATTTTTTTTACCTTTGCTTCATATTCTTTCTAAAAACTTAAATAGGAATAACAGGTCTATGAATTTTGATGTATTATAAATTTAATGAAGAATTAATAATTTAAATAACATAAAATACGTTATTAAATGTGTATATTGATACAAAGAACTTGAAGAAAACCTAATATGTAATGAATTCCATGGATATTGTAATATCAATTTTCAATTTATCATCTACATTACCTTAGAAATTATTATATAGCCATATGGAAGGAGATAAATCATGAACTAAAATCCCTCTCTTTCAGTAGAGAGCATTTTCTTCCCTATTTGCATTTTTATCATAAATTTTTAAATGGCATAATAATAAAATTCCATAATACTTATACGCATTTTGTATGGATAATTTTTAAATTGAAAAAAAGTAAACTTTAATGACCTTAAAGATACTGATTGCCTTTTTAAAATCCCAGATTAATGCTGAAAATGTGTCCAAGTCAATTCTCATTGACAGAGATTCAGTATTTACTATGTGTCAGTTCAAAATTGTTTTAATTTATAAATTTCAGAAACTTAAAAATTTTACATAATTAAGGAATTTTAATTACGTTTGTTTCAAGCTACGTGATATCATTATTCTTTATTGGTTATCCACAAATTCTATATACATATGTTTTCTCCAATGATTTTATTTCAAATATCTATCTAGATTAGATTTTTATTCCTTATAGGTTATTCAAATGAGGCTTTTTCTATGTATTCGAAATTTTATGGAACTCACTTATGAAATCCATTTTTTTTCTTTTTTTGCAAGGATTCATATTTTGTTCCTCTTTGTTTGCACTCTGTTAAATAAATTTGTTGACTATTTTTTAGCTTAAATTAGATAACAAAATTTTCAAATGCTTGGAAAGTATCCGAAAAGACTTGAAAAGTGTTAAGGTGAACAGGCTAAAATTCATTGTCTGTTTTCTGAAATTCATGTTAAAAACGTGCCTGTAAAAAATGTCGATCTATAAAAATACCAGCTGGTATTTCTTTGCCAGTGGAAACTAATAGTGAGTTGGCGGAATTAAACATACTTCTTAGAAAAGACAAAAGGTTCACTGATACTTCGGTAAGGAAAAAACCTTATAAGTTATATTTGCCATTTTTAAGGAAAATTTTGATGTTTATTTTGTTTAGAAGACTATACTTAAACAAAACCTCATTTAGGAAGGCATCCACCATTTATTATACGTGATGGAAACCTGAACTTCAATGGATAAGAAATTAAAATGTGTTTCAACCATTTTAGAATACTATTCATACAGCAATTAATCTCAACTCATTCATCAGTTTTCCTTCATCTTTATGTTGATGTTTATTCTTAATCTCGATAATCTAATAAGATATTTTAGAACTAACTAACTAATTTGAATAATTCTGATAACATGGTTAAATTAAAGAAATGATTAAAAAGGGATGGAAAGTTAATTTTTTTTTAAAAAATGTTAAAATAATTCTTATATAATAATATGTTTCAAAGTTATGATAGAAAAACTTAAAATGATTCTGCCCTAAATTCATCTTCTTTAGAGGCTTATAGAAAATGTTTAACTGCGCAGTTAATTCTTCTAGGTGCTAAGAAACATACCAGTTTTGCTCGATTCTGTCAAGGGATATGAAATTGTGTAAGGTTCAATCAAATGAACGGATAAATATAGAATGGGTTTCTGTATTGTGTTAAATCTAGAGAACATTTTATAAAAGAATTTTGTTATAGTTAGCTACTTAAGATAAACTTATAAATACTAAATAGCATGGCTTTTTAAAAACTATTTCTTCATGGGATAACTGGATACATTATATCTCAAAGTAAACCTATAATATCACTTATATTTTCAAAATCAATTTTAATAAAGTGGTAAATGCAATAATTCATTATTTGTAGCAATTTCTTAAACGTTTTAAGAAATTATAAAGAAAAATGTATCAAATTTTAATACTGTATTGTAAATCAAAATATGAAATTTAGAGAAATTTAGATATAAATAAATTAGAAATAGAAAATAAAAAGAAATTAGAAATAGAAAATAAAAAGAAATTAGAAATAGAAAATAAAAAGAAATTAGAAATAGAAAATAAAAAGAAATTAGAAATAGAAATAAAATTTTATAGAAAAGTAATGATAATTAGCAATCATTACACAATTCAAATTTTAATTTACAATACAGTATTAAAATTTGAATTGAGTAACGATTGCTGATTATCATTACTTTTTTATAAAATTTTATTTCTATTTTCATATAAAATCTAGATCTGTATTACTTTATAAGAAATTATTTTCAGCGAGAAAAAATTCCTTATTCGTCAAGTACCTGAAAAATTTAATAAACCTATTAATTAGTCAGATATAATAAAATATGACCAAAATAAGACAAACTTTGTTGCCCAAAGTTTACTGATTCCATTTAAAAATTATCTTAAAAAATATATCGAACTTTCTACTCAATTCTAAATAGGCATTATCTCTTTCATGTCAAGGCACGGTCTGTATTTTTGTATCAAATTAAATGTGAACAATTCAGATTTAATAAGCATTTGGATAAAAAGAACAAAATTTCTTTTCAACTTTGACTTCACCTCATCCGGGTAAAAAGTTTAATACTATACTGTTCCCTTTTTTACGAACTTTCCTGAACAGCATTCAACATTTTTTATGTATTCTGAGATCCAAGGCAGATCCTAAACGGAGAGGCATTATTCGAAAAATGCTCGCTTCTTTTAGAATAAAGCTGTAGTTGAGAGCATCTCTGACAATGACGGTTTTCTTTTATACTTACGCACGTACTTGCTTTCATATTGGGAGATCGGCTCTAACGGAAAATGACTTTAATTTTTCCTTTCAAAGAAATGCCCTCGCAGCATTTTGTTTAAAAGTGGTTGAGGGAACGTGTTTAGAATAATGTTATTTGCATCTTAATAGAGCAGAAGCATTACCTTAAATGAGATAATTTGACCCTCTCCTTTCTATTCGAATCAATGAATTCTTAGATTTCTTTTCTCAACGGATTGTTGAATGCCAAATTAATCTTTGAATTAAGTATTTATAAAAATGTAACAATTCATAATACAGATGATAAATTTCAGTATTATGTATTATTCATTTGTGTACAAACACATTTAAGAAAATTTGGTACTACATGCAAAAAAAAAAAAAAAAAAAAAAAAAAAAAAAAAAAAAAAAAAATCAGAATTCTTTAAAGAACATTTATTGAATTCTCGAAGATGAAGTTAGATTCCGATACAATATATTGGGTTTTAGTGTTTATTCTAAAAATAATGAAAAGTAAAGCTATTGCGCAGAAGAGACTGTTTGTTAAATGTATGTCTTTTACATAAAATCGTTATAAGACTTGTTGATATGAAAATCAATCAATAATAATTAAACAGTAATATTCCTTCTGACTGTTTAAAGAAAACAAATTATTTGCATTCAAAAAGAACTAATTTTCAACCAGAAGATTTCTTTTTCAAAAGTCTCTTCTTTATAGTTCTATGTCTATAATAAAAACTGTTGCTTCATAATGGAATTCAGGTGTCTCGCATAAACTGCAGAAAATTAAAGAGATTTTTTTATACATCTGCTGTAACAGTGTAATAAAAGAAATAGGTAACACTCTGCTTATTTACATAATGTTTCAATGAAACATGTACAAATTTCTGGAAACAATTGATTGCTTGAAGACGAATTAAAATCTTGTGACGTTATAATATAATTCATTTTTCTTTCTTTCTAACCTCCTTTTTTTCCGAAAAATCAAGCATAATAGATCAGGCTTCCAGTGTTATTCTAATATAGCCATCATTTGAACGGATCCGCAAAGCTTCCGTCACTAACCTTACGCATACCAATAAACCAATAAACACTTATACAACTACAAACCAAAATTGATGCTTGAAAATCAAGAACTTGCATATGAAAAACACCCAAAATATTTAGTATTTGTTTTGGACTCTGAATTTACAAGTAATAAGCACATTTATTACATAGTCTCAAAAGCAAGAAAACGATTAAACATCCTTAAATATATTGCAGGTAGAGACTGGGGAGCTGACGCGACTACCCTTAGAACTACTTATCTAGCTATCATCAGACCTTTACTTGAATATGGATTCCCAATTTATTGCTGTACATCCGTTTCCAACTTGAAGAAACTTGAACAGGTTCATCTGAGTGCAGCTCGTATAATAACTGGTCTGAAACGAAGTTTCCCCTCAGATATTGTCCTTTATGAAGCCGACCTGAAACTTCTCCATGTTAGAAGACATTCTAACCTTATCAAATATTACAACAAACTTTCCAGTTATGGCATTCAAAACAACACCTCAAAATATCTAAGTAATTGGACTAACCTCCAGAGACTCAAGAAAAATAGTCCCTTTAGTCAAGTCTTGTCTCAGAATATAATTCCTAAAAATGTAGAGCCACATTCTCTTCACTCCTGTATAAATCCTACTGAAGAACTTACCAGGGTTCACTTTCATTTTAACCTTCCTGTTCCCATTAATAAAAAGGAAAATGCGTCAGAATACCTTAAGCAATTGGCCTTGGAAGTCATTAATAAAATCTCTAAATGTGACATTAAATTGTATACTGATGGCAGCAAAATTGACAATTTTGCAGGTAGTGGCATCTTTATTGTAACCCTTAGTCTTGTTTTTCTCTATGCCAACGAAATCCAGACTTCTGTTCCGTTTTTAGAAGCGAACTTCTAGCAATCTATGAGGGACTTAAGACCATTTTACACGAAAATAATTATAAGAACCTTTGGATTCTTACTGATAGCCGCAGCTTAGTGGAACACCTTAACAATTGGACCTATATTGGAGATAAAGCAAGTTTGTCTATTCTTCAGAAGTTGAAGCTGATTTCACTCCAACATGATATTCATTTTCAGTGGATCCCATCTCATGTGGATCTGCTTGTTAACGAAATAGCAGACAGACTTGCAAAGAAAGGAAGCAGCCTAGCGACTTCATCTTCTGCTGAGCTCACATACTTAGAACTTTTCTCTCAGGCGAAATTACTAAATAAGAAGAATTGGATGGTTCCCCCAACTCATGATTGGTATAGAGCCAATAAGCCGGGCCAGTCCTTAATTCTTCCTTGTGATAGAAAACCAACACTTGCCTGTCGCGCCATGCCAGTGGCCACCTTAAATGTCTTTTCTTTTCTCAGGGTGAAAAAGTTTACCCTCTTTGCCCGAAATGCTGCCAACATCAGGCCTCTGCTGAACATATTCTAGACTGTTTAGGACTTCATTGGGGAGAAATTTATTCTTCTCCCTTTCTTGTTTTTGACTTTCTTATTGTCAACGGATTTTTGGATTTGGTCTGACTAAGTCAGACCATAGAGATTAGCAACAACAACACTAACCTTACGCATTATTCGAAGGCTTGCATATGACAGGGAAACGTTTTTATATCCAAATGTGATGCATCTCCTGATTGCATGAAAGATTTTTCACTTATAGATACTTTCCGAAAAAGAGATGGAGAAGTTAATTTAATTGTGCTCCAATTAATTATCTTCCTGTAAACTAAACCTTCGAAGTTTAAAGCTGGAATAAAAAAGTTTTTGATTGTTTTACATTTCACAACATACTGCTTGACTTTTCTTAACCATAGCTTTCTTATGTGCATCTTGCTCGTCGAAAACAATGGCTGCTTAGAGGCTTTAGGAATGGGAAAGAAAGAGTTTGGTTTGATGACCATGAAAACAACTTGCTTCGTCAAAAGAGTATCCAAACAATGCAGCTGCTCTGTACATATTAATGGTATTATCTGTGAGGTACTTATTGAATTTGATTTCAAATCAGTTTGGTGTGTAACATTTCAAAACGGTCACAGTGTTTTTTAAAAGAAATTCGTTGCACTAACAAGATATAAAAATTCGGTTTGGATTTGTGAGCCATCTAGAATGTGAGATTAAGATTGGGCAGGGATCACGATTTACCAAGCCGATTAGACAGTTACCATATTTGACTGTATGTCATATGTCTAAAAGACATTGGTATTTTTTGCTCAATCATTTATTCTCCCTTCTAGGATTATATAATTTATTCTTTGAAATTCCATTACTGGAGGAATTTCATATAACTTGAAATTCTCTTCAATCAATACTGGGAAAGATTTTTTGCCAGTTATTGTCACATCCAAACATGTAAACGATGATGAAAGGGTATTTCTTCAATGAAAGGAAGTAAACAGAGGGCTTATTGCATTGCGCTTTCAATGTAAGATTTTGAATTGGCGAATAGCAACACTATTTCATTCAGTATAAATATTAGAATCATCACAAGCAACGACGTTCAAGTCTTCTAGTAAAATTTCTTGTTCATTTTGGAAAGGTAAAATACAAGATGTAATGTCTTTGGTAAATTAGTTGTTAGAGACAACTGACTAAAATAAGCCGAAATAGGTTCTTTGATAACAGAATAATGGTGATGCAATTCTGATTCACATTTGATTCAATCCTTCCTATGACTATATTGTGATCTTTTCTTCTGTCAAAATAGATATCACATAGTTGTTCGGAATGCATGCTTTTTCTGAAGGTAGATAAATCTTTCTGAAATGATGGTAATCTTATAAGGTTTTTCCTACATACTGTTCTTGTAAACTGGATACACTCAGAAGGCACGGATCGTTTTTACAGGTGCAGTGCACATCCATTACCTACCCTCTTTAAGCCGAGAGTGACAGAAGTGGCTATACTTTGTCTGACAACACGAATTTAACTGTATTATCTGAAGTAAATGACTATATACATATGTTCAAGATTCAAATTTAAAAATTGAAATTTCCCTTTTGGAGATACACCTTTCTTACCAAGATACACACCATCGGCATCTTCTAGTCGTTCTGAGCAACAGTTCCTCTCTCTTCTATTTACCTCTTTTGACCGTGGGGCCTGAACAATTATGTGAAGACTGGTAGCATAATACCCCCCCCCGTCAATAAGATTGCCTCAAGCAAGGTGAAGCAAAATTTGATATACATTGTACATACATATAAAAGAATATTTAGTCCAATAAATACCAATGCTTTGTTACATTTTAATACGTAATATCAGTTCAAACAAAATAATATATATCTTTCTATAATAATGGACACTTAAAATATATTGTTACTGCACATACATTACATGCAAATAATATATATAAATTTTTTAACTCTTAATGTCAGTTCCAACAGATGAATAGATACCGTTATAAAAATAGACACAAAATATATATCGTTACAACCAGCAAATTAAATATAAGCTTCATATACAAGCACATATGTTAAGAATCATCGATCAACCCACTGACTGTCGTTATCCAACATCTGAATCTTCGTAAAACGACCCTTATAGAATAAGGGGAAAGTACTGATGATTTTCTACTTCGAGTCCGGCTTTCAGAAAATGATTTCCAGTTTTCAGCCGGTTTTAGGATAATAATCGAAGAACAACTTTCTACATTCGAGCCGTTATAGAGGAAACTTCTACTAAAGTATTACCTACTAAATATTTTATCCTGATATATATATATATATATAACTTGTTTATATATTACTTAAACAGTTAATATATAAATTTTAGAACAAACACTGATAAACATTTAATCAAGCTATTGCCTATGCTTCATGCTCAACAATAGTACAATTCTGTAGCATTTAGTAAAGTTTTTACTAGCAAAACTGATTGGGTAGAAATTCGCAATACCGAAATACGGTAAACGAGTATATATCTTGTATGCCGTATTTACGGTATACAAGTACAAATACAGTACGGTATATTTGTACTTGATGTACGGTATACAAGTACAAATATGGTAGGAATTAACTCTCAATCTGTAAAAATATTTCATAGAATCCATATAGGGTTTTATCTTCATATTATTAATTTCTGTAATACTAGTTCTTCACTTTTAATAGAATGAATACATTTTAGAATTTTTTTTAAAAATCTGTTAAAGGATTTGGCTATTTCAGCATAATTTTTAATATGTGCTTTAATAATTAAAGATACTATTAGCAATTAAAGCTATTTTAGTCATAGGCATTTCAATGACTTAAATAGCACGCATTTTTCAAAATCTGATTGATATCTTCCTGCTTGCTATAGATATTTTATCCTATATATATATATATATATATATATATATATATATATATATATAACTTGTTTACGTATTCGTGAGACTACATTATAAGCATTAAAGGTGAATTTCAATGCTTTTAATTTGGACAACAAGATATCCAAGGTGTGCATTCTAATCACAGGATAAGATAGCAATAACGTCAAGAATGCCTTTTTAGAATTTGTGGCATTCACTTAATGTGTTGTTTATCACTTTCTAGAAGAAAGTTGCTCCATTTCGTAATCAGAATGACATTGGTCTATTTCTATTGGAAACATTGAATCTTAAATGAAATAATATCTTGCCTTTGATCTCCTAAGGGAATTTCCCAATACCCGTTTAATAAAGCTTCAACAGTGATAATGTTGCATGTCCGGTTTGATTTATCAGATCCCTTTTATTCGTCACAGGGCAAACGAAAGGTTTTGTTATCGCATTTAGCAGTAAAAAATCGATGCATAAACGCATACTACCATTTTCTCTCGTTATTCTCTACTATGAAATACGAGATTTATGCTTTGCTGGATTCTCCAAAACCTCAGCTCTATAATTCTGCAATATGATTATCAATATCAGATTTTAAAATTTTGTAAATTTCAAGTTCTTTTCCTTTCAGTAGCCGGTATTAAGCGAATTTTATGCTCATCAATATTGGCGATTTGTATTTTGCCAGAGAAGAATTAGGCATAGTTATGCGAAAATTCAATTAATTTGTATCGTTTACTTCCTTCCAAATGATTAGTGCCTTCCTCGAAGTTATTGTTGTTTACAAGAAGTGTTTTAATTGGTGTAGGATGAATTTCTGGAAATTCAATATCAACTGTTTTGCTATGTTCGCGATACGTGAACATATAGTAGAGACAATTAAAAAAATTTCTAGTAAATACCGAAAAACCGGTATTTAAACTTGTGAATACCGGTATTACAAAATTGTACAAATGGCTCAAAATACCGGTATTCGATATCCCGGTATACCGGTATTGCAATCCCTAGGCAGAAGTAAGATTGGATTAGAGTGCCGTACGGTATCACATCATTAAAATCGAATACGTGGTTGTCTTATAAGGAACTGAGAAACTATGATGTTTGGGGTAATGATAGGTATCTACAATAGTATGAGGGAAAATGTAGTAGCATTAATTGACAGTAGAGGCAAAGAGTGGTAGTTATGATGGATTGCAATGGTGTTTTAACTTCCGAGCCCATGAAGTATGGTGATTCTGTAGGAGATTTTTGATATTTTAATTATGTTACCTAGATGATGGTTACTAAGAACAAAAACTTTGTTTTTTATGTTCAAATATACAGTTATTTCTGTTATTGAACACTTTTATTTCTGTTATTGAACTACACTGTATAACTTTGTATTTTAAGAGAAACAAATGTATTCTTATTTCTCTTTCCCCCATCTCAAGTGAGTCACACTTTGGATGAATCACTGTTTCTAGGTATCTGAAACACTTATAGACATCCAGTGTAATTAAACAAGAAATGCTTAATTTATCTTTCAAAATGAATAAAATATTAGTTTTATAAAACAAAAAATAATCTGGAATTTTATAATATACCGGCAATATTGCTACTTTTTCCTAAACTCTTTTTTAAAGCGGATTCTGATAATATTTTTTCCGTTTGCTTGGGTTTCTACGTCTAAAATTCGAGCTGAAATTAAAATGGAAATATCTGCGCCCCTATCAACAGCTTCGTCGATTTGTCTACCTGCAATGCAGGATGAAACTTTTTGTACAGGTTATAAACTAATTTCATTTATATTTTTACAACACTTGAAATATTTAAAATCTACTTGAGTGATATTTGCAGAATTATCATAGGCTTTATTTACAGACATACGGATTATTTTTTGACTTCCTTTGTACATCATTACTCGGTTTATTCAAATTGCTCGAATTTATTCCTTCTTTCCAGGCAATTTTTCGCCAAAAATAAATTTCTAGAGCAGAGGTAATATTTGCTGATTTAATAATAATCGAAGCAATAGTTTAATAGAAGTAATATTTGAGGAAACGTTTGTTTTCGTTTGTAATTGCTAGGATTTTCTTAATGGCTACAAAATGTATTTAGAATTTTCATAAAATGATTCGTGATAAACACGCCATTTTTTCATTTTTTATTTCCTCAAAAGATCTACCGTTCACGGCAAAATGAATAACGCATTCTTTCGCCAGATCTTTAGCCTGAAGCCAGTTTTCTCCCTGTCGAACTGCAACTTGAGCAGAAATCCAGTTCCAAAATTTAGTCACTTTTTATAAGGGAAGAAAAAAAGATTCTCATTTGGTATCTGTGTAGATAATTAACCTGATTTCTTTTTTGATAAGCTATGGATAACGCATACTATGGATGGATTTGAGATCTATTATCATATTTGCATTAGCGTAAATAAACTTTAGTGATGTGAAATTCAAAAAATAATGACTTTTAATTTTGGAGAATTTTTTAAGTTTTTAGTAAAAGATAGATGTACAAACTTTTTTTGAAATGATGCTTTGATATAAACTCCACAAATGTGTGATTTGTTTATTTTATAATACTTATGATTCATAATACATTAAGTGCCAAATTAAAGATAAAATTATTGCATTGTATGATAATTATATGGTAAATACAAATAGCAGGAATTTGATTACTTATGTCTTTTTAAAAATTAGACTTTAAAAATAATTACCAAAGGCAGAAATATCACTATTATTTGTTCGTCTTCTCTGAGACTCTCTTTGCCTATTCAACAAATATTTCAATTCACTGAAGATGCAACAATTAGTATAAAATGCATGATGCTATACATTATTTTAGGATCAGTAATTATCGCTGCAATATATAAAAATATATTATCGATAGAAGGATAATTCAAATTTAAAATCGCTCATTTATTTCAAAGTAATTCTCAGAGATTCAAGCAGACTTTTTATACATTGCAAATTGCATACATTATTTTTATACATTGCAAAGGCATTGAAAAAAAAAAGCTCAAAATGCCTAAGCTTCATCTACTTCAATAAAGAATATTAAAGAAATATATCAAACTTCTTGATTTATTAAAGTAATAAATCATCATAGAGAAGGGTAGTTCATCATAATTATCCCTGTCTAATTTCAAAGCTCAAGGTTTGCTTGCTTACTTTCGAGAAAAATATAGAAATATGTTTTCATGCCTTTCTATCCCTGAGAAAAATAAAGGGATGATGGATTAACGCAAGGTCAGATATAAAGAGCAAAGAAAATACCATTCAACTCTACTCGAGTGAAACTCCAAGGGTCGAATAATAAGGAAGCTCTATCGAATTAGCTTATAATCAAATTAACCACATGTTCAGAAAGGCATATTAGATATGCTTAGGAAGGGAAATGAAAGCAAACTATTCTTGTACATCAAGAAACATTATTTGAACAAGAAACATATTTGGGACATCACTATTAGCAGTCTTTCTGCCTTCACACTATGACAATTTACCGTAGAAATTGTACATTTGATAAGATTCAAAAGTATTCCTTTATCGGAATTTATTATATACAATTAAATTTCTGTTCCAACAGTATCCTTATTTTTCAAATTTTCAAAGAAAAATCTCAATTTCATTTTATATCGTTTATTGATACATTGTTACGTTATATACATAAACTATCGCAGCGCGGCAAGTGCAAATGCTTAAATAGTTGTTTCACTAAACTTTAATAAGCTTTAATCGCTGCACTAGGTAATTTAAAAGGAAAGTTAATGCTTAATAATATAACTAAATTGATTCCTCGGTCAATTCACAATACTCTCCTTAAAGTTCAACGCATCCATTAAAATGAAAGCACTCATTAGAAAAATTTTAAAACTATGGAACAATTAAATCAAATCTGATTAAGGAATAAATCTCAGAGACAATATGAATTACCATTGATGTGTGACGAAAAGATGACGACTAAAAATTCTTTATATTAGAAAACTTACCAATCAACAATCTTTTATCTAGAAAATATCTTCTCAGAAATTTGGAAAAACAAATGATAAAAATCCCTTTTTCATTTGTACTTATATACTACTTATATACCCTTTCATAAATATCTGAAAGGGTATATAAGTACCAATTAGAGATTGCAATACCGGACCAACAGTTCAATACCGGTATTCGGTATTTTTAGGATCTTAATACCGAGATACCGATTTTAATACCAGTATTAAAAATTTTAGGAAAAGAAAGAAAACAAGGGTGTTTCTTTGTTTTATTTACTAGTTTTATTAGAGAATGTAAATATCACAAAAATAATTTGTAACTTATATATTATAACAGTATATAATCACAAAAAAAGTAAAGGAACATCTTCTTTATTTCAATCGCTATACCACCTCCATGAAACCAAAGCCCCAAAACAATCCCAAACGAAAGCCCAAAATTAACAAAGAATTGTCTTCGGTCTAAAAAGCCCAAAAAACAATAGCGGATCCCTTAAAATCTCAAAAATCGTAAAATTTAAACATTTAAGAATATGATTGGGGGAGGTTTGATCTGCCCTGCACCAAGGACATTCAGCAAAAACCTCCGCCCGTGTTGGAAGGTGAGGGATTTGGTTTGTCCACTTAAAAAAAAGAGAGAGAGAGCCGTTTGCTGTTTTCTAGAAATATTCAGACGGTGACACCAACCGGGACTCTAACCAAAGTACCAAGGGTGAGCAGGTGGGACTCTCCAAAGTGCACTCGACTCCATCTTTTTGATAGAGGAGATTTCAGAATAAGTTAGTGCTGCATCGCTATGAAATATGTCAGCTGAGGCAGTCTTAGCTAAATTAACCGTTATCTCATTACCATTTAAACCAACATGTGAGGGGACCCACTGAAAGTGTATAGTGTGTTCAGCGGAGAGCCTGGCAATAATAATGCTTAGATAAACAAAAAAGTATTAACATCACTATCCAGTTTGTGGTACTATTATAAATTTTTGAAATGTAATCTTAAAAGCATAATGCATCAATTGTATGTCATTAAGCCTGGAATGTAATTTTGTGAAAAAATTATCAGTTGTCGAAAACGCTCTTTCGGCATCTACGATAGTTGGTGGTACTGTTAGCAATTTGCGATATACTTTTTCCAAATATTTACCTCTAAATACCTCATCTTCAAATAAATCGATTACTCGTCGGATGGTTTTGGATATAACTGATTTCTATATTGTATTTTGGTTTGTTGAATTCTTTTAATCTCTAATTTTAATTTTTGTTCGAGACAATTCATTTCACATTAGAGCCGTCATAATCTCCGATAACTGTCCCGAATTCTTCTGAACGTGGATAGGTTTTTGCGTAAAAAAAAAGTTTTAAGAAAATTTACTATAAACTTGATCAGATTTGTATTGGCTAGTCTCTTTCCTTCTTTTTCATTTTTAAAATCATTATAATTATGTAAATACCGTAAGACATTTTCTATTTCGGTATGCCTTTCTTCTGGGCGATTTTTCAATGTAATATATAATTCTTCTGATAGTGATGTGAGCTGTTCTTTTAGTGACTGCAACATGAAATTTATTGTTGCATTAGCTGCTAATAAATAAGAATCTCTCCGACATAATGCCTCAACAGCCAGTTTTAATATTAAGTTATAACAACCTGTTCTGGATATTAAGTCGAATTCACTACCTGAAAAATTAATTTGCTGGTTTAAGTCGATTATTTCTTTTTGGATTGGATTTCTCAGTTTCAAAAATAGTTCCATCATTAGGAGTAAACTGTTCCAACGTGTTTCAGAATCTCCTCCTAAACATCTCCTTTCATCTTTCCTTTCACTCCTTTTTTGTCAAAGTAAACCCATACTAACGCATGCGTAAAAGGTGGAGGGTTTTACAATCCATTGTCATACAGTATTTTATTACTTCTCTTGATTGTACGATGCAACTTTGTATTCACAGTCTAATTTCGTCGGTTAGTGAGACATAAAAACAAAAGCGTACACTATTTTGCTATGTTGGCGATCCCTGAACAATTTAAACAATTAAAAGACAACTTTAAAAATTTCTAGTAAATACCGAAAAATCGGTATTTAAACTTGTGAATACCGGTATTAAAAAATTGTACAAATGGCTCAAAATACCGGTATTGCAATACCTAGTACCAATATATACCTCTCATATAAGTACCAATGGGATTGATGTAATAGTGACACGATTGCTCATGTCTACTAAAGTTCCATCCGGATTTCAGTGAATGATCGGTCAATCGCAAACGCATATCGCAGACTGTTCCGTTTACATTTGAAATGGTTTTTGAGAGTTATAAAATGTATATTTTCCTCAACAGATTACTAAATTAGTAAGCATTTATGAATATATCGAAGATAAATTTCGTTATATTTTCTTAAATGTGCGTTTTATTTATCTTTTTTGAGGTAAAAGGAGCTTTTATTATCGAAAAAAATTGTTTTAAATAGCATGCTGCAATTTTAATTATCATGTTTATTTCTTCTTAAAAGTCTTTTTCTACATCAGAAATAATTATTTTTCCTTCAAAACTTTTGATTTGCTCTGGAGTAGACTTATGTTTAACTTAGTATAAACAGGCATTTAACTTTGGATCAGAATAAAATAGAAGTGTTTTTTAGAATGGATGAAATGTATGCTTTGCTCATTTGAAATAGTGTATGTATATCCCCCCCCCCCAAATCTATACCTTTTCATGGAATCTTCAAATTTTAAGTTCAAATGAAGTTTAGTTAGTTTAAATGCACGAAGTTCGTCCTATAATAGCTCTAGTGTTGTTTTAAAATAGCATGGTAATATAACTAATTTTAAACGATCTGGAAGTGTTTCAGCTGACAATTTTTAAATACTCGTGATTTTTAAAGTCGGAAGGATTCTACGCGGCTTTTCCAAGACACCATTGGAACTAAATTATGCCAAAATATGTCAGATACTGTCCTGCCTGTTTTCAGTAAAGATACTATTCTAAAGTAAACATTACAGGCAAGTTGACCTTGCCTATACAATGTTTAAAAATTCATCATACGCAGAAAAATTATTAAGCTTTTGAAAAAATGATTGTTTTTCTTCAAAAATATGATTTATAAAAGATTTATCCTTCTAAAATAGAATGTAAATAATTTATAATGAGTACTTTTCTTCATCTAAAAAATGCGATATATTAAGTAGGGTAAAAGTGGAAATAAAAAAGCTAGTAATTGAACAATTTTATTTTTCAAAAGAACAATTATTTTTTTAATAATATTTTTTCACATAAATAGGTTTTGAATTTTATGAATGTTTAGAAACATCAATAAAAAATGCATTAGCTTTTTTTAAAACTTTTTGTCAAATTTGTGTGACTAGTAAAGGGTAAATAATAAAAGAAACACATTTATTGAAGAAATTAGTACCTTTTAAGTCACCTTTTTATCATTAGATGCATTTCTTAAATTTTGGTTTATTTTTCATGTTCTCATATATATTTAATCACAATAAGTCACGCTTTTAAGCGAGGACTAATCCTAATCTTTTAATTCGCTTCTAAGAGTTTTGTATAATTTTCAGATTTATACAAACAAATATGACTTGCTGTGACTAGTTATAAAATTATTCCTTTTCAAATCTTTTTCGGCCATCGACATAAGCTCTTATGATATTGTTGCAGGAAATCTTCCTCTGAGCGTAAGAGGAATTTAATACAACAAGCTGGATAATGGAATTAGGCGCTTTATTCCATAAAATGCAAGAAACAGAGGCAACAAAACACAACGGAAATGTACACAAAGAGTAGCATTTGAAGAATTTAACTATACTCATAGAAAAAAAAACAAATAATTTAATAAACAACGGCACATTCAACAGTACAAGCCTGTAAGGCGATAAGAATTCCAAGTCGAGAATTACGATTGTGCAAGTGCTTCTTCTCGAAATCCTATACGAGAATTATGATTATGCGATTATGTCACATGGAATGAGAAACTCAGATCTGCACTCCTCATAGATATTAGGCCATTTGTCCTGCATTTTAAAGAGCATTCATTTTTGTATATTATTGCCATGTTTGTCACAAAGGCCGGGGGGCAGGGAAACTGTAATGCCTCTGCATTACAGTTTCATTACGACATGATTTCATACTTCACCTGGAAAATAGAGCAGTAATTAAAAGAGAAAACTACCTTATCCTCATTTTCACCATCCACTTTTTTAAAAGCTTATATTTGTAACTTTGTATACATTCACCTATGCAGATAGAGAGAAAACAATCAATTGCTTTACTCAGAATATGTAGTATCTGATGGATTTGTTCAAATCTTAACAAACAAAATTCATTTTTATTTTCCCATTCAAACCTTTCTCAAAAGCTGGTATGATTTTTTTTTCAATTAAGATTTTTATTTCAGTGTGAAGGAAATAACTTTTGTAAGAGGATTTTTGTTGTTGGATGCCAGGAGTCATTTCGGATTTATCTTCTTTTCTCTATTCCTCTTTCTTGCTAATGTGAACTGTATCTCTTTAAAATTCAGCACGATCTATAGATGGGGATATATTAGCATGCATATACACTTAAGAAATTATATGCTTTTGGATTCGTCTAAACACACACGTAGAAGCTCTTTTTGAAAGCGTTCAAACGGGTTTCATGTACTCTGGCACCATTTGCAGTTTAGAAATAAAAGAAAGAGAAATGTTTATCTAATCATAATTGTATACAACAATTTGAAATAGCGCAATTTTACCACATTTTTTTAAAGTAGAATAAATAAAGAAGTTAAAATCAAATAAATTAAAAATTTTATGTCCGTTTTATAATTTTTACATCTTTTCAACTGGCGGGTCAAATACATTCTCTAAATGTAAGTAGTTTTTAATTCAGTAAAAACAAGCTGATTCAAAATTGCATTTTAATTGTTGCCTTGCATTTAAGTCTTTATGAATGTTCACTGCTAGGATACAATTACGACAATGAACATGTTAAACGCTAACATCAAAATAATTCTGAAAGAAAGGAATTTTCTGAAGTATACCGCAATTATTGGTTACTAACCTCACATGTAACAATAATGCTAAGCCAAATAATTTTTTAACAGAATGCTACAAAAAAAACAACAGAGCATTAGTACTAATAAATTTTGTTTCAGAAAATGAACTTATTGCTTTTATCTCATTCCTCATATTTTAAACCCTGAAAAAAAGTGTTTATGAATTTCCTGTCGGTTAGATTTGGACTGACTGATTATTCAGTTTGATTAGACTGACAGAGGATATCGTTGAAGTCATTGGCGCAATAATTAAGAATCAGTTATAATTGAAGAAGGAAGCACCAATTTTGTTCTCGTATCACAATATATTTAATAAATATTTACAAATATTATACACATTTTTTCGGTTGCTCTTCATATTAAATTGTTAGGAAATCGGTATTCCTCAATCTGATGACTAGATTTGATCTTCTAATTGCTTTTATTTTACCAAAAATTTGAAATGTTCTTAATTTTAAAATGCTATAGATATTTCACCATTCAATTATACCAATGAATGATCGACAATCTTAATTGTTACAAACAAATAAGTAAAACTTAAGCACAATTTCTGCTTTGATTATTCCCCTGTCTTTATTATAAAATGTATTTACTATAAAAATGCATTTCTTTATTATTTTATCACGGGAAAGCTGCATTTTCACCTTTGATTTTCTTCGAAATGCAAACGCATTACATATTTCATTAGTTGTTAAAGATAAAAATTAACAAGCTAATTCCTTTAAAAATACTTGCTAGTAGACTGAATATCATATGGTGATATTAAGTATCCTGTTTAATATGATATTGAGCCCAGAGCAGAACTTTATTTGGGAGTCCTTGCCGTCATTGGTTGCTAATTTGGTTTTTCACTTCGATTCTGAATTCAGAATTTTTGGTAAAGCAGAATAAGTTCAATGAACATTTATTAGAAGAAGAAGATAATCTGAGAGAAAGATTTCGAATGATTTATTTTTATGAACGAACTTCTATTATATGTGTAGGTACAAAAGAGAATTCTGCTAAAGTTTTGCTTCGATTATTCTTTAGAAAAAAATTATTACTAAGTTATATAATATTTTAGTTTCTTTATGGCATTTGAATAGAGACGTAGGAGGTAGAAAGCTTATCCATTTCTTTATGAAATCTGTTTAAAGCTTTTTGCATTTTATTTTATGTAAACCAAACACAATGACGTATGTCCATGGACACAAAAAGTGAGAATTTTCGAGGCTAAATTTGAATTTTTTAAGCGAATATAACTTTGATTTTTAGATTATTTTGTATATTTAGTATTAAATTATTTATAAAATATCACACAAATAAAAATACATAGATTCCACATATTAGAGCAAAGTAATCGAGTGTAAATGGCATCTGGAAATCTGATGAATAAAATAGTCTTATCGAAAATTTAATCTATCTTAAAAATGAAATCTAAAAACATTACTTGTTTTTCTTTCGATATAAAACTTTTCTGTATATATACATAAGAAAAAAACTTTTAAAATTGAAACAATTATTGCATAAAATGCAAATGCCACATTGGGATTTACCTAAATATTCATTTTGAAAGAATTAAAAAAAAAAAAGGCCTTACAAAAAATCTAAGAGCCTATTTCATATTAATTTTTATCAATAAATTTCAACTAAAATTATAATTTTATTTTTCATAAAATTTTTTTAAATATGACTTCATTCATAATATTATTCTTGAAAAATTCTTAGTGGATTTACAAGAAAAATTGCATATTTTTTTCCTTACCTAATATTTAAAACGAAGAAATTTAACCAGAGATACGTGCTACTTTTATAATAAAAACTAAGATTGCACATAATAACTTAAAAGTTTTAAAAAAGGAGCAGTTTTGTTTCTTAATATTTTTATTAAACTCCATTTCTCAGCTGAAAACTGCATTCTCTAGCCTTGTACAGGTTTCCTTTATAATAAACAGTTCGCATCAAAAGTGTATTAATTACCCCGTCAAAAACATGTGCTTATCGAACGAAATAGTTGAAGGGAAAAAAATGTAAAAATTCGGCCTTTCACCACTTGTAATCTGCTAAATATTAATTACTTACAGATTACTTTTTTAGAGATAGGAAGTAATTTTTTTGTTGACCCAATGAAAATATTTCCTTTTCCAAATCTGGAACATTCCATTAGCTGAGAAAATGCATTTTATTTTCTTCTGCATTTTCATTACACAGATAGAAGTATTAATTCAGAAACTTTACTCAAAACTCGAGCTTTTCTTCTGAATAGTTTTAAGTCAAAGTTATATTTCACAGAAACCTATTTATTAGGGTGGAGCGAAACACTCGGGAAAAAAAATCTCAATTTATTAGCCTATATACGGAAAAATTGCTACTTATAAGCGTTGTCATATCTCTGAAATTTGGACTTCCTTTGACGTAATCTATGACTGTCGATTTGCCATAGAAATTTCTATAAAATTGTAAGATTTGTGAAGTTTTAATGCAGATCTTCGCTTGTTTTCTCTGCGAAAACAGCCAAGAACTCAGCCCTTGAAGGTAGCTACAGAGCGAGTTCCGCCAACCTCCCACCCTTTGTCTTCAAATGTTTAGGTTAATTATTTTCTAGAATTTCGCGATATTGACTTTTATTTTCAATTTTGGGTAATCAATTCTAGGTGCTATCTTTGAATTTATAAATCTCATCTCTTGTGTCGCTGCCAGATCGTACAGCTGCTGATTCATTAGTCTCTAGCTATAACACAATGCTCTACTGCTTGTGAATGGCACGGATATCTTAAAATATGAATTTCCTCAGGAACATCTAAAATCATAAAATTCAGTTTATCATAAGAAATAGACTCCGTAACTGATAGTTTAGTAAGTGTAACTGCATTCCAGTCAATTAAATACATATAATTGTCTGCATTGAAGTTTATAGTAGGAATCTTGAATTCTCGAATATTATTGTCAAGTTTAGTCCATTTTTCCATATTTAAAACTCTTCAGAGGCCCAATTCTCTGGCGTTCTTTCGATTGTCAGATTTTTCTGGACAACCAAAATACGCGTTTCTCTGCAGTGTTGGCTTCTCAAACTGAATCGAGATTTTTTTTTTATTTTGTTGTAAAATTGTTAATTGCCATACCGACATGATGATGTGCATTTAATACCAGAGTATGCTCTAATAACTTACTCTGTTAAAATTTTCGAGTTTTCAGATGGGTATTTTGTTGAAATATATACCCGCAAAATTTGATTTGCTGTCGTTAATCATCTGTATTGACTCATTTTTCCTGGATCCTATTTTGAGAAGTCCGAATGAATATTTCCATTTGAAATTCCAGTACACATTTCGTAAAAATGCCGCTAATCGGTACTAATAAGGGGAGAGCACGGGTTGGAAAATTGTGTTCGAGATGAGATTTAGCATAATGGTTGTATTTCTTTATGATGTTAATTTAATAAAATATTAAAGCGAAATAGCCAATCAATTTCGAAAAAATAGCCCTCAAACTTTCATTATAGCTTATATACTGATAATGTGTAGCCTTTGTCGAGCTCTTGAACAGCATTATCATTAAGGCGCTGGTTTAGCATTTACGAAACCTGAGTTCGGTCTCCGGCTGAAATTTTTAATTTTTTAAATTTATTTTCAGTTAAAATATTTCAAATTATTTTAACTTTTTACAAATAGTTTTAATTAATGTTGTCATTTTTTATGTAAAAATATTTATTTTACTCATTCTTGAATTATAATTTAACTTTTAAATAAAAATAATAATGAATTTACATGCGTGTTTTTGAAAATTATTTAAAATTGCATAAATTAATAATTTCAAGTGGTTTTAATTAATTCACTACTCATTTTTGCAAGTAAAAAATAAATATTTTTCTCAAAAGTACGTAAGTTACAATTTCACTCTTGAATGAAAATAATTATGTTCATTCAAACGTTGTAATAATAAATATAATTTTAACAATAAAAATAATTTAAATAACTATTTTCATCTTAAAATCATTTTAATTTTGGGATTTTAATGTTGACAATTCTCACTTAATAAGTCAGCACAGCTGTATTTATGTCGTAGTTAAAGAGAGCAGCTAAAATTAATAAAATTATACCAGAAAGCATTCTCAATATTAATAATGGAAAAGAAAAATTAGAAAACAAGTTTCACGTAATGGAATGCATCGGCAGATGGTTTAAAATTTTTAATAACATAATGTGATATGCATTGTACGCTGCCTGATTTTCTGAAGAAAGACAAATATGTTTTGAAATGAAATGAAATTTGTTTTCTGGTTGTGGATAATCCTTATTTATCACTTGTGCTCGATATCAAAATATATCTTGTTTTCATTGCTTTTACAAAAATTTCCATCCTCTTTCTTATGTGTAATATAAAATTAATACGCTATTTTTATGATGTCATTAATATTTATAATCACTTAAGTTATATTTATAATTATTCTTTCTGATTAAAATTAAAATTATGATTCAAATATTATGTGAATTAACATTTGTTTTTTGGATTATAAACGAATTGCATATTAATTAAAACTATAAGTTCTTAATTTTATTTAAATAATTTTATAACTTTTTAAGAAAGGTGCTTGGTATCTTTCATTATTTTTCTTTTAAAAATTAAATTATAATTCAGGTATAAATCTTGTCTTATAATGTCGTATTGAAAAATATATTTATTTTTCTATACGAAAATGAGTAACTTATTAATTGAAACCATCTTCAAAATGTTAATTTAAGTAATTTTGAATATTAAACAAAAGTCATTCATATTTCTAATTATTTTTCTTCTAAAAAGAATATTGTAATCCAAGTATTTGGAGAATAAACATTTAATTTTGCAGAAAGAAAGATAAACATATTCATTAAAAATATTTGTAAATTGGAAAATTTAAAACAATTTTAATAGAAAGCAAAAATAAATAAACTCCAGCCCAGGATAGATCTCAAGTCCCCTGAATGTTATGCCATCGCCATCCCAACTATGAAGTTCGGCCGTTCGGTGACGGCGACACGTTAATAATAGAAGTATATGAATACTCTTATAAGAAGCACTAGAAATATTTACTAAAAACACATAAAATATCTAAAAACACCTCCTATTTGAGCCACCAAACCCTAACATAAACATACAAGCTTTCCACAAGCTTTTTTAAAAAGAAAATCTATATTTATCGAGAAAAAAAAAAGACTAATTTTCTCAGAATGAAAAAAAAAAAAAATTGCTTACTTAGTAACATATTTTTAAAAAAACAAAATTATACTGGGAACTATATTATAAGAATGTGTTTTTCATTGTAGTATTGCTATGAAAATTATTGTTTAAATTCAAATTTTGTATTTTTCTTATTTGACTCTTTCTATTCCTAAGCAATTTTATTAATGAACAACCTTTTATGTAGCTCAGGTGTCGTCCTCGACATCTGACCGCGGTTCCAAATTACGAGGTCCGTCCCAAAATAGCCCTTGTGTTGCTTCAAACGGGACGTTAATGTAACTAAACCAAACCAAACCAATCTTAATGCTGACTTGTTTTCATATTTTGGTAAAATAGTAATTTTATTTTTTTCACTTTCGTGGCAAAATATGCCCCCTGATAATTCCTTCGCAGAAATCTGTCTGGAAAATAAACGAATCTGGTGAGTGGTTGGACTATCTGAAGCGATTTTGCATGGTTTTTTTAGAGATCTTGTGCATGTTCACCAAATATAAAAGGAAAAACAGGCTAAATTACTTTCACTCTTGAGCAAAGATTGTGAAAGAAGTATGGCTTTTAGTTTAGTTTAGTTATATTAACGTCCCATTTAAAGCAACACTAGGGCTATTTTGGGACGGACCTCGTAATTTTGAACCTCGGTCAGATGACGAGGACGACACCTGAAAAGAAGTATGGCAGAGATGATAATAAAAAAAAAGTGTTAGACATTGGAGAACAAGAAGGCGTCCGTGTCACAAGTATCCGAAAAGCTGGTTAGCAATTTACAAGACTGCCAACCAGCCACAGCATGAACCCCATGCGGCTTTAAACGTAATCGAATAGTCCAAACATTTCATGTCTTCCACTAGAATTGACGCCGGACTGGAAGGATTTCGCCGGAGTGTCGCGGATTATTTGTTTTACTCAGTCCAGAGTTTATTGCCTTTCTCCTGACCGGTCTTTCGCTGATGTAGCGTGACTCTTAATCGTTCTTCATTTGGAGAGATTATCTGCACATTCATAGCTAAATTCAAATGTTCACCTCTCGACATCAACAGTATCATTACAGCATTCATCTGGCAACAGGTTTGTAGCAAAAGTGGATAAATAATTTTTGCATTTCAACTACTGAAATAACGTCACTAATAAAATTTCTTAATCGTTGCGCATCATACTCGCATTGAATTATCTCATTTCAAATTTAAATCATTCTGCTATGATTTGATAAGAAATCAAGCATAATAAATATTTCTTAATAGAATCGATATGATAAAACATTCTCGAAATAATAGGTATTATCTAATTAGATAAAAAAAACTGCATAGAAGGTAAGAATGGTATTTTTATCAATGCTAAATCACTGAAAAAATCAATTCAGAAAGTCTAACTGATGAATAAATAGTGTCATCTTTAAACTTATTTTGGATTTAACTGCCATGTAATAAAAAAATGAAGGGGTGTTTTGGAGATATGAACCATCTCATATTTCTCTATGTGTGTGCATATAAATATGTGCTGATGTGTATTTTTATCTTCATATTTTCCTTTAAGATCACTTGCGGTTACTTACATTTCTATTTTAATATCAATGTATTTATTTTAGAAATGCATTTTGAAATACCTATATTTTTGTTGTTCTATAAACGTCTTATTTTTTTATTAATACCTGTGTCGAGATTGCACAAATCAATGTTTCAGTTTAAAATTTGAAATTGAATCTGGTATATAATTTAAATCAGTTTGCTTTCAAAACGGTTAATCTTACAAGGCTCTATATGATGTTTTATATCTCCCGATATTTTATTTCAGGCATTTTTTGACTTTAAAAGTAAAACTATACAGATGTTATGTGAGGTTGGTCTAATGTATTGATTTTAAACAATTCCTTCCGCCAAGAAAGCACGATTGCTCTTAAGGTATTTTTGTTCAGAGCCGAAGCGTAATTTGACACGAAAGGGATTTAAAACATATTGAATTCAACAAAGTTCACATTCAAAGTTTACTTAGTATATATAGTTAATTCTTCATTAATTCGAGTTGAAAAGTTGTTGTTTTTTTGCGAGAGAGAGAGAGAGAGAGAGGAAGATGATAATTTTAAATCTTTGTGAAATCGGATTAATTTAAACAGCTGAACGATACCCGGAAGAAATTTTTAAAATATTTGTCTTAGAGTTCTTTGAATCTGTACATTTATCCGCGCTTGCCTCAATTTTCTTCTATGCAGAAATAAATTTGGGGATAAAGATAAGAAAGAGGCTGTAACTAAACAGTGACTGGTTTCTGAACTGTCTTTATATTATTTTTATTCTCTATGATATTTCTTTTAAGATTTTATGCTTTTAAAATTTATCTTTTTATCAACTCTTAATGAAACCAAGTTGAAACTGCGCTGTTTTCCGTCACGTTTTGCAAAATGAGCCCCGAGATGCTTGTGCATTCATGAGAAATCAATTTTTATCTGAAACTGCAAATCAATGTAACGTGTAGGGGCTATTAATGGCTCATATTCAGAAGTATTACTTCTGCAAGCGTCATATATGGTTGTAAAGGCCAATAAGTAACATTGAACATGAGATTATCTGTAGATCTACTGACAATTTAAAAATGAGTAGTTTGTTACTTAATTTACTTTTTAAAAAATTTATACTGGATGTGCGTTCTAGTGATATAAAACATTAAGAATATTTTATGCATAAAATTAGAATTGAATACAGGAATCATTGGAAGAGTCTAGGAGACTCGATTCCAACGAATATTCATTGTATTAAATAAGTTTTGCACACATTCAACATTTCCTCGGTATTTCATCGTCTTGGTATGTTACATGCAATTACAACTTGAAGCCAAGCTAACTTCAATATATCGCCTAAGAATCCCTCTTGCCCATAGCATAACAGAGATTCAACCAGAAGAGATAGAGAAGAAAGCAACTGGCTGGTCTACTCACCCTTCACAGCATCTCAATCCCAACCAAATCTCATTGGAAGATGAAGGAGTAAATATATCTCAAATGAAGAGCATCAATATCATCACAGATGGCTCGAAAACAGAACACGGTGTTGGAAATGTGTTCCGTGTCCTGATCAATGATGCCTGTCCGTATCACTGATCTGCCAAATTGAAAGACAACAATACTATTTTTCAGGCTGAAGTCATCGGAGTTCATGAAGCAGTTCAATATGCATCTCAGTTTCCAAACATCAGCAATCTTAAAATACATGTCGACAGTAGAGCAATCATCATGGCATCTTCTAATCCAAAGAGTACAAACCAAACAGCAAGAGAAATTTTTAGCGTCCTGCTTTTAAATCCAACAGTAAAAGCCTCATGGTTAAAAGTGCACACATGCAACATAGGTAATGAAAAAGCAGACCAACTGGCAAAGGACGTAACGCGAAATGGACCATTTTATATGCAAACAAAGCTTCCTAAATCATATATAAAAGATTTCCTCCGGAAAAACATGCTAGAGGAATGGCAAAGATTTTGGAGCAATGGCGATACAGGCTGAAACGTTTTTAGTATCCTGCCCTCAGTTAACCTTCAACCCACTAATTGGATCAGAGAGGATATTATTTTCTCTTCAGAAAACGGCTCTTTCCCTGCCTACCTCAAAAGGTTCAATAGGTCGGAGAGTGATCAGTGCAGTTGTGGTGAGAATGCTATGGAATGCATCCTCATAATCTCTTGGCATATGAAAAAGCATCACCAAGCCATGAACAAGAATGGCTGAAAAGAGTCGCTAGCAACTTCCTCTCCAGGCAAAATATCCATAGGATAATTAAATTTATCAGTGAAAATAAAGATTTTTCTTGCCTCCATAGCTATCAACCTCAAGTGTCATACTTGCAAAGACTAAGGGGAAAAAAAGCACCAGAGTTTCTTCATACGCATTTGCATTCAAAAATATCAATCAAACAAAGTTTTTCTTTGTTACCATTAACTAAATTATTTTCCAATTGATTTTTATAACTCCATCCTCATCTACTATGTCATAATAACAAGTGAACACAGAATTCATATGTTTTTTCATACGTTATATCTTTCTGCAAATTATTATTCCAAATATTTTTCTTTAATTTTTCAAAGTCGGAAATCCTTGTAAACTATTTAATTTTATTATCATTTGTAAATTCTTTACATAGTTATTTTTGTTTTTCTACAGTGAATATTTTAGTATTGATTAAAATTCCCTTAACATGCCCATTAAACATTTCAGTGATCAGAATGGTTACGAATACGGGGTTTTGAGATGCCGTTCTGCTATGTAAATCTAGAGAGTGGAATAAGTACTAATTGCAAACGGATCACGGCACAAGAATTATTTCATTTAACCTTCATTTAGCTTGGCAAATGAATTTTGATTACCTTAAATGAGAGAAGCCACTAAGTAAAAATTTAAGATAAAATTTGGTATTTTATTTGTCAGGAATGTCTCTGAATTGTTTTAAAATGCATTAATTTTAGGACACTTTTGCAAGGTTTCCTCTTGGCAGTTAAAATTTTTGCCGATACTACTCAAAGCAAAAGAAGTTCAAGTGGAATCGTTCGCATCGAGAAGAATTTCAGATGAATAATTTTGGAAAAATAAACAACATTTTTGAAATCAAAACCAAAACTTATCATTTTTTTTAATTTTTAGTTATAACTTTTAAAATGAGCAAATTTTTAAGTGAAATATTTATGGTCGAAACATGATTTCTTGCATTCTTTCAGTTTTTTGCACTTTTATATAAACCCTATTATACATAAACTTTAATATTTCAATATTTTATCAATCGTATAAATTTTGAAAGGTATTTTTAGAAATTATTGTAACAGAGTATATAAAGAAAATGTGTGAGAAAATGCATCAAAACTTCTAAATGTAAATTAGACGAAGGAGATGTATGAGATACCTCGTAATTACAATAGCTCGTATTATTTTATCGTGTATTGAAATTTTTTAGTAATTTTACTATTCAAATTAATATTATAATAGAAAATGTTTGATATAAAGAGAAGTGTTTAGTTTCTGAAAAATTAAACGCATTTAAAATATTGAAAAATGGATTTATACCTACTTTTCAAGAAAAATTAATATAAATTTTAAAAGAATATCATTCAATAAAATTAAATATTAAGAATTATCTGTAAACACTTAATATTTATTTTAAAATTCTGTATAGAGAAAGTGTAAAAATTCTGCAAAAAAAAGTCATAGCAGTAATAAATTAATCTTATTTTAGGAATATCATAGTCCTGTTTCTGAGTTTACCATCTTACAGTTTATAAATTCACTGGATGTAAGAGCATTTTTGAAATTCACGACAGAATGAAGGAAGCATAAAAGGTTGGATTCCTATCATTTTGTCACATGAGTTCCCAAAAGACATGTTGCTTGCTTATTAGAATTAAATCAAAACAAAAATGCGCTTGCGATAGATTGCATTGAAAACTTAACAATATCAAAATTCTAGAAGCCTGAATTCATATCTATTATTGATTCTTAGAAATATTTCTAATCATTCGGGCTTTTTACACCATTGTAAAATATTTAATAATTTTATAAATTACGACATTTTTGCATAAATTGTTAGGATTTGAAATCATAGATGCTAAATATTACTGCAGTATGCATGTTCATTTTGAGTTTATTTTCAACAGCTATTTCATGACGATAGTTCTTCATTTCAGTTTTTTATCCTAAGACAACCAATTTATATTTTAAAAATTCACAATACATAACTTTTTTTTATTTGTAAGATTAAGACTCCATTTTGAAGAATCAAAATTGTTTACAGAGAATGATAATTATCATTTTCAGTCAAACAAAGTAAAGTTTTATTTATCCAACACTAGAGTCTTAACTTTCAATAGATAAATATATCCGAGTGAGTAAAGATATGAAATTCTGGGTTATACTGGCATTTTACGATATACAACTATTAGCAAAACAAGATGTTCTTAGTTAGAATAAAAGACGAAATTCCTCTAAATAGATTTTCCTATTGGTAAATTATAGAAATTATGGATTAGATCTTATCGCAATTTATGGTCCAGTGATAAAGACTACTGAAATTCAGTCCCGTTTTTTAACTTCTGTTGTTTTTCAAGATTTATTCTCTTGACACATTTCGAGATTATCAATATCTCGAAATGTGACGGCAGATTTAGGAGTAAAAAGTTTATCTTTTTGCCGTTTGATTACCTTGATTTATTCCATTTTTTTTTTTTAGAAAAAAAGTATTTCATTTAAATAATTTCATTTGTCATATATATGAAACCCCGTTTTTATAACTAATGAAATGTTACAATATAAAATTTGTCAAAAATTAGAAATCTATAAAATACATGGTTATAAAGTTAGTTATAATTAGTATAACTGTTAGAAAAATTCTGGGGGTAACTTGAAGACAAACAGAAGTTTTTTGAAAGATTATACACTCTAATAAGCAATTTTAGAGATAAAATAAGGCCAAAATAGAATAACCAATTAGCTACGGTTAAAAATTTGTCAAAAGAAAGGTAAATTGCTTGTAAAAGTATCCAGTTTCAAAATCAGTGAATAATTGTGAAGCACCCAATATTTGACTCATATTAAATGTGCATTAATCATGTGCATTAATGTTGTCGATCCTGTCTGTTCAAAACGAAATTTAATCAGCAACCAAACATGATTAAAAATACAGACACATTAAAGCATGTCCTTTATCTATTACTTTCACAGGATTTAGTTGAATAAATAAACTGAATACTTCCTATCGAGTCCAACATGATTAGAAAAAAGTGTTGACTATTGTAGAATGCCGTCGAATCAAGATGTCTCAAGAGCAATCATTTTTTTGTATCAAAATGCGGAACTCCTGCATCAATACTCCATGCTGATATTTCAGATCACATCTATACTTCAGTTTCTCCAAAATCGAGAGTAAAAAGTACAGAAGTGAAGGAAAAGAAATAGCAATGTCTTCAGAGCTTGACCCAAAGCTATTCTAGTGAATAGTGAGTATTCAGAAAGGTCTCCGAGTGTTCTTCTTTCTTAAACTTTGAAGCCCAAAAACAGTAACAAAAGATGCACACACACATATATATGGAAATAAAAGAAACACCTCCCACCAAAGGCACGCCATAAAATATTGATTTTGAGCTTAGGCTATGAATGCCGATTCCCAAGGAGAAATCGGAAAATAAATACTCGGAATTGTTGTAGAAAAAGTAATGCATTCAAATATGTTATTTTTTGGAAACTTATGCATCTGCAAGTGTCGTAGATAAATGAAGGAAGTGCTAGATGTTTAGCGTGAGATAGGCAATCTTCAGCTGCGTGCAGGAAGAGATTTCAAATATTCTGACCGTCTTTTCTGATAAAAACAACGATAAGGTAAAAAACATAAGGCCATTTGTAAAATATTTACTTTTTAGAATTCATAACCAAATATTTCAACGCATACGTTTTTGCTTATACGGTAAATATTTGAACTAAAATGATAAGTTAGAGTTCGTGGCTTTTCTATATTACAAATGTTTTTAGTAGAAAAATAATATAAATTTTCAACTCTATGTATTTGTCTTTTTATGTATGGTTGTGCAATGACAAAATCACATCACAAATCCTTTCTAAGGGGTAGGGATAGAATAAAAATTATTATTACTATTATATTTTAATTGCAATTTCGAATTGGTTATAAGTTCTAGTCTCAAGTTTTCTAGAAATCCTCTCTTCCTATAAGGATTTCGAAAGTACAAGGAACGTAGCAGTCTCACATAGATTTTGTGTGATAGTATACTGTTACGTGTGGTCAAAAACTGGATTATCTACCATTATTTCGAAATAGAATGGAATTCTAACAATTGCATAATATTGTTATCTACTATGCATATTCAAAAGAAAATACATTTTCTTCTTTGCATTACATAAAAATAGAGTATTAATTTTTGGGCAGTGTGAACTCAGCAAATCCTTACTACATGTTATCCAAAAGTTGTTTATGTTGATTTTTGTTTTGTAAAACTTTTAAGCCTATCATTTGGTTTCATCTTAGCTGTTTTTGTACGCGTGTCTTTCAAGGCTTTTCGCAGCCATATTGTTATCATGTTGTAGCTGTAGTTATTTTGCACGCAAGAATAAAAAGATTCTGCAAGCTATTGACTCTCAACATAATTAATTTTAGTAAGTGGAGGAGAAACTCTTCGCTTAGTTTCAAAATCTATTTAAAAAGAAAACTTCGAAAGATTAGGAATAAATAAACAAAGGCAACTCTCCTCTTATTTGTGACGATAAAAGAAATCAAAAGTGGGCCGTTTTTCCTTTGTTTCGCCTTAAAACTCACTAGGTTACGGCCATTTAAATGCAGATAAATTTATTTAAAAACCCTGCGTGCAAATAAGGAAGATAAGATTCCCTAAGGACAAAAGAAACATCTTGTTTGTAAGCGATCTCAAGTACTTGGGAAAATTATTCAATTGCTCTTATTTTTCTTCTTCATTTGCTTATCCTGCCCCAAAAGCTATCTCTTTGTTAAGAAGAAAACATATTCAGACTATTTCTTTTTCCTATTGTTTAATAATTATGAGTTCTCCAACTAATGAAAAAAATTTCTACTTTTTTCACTTCAACCGCATGAATTTGTTCAATGAAGCGAGCCAAACTGGAAAATCGGAAAAAAGTGATGAAGAACTTAAAGGGGAGGGAGACGCATTTAGAGGAAAGGAAAAAATATTTCGATAAATTGTGCACAACATTCCTTTGGTCTGTAATTTCAACTATGATAAGAATCAAATTTGGGAAATGTAGCAAAGTATGGAACTATTCAAAGTGTTTGCTCTTTATAGTAATGGACAACTTTCTGTCTTAACGATAGTGAATAAAAAAAAGGCAATATTGATAAGAAAAAGAGTAAAAATTATCCAAGAGAAAAACTATTTCTGTCAGATGCTATTTTCTGAGTGTTTTACTATAGTTTAGATGTTTCTCATGGTATGTTTTATACGAAGCTTACAGAGCTCTCCGGGTTTTAGACTCTATACCCAAACTCCTGAGATGAGAATCTACAGAAGATCATGAGATTATGCGATTTTTCTCTACGTCAGTTTGAGTAGCTAGATGTTTTTTTCACTAGATAAAATTCAAAGACCCATGAAAAAGATATTTGTATGCTTTCCAAAAATGGACTTAAAATAAACGATAATTCTAAAATATTCGTATTATACATTTATACATTTTTCAAATAATCATATTAATAACATTTTTCTGACGAAATAACTGCAAACTTAATTATGTATTAAATACGATTTCAATTTTATTGTGGCTTATTGCATTTATATTGTAAGTGCACTATTTGCTGAAACATTGTTGATTAAAATAATCAACAAAATACATCTTAGAACAAATTAAAGAAATAGCCAGGAATTCTCAGTTATATAGCCTATTGAAAATAATATTTTTAAAAAATTTCTAATCTATATGTTATCAGTAATTACTGATAATATCGCATAAGGTTTTAAATAAGATATCGGAGAAAAATGATTGGTTAAAATTTAAACAGCATTTTAAAAGCAGAGATTAAATTTTGAATATTTTTAATTTTAATTGATAATTAATGTTACGTGAACAATATTAGTGATTTTGAGAAATATTCTTGCACACAAAGTCGTAAGAAACTTGAAATATACAGGTATATAGGGTATTCAGAAATCATTGCATTCATTTATTTTCGATAAGCAAAAGAAAAATGCCTGTTGAATAAATCATTTAACTCGTTCTTTTTTCTTGCATGTACTTCAACCTCATATATTTTACTTTTTCGGTTTTTCAAATTAATATTAGACATTATTAGTAAGCAGCGTAATTTCTGTGCAAACACTTATTAACAAAATTAATAATTAACACTTAACCCTTAACAAAAACAATTAACACTTAAACAAAAATTAATTTGTTTTATAAAAAAAAACACTGAATTTCAAAGTGTCTGATCAGTCACAGACGTTTTTCATTAGTTATACATAACACTTTTTACTAAATTATGGGGCATTTCTTTCAAATGATAGAACTTACACTGGACTGCGTTTTATTCTGCTTTAAGATTTGTTTATTGGAAATCCTAATATCCATAAAATGTATGACATTATGTAAAATGCAAATTAATTTGTTATATTTACTCATACAGAGTGATTCCCATAGAATGGGACAAAAGAATAGCTGAGTACAAATTATGTAATTGATTTACTTAGCGAAACAACTTCATTCTGAAACTACCATTAAGAGAGTTTTATCTATTTACAGTGAAAATTCTTTCAGTATTGGAATGACATCTAGAGGCCGAGGAGAAAGTGTTCGCCCCCGTCGCTTTCAAAATAGTGCTATCCTAACAGGAGAAAGCGTTAGGAATTTTAGAATATGCAAAAACATTTCCGGTTCCGTCTTTTAGTAAAAGACGGAATAGTAAAGAACCGCGTCATCGTCACAACGTCGAATGGTCGGTGAAGCAGTTTCAAAGCAAGGGCTGATTATGTAAGAGATACCCAGATCTATCCCCTTCAGACTATTTCGTTTGGAATTTTGTTAAAATATTCAAACTATTAAAGATAAAGTATCCGCGTGCCAAGATTTACAGTTATTGAAGCAGTTTATAACTGACCTGTTGGATGCATTAACAGAAGATATTCTATCACGAGCCTAGCATTTTCTGGAATATGACATGAAAATTTGCCGTGTTACCTGAAGTGCACACATTCAACAACTAGAGAAACTTGGATTACTGTAGTTTCACTATAAATTTCATTTATCAAAATAATTGCAGTGTTTGCAGGTATGCTTTAATTTTCCGCCGTTCAATGCAAATCAGCAGTATATTGCCACTCTTATACGACACTAAAGTTTCAGGTATATGTAAAGAAAAGTGCTATCAAATAACTCATTTCAAATCCTTTTTGATACGAAAGCATATAAAAAAACTTATATCAAAATTCATCCATGTTTGGTTTTAAAAAATTAATTTGACCCCCCCCCCTTGCAAGTTTTTAAGATTCTAAGTACAAAAAAGTATTTAAAAATTATAAAGAATTTTAAATCCCTTAAAAATGAGGATAAATATGCACATCTTCTGCATATAGAAGACGTGCTTATTTTTCATGAAAATAAAAGATTAAAAAAATGCAAGATAAAAATAAAAAATAATCTTTTATCAATTTAATATCTTCATTTCGTTTCCTACAGTCTTTTCTTCCCGTATACATAAATTTCAATTCTGATAATGTATTGAGTTGTTTACTTTTTTCCGTTGTTATTATCACGTCTGGTCGAAAATTGTAAAAATATTTCCAGTTTTCATCAAGTAACCCCCCAATTATTATTATATCTACAATGACATTATTTCATTTACAGGACATTCCCTAACAATTTCAAGTTTATTTAATTTTTTGAAACATGTAATTTCTAGAGAGCCCCAGGCGATGATCTTTTTCAATACTTAAAGTTATTACAATATTCCGAATAATTTGTTTTGCATTTTCCTCAATTTTTTTAGTTACTCTTAACTTTTAATATATTTAAATAGTCAAATATTAGTAAATACATTTTGTAAAAGTCTCTGTTCTGTAAAAAATGAAAATTATATAAATCTTTACATAAAATAGCTGCAGTGATTACAGAAATATCATGATAATCATCATAAAGGTTAATAAATATTATTTCTAAAAGACTGCATTTGTTTCATTTCAGTTTTGCAAATTAATATTCAAAAGGAACAATATCAAAACTATCTAAAATTCTTCGTTTTTCAAAACCAAACATGCATTTTTTAAATTTTTTGTATTTAGCTCGATATTTCTATTTTTTTTAATTTGAAACTGATTCTATATCTATACAATCTGCTTCACCTGTTATTATCTTCATTCTTTATTTAAAACTGAGGTTAGTTTCATTCTCATGTCATTTGAAATCCTTTTTTTTTCCTCTAATGTTGATTAAATATGCTCAGTCTTTACTACCTATAGATAACTAGGCTTTTATATATCGCCTACTCGTAATTCATCTGTCCAAACACTCAACCTGTTTCTGCTATATTAGTTCCATCATCGGTATAAACAATACTATAGGTATCTGAACAAAGTACTTTATCACCTAATTTATCGGTCATTTTACATAATCTTATTATAGCAAAACTAATTTCCTAATTCTTATTTTAAATTAGCAAATGTAAACTTCTTTCTAAAATGGTCTCTTATTTCCTGATCCAATTCCATTTTTATTTAATTATTTTTAGCACACGCTCTATAAAACTGCAAATCTCAGCATTTTCCCACGTTTCGAGTGAAGGGAAAAATCCTTAATGTTTACAGCATTCTTTTAAAGATTCCTAAACTTCTCTTTCCTAAGACTACTTGGTTCATGATTCAATTTTAAAGTTTTCGTATTGCTTTTTACCTTATGCCATAAACTTTGACAAGTGATGACAAATGATAAGATTTTATATAAGAGTTCATAAAACAGGGTTTTAATTCATACCATACGTTTGGCGCAGCATAATCAAGATTTCTCTTTTCGCCCCAAAACTCCACTAAATGAAAACAAATCAAAACCTAAGACTACACATGTCAAAGAAATCCCTATCAGAATCTCGTAGTAAAAATCATTGAGGGAAAAATTTCGGTCTTTTCTGCTTTTCTGCGCTTGCATCGCGATATTGACTGACGTATTTTTACTATTTATGTTATTTTTTTTGTCCGTAAATTATGCCTCCCGTGATGAACTAAATCGAGTTTAAAATTTCAAAATTTTTCCTTCTCAAAACTTACTTCATAGGAAAGGAAACAGATTTTAGCTATGTATCTCAATATAGGATTTCTCAAGATTTTCCCTTATTTTATTTCCAATTTTTCCTTCCCACATTGTCTATATTGTTCTTCAATTTGGAAATTTTCAGAAAATTTATCATCTATTTCTAATTTTATTTTCAAAAGCCTTTTTATATAATCTCTAAACACTTCGTATCAGATTCCATAATAAAATTCCTCATCTACCCAAACTATTTCAATCAGTAACCACAGAAACACCTGCTAAAGCAACATATCTAAAGGGATCAATATTGGCTGTTATTAGAAAAAATTACCTCAATTCTAAGATCCTCTTGTTAAAAGACCTACATCGCATTTTAAAGTCCCTTTTTGAAAATCAAAAGTTTCCTCTTTCATTGTTTCATACTAGATTTCAAACACTTTTATTTGCAATAGTTAGTAACATAGACATAAAAATACTTTTCAGGGTATTTATCCATATATATATATATATATATATATATATATATATGGATAGCGTTAAGCAAATGAGGATAATTTTCTTTAGCTAAACCAGTTAATCCAAACGTTTTAGAAAAGTCTTTCAAATGAATCAATATAAAATTGATAGAATCTACACATATTTTGCTATAATTAAATGCTTGCGTGTATATAAGTTTATTTCCTTCATATATGGTAAATACTTTGAATTTATTTAAAAATAATATTTATATTTAGCGAAGCCTTTTCCATAATGATCTAGTACAATGTTGACAGCTATTATTTTTTGTAGTATTCTTCATTTTTTAATATATACAATGTGGTTTTTATTTAACTGGCAATGACCTATTTTTTCGCATAAAAGTGTAGGACTTTGAATACATAAAGTTGTTACTATGTATTTGGATAAACAAATATTGTCTGTGTTTTTAATCTGATTGATACTTCTTTTATTTACTATATGGTTTTCATCTTTAGGTGCTTTGTTAAGAATTCCTCCAGTAGGTAACTTAATAATATGAAAATGAAATCTATAGTCTGTAATATTGATTTCTTTATACCCAATTTTATTTATTAGAACTTATAAATCGATTTCATATGTTGCTTTCGCAATCATCATTTTTCGATGAAAAGGGTTATCCAACAGAGGACTAAGTGGAACAAGATCTGCTTTAGCATCATTTTTTCCAGTTGCTTTCATAAATAAATCTATGAAAATATTATCATATTGTTTAGGTCTTAATTCTTTAATTTCATTAATCTTATAAGTTTTTCTATAAATTTCACTTTATTGTTAAGAAGTTTTCTATACACTTTAATTATTTAAACCAGATTAGGTTTAACAAATTCTTAAAGATTTGCTTCTATTTCTGCTTTTTTAGTTTTTCTTTTTATTCATTTTCCGTGTTTCGATTTAAGATGGAAAGCTTTCGGTTAAAATTATAAACAAAATTCATCAAATATTTTCTTCCTTTCAGATGTATTTTGGTGTCATTAATAAATTGTTTGAACGGATTTTTAAAATGGGATGCAAATAACCTTTCTAAGTTTGCTTCTGTTATTCATTTTTTCCCCTTTAGTTTTAAAATTGTTAACCATTTTTATCAAAACGTAATCCAAAAGATTAAAATTTCTTCTTAAATGTATTATATTTTTTATCTCTTTGAATATATTTTTTTAATTCAAATAATTGGATACATCCATGTCTAAAAAATCTACTAATACATAATTATATTCACATCTTTTTTCTTATATATTTAGTTAATAATATCATTAATTTATATTTCATACAACATCTAGACTGTTTTTTTTTAATTTCAAGGCAGGTCTAAGTTTATTTACAGACTACATTTTCAGAAGCTCTCTAATTACTGTAAATATTTATAAAGGTTTTTTTTTTTTTCAGAAGCGAACTGGACGCTGCTTCTCTTCTATTTATATGATCCTTACTTCTTATGTACCTTTATTTATGTGCATAAGATTTATCACTTTCACAAGAATAGGTGATAACCTTTCGGTTAAAATTGTAAACAAAACTTATCAAATATTTTCTTAGCTTTAGATGTATTTTTGAGATCATCAATAAATGTTTTTGATGGATTTTTAAATTCAATTGCATGTTTGATAACTGATTATTCGCCTTCATTTCATGTTTTATGGACATTTTATGTAAGTTTCAAGAGTTCGTATATTCTAAAAGTTTTCATATTTATATAGAAGGATTTTATTTAAACCGAAAGGCTACGTATATTAGGTCCTGTTTCAACACAAACCCCCATTTATTATAAGTCATTTTTTTAATGAATTGAAATAATTTACGTAATTTTCCTACTGTAATTTGTATTTTAGAGGAATATTATTGATTGTAATATTATTAGGAATAGAGTAATATTCATCATTTTTAACAAAATAATTATGATTTATATATTTTTCAACACTGTAAAAATCACTTAGAAAATGAAACCTGTACTGTACCTTTAAGGATACGTTGTAATATTCTTAAAAATATTTTATCCATTCTTCATACTGCCATTATAAATATTTTTTGATCCTCTGAAGTTTCATTGCTACAAAAGATAAAGAAATATACACAGCTTCATATGGTTCTGCTTTGTCAATATTCAAAATTTATTGAATTGTAAAATTCGGTTACCTATTTATTGAATTGAATAAATATATTTAATAAAATGAAAAAAATAAATGGTCAAACCAAAATTTTGTTAAAGGCATAGTCATAGGCTGACACATTAAGGCCTGAATCATCGTTGCCGAGTAGGGTCGGATTTCTGTATAAAATTTATATTTTAAACAATACGAAACGAAGTATTTCGTTGATCCCATTTCAAACGAGATTTTCAGCTTTGATAATAGACTTAATAATAGCTCTAACTGATCTTTCACCTAAAATATAAATACTATTTGTAGGATATTCCATATCATCTAATAATTCTTGATATGCAATTAGTCTCAGCTTTGTATTGTTACAAAAATTTCCTTGTGGGTGTATTTTGAGGCAAACTAATAAACAGGATCTTACAAAAATAAAGCTCTCTATTTTAATGAAGTCTATCAGGAAAACTCTAAATTAGCAGAAAGCAACAACACATGTATGTCAACAAGAAATATCTACAATAAATCGCAATAACACAGCGCATTCAAGCTCTGCAGCTTGCTTGCTGTCCAATACTCCACTACCCCTTGGTCTTGAGTGCTTGTTTTTCATAGCTCTCCGCAGGAAGTGATGTAATCGTTTCAAAGTTCCAGAACTTTCACCAAACTTCAAGGAAAAACTGGTATCGGTTGATACAATGTTCAGACCATCTATATTCTTCCAGAAGATTCGAGTTAACATTCAGACCAGATCATCCTCCTTAAATTGGTAATCGGTCGCTCTGGAGTCGTAACGAGTTTTCATTAGTTCACTGGCCAATTTATTGCTCTCTCTGGTAAAAGCATGTATGCTTTCCAAACGCGCTTCTAAATCTTTCATGTACTCATTCGGCGAGGTAGGCGTTTCACTCGGTCGTCCAAAGAGAATATCACAAGGCAATCGCAGCGTTTGATCAAAAAGCATTTCTGCTGGGGTCAGTCTGGTCGCTTCATGTTCAGTTCCCCTATTGATCAAGAGAAAAACTGGCAGATGTACATCCCAATCAGTCTGATTTTTTGAAACAAAAATAGACAGATTATTTAAAATTGTTAGATTAAAGCTTTCAACCATTCCATCGGACTCGGGATGCAATGCTGTCGTTCGAGTCTTCTCAATCCCCAAAAGTTTACAAAGTTCAATAAGCGTGGAAGAGCGTGGAATTAAAATTTGTTCCTTGATCAGAATAGAAAATCATATGCACGCCATAATATGAGATACAGCTTCGAGAGTATTCTCCAGCTACAGTCGAAGCCTCCTGATCTGGAATAGGAATTGCTTCGGGCCACTTGGTAAAATAGTCCATTAACACTAGGAAATACTTATTGCCCTTTGTTGTTACAGGAAAAGGTCCTAGGATATCCAAAGCTATTCTTTCAAATGGTGCTCCCACATTATAGCTTTGCAAACGACCCTTCGTTCTTGTTTTAGGTCCTTTTCGGGCTCCGCAAGCATGGCATTCCCTGCACCATTTTTAAACGTCAGCGCGAAGTCAATCCCAAAAGATATTTCTCTTGTTTTACTCAAGGTTTTCATGACTCCAAAATGCCCTCCACTTGGGCTATCGTAAGTCTCTCTCAGAACTTCCGGAATTCTACACTTTGGGAGAATTAATTGTCATCAGCAGGAGGTTCCAATATCACTCTCCCACTTGCAGTATGAAATACTGTCTTCCAGATGTAAGGAGTCCCAAAGAGCCCAGTATCGTTTCGTTGCAGGATTTTCCGGAGCAATTTCTTGCCAAGATGGTCGATCCGCCGAATTTAGTTTTTTCTGAAAAACTGGCTTAATAGCGGGATCTTCCAACTGTCCTTTCTGCATCTCACTTGAAGACCAGGGATCCGCCGTTGTTTTTGTTGAAACTTTCACTGAAATATCCGTTTTCATTCCGAACGTTTTTTCCGCATTCATGCAATGTTTGCAGCTTTCCTTACAGGGTCTTCTGGAGAGGGCATCTGCGTTTCCGTGAGACATCCCTTTGCGATGCTGGATCTCGAATGCATACTTTTGAAGTATTTGAATCCAGCGAGCTACCTGACCTTCAGATTCTTTAAAATTTAAAAGCCATCTTAAGGAAGCATGATCAGTCCGGAGAAGAAATTTCCGTCCATAGAGATAGTGATGGAAATGCTCTATAGACTTTACAATGGCTAGTAATTCTTTACGTGTGACACAATAATTTCTTTCTGGCTTACGCAGGCTCTTACTGAAGTAAGCAATGACATGTTCTTCCTTTCCAATCTTCTGGGATAGCACGGCCCCTATTCCTTCATTTCTAGCATCCGTATCCAATGTAAAATCCTTGTCATTCCGAGGGTAGGTCAAAACAATGAAAGTTGTAAAAGCCTGCTTTAAACCGTTGGATGATTTATCGCATTCTTCGGTCCAATTAAATTTAGATTTAGCTTCAGTTAATTTGTGTAAAAGTCTTACTATTGTAGAAAATTTCTTACAAAACGTCGATAATAAGTACACAGAACAAGGAAACTTCAAAGGTCATGCACTGTCTCTAGACGAGGCCAATCCACTACTGCCTTAATTTTCTCTGGATCAGTTTTAACTCCCTCTGCTGAAATAACATGTCCGAGGTAAGCTACGTGCTTTTTGAAGAATCAGCATCTCTTAGGGCTTAACTTAAGGTTGTCTTTCTGTAATCTCTGGAATACTTTCCGAAGGTTATTCAAATGTTCTTCAAATGTCCGTCCTACTACTGTGATGTCATCTAAATACACTAAACAGGCTTCAGACGATAAGCTTTGAAATTCGTTAAGTAATTTTCTTACATCTCTCTGTTGTTGTTCATCAAGTACTACAAGATTCTCAAAAATTTGCGGAGGATGTGCTCCAGAAAACTCTTGAGGACGAGCGGCGATATCCATCACCGGGTCACACGACGCAATAACAGTTCCTTTGTTCACGATCTTGTGTTTATTGCTCATATTAAATACTCGAACGGGGATGGATTTCGTTTACAAATCAACCAGTAAGGCCACCACCAGCACACCTTTTTGGCAAACTTGACTAGGAAAGTCCGTTACGGCGTATCTGAACTGTGAAGAAACTTCAGGAACCCCCTGGATAAGACATTTAGATCTTGGCGGTATTAAAGTTCTCTCCTTGGCCAATAAATATCATGACTTTGAATTCTATACATCGGCTGAAAACAGAGGAATTTCTTCCCCTGCTGTCCGTATCTCGTTTCTTTTAAGGTCTACAGTAAAGTTAAATTTTTGAACGAAATCCAGACCTAGAATACAGGGATCGGTGATGTCAGCTATTTAGATCTTATGGTGAAATTTTCTTGATCCCAATTTAATGGATGCATCTACTTTATCATGCATTTTTGCATTTTCACCTGTAGTAGTCTTTAAAGAAATATTAGGAGCCGTGTAATAAAATTGTTCTTCTAGTTTCTGGGCCAAGTCTGTTCTTAAAAGTGTGACATTTGCTCCAGTATCTAAAAACATCATACACTGGATGCCGCAAATAAGTCCTTCTAAGTAGAGCCCATTTTTATTTCCACTAAGAGCGGAAACTCTCAGTCCTTCTTCAGAGGATTCATTCAGAAATGCAGCCTTCTCCCGCAAGACGGCCATGTGTCAGTTTCCCTGGTTGGAAACTAACCACCGAGCACTCTCTCTGTAAGTGCACCTTCTTATTGCACCTCCAGCAAGTCACATTCGGGTCTCGGCGAGGAATGTTCTTCTTTTCACCATCACGGCTGTTCAATAATTTTTCCAGCATATTGCAGAGTCATTCAAATGTGTCACAACTTTTCCTGCCTGCATTATCCAGAATCTCAATCGATCTGACATGTCTGACTCCTGGAAACAGTTTTTTGCAGCCTCATACTTCACGCTATAAGCTAGAGCTGATTTTATATCTTTTTATCCATTCGTCTCATTGCATTCTGCGTATCTTCGTCTCTGATGGCATCGACGAAATACTGCGCTGCTAGGCTTTCCCGAACATCTAGAGGGCACTCGGCGTAAGCAAGGCTTATTAATCGTTCCACATCTGCGGCCATAACTGGAAGGCTTTCTCCTGCCTTCTGTCGTCCTGTCTTCAACTATGATCCATAAAATTGGGTTAGATGGTTGTTCCCAAATCTGGATTCCACGTATTTTTAATTGTCACTAGGTCCGTCAACTTTTCAGATAGAATTCCTCAAAGATCTTCCGTCACTGATCCTTCGAGAGACGCTACAAGTTGGCTGGCTTTTACAACCTCTTGGCAACATCTGACAACATCATACTGGGTTTTAAAAACAGTCCATTATATCTGCCTATCAAATAGGCTTGTCTGTCGGTCTGGTATACGAGAATTCTGCACTTGGTAGAGTTGTTTGGTCTGTCCTCAAGTTCATGAAGTCTCTTCTTGAAATTGCCGATCCTCTCCTGAACTGCTTCGATCTTGGTTCGAGCCTCGTCCCTCACTTCTCCAATCTCCTTCTCGACACTCTGGACATCTTCTTCTATCTTCTCTGTGCAACTGTTAACGTGATCCTCAATTCCCTTGACTTGACTCTCGACTTACTCCTGAATCTGATTCTTCAATTACTTTTGGCCTTTCCTCATTTCGTCCTGTCCAGCTTCCAATTTCTTTTCTAATCCTACTTCCATCTCCTCTTGTCCTTTCTTCATCTCTGCCATCATGGCAAGTAGCTCTGCGAATTTTTCATCCATTCCTCTGGTCCAAGACATACACAGGAAAATCTAACTAACCCCACTCCCGACACCAAATGTTACAAAATTTTCCTTGTGGATGTATTTGGAGGCAAACTAATAAGAAGGATCTTATATAAATAAAGCTCTTTATTTTAACGAAGTCTAGCTGGAAAATTCTAAATTAGCACAAAGAAACAGCACTTGTATCATTCAACAAGAAATGTCTTCAATCAATCGCAATAACACAGCGCATTCAATCACTAGCTCTGCAGCTTGCTTGCTGTCCAATACTCCACTACCCCTTGGTCTTGAGTGCTTGTTTTTTATAGCTCTCCGCAGGAAGTGATGTCACTGACAGGCAGTAATGTAATCGTTTGAAAGTTCCAGAACTTTCTCCAAACTTCAGGGAAAAACTGGTCTCAGTTGATACAATGTTCAGACAATCTGGATTCCTCTAGAAGATTCCTTTTGCTGCCATGGTCGTCAAATCTCCTTTTGTCACCAAGATTGGCATTTCAGGGATAGTTTTACCAATCTGTAATAGTACCTTTCGTCTGACTATATTTAATTTGTTTTTACATGCTTTATCTAACCTATTTATATCTGTATCATCTCTTTTAAAATGTTTATCTAATTTTGTTAATGGTCCACGGTATTGATAGCCTGGAATGGGCATTTCAGAAGAAAGGATTTTATATATCAACCAATTAACAATATCACAACCTTTAACAATTCCTAATGATACCTGAACCTTACATTTCAATAAAAACATGAATATTTATTGTACACCTAATTTATATAGGATGAAAATCCTTCAACTTTGATATATATTTATATCCATTTAATTGCGTCTTTATTACATTTTTTCAATAGATAATTATATTAAAGTGTTTATAACATCTACTTCTCTTAGATACACTTCTTTATCAGAAATTGATTTTGCATTCCATAAATTTAACAAGTGTTTATAAAATATATAACATTGTTTGTATTCTTTTTTTCCTTCTTAAATATTTAATGGTTTTTCAATAATATCAATAGCTCTTGCCCTTAAGCTCAAAGCTGCTAAAGGTATAAATACGAATGCTGATAAACTAGTTCAACTTAAAATAATTTTACTCACAGATGAAGAAGTACTTATTTTGTGGAAGCAATTATAATATAAGGTTATATATCCCATTTTCAGATTCATTAAATCTAACATGAAGAAATCATAAGGTTTATGAAAGCATTTATTACATAACTTGTTAAATTTTTCCATGCTTTCCATTTATTTATCTAATAGTTTGTTTCATTCCCTTGGTTGAAATGTAACGAAAATATAATAGCTATAGTTCTTTTGAAGGCTGATAGGTGTTGAATAATAAGATTGTGATAAATATTGAATTGAAGCCTTTTTCCGCCTTTCTCTAATGAATAAATGCTCAACATTTTGATCTTTTTTGGCGACGTATGTAATCATTGAATACGATTGAATTTTTCACAGAGGCGTCTAAATCATCAACTGTAATGAACAAATTAAAACAAAATCTCTTTTTGTCCTTGTTATAGAAATCTAATAAACTTTAAAAAAATTGCATTGTATGATAACTCTTATATCAGTATTTTGAAACACTGTATAATCTTATTGTAATTTAGAATATCTATCTTCAAACAAATCTTTAGCGCAAACAAATAAGCCATCAAAATTTAAAAGGTTATAAATAAAATGGAGTAATACTTTTGTTTTTCCTGAACTCCAAGTTCCTATAGTTAATAAACAAAATGGATGAATAAGTAAATTTAATGTGAAGCTGCAAATTCTGAAATTTTTTCAGAAATTTTTTTTTGCATTTTTATCATTTATTAAAGATGCTTCTTTCATCGCTTAGTTTTTTTTTTCTTTGCAAATATTCATCCATATTAAATGAGTGAGAAATAGAAACAAAAGTTAAAAGATTTAATAAGCATCTTGAAATTAGATAAAAAAGAAATAAGAATAAATGTAGAAAAATTTTAATTAAAATTATGCATATAAAGGTCTTTAAATCGACTTCATAAACTTTTTTAGAAGAAATAGAAAAGAAAGACACAACTAGGAAACAACAAATACAAACTATTCAAAATTTAGCATATGATTTATCAATTATTCCCTCAACATGAATCATCAAAAATGGCGGAATAACAGATTTCATCAGATTCTGCAAATTGAAGGCATTCCCAAAGTCTATATTAATAAAGATTTAAATGTCATTTTTTTTCAAAAATGTAGGTTATGATTACCAACTGAATAAAGAACTAAAATAGAATCTGAACAAGATAAAATAATAAATTGAGCAAAAGAGGCACAAGATACTTACAAACGCGCTAAAGGAAATTCAAGCAATCATAAAAAATATCACGAGTTTTAATAAAACAGAGTATAACATGAAAACGACGAAAAAATACTTAAAAGAGTTGAAGTAAGGTGGAGAAGGTTTAACTGATAGGTTATCTCCTTTAGATAACTTAGAATTCTTAAATAAATTAACAGATAAGATTTGTAAAGGGAGTCCATCTAAAATAAATTACAATCAGGTAGTAATATTATTAGATAGGTTGTTAAAAAAATGCAACAGTGACTCGTGATTAAATGATACAATAAATAAAAAAGGATTTTTCTTATTAATAAATGAGTTATTATGTTCAGAATAAGATTCAAGTGATGGGCAGAAAAATAAATAAAAATCAATACTTCGAAAAAATAAAAAATAAAAATATTTTACAAATCGATAAATTGAAAGTTCCGAATTACGAAATGTGTTTAACTCAGCCACAATTAAATCAAATAAGTGAGAAAAAAGAATTGAAATCATTAAACCTCAATTAAAGTAAAATAATGGATTTTTGTTTTTTCTTCCAATACTGCAAGGTGAATTTCGAGGTGTTTTAATGTCAGATTTTTTACTTAAAAAAATGAAAAAATTTTAAAAGTGTATTATTAATTCAGATATTTCAACAGGTTCAGGTACACATTAGGTTTGTTATTACAATGATTCTGTATATGACTCTGTTGAATATTTTGATCCGTTTGGAGAATATGAATATGAAAATATAACATTTGCTAAATATATATATATATATATATTCCCAAAAATACTGAAAATTATCTCAATATATCTAAAAAATAAATCAGATACAAGTGTAATTTTTTACAACAACCAATTGTCAAAAATGCGGCTTATTTTGCATGAAATTTATTAGAGAAAGAAATAAAGGAAATTCTCTTGTGGACATTTTATATTCGTTTACTCAAGAACCAAGTACTAATAACGAAAATGTTGTGGTTAACAACTGAATGTAAAAACCTCAAAACTGAAATGAGATGTTTATGAAAATCTCGGGGATTTTACGATGGAATTATCACCTTATTTAAAGTTTAAAAATTTAGTTTTGCTTCCGTTTTCGAGGGAAGTGTCATTCAATATTAATGGAAAATATGACAATAAGTTTAAATTAACTGAAGAAAACTATGAAAAAATATTACGATTCCAGATGGTAATCACACTGTAAAAATTTGAAATAAATATATGATTAATTATTTGGAAAATATCCACGTATTTTATTTGGTATTACTGAAGACAGACAAAGAATTTCAATCAAATTAGAAAATGTTAAAAATATATTGAAGAGACAGTAAAACTTCAAACTATTAAGTTTTGAAGCTAATTATTTGATCAAGAGGAAAAGAAGGTCAATATATTACAAATATTTCAAATGGAAAAGGTAACATTTATAATCAATGCTAAATAAGAGATAGAATATTGATTCATAATTTAAATTACATGTTATTTATTCATTTACCAATACAAATCGTACTGGAAATCTAATGTTCCCAGAAATTGATAATTTGATATTTTTTCCAGTGAATATAAATCCTATTCATAGAATCGAATTACGAATCAAAATAATGAATTAATAGATTTAAATAAAAGGAAGAATATAATATAATTTTATTGCTATGGACGAAGAATATGAGCATTATCCTAAAAATAATTTACAGCTTTTTGAATTTTAAATATTCATCCTAAGCCGAAGGATTTTCATCCTATATAAATGAATAAACGCAGATTAAATCGATACATACATTACAAGACAGAGGCTTTTTTTAAATATTCATTGGCAGCCGTCATTCAAGAGGCTAAATCTATTTTAGAAGCAAATACATTTGTTCATGATAATTTAAATGAAATTTTATCAAAAAAAAAAGGAAAGTTGCAAAGGAAAAAAAATTTCTCTTAAAAATATGAAAGATTTTCATCCTAATAAATAGGAAAGTTTTACAATTTGACAGGTACGCGTTACTTCCAAAAGGACAAAAATCGGAAAATTTGGGAACATTGAAACATAAATAGAAAATAAAAGCTCTCTTCTTTCAGAATATGATATTTATAGGTGCTATTCAAAGTGAGATGGTAATATTTTTTGTTCTGAAGGTTATTTACATCAATTAAAAATTGTGAAAAATAAAGGTAGTCAGATTACTAACGAAAACTTTATTTTAATAAATGGAGGTAGTTTGATTAAAGTTAATAAATAATTATTCAAAGTGATACAGTTGAATCCAATCAATTATTGTTCAATTTTGCAACAAGTTTTAAGATATATTCTTTTTACAAAAGAGTGTGGCTCTTCAGAAGTTGAAAATACATTTTTTCACTCAGATACAGTGGATATGGCAAGACGAAATAAACTTTACTTTGGGACTTTAACAGAACACAGGCATTTTTTAACAAATTAAAAATAGATGGAAAATATTACCAAGAATTTGAAAAAAGATATCATTTGACACACACACACACACACACACACAAAAAAAAAAAAACTCATGACATGAATGGTACTAATAAACAATATTTAGACGATATTTTTGAAAACAAATGCTTTGATTTTAAATAAAGGAATTTACGATGTGGATAGGATTGCCTTCAAACATCATCGCAATGCACAGGATAAATATGATGTTGCACTTAAGCAATACGTAGATAAAAAAAAACTAAAATAAATGATAAGAAATGGGATATTCAATTAACAAGATACCACGATGGACTCTATGTTCCGTTTTGATTTTAAAATAGTATTTCTGGCTTTTATAAAAAATGGATATTTAATTTTGGAAATAAAATATTTACTAATGTTTCTTATCCCATTGGATTAAAAGACTTCACGACTAAATAATGTATTGATAATGAAGCATTTTTCGCAACTTTCCAAGAAATATATTATATTTATAAAGCTGGAGAAGGTAAATATGTTTTTAAATAGAATTTAATAAGTTCTAATTTGCTAACTTTTCAAACAAAACTAACTAGGAATATGTACATGAATATTGCAGTATATTTTAAAATGTAAAATACCATGGTGCTCATTTGATTATAAAACTCAATAATGAAACAATTCCCGAAAATCCTATGACAACCATCAAAAATGAGCTAACAGTTTTTGAATACGGAAAATGTGATGATAGTTTTTCTGTATATATATATCTAGTCATCCTATGCTATCTCAAATAAAACCTTTCAATTCTATTGAAAAAGTCGTGTAAACATTCGCTTCAAATACTTATTTTTTAAATAAATTGTTGAAGTCAATAGGGACGAAGTTTCTAAAATTCTGTTCTAAATGAAGCTTTGATCAGGAAATTTAAAGACAAAATAGATTTGAATTTAATTTCTATATACCAGAAATTATCAGAAATTTCACTTTACAGTTTAATAATAAAATCAACTGTTAGAACTCTTAGCTTATCAAAATTTATGAAAAATTTATAACTGAAAATGAAAATTTATCAGATAGCTGTAATATTTCTAAATATCGACAATTATCTGAAACTTTCATATTAATGCTTGATTATAAAGTCAATTGGGATGCTGTTTCGGAATATCAGAAATTAATTGATCGAATTATTTTAGACAATTTTGAATATGACAAAATGAATATGACTTTAGTTTCTAGACATCAAAATGTGAGTGAAAAGACAATCGGGAAAACTCGATAAATCTTTTGATTGGAGTGAAATTTTTAAATACCAAAATGATATCCTTTCTGAATATTTAATTAACCCCCTCAAGTCCTGCAGTCGGCCTCACAGCGGGTGTCCCTAGGCGGAACGGGCGAAGTACGTCGGGGGAATATTCTCCTGGTAGGGCCACCCAAGGCGTGAAGGCCGTTTCACTATGCTCAGCTAATGGCTGTAGGTGAATCCAGAGGTCAAGTCAGTCTTCTGCCCTAGTGGTTCCTCTAACTCAAAAGAAGCTGCAAACAACTCTTAGTCAGATGGTCCCATCGCATAATGATTCTCATACTGCATCCTCCGTCTCGCAGGATAATCCGGGAAGAGCTCGGGGTTTAGGCAGAGGATCCAGTCCGAAAAATAGGCTACAGTCTCCTAAAAATTCTAGAAATTCTACATGGAGACTTCGTATCATCCAGTGTAATATCAATGGTCTTGGTATTCCTGCAACTAGACTTAAACTTAACCAGATTTTAGATTTGGCAGACATGCATCAAGTAGAAGTAATAGCGCTTCAAGAAACCAAACTCGGAGAGATTAAACGGTTCAAAGTCAAGGGTTATAATGTTATCCGAAAACACAGAGCGGCAGGAGGTGGCGGACTTATGTTTCCTGTTAAAAATGTGTATTTTAAAAACAATCCCGATCCGGCACCATGGAATACCAGGGCTTAAAAATTCTTTCCACAGATCGTAATATAGATATTATAAACTTACCACCCTCCTAACAATCTAAGTCTCCCTGTTGATTTGATGAAAGGATTTCTCGAAAACAACACTCTATCTCTCGGAGACCTAAATGCAAAACATGCTGAATGGGGCTCTCATACCACCATCTATAAGGGAACTGAACTTGTGAATTTGGCTAATGACAAAGCTTTTCTTTTTCTAAATGATGGGAGTCACACCTATCACTCTCATAGTTAAAATTCGACGGATGCTCTAGATATCTCTATGATTAACCCCGGCTTGTTTCCCTACTCATCCTGGAGGGCTCTTGAAGGGGTGGGAAATGACCACCTTCCATTACTAATAGAAACCGATTTCAAGGTGAACTTCTATGGAGATAGTAAGCTCCTCTGGAATTTTCGTAAAGCCGATAGGGCTGTTTATGAAAAGATGTCCGAAGATTTGGTAGTCCAGACTTCTCCTTCAGAAGATGTGGAGAAAGAGTGGTCTCGTTTTAATTTCATTATATTATCAGCCGCAAAGGCTTCCATTCCCCGTGGAAAGTATAAAGGAAAGAAACACAAATTTATACATAAGCGTGACCCCATCCAATCGCTTCTCCAAAGGAGATCAGAACTTCAAAAGGAGCCATCCCTGTTATCTAGTACGGATAAAAAAGATTGAACTAAACAAACTAGATGCTGAAATTAAAAGAAGATATGTAGAGATCAAGCGTGCTAACTGGCAGGACACTTGTAAAAAATTAGATCATAGAACCCCAAATTCAAGGCTGTGGAAATTGGCTAAAAGTGTTGATAAATTGCCAGCCAACAATGACAATACCAATGCTATCGTTGGGGATGACGGTTCAACCACGGTAAATGATCAAGAAGCAGCAGAGGCTCTGGCCTGGCATTATGCCAAGGAAAGCAAAGTAACTTTTAGCAGTCCAGGCAGAAGGCTGGCCAGAATCACAAGAAACCTGATGAAATCCTGTCATGATGCTAAGGCTGATAACCCTCTTTTTGATGATGATTTCACAGCAGAGGAACTGGCATTTGCTCTTCAACACCAAGATCTGACTAAGTCTCCAGGCCCTGATGGTATTCAAGTTCATTTCCTAACCCATCTGGGCACTGAGGGCAAAAATAGACTCCTTCATCTCTTCAATTTGTCTTGGTCGGCTGGGAAACTTCCAGCGCAATGGAAATCGGCCATAGCCATTCCCATTCGTAAATCCAACAAGAAAATCAGTTCAGTCGATTGTTATCGTCCAATTTCTCTCACTTGTATTTTATGTAAACTTATGGAACGGATAACATTGAGAAGACAAACGCACCACCTCTTATCGAATAACTTAATTCCTTCAGAGCAATATGCGTTTAGAAGAGGCCATGTCACAATGGACCAGATATTGTTATTCAATCAAAGTGCTAGAGATGCCCAAAACCACAAACCCACGAAACACACTTTGGTGGTTTTTCCAGACCTAACTAAGGCATTTTATAGGGTTTGGAAGTATAGACTACTAAACAAGTGTTACAATGACTTTAACATCAGAGGTAGAGCTCTCCCTTGGATCTCAAACTTTCTAAATCACAGAAATATTTGCGTAAATTTTCAAAATAGGCAATCAGGAGTTTTCAATTTATACCAAGGAATCCCCTAAGGATACGTTCTCAGTCCTACTCTGTTCTCCATGTTTATTGCGGGAATTGAAAAAAACTTTCTTTCCATGTCAGATTGGCATTTTTGCAGATGACATTGTCTTGTGGTCTAGTGGTTCGGACATAGGAGAATTGGAATCTAAAATAAACGATTCCTTGGAAGCTGTAAAGGATGTTTCGCTCTCCCACAAGTTAAACTTTAACCCTTCAAAGTCTGTTAGTAGTTCTTCACCACAAATAAACACCTCTACAATTATTCTCCAGCTGTATATCTTTATGATCAGTTACTGGACTGTGACAAACATCCAAGTTATTTGGGTTTTACTTTGGATCCCGAGATAAATTGTAGGAAACATATAGAGATAAAGTGAGAGAGCGCCTACGAATTTTGAAGTATATCTCGGGTAGAGACTGGGGTGCTGATGCATCTACTCTTAGACTTACTTATTGCTCCCTCGTGCGACCCATTCTTGAGTATGTCTATCAAATATTTCAAACGGCTTCTGCCTCTAACTTAAAGATCCTGGACCACGTCCAGTCGAGTGCAGCAGGAATAATCACTGGGTTAAGGAATAGCTGCCCCAATGAAGTGGCTCTATATGAAGCAGACATTGTGCCTATGGCTACGAGATTTAAGATTGGTTCCTTTAAATATTTTAATAAATTAATGAGCCTTAGTGATTCTAACAGGACTGCTGCATATATCTTGAATTGGAGAGGTAGCCAGCGTTTGAAAAGAGACACCCCTTTGGAATATGTCAGGAAGGCGGGGGTTATTGACCTTCGACCACTCTACACTCTAACCCCTAGGGGCATCAGTTTTAATGACGAACTGAGGTCTCCTGCCAATAAACAAGTGGACCAACCAGACTTGCTGAAACAGTTGGCCCTAAAGGTTGTCAATAGTACCCCTTCTGGGGCCTTGGTAATCTACACTGACGGTAGCAAGATGGAAGACGGTAGAACAGGGAATGGTGTTTTCATCAACGGCAATGATAGCGAAGTTAGGATCAGTATCCGAAACCCTGACAATTGTCCAGTCTTTAGATCCGAGATCATAGCAATTGGAACTGCCCTTAATTATGCCCAGACAACAGATAACAATTGCATTTTTATATTGACAGATAGTAGGAGTGCTATACAGTATTTCAAGAACTGGTTAGAAATATTTGATATTCCAGACCAAGAGATTATGAAGTTTCTGTGCAAAATTGGCTTGAAGATACCTATAAACCTCCAATGGATCCCATCGCATGTCGGGATACATGGCAATGAGGCAGCTGATGTGCTTGCCAAGAATGACTGTGATCTTCCAATGAACTGTTTGAACCGTCTTACTCCCACTTACAACCGTCTGATTCACTCCCTGGGAAAACATCGTTTGCTTTCAGCGTGGCACCGTACTCCATCTCATCAGTGGTATGCTGGCAACCGCTCTGGCCTATCAATAATATGCTGTGGCCCTCGGCCTTTCCAATCGGTCATGGCCAGATTTCGTAGTGGCCATATTAATTGTTTAAGGTTTCAGAATGGGGAGAAGATTTTCCAACCTTGTTCCTGCTCCCAAACTGCTAGTCCTGTTCACCTTCTTTTTTGTCTTGGCGCTTCTTATAAGCAGCTGCTGGTTGAATGGGACTTTCTGCAGATTTATGAGGAGCTGACGAGATGGGGCCTCCTAGACCTGGTCTAGGCTTTCCTTCTCCAGGGGGATGTGTAACAACAACATATTTAATTAAACATATAAAAATATAACTCATTGTAGAGTTGTGATGAAAATAACTCGATCTGTAATAGAGTTTAATAAAGTGTACAAATGCTTGAAATTTTGGTATAGAGTTAGAGAGGGTTTGAATAGATCTTAGAAATTATAGCATTCTATTTATCTTTGATTTTTATTCTTGATTTTTATCTTAGATTTCTATTTTGGATTTTTTATATTTATTTTTGATTTTCTTGAAAATTAATCATGCCTTACATACACATGAGGGGTTTATTTATTTATTTATTTTTGCATTTTTTAATGAATTTAAAAAGCTGTATGATCTTTAAAAACTTTATGATCTTTAATCTTTATAATTTTTTGAAAACTTTAAAAAACTTTATTGTTTTTAACATATTAAAAACTTGGAAAGTAATAATATATAGTTACCTTTATAGAACACCAAAATTTCAGATATTCGTAATGAAATATAATATTAAATAATTGATTTCTATATCATTTTTTGATAATAAACTTATAAAAAATGCATATAAAAATCGTTGAAGAAGACTGTGAGGTGCTTACAGGTTTTACCTTTAAAAACAAATTTTTTAAACTCAAATTATTATTAAAAAAAAAAAAAAAAAAAAAACGCATAAACATTTTCAGATGATTTTTACATGTCTTTTCATATGCTTTGATAACAAAGATGATATGAAATTAATAATTTGACTTTAGTTTTCATTACAAATACCTTAAATTTCAATTTCCTATAAGGGTAGACATATAAGCTTTGAATCACCCAGTATTTTTAATTTGCTTAAGACAGTGGTTCTAATCTGAATCTATAAGAGGATAAATTAATATGGGGAAAGAAAAATATTTTAATTGATCAAAAATATGCACCAAAAATAAGGAATCAAGAAAACTTGTTAATTATATTTCATATAAGGCAGCGTTTCGCAACCTTTCAGTATTCGTGGCCCAATTTCCAATGTTAATTTTCATCTCGCCCCCCCCCTCGTTTACAATAAAAAGTATACAACAATAATGTATATTGTGTATTTTGTATTCTGTTTTTAAATTATTTTTTAACTAACTGACAAAAAAAAAAGAGTAAAAGCGAGCCAACATTGGCATTTTGCATAGCGGGCAATGAACAGATGAAGCGAATGAAAGCGGGGAAAATTTAAATATTATATTTGAAATCAAAGCCAAACAGGGAGATAACGTTAAAAGAATACCAAAGTAGAAAAATTCGTTAATGAAAGTTAACCTAGACAGGGTGAGCTAAATTTAGAAACTGGGAATACATTTTTTCGAATAATAAAAGAAATAAAACAGAAGCATGATTAAACAAAAGAGAAAAAATAAGAAATGTTTAGAAGAGAATCGACACGACTAATGTCGTCTCAAGCATGCGCAGATGTTTTCTCATAGGAAGAAGGAAAATGTTTGATAACGCAAGTTTCAATTCCAGCCAGTCACATTCGAGTCGATCCTTCTGTTTCTATCGAATCTATCGTGAATGTGCATGTTATATATGTTTTCGTGTTAATTGCAATTCACCATATTAAATATTCACGGCAGCAGATTTATTCAGACTCGTGGATAAATTGTTAAGCAGAAGTAAGCGAGCATTAGACGACAATAAAGCATCAACAAGTACACTTAATGCTTAAATTTTGGATATACCAGTACTGAAGTAAATGAAGAAGAAAGGCCCCTGTGTATCATTTGCTCAAATATGTTGGCCGCAGGCAGTATAAGAAATTTAATAAACTTAAACGACATTTGGAAAGGCTTCATAGTGAGTACCTCAACAAATCCAGAGAATTCTTCCAATTAAAATTAAAATAATATAAAAAGCAAAAATCATTTTTTTAAGAAATTTTGTCTGTGAATAAAAAAAGCTTTAATTACATCTTACAAAGTTTCATATAAAATAACCAGATGTAAAAACTCTCACGCCATTGGTGAAGAGCTTATTTTGCCAGCAGCAATTGAGAATGTAGAAAATATGTTTGGAGAGAATTTTTAAAAACAATTGCAGTCCATACCTTTTTCCAATGATACTGTTGCTCGTCGAATTGGTGATATAGCTGAAGATGTACGCTGTCAGCTTTTCTCGAAGTTGTGTGACAAATTGTTTTCAATACAGCTTGATAAAGCAACAGACAGTAATAAAGTTGCTCATTTAATTGCCTATATTCGATTTTGTGATAATATGTCAGTAATAGAACTTCTTTTCTGCAAACCAATAGAACTCAAAACAACGGCCCTCGCATTATTTGCTATTTTAAATGATTTTATGAACTAGGCAAACATAGAATGTAAAAATTGCGACAGAATATGCAGTGCAGGTGCTCGTTCAATGTCCGGAAGATTCCGAGGTATACAAGCACTTGTAAAACAAAAATCGCCTCAGTGCGTCTGGACTCATTCCATGATCCACAGAGAAGCTTTGGCTTCGAAAGAAATGAGTCCTGGTCTGAATATTGTGTTAAATACGGCTGTAACCGTAGTAAATTATATAAAAATGAGACCCCCTGAAATGGAGAATCTTTTCCACACTTTGTAAAGACATGGGTTTAGTATATTCAGCTTTTCTATTTTATTGCAAGGCAAGATGGTTATCACGTAGAAAATTTTTGCAACGTGTTTATGAATTAAGAGAAGAAATCGCCATTTTATTCAGTTCCCATAGTGCTAAAATGTCAAAGAGTAAAATGTTTCCATTGCATTCATCTATACACATACGAAGTTCTATGCCTTGACAAAATTTGCTGAGGCAAGGCTTAAAAGGGTTTATTACAAAATTAAAGATAAATATTTATTTATTTAATTCAGATTTTTTTAATATAATAAAACTGTAACACGTAATTATTCGTATTACAATACATCATCCGATAAGCAAGATTACAAATTAATTGCCAATCTTGCATTGTGTTGTCAACAGTTCCAACTTCGGCTTTTTTAATGAAGGGAACTGAAACTTAAGAATTTATACGTTTAAGAATACCAGTGAAGTTGGAAAATACCAAAAAATAACATAAAATTCATTGCTCACAATTGTATGTATGATATTATCTCCAAAAAATGAACATTTTACTAATGATGAATATTTTGAAATGCTGCATGCTACCATAATTGCAGAAAAGAACAAACGTCATTTGTGGAATTCCCAACATCTTTCTAAGATGGTTTGTTGTTTGATACCTGCTTGGCCAAGCACATCCTTCTAGGAAGCGTTATTTACAGAACAGTTCAACAATTACAAATTATAGGATTCTTACTTACCCTTGTGCCATAAAATACCCACAAACTCAAACTCACTTCCTCGGGGAAGAAACAAAAATTATACAAAGCATGGCGTTTTAGCTTATTTTGTAAAGTACTCTTATGTTAGAGTATGGATAATCAGTTCAAACATTCACAAAACGACAGTGGGATAATGCAACATAATTAGTATCCGTACAGCATTCGTGGACTCAAGGAATAGCTGTATTCAGATCAGGACAGACGTCTAGATGTTTGCAATCATACCCAAATCCTTCTCTCCTGAGAAATGTAACCTGGAACGCCATTTTAATCGATATGGAAGCATCAATTGTCAAAACGATCACTTTTGAAACCATTGAATTATTTTCTTAGTATAAGATCTTCATCATTTAAAGTACTTTTCGATTAATGTGTGGGGCCGAGTTTGTAGTTATTTCGTACAACAGTACACTGCATGGCGATTAATATATTCACCTTTTTTTAAGTCACTTACATTATTCTGAGTATAACCGCCTCCTATAGATGTAACAAGCGTTTGTCGACGAATTCAAAAAGCCAGCCATATTTTCAAAAGTCACGAAATGGTCGCGTTTATGCAAGTATTGTTCAAATAACGTACATTTGCATATTTACCAATTCTTCTCATTTTGAACCAGTTTTGAAAACATTCCAGTTATTGTACTCTTTGTTCATTTATAAGTGTTAACAAACTCATCATTTTTCCATTCATCCCTTAAAGAATGTATTATAATTTGTATTATCCCTGAAATAAAAAACGAAAGATTCATTCAGACACTTGTCTGAGGAATGAGAAAGTAATATAAGATAATAAGTTTGCCTTTTAATACCTTAGAAAATTTTGTAAGAAAAAACGTGATATGTTGTGTTATCATAAATGAAAGTAAAATAAACTTCTTCCTTATTGACACACTTTTTACTCTGCTGGCAGTATAAAAAAATAATTTTTGTATCTTTTTATTATCTCCCTCCAGAGAAAGGGAAATACTTTCAAACAAATGCCCACTTTCCTTATTGAAACTTTGTTATTGGAAGAATATATCTACATAAGTTGGAACAAATTTTTTTTTTTTTTTTTTTTTTTTTTTTTTTTTTTTTTTAGATTTTAGTTTGGAAACACTGCAAAAAGTCTGCCTTTTAGATTCAAAAACAATTTTAAAAAATTTGGTTGCAATATTACATTATCTTGAGGTGTCACAAATAGCTTTAGTTTGGTAATAGTGCAGAAAAGTTGCCTTTTAGGTTCAAAAACAATTTTAAAAAATATGGTTGCAACATTACATTATATTAAGGTGCCGCAAAAAGCTTGAAATTTGTTAAAAAAATGAAAAAAAATGGAAATTTTTAACGCCTTTAAAATTTTTCTTAGATAGTTAACTTTTAGGTTCAAAAAGAATTTTAAAAATTTCTTCGATTGCAATACAACAATATTTTGAGGTGCCGCAAAGAGCTTAAAGTTTGTAACAAAATTAAAAAATTATAAACTTTGTTTTAAAAAAATGAATTTTTCATTGATATAACGTTAGAAAGGATGATTTTAAATACATATGTAAGCATTACAATTGGAAAAAAATTATTAATTACAAAGTATAATAATAAAAAAAAATTGTCAAATTTTGCACTTCTTACTTTTGTATCCTTAATGATTATAACTGTTACAGGCGCAAAATGTTAGCTTCTACTTCAATGTCAAATTAAACTGCTTTTTTTAAAAATAAATTCTGGCATATTCACACGGGAATCAATTTTTGCTCTTATGTATCCTTGTCTTGCGATTGAACAACATACATTTTCAGCCGATTTGGCCATCATTTTCATAGCTCTTTTCACTACTTGCATGTCACAAGGAAGCCCCGGAAAGACAACAATCGAGTCCCCTATACTACACTCATGTCCATAAATTAAGCATAATGCAAGTTCAGGAAAAGAAAGAATCAGAAACAAAACAAATGTGACTTATTTGTAAAGCCTATTTATTAAACAAAAAGTAAAGAGCATAAAAGATGCTATATGTTTGATATTAATAAAAATTGCGATGTTTTGCTCCCTGGAACAAATTTAAGAAAAAAACCCTATTTACAAAAACCAATATTACATGGTTGGTATAATGGTTAATACATATTATGTCTCCCAGACGATACAATGCTGTCCGTACAACGCCTAGGCATGCTGAGTATCAAATGATCGATCTGATCTTGGGGAATATTACAACACTCATCAAGGAATGCTCTCCGAAATTCCGATAAACATCTAGGAGGTGGTTGATGGGCTGCAACTTGTCGGCCAAGCATGTCCCACAGATTTTCTACTGGATTCAAGTCCGGTGAGAATGCTGGCCAATACATACGGGTGATATCCTCCGATCGAAGTCATTCGTTTACGATGTTTTCACGGTGAGGAAGGGCGTTATCATCCATAAACACAGCGCCCCGAATGAAACGTGCAGGTTGTTCCAAAATGACGTCCCAATAGATTTGGCCTGTCTTGTTTCCAATTTGAATAGGCAGGTCAGTTCTGAAAACTAGAATAATTCCTCCCCAAACGAGCATCCTGCATCACCGTAACGGTGTCGTTCAATGATGGTGGTAACGGGTACCTGAACCTTTCCATATGAAAGTCCGGTGACAATCAGACTGCTAAATCTGGATTCGTCGGAAAACATCACATAAGTCCACTGTTGCGGTGTCCACAATGCATCTCTCTACTCCGGACTAACCGCAGGTGACAGTGAGTTGCAGTAAATGGACACATCTGACAGGCATACGAGCATATAGATCAAACTGCCCTAAGCGTCTGTACACGCTCTGCCTTGAAACTGTCTTACCAGTGGTTCAAGAGAGCTAACGAGACAGACCTGATGATGTGCTCTGTCTGTTTCTTTTGGCAGTAACTTCCAAATGCCGGTCCTCTTTCTGCATTGTAACTAGACGTAACCTGTGCGGTAACGCCTACTCACATTACCATCATCTTGGATCACTGCTAGAGCCTGGAGTTGACACTCTGAGCGATTCCAAGTTCCTCGGATTCTTCCAGCTGAATACACCAACATTCCAGACTGCCGATAATTCTACCACGTAAAAAAATCATCCAAAAGCATCCTTTGTGTCATAACTATGCGGTTATTCCACTGAAAGGCTTATAAAGCTCTTGCGAATAATTTACTTCTTTGACTGTATTCCTTATACATCACTCTCTTACACTCTCATCATTGTGACGAACTATCGGTGTTTTCCTGCGATTTGCATATTATTTTTGAAGATGTGTGTAGTCATTTTACGGGTGATATATGTATTTTAGAGTTCGATTTCCGTGTGACTCTGAATTATCCTTAATTTATGGACATGAGTGTATTTTGTTCAGCTTCAGATGCCTTCTGTATGAGAGAGTCACTGGCAACATGTTTTAGCAAGAGGGGGGGGGGTCAGATCTTATTTTCAAGCCATGAGATCATGTCGATGTAATCCTTTGCATCGAAGTTTATCTTTTTAACTTTAAATTTCCTTACTCTGTCTTCACTTTCTGTTCTTGTTTTTAAAACACGTCGTACATCAAGTTCACTTTGAATTTTACGTTCATCATTTAGCATGAACAAAAGGATATTTTCTGATATAGCAAAGTATCCATTTCTTTGAATTATCTGTTCTATAAAGTTCTTGAGATCGTCAGAGAGATAGCATGAATATGAGATAAGGTAAAAAAGATGATTGGAACCATAAGTACATGAAAGGTTACTTAACATTAACTTAATATTAAACTACATAGGCGCATGGTAGTTTTATCTCATCTTGTTTATTCGATAAATCTGATTAGTTTGCCTCATTTTATAAAGAAACTGTTGTTCTTCAGCGTTGGCATTGTTGCCAACGCTGAAGAAGTAATCGTTTCTGATTCACTAGTATTTTTTTATCCGTTCATTATTAAACTTTACTATTCCCTATAGTTCTTTTCTTTTCTTTCATTTTTTCTTCCTCAAAGCGCTTGTGGTAGCAATATCAGTTTTACCTATAACCATTTTTCTGTTAGAGCGCTGATCGCTTAGAGTCTTTTATTCTATAACTAACACTTTTTTTTATACAAGTTAGCAATATCAAATAACATCTAGTTTCTTTTCTAAATCCTGTGAGGTTGGAATCAAACTTGTCTGAACACTTTCTCCTTTTAGACTTTAATAAATTACTGTATTTAACATGATAAGATTTTATAATTTGTGAAATTCTTTTGCTAGAAGCAAAGGGAATTCAAGCTCTTGACCGTATTTGTTCTATTATGGGTACTCAAGTGTCACATATTTCGCTTACAGAAGGATCCTTCTCTAAAGTAATGTTGAGGTTCTGTCTAATATAACAGTAGCACTAGATTCGTAAGTAGTGAGTTCAACTTCAAGCAAATGACTAAATTTCTCAAAAATAGAACACTCTGATATTTGTCTTGTATTCAATAATTTAGATTGAGCCATTTTTACTCACAGCAAAGCACACAAGCGCACAAACTAACAAATCAGATACGTTAATCAATTACACAATAAACGGAGCGGAGACGCTAGCTCAACTCAACTCGGTAAAGTTACTGATTTGCTCTCTTGCAGCTCTGTCCTTGTCATAACGCAGACAAATCTCCGCCTTACCACGATGACAACCGCTCCGGCGACGACTCAGTGCCATTCCAGTGCATTAGTAAAACTGTTTTTATACTTTTATATATATTAAAACGCCTATTTAAAGATTTTTATTTCAAAATCGAAACAAGCAAATATCCTTAAAAAGTTTCAAAAAGTGTGTTTTTATAAAACTTTCATGTCCTTGCGGCACCTCAAGATGTACTTCAATATTTTTCATATTTATAATTTATTTTAAGTACTTTAAAAGGCCGAACTTTTCAGTGCTATTACAAATTAAAAATCAAAAATTGATTTTTTCGTTCAGCCCTAATCTACATGCAATATTTAAGAAAAGGAACTTTCATTCCACTTTCTTGGGACACATTGCATATGAAAAAAAAAATTATAAGAATGCTGAAGGAAAAATGTATCCTTTGAGTAAGAATGGGAAATATAGGTAGTAAATGGGAAACGAAAGTTGACTCATTCCTTTAGTGTAAAAATAAGAACCTTTAAAAAGTCCCTTTAAACCAATTTTATGGTTCAAAATTTTATTTATTTCTTTTTTCTGATAAACTTATCAGTAAAGGGACTGATGAAGCTATTGTAAGGAATTTGTAATTTTCTAGTTTTACTGCCTAGAATTTTTATTATGTCGTTATTTAAAGCTAAGACTAATACAATTCATTTGTTATTATTTTCCAAGATATATATATTTCATTAAAATTAAAGATATATTTCATTACGGTTTCTATTGTATCCTGATATAGACCACTATAGACATTTGAATAATATTTTTTTAAATATTGTCAATTATGAAACTATTAGAAAATTGATTTAGTGAATCAATAATTTTGTTCAAAACTATTGAGTTAATTTTTGTAAATGAGAGTCATCAAATATTTTAATAATTGAGGAATATTTCGGAATTAAAAGAAAACTCAGCTAGCTTTTAACCACCCGAATCAATAACTCATGCTCTCCTGATTCACTCTCGATGGAAAATCTGTTTTCTTTCCTATTTTCTCGCAAAGAGAAAGCATCGCAATCGTCAAGAAATTCGAATTCTAATTATTGACGAATTACCGCGGTTCGGACCTCCCTGAATCCAAAAAGCACATTTTTTGTCAACGTGAATTGGACATTTTTAGAATGAAACTCTGTCTGGGAACACGCTAACAAACATACTCTGATTGAAATGAGTTATATAGTCTTTATACAATTTTTTTTTCTAATTTCTGTCAAATTTTGAACAAAATTCAATTAGAGAACATGTTTGTTCGGCTGTCCAAATACAATATATACTTCGTTTTGTTAATAAGATAATTACAAAACGAAGAAAGCTAGATGGATAAAATTTGATACACAAGTTTAAAACTTAAAGTATAGACATGCACTTAGTTTGGAATCAAATCCTTTAAGGGGTTGAGCAGCTGTCAGTCTGTGTTTCTGCGTGCATATGAAGGAGATAATTTGAAACTCAAATTCTTAAATAACCGAAACTTTGAATATGATTTTGCAACTGCAATTTTTGTTCTGTGTTAAATTTTTGTTTCGGTCAAGAAAGGCCCAAATACGTACTTGTGTATTAACCACATACCACTTATTTATTGCCCAAGATAACCCTCGAATTCGGTTCTTTTGTAATAATTTTTTTCAATGACATGGGGAAAATTATACATGGACTCCAAATTTATTTTCAACACTATAAAACACACAACTTTTCGAGGAGACAGTTCTTATTGGTTTCTCTCCAATATTGAAATATTTACAAAAAAATTCAGTTACTAATGTTTCCATTGATTTTTTATTCAAATTCTCCCTGTTAGTGTGAATAATAGTCCTTTTCTTCGTTCTTCCGAAGCTTTCTTCCGGTGTCAATTTTATCTTCCATTCTTTTCTATTACAATCAGTCCGTCCATCAACAAGTAAATAAAAAATTGAATTCAACTTGAAAAAAAGTGTTTAAACACATCTTCTGGAAGGACAGGAAATATATGTACTGTCCTTCCAGAATCCAGGACTCTTTGCTATATGTAATACATTACAAATAATTTTTTCTCTTGTTAAAACTAACTGACATCCGTAGCGAAAATAGAATATTAGAATGGAGTAAAAAAAATCGTGAATTTAAAATGTCTCTATGTGAAAAACATTCCTATTACAAAATCTATTTTTAATACGAAATCACAATTTAATCAAATTAAATTTAATATTCAGAAATTTTGACTAATTAGTCTCAAAACTAACAAAAATAGATTCCATAAATTATCTGTTATATAAAAACCTGACTGAAATCATTAGTATTCAAAAAATTCAAAATGTTTTTCTGAACTCCAAACGCGACATTGAGGAATGGGTTTTGAAGCGTATGCAGGTTTTGAAGCATATGAAGGTATGCGTTATCCTTTAGATTTGGTTGTTTTTCTATTATCTATGTGTATTTAATTAAGTTTTCGTTATATCGTGAGATGGTGCTCCCCTGAGTATGCAATTTCTATTTCAGAAGCAAAAAATGCTCATATTTTCATTGATAAAGACAAAAACAGCTACAGTTTCAGAATTTCCATGAAATTGAATGCACTTGAAATACTTGTGCTTATGTAACTATTGCATAAAGTAATGTTTCATTAAACTTGTATTTTAGTGAATATGGTACTAAAATTTCGAGATTGAAAGTATTTGCAGATCTCAAGACATTTCGACAGACAAAATGTTTGCGTCAGGAACCTCTTACAACAGATACTTTTGCATTTTGAAAAGACTAAGCCTTTTGCAGAAAAACTTGGGAATGGTCACTAACTTACTAAGATGCTCGAAAGCTGAAGGATTTGTCACTGCAACCGTTGGAAAAGATGCAACTATTACACATGACAATAGCAGTGTAGATGTAATTAATTCGACATTTGCTCTTAATTTTCAAAAATAACATACTTATTTATAAATTAGTACCATTTTCCATGTATCCAGCATATTCTGAAATGATGTTTTCATCTAAATTGAAGCCGCATACTCAAGAGAAAGTATATATAAAATATGTTTTGCGATCCAGCCTGTAGGCTTCGCATAGGAAATGCTTAAACACTTCCTGTTTAGTTTACATCACTCTGTAGATCTTGATTTTGAAAGTAAAACAATTACACTTTTCTGTTATGATCTTTCTATAAACAATTGTTTATGAAAATAATGGAAATACCACAAAAAAATACATTATTAAAAAGACGCATGCCACCTTTGGAATGTAATAAATACAGCATGAGAATCAAATCATACACGTGCTGAGAGGAATATTGCACCATTCTTCTTGGAGCAAAAGTTTCTGTGGAGCTGCAGGTGGGGGATATCAATTCCGGATTGAACGCTCTAAAAACAGTCCATAACGATTCCATTATATGGAGGTCGGAAGAATGTGCAGGCCATGAGAAACGTTTCACTTCATACTTGGGTTAAAGATTGGCCAAGTCTCGACAATCAATAGGAGCATTATCCTCTTTGAAAATTCTATCCCCTGAAAGAAACAAAAATGCATCATAGGATAAATATACTTCTCCCTAGTGATTCTTTCTTTCAGAATTATGACTGGGTCAGAATATAACCACGATACGACTGCTGATACCAGGACAAATCCACCTCTGTGCCTGACGGCTGGAAAAAGACAATAACGAACATATGTTTCTGCAGGTGTCCTCCAAACGTGTAGTACCTGTCCATTTGTGGAGAAAAGTATGAAAGATGATTCGTCTAACCATATAACTGTCTTTTTCACATATCAATCGATCAGATCCTGCGGTTATGGCACCACTGTAGACGATGTTTGGCATTAACATCTGTGACAAGTGGCTTGGGAATTGTCACAATTCTGCTTATGAGGTGCATATTGTAAATATTATGTATATGAAGGGGCTTCCTAACCATAATTATTGACACTGGAGAATCTAGAAGCTGATGGAGCTCTGAGATCACTTTGGCTGTCGTTGTTTAATGTTTAGATATTATAATCAGCTTCAATATATGTCGATTTCTTTCTTAACTTCTCTTTTTCCGAGTTTTTCTTTCTTATTTTCTTTTGCCGCGTTTTTCTTGCCTGTGCTGTATGCACGCTATCATCACTTTAGACACCGAGCCTTTAGGAACTCCTAAAAGTTGGGAACTTTCAGTCTCATTTGCTTCAACGAATCGGGAATCTGCAATTTCGCTTCTTTGAAGGTATGCGAAATCTGTTGAGAAAAATCCAAGAGGTACATACAACTTCACTAAAGCAACCTCATACTACAGTAATATATATTTTTTTAAATTAAAAAAACAAACAAACTTGTAGCTAGAAGTATATTTTAAAGCTTATGTTTTAAAGCTTATGAAATGCATTTTTAAATATCAATTTTTTTATTCACAGGTGCTTCCATCATTTTGAAAATCACCTGTATATTTTCATCTATATTGTTTCTGACTACGTTGAAAAAAGTTTTAGTCAAAATTCATATTTTTTATTATTTAGATTTAAGGCCCACTTATTTGGATATAGTTATAGATATATATAGATATAGATATATGAAGATATATATAGTTTTTTCTTATAAAACTTTGTAACCGAAAACGAAACCGAAAGTGCCAATCGGAAGTTAGTATTTTCTATAATTTTATAACATACACACCACTCTGTATTTTTATATTGTATTTTTCTATAATAATCTCTGTTAAAGAAGCCAGACAAATTTGAATGCATTTTGATTAGTTTTTGTGCAGGAAATATTAGAAAATACATCTTCTTTTCGAGCATTGTTATTTTTTACAAAGTAGTTACTTGCTAATATTTCATTTGTGTTTTCGATGTTTTTCAACAGAATATTGTTTTATTTTCAACAGTTTAAAATTGATTTTCATTATCAGTTTTTTTAAATGTGCGAATAAATCATTTGCATCATAATATGTAGGGTTCCTACTTATATCCATTACAACTCTCTTAATCTCTTGAAAGTGACAGCTTAGGCCATGAACTTTTTGTCTTGGAATAGTTAAAGGCTATACACTACACGATTTGACAACTTACATCGCCATCTATCGGCAATTTTTGGAAAGAACCATCCTATCTCGTAAATGGTGAAATATTCGAGAAAAAAGTCACTAGAAAGATGCAAAACGCTCTGGCTTTCCAAAAAAAGAACATCACTTAAAACAGAATGTAAAAAAACAGCATTTGTTTGATTATGACCTTCAACAATATGGCTTTGTGAAACGTGAGCGGCGCAAGAAAATACCATCTTGCGGACAAAACACGAGCCTATGTGGCGGCGCAGGAGAAACTCACTCGATTCACATTCATAGGACCATGGATATGCCCCCATCGGTTACTTGTTTTACTGAATTTCTCTGCAAACCAAAAAAAAAAAAAATCACTTGCAGATGATGTTGCAAAATCGTCTCTTCAAACAAATGATTCAATCATACCTGGTATAAAAATCACATGGATCCCATTATTATGCAACTGAGGATGGAACGTCATATTTGTTCTCCAGAAATTACTACTATAAAAAAGAATGTTCTACTGCACTGTACGTTTGAGAAATCCAGTCCAGAGAGCAAATGTGTATAGTGATTAACGGAGAGTATTTTCAGCAATATAAATAAGTGATCCTGAAGACAGGCAAGTGTCTCAATTTCTTTCTTAAATTCTTTATGCTTTGACAATTTTCGATATCGTGACTAAACAAATGTCCATTTTTTAGGATTCTGTGTTCAGTATTAAAATGGGTAAGTTATACTTTGCATCTTTTCGCACTAAGCTGAATATGCTCTACAACTTTATAACTACACTTTACTTTTAACTACTAAAAGGTAACTTTTTTCTGGTATCTTTCATTGTTCATGAGATAAGACCGGTAATTCCAAAATTTCCTTTTAGGTGGCATTGTAAGTTGTGTCATCAAGTAACGCACAGCTGTTTTATTATACCTATACACCAATTTTATTTCCTAAATTGTCACCGTTTAGTAGTCAAGGGAAGTGTAATAGATATAAGTGGAATTCCTGTATATGCTTTCTCAACTCTTTAACAATGCTTTATAATTTCTCCGGGTAAAAGTTATATAAAGAATTTAAATCTTTTCCGTTTGTTAAAAAAAAATTATTTCAGCATAAAGAGAGAACTTTTATAAGCAATATCATGATTATTTTTTTTTAAAAAAATCGACCATTATTCAATATATTCTATAGCTAGTTCATAGAACTCCATGAATTAGTGATAGCAGACATTTTCAAAGAAGAATCAAATATATCTTAATATCTGGATCCTTAATTGACTTTCAATTTCCATTTAAAGGTACCCAGTAAGAAAATTATAAGAGATAAAAAAGAATTTTGTCGAAATATTTATTCCAATTCAAATTAATTTTTTTTCTGTTACTGTCAATAGCTCTCAATAACCTTCAATAATAATCGTGTTGGGAGCCTTTATAGGCCAATGCTTGTATAAATATTTCTCAAAATTTGACGCTAAATTACAGATAATAATGGAAAAGAGTAAATGTCAAGAAAGCATTCTATCGAACATATGAGTGAGCAACAACTGCCTTCCTATGAGTAGAATCTGATGCCACTTGGAGCGATCTGGCGTGGAATTTGGACTTCATGACTTCTTTTTAGTAATTTCCAATAATGCCAAAAGCTAAGTGATATCTGCCATTGGAAACGAAGTATTTTTGTACATTTACCTCCTTTTCTTTTGACGCCAAATGTCATACTGAATTAATTCTTATTTATATAAAGGTCCAGCCATTAAATTTTCACTTCGCTTACTGAGAAATTTTGCGCCAAATATTTACATCCTTTTGCCACCTTGAAGGCAGAGTTGGCGAAACTTAATTAATTATAAAGTTGTTATTAAAAAGAGCTAAATATTAAAATAAAAAACATTAGCTAAATTTACATAAGGATAAATAAGCAGGTGATTTTCCTCTGTTTTTTCAAATATTTTTAAAGAAAATATATCAAATTTAACCTAAAATCTAAAGCTGGAGAACTGGTTAGCACTATCAATCAAAATTTAGGGAAAACGCATATTGCTAGAAGAGTCGAGACTCCAACACATAGTGTTTATTACTGCACAAGCAAAACATTGAAAAGTCTCCCTATTGCCCCAGAATGATTAACAATATTTTTATGATATCTGAAGGCATTCAAAATATTAAATAACATTGTGGAGATATCATAAAATAACTCAAAAATGTCCTCAAAAAGAAATACAGTATAGCAAGAAAAGATTAAAAGAAGAAAGACAAAATTCTAACCATTATTTTTAATCAAACACAGGAAGTTAAACTGAAAGGAAAAGTAGAATTTATTAAAGAATAAATGCACAATAATGCAAAAGTGTCTTACTCAGCTACGGCATCAAAAAACATCCTTCTTGTCACTAAACCAACATTTGCACAAGTGGTCTATGAAAAAGCAAATCAAACATTTAAAAACAATCATCAAAGCTTATTTCCCTTCTAATAGCTAAGAATAACGGCATATCCTTTAAAGACGTTATCAGCTCACTTCATGAAACAATAAATTCAAGCACACAAAAAATGGAAGGATAAAAATCTTTAAAAACTAGCTAAAGGAGGAGTAATAGTTAAATATCAATCCTCAAAAGATTTGGATACCATAATCAAAGAAATGAACTAAAAATATCAGTAAAATTTGAGACTCTAAAGCAATTGAGAAAAATCCAAAACTAACAATTTATGATACTTGCAAACACAATATCGAAAGAAACAGTCAGGGAAGCACTACTTAAACACATTAATTTATCACTTGAAAAATCAAAATCACTTTTCAAATTATAAAATAAAGCAACGAATAAATACCTTTGGGAGTTGGAAGTTTCTTCCAAAACATACTATATTTTAATGAAACAGAAAAATGTTTTCCGTAAATGTTTACCTCTACATTTGAGATAATTTTTAAATCTTAATAAATGTTATAAGCGAAATAGATCCGGGAACACTTTCTTGAATTATGCAAATAAAAAAATGAATGAAAACGTGCTAATGAAAACCAGAAAAATGTAGTATGCAAAACTGTTTAGAAGTGAATACAAAATTCATTCTTAATCACGCAATAAATCATTCAGTGATAGATGATTCCTACTCTTGTTTTGAATTTATAATTGAGAAATTCAATAAAGAATACTGACACTGGATACTATAATCATACTAATTATAAATTTGTTCAGTTAAACCATCGTTTTAACATAACTGCGATTTCTTCATTAAATAAAAAAAGGAGTGTGTAAAAATGAAAATATATTATTCAGTTAATTATTTATGACTTCAAGGCAGGCTTCACCGGCCAAGAGTTTTGACGTCTGCAGGAGAAGAATTATATGTAGAAGAACGTCAATGACCACAAGAATAAAAACGATGAGGCATAAAATCAGTTGATATACTTAGAAAAGGAAATTCGACGCTCCTTGTAAGCCATTCCACTTGTCCTGGAATTCTGAATTGAATTTTAGGAATGAAAGGAGAATGGAGTGAAAGGAATATATAATACCTGTCTACGAGTTGATCATGTTCTGATGGTAGATGTCTACAAATGCAATATGGATGAAATATGCAATATTACGTTGAAATATTCTCTGAGCTACCATTTTTGGAATATGATTTCCGAACAGGTTGTTCATACACTTACATGAGGGTAACTTGAAAAATAAATAAACCCCAATATCAATTTCTGCATTTCTTGTATAATACATTATGCTCCTCCGGAAGTATCCTGTAATTAGCAATTATTAAATAGTTCTGTAAATACATTTTGCAGAAAGATACCTGGAATTCTGAAAACGATTTTTATAATTTTTTGCAACTAGCCCAGCGTTGCGATTATATATAAAGAATCGACTTTTCAAAATGTTCCTCGACACTGAAAATATCACTCTTTTAGAAAGCTTAATACAGCACACCAAACTGCCAGCAAATAATTTTATTTTCTTGTTCGGGATTTTGTACTTTTGTAACCTTCACTATGAAGTCAAATTGTTAACACTCTACAGGTCAAAGTTAGCAATATTACGGGCAATTAACAATTTTCTTTGAAGTCATAATGATTGGATGATGCACTACTAGGCAAATATTTGTATAAGACAGTTTTTTTGTATTGTATAAATTTATCACAAACTAAATTTGTAATAAGCATCTTTAAATTTAAAAATAAGCATGCCTTTGAAAGTTTCGTAGACAAAAATGTAAAAATTTGTGGTCGTGTAGAAAAATAAAAACGAAGCATTTTACTAATTGATACTTTGACAATATGGAAGACATATAAAGATTTAATTTTTTTAAACTTTTTACTTTAAACCTATACAAAAACTAAAGAGTTTTCATAGACTTTTCCGCCTTATTTAAAGAAATTTTGTGATTGGAAGTATATCTAATTACAGTAAATATGGAAATAAGGATTTTCCACTTTTTTGGGACTACTTTATAACAATCTTTACATATTCTCTTTAATACATTTGAAACTAAGAAAATTTGTAAATAAATCCCAGTACAATCAAAATAAAAAAACAAAGGTATAGAATGTCATCATCAAATTAATTTCCTTAGTAAAAATATGCAATATTTTTCCTTTTTGTCATGAGTTACAGCTAATTACCATTCGTATTACATATATTTTAAGGTTAAGTATTAATTATAAAAAAAGGCCATACAAAATTTGGATTTTATTTCCTTTTTATTATCGATTATTGCAATTAATTTTTTTATTAGAAATCAAACAAAAGATAAACTGTCACGATTTTCTTAAACAGTTTTTCCAAATAAATCACTACAAAATAACAAAAACATCAGTTTGAAGATCATTCTTCCTGAAAAAAAAAATCACTGCCAATGAAGGTTTATCGTAAACTTAATAAATACTTTAATGTTTCCAATTATTTCTGGAGTTGAAGAATGTTTTGCTACTCTAAATTGTGGGCAATTAGTTATCAGATGTGGAACAATTTTCGCTAATAGGTTTGGAACTCAATTTTTTGACAGATCTATAAAAACATATTTTATATTCAGATTTTTCTTCTATTTTCGACCTTTTCGTTGACTTTCGAAATATCATCTACTGTTATATCTTTATTTGTTTCTTACATTTCAAAGGTATAGACCCTTTGGTAGATCTATAATTAATGCAGTATCATGGTAACTGTGTGATATTTTTGTTTGCCACTTAATGCGTTTTGAAAGACTTTATTTTATGATAAAAAAAACACTCCTTTGTTTGCGCATAGCTGTTGCTTATTCTACGCAATAGTTTTCGCCTCGCTCGATGAAACTCTAACTTACGGTCTTGTTGATAAATAAAGTAACTAACCGTATTTCAAACGCTTTATAGATTTTTATTTTCCTTCTTTTTTTACTGTTGCGAACGGGACTCTGAGGAAGTGCAATGTTCCTTTAAGTACAATGTTCCTATCGTAAAAGTTTTCTTGATAGCGATCCATAAATTTTGCTGCAAACGAAATGCAGGATTTCCGCGAAAGTAAATTCGCTTGAAGGAGTATTACTATATCAAGTAACTGCTCCCTACATCACTAAACGCATAGTATACAGAGAGGTATTGGGATGCGTCTGTAGTGAAAATAAAGCCCATGATGTGCGAAGCGGCGAAAACAAATAGTCCCTTAAGTTTCGCTACTCAGAATGCCTGTGATTCATGTGGTTTCCAGGATTAATCTAGTTTGCTGCCAACTAATCGAGATCAACATATCCTGCAAATTGTTTCATGGATCTACTAATAAGATTGGAGAACTAAATAATTAAATAATCATTAAAGGTCAAAAAGTGCTGTCATGAATAGAGTCATTCTTGCTCTAAATTGGAGCTGTAAAGTTCAATTAATAAGTATATCCCTTATATCTTAATAATTGAGTAATTAGGGAACAATAATTGTATATCTCGGTAGATGACAAACTTTTTTTATACTGAATGAGTTAATTAGATGGGTCGATTAAATAAAATGACACTCTTTGATATTTTTTTTCCATTTCCTATGCTTTGAATAAGACGAGATGATCAGATCTTATCTTATTAATTCATTTAAAATGAAACATTCTTTTAAATATCACTTTTTTTATTGATATAAACTGAAGTTCCAAAAAAAATTAAATGCATTTGATGTTGCTTACACATAATTAACTTTGATATTAATACGTTCGATGTTTCTTACATATATCTAGATTTTCTTTTATGATAGTTCATTTTCTTTACATTTGATATTGATATAAAATAATTTTTTCGTAGAAATTTTCAAACGGTATTTTGCGTAGAAAATTTTGGTAATCATTTTGTTTCAAATACATACCATTTACAGTTTCAGTTCTTTAAAATTAATTTCTGACCACAAAAGCTGAGCTTTGATACATTTCTAGTTAATATAAAGATCTTAAACGAAAAATCCTCTCTTTGTAAGCAAGACAAGAGGTTTTGACATGAAAAGGGAGCTATTATTTAGGTTAATTGAACTGAGCGTCAAAATGATTAATTTCTAATGAAATATGGTTGCGATTGAAAAAACCCATAAGTGTTCTTCTTCCTAGGAAAAATGATACTTCAGATATGATTTCTGCATTTTTTACTTACATTTTAAAATAAATTATATTTTTAGATTTAATTACCATTTTACAACTATTTAATAATTCAAATTTGTTTATTTCATAATTAGAACCTTCAGTTTCGTTTAAAGACATTGAAGACACATTTCCATGAAGTGTAAAAACTGGCAATAATAATAATTACAATTTGACTAAAAATATTTACTAATTTACTACTTAAATACTTTTAACACCTCAATATCAGAGTTAAATGCATTTATGTAATAAAGCTTTCAGACTTTAAATAATATCACATTAAATATTCAGGAACCGGGGTCATTCAAATTGTAAATAAAACTATTCCATATTTCTTCTACACTTCATATACGTGGAAATAAAAACGGACAGTGCGCGTGTAAAAAAATGTTTGTGTTTAGAAATACTAACTGAAATTAAGCCTAATCGATCCTAATAAAGAAAGTCAGAGTAATTGTGTACACGGGGCATCTCGGAGCTCCTTCTGCATTTTTTAAATACGTATAATGGAAGTTTAAAAACTGCATAATGGCAAAACTGGATATATCTTTACTCCAAAACAATGGTGATATCGTATATCGTGCTAAAATTGGCGAGTAGAAAGGTTTATAGTAAAATGAAGACATTTTTCTTCCAACAAATTGAGAGACTCGTCGATTCAAGTTATTCTAGTGAAGGAAATGTTACAAAAATTGACTGGAATAATTTCATTTTGATTTAGTTTCATTATTTAGTTCGGTATAAAAATTTTATATTCCATATACAAATGTAATAATTTGTCCTTTTCACCTCTTCAGAACTGCAATTGAAACCTTCATATATATTTTTTTCTTTTTTAACCATGAAACTAAAAATCAACTTTTATTTAATAACAAAAGATTCATCGGGATATTTGAAAAATTAAATCAAAAAATTCCTTTTTCTCCATTTTCGGAAGAACGTTGCTCAAACAAAATGAAACCCTAATGATATAATATGACAGTTTAAAGAGTAAACATGCTACTAAATATTTATAAATTCATTTTTGTTAATTTAAAGAAATTCAGTATGCCATTTTAAAGAGTTAAAGTCTGTTGAACACATTTTATATTCTACAATAGTGTAACAAAAGAAAATAATAATTAACAAAAAGTTTAAAACTCAAAACAAATTTGTGATGCTGTAAAAAAGGTTTTTTATTTACTCCGTCTTTGTCTTTATAATGGTCTCAAAGCCAACCAAAGCCAATGGTCTCAATTTCAGGCAATCTTCACTCTGAGACAAATACTCTCATATTGCTTTGATATCTCGAGCCACAATAAAGTTTCCTCTCATGAAAGTCTCCTCGGAGGGTGAAACCAAGTCAAAACTATTTTTTGTTCAATTTATTATTTGTCAGTTGTGCAAATCGGTTTCGAATGTATTGCGAAATTTCTAAAAATATTTTCAAAACTTTTGAGCCAGAGTATTACCATATTAATGTGTTTATTTGATTTATTTTATGTAAAACATTTTTACAAATGTACATCGCTTGTTTCATTTTCGCTTGTCAATAGATATATCTATGATGTTTTAATTGATTTCAAGGTGAGCAGTGTATATTTGGATAGAAGGCAATCTTAGTCATTACAAAGGGGTCACTGTGGGCTGGTGGTATGGTCTCGACTTCGGAACTGGAAGGCTTCCGGCTCGAGACCCTATTTCACCGAAGAACCGTCGTGTAAGCGGGCCTGGTACACGCTAAATCCGTCGGGGTCAAACATCCTCTCGCTGGTTTGGTGTGGAAACTTAGAGAGGAGGTTGCCGTCCTCGCCATCTGACAGCGGTTCAAAATTACGAGACCCGTCACCAAATAGTCTTAGTGTTGATTTAAAATGGGACGTTAATATAACTAAACTGAGAAGTCATTGCAAAGTAATTAAAGATCGATGAATAATGAAGAGAAATAAGAATAATAAAAAAGTGCGTTTCAGCTTGAAGAAAGATAAACAGAAGATGGCAAAGTAGTATATTTGTACATCGGAATTTTCTTAGGTATTTAATCATTAGAAGCACCTTCACATGGATGCTTGAAATTATCCGGCTTCATTTATAATTAAGTGGTATCACAACCTATGTAATGCACACTTCAACTGAATATAATTGACATGCGCGTTTTAATTTTCCGTGATCTCATAATAGCAATCTGCATACCAAAATGAACTTTCACTGACTCAAATCTACTTAGTGTTACTTAGCTATTAATGTCGTATATGTCACGAGAAACACTTAGAGCTGCTTATTTAATGACCTAGTTTAGGTTAATTGATTCGATGTTTGAAATTAATGTCCTGCCTTCAAGTCACAAAAAGGCAATTTATATAATTTTGAAATATGGTTAGATGAAGAAGAATCCCAATTTTCACATCACACCAATACCACCTATTATAAATCAAATATATAAAAATGAATTTTTGTTTGTTCGTATTTTATGCGGTGCCGTATCGTTCATACGATTGCAATGAAACTTTGTCAATTTATTGCTTGCATTTCCGCGGAGGTTATAAGCATAGAACAATTATCATATCTAAAGTTAAAAAAATAGAATAAATATTATTTATACTTCTCTTTTATATATTTTCCATTCCAATGAATGTATTCATCGTTGACAAGAGAATAAAGATCATTCTTTCTATCATTCCGAATAAAAAAAAATGGCTTTTTCAAATTTCAAACGATATTTCCAAAATTATTTCTTTTGGAGCAGCAACGCGCCAGGTACGAGCTAGTGTTAAATAACGTTTGAAAATGTTTAAATAATTCATGGCATTATATACCATTTAACTCTCTGATAACTCTTGACAGTATATGCTAGAATTTTAACCATTTTCAATGATTGATTGTATTGATGTTTTCATAGTATTATTTTTTGTTGTTGTTACTTTATTTTATACATAATGAAAGAAAGTTAATCATTCTTATTAAATCTCAATTTTGGAAATTTTCATAAACCATCATACAATTTGCTTTTATTTCAGAAAACATTTAATTTTCTCCAGAAGTTTTTGATAGATTATTGATGGATTCCTTTTTTTAAACTATCTATTTAAAAATCTGCGTTTGATTTGTTGTGATGCGATGAAATTATGAAGCAAATTTGGTTTTATGGATTTTTCAAAGGTTTAATTCAAACCATTATAAATAAATTTCCTTCAAAATTTAATTTTAAAAGTATCAAAAAGAAAATCATCAGTATAGCTTATGTATTCAAATGTGTACCTTTATGTATATATAACTACGAATGTTTAAAAGTTGTTCAATGGAATAATTCTGAGATTTCGACACATTTTTAATGAGAACAAGAAAAACTGTAAAAAAAATTCATGGTGAATAAAAGACTGAAGAATCACTTTGGAATGCTACTTTATTAGGAGGGAAATGGGAATCATGAAATATTTTTTGCCAACTCTGGTGACAGCTTTTTGAGCTTAAAAACATATAAAACTAATTTTTTAAATCCTATCTTAATGTTATAAAAGAAAAGGTTCCCCGTGAATGTTTGGAAGAATAAAGTGTTTGCAAAATCAATTTAATCTTCGTAAATAAATTCGAACTCATTTAATAAAAAAATTAAATGAAGAGTACTATGGTTTAATTTTCTTAAGGAATTTTGTGTCATGAAAATTCCTTTTTTAGAAAAAAAAAATATATATATACAGTTTTTTTTTTTTTTTTGTACAAACCATTAAGAAATAAATAATCCAAAAGAAATATAATATATTATATTCTTACGAACATCTTTTAATTTCTTGGAAATTTATATGATGCCTTGTACATTAATATTAACATATTTTGTTATTTATAAAAATTATCCGATTTAAAATTCAATATATCCCGTATGACACGTTCTCTCTTACATTGTTAACGAATGTGTCAAAAAAATATTATCTGGCTATAACCATGCATGAAATATAAAGAAAACAATTAAACCTTATAATTGAAATATTCATAAAAGAGGCAAGTGTACAAACTCTCTATTCTCTTCAAACAGATTAGAAGTTTCTGTGAAATACTGTACTATCCCTTAATTTTTACAAAATTACGGGCTTCTAATCTGCACGGCATTTATGATATACAGTTTGTTTATTTAGTTCCTAAACACATGTTTTTAAGCAGTATATTTACTTTAAGATCTTAGCAAATTTTGAGCAATTACATAATTTTTTTAATGAAATGGATAATTTTACTCCATTAATACCTGATGTGTAGCTATGAATGCTTTGTATTATAAAATACACTTCGTTTTCTCTAGGAAACAAATAACAAATACAATGAAACTTTTACCAAATTTTGATGTATCCCCTATTGTTCTGAAAATGCCCTTTCATGAAATCGAATTATTCTGTCTTTCTTTCCATTCGAATTGAAACCTGGTATCATTTTTGGAAGGGAAACAAAAGATTTTTCACATTCGTAACAATATTTTTATGACTCTTGTTGAATAGAATCATTAAATATACATATTGATTGTAAAATCTATAAGAAAGCAAGTAAAATATTTGGCAAGAAGTCATAATTTACAAGTGTAAGTGAGCATTTTTCCAAGATCCATCACCACTGCTTTAAGAACGATGGATAAAGTTTGAAAATCTGACTTTTTCGGGTTGCATTAATCTTTACTGAGTTTTCTGTAACTGCACGCAAATGTCTAACTCGGACACATAATTCTCTGCTTGAGCTCAGTATCACGTTATGTCCGAAGATTTATAATGAAAACTTTCTACATCTTCTGTCAAATGAGCTTTTCTGTTTAGCAACGTACTATTTCGGATGCGTCAGAAACATTTCTAAATCTGGGTGGGTGCTATTTTTACCTACGAAGTAAGGATTTGCTAGAATTTATAAAACTAAGATTCATCTGTAGTCATTGCATTTGAAATCTTGGACTTCTCGCAAAACGAAACATTAAAGAAGCATGAAGTTGCCTTCAAACGTTAGCTTGCAAGATTCAAAGCATTAAAACTACATGATTGTTAGAAAAAATAATGTTGAAACCAGTTATATTTATAAACATTTTACCAAAGAAGGAAATTTTATAAAAGAAATCACAGCAGTTGCATCATGTTCAAAACTGTTTTTATTATTGTTTGCAAGAATGACATTATTCTAATGTTTCCATTAGTAGATATTGAAGGTTTATCATTAAATTCTAATAATAGACTGCAAAATTGTTAATATATAATTGGTTAATGATTCTTACGTTAAGAATATTTATTTAGGAAATCCAGTTGGGAGGCTTCTACTTAATGCTTCTTTTTATTTATTCCCATTATTTTTAAAGAAACAGAGTTACTGGAGAGATACAAAACATATCTCCTCTTTCGAATTTTGTTGATTCTGACATTTCTTGTTCTTTTCACTCCAAAATGGTAACTCCTTTTACATTTCTGGCCTTGATGTAGAATTTATTTTCCTACAAAATATCTTGCCTGTAAAGTGGTTAAAACTTTCATCTGTATTATAGAAAGATGTCGATTAAAGTAAAAGGGTCAATGAAGAATTTATTCGATATTCGTGTATGAAATAATATGCAATACCAATTTCCCAAAACTGATATTATGTATTAGAATATTCTGAAATATACTTCAATATTTTAAAACTAACAGCATGAAAGTTGAGAGATGTTCAAAACAATTCGTTAAAATCTGTGAAGAATCAATTAACAGTAATTTGAAGCACAATTATGCAAGTTCATTTAAAAGATTGCAAGAAAAATTTGAATATTTTAGGTAATCGATTAAGTGAATATCTATAATCTCAGGTCAAATTCTCTGAACTTCTTTTGAGATCCCTTGAAACAGAAAAATTTGAAAATTTCAAAAATAAATTAATATATTGCTTGCAGGATTGTTATATTGCTTATAGGTTTTCAGAATTATTTTAATGATATTATGAAAATTCATTATGTTAATGCATTACATTTTTTTACTAGTTTAAGTAACTGTAGCTTTAATGGTTAATGAAGTTATAGTGATCATATTTTGTTATTATGTAATGTTTTATGGTTTTAATGGCATATTTAGATCCAGATTACCGAGAAAAACATAATCATCATAATCAAATTCATCGTGAAATCTAAGGATAATGCACAAATAAGCTATCCGAAATATACGTTTAATGTAGTCAGTTTGTATCATTTAAGAGTTACAGTAGATTTAGATATTAATGAGTTAGGAACTAACTTAACAAACTAACCTTTACAGTTCATTAAAATAGACCCCCGAATGATTTGTTACCTATAATCCCTACATTTTTTCTCATATATCCATCAGGGAGTTGGGATTCGTTTTATATAGAAGCATTTTATAAAGAAAAAATTGTCATGGGAGTTACATTTGCAACAATCGACCAAAATCTGTATATACATTTTATTTGAAACTAGTATTCTCATTAATAATCTCCTAATTGCATCATTCATTTCTTAGCAAAGTCCTCTTCACTCAAAGTTTTTCAGTCGATAGAATTATTTTTATCTTTTGAAGGATTCTTCATTGGATTAAGTCCAAAAGAATGAATGCTGAGTAAATACATTTATTATTTTCTAATTTTACAAATTTCATTTGATGTGAGTGAAACTTATCACTATTAAAAAAAGTCCTTTACAGATAGATTTTAGATCATGAGAATTGACTCAGGAAATGTCGAGGATTACACATTTCTGCAGATTTCTATAAATTTCTTTAATATAATGGAAAAACTGTCACAGAATTAGTTTAGAATGATTTATTTATTTATTACATTTGCAGATTAATTTTGAAGTTGAAACTGAATGCCGACAGATGCATTAATTGTTCCTTAGGGGATGTAATTAATGTAGATCCCAAGTGGTTTTAATACATTTTAGGCAGTTTAATTCTTTGCTTTATTAATTTCAGCTTTTTGTTTTCTTTTCTTTCGTTTATGTAATATTTTGTCACTCTATCTCCTTATATATATATATATATATCGTAAATTAATAGTAAGCATTAAAATAAAACGTAAAACAGAATACAAATCGACGCATTAATTGCTCATGAAAGGTGGAAGTTAATGTAGACTTAAAAGAAATTATAGCATTATCTGCAAAAATGATTGGACAATTAAGTGAAAAGTTTTACAATTAATTATTCGATACTATTTGCAGAAATTGCTCTTATTCTTTTTGAGATCCACATTATTTTCATCCACTAATGAGCAGTTAATGCTTCCATTGCAGTGTTTTACATTGAGTTTTTCATTTTATTTTCACATTTACCACCCATTATTGATTTATGATTTATTTCCAGCTGCGTTCTTTAAATTGCACTTTTTGTGCATTTGTTTCACTTTTTTTGCATTTTTCTGACACTTTTTTCATATGTTTTAGGCACTTTACACCTGTTTAATTTTTGTTTAAATTTTATTTTTAAAAAAATATGCTGTTATTTTACTTGCATTTAGTCTTTGGCTTGTTTATACAGAGTGTTCCAAACAATGATACAGCCTTTTATTTCCTTCGACATTACTATTATATATGATACAGAAATTGGAATTTGGATTTATGTTACAAGTTCTCCTTTGATAGTTTACGAACAATCAATCCATAACTGATCATTCTAAAACCGACAGTATAGACAATATTTCAAAGTAATAGCTAATAACCATTAATATTCATGTTGTTCATGAGTTGTTACAATAGTTACATGGACTTTTACATGATAGACATCTAGAATGTTACAATTGAGTCCTACTTTAGGTACACTCAAATCCTTCTTTTTTGAAAAATGCAATTTGGACAGAAGAATGTTGGTTTAAATGACATAGCAACACTCATCTTCAAAATTATCTCTTTGGAAACGGTATAAATCTATTCTTCCCTCAAGAGGATTATCATTGGTGATAATTTTCTATAAATGAACAACAGGAATAATCTAATCTAAATAACCAACCTAAATCAACTAATGAAATGAACCAACTAAAATGTTTCTAAAAATGTGGTAAGCATTTTTAGAAATTTTTCAGTTGGTTTCATTTTATACAATAGTACTCGGAATGGCCACCAGTTCATTTTAAATTGGCATTTTGTCTCATTTAAAGGATGAATTAGTTTTCGATCTATGTTCTGTAGATTTTTACTGATGAATTTAAAAAGCATCTTTATACCGCAAGTGATGGTGCAAGTATTGTTAAAAGAAGGCAGCTTTATATATTTGTTGAAGATGTTTATTTGGAACAGGAACAAGTTTTTATGCACTTCAGCTAATGTATTATCTGAACATTTTTTAAAAAAAAAATTATGAATATATATGAATAAAATAATTATTTCATGATATCTATTTTAACCTTGAAAATTGCATTCAAATAGGAGTCAGAGATATCGATAAACGATTTTAGTCTTTAAATTTGCTTTTCAACATTTCAGATTTGCAAATAGCAACATGAAACTTTGTATCTTTATAGATTAGTGTAATTTTACAGTTTGACACCATTTCGCTATGGAGGCAGTATACAAATTTAATTTTTTTGTAATTTTTTTTATTTTCCTGCTCTACAGAAGTCAAAATAAGTTTGGATACCTTATTTAATGAAAGTTTGTAGTTGAAATTACATATATAATTGTAATAGTTAGAGAAATAAATGCGTGTTCCAATTTTTTGGGATATCTTGCATACATAAATTTGTCCACGAAGTTTGAGACAACTAAAGGATACATTCACATGTAAAAAGCAATTCTGTTATCATCTATTCATTTATTTCTGTCTTTAATGTTCAAAGTGTTCTATTTAACAAAGTATTTTCTAAAGAATTGAGGAAGGTCTCTTAAATATATAAACATAAAATAAAATGCAAGCATGGGCGGAAACGCTACTTTGGCTGTTTATTTGAACTGCATTAAAATCTATGTTGAGTTAATATTTTGCATGAAAATTATGCATTGTGATAATTGACATAAAATATATAAAAGTATCGCCATGCAAAAACGAAGAATCGATAATCAGTTCTATCTATTTGAATTGCAGTGAAATGTTTTTCTATTAAGGGAGAAACACATTCTTTGAATAAAATCTATCAAATGAAGAAATTTGAATGCACTCTAACAACTCGCTTAGGATCTTGTTTGTATTTTGGATATATCTGTATTAAATGTACATTTTGACGTTGTTTCATAATAATGACACTTAATAAGAGATGATCCAAAAATTAGTCGCAATGAAGTATTTGTAAAGATATATTTATGCGAGATGACTACTTAAGAGTCAAAATAATGACCAAATGCACGTTTTGACCATTAATTCTGGAGTGTACGGGGTGGTCGATATTTTTTAATTCTATCGATGTTATGGATAAGATTTGAACATAATTGCTTCAAAGTAATGGGTATCCTTCTCAATGTCTATTGAAGCTGCTTTCAAATTTTCTATTTTGTTCTGCTTTTTAGAAAACAAGTTGAGAGTTTATGAGAGTTTTAAAGATATGTAAGACTTTTAAAGTTATTTTCCCAGCTTTTAAAGTAGAACAGAAAATTTTGTAATTTATAATCGAAATGAATTAGCTTTAACCTTATAAGAAGAAATTTTCAATGCATAAAATATAAATTAAATATAATACAGTGGCTCATTGATGTTTATAGTGTTTAAATGTTGTCTGCTGTCATACAGTTTTTTATCTAATTCGTCTAGCTTTCAAACCCAAAATCCAGATTTGTATTGCATGCATTATAAAAGGTTATATACACATTTCAGTGTAAGTTTCTATTTTCAAAACTCTTTTAACATCATTATTAAGTTAAAGAGATGTGATTACAATGTAATAATTAGAAAAGAATGCTTTTTGAATAGTTTTCAATAATTCTGCTTCATTTGTTACTCAAATTTTCTATTTTAGAGTTTACCATGCTTATTCGATAGCACTTTCCAAGAAATGTCAGCATATTGATTCGTTTAAAATATAAAAATTAAAAATGAGTAGCTTTACATTATTAATAACGAATTAATTTAAAATTCAACACATTGCTGTCCCTTATTTATCAGGAAAAATCTTAACTCCTTAAGTTTTCACTTTTTTGAGATATGTGACGCGTATTTAACATTTTTGTACATCATGAGAAAAAATTCATGTTAAAAATTAAATTTTTAATAAATATTGCTTCCGGTTCAACATTAGTGTAATTTCTAATTTAAATTAGTATTTTTTTTTTCAGTTCCCTCGCTACAATTTTTTAAATGTCTTTGAAAGAAGAAAAATATAGCGAAATATTAATATTTTAAAGTTACAATATAATCACAGAGTATTGACTTTTAAAACAAGTATTTATCCAATCATGAAACAATTTTATTTCTGTATTTAGTTTTAATTTCAGAATTATAGGTAATTTTTTGAGGAGTTGGACAAGACTACTTAGATAAATTATATAATATATAATTTGAAAACATTTCTTAATCATTAATTAAATTTATGTCAAAATTTTCTGTGCGAAGTCATAGGAAAAAGATAATCATTTCTAAATTGACATAAATATATTTAACGTGCATTTGCTTACATATATATTAATTAAGGTTAGTATGACTTAAAGCACATCGGGGCATTAAATTATTCGATGAAGTGAAATGTGCTTAATAAATCACAGTAGAAACCATCAGACAAATTTTCCTTCATTTTCTAATTATGATGTTTTAAAATTCGTGAAAAATTTTCTTTGTTTTATAACTTTTTTCTATTTCTATTTACAATTTTTCCAAAGTAAAATAGAACTAAATGCAGCGATTAAATCATTTGCATTTTTAAAATTCTACCATTCCAAAAAATCAGGTTAAATTATTGCATGATGTGCACGTGTATTCAAGGTCATAAAACAGGAGGATACAGGGTCAATCCATTCAATTGAGCTAAAAATAGAATAGGGGTGACATAAAAATAGAAAAGGGGTGACATAAAAACCATTGCTAGCGGTCTTACAGCCGGCACGTCCCCAGTTAAGGGTTAATGTAGATTCATTTAAAGTAACAACCTTCTTTCAAGTGAAACGATTTTTATTTCAGATCAGATTAGAGAATATTTCAGCTAAAATGTGGTCCATTCCCTTAAGCCCACAATTCAAAATATTAATATCTATACTTATATAAAGCTCAATGTGTGTGTGTGTGTGTTGGCGCACTACAGGCAAGACCGTTTGATCTACAGCTACCAAATTCGGTACATGTATACCTTGGAGGTAGGGAATGTGCACCTGGGGTCCCTTTTTTTGAATTTTTATTTATAATTTTAATTATTAATTAAAAACTAACTTTCCCGCCAAAAAAAATCTTTTTATTTTCCTCACCGCCAAATGAGTAAGGCTTCAGTTTTTTTTCAAACACTAATGAGGCTAGGGTTAGCATTTTTCGGCCGATTATTTCAAAAGATTCTGTTTATTTTCTTAATGTTTGATGCATTTAAAATTAAACACTATTAATTAACCGATCTTTCAGATTCCTTCTGAAGTACTTTTGAATTAAAATAAAACAGAATAAAGGAAATTAAAAATTTCTAATCTGAATAGCGTTACCCCAACTGGCGTAGAAAAATTCACGCATTTGCGTTACCGTAACTGGCGTTGAGAATTCACACATGCTCATTGTGTTCTGAATGTTAACAACGGATTCAACGGATTTTCAACGGACTCGGACTTGATTTAATTTTTTTTTAGGTTGGTTGTGTGCTTTTGTAATTAATTTGTATTCATGTTAGTTATATATATATATTTTATATATGCTTATAGTTTTAAGTATACCGTTTTTTAAGTAGTTTATTTTAACCTGTTTTCGACAGATTATTTTAAACGATTCTGTTTATTTTCTTAGTGTTTGATGCATTTAAAATTAAACATTGTTAATTAATCGATCTGCTCGTGATGAATCTGAGAAAATTTTGTTGACAAATTCTTGAGATATTACATAAATTGAGAAAGATATTCTTTAGTGCCCATAAAGTTTAAATCCTCAGTGACTGTATTTACAGTAATCATATTATTAAAAAAATGCTTTGTTTCAGTAAAAATTATTATTATATTAATTGCAGATTCATCCTTTCCAATTTAATTTAAAGCATTTAATAAAGCATATAAAGCATATAATAAAGCATAATTTATGATATTAATATAGCTCATTAATATCATAAATTATTTTATTAGAAGACTCCAAAGTGCAAGGCTAAAATTTTCATTCGCTGAGAAAGCATTTTTTTTCACTTTATTACCATCAATATGGTCTACTTACTGAGTAATAAATTTTTTAAAAAGGAATTTTAGAAAGTAATAATTTAACAAATACGGGAGCTAACAGAAACTTAGAGAGATACATATTACGTTATGACTGAAGGCCTTTATAATATTATGAGTGAATTATATGACTATCAAAATTTGAAGTTTTAAAATATTTTGATGAAGAAGATATTAAAGTTGGAATTAACATAAAATATTTAATTATTAAAATTTTGACGAACATCAAGATTGGTGAACCGGCTGGTAGACAAAGGCGGCTAGTCCCTTAATAAGGCCAAACCTCCTTGTATTCCCTGTTTCTGGAACTGATTAGAATTCAGAAGTTATACGTCGCCTAATTATAATAAGTGATTTGAAAAGTTCTTGTGCAAACAAGAGAATGTTTGTTTATATATATATATATATATATATATATATATATATATATATATATATATATATATATATATATATATATATATATATATATATATATATATATATATATATATATATATATATGTTTGAGTTAAATAATTGATCACTTTCCATATTCCACAGCAAGAAAACTCAACTCATCATATTCTGAATCAAAGCAATATCTCTAATGTCATGAAAGCCAACTTTCATGAAAAAATATTATTTTTAGACAAAATTATATGATTCAATTTTTCCTGAAAGAAAATAACTACGATAAAATCCTAGTGAAAAAAAAAATTAATAGCTTCCCTCGTTTGTCCCTTTAATTTATAGAATCAGATTTTAAGATTAACAGAAATAAATATTTGCAATAAAAAAAATATATTTAGTTATCTCAATGCCATTCCGCGTGTAAGGTTTAAGGTAACTCCTGTTTAATACTCCTTGGCAGCCTTCACGCTTTCACCGCCATCTATTGAATAAATAACAAATTACCTTGAGTTCGGAATAGCTCATTTCTGAAATTCTCAAAATAAAAATATCCCTCCTTTTAAATATTGAATAGAATCGCATTACAATCAACATGATCTCATTAATATCATAAATTATTTTATTAGAAGACTCCAAAGTGCAAGGCGAAAATTTTCATTCGCTGAGAAAGCATTTTTTTTCACTTTATTACCATCAATATGGTCTACTTACTGAGTAATAAATTTTTTAAAAAGGAATTTTAGAAAGTAATAATTTAACAAATAAAACCAATAACTTCCGAAAAATCAATTTCAACTTGGTTCAGCTTTTCTTCAACTTAATTACTTTCCTCCTAAAATAGATGACTTAATTAGACATTTCCTTCTAAAAGGCGATGTTACATAAGTAGGGCAAAGTTATTGTAAAAACTTCTAAAATCTATTAGGAAAATATTCTTCACAAATTGAAATGAGAAGAATTTTGATATTCACTCTTTCCTCCTTTTAACATTTTCTGCCATTTTTTATCCTCTTAAAATATGTATACATTATAAAAATAAAATAATGATTAAATTATTTGAAATGTAAGCTAATTATAATTTGGGATTCTTTTGCTTCAATCGTTTACTTTTTCATATACGAAATATTGAAGGAGAAGGTATTTTATTCGTCAAAAAATTCGAATTAGAGAGTGCGACGAATCTCCACGCTTTAGATATCCTTGGATTCGAAAAAATATTTCTGGAAATACGTCTGTCTGTGAACATGATACTTAACTCCAAATTTTCATATTTCTCACATTTTGAACGAAATTCTTTTAGAGGAAGTCTGGCTGTCCGAGTAGAAACGTGCATGACATGGAGAGCTAGATCGTTGAAAATTGCCACCCAGGTTTAGCATCTAAAATGTAGATCTGTATAAAAAAATTCAATGTTTCACTGTTTGTCAATGTGCAGTCATGGAAACAAGACGAGTTCAAGAAATGAAATTATGTGAAAGATATTAGGTACGCGTGACTACAATTGGCATTTTCTATTCAATTCTGGATTCAATCTATCAAAAGAATAAAAAAGGCTTTTAAAATACATTTCGGGTTTTCTGGTATTTGTATATTATCCGCATGCTAGTAATTAATTGCCAGTGATTCACACCTGAGAGCGATATTTTGAAAGAACATTCTTGATAGGTTGTGCCGGAGAAACAACTTTTTAATTATTATTATCTTTGGTTGCAAACACCAATTCTAATTATTAAAGTGAATGAATTGGATAAAAATAGGAAATGAAAGCCGCTTTTCTTTTATACAATTGACGTATAAAAGTATTTCGGTTCATGAAAGTATAATTTTTTTGTCTGTATTACTTACAATTTTTTTTTCAAAGTTTCCTTCTATTTAAAACAGCTCATCTGAAATTTGAAAAGCCTTCATAAAAGCATTTAACTTCTTAAAAAAGGAAAAATAAATTTACAAATGCTTTTATGAAACTTATTCATACTAAACAGGACCTATTGCAGGAATTCAAAATGAATTGAATAAAAATATTCTGGAGAATCTAATATTTATAGTAGTTTCTTTTCTAGTGTTTAATAGTACATCTTTTAACTGGTGAGTGGGAATGACCCATCGAATTGTTATTTTTACCTTGTTTGCATTCATTCTTACGAAATTTCTATTCCAAGCTTACACATATTATATTTATGGCCGCAAGATGAAAACACTTAAATTCGGTGAAAGACAAAACGCTTCTTATTGTTATACTGATGCAACAAGACCTTTCATGACGAGTTACAGGGATTAACTGAATAAAATTTCTTTCGAAACAGTTCTGTATTATAATGTTTTAGCATATGACATATTGACCTATGACAAAAGATAAACATAGATTTATCACAAGTTTACAAATCACAATAAAGAATTCAATATTATTAAAAACAGATTTTTAACAAATATTGAGGGTATGTTGCAAAATTAATGTTAGATTCTATTTTTCAAATTCCATAACAATTATCACAAGCTGAAAAAAATATATATTGCCATATATTTGGACACAAAACACGCTGTCAAGAAACTGAAATGAAACAAAAAGAATTAAAGAGCTAAAGTAAATTACTTTATATGGATATGAAAGATAAAATTTCAGATATTTAAAGCCATTAATTATCAAGTTGGCTACTTGGCAATTGTGAAATTTTGCTGAGGGATGTTTCTGAGTTCATGTTTCTTAGCATTTATGAACACAACCTGCTCTTGTCCATAAGCTCTTGGATATAATAAAATCTTTCTGCCTAAGGGCCACTTTAGATGTGTCAAATTATCAAACTTTTACAGATATCAAATTATGACTCATGTTCTACTTGTTTCTTTGCTATTTTGAATGTCTTTTCGAAAAAGACAGTCCGAAGACCATCGTTTCCAAAAAAATAAGTCAGTTTCAACGTGAAATAAGAGCTGTCTTATTAACCAACACAATAGACCAAAACAATTGTCGCTGTTCCAATAAAAAAGTGGTTCGGTCTTAAAAGACTTATGTCCTATCATTAGAGATTGTCATTATATGTTTGGAGGACAAGCACAATTAAATAGAATTTTTGAAATAGGCGGGTTTATTGACTGACGTCTCCCAATGAATCTTGAAATATTTTTGAATAATTGTCACCTGCTTCGTCCATAGAGATGAAATTAAATTCCGTTCTTCCTTGATTTAAATTTATAAATTCATTATTTTGATTCGTAATTCTCATTCTAATTCTATTAATATAATCTATATTCAACTGGAAAAAATATCAAATTTTCAAATTAATGAAATATTAGACTTCAAGGAAGATTAGTATTTGTACATGAATAAACAGAATGTGAATTAAAATTATTAATCCATTTTCCGTCTACGATATCGGTGCGATTATCAATGTTGTCGACAATATTATCTGGTCATGTGATTTTAACAATGATAAAGAAATTGAAAATTATATAGAAAAGAATGGAAAAGAGATTTTGTAGTACCTTTAAGTCCTAGAGATGCTTTTTAAGGTGATAGATGTAAATGTACTATTTTAAAATATGAAATGAAAGATAGCGAAAAAGTAGATATTTAGATGTATGTTCACTTTATACAACCGTAAATTTCTTTGACTATTATAAAACGTCCATAAAAAAATTAAGAATCATAAAAAAATAAATGGTACGAATTAATCAAATGTAAGGTACTTCCTCCTAGAAAATTATATATTCCTGTGTTGCCTTATAAAGAAGAAAAACTGACAATTAGCTAGTTTAAAACTTGTTCAAAAGCTATTGGGTGTACATATCATAAAAAAGAAAGTGAAAAGAAAATATGTACAGAATGTTACGAAATAAGAAATAAAAAATCTAAAAAATCATACAAAGGTTAAAAGAAGTTTTATAGGAACTTCGATAACCACAGAAATGGAATTAGCCATTATCAGATTTGGAATATATACAATACCATATATCAGATTTGGAATGTATACAAAGTTTGGAATTTCAACACGAAATCTGATCCATTATTTATAGATTATCTTAAAAAGCTTTTGAAAATAAATTAGAAGGAGATAATATTTGGTCTGAAAATTTTAAAATTGAAGAAGAACATTGAGCAATGTGTGAAGGAGAAATCAAAAATAAAAGAAAAGAAAATACAGAGAAATCCTGGACTAAGATGTATAGCTAAAATCTATTTATATCCCTATTAGATAGATTTGGATAAAGAAAAAAATATGCAATAAACAGAATATGTAATGGAAATTAGAAGACTTTTATATTAAATAATAATATTAAAGATTTGAGTATCATATTCAAGAATGATGATTGTATAAAAATGAATTATAAAATGAAAGATCAATATGTTAAAGACAATTTTAATGCAAATATATATATATATATATATATATATATATATAGATGCATTTATAACAAGTTCTGGCAGAATAAGATTAATTAAAATGATGCATAAATTAAGTCATAAAGTACGTTATTTAGATATATATACCATAATGATAGAAATAATAAAGAAACATATTGTATGCTGGGTGATTGGAGTAACACAGCTTCATCCTGTGAATTCGATACCTATAATGCTAGTTTATCTAATCAGTTAAATGAGCGCAAGAAGGAATGAAAAAAGGAAGAAAAGAAAGAAAGCAAAATACGACAAACCATCTATAAGGCAAAACATCCACCAATCAGAGAACCCCATCGAAGTCACATCCTGGCAACTAATATTTTTATTAATATATTTATTATAGTTATATTATCGTTTTAACAAAGTAACAGTAAAATGAAGGCTAAAAATTTTTAGGGAATATCTTGTAAATGAAATAATACAACTAAATACGAAAAACGGTGGAAAATAATTATAAAGTTAATTGATGAATATTGGAAAGAATTTACTATCTTCGATCCTATGACATAGTAAAAAAAATTTGAAATAACCGAAGAAACCCCCAAAAAAAAAAAAAAACTCAATACATTATCTGAATTAAAATTTATGTGTAAATGAAGAAAAGTCTGTGGGAAAGGAAAAGACTCGAATTCATTTGAGTTCTTCTTTGATTTTTTTTTTGTCTTTTTTTTTTTTTTTTTTTAGATTTTGGAGTATATATTTTTTTATTTTTATCTTTGATTTTCACTTTTAATTTTCAGAAAAAGAAGTAAGCACGTCTTTTATATACATATGAGTCGTGCTTATTTCTTCGCATATCTTCAATGCATTTTTTAAAAAAATATATATAATATTAAAAAAAAAAAACTCTAACATCTTTATTGTTATTAAATTCTTAAAACTCTCTATAAACATTAAGATCATTATAAACCTTAAAAAACTTTATTGTCCTTAAAATCTTAAAAATATCATTTCTTTTAAAATTTTAAGAACAAAAATAATTTTTTAAGCCAAAACATGGAAAAATCGCATAAACCTTCTAAAATGATTTTTATATGTTTTGGTATCAAAAAGTGATATTAAAATGAAGTATATAATACTATTTTTCATTAGAAATGCTTGAAATTATAGTGTCCTATAAGGGTACCTATATACTACTAAAAGATTCTGAGCTTTTAAGTGTATTGTGCAAACAATATGAACACGCACACATAGCACCTGAAGAACTCACTCTCTAAACTAACTCAATCCTCTTTCCCGGCAGTATTTTACAATTGAAGGTTCTGTTTAATTAAGTCTTACTTTGAAAGCAGACAATTCAAGCTGTTAGAATATTAGTCACTATTTGAGATGCAGTATTCAAGAATCGATCGGATTCTTGAAATATTTCAAGCAATTTCTAATAACTTTGCATGTTTTATCTTACATTTACTGTTTTGATGAGAAACACAAATAGTAAGATATGCTCCACCATGAACATGCACCTTCTAGAGTTATTCTTCTAGTATCATTTGATGCTTTTAGTTTTCATTTAAGTTTGCATTTCTCGGCCTACCTCCCAAACGAAGATTGCTTCAGTTATCGAAGAAAGAGTGGAAGGAAATAATTATACTGATTGAATTGATATTTTTCCTCCTCTTAAAAAGGAGATTTTTTCTTAAAATTAATTTTTCTGAACTAAGAGTAAATATTTGAAATTCTATTAATTTCAAGAAAAATGCAAATTCCTTCCACTTTTAATGTTGAAGAATTGGTATTGATGAATAATTTAAAATGCCATGTCCAAACATGTTTGTTTTTTCCGTTGAGAATTATGCAATAATATTTAATTAATTTGGATTATTAACTGAGGCACACACTACAATTTTTTGCTACTCATTAAGAAAAAGATGTCCTTTAGTTCAGGATCAAGAACAATCTGAACTCATTGAATATTAAATTTATCTTGTTTTAACTAAGGTGTGTCCTAAAACCAAAAATTCATTTTCCACGAGATTCATCAAAGTTGTACTTCGGGACCCATGACTTGTGGGATTTCCTGTTTCCTTGCAAAATTTCAATGGCCATTTATTCTATATATCTCTAAGATTATATGCCATAAAAGTTTTCCAATATTTCGCAGAACATTTTTTCCAATGAAGCATATTTGAGAGTCTCTAAAATAATAAATGTTACATTTCTTGATTTAAAATAGGATTTTAAAATAGACAGCTATTCTTAAAATAATAATATCTTCCATTAATTTCAAGCAAGGGAAAGTAAATATTCTTAGAGAATGCTATTCATATTTTAATGAAAAATATATCTTTAAGATACTACCATGTCTTCTGATATTGACGTTAGAAGAGGCAATTACTTTCTGTAATAATTTATTGACTACACAAGAAATATATTTTAAAAAATATTAACGATCTTTGCACTTCGTATTCTGAAAACTATATTATACAAATCAATGGAATTTTCTTATGGTCAGATAATCAAATGATACCGAGTTAGATACATTCACCACCAAAAAAACGGTAATCAGTTTATACTAAACAAAATAATTCAGATCAGGTCTTTAGTTATGCAATTCCAGTGGAATCTCATAGCAGGAACCTCTAATCATGCTGATTGTGCTTCCAGGGAAATTTCAACAGTCATCGAGTCTTCTAAATTCCGCAATGGTAATCGTCAAATATATCTATTTCTCCCCCTTTGATCGAAACATTTGCTTACGAATCAGATTTTAATTATATAGTGTAACTTATTCCTTGACTTTTAGTTAAAGCTCTCATCATTTTGAAGACGTTTCAGTGCTGTGGCATGGTACTTCCGGTTTCCACGACATTCAAAAAATCAGGGTAAGAAATGTATGGTTGATTTCACTGGAAGTCTCTAATTTTATACTTAATAGTGTCAAACGTGTTCAACAATTGGCAAATACAGTGGAAATTAAGTTGCCATTGCCCTAAGGGGTGGATTATTGTCCTTGATTATATTTTTTTCATTCCCTTTGCTTCATTCGAATAGGTGAATGTCTTTCTACTTGCCAATCTTTAACGTTTGATCAAAAGCATCAAATGTCCCTATAGTAACGATCATTTCATGAAAGAATGCTAATGCTTTCCTTGATTCGGCAAAAATACTGTTTTTTTAATGAATGATCCACTATAGGGGAAGATATAAACAATTGCACTCTGTGCAAAAGATTAAAAGCTCAACCTTGTCATCAGCTAATAGGTAATTTCCACTCTGACAGAATTACTCCATCTCGTACTTTTTCTAGAGTTAGAATTAATTTGGCTAATCTATTTTTAACAAAATCTTATCTACCTCGAAGTAAAGCAAAATTAAAGTCTTACATTTGTGTTATCGTATGTATGTCTACCAAGGCTGTACATCTCGAAGTTGTTTCGACCTCACATCTCAAGCTTTGTTAGCAGCCTTGCAGCGCTTCATAGGTCAACGTGGCTGCACTGATTTGAAAACACTTTTAAATATTCTTAAGACAGGTTTATCCAGAATTATAAAACGAATCTATTCATCAGATAGCATTTTATCCCGCTGTACTTTCTTATTTCAGGGAAATCTAGGAGACGGCAGCGAAGCCGACAAAAATATTAGCTGCGAACCTATAGGGCTGCCGTCCTTAATTTCGAAGAACTGTAAAATCCTCTTTGCTAAAGTGAAGGTAAGTTTGAACTCGAGATCTTTGATTCTATTATCATCTGATCCTAACGATGTTATAGCCTAGACGCCAAGACACTTCTTTATAGGTTTACATTTGCTGGAAATTTTGGATTTAACAAGTGACAGTAATCTTATTTTGAAATTTGAGGTGGCATCTGATCTAAAACCATAGACAGTGTTTCTGGAAAAGGCAGCAGAAATAATTTCATCACCTCCAACGGATAATCAAGTGGATGCAACTATCCAGAGTTGCAAGCTGGAGACCTGGTTGTCAATCATGACAGTACAAGCCTTCTTTTGAAGTAGTGGTTTGGGTTACATTAAAGAGATCTATCCAAGACTAAATGGGATTATTCGATTAGCTAGTATTAATATCCAAGATGGAGGTACACTGTCAAGATTTCGAATTTGAACCGTTAACAATTAGTTCATATGGCAGCCCGTAGTATTCTGGATCTTCCCCGAGAGATGGTGCTATGAGCAGTAGTAATTTTTATTGTAACTGTAATTCTGTCATGCCTGTAAAAGGCTGGATTTTGCCCTAAATCAATACAGTTGCATCCCATTCTTTATTCATTGCTGGACGCTGCCCTTTTCTTTATTTCATTTTTATATTGTCATTTAAACAGCACAATAAAAATGCTCTTTAGTCGTTGCTGTTCTTAATAAATCATTTGTTTCGTTTTTATTCAATCTTTTAAAATGTATTGTTTCAAGTCGTAAAACCTCAGTAAATGTGATCTTACTGCGGACTGACTCTTATTTAGAGAATTATAGAATTGGCTGAAAATTCTTTTATATCTTATTTTTGTTCTTTTTATGGATAAATTTAGTTTTTTTAAACATTGGATGAATTTAGAAACTTTATCGATTATGATTGAGAAATCTTTCATTTCAGTTTTTACTAAGCAGTTATAGAGCAAGTTTGCAATAACACAGAATAAGAGTGTATGTAAAATAAAAAAGAATAAATAAATAACTTATAATGATTTAAAAAAGAGATATTTCTAGACATGCGGACTGAGGTTGAAGATATATATTAAAATTTGAACCAAACTGGTAGAATAGAATAATTCCAAAATTTATAAACGGTTTCTTCTTCACACTTATTTATGATTACTTCCTTAAACGCAACGTGTTAGGTTCCTGCACATGAAAATCAAAGGTTGCGAGCACTCCCACTGACGAATAATCCCATCATCGTCAAGGATTTGCCATTTACTTCCACAGAACATGTGATTCTTTTTAAGTATATGAGAAAATCGAGGAGAGAAAACTCCTACTGGTTATAAGAAGCAATTGCAAATGATTTACCATACATTAGCATAGATGGATTATTATTCTAAAGTGCACAATATTGCAACTTCATTTCTTTATACTTCTCTTAAACCAACATGTATTAAACCAAAACCCTGTTCTTTAGTTTTCAACCTTAGGCAATAACAATGAGATAAGATAATTAATGAAGGAATGGAAACATTTTGAACTTGAAGTTAACAATGTAATTGATTGTTAGAAATTAGTCAAAAATATTTAAAAAAAAATAGGCAAAATTCAACAAAAATGTCCATGATTTTAATATTTAAAAAGACAATTTTTTATATTTTAAAACTGTGTAGAGTTCATTTTTGCGTTGTAATATTTCCAGAAATTATCCCTGAAAAACTCGAAAAATTGCTTAATTTTTAATTATTCGAAATTCTAATTGAAATTTCAAAAAAGAAAAATGCTCCGAGATACCTAATCCCTTCCTCCGATGTATTCGTGAGCCGTAGGGTCAAACAAATTGGTCTGTAGAGAGCGAAGACAAACACACACTCATATTTACTATCAGTATAAATGGGATAAAAAATATAAGGATTTGTAGCAATTTTATCAAAAAAGTTGGTAAGGGAAGTAGTTAAGAAAGCATATACCTTTCTGTTTCTCGGACAAAATAAATGATAAAGCATTATCTCTAATTTTATGACATCTAACTTAAAATTTGATTATTAATTTGAATGAAGATTCATCTATTTCTGAAGTTATTCGTTATTTGTAAGTTAAACATTATTTGCAAGTACAACAAAAATTTAAAAAAGTTATTAAAAGCATGCCTTTAACAGAAGCCTGCTTAGTATACGGAAATAAGCTATATCTTCATAATTACCAACAATGGAAGAAAAATGCAGTTTTAAATATTTATGGCAACAACGAAATTGATTTAATATTGTATAATATTACAATGGAATAGTTTGTTGAAAAATTACCTCAAATATTTTTACAAATTAACTAAAATAACAAAGATTATAAGAAAACAAAGTTGTTTTGATTCATAAGATCATCTGCGTGTTTTAATATTTTCAGAAATTATGATGAAATACATGAAATTTTCGTTTGATTTTCAATTAACTGAAAGTAAAATAAAAAATCACTCTGGGGTCCAGATTCCCACCATCCAACGTGCACCTATGCCAAATTTGGTACCTGTAGCTCTAACAGTTTGCCCTTTACAGTATTAACACACACATGTATACATTCATTTTTTTCAGTAGTAAAAATGATTATAAAATATTGCATTATTTTGTTTTTCTCTGCCCAACTTAACTGACATTGTTGCATCTGACAAGATATTCATAACGCATCCTTAGTTTTCACAACCAGCTATCCAGATACCGTTGATCGTTATTTAATAAATTATTCTCAAATACCTTTCTTACAATGAAATTTTATATAAAACAATTCGATCTGAAGTACTGAGACAAAATTCACCGATTATCTGGGAAACTAAGTGAAGTTAAGCATTATTCTACAGATAAATCTCTCCAGCTACTATAGAACATTTCCCCGGCTCTTTCAAATATTAGACATGCATCATATTACTATTCATGCTCCCCCAATTGCAATCGTTCTTGAAAAAAAAAAAACATTTCCTTTTTTTCCTTCGAATCTTTGATCCATTTCTGTAGCGTCTTTCAAAATCAGACCATTTATTTCTTTGGAGCCTAATCGACGCATGCACCTTATTGGTCGGTGACTACCAATATCATTAGTCAGTTTAGTATCAATTCAATAGCATGTTTTATACAAATACTGTTGTGCAGAACCTTTTTTTTTATACAAAATCATTATTTTTATAATATAAAACATATTTTTGAAATAATAACTAATAAGAAAAAAAAACAGTTATTTTTAAGGGAGTGGTTTTCAGTCATTTTTAAAATAACTGATACTTGTTTCTCAGAGGAAACTAATTATTCAGATTAAGTTAAAAAATTAATTCTGTTAATGCGCAACAAAGTTCAGTTTAGTACAACAAATTTGCAATAATGTTATACCAGTAGTAGCTAACCTTCTATAGTTAAGCATATTTACGCCAATCTCGAGATTCCCAGAAACCTTTATTCTTTTCCATTTTACCCTCTCCTTCGCCTTCTACTTTGTTCTTGTTTATTCTAATCCTCGACAGCAAGCAAGGAAGCTCTTTATGAGAATCTGTCGCCATTATATTTGCTTCTTTCTTCTCATGGACAGCCAAAAACCCCACGTATTGGTCATGCGTGAGAACTTCGAAGACGGATGGTACATTGTCGGTCCCCCAATGTATCGATTCAGCTAGTAGTTTAGTCTTCTAGAGGGCCAACCTGCTAAAAATCAAGCGGAAGTGTCATTCTCTGGTGTTTAGTGTTAAAGGGGTTCTAGTTAAAGTTTTTAGAAGTGAACATTAGTTTTCCATTAGCTGCAAATGGCATTTAGTGCTCACATTTCCTAACTCCAAAATACCAGCATCAAAAGGTAAATGGGAAATTCTAGAATTCCTGAGAAATTCCAGAGCCTTCACCTGCTGCGCCATGTGGTGGTCGATGCCGCCTGATTTACTCGTATATTTTATGGGTAAATCAAAGATTCCATCTTTCATTAGGTGTCCTTATAAACAAAACATTTCGCACAAACATCTTTTTAAAATATTTTTCATTGTCAAGCGAATGTCTTCATCCAAAGAGACATAAGACATTCCGCACCGTCACTCCCTTTTTAACAGAAAGGGCTATAACTGAATACGTTGGGGAAGTGTCATCAGTGCAGTAACTTCATTTTAGCAACTTACTGGTCAAGGTCAGTTCCTAAAAGCAAGTCCAGACAATATTGAAACTAAATAATCTAAGCTCCATTTATGTTTCCGTGCTTGCACATAAGACACTTAACTTTTCCAGAAGAGTTGTTTCATGTGCTGAATATTTTCATACACCATTTGAGAAAATCTTTGAAACGTTGAAAATTCAAGGAATGACTAATGTCCTGAACTATTTTTGTACGAAAACATGGACAATTATTTGATACTAAACAATTAGTGCTCATATTTCTTGATTCAAAATACCAAATACCAAATTCTATAAAAGCGGGTTACAAGGAATTGGCCAACCGGCATTATTTTCCTAATCCCTTACGGTGTTTTAAATGCCAACGTTTTGGCTATTCCTAAACTTCCCGCCTCGGGGCTCTAATTTATGCGAAAGCAGGTCATAATAGATCTGCTTGCACTGCGGTTGAAAAGTGTACCAATTGTAAAGGTTTTCACACTTCCTTTTCTCGCCCCCCCCCTCCGCCTGCCTCTTTGATATTCAAAGAAGTCATTCCAGAAAAAGTGATGGAAGTGATAACGTACGCAGAAATGAAACTAAGTGTCAAAATTCATTTACTGACACATTGAACGAATTATACAATTGACGTGCATAAACCGGTTCAAGCAAAAAGAACCTAAACTTTCAATGTGGTCTTACTTTCCGTTTCTGTTCTGCTTTAAGCATCATACATACCTTCCGAAATTTGTCCTAATTCTTCTGAATCCTTTAGAAATCTATCTACCCTCCTAAAGAAACAATTTTATCTGAATTATTATTCTGAATTATTTATTCTGAATCTAAAGTTCCAGATTGCAAGACAGGTCCACCTGACTTCTCCGACTTTAAAACTATTCAAAATAGGAAGAAAAAAATGACATTTAGATTAATAAGAATAATCTACTCAAAAGTGTGGACAAAATATCGAAATTTTGTAAAAGTATACATACATAACGAAAAGTAAAAGTACACATACAAAAGTAAATTGTAGCATCATTTTAGCAGTTGTTAAGTTTGCAGTGTATTTGTCTTGTGGAGATATATTTAATTATTTAATTAAATATGTTAATAATTAAGATGTATTTAATAATAAGGTTAAATAAATTATATTTAATAACTTTATTAAATACATCTACTATATTAAAATAATGGTATATAATAGAAATATATTTAATAATGGATGAAATTGATAGAACGCCAACTCGTACTCAAATAAATGCGTTATTTAATTAACTAGTTAAAAAATATTAGTTTATCAATAAATTGTCACGAGATCTTCATAATACTTTACTTGTGAGCAAATAGCATCACAAGTCTTTAGATTATCTATGAAATTATGAGCAAAATGTGAAAAAATATCTATTCAGCAATTTGGATTTTTACAACGGACAATCGATTTATATGTTTCACATTTATTTATGCAGATAGATTTTACACCACATATACATATGAGTGTAATATTGCGAACCCATACATTTTTCGAAAATTTTTATTTATTTATCACAAAGATTGAATGATGACTTTGTATTTAAATATGAGTGTGCCTCCATTATATCCTGGCATACAATATTTTCAGACCCAATTCACCATTGGTAATGGCATTTTTTAAGCCTTGTCATAATTATTTGGTTTATCTTAACAGAATCTTTATCTAATCAATAGCATCAACAGTAGGAACTATTTAATAAAATATGCTAAAAATTACGCTTTGGATATCTATGGCATAGTTCGATTTCTAAAGTCTTGTTCAAATATTCAAATTGATTCGAAAGCATTTTATAATTTTTTGTAAACGAGGGTCTTTTGCAAAATAAGATTTTCTCTTTTTTCTAAAGAAGACATTTCTTCATTACCTTTCTTAAAAGCCCAATATATGGCGTAATCAAAAGTTTACAATTAATTCTAAAATTTCATATATAGTAATTAATTCTTAAATTTTCATTTTATAGATTTCACATATAGTAATTAAATGAATTAAATATCATATAATTAACTTTATTATGTTGAATTTTTTTCGAAGAATTCAAATATAGTGCAATAACTTCTTAGCAAACCTAAATTCAGGAGGATATTTTCAGTAACTTTTCTGCATCGAAATAACTAATAATTCCAGTTGTTTTAATATTCATTAACTGAAAAAGCTCAACAACAGACGGGGTTGCATCAAAGACTAAATGGAAAATGTTCGAAATGTATGAAACATAAGCAACTCAGGAGGAAATTCCTTAACAATATTAACCTCTTGTCGCTAGCGGATTTTTGTAGTTGACTAATAAATCAAAGTTTAAAAACATCCAATTTACTCTGTTTTATCGAGAACGGGAAAACATGAAGTAACAAAATATACTTCATGCAACTAAATGAAATTCTTATGGAAGCAATAAATTATTATTTCAGTGAGAAGACAGGTGTTAATTAGTAATTAATGTTCTATTAAAGCAACCTACGACAAAATTTATTGCAGCAAGAATACGGCCGGAAGATCATAAATTTAATCATGAATAGAGTTTTTTCATGAGGGTGAGGAAACAACAAACCTTTTTACGTAGTATCGTTTGAGGTTAAGTGCATATTTAAAAAGAATTTTTGTTTTCTTCTTAATAAATGAACTCATGGCTGTATCTTTTGAAAAGAAAATAAGAAATATTTTTTCCTCTTTGATACTAATTCTTTCTTGGCTAAAATAATCCAAAAATGCCTAAGAAATTTGCAAGGAACTATCATAGAACGCATCAGATATCAAACAATTGGTGGATGATAAAAAATCCTTATAACTTTAAATTATTATTATTTCTTTCAATATTTTTAAATGCGGATGTTATAATATGCATAATGAAATCGAAAAAGCTAATGGAATAAAATGTGTAAGCTGCGAAATAATATTTCTCTGAAAGGAAGCCTTCAGTTTTTAACAATAAATATAGAGTTTATATAATATTACTTAAAAAAGAAGGATTATTTAAAAGTTGTAAAAATATACTCGTGCAATAATAATATATTTATATATCCAATACCAGAACATATTTATTGTCTCAGTGTTTTTTGTTTTTTTTCACATTTAAATAAAAAAGCATCAGAAATCGACTTGATACTTATCGTTTACAGCTATGATTTTATATTGAGGCTGAAATATGTCAATTAAACTCTAAAATGGACCTAATTTTAATTTCAAGTGCAATGTTTGTTTAAACACTTCTACATAGATGGCGCCACGACAAAATAACCTTTGCAGGTTTTCGAAGAAAGGTTAATGCAGCTGATTATCTTCCTTCTTAATAGAATCGTGATTCTCGTGATGAGTGAAAGGACTTAAATTCAAAGATAAAACCAAATAAATGAAAAGGCAAAGTAAATAGTAAAATGCTTATAAAAACCTATATATATTATAAATAGGAATCCTATATATATATTATAAATAGGAATTTTATATATATATATTATAAACAGGAATCCTATATATATATTATAAATTCGTATGGCATTCAAATTTTTTATATTCATTTGTTCGTTTTTATTGAATGGACTTCGAACAGGTTGAATAAATGACTTTTTGGTCATTTTATTATTAAAAGTCTCAATTATATGCTATTTCTAACTTAAAAAAAAACAACCAATAAATAATCTCTTCATGCATTGTTAATCATGCCACTAAGCAAGTATTAATGAAACACTATAATATTCTTGGTATAAAAAAAAAATTGCATGAATGTTGCTATAAAAATGTCAATCTGTTATTTAGCCTGAGGACAATGAAGATTAAAAATTATATCAATTCTCAAATTTTAAATGTAAAAAATTCTCGATTCAGAAATTTTCAAATTTTCAAAGTAATAGTTTTATATTTCAGGACTTGAAACATAAAAGGAAATTCAATGAAAGATCGTCAAAAATATTTCTAATGCAATATTTCACATATTATGAAGGAAAAGGCATGATATGTAAAGGTTATTATTTACAAAGGATTATATATCATATTAAAGTATAATTCTAATGTGTAGGAATAAAAATTTTTTGCATTGCATTAAAAGAGTGTGAGGTAGTCGATTGCAGTATGTAAAATATTTTTCATTATTTATTTTTGTAATCTCTTCAGACTCTAGTGTTTCAAATATTATTTGATTTATTATGAAAATAATATTATGAGAATTATTTCGACTCCTTTTCTGCTCCTTTTCCTCGATGAGTTTCAACGATTTTACGTTATTGCATTGTAGTATGCATTGTCTGTCGTAGAAAACGTACAATTATCAATTAAATTTCTACATACGTACTCGTAGTTTCTCCAATTCTCCTTCTACCCAGAAACATGTTGATTTCTGATACTCTTAATATACGGGCTGGCGAAATCTCAATTTCTCTTCCAAAAATATTTTGGTGGAAAATATGGAAAAAGTTTCTCTCTTTAAAAAAAAAAAAATGTTTGTGATTTCTTTTAATTTTGCATCGGATTACTTATTTTCCCAAATGAAAAATAAATCTAGACAACACACAATACTGTACGGGAATCAATGTGTCCGTTTGCTCATTAGAAAACATGCAGATAAATTTCACTGCATATAAAGGATCAGAATGATTTAGTGGTATGTTCTAAATTGCCCCGCAGAGGAATAAACACTTTTTCCATAGCATGTGCAGAGGACATAAGGAATAAAACATTCAGTTATGTCGTATTTAAAAAGTATTTGATGCATTTGACAGAAGATAGTTATTAATATGTCATATTTAAAGTGGCATTCTATTATCTAAAATAACAAATGAAATTGTCACATTTCAAAAAATGCGAACCCTATAATCCCTGTTTCGTATATTGGAAAGTGAAAATTACAGTAAATCAAATAACATTTATTCGTTTTCAAGAAATTTACATAACGCTACTTTTATTGTAAAGACTTAGGGAACAAAAATGATGCAATCAGATTCATTTGAAGAGTCAATTGAATTCAAATTCAAAACATGGACTAGAATTAAGTTGAATTATCACAATTGTTGCAACTTTATTGCTGACGAAAGTTGTTCACACCATTTTGTATTGACAAAGCCAATGACACGCTATTATGCGTGACTTATTTCCGTGTATCCTTCAACAAAATTGAATAAAGGCAATTTCATTACCTCAAAACAGATTTTATTCTCTCTAAAATTGAAAACTATAAACGAAATGGATAAAAATCTGTGTGAATATTTATAATTATTTCTTCTGTCTCTAAACACCTAATTCCCATTCATCTGGTGGTGGTGGCTTCTCATATTCAAAATTCTTCCAAATTAAGACTCAGGGGAACTGTACTGCCATAATCTATTTGTTCTATCACATCTAATTGTAGGTTTCCTGTGGACACATGATACCACTAAGAACCTTCATGAGCGATGATATAGTCTACTAGCCATTGTAGACTGCAATATTTCTACTAGCCACAGAAAATTCAGATCAACAGTTATCACTCAGGGTTTTTTAAGAGACTGTAAAGGCAATTATTCAAAATCTTAATTGATTATACCTTCAACCAGTTAAAGGGGATTTTTATCTCGTTTCTTACTTTATGTGTAATACAGCGTTTTGACTTAGTGACATAGTCGTTTCATCTTAGTTAGCAGGGATAATCTCTTTTACAGATGCATTCTCTAATTTTAATAAATTAAATAAATTTTAAATAAATCTATTCTATAAATCTAAATATTAAATAAATCTATTCTATGCGTATAGTTAAATTAATCAAAATTCTGTGTAGCTTTCAAAACAATTGCAATCTCATCCTATAAAATTATGATTAATAATTTTCTCACATTCGATACTACTTTATATGAGCATCGTTGAGTACGAATTTGACCAATGTTGTGTATGATAATGTTTTGCAATTATAAAAACAGGAAACTACTATCAGTGCGATTAATCTGTTATTTTCAATGATAACCGTGGTTAATTTTAACCGAATTTATTGATTTAACGGCAACAAAAACGTTGGCATAAAGAAAACTTCCTGTATTTAAGAAATTGTGTTCTGACTAAAGTTTCCTTTCGTCAACTTTTCAAGATCATCTGGTGGATCTTGAATACTTGCTTTTGAATACATATTTTTCAAAAAAATTCTTTGCATAGAAATTCTGTACCAGATGGCACTTAAGAAGATTTTAAAAATGCAATGTCGCAATACTTCGTCATTAAATAAATTGACTACTCCCTTTATAACCTGACTTCCACTTTCATATGTAAACAATTAAATGAGACTCAATCGTATTTCATGCTTTCATTTAACATATCGACTTCTCTAATTCCGATTTGTGCAATTATTATTATTATTATTTGAAAAATTGACTTTATACCAGAGTAACATTAACTCGTCCATATGCCAATTAAAAAGTTTACATGCAATGATCAAATTCATTGAAATATTTTGAAATAAGTCATTAAAATGTTAAGCAAAAAATGTGCTGTTAACTCAACTTCAAACTAACTTTGAGTGAATGTTTCAGCCATAATACATAGTTGTGTTTAGTAGATGTAATTCCAGATGCCAGAAATAATATTAAAGAGCTTGCAAGAAGGTTTATTATAGAATTTAATGGAATTTAATTAAAAAAAATCGATTAATTAATGATTCTTCAAGATGTCGAAATCCAGAAAACCTAAAATATCTAACTATTATCACATTAGTCGTGAAAAACATTTAATACATATTATATTCTTTCTGGCGGGATATTGAAGTTTCTCGCCACTGAGGTAGCTAAAAGGAATTTTTGCCAACTGATTCTTTTTTTTAACGTTCCTTTTAAACTTAATGCTAAGAAAAATAATTTGAAAATGCTCATATCTGCCAATAAATTTATATATGTTATGATTGTCTTGATATCAAAGCTAAACATGGATCCTAAAAATATATTTCATTGTAAGCACATGGAGTTTACGATATAATGTAAATATTTTGAAAAAATTATGAATAACTTCTTTGACTATGTCTTTGAGGAGAATATATACACAACTCACCTCCAAAGCTGCGGCGTCTTGTAAGATCAACAAAGAGGTAAGTATTAGTTCATCTCTACTGTGCCTGAATACTCTGTTAAAAAGTGTAAAGATATCAACTTATTAAAGATGATAAAGTTATAATCACATATTGATAAATATTGTACTTTTTATCATGTTCAATATTACAAAAAAAAAAAAAAAAAATAGTGGATCTGCATTTTTCAAAGCTGTGCAACATATTAAGTATGATTCTCAATAAATCAGCAAAAGAAATCTCATCAAACTCCAAATCTTAAGGTATCAAGTATAAAGAACAGGTTACAAACTTTTCCTCAGACCATCACAAATCAGCCAAGAAGAATTCTAAACATGATTTAGAAATTTCCAAATTTTCTAAACCTTACGATCCCATCACTACAGTTATTGAAAATACGGACATGGATTTCACTTCAGAGGTTAAAGCCCTCAATAAAATAATCCCTAGAGCTCCCATTAAAAAAGAAGCATTTTTGCTTCCGTTCTCTTCTTCTCGAATACCACAAGAATATGACTCGATAAAGCAACCTAAAGAAGCTTCTATTCAAAAGTACGTTGCACTCATCATTATAGATCATTTCCTCGGTTCGATCCAACTGCTTAAAATAGGGACGGACTGGTCAGGTTACTAATGTGCCCGATGACAAGTGGGCATTTCACTTTGCACAATTAGAGTGTGTTTGTTGAATAAAGAGTTCTCCAGATTGAACTATTAAAAAATTAATAGTTCGACAGAGTGAACCGAAATGATGGAGGACAAAATAAAAAGTGAGGACCGTCTGTCTTCGACACGAATATAAAAAAGTGCTGCAATCAAATCCTTATTTCTAATAGATGTCAGTGTCTTATTTCAAGTTTTGAAGTTTCCTAAATCTCAATTACATATGATTACATTTCTGAAAACTGAAGAAATGAGAGGATAAATAATTTTGATGAGAATGTGGTGAAGTATTGAATTTCCAATATCTTCTTCTTATACCTAAAAGATTCATAAACGTCGTATTCGTCAGAAATGTAATGAATTTTGAATGCATTCTTCCCCATATGTTTGAGAAAATTTATGCCCAATAATTATGATAACCAATTAATAACTAATGAACATTGATAAGTGTTAAAGAAACTCTCCATGGTTATTTAGTTAATAGTCCTAATTAAGTTTGAGATACTTTCTCTGTAATACGAAGAACTGCGTTTGCTTTTGTTCTTCCCATCAGAATTTTCAACTCTCTATTCCCATGAATGATCAAGGTCAGTTCATAATCTAATAAATAAAAATGAATTCTTGTTTCTTCGTATTTCATGCGCTGTCGTACCATTCATCTGATTGCGATAAAGCTTTGCCAACTTATTGCTTACACTTGCGCAAAGGTTATAGGCATAGTACAATTATTATATGTAATATATAAAAATGAATTTTTGTTTGTTTGTATTTTATGCGCAGTCCTACCATTCATCCGATTGCAATAAAACGTTACCAACTTATTGCTTTGAACCTTGAAAATCCATGTTTTTCTCATAGCCAGTTGTATGTTGGATGCTCACGAGTTGGACAGCCACGAAATTTATTAGTTTTCGCTGAAGACGGAAAAACAAAAACACACACACACACACACACACACACACACATATATATATATATATATATTAGATCCTAAAGTATACTTGAAAAATAAAGTAAAAAATAATAGAATAAATATTATTTATACTTCGCCTTTATTATCATTCAGTTTCATTGAATATATTCATTTTTGACAAGAAAATAAATATCATTATTTCTATCATTCCTAATTAAACAAGATAGCTATTTCAAATTTCGACCATATTTCCAAAATTATTTCTTCTGCGACAGCAACGCACTGGTTACTAGCTAGTACCAAAATAAAAAAATGCAAACTTTGCAAACAAAATATGAAATTCATTAAAACATAATCGTTTAAATGAATTTTTTAAAGAATTTTTTGAAACTCTGTTTCTGATTGAATTTTTGATTCTTTCTCTTCAAATTTCATCATTTTGCATTTATTATGTAATTTAGTATTTATATATTTATGATTTATCCAATTTATTAAGATACGACATTGTACGGAGGATTTTTGTTTGAATTTATTTATGTCGTACAATGTATGAAATATACATATGCATTTTTAAATTATTAATATTTGGCTAAGAAATAGTTTTAAAAATATTAAAAAAATTCCTAGAAAAATCAATTAACATTTCTCAAAATAGCAATGCGCAATACAATCACCAAAACTATACTGAGTTTCAGCCATAAAAATTATGTTTTAGCTAAGCTTCAGATAATATGTATAGTAATGCGTGTATTTTGTAATCTAATATATAAAAAAAAAAATTGTTTCTTCATGTCTTATGCGCTACCGTACCGTTCAACCGATTCAGATGAAACTTTGCCAACTTATTGCTTGCAGTTGCGCGAAGATTATATATTGACAATTGGCAAAAGAAAAACAGTAAACTGCAAAGAGCACATGTCACTTTGAGTTAATCGCGCATACATCAAACAAACAGAAATTATTATGATTGATGCCAATCAATGTGAGTGAAATGAAATCAAAAATATTTTGTGAAAGCGCTAATTTTTTTCTTCTCATTAATGAAAATTCATCTACATAGGATGTTGTCATTCAGCGTGCGCAATATTTTGTCTGCGGCAAACCTCACATATTACTCTGAGTTTATCTCACACTTACAAAATAGTATTATTATTATCGATGCCGATCAAGTTAAGTTATATATAATGGGAATTTTCAAGAGCAAACAGTAATTTTTCTATTTATTCAGTGAATCGGCAAACGATATTTCGGCTATACAAGCATATATCGTATTGATTGCTTCGACAAAAAATACGTCCCCAAACTTTCGTCACTTAAAATATCTCCCAGCGCAGCACGTAAAAATAAACCAATTCGAGGTTCTCAAACAAACGAGGATTGACAAGCTAGAAATAAAACAGATCATCTACGAATTTCAAATTCACGTGCATCAGAATCTCAAGATGAACATGAATTAAAAGACAATGTTTATATGATACCTGATTACGCGCATCAGAATCAAAAGACCAATATGCAGCAGGAAACGAGATAACTATTCTTAAAGGAAAGTCGATTGGAGAAGATGTGCTCATTCCACGCATTCCCATTATTCCCAACGATATGCCTTTTGATTTCAAACGACTGTAGTTACCCATTTCATTTGCATTCTCGATGGTCATCAACAAGACGCAAGGTAAATGACTTCAAGTGTGTGAATTGAACCTAGAAAATCCATGTTTTTCACATAGCCAGTTGTATGCTGGATGCTTACTATTAGGACAACCAAGAAATTTACTTGTTTTTGCTGAAGACGGAAAAACAAAAAATATTGTCTTCTCTAAATTCGATGAGAAAATAAATATAATTCTTTCTATCATTTTGAATTAAACAAGACCGTTATTTTAAATTTCAAACGATATTCCCAAAATTATTTCTTCTGCGGCACCAACGCGCCGGGTACCAGCTGGTTAGTCATAAATATTTACATAAGATTTACAAAATAGAATTAGATTGGATTAAGAGCAACTAATCAAAACTCATTTTTCGCTTTCTCCATAGGTGCAAGTTTGAGTACTACAGAAAGAGAAAGTATCATAATTATCAAAAATTGGAACTCAAGATTTTGACGAATTGTTGTGTTTCAGACATTTCTTGTCCGATTTTTGCTTTCTCATATACAAAGAATAGAGAAAATGTTGTAATAGTCAAAAAATTCGACTTCGGGATTTTGAAGAATTTCAAAGTTTCAGAATTCCCTGACATCCAAAAGCAGATTTTCAGCATTGCGGCTATCTGTTTGTGAACAAGATAATTCAAAGTGCATTTGAGCTAGAAGAATGAAATTTAGTATATGGATTTAAAATAACGTTTATAGATTTTTATCAAATTTTGAATCGTATCAGTTCAAAAGGAGTCTGCTTGGCTATTCAAATACAAGTGTATTTGATAATTACAAAACACAATGAACAAGAAAAATAAAATTCAGTACACTGGTTTAGCCTTTAAAATGCAGATTCTAAACAAATTTTAAACCAGATCTATCAAAGGGTTGACCGCTTCTCGACATGTGCCATATAAGTGCAATGACTCACAAATGAAATGACTCAAATCAATGGTATGCGATCTTGTGTATTAACTGTATTTCCGTATCAAATTGATTTCAGTTTAAAATACATACTTGTACAAATGATTCTATAAAAATGCTTCTTCAGTGCCAAAACTCTATACTTGTAACTATTGTTCGCTATGCAATAGAATCATTTGCCGCTTTTCTTAAGGTTCATAATTTCCCACGTGAGGAGGTTTTAGATTATTTTAGTTATATTAATGTCCTGTTTCAAAGAGACACTAAAACTATTTTGGAAAGGGCTTCGTCATTTTGAACCGCTGACAGATGAAGAGGATGATACCTGAATTGGCACCTCCTTCACCAAACTTCACACCAGCGGAAAGACATTTGACCCCGGTAGTTTTAACGTGCACCAGACTCGCTTACACGACAGTCTTCGGTGGCCGAGTTTCACCGAGGCCCTCAACGGGAGGAGGAGGATAAGAACTTTATTGGTTAATATACTAGAAGGCTTCATGGAGACTATTAATGCTGTATTGAAATTATGTTGTCTGCCTGTAAGCAAGAGAAAACTCAAATTCTTTGAATTGAATGGATGAAATTTAATATTTTGTTTTGGCATCCAATTTGTAGTTTTGGGGGACAGCGGTAGGCTCTATAATCCTGCATAAATAACTCAGTGTCGAATGGAAGTGACGGTAAAGAAGGCAATTAAAATGATTCGGTTATAATGTCTAACAGTTTGGTAGAAACATGGATATGAAAACTTATTCAAACAATTTAATTGAAATTAATAAGTTTATAAAAAAATAATTAAATATAAATTGCTAGACTATAATTATTAATAAGTGTCTATAGTTCCACTTGTGTAGTTCTTGAAACTAAAAGAATCTTTAAATACGCGACAAAGAATATTGATATTAATTATAGCTTTAAAAATGTCTTGGTCCATGTTATCAGATGAGAGGCTGTTATTAATGTCATTGTAACATAATGGGAAGATTTTTTTTTCTTTTTTCTTTAAGTGATAGCTTTCACATCGTATGAAACATTTTTTACATCTGTATTTAAACTTAGAATTGGGAAAAGCAGCTTTCGACGATTTCCTTTTAAAAGACTTTTGTAGATTGTGGCATTATTCCATACTTGTTTTTGATAGTTCAGAAAAACTGCAAGTCTCCCCTCACACCACATATATCAAAAGTAGGTACAAGAGAACAAATCAGCGATAAACGTATTTGATGCAATCTGAAGAAATGAAAACAAGCCCAATTACAATTAAATCGCTGCCTCACTCAAATAATAAATAAAATAATTTGAAGCTTTGCAAATGCAACTTTGATTTAAATCTTTACTATTTATCGTTTATTTGTCAAAAAGGGCATGCCACGTTATTTAAAATTTTGATTCAATTTCTGAAAGTTTACCCTTTTCCTAATTTGAGAAAAATAGAAGGACTTATCTAATTGGAAAAGTTTTGAAAATTCTAAATACATAAAAAAATTGAATTTTAGATTTAGGGATGTTTATACTCAGTTGCACCGTGATAGTAATGTTTTATTTTGAAACCCAGCTTTTAGTATTTCACTTTCAATAAAAGATAACAGGGAAGGAATATAAGGTTATTTTAGGTTATTCCAGGTAGCAATATCAAATAAAATAATGCGTAGACGAAATACAATTGCTCCATGTGCCGTGATTCCGGTAATCTTCCATGCATGTCTATTAAGAAATTATTATTTCTTAAGGCCTACATTCTGAGTCCTCTTTTGTAATCATTGCACAATCTCATTCAACTGTCCTGAAAGAGAAAGAAATCAGGCGAATCAAAATGGATGCGAAGTTTTCAAATTCAAGATCAAATTTGGTATTTGAATCCTATAGCTAAGCCTGCGTTCCACAATCTTAAGGATGCAAAAATAGAATTGACTAAGAAGTGCAGAACGTTTGCCAGCATCAAGAAAAGTTAATAGCATTCATTAATAATTAGGTATAGATGTTATGTGACAGATAACTAAAAATTATTAATGAGTCTCTTAAACATTCCTTCTTGTGATATACTTTATGATTTTAAATTAGTTCATATTAAATTATAAAAGAAAATATTATGAAAAAAGCCAAATGATATAACAGTTTTCTTGATTGGTATGATGTTGACTGATTTAACAAGCTCCCTTGAACTATGATATCAACCAAAAAATTTATTAAAAGAAGTGTTCAGAGAGAAAAATGGAGACAGAAATGCGTCTAAGGTGAGAAAAAAATATTTGCATTCAGTTTGAATGAACCCGAGGCGTCGTTGGATAATTAAAGTAAAAGTCAATGAATAAAGCAAAATTCAAAGCTTTTTTAAGACACTAATAATTTTGTTTCATAGGAGAGTAGTGCTTATTAAAAATTTGAATGAAATCTCAATCTTTTCAAAAGTTGATTTTATATAAGCCATAGGAATTTACACGAAAGAAATGTATCTATTTTTTTTACAAGAAGAAATGTACAATGTATGAAAAGGTAATCAAATGAAACAGCACTGAACATGAGCTGAAAGCTATTAGTTACAGTTGATTTCTATGCCTTCACTCCCATTTTATTTCAATGACCTTTTTGTTGGTGAAAGACAATTTAAGTAATTTTTTTTTTGCAGAAATCAAACTTCTCTAAAAAATTTATTTCTCAATAGCTTATATTATAAAAAGCTACATTCATAATAAATCAGTTAATTTCAGGAAATTATAGTATATAATATAATTTATAGTATATAATAAAATTTATAGTATAATTTGAGTATATATTCTTATTACTCAATAAAGTATCCAGACATGAAGGCTTCAAGATCGAAGTTCGATTCCACGTATATGTGGGTGTACTACATATGTGATAAGACCGTGAATGTTAATCAATTTCTATTTGGTGTAGCACAGACGGTTCTAATTCAAATATAATTTTTGTCACATGATTACGGTTTCCATATCATGAAGTCTGTCCCCAAATAAGCAACGTAATACTTCAAAACAGTTTATTGTCACACTGAAAAATGAAAAAAAAATGTACATATATTTATTCATTTTGAAAGTGGTTAAATGCATGAGGACCAAAATTTAATAGCTTGAATAATACTATTGAAATAAATAAAAAATAAGAGTCATAAATATTTATTGCCAATATTATGTGAAACTTTTCAACTTCACTAAATTTTAAAAACTATGCATCCCTTTATCTTTGAAGCGAAACTGTGAGCGTTTCTATTTTTTATTTTTTTCCATTTCATGTTTCAAAATAAACCAAATTATTTTAAAACTTGTATTTTTTTGCAATAAGTACACATAATAACTGCACAAAAGCATATTTTTGCATTACAAAACAATAAAGCAGTACAAATCTTGCATAACAATTATGCACTTATTTTTTAAATCGAAATCAAAATTTTAGTCAGATTATAACTTAAAAAGACTTTTCTCTAAAAAATAATTCTTCTCCTTGTTTTAATGTTAACATTATTCCGTTCAAACATTTATTCTGCATTACTCTTCTGAAAACTGGCTGCAGCACAGAACAAAATACAGTGGGCCACAAAATTGAGTTATACACCTTAGAAACTTAGAGACTTTTTGCAATTACAAATTAAATATTGCTTTAAGATGATTGAAATTTTTACCTTATATACTTTAGTCTATGCCTTACCGTAATATACTAATAAAATTGTTACGTTTATTTATTTTTTACGAAAAGAAAATAAAAGATCTGAGACGAGAGGAAAAACAACACCACAAAAATAAGTATACACCTTTATTAATTTCCTTTTAAGGTACAAATTAATATTTTGTTGCATAACCTTTTGCTTGAATTACAGCTTGTAATCTTCTGGGCATAGATTCTACTAGTGTTTTAGTGGTTTCAACAGAAATTTTAGCCGATTTTTCTCTCAGAACCTTCTTAAGAACTTCCTTGCTTGTGATTTCGTGCTCATATACAGCTTTCTCTAATTGCGACCACAAATTTTCGATGACGTTTAGGTCTGAAAACTGGGCTGGAGTGTGTAATTGCTTCCTGCAATGGTACAGCAAGTATAACTGCACAATCTTCGCTGTATGCTTGGGGTCGTTGTCCTGCTGGAATATGAAACTTGACCCAAACCCCAACTTACTGGCACTTTTTTATAGTTATCATTTAAAATCCCCAAATATACATGTTTGTCAATAATACCATCAATAAAAGCAAGCTCTCCAACTCCTCCAGCCGACGTACAACCCCAAACGAGGACAGATCCACCTCCGAACTTGACTGTCTTAATGGTGTTTTTAGGTGCCAGTGCTTTCCCAGCTTCTCTCCATATTTTAAATCGTCCATCGCTTCCGTAAAGATTAAACTTACTTTCATCAGAAAATATTACAGTGTTCCAGAAAGAAATGGGCTTTAAACGACGTTCTTTGGCGAAAACCACTCTCTTTTGTCTATTCACATACTTCATGAGTGGCTTTCATATTGGTGTACGGCCATGAAACCATATTGGTGAAGGGTACGTCGAATTGTTTCAACTGAGATCTTTTTCCCAATTGTAGAGGACATCGATAAAGCTAGTTTAGAGGCACTCACCCTCGGATCTTTCTTTACTGAGTGAATGATCTTCCTCTTCGCTGTAGTACTCAGTATTTCTTTACGTCCTCTTCCAGGAATATTGGCCACAGATCCAGTTTTTTATACTTCTGTAGTATATTTTGGACACAACCATGAGTTACACCAATCAACAAAGCGATTTCTCGAAGAGATTTGCCCTCTTTCGACCATTTGACAACTAATAAACGTTCCGATTCAGTAGTTTCTCTACGAGAGCTCATTTTACGATTTTTAATGAGAAAAAAATACTATTTAAAAGCGTTGAAGTGCAATAGCAAGTGTTATAAGCAGCAGCTACTCCTGAAACTCTTCAAAGAAAATTTGAAAGTAAAAAAGTGGTGGCAAAATTTACAAATATAAGAAGTGTATACTCAATTTTGTGGCATGGTTTTCTATCTTTTCTTCGAATCGCTTAACTTTTTTCTCAATAAATGAGTTAACTATAGAATTGTGTTATTATAGGATGGTAAAGCAGAGGTTAAAGTATCTAGGATAAAAAAAATTATCTATTTTAAATCAATGTTTAATTTGTAATTGGAAGAAGTCTAAAAGTTTTAGAGGTGTATACTCAATTTTGTGGCTCACTGTATATTATTTAAATGAATGCTTTTGATGAAACCTTAGCTCATTTTAATTAAACATGATTTTTTAAAGCCTTCATATGATTTTAAAACATATGAAATTAAGCACTTTGTAATTTAATAATTCAACCCAACAGGTACTGGGGAATATATCTCTATCAAATAGCCACTAGATCTTTACTAAATATGTATGTAAAATGACAGTTGTGTTCAGTAACGCAAACTAAACATTAGTTCCAGTAAATTTTTAGTTTAGAGTCATTATTAAATAAAACTGAATCCTTTTGAGTTTGGATCTAAAGCACCAGTACAACTTTTCTTGTGTAGTGCAGGATGTGTGGTAGCTCATTTCTTATTGGTATGAAAGAAATCTACAGCAATGAACCGAAAGATAGCTTTAAGAACTCAATATTTTGGATGCAGTGTTAACCATTTTCTTTATTAAGCTTTTCCTTGAATATATTCCAATCGGCTCAATATTCCGAGCATACATAAAATTTGAGCTTTCAAATGAAAAATATAAATGCTAAAATAAATTTTAAATAATTATGCATTATCCTTATGAAAAACATTATGACTGTATAGAAAGAATATACATTATTTCACATGATAATAGTAATGTTCTGCTTCAAGTAATAGCTTTAAAATGAAAAATCTCATTTCATTTGTTGTTTTCTCTGTTACAGCGCCAGGCTCAAACCTCGGGGAGGGGGAAGAGGGAATGCAATAAATTTCCTCTTACTGGGTACTCAGTATAATGAGGTGTAAGAAGATGACCTGAAAAGAGAATAATTTAGCAATTGATAATGAGTTATTACTTTTTGTATACGAACTATTCGAAGGGAAAGTAACATGATTGTAAAAACAATGACAAAAATTTTATGAAATTCCACGTTTTACATATCAGAAAGTCCAGTTTCAGTTTCATGACTTTCCGTCCATCTGTGAATATGATAACTTAATGATCTTGGTTTGTAACAAAAATTGGAAACGTCCTTCTAATATGACACAGAAGTGATTTCGTTTGATCTTCGTTTGCATTGATGTGCATGCAATTCTTGAAAAATTCCATTGACGAAAATTCCTATGATTTCAAAGGCTGACTTCTTCAGGTGAGCATCTAATCGATGCATAATAATTCCCAAATGTGACCAAATGAAATTTGATATCTGATCTTATCGTCATTTCGCTTCACCAAATTTTGGACTCATTGAGTGACAATTCTAATGCATATTATTTTTCACCGTAATGAAGCCTAAAACGTGCTTTATCATGTGAGCATGCGAAAGTATAAGAAAGAATTATATTAGAAAGTAGTATTAAAAAGTCCAGGACAACTGTTTACTTTACTTTACTGTTTTCCGTAACCACAGTTCTTTAAATCAATTTATCTTAACAGGAAGTCCTATAACATTAAGTTGACTGTAACAAATGGCCTGCGAAAATGATTTTACATCAAAAAATAATGCTATGAAAAGCTTAAATGAATAAGTTCAGATCGAATAATTACACAAAAAGTAAAATAAAAACAAATGTTATTATTTGATTATCTTGACAAAATGTTTTGAGAGGAAACTTTTAAAAATTAGATTGACAAACTCAAAATTTTAAATGGAAATTACGAAGCTTCTCATTTACAAAACGCTTTCATTAATAATAACTAAATATCATAAAACGTTGCATTTAAATGCAATATTTTTGTTTGAATGAACAATGAGTATCGAGCATCCTATGATTAGGGATTCAGGTTACAATGAACATTTTTCGAATCAGTGTTGAAGTCGACTACTGATTTGAGAATGTATAGCCTTCTAGAGTCTTAACGAGATAAATATCGAGTAATACATTCTGTGATAACTATTTTCTATCAATTTTAAAGCTTGTAGCCTGACTTGTCTAATTCATTTCAAACAACAGTGAAAGAAACTACATCATTTTTTATATCCTTTATTGTTTAGCTTTTTCAGATCTGCTTTTATGTGCAGGGGTATTTATTTTTGTTACTCTTACTTCCCGGGTTCAAACGCGCAACTCACCCTCCCTTTTTGTACGACTTGAAACAGTAGCAACAAATAAGACGGGCGTTACGGAAGAAAACAAGGCTAGAAAAAACAGCCCTTTCACCCTTAACTCCAGAGCAGAGCAACTTTACGACTTTCTCGTCCTTTTTTTTCTTTCTCTCCCTCTACTTGATTCGAAGGCCCATTTCCAGTCCAAGATTCCAATCGGAGGTGCCAGGTTTCGAAATCAAATATATTTTCTTTTTTGCTCAGTTGTATCTCTGTTCTTTTCCGAAATTAAGCCTTTTCCAAGTATCCTGCAGGATTTCGCGACCGAGCTTACATCTATGGTTAAGGATCAAAATTTTGATTTGTTTTGTTTTCTGTGGGGATGTAGGTTTTCCCATTAAAAAAGTTATAGGTTCTTCTTTATCCTCTTTCTGTAATTTGGAATGTTACTGTGATTTCTTACATTATTTTTTCTTCTTTTCTTCCTGCTTGTTTACTTTGAGGGTGGGGCAGAGATGCGTTTGTACTTTGACACTAATACCCGTTAATAATATAAGGAACAAGGAAATGACACAGGAAATTATAATTTTTTTCGCTTTTATTATTTTGACTCGATATTTAATACAGAGGAAATCATCGGAGAGAGAAAAGAATACCATAATAAATAAATAAATAGAGCATATCTCGTATCACGTCGAGATTTTTTTTAATATATATTTATTGAAGAGTCGTGATTTTTGGTATTATCGAGGTAATAATTTGGTAAATAACGAGGAAAATGGCATCCCATTCATCAATTCCATATTAACTCGAAAGTATCTGATTAAAAATGACAGATTTCCCTTGCAACAGATCCACAAAGACGGTGGAGGTGCAGTGGAATGGGGTTACGATTTCATTCCAGGCAACTGTGGGTTTTATTTCCGTACTACTGTCACCCGCAATTTCTGAATAACGATTGATTAGTTAGGTTGTTTTTCAAACAGAATAATACTATATGGCAAAATGCGAATATTCTTGGTTTAAATAAGTAACTGGAGAAGATAAATCGCTTTTTTTTTCATGTACCTGAAACAAATGTACATCATTGTCTCAAAATATTTTTAATAACAAGAATCAAGTAAATTATACTTTGATTTTTTTTCACTTTTTGTCAGGATTTTAAATGCTTCTGTTTATAAAATATTCTATTCACTGCGCTCCATCCCTGTATTATTGAAATTTCTTTCTTTTGATCCTTTTTCGATCTCTATTTCATTGAGTTTATTTTTGTATGGAACATTATTAACGATTTCATTTGTTTTTTCCAAAAATTACTTTAATGTATTTAATTTTTAATATTTTTATACGAATTGAAGGGAAATCATGATTAAGTAATCATTCTGAAAAAAAGAAGTTGGAATATGTTTATTCTATAATAATGATGAATTTAAATAAAATCGTTGATGAATTATGTTTCATAGCAATAACTGAGTTTTAAAGGCGATGAAAATTCTTTTTTAAAATCACATATAAGGAAATGAGGTTCCGTTTCATATAACAATTCTTTTGGATGTGCCGACTTTTATGATTCATTCAAAGGTTTACGTCTCAACAAATTTTTGCAAACAGCTTGAAGTCAAGGAAGATATAAATTAAGTGTTCATATTCCGAATAATAAATAGTTTCATAAAGTGATCATTTTTCTTTTTCAATATAATCAAACATTTCCATGTTTTCAAAACACTTAGTTCTATTCTTTATATATATTTACATTTCATTCGTATATTTACATTCATACTTTCTATGATCGTAATATGAAGTAATAATTTTCAATTGGAAGATATATATATATATGTAAAATAATGAAGCATATATGTAAAATAATGAAGATAGTTTCGAAAAATTAAACGAAACACTGAATAATAAATTCGAAAATTATGTACTCAAGCAAAATCTGAAGTATTTTAACCCATTCAATATCGTGATAAATGTCCATGCTGTTAAAAAGGACAGTCAAGAAAAATGAATATTTTCTAGATTAACTATCATTCTTTCCTGATACATTCTCGGAAATATTCTTTACATTAATTAATTAAAAATTACATGACAGCAAAATTTGTCTCTGTGGACTTCAATTACTGAATCTACCTTTTTTTTACACCTCAGATCACATACATAATTCCAGCTTTATACTATATGAATAATTTCTCTCATCTCAAAGCAAATAACAAAGATGAATTAAAAAACTGCGAACTATGCACCAAAAGAATTATATTTACACATAAAAAAGATTAGAAAAAGCAAAATGGTAAAATAAAATTTCTTTTCCAGATTCCTCTGAGTTGTTATAACCGACAAGCTCCGTTGTTTAAAATCCTATCTCTGGAATTACTTTAACTTAGCATACAATTCCGGTTTTAGTTTCAAAATAAATAAAAGTTGCAAAAACCCTGAAAAATTCTTTTTGCCTACAATAGTGGATGCAGACAAATCCCCATTTTCCGCAAAATAGGGACAGAAAAAAAAATCAAATTGCTGACTACACAAAATCTACTCGATCGAATCTTTGACGATGGTTGCTTGAGTCAGGAGGCTGGAAAATGAGAAAACTTGGAGGAAAGCGAAAGGAAATATATATATATGAAAATACGCTGAGACTGGAAATGGGAAATTTTCCATACTTTGTGTCGAACTGATGTAAGAAAAACAAATGTTTTTCACAGCTACGTGCATTATTGAAGCATCCTTGACGAAATGATCAATAAGGCGATGACTAATGAAATGGGACTTGGATACTGAGCAAAACTCCATAACGCATTTTGAGCTGTCCGAGGCTCTTTGATCTTTGAGTAACTGTGTTTATACAACGATTTAAGCATGCAGGCATGTGGTGCGGGCAATTTAAGGAGCTTCTTTAAAATATATTTTCCTTTCATATACTTTTCAAAACTCCTTGCGAGAATAAAAATATGATGTAACATAAGTTAGATATATAAACACAAAAAGATTAATTTGGTAGCAAAGTTGGAATTAAAAAACAAATGTTATTTATGTATAGTTGTCATGTCATTTAATAAAATTCCAATTAAAAATACCTGTAAAGTGCTAAAAAAGGAAATTAAAAACTTGGGCGATCATAAAATCAGAATTCGATATTCAAATGAATGAATATGTTGAAAACTGTAATTTATTTTCTTATACCGAAGGCTAAAGATCCAGATTTTTTACAGGTTTAACATGTAGATAAGTCTGGAGAAGGTAAACTTAATTGCCTTAGTCAGATGCTTTCAGATTGCCACTAACCCTTAACTGGGGAGATTAAATTTTAGGACTTAACTGAGGTCTACGAGACCGCATTTCATTTACACTGAAATTAAATTTTCTAAAAAATGTATTAGTATGAAAAACCGTCAATATATTTTGCAAATATTTTTCTTGATATATAGATATGTTTTAGAAATTTTCCGAAATATATTATCATTGAAAAAAGTAAATGCGTTGGAACATACATTTTCTTCTCAAATTACATGTTACAATAAATAATATTCTTGAAAAAGCATATTACTTTTTACTTTTCAAATCATATTTATTTTTACATTATCATTTTTATTTACAGTATATTAAGGTATATATAAAAAAATATAATGTAAAATTCAAGAATTATATGAAAAATAAAAAAAATGACAGTGGGTGAAATTGGCCCTTTTTTTTTTTATCGGCTTGCGTGACTTTCACAGCACGGTTTTCTAGGGCATTTTAAATATACGGGTTAAGAACTAGTAAAAAGATCAACCTATAAATTCTGTATATATATCTTGGTATATTAATATATTTTATAAATTTTTCAAAATACATTATCACTAGAAAAATTAATTGTGTTTGAACATACTTATCAAAATCAGTTCAATGCGAACTTTCATCGAAAAACTTTTCTGTACAATTGTCCTTATCACTAAAATCACTTTATTCTTCATTTAAAAAGTGTCTGGAGCACTGCTTCATAATAAAATCAGTAAACTGGATGATATTTCGGGGCCTAAGTCTTAGCGCCATTTGCTAAGCCTTGTTTATCACCGGGACACTAACAGGGAGATGCGGTTTTAGAGACAGCGCTCGAAGAAATAACTGAATTATTTTAAAAAGCATCTGCTGAAATCGGTTGAAAAAGTGCACGTGTATTCAAGGTCATAAAATAGGAGGCTGCAGGGTCAATCCATTCAATTGAGATAAAAATAGAATAGGGTTGTCAGAAAATCCATCGCTAGCGGTCTCACAGACGGCACATCCCCAGTTAAGGGTTAATGTAGATTAATTTAAAGTAACAACCTCCTCTGAAGTGAAACGATTTTTTTTAGATCAGATTATTGAATATTTCAGCTAAAATGTGATCCATTCCCTTAAGCCCACAATTCAAAATATTAATATCTATACTTATATAAAGCTCGATGTGTGTGTGTGTTGGCGCACTACAGGCCAGACCGTTTGACCTACAGCTACCAAATTTGGTACATGTATACCTTGGAGGTCGGGAATGTGCACCTGGGTCCTTTTTTTTGAATTTTTAATTAGAATTTTAATTACTAATTAAAAACTAACTTTCCCACCAAAAAACTCTTTTCATTTTCCCCACCGCCAGATTTTTCGGTTGATTATTTCAAACAATTATGTTTATTTTCTTAATGTTTGATGTATTTAAAATTAAACATTGTCAATTTATCGATCTTTCAGATTCATTCTGAAGTACTTTTGAATTAAAATAAAACAGAATAAAGGGAATTAAAAATTTCTAATTTGCATAGCGTTACCCCAACTGGCGTAGAAAAACTCACGCATTTGCGTTACCTTAACTGGCGTTGAAAATTCATGCATTCGCATTGTGTTCTGATTGTTGACATGACAACCATTATCAACGGATGATTTATTTTTAGGTTAGTTGCATGCTTTTGTAACTAAATTGTATTTATGTTAGTTATATATTTTTTTTGTATATGCTTATAGTTTTAAGTACATCGTTTTTTTAGTTTTTTTAACCTGTTTTCAACCGATTATTTTAAACGATACGTTTTATTTTCTTAGTGTTTGATGCATTTAAAATTAAACATTGTTAATTAATCGATTTGGTCATGATGAATCTGAGAAAATTTTGTTGACAAATTCTTGAAATATTACATAAATTAAGAAAGATATTCTTTATTGCCCATAAAGTTTAAACTCTCAGTGACTGTTTTCAGTAATCATCTTACAAAAAAATACTTTGTTTCAGTAAAAAATATTATTATATCAATTGCAGATTAAATCTTTCCACTTTAATTTAAAGTATAAATTCTACAGGAGCTAACAGAAAATTAGAGAGATACATATTACGTTATGACGGAAGGCGTTTATAATATTATGAGTGAATTATATGACTATGATTATATGACTTTTGATGAAGAAGCTATTAAAGTAGGAATTGCATAAAATATTTAATTATCAAAATATTAATGAACATTAAGATTGGCGAACCGGCTGGTCGCCAAAGGCAGCTAGTTCTTATATAAAGCTCAATGTGTGTGTGTTGGCGGTCTACAAGCCAGATCGTTCTACCTACAGCTACCAAATTTGACACATGCATACCTTGGAGGTCGGGAATGTGCACCTGGGGTCCCTTTTTTGAATTTTTAATTAGAACTTTAATTATTAATTAAAAATTAACTTTTCCTCCAATAAATCTTTTCATTTCGCCACCACCAAATGAGTAAGGCTTCAGTTTTTTTCCCCCACGTTAACGAGGATAGGCTAACATGTTTTCGGCCGATTATTTCAAACGGTTCTGTTTATTTTCTTACTGTTTGATGCATTTAAAATTAAAGATTGTTAATTAATCGTCTTTCAGATTCATTCTGAAGTATTTTTGAATTAAAATAAAACAGGATAAAGGAAATTTTTAAAAATTGAAAATCAGAAGTTGGAGCTTTAAAATATTTTGTTGAGGAAGCTATTAAAATAGGAGTTACATAAAATATTTAATTATTAAAATTTTATCGAGCATTAAGATTGGAAAACCGGCTGGTCGCCAAAGGCAGCTCGTATAGTAAACTTATAACGTATGTGTAACTTGTAAAAGGAAAGTAACTGAAACAGATTAAATCCTATAGGAGAAAAAAACTACAAAGTAACACACATTTTGATTTCTTAAAATCTAATCATATTTTATATTACTATTTCTCTCTTAAATGGTGCCAATATCATTTTAATTTCTTTTAATCTGTAATCCTTATGGTTGAATTTGCCACATTGTCCTAGTTTTTTGCATATTATAGAGTCTCGTTGAAATTTAATAAAAAAGTTCTACACGGAATCAAAATATTTTTTTTTATTTGTTTTTCTGATTGCCAATTTGGCCGGGAAGCCTCGTCATTCAGGCATCCCCAGAATGGTCGAGCTGCCGAAATGCCGTATGCTTACTTCCACTTACTTCCACTTTTTTAAATAGGGCCATCAAACAGTGCGGAGCGACCTTTGAAAATAGTTGCTACTGCCCCCCACTGTCATGATTGGTTGATGATTCCAGAAAGAGTCTGAGGGCAGATGCTGGCTAAAGACTAAAATCTCTTACTAATGCCTGAATTTCATAAAATTAGATATTTTTTCTTGGTGTTCAAATCTTGTGTTTAACAACAAATCTGGGCTTAGAAAAGGCACTAGAAAGGGAAGGGAGACGTTTTGACTTCATTACGGTGGGCAATATACTTCCAGTATTTGTAAATATTAGCTAGCAAGTAAGTACTCTCTGTCCTTTGTTGCATCTTGGGCTATTCTGTCATTTTAAATTACGAAATTTTAATAAATTTTGGTAATGTACTTTGTAAATGAAGTTATTTTTATAAACCTACATATACCTTAATAAGTTTTCAAATATATCCTCTTTAAATATTAATAAATAAATAAATCGCTTTGGAAATAAACTTGTTTAAATTTAAATAAAATTTTTATTACAGTTTAATAGTTTATTAAATGTTCGCAGTGAGTTATCTATTAATTATTCTTAAAATGAAAAAATGAGTCTTTTGAAGGATTAAATTTTATGACGCAGCTTGGGTTTCAATTTCAATGAGCATACATGCGCCATTTTATAGTTATGTTTCTGCATCAAATACCTCTTTCGTTATTTTAACAAGTGGGTCAAAAATGAAACAAATATACAGCGATAAAAATTCAAAATCAAGAAATTATAATGTGTTATCATAATTTCTTCACGACCCTTCATTAGTCAACAATAATCAACAACAATGATACAAGAACCTCCACAATGTAAACGAAGACTAATGTTTATCTTCTATCGTCTTTTTCGGCCGTATATGATTTTAAAAGAACATTTCAAAATACGAGGATATTCAGATGGTTAAACATAATTTAAAGAATCAAACTTTTGAGGCCTGGAATCATCCAAAATTTAACACTTTGGTTTCAAATTATTATTTGTTCGAAAAAAAATAAGAAAAAAATTAAAATAAGTCATATTAAAATTACTCCCTTATTATTTTCTTAATTGTTCAAAGTTAGTCATCCATTTGTATCCAGACCCTATTGCCATCTAGAGTCACATCAACTCCTTTTCAGCCCATTTTAAAAGTGGAAATTCATAGAAAAGCACGCCTTTCGAACGAAACCAGACAATTTCACAAGCCCTGACAGGATCAACTTCCATTTATACTTTTATATTTAAAAATTGATTCGTTTGTAATTTATGCTTTAATTTATTGATTATTATACAATTCTATAATTAACTCTTCTTAATCCATTAAGGGTTTTACACATATTTCGACGTAATTCTTGATTGTTTTTCAAGATCGTTCTGCACGGGTTTTAACGTGTGCTCTCTAACTGAGTAAGTTTGATTTGCATGGGTAGTTACCTAAGTCATATACTGCTCGTAGAATGCTTCAGACTTATTTCAACGTGTTTCTTTCCCCCTCCAAGGTCTGAAATTTTGATATATTGAAAGGTAGGCAATGCAATGAGTTCCTACAAGGCGGTTTTAAGGTAATTTGTAGATGTCATAGAATTCGAGGCCCCTAGGGTTCTTTCGGAAGTGGGGCATTGTGATGATACTCACATTCAGGGGTCGTTCTTTAGAAAGAGGAGTATAGGATATTTTTCTAATCTGCATATGCCATAATGCCACTATGACTTAGACTGAAATTATATTTTGCTTAAAGAAGCATTTCTTTGAAAAGGTTGTTTAATCGAAAAGTTATTGTTAATTCCATTGAGATTTTATTCAAAGTATACTCAGCAATGATTAAACACCGCATTGCAGCATTAGAAACTAGGAAGAGATATAAGTGATAAACTGCTATTCATATGTAGCTAGAATGATTCTTTAATCCTTTCAGACTTAAAACTTTTGAAATATGATAATAAAACACAAATTGTAATTCATAGGTTATGTAGGTATAGATTTTACAATAAAAAATTTGTTTAATATCACTCCTTCCACAGGGGAGTAGTGTCCTCGTTTTAGGATATCGCCTGTCTCTGTGGAAGAAAATCTTTCAAAAAAATTGAGCAAATTTCTTATTATAATAGCAGTAATTACGAATATTTGAGGTTAATAAACATTTTTATTTAGGTTTTAGGTAAATTGAAACATTTCAAGTATTCAAAATACGTCATATTTATTACGAAATTTCTAAATGATATATAAATAATAAAAAATAGATACCATTGCAATATAATACAAAATATCAATTAAGAATAAAAACTACCTAACTAAAATGCGAAAAATACATATTCACAATTAAATTTAAATTTATAGATATGAAATAGAAAGCAAAAAAAATTAAGAATAACTTATTATTTGGCATGAAATCTTTCGAAGCATGTAGGAGTGCCTTTTTGTCTAACACATAATGGCATATTACATATTTTGCACATTGTTCGTGTTTTATGCACATTTTTTGGAACTGCACAAAGCACATCTTCGATATCTTTTCAGCATTTTTTTCCACAATTTTCAAATACAGAGTACAATAATAATAATTACGAAAAAAAAAATGTAAATAAAAAATTAAGACTATATAAAAATAGAAATTTACAGGAAAAAATCGCAAAATTTCGAGCAGAGCATGAACGTTAAAAATAAAAAATCGTCTAGAACGAAAGGGAAATCTGAAATGTAAAAAGTTTTATGATTACAATTATGGGTGGACTTTCTCCAAAGGCAATACCTCCCCCCCCCCTCCGCGAACACAAAATCTGCATCGCATCCTTCTCTGAAAAATATCAGGTTTTAGCTTTCCCACGGATACGAGAGGCGGCAAAACAAAAAGGTATGCAAACGAAGAAACAAACATCCTAGATGGGCTGTTTTCCCACATGAAATCACCCAGAACTAAACCACCTTGGTTCATTCTTAAATTAATTAGAAACTTCAAAAGAATTATGATCTAAATCCTCATTGATACTGTAATAAAGCGAGTGACTGATTTTGATAAAATTTCAATTCTTAGGAACTCAAAAAAATTCGCACATTTCAGGCAAAAACTCGAGACATTTTTAACATAAAATTAATACCAAGAAAGCAATATAAAATTGCTCGGCTTGCCATCTATTCATTAGAAAAGAAACCAATTGCACTTTTACAATTTTTTACACACTTACAATTTTTTTCGGTTTTAAAAACAATAGTTTTTTTACAGAAAGGTTTTTTTTTTTTTTTTTTTTTTTAATTACTCTCCTTTTTTCCAACCACCGCCCCTGAAAGTGCTCTTTTCCTCCACTTTCCAACCACCGATGCTTTTCTTTTCTCAGTACAACTATTTTTATGATAATAATCTACACTTTTTACGTCAATCTCTGCCAACAATTTTTTTCTACACACAAAATAAACTAATGGAATTGAAAAAAAAGCAAAACATTCTAAATTTTAAGGAATATATAAAAAATATTTTTTATATAGCTTCTGTCTTCAGATTTAAATTTATTCTTTCAGTTTGTAATAGTTATTTCATTTAATATTGCTTTGAGGAAAAAAAAACCTTTCTGATTTTTGAGGTATGTGCAAAAATACATGGTTGTCTGTGTTCATTTTTTAAATGTCAACTTTCTTAATGAACTAAAGAAAATAATTTCTTTTAAATTCATAAGAATACAAATTAGAAAATTTATTTTTAAATTATTTTCATTTGGAATGTTATTTATATTTAGTACGCAAATTAATGCACTTGAATTAGATGAAAACAAAGAGTAAAATAGACCAAATTAAATGTTTGAATAAATTTATTACGAACATAATGAATCTGATAACATCTGTAACTTAACTGTCTTAAGATATTTTTTCAATAATTGCAAAAAATAGTAATATATTTCTTTGATAAAACTAAAGAGCTTAAAAGTATTTCAAAAAAATATAATTTGGAATTTCAAAAATTATGTATTTATTCCATATTTTTTTAAGCAATATATTTTTATTTGCATGCTGCTGTACATTTTTCTATAAATGATAAAATTTGAATGAATAAATTAAATAGGTTTTTATGAATCTTGTATGAAGTACAGTGCAAATTCGAATTAAAAATTTATATGGAAGTTAAGTGCAAAATAATCTAGATAATTGCTTCAGCCATGTATGAACAAAAAATTATTTTTTAATATTGAGAAGTGTTGGATTTATAGTTATCCCAGGAAATCGCAACATTTTATTATTTTCGTTTCGACTTCCACATTATGAGAGAATTTTATCAAAAAGTTTATATACATCTTACAATAAAACATCTAAAATACTCTTTAATTAAAACATATAAGAATGAGATACAATCGTATTAGTATGTTGTGTGGGGCTTTAAGAACAAATAGAGAAATATCACGAAATATCATCTTTATTTTATATTACGAATTTTTTGTGATAATTAGGTAGTGTGAATTGTTGTGATTATTAAATATTGTGATTTTTTTTATATTCTTACGTATTGCGAATGTTAGCATTTCTCTTTTGTGTTAGAATTTTTGAGATTGTTAAATAGTGTGAATTATTCGGCTGCACCGGTTCCTGATTTATATTTCAATTGTTATATTCATAAATAATGGGGTGGTGGGATGATGATTTTTATTCACTTCCTCTTTAAACAGAAAATAAATTTTAAATTCAGTTCAAAATATAAGATTTAAATGATATTTTGTTTAATATCTTGTTTAAGCATTGGTTTCTGCAAAGTAGGATGACGACAATTTCTATGTATGCAAAACAAGTTTTTGATATTTATTTCAAGGAAAAGAAATCACTTTATGTGAAACTTTTGTCTTATAAAAATTTATAGTTTTACAAATGCAGCAAAAAAGATTATTCAATTTCAACACTATATTCAACGAAATTACTTTCTTATCCTTTTATATTTCATTTATTTATAATGCAAATTAATAATTTTTTCTCTAAAGCCATGGCAAAAATTAAAAAAAAAAAACAACAGCAACAAATCACACATTTCAGAACTATTAAAATATTTTTAATTCCAATCATTTTTTATTATGACATAGGTTCTAAGCAAGCTGAAATTTATGTGAAATGAAATTTCCTTTATAAACGATCATCACTTACAATTTCTTCACAAAGTGGTTAATTTGTTTTAGTAGCTATTTGACGTTCTTGGGGAAAATAAATTTGGTGTATGTTTCAGTTCGACATTTTCAAAGTAATTTCGAAATTATGAAAGCAAAAGTGGAAAAATAGGTAAAAGTGCGAAATAGTCAAATCTAAAGTAAAATCCTCATAACTCAATGGATCTGCATGTAAATTAGAAACTAACTGTAAAAATAAAAGCATTCATATCAGTATTTAATTTGGTAAAATTGTGAAATTAAATAAGTAGCTACAATCGTTTAAACGCGACTTTTTGATAAAAAAAATATAAATGGAAACAGAACTAAATATTTATTAAAACTACAATACCATGTTCCAGTATCTAGACCATATTATCTGAGAATCAAAATTCATGAACTTGTGAATTATTCTTTCCTCTAATGAAACACACATAAAAAAATTATTTATTTGATTATTTTCGAAAATAACTTTGCACTCGTTGAACCAGGATGTATGAATAATATACTTTTTAATACTGAGTGCATTTTTTTGCTAAATTTATACTTTGGATTTTTTTTAAAAAAATGTCTAGAGATATAAAAAAAAAACTATTTCTAATCTTTCAAGTATGTTAATTGCAGGCTATTTTAGTGTAAAGCTTGTTATGACGCTATCAATATAAGAAATGCTTGTGTCCTACACGGAGCATTATCAAAATAAATTTTTATGAATCTCAGAAATCAAAAATCTCTTTATCTTTTATTAATATAAAACTGATTCAACGTGAATGTTAATAATTCTGGATATAGCAGAAGGCTTATTTCTTCCATAAGTGAAATTAATTGAATACATCTATAAATAATTCCAGACATGGAACAATACCTTACGCCAATTTTCGGAGTTTCTAAATAGGCTATCAAATGTTTGTAAAATTTACCCTTTCCAGTTTCATTAAACACTAAACAGCACTAAATTCATTTGCTTATATACACTTATATACATGTTGGTTATAATTAGAGTGACCCGATTCAGACTCCTCTTTTCTACCAATCGAAATTTGATGAAACGTGGTATACACTTTATATGGATTATCAGGAAAAGATTTCTGCAATAAAAAAATATAATACAAAATTCAAATTTTGACCACCAGAAGGCGCTGTTTAAAATATCCTTATACAAATTAGTGAAATCTATAAAGAGACTTGCAGTCAAGGCCCGAAAATCCTTCTGCGTGCCTATGTCATTGTTAACCATGCCCTTACAGAAAAACGATCGAGCTTTACTGGTGAAACTGGATTACCAAAACGGCAGCAATAACTTAATTGCACTGCGTGATTATCGTCGTTTATAAAGATTGCGAAAAGGACCCATGTCAAAGAATGGTTTGATGAAAATGATTAGGAAATTTGAAGAGACTTGAGTGTGCTGTCAGGAAGAAAACGGAAAACCGGTTGTAGAAGAAATAGCACTGCTTTGATTAAAAGAGCCTCCTGTTTCAGCTATTCACCAGCAATTTCTCCATAGATGTCACTTTGATTGGCGAATCCGTGGTCGAAAATACAAAAATTTCTTCAGTCCCTTTTAAAATGGTATTTGCATATGATCCATTTGGTGCAAATGCTGCCATCAAACACGCTATGAATTTCCTTGCTGAATTTTGGCGAGAATGGAAGTTGAAGACGCTTTTTCTTGACAAATTCTCTAGTCAGATGTGGCGTTCTTTTCTTTAGACGGAGCTAGTAATAATGAAAATCGCCGCATATGGAGTGCTTCACCTCCTAATGACCTGCACCAGCAACCATGGAGCCAACAGCAACTGATTACGTGACTGTGTGGTGTTGAATTACTGCTGATTTTATCCTAGGATCGATTTTCTTTCAAACTCTCCCCCCTCAAAGTACTAAAACATGATCTGTAACGAGTGCATGGTACAATGAACTCCTTCGATAGCAAGCCATCCCTGCTTTACAGGAAGAGCAATGTTTGCAGACTACTGTCTTCATACAAGATGGAGCAACTCCCCACATTAGGCGACAAGTCAAAGAATTGTTTCGTACTAAATTTGGTGGAAGTCGTGTAATTTTCAGAGCTTTTCTAGATGCTTGGTCTCCTCGTTCACCCGCTTTAAATCCCTATGTTTTCTGGTTGTAGGGATTACTAAATGACCATGTTTATGGAGAAAGAATTAGGACTTCATTTGACTCGAATGACAGCATTACATGCCATGTTACTGCACTCCTGCGAGGGTTCTTTCGTGCTATCAATGAAAATATTGTCACGTAGATACTATGGTATAGAACTCAATTACACACACAAGAGGTAGAGCTAAACAAATTTATTAACTGAACTCAGAACACAGTGACTGACAAATCTTCTGCTTTTATACTAACAGGGAAAGTTCCAGAATACTTTTCTGGAGACAGTAAGAAAAGTCCAGAACACTTCTCTGGTAAACTAAAGAAATGTCCAGAATCTTCCGGAACATGAAATAAAGGGACACATAAAATCAAGGAATTAAATATTTACATAAACTGTTAATCGCATTGTCTCTAGTGGGATTCGAATTCACACTCACTTGATTATGAGATCAGTGCTATGAGCATTCTGCCATGGAGAGTCGACTGAATATTTTCAATGCGGAAATAATATAATCTGCTTTCAACACGTAATTGATATCGATGGAGCACACGCTGATTACATTATGTAATTCAATAAATTTTAATGCTTCTGACAGATTTTTTTTTGTCCTTCGTCAGGCGCCACAATTCACCCTGGTGCTCAAAATTTGAAATATTTTTAATGCAAAAATCTTTTCCCAAGGGTCTATATAACATATATACCAAGTTTCATCAAAATCAGATAAACAAAACGGATTTTAGAGGGGTTTCAATCGGGTCACTTTAATTATAACCACCCTGTAGATTGATTATTTAAGGAAATAATCTTCGAAAATAAAGAAAACTTTTCTCGTAAGCATTTAAGATTTTCAAAATTTGTTTTACACTTTGCTCTAAAATTTAAAAAATTTTAATTCTATTTTTTTTATTTGTTCAACTTCTAAAATATTTGTTGTCATATAAAATGTAGCTTTGTTTTATTGTCTTCTAAATTATTGTCACGTAGGTTCTTTAGTGTGGAACTCAATGACACACACAAGAAGTAGAGCTAAACCAATTTATTAACTCAACTCTGAACTGAGAACACAATGACTGACAGATCTTATGCTTTTATACTAGCAGGGAAAGTTCCAGAATACTTTTCTGGAGACAGTAAGAAAAGTCCAGAACACTTGTCTGGTGGACTAAAGAAATGTCCAGAATCTTCTGGAACATAAAATAAAGGAGAACATAAAATCATGAAATTAAATATCTACTCAGATTGTGAATCGCACTGTCTCTAGCGGGATTCGAACTTACGATCTCTTGATTAAGAGACCAGTGCTATGACCATTCGCCCATGGAGAGTGACTGCATTTTTTCAATGCGGCAATATTTACAGAAATTAAAATGGTAGAATTACTATGATATGATTAATAAGTGATCATTGGATAAATTTTGTGGTTCATTTTAAAGGAAAATAGCTGCCTTCATTGAATTCATAATTACAAACTACAATAAAAAATATTTCAATTCACTGTTATTTCCATTCCAAGCAGTTACTAATAAAAAGAAGATAGTGGAATTATGAGAAATTATTTTTGTAACACACGGGTTTTACATATTTAATTCATCAAATAAAAAATAGATGTAATTGTAACTTTTGTCAGTTGCTTGTTTGAAAAATCTACCAAGTGGAGCAAAAAAAGTGTCTTTCTAGAATGGAAAAAAATTACAATTTGCTTCGTTATCTTCATTTGCGTTTTATTTTTTAAAAAAGACTGTATAAATTAGAAATATTTAAAGTGAAATTTAAATAGTAGTAATACTTAGCTAATCGAAATTTGGAGGAATAAATAATCCTTAGGGGAATTGTTTATCTATTTTAGCTGGTTTGAATTTTCTTGGGGATAAATACTTCATTAAAATTGAAAAAACATGTCAATAATTTTGGTAAATTTCACAAATGCATTAAATAAATAGAAGATTGAAAATCTTATAACTTTAAATGAGTAATTCTTGTGCATATATAAATTTATTTCGTGTATCTCGGAAACGGTTCCAACGATTTGGATCAAATTTTATATTTTGGTAAGGTTTTTCTATATAGGTAAGCGATTTTAAAGTGCGATTTTGTACAAAATAGAGATTTTTCATAACTAAATAGTAACATGTGGCTATAAATGACCTACATAACCGTATCAGTGATGGAATAGGGATTAGGGCTTCTGTTTCCCCTGCATATTTCTCATTTTAGATCATACGCTTGCAATTTAATTACATTTTGCTTATAACTTTAAACGAGCCATAGGATAGTATTTTATTTACAGTTTTACGGAAGAAAGCCTGTCTCGGTCTCCCAGATACTAAATTCTTAATAAAGACATTTTATAGATATTCAACATCGCATAGTTCATAAAGTTTTAAATTGGAAATTTCGTTATTTTGAAGCATTTCAGAGAGAAGCTGGCATCACTTTTCAATAAAAAAAATAATGCTCAAAAGTAATACTGAAATTTTGAAAAAATGGCAATGAAATATTTTAGGGAATGAATCAATAATACCAAAGTAACAAATTATGTGGTTCTAGAATAGTTATTATTGCTGATTCTCACTCAAAAATTATATTTTATTATAATAGAAGATGATGCTATTGCTTCTAAAATTTATACATGTTATGATTTGTATGTATAAGATTAACACAATAGTTTTTCATTAGTTCTTGTTTTGGATAAATACTAGTGCGCAAATGTTGATTGCTGAACACAAAAATATTTCAAAAAATTGATATATTTAAAAGAATATAAAACAATTTTAATCCTTCATAAATCCTAAAAATTTTACCCTTTTAATCCTTTATAAAATATTTTGAAATTTATAGATTTTTTGAAGCAAAACGTATAATGGGAATTTCTGTACATACAATTCTTAGTAGAAATCAAGTGAAAATCTAGCTGTTTATATTTATGTTGAGCAACGTCTCATCGATATTATCACTCAGCTACCGAAGTTTCAATACAGAGGAACAGTCTCCCCATAGCATTCCTCGAAACAACTGACTTTTTTAATCATGCTCAATAAAAGAAAGCAATAAAATATGACTTGAATGAGCAGTAATTTGTACCTACCCTAAGGAATGCTGACTACCCATGGCGTAAAGTAAGGGATAAAAAATTCCACTCGCATTTTCAATGCATCTCTATTGGAAAACTTCTGCACTTTTACAGTTTACTCATCTCACTGCTGTCACTTTTCAAAATTTTTTCACATAGAATGAAACCACACAGAGAGTTAGTTTCGCTCGTTTATTTTTAATAAAGTTTCAATAGAAAATAGCAGAAAAGTGTGACCTCACAATTTGAAATGTACTACATTTAATTACAATTTTTTGATTCCCTAATTATACCATGATCTAAAATATATTTTCCAAAATTGCACTACAATTCCATTTTCAAATATTTTTTTTTAAGTTTCAGTTTATGCGAAATAGCTTAATATTTATCAAATAAATACAGTGAATTCGTAAAACAAGGGATATATATTCCCATAAATAAAATCGAGTTCTATGGGATATGCATTGTCGAAAGAATTTATGCAAGTTCAAACATATCTGAAATTTGAAATTCTTTATATTTTTAGAAAAGCATTGATTTTTTTAGATTCACTGCTCTCATGCAAGTGTCTTTTAATAAAAAACTGTTTTTCATTCACATTTCCTTTTTAATGAAAAACTCTGAAGATATTAAATTTATCTGATCATTTTATAGAATTGTTTAACGTTGCATATGTCTAATTTTAATTGCATTGTATGGGAGCGCATAAGAAAATCTGCTGTATTTGAAATTTTAATGCAAGATGAAGAATGAGATTAATTAAATCTGTGTTTAGATCAATCCTCAACTAAATCTATAACTAAAATTCCGCTTACCAAGATTTAGTAAAGCTTCCATGGATTGTACGTTTTGATTAGAGTATCCTTTGCCTTCTAGAAGGCTTCAAAAATTTCACCATGTGGAGTTATCCATGTGGAGTGAGTTAAACATTCCAAAATCGACAGTGGCCTTTGTGATTAAGAAGTGGCAGGTAAGTGGTGATTGTCAAAATGTGCTTCGACCTGGCAGACCCAAAAAACTAAGAGATAGAGACCGACGAGTGCTGTCCATAGAAATTCGAAAAAACCGCACCAAACCGATGGCCCACATACTCCAGTGTTCCAACAAGCATCCGGGATAATTGTTTCGATAAATACTATCCGGAAGGAAGCACATGTGCTTGGTTTCCATAGTCATGCTGCCTCCCATAAGCCTTTGATTACAAAATACAGTTGCACTGCTCTGTATTTTGTTGAGGTGGCGCAAGGCATGTCGAAATTGGATTGTAAATGATTGGAAACTAATTTTCTAGAGTGATGAATCAAGGTTAATTCGCTACCTGTCGGATGGCAGAGCCTGGAGTTGGCGCATGCATGGAGAAAGTCTTTTGCCAGAAGGCATTGTGCCTACAATAAAGTTTGTTGGAGGTAGAATTATGGTCTGAGAATGTTTCTCGTCTCGTGGTATGGACGGTATAACATGGTAAGCTCAACGTCGAATTCTACTTCACTATTCTAGGCAGGAATGTGCTTCCTACGCCGTGGCAATTTTACGGGTCAGATCATTGTTATTTCTAGCACGACAACACCATTTAACATATTGTGAGGTCCACCATGGATTGGTATAATGGCAATGAATCGACGGGACTGGCCTGCCCTTAGTCTAAATTTGAATAATATAGAAAACCTCAGGGACGAGTTGTATCGCTGAATTAAGAGGTGCAGCAATCATCCAAAATTGGTGAAAGAAATTACATGTCTCCTCAAAGCCGAGTGGAAGAAACTACCACTGTACATAATTCAAACACTTATGGAAAGCATGGCATAGAGGGTAAAGGCTGTAATTGTTTCATACGGAAGCTCTACCAACTACTGAATATGAATAAATTGTGTTTAAATCTTTCATCACAGGTGTCCAATTACTTATTGGTAGATAGTGTATATAAATAAACTTAAAAAGCAAAACCTTATCTAAATATACAATTTTATCCAAATAGTTAGAACCTTTTCTGAGATACCCCAAAAACATTATATATGTGTACAAGAATTGCTCATTTAAATTCGTAAGATTTCGCATTCATTTCAAAGTGACTATTTCGCAAATTTGAAGAATCCTATTTCCATGATCATTCTACATCCTACCTACTGTCGGAAAGAAAAGTTAATTTTATCTGAAACTCTTTTAGCTGTTTCAAATGCATTCTTTCTTGAAGCATTTTTAATGAGGCTACGAAGACCTAAAGAATCAATTTCTCACAATTCTTTTAAAGAAATATCATTCACATTTCAAAGAATCCCAGAAGGATCTTTAATAATTTTATCATCATTTGAACCTAGTCAAGTTCTTTGCCAATAATAGTCCATTCAAATTTTGTATGAATTGCAGCTGAACCAAACCTTAACTGAACACAAGTTCCTGTAAATAATTTTCCAATTAAATCTGCTCTTAATAGAAGGTGAATATCATTTTCTTTGCAAGAAATATTGGATAATACGATCTTATTTTTTCTCAAGTTCTCTAATAGTCTTCTATTTTGGAAACGAAACCACAAATCTTACGTTTAGAATTAACTTTACAATGCAAATTGGAAGAACTTCTTATATCATTAATTTTTATTACATAAATACCGTGCTCTAACGGTGCTCTTTCTTTTCTTCTGAACAAACCATGAATCACCTTTTCACATCTGAAAGTGTTTAGTTTCAGGCATTTAATAACTGTATCATTTAAGTACGAATGGGAGAACACACTATTCAACAGTCCCATAATCTGAATTTTATTTTCCTGACCTACTATTTCTACAGAAATTGTCTGTAGATATATTTATCATTGCATAATTATTATTAGACAAATTACTTGCAACTTCTTTATCATCATTAGCTTTAAATGGTGGGATTTCATTTTTATCACGACACATCAAAATTAAATGTTACTTATTGTGTTTTAAACATTTGAGTTTAACCGTACATTTTCCACATGTAAGATTTATTTCATACATTTGGAATAAATTCCCTTTTGAAACAATATATGTTTTTTTTCATTATGAGGTATTTTTGAGTCAAAAGACCATGAGAGCTAAAAGGAGATTTCTTACAAAATATATCATTTATCTTACCTCTGGGTATCCCGTCACTAGAAACCATTTTACTTACTAACATGGCTGTCATTGCCAAATCTGTGATATCTGGAGTTAGATTTTTATTATTTATTTTAGTTACTCCACTATTTTTACCAAATCTCTCACGAGTTAAACTTATAATCTTCTCTGACCTCTTGACACACACACACACACACACAAAACCCTTCAGCTTTAAGAGAAGTCACTGACTTGTAGAGTCATCAGTATCTTCTGAAACTCGACTCCTTTCCGATGTATGTAGAACATAATTCCGCAAGAGGCTCCAGAAAGTTCGCTAATTTCTTTTTCACCCCTAGTCCCCTTATTTTTAAGAGTTCTTTTTTTCGTATGCAATATATCGTAGAGTGTCGCCAAATCAGGAACTCCTATGGACAGCTTTATTCATTACAAGTGAAGGATCTCGTATAAGAATCTGCACTAAAAGATCCTTCTGATCAAATCTTATGTTCGACTGTTGAACCGCTTTTGAATAATTTTCATATTATTGGAAAACTGGATTCAGGCACCATCGATTGTATAAATGCTGAAACTTATCAATTATAGATAAATCATGCTATTCATGTTTAGAAAAAATGCTGAAAAAAGGGATATATTCTTTAGGATCATCCGAAACTTTCAAATTCTGGAAGTTTCGGTTTTGTAGCATTGTTCTTAGAAGAGCATTCTAAAAGAAATTTGGAATTCTTATTCAAGAATATCTCAACTTCGGATTTCAGTCAGAGGTATCTATATCGGCAATTTTCAACCGCTCCAAAATCTGTCTCATACTCGATAGTATTCTCAATATCTTCTAAAATTAATGAGGATGTTTCATTTTGAATCTCATTCAAACAAGAAAATTTACTCTTTAACTGTAAATTTAATGAATAATGTATTAATAATAATAACTGTAATATTATAATAATAACTGTAATATTATAATAATAACTGTAATATTATAATAATAACTGTAATATTATAATAATAACTGTAATATTATAATAATAACTGTAAATTTATTGAATAATGTAGTTTATCGGCATCTTTGGGATGAGTTTCAGGTATTATCTCCAATAACTGTACCAAATTCTTTGCTGTAATCGTAAATGAAGCTCTAAAGGACTTTCTTTTCGTTTTAAGAGCATTCATATCTTCAAATGCAAAAAGTATTCTATTAATCATTCACCAGATTCAAGTGTCCTGTCGCGAACCAGAGATGTTACTTCTCGAGCTAGAATGTTTTGTTTGAGAAATATCGTGGTTTAGCAGGACTTTTATATCTGACCAATTCTTCTTTTAGTTGGTGAATTACTCAAAACTGTTGATCAAACAGCTACACAGTTCAATCTCAGTTTTTTTTTTAAAATAATTCTCAATTTAGTCACGGTACATTTTGACTGCACACATTTCACATCAAAAAACAAGAGAACATACATGAAGAATTACATACCACGCTTACAGTTACGATATTTTTTTAAAAAAATCTAACTGAATAAGAGCGCACAAGATTCAAGTACACTTTTCCACTTCATTTTCAGCTATGGATAGCTTCTTCACAATCACTTTATGAGGATATTTTTTTCTGACTGACAATATTATTGCTAGTTAAATATAATAACACGATTGCTTGAGTAATGCTTTTTCTCTTTAATCTAATTTCAAAGGGTTGTTACGTATTATATTAGGGATTCCCCTCTTTGCCATTTGTTAATTCCTTATCGATTGCAAAAGATGGATCATTTAATATAGCAGTTAAAGCTAGGGAGAACTCTTATAATTACAAATGAAACTTATTTAACTTTGTGAATATTTGAAAACCTAATGTAATGCTTTTATGAGATGATCATAAATATTGTACTTCAATCTGAGGAAAGCCCTGTTTGATTGAGTTATTACATCTTTAATGAATGCATTGCGTATCAACTAATATTCCAGTTGGAACTGTGTAGTACTGTTCTAATATCAATTGTAAATATGTATTTGAAAAAGAAAATGTTTTTTCTTAATTTACAATTTAAATCGCAAATGTAAGTTAAATCCTATCCATTATTAATACATTAAATCTGTACAAGAATTTGGACACATTATTTAATTATTTTTTTCCTTTGAAGGAAGGGGAAATGCAAGTTTTATAATTATAAATTAAGCTGCTCATTGATTTTTTGTGAAGCCTACCAATGTTTTATATGACTGGACATGATAATAGCTAAGGGAAGTAAATGGGTTTTCTTGATTGGCCTTCATACTCAAAACGAAGCATTTAATATTTCTTCGATAAACAAGGTTAGATTATTGTTAACATTGCGCATTTACTTTTTCTCATGTTAGCAAAAATTATTGAGAAAATATGAGTAACGCGAAGCTGAATAATAAAATAATAAATCTTCTTCCTCTAATTCGTTTTTATTTTATGAAAAGTACTTTACTGACAAGGTGCTGACACTGCATTTCTTTCCCATCCTTTCCTCATTATTTCTGTAAAGCAATGGCAACAAACAAATCAACATTATACATGATAAAGATAGGTATTTTTTTCGTTTGTTGACAGTTTTGTTTGGTCAAACGAGCATTATGACAAAGTTCCACTTTATCAGGGAAAATTATATTATTTTCAATGACAGAAAATAATAAATCAAGTTGGATCATAGTTGTGTTATTTATAATTCATTATTATAGGATCAATAGTCATAATTTTATTTCCATATAAATCAAGGAAATATATCAAAATTGAAATTCAAGAAAAATTACAAGATTCAAAATTGTAATCCTTTAAATATTAAAATAAATCCATACATCTTGTCGACTAAAGCCCTCTAACTCTTAAGTAAAGAGATTTAAGAGGAGTTTATGTTTATATGAATTTTAAACTTCAAAAAACTAATTCGATTTAAATACCTAAAACCTTATAATAGCTATGATTTTTATTTGTAGTTGATGCTTTACCTGTGAAATAAAGAAGTACTCTGCTAATCATTTATAGAATGTTTAGGTAGACAGAAACTATTTAGATCCATATTTGAAATTCATACATTCATAGACTGTAACTTCCTTACCGAGGGTTAAATGAAAAGTTGAAACTAGTAAAGAGAGAAAATTCTTTTTCAGCTCCAAAACTAAAATGGAGGTGAACTTGATCTCATAAAGCCATCATTTAAAAGGAGAGACGTGATTGGCATCCGCATTCAAAATTTTGAATCTAGGGACCTTTCAAGCAAATCGAATACGTATTTTTCTTCCACCAGAACTTTCTCTTTTCTTTTTAACATCACAAGTTGAAGGTTTCTTTTCAAATCTTCTTTCATTTTGATTCAGAACGCAACTCTTACTTGTTCCTATTATCACCTACAGTTTATCATTCACGGGAAGACTCAATTTTTTTCTCCTTTTGCAGTAACTTGAGAACTTCATCCATCAAGATTGCCATAGCAACAGCATCTTTTTTTTTCTTTCTTAGCCAAAGAAAAATAACATGCAGTCGGTTGGCACTTTGCTACTGCTTGCAAAAGCTTCTTCTAATGCATTGAAAACAGTGGCTATATCTAAACTTTAAAGGAAAACGTGCAAAATTCGTTTTATTTTGGTATGAATAGTGGAATTTCGCAGAATCTCGCGTAAAGTGAAAGATGTGTTTGGAAGCGAGTATCTATTGTCCACATGAATGATTCTTTCTGCTTTGATTTCTTTACTTTTTGATCTTATAAAAAAGTTTTTCAGTCGGAAAATTTGAAGAAATTGAGTTTAGTCGTGATCGGCATATACACCAAGGAAATGATACAAACAGTCTGACTAAGCTTCAGTCAACTCTTCGTTTCATTTGGAACACTGTGATCACTTATTGACTCAATTCACAGACAAATTACACAATTTAGGTTTGAATCCAAAATCTGTTTTTTACCTTTCCTTTTTTTATAGTAGAAAAGGAGAACTATTCATTAAAGAATAAATAAACCCAAGGATTTTGAAATTTCTTAAGTAACAATACTAAATTTCATGTTGTTCAAAAGTATGTCATTTTATTCTCAGTCAGCATAGAAATTTCTAACATTCAATAAATTTCTCAAATTTTTTAAGCACTGCTTATATGCAATACTAATACGAACACGAACAAATATGAACGAATACGATATTATACGAATACGAAATCTACATGTCCTTTTTTTAACTGAAACGACTTTCGACCATTTTATAAACAAACTATATGTTCCTTTAAAAGGAGAGCTTGAGTTCTTAGTTGGAGAATTCCTTGCCTCAATTACAGCTTCCTAATAGAGCATTGTATGGATGGTATTTGTGCTAGTTGGTAATGGACCTTTAATTCAGAAAATTAAAGAGTACAGTGTTAGTTAAGATGCGATTACTAAGAAGTAATCCAATACTACTAAAATTATTAATCATTAGCAGTGTGCATATGCACCATTTCAGGCTTATATTTTCCTCTATGAGGGTTGTTCAAATGAAAAGTGGACCCTTACGATTATGTCAGAATGACTCAAGCTTTAGCATCGCCACCTAAAAAGGATATAAAGGGCTGTAGGAATGTGCGATGCAACGGCGTTCAATAGTGAAAGCTGTTCATATTAGAGGAAATTGATCGAAAGAAAAGTCGTGCTTTCCATCGATTCGTCGAGATTAGAACAACGCTCGGTAGTACGTTTTCTGATTCTTCGACTGCCGTGTACCACTCTTGATTGATTTCCTGCCTCAAGGGAATACTCTGACGAAAATATGGACAGCAATCAAAAGCAAATGGTCAGGCCTTCTCACACAACAAGTGATCCTTCTCTATGACCATGCCCTTCCACACGTCTCCTGTGAAACCCAGACAACTTTTGAAAAAATCCGTTGGAAAGTGTTGGAGCATCAGCCGTACAGTCCGGATTTGTCACCCTGTGACTTCCACATCTTTAGGCCATTTAAGAGCGCATCACAAGGGACACATTTCCATTCGGACGACGAAGTGAAAGAAGTTGTGCAGGAATCAAGAATCAACCACCATCTTTCTACAGCATAGGCATATACCTGCTACAAAACGATAGGACGTGTGTTACAACGTTCATTGCAATTTCTTTTGATTCCAATAAAGACGTTCTTTTCTTCATCTTGTCTACTTTTCATTTGGTCAACCCTTATATTAATTAAAATTTTCTGTTTATTAGTGAAGATGCTTTATTCATGCTCTAAGATTTTTCAACGATAGCATAAATATTTTCTTCGAAACTCTGTTAAGAAAAATGAGATTATATTAAAATTTTGAAACAATGAACCAGTCACAAGAAGTTGTGGTTACTTTCACTATTATTATATTTCCTTATTAAAAAATTAGTAGAACTTCATATCTTAACTATCTGATTTTTTTTTTTTTTTTTTTCAAATCACTGCGATATCTTCATGTTACTCCCATATCAAACAAATCGATTTTAATTGTGATATGTATGCTTTTTCATGTTTTATTTAAGAAATATTTCAAATTAGCTAATATATTGCAAGTTGTAAGGAAAATAATGAAAAATATCTTTTATTGTAAAATTTTATTCTTTATTTCTTTATTAATTATCATTGACGAGGAGCATAATAAAAATTTATTTGTTCTATTTATTTAGAAAGAAAATGGATGAAGAAAAGTAAAAACGTTTATGGGAAAGAAAAAAAATAATAATTTATGTATATCATGCAACGATATGCATTTAAAGACTCAATTAGAATGCAACTTTAGTAATGCGTACATAGTTGAAATTTTGTTTCTCATCAGAATGCATTCTTTTCTGGTGCTATTGAACATGCATAGATTGAAGATTTTAAAAATTGAATTCTAAATGATATATTAAGATGGAGTGCTTTTGCCCAAATAATAGAATACATTAAAATAAAATATAAGGTCATTTGCGATAAGAATATGAATGAAAATCTATAGCATTCGTTCTTCCTTTAAAAAATTCACTAAAAAATCTACAGATTTAAATCGACTGGGTGCAAAGAAAGGCATTTTGACATATACCGCTTAGATAACAATGAGTTACACAGTTCAAATAAAAATTATTCAGTAATAAATTAAAAGTTATTAATCAGTAGTTATTGATTAGAAGTTATTAAATAATTTGATAGAAAACAGGGTGCTTTCTGTTTTAATAATAATAATAAACAAAAAAAAACTGAAACTGCAAATATAAAAGTCGTGAAATGTATCAGACGACGCTACTGTATACAGTATAAATATTTGAATAAATATTGCATATAAATACAGTTTATGAATCAGCTAATCGATAATGTAACATTGATTGCATAGAGAAACATGTTTAACACTTGCAATATTGTCATTTCAAAAGTAATGACTGTTTATGTTGTTTCGATCATATATTCATTGATATAAAACCTTCTCTTGATTTTTCACAGAGAATATCCATGCCTATAAAAATTCCTTATTTCTACAATTGAAAACAAATTACAGGATTTTTTCTGACAATAAACAATTAAATTTTTCATGTCTTTGCATAATAGTTCAATAAAATTATACATTTTGGTATACAAAAGATAGGATAGCTTTGATTTTCTGAAGTACTAGTTTTGGGAGAATTTTCTAAAATATATGTTTTAGATCTTGATGTTGAAAGTCCACCCAACTGAAATTGTGAAATTGCACAAAAATATTCAATTAAATTTAAATTATAGTACAGTTTTTATGATTTGTGTCTAAAACGGCTCTTTAGCTGTAAAAATGAATGAGTTACATGCTTTCAAAAATTCTTGAATTTACGAAAAATCTCCAAAAAACGTGATTTGTTGTTGAATATTTCCTAAAGTAAGACATTTTAACAAACCTCACACGAAAAACTTCAAAAATGAGTACATTTGTTATAAATAAATCACAATAGGCCTTTCATATGAGCAATATTTCAAAGTAACAGTTGTTAAAGGAATCAATTTTAAAAATTATCTAAATAAACACAATCTTCATACATTATTTAATTTTCTCTTGATACTCTTTGCCATACAACTTGAGATTTTTGCATCATAAAACACAAAAATAATTTTAAAAAACTGTATAACACTTATATATTATGACAAGTTTAAATTCTGCTCACTGAAAAAATGCACAGCCATAAACCTATTTTAAGATGATATTCTGAAACTTAAAAGGGGGGGGGGTGAGAGACACAGATAGACTTGTGGATGGTGGTTGATTGGTTGGATTTCATTCGTAAATACTGTTTTATTCACAAATATTGTTTTTCATTCATATTGTTTGTTGACTATACTGTGCCGAGTATATGATAGATAAAACGGATGAAGTTTCTAAAACATTTATTGATATAGTGTAAAAAGAATTACAATTTTAAAAACATTATTAAAATTGAACATAGTGAAATCTAAAAAATTACTATCAAAATTGATTGGTTAGAAGTAACTGTTAGAGAAAATTGCAAACGCAGAATGTAAAATGTTAGATACATAATATGTCTAATGTCAAATAGTGAGCTAAGAATAATCATACCTGCAGAGACGTAATAAAATACTAAAACACAACAAGCAAGTTATAATTAAAAAATATCTATACAACTTTTTGTTTTATAATAAAAACTAAAACAGACTAACAGGATAAAATGTTAAATAACAAAAGAGGCGAAAGTTTACTGTATGATCTTATATTTTGTAGCAATAATGTTTTTTTTTTTTTTTTTTTTTTTTTTTTTTTTATCATTTTGAGATTTGGAAGAGGGTTGAGAAGAAGCAATTCCTCAAGAGTCCTCCCGGTCTTCAGACTTGTTGAATTTTAAAGTGTGATCTTCTGATTCAGTTGAAGAGCTCATCTCACCAACGGCATCCCATTCCCGAGATTGTGAAACTTTCGCCGCTTTTGTAGGGAGAAGCTGATGTAGATGACAATGCAGTGCCAAAAAGAGCTATCGCGGAGAAAACTATCTCAGTAATATCTATCGCTATGTCGTTTTCTTTGTTGAAATATTTTGTGTTACAATGGAACCGGGAACTGAATGAGGTGAGATTGCATAAAACTTTTAAATCTTTTCCTCTATTTAAGATAATATTCACTTTAACAGTAGAATTTTTCTTAAGTTTTTATCGGATTTATTACAAATTGAAAACCAGCGGTATGAAATGAATCGAAAGGTGCTCCACAAATTGGTATAGCACATGCATAAGCAAATTTCTGCAAGTTAACTGGCAGAGATATTACTGTAGATTTGATGATTTTACACTAGCATTAGAAAAAATATTATCAGGACTTCATAGAGTCGATATTGTTGCGGATGTATTTTTTACTGCAAAAACGTAACAATTTCTATTTACAGGGGTTTTTCATTTCACAAGCTTTCGGACTTCCGTATAAGAAATCTGATTTTTTTTCTTTTGTTGATTGAATTTCTTTCCCCTGTTTCCAAGAGAAACAGTTTTAGAAGAATGAAAAATACTGACACTTACAATTCTTTTTAGCTGAACCATTTGTGATACTATGGCTCACTTTTGCACTACAGGCGCGTGTCAGTGTCCCGCGGCAAGAAGATTTAGGATATCTGAAGCATTGGCAGTGGAAGCACCTTAAGGGATTTGGGATATATGCTCTAACAGATAGGCCTTCATATCTTGCCTTAATATATTGCGGTAATGTAGCAAAACTGAAAGTTAATAGTGTTTCATTTTCAGGAACAACATACATGAGTCACACCTTGACTTTTTAGTTTTTCAGTATTCTCTGCAATTGGAAGGTGAATAATTAATCCCCAAGATATAATTCCTTTAGATGAATTTAATGTTGCGTGAGGGCAGACAAGCATAGGGATTGTTGACAGTCATTTCAAGTTTACAATTTGTTTTGCTTGTTTGGAGGAACCTACCTAAAAATGAATTTACCCATATCTAAGTTTCTTATTAGATTTTACCTTTCTAATGCTGACAGAGATGGCTTTTTCAACAAGAGAAAGTGAGGAATTAAGAAATGTTTCTTTTGAATCGGATATAAATGATAAAAAAAAAGAAAGTTCTGTTGGAAATTGTATGCATTGTGCTTCCCACTGAAGAGAACACATTTGCATTTTCCGATACGACATTGATAGGATTTCATGCCCGACGATACTACCCACCATAAAGTCCTAAAAAGGAAGGCAGCCACCTGCTCTGGACATTCTCAGTCCTATCTATCGGTTGATTGTTACATCGGAGATCTCAGTGCACCACTCACTTTATGGTCATTATGCTTGGCTATGAAGGAATTTGGCTGTCCATAAAAAGCAAACGTATTGGCGTATGTAGAGCTCCTTCGCTTGCCTTCGGGTGAAGGAAGAAAGAAAGCAAAAAGGAGCAGGCCAAGATGAGGAGAATGTGGAAGTCAGAATAGATCACTTGGGTACCTCGAGGTCGTGAAGACTGTTACACCCAAAGGAGGAGTATCCCTGAAAGGGCTAAATAACGGAAAGCAGGTTTTATATGCTCTTCCCTGTTCATTTCTTCCCTGGGAGGAAATAGCTCAGATGTTATGGCTCAGATTCAACGCCTTCGTCCATAAATAACTTCCTTTCAAAATTATCATTCCTTGAACAACAGTGTGTGAAATATTCGCTTATAAAAGGCTCATTGTATTATTTCAAATTATTTACGTCTTTAAAATTGTTCCTTACATAGCTTGCTCTGAATATCTTTGGTTAGGAGATATTCAACAATAAAAAGAAATAACATTTTTCTTAACTTCTTAAGATATGATAAAAGCTTACAAGTTTATATCTCTGTCACTAAGTTAAGCTCAAACTGTAAAGAATTTACTCTAGTTTAAATATGTAATTAAATGCTTTCTATAAACACAGTTTCTTAGGAGATATTTTGAAAAGACCTAAAAAAGTTATTTTTTAAATCATTTTTTTTTCATCATTTGGCAAGTGAGCAAATTTAAAGTTGGAAACTTGGATTTTACGAGTACATTATTATCACTAGCAACATAACGAAAAAATTTTCCGACGTTTTATGTAGTAGTACCTTTTTTTCTGACGATTTTAATAGGGAACTTAAATTATAATTTTAATTTTTGAAAGATTTTAATTAGTTGAGATTACATTTTTTTTCTTTTTTTTTAATGTCAAATATTTTTTCAGAATAGCTTTGGTTTTTTCCTTGAGAGCAACTTTCCAAATATGTGTTAATTACAAATGCATAATACCTTTTACAGATTTAATAAAATAGAATTTTATTTTTCGAAATAAAACAGGCATTTTTAAACCGATTGAATGGTTATTATATTCAATGAACCAAATCGCAGAGTTTTAATCGTGAAGTTACATTAGCATCCTGTTTTAAACCTATCTCTACTCTGCTTTGGGATCGAGCTCATGATTTTACATCATGTAAGTTGACTAGGCAGAAGCTCGCTCTCCGAAATTTCATACCATAAAATGTTGAGGACATTTGAATCATGTCATCTAATTTCATTTCACTACATGGAAATTGTTAGAATTGGATCGTGAGTCTCCATCCTGCGATCCTGAATCCAAGACTCTAAAATTATGCATATTTGTCATCAAGTTTCAGCAGTAAAATTCGTTAAAGTCTTGCAATATTCGATTAACTTTAGGTTTATTTATTAAATTTCACTCAAAACATTTCTTGGAATTAATTCAACTTAATAATATTAGAAATAACTTCATTAAGTACCGGGTGGGCAAAAAGTTCGTAAAAACTTTAAAAATTCATACAACTCGCAAAATTAAGCAAAATAAAAAACGGTTTGCAAATTTAGTATCAATAAATCTCGGGATTTTGTTTAGGTCAGAAGAAAAAAAATCAATTAAAAAAACAGCCGATATCTGACGCTGGTATGAGCAACGTAGTTGGAAATATGCAAATGAGACAGGCGATTATAAATACTTACGCTCTTAATCCAGAATCAGTTCTCCGTTGCATGCTATGTAAGTAAACAAGGATGCTATGCGGAAAAGATAAAGCTTTGTTGGTGAAGCTGTTTTACCTGAACCAGGAATCAGCGACTGTACTGTTAACATGCGTAAATTCCGACTTCAGAAAAATGTGAAGAATGGGAAAAGACCTTTAGCAGTGGGATGCCTCATAAAGCTTGTTCAGCGAATGGAGGAAACTAGATCGCTGGAAGATCGTGTAAGGTCCAGGCTAATGCAGGCACGTTCGGAGCGCGATGCAGCCGAAATGGAAACATTAGCTTCCGAAACCACGGCAGGGACTAGCAGTGCACGAGAAACTGGAAGACGCTTAGCATTACCACTATCCTCGATATGCAACATTCTTCATGGTATTCTTAATCAGTATCCAGAGAAATTACAGTCTTCCCATGAACTTTTAGCATCGGATATTGTAGAGAGAATAGCATTTGCGAGGTGGACTCTCTCCAAAATTAAACAGGATCCCTCCTGGGTCTTTAACATCTTGTGGACGGATGGTCATTTTTTGCTCAATGGCGACGTTAGTGCTCATAACTGTCGCATCCCGACGACGTCAAATCCATGAGTGCACGCTGAGAAACCACTGCATTCCCTCAAAGTCACAATGTGGCGCGAGTTCACAGGTTCCTTCATCATAGGACACTCCTTGCTTAGTGTTCAGAACACTGTGCGAGGTAGAAGGTAGGAAAATATTTTGTTTTAATGACCTAAGTACCAGATATGGCTAAGCTACTTGAAATATATGATAATGAAAAGGCAGTATTTAAAAAAATCTAAAATTCTAAAAATGCTTACAACGTGAAAAATAAATCATGCTAAAATAGAATATAAAAGTTGTATACACAAAAATGAAAATCATGTGAAACCAGTGAAGAATGTTTTCACAAAATAGTTCATTTATTAAAAATTGATGAAATTTAAAGGATCAAAAAAATTAAATAAAGATGACTTAAAAATTCCGTAAAGTTTGAGGAAAATGTTTTTTCTCTCGATATGTTTGAAAAGGAGAAAAAAACTCACTATAGACAATTAGCGTCAACTCGTTTCAAATATTTCTCATGAACAGGTGCATTTAAAGTACTATTGTAAAATGTCTTAAAATCCATCTATCGAAAAGGGCTCTGTTTCAATCTTTGCATCAGTTGTTTTGTCTGGACGATTAGAGCTGGCAGAGGGTTGGAGTTGCTGTTCGGCAACGGTAAGTGATTTTTTGATTTTTTTCATCTGTATCACAAATTTTAATTTCTTCAGTTTCAAGTAGCTCAATTTCTTTAATAATAGAGATGGTCAATTTACATGTCTTATGGATTTGAATTCGCAGATGGTGATTCATCAGGATTATCCGGAATCATTATAGCGTTTACTGATTCTAAAGAAAAATGAGATCCATCTACCTGTATTGAATCATGATTGATACTTGTTTGAAGGAGGTAGTCCAAAATTTAGAATCCTTGTCTGCATGTCTGTTTGTTTTTGTTTTTTTCGTTTTGTTTCCGTCTTTGGAACAGATTGATATTTTAGTCTTTTTTCATTTTAACCCTGTAATGAAGTCAGTAAGATACTGTGAATCATATGAAGTGGGTATTCTTGATTTGGTAAAATCTACTTCGCATATATAAACAATTAAATTCATAGAACCTGTTACAGACAAAGGAAATCGGGAAAATGTTTTAAGACAAGAATCGGAAATATTGTCCAGTGGAAAATGCTACAGTTTTGGATTTTTTTTTCCGAGACGATGATATTCCTAATACTGAGAGAAGACAGCAAGGATTATAGTAATATCCTAGGTTTTAAGAAGGATTTTTTTTGTGGCTATAATCTTCCTTTCAATTTTCCATCAGGGGGCATTCATAAATGCGAATTATTCAACCCTTTACAAATTATACACTTCTCTTTCAAAGCACCTTGGACACCTTCATGACTCACCTCATCCCAGCGAGCAGCTAAGACAAACAGCTTTAAATTGTCCAAAGCATTGACACTGATACATCGAAGAAAATGTGTTATATATTCTGAGACTGTGCAAAGAATATATTCAGCAATCATAAATTATGGTAATTTGGGGAACTGAATGATAGAATTATGTGTTTGCAGCTCAGGATTTGACTAACTTCTCGAAAAGTTATATGTCGAACTTTAATTATTCTCTGTTCCCGGAAGTTCACAATAATATGTTCAGTAGCGCTGTTCCAACAACTGTAAAACACAAATTTCTCTTGTAAATCTTGTGTAACATATTGTAAAATATTTCACTCTGTTTATTTTCTGTTTTATGTATGTGTTCAATTTATGATTGTGCAATATTATATTCAATGTTTGAATTTAAACCATCCACCTATAACTTAGGAAATAATTGTTTTGTTTTGATTTAGCTTGTGCCGTATGGCAACATCTTGTAAATAGTGTAGTTTGTTTTTGAATGTGTTTGTCTGTTAATAAAGAACTGTGATATGCAACCAGGGTCGTTAATTGCATTTAAGAACACTGATTAATACACTTTTTCGTGAGTATATCACTCATCTGGGGATCTTTTGATCATTTGAGTGAATTGTAATAGAAAAGGCATCCACAACGATATTTTTACTGACATTATTTACATCTTGTTTAGATTGGATTGAGGATTAACTGAAACTGGTATATCCGATATTTTAAGTTTGGATACCATTTACACTATTTTTTGCTTCAATTTCAATAAGCAAATCTCCGAAACATAGTTTAAAAGATTTCTTTTCACCAACACAGCAGTCTAACATGCACTGTTAAATGGAAAGTAGGGCTCAGCCACTTTTCGATTAATCAAAAAAAAAAAAAAAAAAAATTGGAAAAATTTATTTATCGACATTATGAAAATAAATTAAAGCTCACGATGAATTTCGAGGTAATAAATCGATATACACAATTAATTTTCATTTTCATCGCTTAGCAGGTGTTTGCTTGGAATTTTCTTCATTGGTACATTTCGTAAATCCCACATTTCGAAAATGTAAATCTGATGGAATCCGATGAAAATCTGACTGCTTATTTTTTCTGTCTTTTACTTTCGCGGGATTACCACTTGACGTGTTTAAAAAGGTTAAAAAATAGAAATAATGAAGAAAAATTAAATGCATGCATGAAAGAAATGGAAGATAATTGTTGTAGGAACATGGGTGTCTTCGCTGTTTTTCTCTTTTCTACATAATTTTTCTTATCATTTTTAATATACCAAAATGTCATTTTGAAATGAATTATTTTCTGCTCTCTAAACTGAAAGATTCCTGCAACTAATTGACCTACCAAAAAATGTGGAACTGACGTACGACTGAAAATTGTCTACTTTTCCTTTTTAATCCATCTGAATTTCAGTTTTGATTTGAATTAATTGCTTTATTTAAAAAAGCATCGAATTTTCACTTTTATTTATACATTTTACTTGCTTTTATGGAAGTCTTTTGTTTAAAATTTTGATTTTTCATCATCTAGCTGAAAAATAATGGTTCTTTAGAAACATTTTAAATTATTTTGTCAGGTACCTTTAATTTCAAATTATTAATATACAGTATAATTATAACGACTACAATAAAGGACTTTGAAATTTTATAACTAATAAATTCTGTGAAATAGGTGGCGTCTGAAGGCAGTCAGTTTATAATACAGGTCTACATTTTTTATTTATTTTTCCGAATGATTTTCCTTAGCTTAAGAATACAGGAAATAAATTTGACAAGGTTTCAAAATCTTATAGATTTTTTGTTATTTTCTGAAAATATCTCGATGTAGAGAATCCAATAGTCTTAGGAACCCGGTAAGGGTCCACTGACATAATTAGGAAATATATTAATTAAAAAAAATACTCCTTTTTCTTTGACATATTAAAATGGTTTTCATCGTGAATGTTGAAGGTCGCAGTATTTAAAGCTTTAGAGTTCGTGAATTCTGAAGAATTTTTTTTGTTTTTTTGTTTCCCTATATTTTTTCCAAAGGCTTGGTTTTTCGTTTAATTTTGTTTGAAATATAACATCTTTTATTTTTTATCTTTTTCCATTCGCATTCTCCCTTTCTCTTTTCCTCTATCTTTTATAAATATAAGGGGTACAATTGAAAACGAGACAGACTAAATAACGACCATGGCGCGGAAGTTGATAACGCAGGTAGGTGTGTCTATAGTAGTGCCCTCTATCGAGAATCAGGAAGGAACAGCGCGAACGGTCACAGCTGTGTCATTTGTCAGTTAGATGAGTTCGAAGTGAAATGAGCGAGTTGTGTGTGCGTCTGACATAACTATGGAGGCCGGGAAAGAGGAACAGAGAGGTGAAGTGCGTTTTTTTTACTGCAAAAGGAATGTCAGAAGGGAAATTCATGCCAGAATGTCTGCTGTACATGGCAAAAACAGTATGCCACGTGCGCGTGTGTTTGAGCGGAACAAACGATTTCGATACGGTCAGGTGTCATTGAAAGACAGCAGTCGGCCAGGAGAAGCTCATCTTGTCATTATCCTTTATGTCATTTCTGCGGTGAATGCTGCTGTCAGAAATGACTGCCGGTGGACGATGAAAGACATTCGGCTCATGATGAGTATCAATTACGGTATCGCTCACTCCATCTTCACAGAGCATCTGAAGTACCGAAAAATCTGTGCGCAATGGGTTCCCCACTGTCTGACGGAGGAGCAGAAGTTGAAGAGAATGTCGACATAACTGCAGCATCTGGAACGGTATCACGTTGAAGAATTTATTTCCTTTCTCGAATTTTCCAGGAGATGAAATATGGTATCATCATTTTGAGCCGGAGAGCAAGCATCTGAGCCATTAATGGAAGCACATGGATTCACTTTCACTGAAAAAATTCAAAGCCGTGCTCGCCAGGCTCCGAGAAAGTCCTAATAACTTTTTTTTACTGCAAGGGGCCGCTGCTCATTGACTTTCTGGAACAAGGCGCCACATTTAACGCACAGCGGTATGTGGCAACTTTGCACAAACTGAAACGCGTCATCAAGTCCAAACGCCCAGGAATGTTGATGGAGGGAATCATTCTGTTGCACGATAATGATCGCCCACATATTGCTCATTATGTTGCGACTACACTGCAAAGTTTCCACTGGGAAGTACTTAAACATCCACCATACAGTCCTCCCCATGCGGTTACCATATTTTTGGAGCCCTGAAGAAAGACTTACGTGGCCGTCGATTCACTTCGAACGCAGAGGGTGCAATTATGTTTCCGCAGACAACCGCAAACATTTTTCCATGACGACTTTGACCATCAAGTCTCACAGTGGGATAAATGTATTAACAGTTATTGCGATTACTTTTGAAATAATAAATAGTTTACTTACTTTTTTTCCATCTGTCTCGTTTTCATTTGACTGCCCCTTATATTTTTGAAGTAGGGTCTAATTCTTTATTTCTGGAAAATCAGACAGGCCAATCCTGTCATCCTTCAATTTTTCTGACACGCTACCTTACAAGTTGTTATTTCAATTCAATTATTGCTTGGAAATTGCGTATTGTTATTCAATCGGCACCAATTTGATCCTAGTTCCCCAAGTCCTAGTACAAAGTTTCCCCAAATCACTTGTCATCCCTGTATAAACTTTTTAAATTAAATTTTTAAAAAGTGAGAAAAAATGGGAATTACAATTATTTAAGGCAATTTTTAAAGTGATTAGCTATTTCTATGGTAAGATTACATTGGCCAGACTAGCTTGAATCCAATAGTGTATTAAGTTCCAAGTAATAAAATTTCTTCTTTATTCTATTACAATCAATCCTTCTCTTGCGTGACTTGTGATCTGATAATGGTTTTGGAGAAAACTCGTGTTGAAAATAAATGGATAGAGCGCATAAATAAGTGGATCGGAATTTTCTTTAATCCATATTGTAAACTATATCCAAACAGATCTCCATTCAAACAGTTACTCCGTATTTTTCGCGATATTGATAATTACCTGGTATTCCTTCTTCATTTCAATACTTGATACAAATTGTTATCCTTATCCGCAATGACGCATAACAATTCATTATTTATTTCAGTTCTTTTATTAGATTATTTATAATTTCAGGCAAATCACAAAGGGAAATTTAATATCTTATATCTTGATTTCAAAATAATAAATTTCTTTATTTATATATATTATTTTTATTGAAAAGAAAGTTATTTTACAAACATATAATTCCATACTGGTTTCAATTTAAGTTTGAAAGATTTTTGAGTCTTATTTTTCACCGAAATTTTTAATGTTGCCTTTTTTTCCTCATGCTTTTGGTGTCTATAATTTCTGCTTTCAAATCATCAACATAATTTCAGCTATGTTTATATATATCTTTCTTTATATAACGTTTATCTGTATTTTATAAACATTGTATATGGCCTTTAGGAGCATTAAATTTTTCGTTTAATTCCCCATTTTTATACTGATAAATATATTTCTACTTATATATATTATATGATTTCTTGATGTTTATTATATTATATGCTCCTGTTAAGCCAATATAATTTAATTGGAGTGCGATAAATATTTGAAATCCAAACTTCAAATATGCAGAAAAGTTCCAATAATCCTTTTCTCTTTGCTTTGCACTTACTTTATTAAAATAAATTTTCTAAATCTGAATGAATAATTTAAACAATTCAAAATATTGCATTTTGTAATCATTTTATAAATAATTATCCCATTTCCTCTTTCTACGAAATTCTTGAATTCATCAATAAAGTCAATGGATATATTTATGTCATTCCATTTATTTAATCTAGCACTTGTGCGATTGATGGATTCCGAAACATTGAAAATGCATATAATGTCAAGATGGATGGCTGTAAATCAAAAATATATCTATAAAATCCATTGAATTACTTCGAATACAAAGGTAGCAACAATTTGAACTGAATAAAAGAAAGAAGTTAAGATGTTTTATAGTTTGAGAACATATTTTAATAGCTCTTTTTTAAATATTGCACTTTTAATGTAAGCCTTAAAATTATTCTTATCGAATATTTGTTAAATATTTGTAAGAAAATAATTTATAATTAGATTCATGAAATATAAAATACATTCGTGAAAAGCTTTTTCATCTACAATTATTTTTATTATGACAGCATAACCAAATGAAATAGCGTAATACGTATAATTTCCAGAACACATTTATTTCCTAATTAATTGAATTGCCTTTTCAAACAATTTTTTTTGTGTGTCTTCGGAATGCACGTATGCATTCGTGACAGACTTTATAATCAACTTTCAAATCTTAAATATACAATTTTTCAAACATATGACCCTAATTTTATCTATTTGAAAAGAAATAGGAATAACGATGAAAAATATCGCTATATTTCAAAGAAATTATTATGAATAAGATTTTATTAATACATTGCATTGTGAAAATAATGAATAATCTTTATAAAATTTAGATTGTTTTATATATTTCAAGGAACAATTTTAGCAAGATTTACACTCGATTTCATTAGATTTTAAAATAATTACATTATTATTTATACATATTTTCTAATTTCTTTTAAAGTTACTAAAAAATATCAATGAGCGTCGAAACAAGGTTGATGAATCCTTATTAAATGCCAAATACATTATACAAAATTCATAAATATCGAAGTCCCTTTAGTTGATTCAAAACCAAATTATAGTTCCGAAATAAAACAATGGAATTAGTTGGAGAGTAGTAAAACAGATTAAAGCGTTACAAATTCATAAAACATTTTTTTTTTTTGCAAAAAATAAATAAATAAAAATAAAAAAATACGGCACGGGAATCAGTGAGCTTTATTATTAGTGATGCTAATATAATGCTTAATATAAAGAATTAATCATTAGAATGGGTTTAAGACTATAAAAGAAACAGTTTAGTTACCAGTAAGATTAGTTTCGTCTCCCGGTATTTTTTTTTCTTTTTATTGCTGTAACTAAAAATAAATTATACAAATGCACAACTTCATCTTTCATAATTTGTATTTTCCTCCAAATAAGGGAAATTTCAATCTATCAATCAAGTATTTTGCATGTAAAATCACATAATGGGTAATAGATTTTCCAATTAGATGCTAAAGCTTGATTTTCAAAATTAATCCAGATTCAGACTTGAATTTTCAATATAAAGCAAAAGCTCTTAGATTGATTGCAATAAAAAATGTTAGCAACAATCAAAACCCGAATTATATAATATATTTAACCAGATTCTTTTTACAGTTATTAATTATAAGCATAATTTAGAAGTTTTTAAAGTATAAATTTTCTTTTTATCTCATTTAAAAGAAGATAGATTCTTAAAAAAACTCTCCAAGATCAAGTTCTTATATCCCGTTATATGTTTTGATGTTTGTTTCTAATGAATCCTGATAAGGGATAGAATTTCCAAAACGAAATAGAAGTTCTTTGATTAAAATGAATGTATTAACTAAAAAAAATCTCGGCAAGCTTAGGGAATTTTCATAGGGCTGGGTTTTCATCTAAATGGTTTTTTGGGATTCCAGAAGGGTCTGAAAGTATTCTGATCTGATAAACGGTGACGGAATTACATTTAGAATAGGTAAAAATGTAAGGGCCTGATAGCAAAGTGTGGAAACTTATCAGCTATCAGACATATCTGGGAGGGAATTGGAAAGAAAAGAAGTTTCAGATTTTGAATGGATAAAATCCATTCATCACCTGCTGACGTAAAGGAAGCGGAAACGATAAGAGAAGATATTCTTTCAAATCGACATTGTCTTGCGATATCTCCCCATTTAGATTTTTATTTTGCAATACATGTATGAGGAAATTTAGAAACTAAAAAATGAGATAAAAATAATGTTTCCTCCCGAAAACTATCGTACAAACGTTGAAGAAGCTTTTTGTATCTTTGTGGCTTCAGTTTGGTGAAAAGTATGAGGGCTTAGGATTGAAATTATTAAAGAAAGTGAATTATTACTCTGTTTTTTTTTATTTTCTTTACTGGAAATATTGAATAGTTAATGCTGCGAAAAGTGCATATTAATGTATATTAATTTATTTTATAAAGTATACTATGTAATCAGCCACTACCTGAATACCTTAAAATAAGTTTATAAAACTAATGATAGAAGAAGAAAAATTCGATAATCGGATATATATAAAAACATAAAGATAAAAAAAAATGCAGAATCAGTCGATAGAATTTACAGTCGGCAATTTAAATTCTTTTATTCACTTTCATTTTTAAATGTATTCTTACATACATAATACTCGTAAGATTTTATAAATGGAAATATGCTTCAAACTATTACTATAATATTTTTGCAATAGGTAATTGTAGCTAACCTCCAGAAATATTACTCAATATATTCCAACACAGCATGTAAAATGGCACTGTAATAAACTTGAATATAAATTTAAAGACCATTTATAATTTACTACCTTTCTTGTCTTGCATTATAGCATCTACTTAATCCTATATACATGTTAAAATTAATTTAGTTCTTTCTATTAATTTTCGTTTGGTTAAAACAAGCAATCTTATTTATTTTATTAATTTGATAAATACAAATTATATGAAGTCACATTTTTTATGCTGTTTCAAATGTATTGCTATCGGCAACTTCAGAATATTTTATTGCTGATGAAATGATTTTTCTTTAAAACAGATCAGATCGCAAAAAAAAAAAAAAAAAAAAAAAAAAAAAAAAAAAAAAAACTAGAATTAATAGTACCAAATGTTAAGATTTTTTTTTTAATCAAAGAGAGCTTTACAGAGTTTTAACAAAAGCTTGGAGACAAATTTTATTTTAATCTACATACCCCCGTTCCGAAGGTTAAGAATATTTCATTTTTTCATATTTCTTTACATTTATTCACTTTAAATTATTCACATTTTTTTTAATTTCATTTTATGATGAATCGTTGCTAATTATTTAAAAATACATGAGAATTCACTTCATTAATTTTTTTTTTTTTTTTGAAAGTTGTGTGCTAGAAAAAATATTTGTTTTCGATGAAATTCTCAATCTCAGGTCATTCTAATACATTTCTAAGAGTTCGAGCGTTATCGGAAATTTTCTTTCCATTCAAAATTACGTTGAATATTCTTATGTATTTAAACTATATGCAGTCTTTTATTCTGTGTTGTGCATAACCTCCACAAAAAAATTATTTTTAATACAAAGATATAGCTCACCTTTTAATTATTTTTTAAATATATCATTTTATAAAGAATAAACATGTTTAAGAACGTTTCAATGAAATTAAGAATACTTGTATAGCTTTATAAGCTGTAAGTGGGTTACAGGTTATAAATAGATCTAAGAATTTTAAAAAAAATATTCTATTTTCCATTTGAGTGTCAGAAGAAAATATAAAATGGAAAAAAAAATTATACTTCTCAAGCGATTTTAAACTATATTTATTTTATAATTATTAATAATAAAGATGAAACTTAAATGCACTACACTTAACTATGCACTTTATTATTTTGAATATAATGTGGAAAAGGTTTAGACTTCTCAAGCATTTTAAACTATGTTTACTTTATTGAGTTAGATGAATTGTTTGTTATGGTTAATAAATTAAACTTACGTACATTTAAGTTAATACTGCAATTTAAATGCTTTCATTTTTATTATAATTTTGTATGTGACTTCGTTTTCCATTTTATAAAGTAAAGGAATTGTTCAGTATTATTTTGCAATATGTATATTCAATACTTCTGGCTTATTTTAGATCAGAAAAATCATAGCAATATGCATATGGTAGGCTTAAGGTGATCTCTAAAAATAATTTTTCAACTTTGAAAATATTTTTTTAGATGATAAAGTTATATATTTGGATGGCATTATAATTTTACTTTCAAAATATCACATACAATTATTGCAAAATGAAATGAAATTCTTAAGTAAATATTCAGGTTTCTGTACTTCCACAACTTGTATTAATTTACTTGCTATATCTATTAAAATAAATGATTCTAATATTAATTTAGAGCAAAAATAACTAATCATTACATCATAATTTATTAAGTAGCTTTTTTATAAAATTTATAAGTAAAAGTCTATGAAAGTAAATAGAAACTAGTGTCGTTTGGAGAGTTTATTTTATAAAAATTGAACATCAACTTAATCAAAATAAATTATATAATTATTTTATTAAAAATTGAGACTAAAATAAACCATAAGAAATAAAAACATTATCTTATTTTAAACACAAGCATTAGAGATTCGTATATTTTCTTTGAAATCAAAAATTCATTAGTTATGCAGTTTTTAGGATCTAATACACAAACACAATCTAATAGATAATTTACTCATAATTATTCTAAATTATATGCATATGATGATAGATAAGGAATTTTCAATATTACGATTCAGTTAATAAAAGAAAAAGAACTCCTAAAATGGAAAAGCAAAGTATCTAAAAACCCGACAACTAAAATGCAAAAAAAAAAAAAAAAAAAATGTTTTTTCATAGTCATTTAATTATGCACTTAAAGCTTTGTTAATGTTCAAGCTATGAATTATTAAAGTTTTTTTCCGAGTATTTATGCGATATTAGTATGAATAATTTTTGCCAGTGATAACCACTAATCCAACTACTTAAGAAAATATTTAATTAATGTACTTGCTTTTGACAACACAACCTCCTGCAGAGATATCATATAATGGTGTCATTTTTCATAACAAATTCAGATTTTTAATTTATTATCGACCGGTTGCTTCATTCATAAAATAGATCTAGTGAAAGCACTGTAATAAACATATTACTAATGTCAGTTCTTTCGAAATGTATAAGTGAAGTAATCAACAGTTTCGAAGTAAATGCAGCGTTACTGAAGAATTGATTTACTTATTTTAAAAAGAAATTGTATAGTTAAATCAAAACGGCAATTTATTAAGTAGATATCAATATGAAGAATATATTTTTTCGATAATATCTGAACATATATTCAAAATAAATAGAAAGATTATTATTAATTAATTAATCCAAGATTTACAAGAAATATTAAAAGTTAAAATAATATCCTACTTTGAACAACAGCAATTAGCCACATAAAAAATAATCTCCAATGAAAGTCGCTGTTAGTTTGGTTTGGTTGGCAGTTAGTCCAAGTTTGTGCCCTTATTTTTGATAAAGAAATAAAATTTATTTCAAACTGCCTTTAAGCGTGGTACTTTGTAATGACACTTAAGTTGTGGGGTCGTTCTTTAGAAAGTGGATTTTCTTATCCACGTAGGCCATAATGGCTTTATGCTGATTTAGAATAAAATTGTATTTTGCTTCAAGCAGTAATTCTTTCAAATAGCTCGCATATTCGAAATGTTGTTATTAAATTTCATCGAGATTTTATTCAAAATGAATTTTTACGCTCACTTGTGATTAAACCTCGCATTGAAGCGCTAAAAACTCGGAAGGGTGACAAGCTGCAATTCATATGTAATTAAAAGCATTTCTTTAATCGATTCTTTTCTTAGTTCAACTATTTTTATGATTCTAATCTACAGTTTTAAATACTTCCATACATATATTTTACATGAATCTATAATTTTTACATTAATCTCTGCCAGCGATTTTTTTCTTCGCATAAAATGAGCTGATGTAATTAAAAAAATCAAAACAGTCAGAATTCCAAGGCATATCTAAAAAAATATTTTTATATAGCTTTAAAAAAATATTTTTTATATAGCTTAAAAATATTTTTATATAGCTTTAAAAAAATATTTTTATATAGCTTAAAAATATTTTTATATAGCTATTTAAATTCATTCTTTCAATTTATAGTAATTATTTCGTTTCACATTGCTTTGATAAAAGAAATTTTCTGACTTTTGAAGTACGTGCAAAAAAAAATCCTGATAACATCTGTAACTTAACTGTCTTAAGATATTTTTTCAATAATTGACAAAAATAATAAAATATTTCTTGGATGAAACTACAGAGCTTAAAAACATTTCTAAAAACTATAAATTGGAACTTCAAAAATTACGTATTTATTCCATATTTTTTTAAGCAATATATTTTTATTCGTATGCTGTTGCACATTTTTCTATAAATGATAAAATTTGAATGGATAAATTAAATAGGTTTTATGAATCTTGTATGAGATACAATTCACATTCGAATTAAATGTTTATATGGAAGTCCAGAGCAAAATAATCTAGATAATTGCTTCAGCCATATATGAACAACAAATTATTTTTTAAATATTGAGAAGTGTTGGATTCATACTATCTCAGAAAATTGCAACATTTTTTTTTTTCGTTGCTACTTCCACAAGATCAGAAAATTGTATGAAGAAGCTTGTGTACAACGTATAACAAAATATCTATAATACTAGCTAATTAATATATATATAAGAATTAGATATAATCATGTTAGCATATAGTGTGATGTTTTAGGAACTATCACGACAGGTGCAATTAAAAAACTGCAATTATTTCTCTATTTTGTATTATGAATTAATTTTTGCGATAATTATTTAGTGTGAATTGTTATGATTATTACATATTGTGATTTTTTTTTATGTTATTACGTGTGTGAATGTTAGCAATTTTTTTTGTGTGTGTTGCGAATTTTTGAGATTGTTAAATCGTGTGAATTATTCGGCTGCACCGGTTCCTGATTGGTACTTTAAATTTTTATATATATAAAAAACGGGAGGGATGGTTTTTATTCACCTCCTCGTTGAGCATAAAATAAGTTTTAAATTCAGTCCAGAATGAAATAAGATTTAAATGATATTTTGTTTAAGATCTTATTTAAGCATTGTTTTCTCGATCTCATGCAATGAAGGATGAAGTCAATTTCTATGTATGCAAAACAAGTTTTATTTCAATGAAAAGAAGTCACTTTATGTAAAACATTTGTCGTATACAAATTTATAGTTTTGAAAATGTAGCAATAAATTGCCCTTTGTTAGAATCGAAGCAGAGGTGGCGGTGGCAGAGGCTTGTCAACGGAGGAAGGAAAGAAAAATAAGACAGGGATACGTCACAATATCTCTAATTTGGCTTTAAACTATCTCATAATAATGAGTTTTTACTTTTAATTAAAGGAAATTAAATACTTTTTATCCCCTTTTATTATTCAGATACTGACCCTTTCTTTCATTGTTAAAAATTTACAAAGATATTTATAAAATTTGTTCTCATTTTTTTTCTGACCATTAAATTATTGGGAATATTTGAGTCTCTTATATAATATTTGTCTTATTTGGTGAGACTCTTGCGATTTACTTGCACTATGATCTCATTTTGTAAAAAATACAATTATATTTCATTCTAGATGTAGTAAATAGATAGAAACACAGACTGCACCAGAATCACTTGTCATATTAATTGAACAAATGTTCATTAGCATTTTAATTGAACAAATGTTCATTAACAATGTTCTCATCATAGAAGCTATATAAAATGAATGTAGAAATCATATTAAAAAGTGTTATAAAAGAAATGTTTTTGAAATGCAGCATGATAAATTAAAAAAAATATTCAATGTTTTCTCCAAAAATTGATGATTAGTATTCTACCTAAAATAATTTTTATAAGAATTGCAACAACGGGCAGGTATTCAGACATATTTTGAAATCGAGGCAAATAAGCGCGCGTGCACAACAAAAATTTACTAAAGTTCGGACACAAACAATATAGAATGCGGAAAAAGATATAATAACGTTGCTGTTTCTTAAGAAAGTTGGGGAAAATATTTTGTAAATATATGTACAAACTTACTATTTTATATAATATATAAAAAATGTACGTGTGAAAAATGAGCAGCTTAAACATTAGGTTTCCCATGTATCGCTTATCGAATTATTAAATTTTTAATATGCAATTAAGTGAGAGAATAAAGTAATTTAAAATGCAACAATTACTTGAAAACTCATCATTGCCTCAAATTATTTTATATTATTTTAGGAATTAAAATAATAATAATTGTCCCTAATAATATGCGCCATCAAATTAGGAAGTTAAATAAATTCGTATGTCAAGGGATTAATTTATATTATATATGAATATTCTATGAATAATTATTTTAATCATTATTTTCTCAGCTTCTGAAAATTTGATTAGAAATTAGAAAAAAATAGCTTTTTTCATATTTTTTAATAGTGCGTTATTTTGTTACATAACTGTTTATCGAATATATTTTCAGTCTTCGTGTTACAACTAGGTTCGGTTCGAGTAATAGGTTATAAAGTTCGGCACGAAAATATACCAATTGTCAGAATCGTTGAAAATTTGGAATGACATTGGACATATACATAACTGTAATAAATAAGGATAATGTAACATTTACTAGATTATCCAGGTTTCTAAATGCGTTTCCAAACCTTTAGATTTTGAGAGGCCGCCATTAGTTAGTGTCTGCCGCCTTTTAAAATTATTTTTAAAAATTTGTTCTTCTTATTTTATTGCAAAATTATTTTAATAGATATTTGAATATTTCATAATTTTGAGAAAATTATGGAACCTCTAAAAATTAGTAAAAATATCTTACAAATAATTTTACATTCATGCCTTTTCACATGATGAATTTCTTTCCCTATTTGTACTTTAAGAAAATGATTTTCTAAATAAATATCCTGCTAAAGAAATCTCCAGGATTTAATGAACATATTCAAAATATATCCTTTCATTAAAAATGCAATTCCCTAAACAATTATTGAAATTGAAAAAGTTAGCATAAAAGTGCGTTTACTTCTCTCATAGGTTTGTCTGTCTGTAGGAACAGTGCTTGAATTTGTGCTTCATTTGCTTTTAGATTTAATTGCATGTTATTATTTATTTTAATCAGTTTGTTTATATAAGTTTTTAAATTGATTTGGTATTTATTTTCATCAAATTGTATATTAAATCGAATGTTTGCCGCGTTGCGGAAAAAAAGGAACCTCTCAGATTTATTCTCGTACATCGCACAATCATAAAAATGGTATCATTCGAAAGGAATGAATATACTTTCAAAGAATTTTGAATTAAAAATTTGCTAAAGGCCCATCTATATACTGAAAATACAAATTTCAAACTTTTTAATGGCAACACTATTTTCTTCAATTTCAAAACTGCATCAATAGTTTTTTTTTTTCGAAAACTAAATTGTATTAGTATAGGTCAATACGTTTTGAAATGAATAGGCATAAAAATTTTGATCCTCCAATACCAAAACGAAATTTTGGATATTTATTCATATCTTAAAAATTATATAGTTATTGATTTGAATTTTTCTGTTAAGGAAATATTAGAAAATTTACACATTTACCATTAAAATGTAATAAAATATGTAATTAAAGGGCAAACACACTTCAATCTGGGCATAAATCGAAGTATAAGGACATTTCAGGGGGGGGGGGGCTTGCAAGATTTCAGCTGATTCTTACAAGCAATTATTCAACTACAGTAGCTTTTCTGTATTGCCATTAAAACGATTTATTTAGGGGCGCATTCACAAATTTCGAAATATCAACAGCAGTTTATTTGGCATTCAAATGCTAGTGATGATGCAGTTTTTGCATTAAATACGATTTTTCACATGGTTGGATTGTAAGAATATGCATAAAAAATTTAGTTAGATCTAAAAAATATAAACTTAAACTATTGCAAAAGAAGAACACTTTCTATTGCAATAATATTTTTTAGAGTCGATACATTTATTGTTTCTCTCTCCTTATCGTAAGCAAGAATTTTTATTATTCGGTTCATATAATGTCACAAATAAAATATAAAAATTGAGTTAAAAATAGGAATTTTATTGCCTAATAAACACCTTGCAGGGCTGCAACTAACTAATTTTATAATCATTCAGATCAAATTTTATCTTATCTTTTTATAATTAATGCATAAAAAATTTTGTGCTTGCGTAAATTTATTGGTATGTTTTTATGTGTCTCAATTTTTCTTATTAAACTCTTTCTTGTTAATTTTATTACATTCTTCATATTCATAAAATTCGTCGAATTTCATCATATTAATCTGCCATAATTGTAAATATTATAATGTTATATAAGATCATAATTGGAATAAAAAAATTCAGGCATAAAATCAGTATTAGATAACGCATTTAGAATTTAAAAAATATATCTTAATATGTGAAAACGATGAATTGGATATAACTTTAGTGATTCACGAATTACTGATTAATATCCTAGTTTACCAATGTATTTATTAGTATGAAGTACTAATTTTCCATTGACTATATGAATAAAGCACACAAGAGGATCAAATAAAATTTTAAAACAATTAATTTCAATTTATTTAATTGCCTAAATAAATAAATTTCTTGCATTATAAGGTTTTGAAAGAATTTTTTTGATAAAAAAAATATATATTATCAGAAAAAAATTTGCACAATATGCCGAAAGAAATTCAATTTTAAATTATTGCGTCTTTAAAGATATTTACAGAGAAGACAAGATTTTATAAATGATTTTTTATGAATTATTTGTGATCATAAATTTATTTGACCTCAATTATATTAAAATTCTTTATTTTCAAATAACTCTTTTAGGCGCATTAAAGCATTGCTCTTATATTCTTTGAAAATGATTTTCAACATTTAAAAAGTAATGCAATTATTAAATTCATATCTATTGTTAAACATTTAACTGTAATTATGCTGATATTTGATAAATTACCTTTCGATGTATTATTATGATTAGTAACTCTTTCTTATTGATTTTATTATTCTGTTTATTATATTTAATCGATACGTGTTATATTTTTTCTATGTTCGTTTCGATTCATTTTGTTGTGTCTAATCACTAAAGTTTTAATATAAATTTTCGATATAAGCTAGTTATTTCATAAAGACATCCTATAGAATAAATGTTCGCATAATTTTATATATAATAATTTTTTCCTATATTTGTAAGTAATTAATCGTATGATAATATATAATTATTCCTATAATTATATATAATTATTCTAACATTTATACCTGCTTTCAAATTTCCATTCGTATCAGAAGCAACAAAATGTGTGATGAATAATAGTTTAAAAGTGTGCGACAGTAAAATAAATCAAACATATATGGAATAAATAAAGGACAATTTTGAGTTTTGTGAGATTAGCATCCCACGTGTGTAACAAGCATATAACCGATAGATATTTCTTCTTAAAATGGAATTTTCTCGATTTAAGAAACATATTCGTATAGAAAACTAAGTTGCAAGTAAAACATAAAAGAAAACCAATCTATATTGTTACTAATCTGTAATGCTGCTTCCCAGCATAGTTGGTTCCATTATCAGAGAGACCGCTTTACTGTCATCTGTATTGGACGGATACTGGCTGCCGCGTCGGAGGTCCCAGAGATTGGTGACAATCTTGGCGACCATTTGGCAATTTGGAGACGAATTTGGCGACTTTGGCGCCAAAATAGATTATACCCGAAACAACGAGAATTTTCCCGATCCCCTCCATTAGAAACCGAGATACGCCTCGAATGTTCCTGATTGGTTGAGAGGCTTCTAGTCCCGCCTACAGAGACCTATAAAAGGAGGCAGTCTGTGCTGCCAGAGCAGTCGTAGTCGGAATCGACGGACAAGAACTGCTCTTCCAGGGATTAGCAGAGCAGCGACGGAGTCAAGCTAGTGCTGAACTAACCTGTGCGCTACTGTCTGCAGTAGAGTCTTTTTGTGTGCTGCTGTTTGCACGTCTCGCGGCTGAAGATAATTGTCTTCTCTGTGCTGTATATAGTTGTCGTCTTTGTGCTGTTCTGGGTGTCTTCGTGTAAATAAACGTCGTTGTTTTTTTTCTACTGCCGCCTGCTGATTGAGCGTTCCCCACACCATATAACTCCCACTATCCAAACGAACCCCGGACATTTCGTAACAATATTTATAGATAGGTTTTCTTTCATAAAATGCACTGCATTTTTATATGCTCGTAAAATAAAGTGGTGTATCTTTTCATATCTATTTATGAGTAGTAAGCGTTGCTGATAGGAATAGTATATTCTGAAAAAGAAATTTAAGAATTAAGTGCAAAAACAATAAAAATCTATTAATTTTTCTATCCCCATATCTGTAAGATATTAATTTGAAAAATGATTTAAAAATTAAAGCGCTGAAAACAATAAAAATGTATTAATTTAATTTATTTCGTTCATGTTACAAATCTTTCCATTTTGATGCTTTCAGCTTAATGGCAATTCAGGTTCAGAAGCAATTTAAAGTAAACCTCAAATGCTCCTGAAACTCTCTTTGCATAAAATAATTAAACTTTTTATAAAAATTTTTTTTAACTGTAAACATTCTATATTGTAATCGATTTTAACATGAAAATTGTTACTCTACAGATGCTTTTAACGTGTCACAAAAATAAAAAGTACAATCACGATGTGTAGAGATTATCTAAATGGGACACATATAAATATGGATATAACCCCTAATCAAAAAAAAAATGTCAATTATTTGTTCGGGATAATATTTCCGTGGAAAATCTATTTTTCACATCAATAAAGGGTGTTGATATAAGAAATTTCAAAATTTTTGCATTTTTTATATATGCAGATATCTCTTATGAGCATTCCGGGTAGAGCATCTTATACCATAGGCTTTAAAGTTAAATAAACAACTTAAATGGGTGCCCACTGCCCCTTTTTTCAGCAACTGCATATTGATTAAATAATATATATATATATATATAATGATATTTTAAACTTTAATTTCAACTTAATTAATTTCCAAGATTTTCTCTTAATGTTGATCATAGTAACTTCATTCTAAAAATTTTCTCTTATTCCGTGATCCAATTCCACTTTCTCTACTTAATTAATTCAAGATAAGCTTTATAAAACTGCTGAATCAGCTAAACGCCGATACTTCCACACGCTCGGCGTGAAGGGGTAAAAAATTTCCAGTAAGCACATTCTTTCTTAAAAGATCCCTGTGTTTCCCTTACATGTGATTGACATGCGTCAGAAATCCCTATCAGAATCTTATTAATATATTAGCACAATGAAGAAATATTTTCCCTATCAAAATCTAAGGTTATTTAAGGCGAGGGATAATTTATTTCGGCCCTTCTTCCCCACTTCTGCTTTATTCCACGCTGTGGCGGACGTCTTGTCCGCGTCCCTGCTTGTAAATAATTATGCTTTCCCGATGGATTAAAAAGAATTTAAAAAGATAAAAAGTTTCTTTCTTCAAAACTGCATCCTGCTTCGCAACAAATACTGTTACATACATATATATATATATATATATATATATATGTTACAGTGAGAATTAGAAATCAGTCAAAACGCGAATTAACTAGGGAAAACGCGTTTTAACTGACAGCACTAAGCACTAGAGAGAAGCCATTTTATTCGTGTTTTGACTCATTTGTTAGAAATATAATTTAATCCAAAATTATTGTATAAACTATACTTACTAATACAGTGTTTAAGGAAAGAACCTATCATTAAAAAAAAAGAATTTACTTGAATATTGTTTAATACAGTAGCGTTATTACAAATTACTTATTTCAACATGGCAAACTGCTGTGACACTTAGAATTACAGAGAGAAATATTTTTCATACAGAAACATCTCTTTGAAGAGCAATCGTTTTCACAAGAACGGAGGGCGAATCCTTGTCCAATTCTTACAATATTCAGGATATTTTGCTGCTGTTCTCAGCAAAATATCCTGATTCGGTACTCGTTCTTCAGGCAAGAAAATTTGAGGAGATACATCGAATTGAGATCTAAAAATCAATGAATATATAAAATTTTTGTATCAAACTTGTACCCTTATAAACTATTGCCTACTGTAATACTTATAAAGTTAATATAAGTAATAACCATGCATTTTGAATAAATACTGAACTGATTAAGTTTAAATATCATTTCTTGCATCGGATTCAGTTTGTTCAGAACTCTATTTTTCGTGCTAATTTTGTATAGGCCATCTTAATGTTTTTCGATGGAATTTCAGAAATTAGCTTTTACTCTATCAACATCCGGAATGGGGACAGCGACATTACCTGAAATATCTAACTCAGGATGTGTTGCACATAAGCTCTTTTTCACTCGTTTAGCTTACTTTAATAAAGTTTCTTTGGCTTCTTCTCAAATTCGAAAAATGTTGGTCGACTTACTCGCAAGCATAGGCTCCCCTGATTGCGCTTATTCAGTTCTTTCTCCTCTGCATTCATGTACTCGAAAATATTCTGAAGTTCATCCTCGTCTTTGATATTTTTTTATAATACCTGATGGCAAGGTTGTGATTGTCATTCTAACTCTTGGTTCAATCCCAAACATAGATTTGCACGGTGATTGTTTATTTCTTGAATGTAAAACTCTGTTTTTCCTTAATTGGACTAAACGAAGACCACTGGACTATTCTGCAGTTTGATTATCTTTCAGTTATGAAGCCGAAATATTTTCTTTGTTTCAGTGGAAAGGGGTTGGGACTTTCGAATCCCTGGAACTGGCTGTGCCGAAGTTTCCCATGAACAATCTTCAATTCTGGCTAATGCATGTATATCTGTTCCATAACGGAATTTTCAAACTCTTTTCCACTATCAGATTGCAGTATACAATTAGCCCATAATACCAAGAAGATATAAAGTACTTGCAAGGCAACCATTTATGTTACTTTGCTCTGAAGTGGTCATAGTAAGGCAAACTTTGTTAAATGTTCCTGGTAAATCATAATAAACTTAAATTCATTATAGACCTGAGATTGCATGTCAATCAAATCCACTTGGCGGTGTATTTATTCCTGAGGGAATAATAGGCTTAGAAACCAAACTTTTGCTTTTTTTAGTTATTTTTTTTCTGTTGACATGCTTAGCACATCGATAAAAAGAAATTGCAACATCTCAGTAGTTATGTTAGCAAATTTTCTTAAATTTTCAATTTTAAGTCTGTCTTTATCCGCATGTCCTATGGCCACATGTGCAAATTCGATAGCATCAAAAAAATTTTCAACTAGTAAATAATATTTTATGGACACATTTGAAGAAACCGACTTTTTTTTACTCGACTGATTTCAAGAATGTCAAACTTTTACTCTGCGGTAATGAATTGAAGTCTTGCTATCGATAGATTTTACTTCTTCAACCTCAGATAAGAGAATGTTGTAATCATCATGTATAATAGATTTAAAGTTATTCTATCTCTTTATGTAAAAAACTGTAACTGTCCAAGTAATTTATTTTTCCAATTTTTGGTGCAAAAAGCATTAACATTTTCTTCACATATCGTAAATAAACCAACAGCACAAACACATTCCAGCGTGAATAATTCTACACGTCTAGATTTGTTTTGAAAATTTCACAAGCAAGAATATATATATATATATATATATATATATATATATATATATATATATATATATATATATATATATATATATATATATATATATTATCTTTAATCAACATGCAGTTGCTGAAAAAAGGGGCAGTGGGCAGCCACTTAAGTTTATTTAACCTTAAAGCCTATGGTATAAGATGCTCTACCCGCAATGCTCATAAGGGATTTCTGCATATATAAAAAATGCAAAAATTTTGAAATTTCGTATATCAACACCCTTTATTGATATCAATAATAGATTTTCCCCTGAAATATTATCCCGAACAAAAAAATGACATTTTTTTGTTAAGGGGTTATATCCATATTCAGATGTCTCCGATTTAGATAATATCTGAACAACATGATAGTATTTTTTATTTTTGTGACGCTTTAAAGGCATCTGTAGAGTAACAATTTTCATGTTAAAATCGATTACAATATAGAATGTTTACAGTTAAAAAAAATTTATAAAAAGTTTAATTCTTTTATGCAAACAGAGTTTCAGGAGCATTGTAGGCTGTTATATAATTGAGGTCAAATAAATTTATGATCACAAATAATTCATAAAAAATCATTTATAAAATCTTGTCTTCTCTGTAAATATCTTTAAAGACGCAATAATTTAAAAATGAATTTCTTTCGGCATATTGTGCAAATTTTTTCTGATAATATATATTTTTTTTATCAAAAGAAATTCTTTCAAAACCTTATATTCCAAGAAATTTATTTATTTAGGCAATCAAATAAATTGAAATTAAATGTTTTAAATTTTTTTTGATCCTCTTGTGTGCTTCAATCAAATTATCAATGGAAAATTAGTACTTCATACTAATAAATACATTGGTTAACTAGGATATTAATCAGCAATTCGTGAATCACTAAAGTTATATCCAATTCATCGTTTTCACATATTAAGATATATTTTTAAAATTCTAAATGCGTTATCTATTACTGCTTTGATGCCTGAATTTTTTTATTCCAATTATGATCTTATATAACATTATAATATTTACAATTATAGCAGATTAATATGCTGAAATTCGACGAATTTTATGAATATAAAGAATGTAATAAAATTAACAAGAAAGAGTTTAATAAGAAAAATTGAGACACATAAAAACATATCAATAAATTTACGCAAACACAAAATTTTTTATGCATTAATTATAAAAAGATAAGATAAAATTTGATCTGTATGATTATAAAATTAGTTAGTTGCAGCCCTGCAAGGTGTTTATTAGGCAATAAAATTCCTATTTTTGACTCAATTTTTATATTTTATTTGTGACATTATATGAACCGAATAATAAAAAATCGGTTCATATAATGCTTACCATAAGGAGAGAGAAACAATAAATGTATCGATTCTAAAAAATATTATTGCAATAGAAAGTGTTCTTCTTTTGCAATAGTTTGAGTTTATATTTTTTAGATCTAACTAAATTTTTTATGCATATTCTTACATTGCAATTATGTGAAAAATCGTATTTAATGCAAAAAATGCATCATCACTAGCATTTGAATGCCAAATAAAATGCTGTGGATAATTCGACATTTGTGAATGCGCCCCTAAATAAATCGTTTTAATGGCAATACAGAAATGCTACTGTAGTTGAATAATTGCTTGTAAGAATCAGCTGAAATCTTGCAAGCCCCACCCTCCTGAAATGTCCTTATACTTCGATTTATGCCCAGATTGAAGTGTGTTTGCCCTTTAATTACATCTTTTATTACATTTTAATGGTAAATGTGTAAATTTTCTAATATTTCCTTAACAGAAAAATTCAAATCAATAACTATGTAATTTTTTAGATATGAATAAATATCCAAAATTTCGTTTTGGTATTGGAGGATCAAAATTTTTATGCCTATTCATTTCAAAACGTATTGACCTATACTAATACAATTTAGTTTCCGAAAAAAAAAACTATTGATGCAGTTTTGAAATTTGAAGAAGAAATAGTGTTGCCATTAAAATGTTTGAAATTTGTATTTTTAGTATATAGATGGGCCTTTAGCAAATTTTTAATTCAAAATTCTTTGAAAGTATATTCATTCCTTTCGAATGATACTATTGTTATGATTGTGCGATGTACGAGAATAAGTCTGAGAGGTTCCTTTTTTTCCGCAACGCGGCAAACATTCGATTTAATATACAATTTGATGAAAATATATACCAAATCAATTTAAAAACTTATATAAACAAACTGATTAAAATAAATAATAACATGCAATTAAATCTAAAAGCAAATGAAGCACAAATTCAAGCACTGTTCCTACAGACAGACAAACCTGTGAGGGAAGTAGAAACACTTTTATGCTAACTTTTTCAATGTCAATAATTGTTTAGAGAATTGCATTTTAATGAAAGGATATCTTTTGAATATGTTCATTGAATCCTGGAGATTTCTTTAGCAGGATATTTATTTAGAAAATTATTTTCTTAAAGCACAAATAGAGAAAGAATTTCATCTTGTAAAAAGGGATGAATGTAAAATTTTTTTAAAGATATTTTTACTAATTTTTAGAGGTTCCATAATTTTCTCAAAATTATGAAATATTCAAATATCTATTAAAATAATTTTGCAATTGAAGTCTTGCTATCGGCAGATTTTGCTTCTTCAACATCAGATAAGAGAATGTTGTAATCTTCATGTATAATAGATTTATAGTTATTCTGTCTCTTTATGTAAAAAACTGTAACTGTCCAAGTAATTTATTTTTCCAATTTTTGGTGCAAAAAGCATTAACATTTTCTTCACACATCGTAAATAAACCAACAGCACAAACACATTCCTTCGTGAATAATTTTAGACGACTAGATTTGTTTTGAAAATTTCACAAGCAAGAAATCTAGATTCATATGGTTTTAACTGGCCAACACCTGAAATAACTAGAGAAACTGGTTCTCCCTAGCGTTGTCCGTTCAAACGTATTTTCTCTAGTTAATTCGCATTTTGACTGATTTCAGGTTTTCGCTGTAACACACACACACACACACACACACACACACACACACACACACACATATATATATATATATATATATATATATATATATATATATACATATACATATTGTCACATAGATACTTCAGTGTGGAACGCAATGACACACACAAGAAATTGAGCTAAACCAATTTATTAACTCAACTCTGAACTGAGAACTCAGTGACTGACAAATCTTCTGCTTTTATACTAGCAGGGAAAGTTCCAGAATACTTTTCTGGAGACAGTAAGAAAAGTCCAGAACACTTGTCTGGTAAACTAAAGAAATGTCCAGAATCTTCTGGAACATGAAATAAAAGAATATATATATATATGTTGCGGCCAATGCCCGAAATCGGCCAATTCGCGATCTGGCCAACGTTGCTGTAAACTTACCGGCCAATGTCCGATCTTTTCTTGATTTCGGGCTTTGGCCGGCCAATTCGCGAAATGGCTTGGGACGATCGGCCAAAGTAGGAAGAAAGGAATCAAGAGCAGATTGTTTTACACCCTGTTAAAAATGAAGTATTTAAAAATGAGTACTTCTTTGTACTGTTTTTTTTTTAAGTACAATTGTTTCTGAAACGAGTTCAAATATAAGTGACACCTCTGAGTTAAAAATAAGCTTGTAATATATAAAAATATGATCTCGTGTTATTCTGTTCTCATATTAAAGCCATAATAGAAATTATTCAGTGAACGTATATACTGTAACAACGTGAAGATTAGATTTGCGCCCTTCAATATGAACGAATTATATCTTGAGCAAAGGCGTTGTGTATCGTGTAGGAATGCAAAGGCAAATTGAGTATTCAGTTTTCAATTACCTTTAAGGGTGATCCTTAGTCTTTTTCTGCTCCATGGACCTAATGTTAAAGATCCCAGATCACATTGTCTATTGAAAATCGCTTTAAAAAATATGAAATGTTTTGCAAAGGCAAATAGCAAAAATAAGGGCTAATTAAAACAGATATGAAGGACAAATAGTTTTGTTATTAATATCATTTAAAGACATTTCTTTGTTGGCACCATCTCTCTAATTTCACCTACAACATGTCCTTATTTATATTTTATACATGAATGTCATTATATTTATTTATCACTAGTCGCCTTTGTCGACCAGCCGGTTCACCAGTATTAATGATCGCTAAAATTTTCAGTTAATGTAACTTGTTCTCTTAGTAGCTTTTTCTGCTAAATATTTTTGAGCATCATATTTTGGTAGTTATATGATTCAGTCGTACTTTTATGTAGATCTTAAACAGTTCTGTTTCATTATACTAATTTCTCTAAGGTTCTGTCAGTATACATGAAATTTCTACTTTAGATTAAAGTGGAAATGTTAAACTGCAATGAATATAAAAGATTTTTATATTTAAGCTAACCATGTCTTTTTTTAAATATGAACATTGAAATCAGAGTCGTTCGGCAGTGAAATTATATGTGCACTGCAGAATAATTTATATAATATCTTAAAGAATTATTCAACAAAAATTTCTCTGATTCATCTTAAAATTAATTTTTTACTTTCAAAAAGATGATGCAAATAAAAATATTTTATTTTATTTCAGTCAATAAATAAACTTATGAAAAAATTACGAATTTTAAATTTTACACAATCCTTTGGTCCCAAGGAATCATATTCTGCGAAATACTCTTGACAACGACTTTTAAATAAATGAATAAAAATCCTTATCTCCTGCGATGAATCCGATCGATTTATGAAGTTTATATGCATCAGTTTTAGAACAATCGACATTTTTATAATCACAGGCCAATCACTGTCGAGAAACTTTGCAGAGCAGCGATTCTCAACCTGTGGGGCGCGAGCACACAAGAGGGGGGGAGAGAGATATCCAAAAGAAAATATTATTTTAAAAAATTGATTAACTGACTGAAAGGAAAGCACACATACACATAGAAAACAAAATACATTTCGACTAAACTTACTTAATAAAAACATACTAAATGAAAAACTAATTTAATAATTATTAGTCACTTCCTTGGAGCTATCTTGCAGAGCAAAGTTTTTCGAAGGAAGGCTTAATATTAGAAATAGATATTCTCAGTTCTGTTTTATATTTTGTCTTCAAAGGTGCCACAACAGAAAATTCAGTTTCACAAAGGTAGGATGTTGAATGGTAATAGAATGTGAAATGTCCTTGTTTTCAGTGCAGAAAAATCATCCTTACTCCTGCCCAAAATTCAAATAGTGATTTATTACTAAATTGTCTTTTAGTTTCGCCAAAGTCTATGAATTTTTCTTCCTCATCAATTGAGACTCCTTCGGGAGTCTTATGAAATGGATCCCTAACCCACTCGTAACTTGCTATCAGTTTGTCGTCAGCATGAAAATATTTTTTTAAATTCTTTGACAGCATGGCTAAATGATTTCCAATGGTTACAAAAACAACTTTTACATGTTCTTCTTTAGCCTTTTAAGTTTCAGTACAATCATCCACATTTGCAAACATTGTTAGGTTTTTTGCTTTAAATTCCTGCTCCACAATTCCAATTTTCTACAAAAAACATTAACTTTAACATTCGTATCCAACATATGTGTATTTGCACCTTGGAGTTGATGATTCAAGTTATTTAATTTCTCGAATATGTCGACCAGCACCTCAATTTCATCACAAATAAACCATCGCAAAAATTATCGGCCTCCGGTGTATTTTCTTCTAGGAAAATGGCAATTTCTTCTCTTAATTCATAAACACGTTGCAAAAATTTCCCACGTGATGACCATCTTGCCTCGCAATGAAATAATAACGCTGAATTATTGAACCCATGTCTTTACAAAGTGCGGAAAAGATTCTCAATTTCAGGGGACACATTTTTATATAATTTATTACGGTTACAACCGTTGTTAACACAATATTCAGACCACGACTCATTTCTTTCGAAGCCAAAGCTTCTCTGTGGATCATGGAATGAGTGCACTGAGGTGATTTTTGTTTTACAAGTGTTTGTATACCTTGGAATCTTCCGGGCATTGAACGAGCACCATCGTTGCGTATTTCGACACAATTTTCCCATTCTATGTTTGCCTCGTTCATAAAATCATTTAAAATAGCAAAAAATGCGAGCGCTGTTGTTTTGAGTTCTATTGGTTTGCAGAAAAGTAGTTCTTCTACTACTGACATATTATCACAAATTCGAACATAGGCAATTAAATGAGCATCTTTATTACTATCTGTTACTTCGTCAAGCTGTATTGAAAACAATTTGTCACGCAACTTCGAGAAACGCTTACACTGTACATCTTCAGCTATATCGCCAATTCGACGAGCAACAGTATCATTTGAAAGAGGTAGGGACTGCAATTGTTTTTAAAAATTCTCTCCAAACATAGTTTCTACAATCTTAATTGCTGCTGGTAAAATAAGCTCCTCACCAATAGTGTGAGGTTTTTTACATTTGGCTATTTTATATGAACTTTGTAAGATGCAATTAAAGCTTTTTTATTCACAGACAAAGTTTCTTTAAAAATGATTTTTGCTTTTTATATGATTTTAATTTTAATTCGAAGAATTCTCTGAGTTTGTTGACGCGCTCACTATGAAGCGTTCCCAAGTGTCGTTTAAGTTTATTAGGTTTCATGCTGTCTGAGGCCAACATTTTTGAGCAAATGATACACAAGGGCCTTTCTTCTTCATTTACTTTCTTGAATATTTTCTTGATTTTATTTCCCTCGTCTGAGTACTTGTTGATGCTTGATTATCTCTTATGCTTGCTTACTTCCGCTTAAAATTTATCCATGAGTCTGTATAAATCTGCTGCCGTGAATATTTAATATGGTGAATAGCAATTAACACGAAAACATATATAACATACACTTTCATGATAGATTCAATAGCGATAAAAGGATCGACTCGAATGAGACTGGCTAGATTTGAAACTTGCGTTATCGAACCTTTTCCTTCTTCCTATGTGAAAAGATTTACTCCGCGTATGCTCGAGACGGCATCGGTCGTGTGGATTCCCTTCCACAAACATTGTTTATTTTTTCTCTTTTGTTTAATAATGCTTCTGTTTTATTTCTTTTATTATTCGAAAAAATGTATTCCCAGTTTCTAAATTTAGCTCACCCCGTCTAGGTTAACTTTCATTAACGAATTTTGCTACTTTTATACCCTTTTAACGTTATCTCTCTGTTTGGCCTTCATTTAAAATATAATATTTATATGTTCCCCGATTTCATTCGCTTCATCTGTTCACCACCCGCTTGTCCAAAATGCAGGATGTGGTTTCTCGCCAACGTTGGCACGCTTTTACTCTGGTTTTGGCAGTTAGTTAAAAATAATTTAAAAACAGAATCCAAAATACTCAATTTACATTATTGTTGTATACATTTTATTGTAAGTGGGGGGGGCGATGAAAATTATGATTGAAAACTCGGCCGCGAATACTGAAAGGTTGAGAAACGCTGCTGCAGAGGATTAGCGTATCTTCATTGAGACAGTCGGCGAAGCGGTCTAATATCGCCAGTTTTTAAAGAAGAGTGATATTGAAATTTCATAAATCAGTCAGATTGATTTAGTTATTTGGAGTTCAACAATTTTTATTAAAAATATTGATGTCTCAAGAATATTTTGTTAAATATGATTCAAAGTGCAGAGGACGTATGTAAAAATTTAAAATTCCTGATTCAACGGAGCATTTATTGACTAAAGTTATATTAAATATAATTATTTAGTTCCTTTAGACGATTTTGTTAGCTAATGTATGCCCCAAATTAGCTGATGGTCGCTGATTAGAATGATTATCCTAAGTATATTAAACTATGTTTGCCTTAAATTAAATTGTTTTATTGAATTAATAATATAGGTATTGTGAAAGCTCATAGAAAAATTTTCCTCCTTTTACTTTTCAGAAAATATATTATTCCATTTTTTTTTTTTCATTTTAACAGACACCTGCCGAAAATTACAATTTTGTTTATTAAATCTGCAGTAATAGTTGATTTATTTTTTAATTTAAACTTCTATCAATGCGATGGCAACACGTTGATAAAAGCTATTTTTTTTTAATTTGACGTGCTCGTGCAGATTAAATTTTAGCACAATTTAATCGAAGCATAATTTATAAATTAAATTTTAAACTTTAATTTGATGCAAAAATCGATTTTGTCTGTAATATTTTCTGGTTATAGCGACAAAACGCCGAAATTACGCTTAATTTTTAATTACAATTCTAAGTAAAAATTTTAAAAAATCGCTCCATGGTGCACATTTCCGACCTCCAAGGTATATATTTGCCAAATTTGAAAACTGTTTGTCAAATGGTTTGGACTATACAGCGCCAATACACACACGCACGCACGCACCAACATATATTGAGCTTTATTTATATCATAGGTTCCCAAAGTGGTACAGGTGGACCCCCAGGGGTCCATAGGAGACCACACGGGGGTCCACGTAGACGTGAAAAGAAAACAGGGGTTCACACGTTGTAAGTGGGGGTCCACGAAAAATTTTCGGGTTTTTCATAATAAAGAACAAAATTTTTTTCTTGGATTTACCTATCAACGTAGGCAGGTAGCATCATTCACTAGGTAGGTACTCAAAAATATTCGAGACTCAGTTCAAACACAGAATTGAATAGAACAATAGATAATAGTACAAGTACACATGTCGAGACTTGCAAAGTGCCACCCGTGCGCCCGCTCGTCCGGGATGCTTCTTTAGACCTGCAAAGGGATGAAATGCGATTTGCGCTGTGCTTGCAATCTACATTAGTATAAATACGAATGCCAAGAGCAAAACGTTACTCATTTGTTTCCGGGATTTTGAACATAAAAGTGTGACTGTGAGTGAATCGATGTCAGTGTTTGCTAAGGTGACCATTCGTACTGATTTTACCAGTACAGTACTGGTTTTCAGGGCATAAGTCCTGGTTAGTCATTAAACAAAACCAGTACTCGAAAAGTACTGATTTTAGATTAGAAAACATTAAAACAAAAAAAAGTAATAAAATAAAAATAATAAAATTAGAACTGGCAACCCTGATAATTCCATGTGATATCGTCAAGTGTCGCATGAGCAGGACCGCCACGACGTCATACAAGCCAGTGGTGGTCTGATGTACTAACTACTGTGATGTACCTACCTTATTATTATGATGGCGGCAAAACGACGAAAGTGCGTATTTAATGATGATTTAAAATTAAAATATACATTTATTAAAGGAAGTAATAATATTGATCCTAGTGAAGTATATTGTGAAAAATGTAGAAGTACGTTTTCTACTACAAATAGTGGAAAAAGCGACATTTAAAACCACATAAAAACAGTTAAACACAAACGAGCAGTGTCAGCAGCAATTGCAAGTTCGAGTATGACATCATATTTTAAGAAAAAAGAATTTGAAACTGCCTAGAAGAAAAGAGCTGCAGCTGAAGGTTTGTGGGCATATCATATAGTTATGCATAATCAATCTTTTCGATCAATGGACTGTACCTGTAAACTTATTAAGGCATATTTCGATGCTAAATTCACATGCTCTAGGACCAAATGCGAAGCTATAATCACCGATGTACTCGTCCCTTATGCAAATCAAATATTGGATGAAGATTTGAGAAACGTAAGTTTTATATCAGTGTATTCAGACGCCTCAAATCACAAAGAAATTAAACTTATTCCTTTACTTGTCAGATATTTTTCATACAAGAATGGAATACAGGTAAAAATTATTGAAGTAAAGGATTTGCCAGGAGAAACGTCTGACATAGTTACCGAATATATTGTAGAGGTCTTAAAAAAACATAATTTAGAAAGCAAGATATTAGGGTTTTGTGCCGACAGCACCGACACTAACTTTGGAGGCATGCGAAGAGCCGGGAAAAATAATATTTTTACCAAGCTAAAAGCTACTTTGGACGGACGGGAGCTTGTGGGAATTGGTTGCTCAGCGCATATTTTAAACAATTCTATACAAACCGCGGCGGACTGCCTTCCAATTGATATACAAACTGCCTTCCAATTGATATACAAACTTTAATTACCAAGATTTACTCTTACTTTTACATTTATACTGTGCGCGTCAGTGAATTAAAAGAATTTTGTCATTTTGTAGACATAGAATATTAAAAACTTTTGGGTTACAGTGCTACGCGATGGTTAGCGTTACGACCAGCTATTGAGCGCGTGTTGGAAATATTTCATGCATTAAAATCGTATTTTGCGTCTAATGAAAAAACTCCGACAATTATTAAAAATTATTTTGAGAATCCTGAAACTGAATCTTGGCTTTTCTTTCTCCATAATGTGTCGTCAATGTTTCATAACACGGTTTTAGAGATAGAAGAACAAGATATTTCTATGTTGGAAACAAATATCAGTTATAAGGACCTTAAAACCAAAATTGCTGACAGGATAGCAAGTGTGTTTCTGCCCCTGCAAGTTCGACAAAATTCAAAAAGGCTAGAAGAAGACGGCTTAGTGAAATCGAATATTTTCAAAGAAAAAGTGGTGGAATTTTACAGCACATGTTTTCAGTATCTGGAAGAATGGGAAGGCCATTTTGAGAGAATCGAGAAGTTTAATTGGATTACATTAAACATGAAACATACGCATCAAATGGTTCAAGTATGCAGTGACTATTTAATTCAACATTATCCGGAAATAAATTTAATTGAAGATGAACTCTTAGATGAAATCTGTTTCATTCAGCGCTACACCACAGATGAGAAACTTGGGCATTGGAAACAAAATTGTGTTTCGGTATCAGATAGGTGGATTGAAATTTTTAAAGCCTTTAAAGAAAATGATGTGTCCAATAATATTGGCAAATTGGTAGAGTATTGCCTCTGTATGCCAGGAACTAATGCACCGACCGAACGGGTTTTTTCTTTATTAAACAACATCTGGACTAGCGAGAAAACCCAATTGAAAGTGGAAACTTTGAAATCCTTGTTGATTGTCAAAAATAATTTAAATGCAACCTATATGGAATTCTATGAAAATATACAGGAAAGCTAAAATTTGTTAAAAGCAATTCACTCCTCAGAAAAATATAAAAAAACAAACTAAATTAAATAACTCCTTATGTTTTATTATGTTATTATATTAGGTATGGTTTATCATGTTATGTTATGTTTATTATGTTTTATTTTTATATTGTAAAATCATATTTTAGTTTTCACATTTCTTGTGTTTAAATAAACGCAACATTTTTTGATATCTAAAAGTTTTTTATTTACTTAGGTGGATGAATAATAGGTTAATAGCTATGATTAAAAGAAATAGAACATTTAATGTGATGGAGCGTAACTCTCAGTTCAATATTCTCTGCCATAACAAATACGACAGTAAAACGGGGATATTTTTCAAAACTCTACCTCACTGAAGTGAAAGGAACTACGACCTTTAAACTTACAGCTCCTCCTTGATAATAGGATTCCAACCCTGATGCATTCTTTTTTTATCGTAACTCGTATATATCTATTTTTTTTTTTTTTTGTAAAATTATTTTAACAAGTTTCTTCATTTTTTTTTCATTATTATCTGTATCTCTTTTCATCTTGAAGAATTGTTAGAATTATTATTATATATCTGATTGCATAAAGAAAATGTTTGGCCATTTATCCTACTAAGTGAAAGCTCACTAAGCTAATAAGAAAAACCGATATTCTTTCTTATAAAATCCATTCACTTTTTCTTTCAACATGTAATTTTTTTTCTGAATCTATTAGCTTTTAATTTTGATGTTGAAGAATTATTTTAATATGAATCCTCAAAGGTTAAAACTCATTCACCTATGTCGAGATATTTTTGACCGGTATTTACATTCAACTTTCGTGAATAGTTACTAAGGCAATATATAATAATTGTAATAAGGCAAAATATCCCTTACATGCAATGTCAAAATTTGAATGTATAGTTTTTATATTCTTAATCAATTTATTAGATTGTAATCCATGCAGTGGTATGGAAAATTGTTTTCTACATACACTGACATAAAAGGGTTGTAAACTGTATATGAAACAAAAAATCAAAAGGAGTATTAACAACACATAAAAAAATTAGGAAATGAATAGTATTATGCCCTACACCAGGTGAAAAACTTTATATGTTAATAATAGACAAGTGTTTTGTAAAATTAAAAGCGTTCATATTTTTGTCAAATTTGATTCATGTCTTTTTTAATTACTGGCAAAAAAATTAAATAAATCGGTCATTTTTGTTTTTGCACATTTTATGAAGGATATTCCTTTTATTTTAATGCGTGATAACTGCCCTGAAAATTTTTGTTTAAATAACTTTTCTACAATTACGTATTTTGCTTTTTTCTATTTTAAACTTTTGAAAATTACATTCAAATGAATTGTATTAAGTAACTTGATTAGGATGAACTTTAACTTTTAAAGTAATTTGCATAGGTATATTATAATTGAAGCAATGGTTTGTGGAAAGATGAGGAGACCAAATTCGATTTAAGAGTATAAAAATTAAAAAAAAGGAGAAAAATACATCCAAATTTTAATTCTATTTCTTAGCCTTGTATTTATATGAGATTCTTCTGTATCTTTTCGTTATTGGTTTCATTTCCCTTTTCATATTTAACACTGAACGCCTATAGGATAGGACACATGTTACACATGTTTACTCTGTGTGTGCTACAATTTTCTAGCGTTTGTTTTGTTCTTAAAAATGTTGGCTCAGTTAAGAGTGTGAAAATCTTGATGAACTAAAACAAACTCAAATAAGGATGATAAAAGTTTTAATGATATCTCAATAAAGTAAAATAATTTATTTTTGAATGTAGAAGTATCACACAAATGTTCATTATTTAAAAGATGAAATGAATATTCAGTGTCTTTTGTGAACATCTAATGCGCACATCTCATAAAATATCTTGCTCAACACCTGATAAAGAAATTTAACACATCCAGAAATGGAATCTTTTTCCTTTGAGATCATAATTTTCTGATAATCTTCTTTAGATTTCTAGGATATAAAAATAAATAGTAATAAATAAAAATAAATATGCTATAAATTTTGAGTTCTATTTTAACAGAAAATTCTTCTTTTATTGAAATATCATTTTTAAAATAACAAAGTCTTGAAACATTCTTTCATTTAATTAACAGACACAGTTTGTAACTATTAGTTGACAAATAATTATTAGACATTGGCCATTTTTAAAAATTATAAAATCAAAGTAATTTAAAATTTTCACTTCTTATAATTGCATACAATCAATTATCTTAGTCACTTGTTAGAAACCAAAGCGACTTTAGCGGCAGTAAGAAAGTTTTCATACTTACTTGTTTAAAATTAATTTTCCTTAACTTTCTTGGTAAAACAATTACGTACACTGAATTTGTAAAATATCAAAAACCGATACTGTCCTTTTCATCGGTCGTTTGAAGATGATGTATGATTATAATTATGGCAAAAAATATTGCAGATTGTCATTTTAAAGAAATGAAAATTTAAATAGCGTTATCATATTTAAAGAAAACAAAATTTCATTAATTTCCAAATTTATTATGCGATATTTTATATTTAACCGTGATTTTTGCTTTAAATCAACACTTTCAATATAGTTGCTAACTATTTTTGGCATACTGAGTACACTAATGAATTCAGAGGAATATAGCTAAAAAACTAGAAGTTATTAAGAGTGCTTTTGTTCGAAATAGAATGTGTCAGACTTAATAAAGTACAAAACAATTACTTTATAAAATTCATATGAATGTGCAAGAATTAATTAAAAGTAACTAAAAAATAATAATTTTCAAGTGCTTAAACACTACCTTCTAATTTATTTAATTAGAATGTTAATCATACTAAAGTAATGAATAGGTGAAATAACTCTCATGTACTTAGAGGATTTTTGAATTACATTCCCCCCCCCCCCCCCCCCCACTCACACACACATCTGAAAACTCATTTTTAAAAAGTTGAATCTGATATGCAAAAATTACTATTTTAAGTTTTGCGCAACAGATGGCAGCACAGTATTTCTTACTTGGTTATGAAGATGACGGAGGTGCTATGGAGTTATGAAGATAATGCAACGTTAGGGAAGATAATACTTATCATTTGTCTTTATTTGAAGAATAGCCGTTTCTACGGAGTAATAATATGTTGGTTAATTAAAAACTTGTATAAATAAGTTTTTTATCGAAGCTAAGCAGCGGTTTCTTCCGTATTACTTGCAAGCAATTATTTTATATTTTTATTATAAGGAAATAGAAAAGATTTAAGAATAAGAATGGCATTATTTATTGCTTATAACTTATATATTTATCCAATAACAATGATGCTCACTGAATTTATACTTATTTCCTGCATAAAAACTTTTCGATTCGAAATTTACAATAAAACATATTTATAGTAAAAAAAAGTAATTGATATATATATATATATATTTGTTTTTTAATTGCATTAAATATTCGTATAAAAGTGAAAAACTAAATACTAATTTTGGATGATATACATGATAACATTTCGGAATTTTAAGAACAGTTCCGTAATATTCGTATAACCCCTAGAAAATTTCATCTTTAAAGAGAACCTGTCATCCATATAAGAGGTCAAATTAACTTGGGTTCATAATCTTGTTTTCAATTGTTCCACTGAAATGCAAAAATAAAATACATCTGAAAAGGCCAAGAGCTCTTTCAAATTCCCCCTCAAAGTCAACTGTTTAAATTATTTAGATTTTTTTCTTATTATTATGAACTAAACATCATCAATCTTTATCAGGTTCAGCATACGATTGTTGAAGCTCACAATTACTGTAATATATTCGTCCAACTGGATAATGGGAAAGAATCAATTCAATCCTTCTTCTTTCAATTCCAGCCAGTTACTCGAAAAAGAACCTGGTGCTCAAACAAATCGTAGATAAAACTGAAATTTTCGCTTCATAATGCTCTTTAATTTGCATTTAAATCACCGATTAAATCCATGCGAAAACTGCATTCACTTCTTAAATTGAAAAGCGTTGTAAAGTAATTTATCGTACTTATTTAGTAATTAAAACAATATTTCTGTCGCATTTAATAATGAATGGTAAATGATCCTTTTTCGTATAACATAGCTCAATTCAAGTTCCGTATCTCCGCAGAATGTTTTGTCACTAATGGGCCATGTGAAGAAGAATTACGGTTTAATGTCCTTCCCAAATCAAGAGCACTTAATGCTTCTTGAATTACAAGCAGATGTTCTGCCTTTATTGGTATTATTTTATTATTCTGATTTTAATTCAAAAAGAAAGTTTTTCTCAAGAACTATTGCTACCAGAATGAATGAAACCGTTCAATGGGAATTCGATTTTATTGTTTTTCTTCCATTGATTGTTTGAATGCTTACTTTGGGGGAAATTTTATGGGATATTATATATTTAAGCGGATTGCTCAGTTCAAATGGGAAATATTATTCGATTCTGGTTGTTTTAGAATCGATACAAATTCGTAGAATTTAGAAAGTACAATTTAGAATTGAACAAATTCGCAATTTAATTAATATTTTTTATGCAAATGATATTGATTTTGCTGCTTGAAGTGTTAAAATTATTTATCTAACAATTGCCTTTTGAAAAAAAAATAAGGTAAGTTATTAATTGCATTTCTTAAAACAGAAAGTTTTAAGAAATTAAGAAAAATTGTATTAATATAAACAGTTGCTTCTACATCAATATCTTTTCTATGCACATGATATCTATTTTTCTGTTTGAAATGTTAAGATTATGTATCTAATTATTTAATTTTGAAAAAAAAATTATTTATTATTAGTTGCGTTTCTTAAAAGAAAAATGTCATATGCAGTCAATGCATACTTCAGGCATTCTAAAGTTATTACGATGTTCTTATTACATTTAATTGAAAAACTTGATATCTATGACGAAAATTGGCGAAAAGTAATTAAACTGAAGAGATAGCTTGTTTTATGAATTCTATTGTAAAATAATATACTAGTATTTATACATATGTTATGGATTTCGAAATTAAATGTCAGTAGAATCCAATCATGTGATTGAAGTGGATGGGAAAAATAATTGCACATGCCATCTCATTATTTGTTGAGTTAAGTTATCGCATCTTTCTTTCTTTCAGCAAATTTATCATAAGTTGCGGTACTGAGATGATAAACCTTGACTCCATAGTCAGATGATTCCACGTTGGATACTTAATTTCATTGAAGAACTGTCTTATGAAAGGGTCTTGTGCACGTTACATCTTATGGGGCGAAGCTGTTGGAGAGTGGAAGTTTAGACAGAGAGAAAGACAGGAGGGCCAGATCAGGCTTCATTTCCTTTTTCTGACATTGTTTCAAAAGCCTTAACTCCTGTTGAATTTTCCCTGACGTCTAAACGGACCGTTCCCGAGATAGAGCTGGACGTGTACTTTTCAGGATAAGTTTTAGAGTGACTGTGGACTTGTTCCCGCAGGCAATAATAATGTAATCAAAGATGAAATGATGAATGAACGGACCTTTAAAGTAATCAAAGTAGTACAACTAGTTCATTTCAGAACCCTATTCCGAATTACGTAAGTAAACGTACCTTAAATCTCATGTATTTAAGAGAATGTTGAAAATTCCCAAAGAAAAACTATTAGCATTCAGCACTTTAACTACTGCAGCGGTCTGTAGTATGTGGTCCAAATGTTTAAGTTCGGAGGTGAGCATGCCCTCAAAGAATGCATTGGACCAGCCAAGGAAGTAACAGTTTGCATCAATGGAAATGCCGAACGGCGCATTGCTTCATGTCAAGGAGGCCTAGAATTCCTAAAAAACACGAGGAATAAAAAATGCTCAAGTAACTTTTTCAAAGTTAATACAACGATTTCATAAGCTAAGATTACTAGCACGTAACACCTTTCCTCAGGAAAAATTAGATTCTCTAAATAATGAGGATATACAGCAAAATGTTAGAATGTACACCTAAATGTGCAATCTGACAAAGAAAATGCAATGCTTTTCAATGAACTTAAGATATTACTCAACGATGTTAGCATAAACTGGCTGGTAATCGTGCTGTAGAAACAAAATAATGATATCGATAGATACGGACTTATTCTCAAATGTTTATCTAGTATATCCCTCAATATTAATTAATCTGTTAACCGGGTATGACGAAATCTTTCCTTGCGGAACAAATTGAATATAAGTTAATTACACAGTTAATATGTTAATATAACTCACATATTTTCTTTATGTTTTAGGCATGCGAATGGGAACAGAATATTTATTCAAAATGTCCTGGTTCAGTGGCTTCTGAAAGTGTTTGTCCCGAATTTAGAATTTATCACAAATACCATCATCAAACTTAAATTTTTGAATCATACCCACTCTTTTTGATTTAACTCGCTAAATAAAAACTTTTATTCTTTGATTATATTATTTATAATCAAATATAATATTGATAAAATAACTGCTTTAAGGGATGATGTAATTCTGTATAGGAACTTGAATGCAAATCGCACGCATTGGAACTATCTCACAGTTTACCTCACCCGTAGAACAATTCTAAGTAATGTGTGAATCAAACCCTCGAAGTTAGAGCTTCCCCAACTCCAACCAGATTTGAGCCTCATTCGAACACCTTAGACCTGGCACTGACCAAGCATTTTGTTTATAAACATGAAGTACAATCAATTGTTGATCTGAACTCGGATCACAACGCAGTCTTTTTCAAATTTTACTTCACTGTTTTCAGCAAAAATGAAAAAAGTGATTGCCAATTTAATTACCTTTAAGGACTGCCGTCTTGAGGAACATCAACATCTGTTTATTTTCGGTGCTAGTGATTCGGACGAAATTGTTAATCAGATTACTCAAACTACCATCAATGCCTACGACAATCGTTCCTGGCCCTTGAAAGATCGTGATGAATTATTTGCCCCAGATCACATTAGATAAATGGAAAACTAATAGAATAAGGCCATAGGATGCTGGCAAATTCACAGAGATCCATTATCCAAACCTCTTTGTAACATAGACCAACAGAACTTTCGTAAAGTTATTTTAAAGTTTGATGAAACCAGTTGTATTGCTCTAATTGAATAATTAAACATTGATTGGACTCTTTAGAGACGCATAAATCAATTAAAAAATAAACATTCTTGTATCCCTCAACTCAAACACCCTACTAATAATACTATTGAGCATTGAGGCAGAGAAAAGGTTGAAATCCTTGCTAATCAATCTGAAGAGCAATTCACTTCCAAAGATATTTGTGATCTCAGTACGGAAAGCGGAATTCAAACTCTCTATACAGCAGTTGAAAAGGAATAGAAAAACTTCTAACTTCAAACAAGTTAATCCCTGAGGAATTGTTAAAATAAATCAAAACAGTCAAAGCTCCAGCATATCCTTAATAAATTATTACATCATTTACCGTCCAAAATTATCCTGAAATTAACTAGCATCTATGAAGCCCTTTTGAAACTGAAATAATTCTTTAAATATTGGAAAATATCTGGCATTTTACCTATTCTGAAGGCGGAAATAAATCCCACAAAACCTGTAAATTAAAGGCCAAATTCTCTTCTGCCTACGCTCAACAAATCTGCAAAAGTAATTCGCAACAGATATAACAAGCATGCAAATAAAGTCAAACCTCAATCGACCAGCAATTTGACTTTATCAAATCTTTCATTTGGCTCTATTACGAATTAGCTATTAAGCCTGGTAGAAAATATTTCAAAAGGAGAAAAAAAATAGATTAGCAACTGCAACCATCTTCCTACATATTACTAAAATCTTTGACAAAGTTTGTCACATTGCTAAAATCTTTTAAAAGCAACTAGGCCTAATTTCCAAATTAATTTCGTGTAATTTTCCCAGATTTATTATTTAAAGGGTTGAGTGGTATCTTGAGGATAAGTTCTTCACAATCTTAGAGAGAAATCACAATATTCTCATGCAGGCGACTTAGTGCCGGCAACCACACGTGACAATTTTATTTCTAATTATTTTCGTTCCCTTCACGAATAATACCTCGCAAGAAAATATTTTCTTTAATCCGTATGTAATTGATACAACCATCGAGACACAAGGTAATTTACCTAAACGTTCCTTCCATTACAAAAATCTTAGTGGAAAAGCTCAATGTTGATAAAATTGAAGCTGTCAAATTCTGCAAAAAAATTAATGCTTGCCCCCCTATACAACTAGATAATACTTCTACTGCATGGAAAACTGAAATAAAATATCTAGGCGTAATTGTAGACAAGCAAAATTTCTACAATGCACAATACTCTCCAATCTCCCTAATATTGCGAAATTCAAGTCTATCTATTACCAATAAAGTCCCTGTCTACTTAGCCTATTTTCGCTTCGTCTTTACATATACCATCTCCATCTGAGTGTGAACAACCAAAAACAGTTCTGAAGAAAACCCAAGTACTTGATGCCAAACTCCCCATATGATATCTCATGAAAGATAGTACTATAAGAATGTTGACACAAATAATGCTCTAAATATTCCACCCGTAACTACTTTCAAACATAAACTCTCTTATTCTACAGCTATACGGACAATATTCAGAACTGAGCATTCGATAAAATTCTTGCTTATAATCCTATTGACCTCCCATTTTAAGAAAAGGTTTAGAATAACAATCCTGCTTTAATTGTGCTTAACTATCTTCGTTTATTTTCACTTTTGGTGCAATTTTATTAATTACGCCAAATTTTTATTATTATGGAACTTCGTTTTCTGTGCATATCTCTCCTTGAATACCAACTTAGCAGCAGTCTGCATATAATGGTTTTTCCAGTTCCCGAAGCTCCCTCACTTGTCACCCAAAACGACATTTACTCCCGATCACTCACTGAAACTACGACAGCCATCTCCACCAACCGTTCATCTAGCCAAATATACGAGTGCTGAGGCACAATATTTTCACCTTCAACAGGCTACCAAATGAGACGTAAATATAGTTAAAACTGAACTAAAAGTCGTATATTTGACATTCTCCCTTTTTCATTGGAAACTGTAGTTGCTGAAACTAAATAAGTTCAATTTAAGATGATTGTCTAATATTTATTATTAGTGTAATTGTATAGTAATTAACCCGTAAGAAAAAAAAACTATAATTTAAATTTAACGAAAATTGCATGCGTGGAATTTCTTTCGATTTTTCGTCCTTTAACACTCTTTTCCTGTGAAGATATTAAATCACATATTCTAATTCCTTATATTCTTAACACATTAAAATCCATCCCAATAATCTGGAAATTTTCGCTCTTTCTTGTGTCATTTTGGCTAATTGATTTAATATTCCTTAATCTCTGAAATTTGAAATACAGTACAATAAGTTTCACAATCTATATTCAAAATTATTTTTATGGAAAATATATATGGAATGTGAAAAATATATTGGAAAAACACAAAGAAATGATACATTATAGAAATCAATATTTACTAAAGTTTCATGCCTTGAATTCATTATAGAGCTGTGTTTTTCTGTTTTCGTTAAATTATATATGATGATCTTAGAAATTTGAATTTATGCGCCATATAAATATGGTAATAAAGCTGGGTTAGGGGGAATTTACAACGCAAAAACTGATTCTGGGTTTGAATTGTTATTATTTTATTCTTTAATACCACTGTAATATATCCAAATATTCAGTGCATTTTATCTTCTATCTTATCTATCTCACTATGGGTATTCACTGTAAAGTACATAAATATTAATTAGAAAATCTTTCGTAGATTTTATGTATTTAATAATATTTGAATGCTCGTTTCATTATTCGAAATATTGTTTACACTTTTATTATAGATGCAAGTGATAGAGACGCTGGCCTCTAAATTTGCAGCTAATTGAGAGTGTAACAGAAAATCTTAAGTGACATAAAATCTGACAGATTTTTAATTACATACATTCACCTTTTCAAATAAAATTAAGTATCACATTTAAAATCAATTCGAATCATAATTTATATTTTAAATCAAATTAAGTATCACATTTAAAATCAATTCAAATCATATTTTATATTTCAAATCAAATCGTTCATCACTCGATCAAATTCTATAAGCATTAAAATTTGAATAGTTGTCAAACGATCGGTTGAATGATTTATCATTAAAAATTGGGTTATCATAAATCAGAGTAAAATAAATTAATCATTACTACAAATAAAAATAAATGTGTGCTTGTGTTCGCGCGCGTGCGTGTTGGTGAACTACAGGCCACATCACTTGACCTAGAGCTACCAAACGTTGCACATAAATACTTTGGATGGTAGGAATGTATACCAGGAGCGATTATTCTGTAATTTTATTTAATTAAAAATTAAGCGAAATTTTAGTGAATTGTTATAACTTTCAAAATTATTGCTGCACAAAAATTATTTTTACATCATTTTAAAGCTCGAAAAATTGTCTTTTCAATGATACTAATGTTTTAATTTGCATATAAATTTATGTTTTCAATTAATTTTTAAAAATATTTCGCTATATTTTCCAACAATTTATTTCTCACAAAATAAAAATAAAATTTATTCTAGACGAGCTCATTAAGCAAGTATAGAAAAAATCGGCTTTTATCGATGTGCTGCCATCACGTTGATAAAAACTGAGATTAAAAGATTTATTAATTCTTACTAGTAACAAAACCTAGAAAAGTATAACTTTCAGCATGTGTCTGTATGAAAGGAAATAAATATGAAATGTAAAAATTTTAAAAGAACAAATTCAAAAATAAAAATTTTCCGACCTTTTAAAATATCTATATTACTAATTTAATAATTCAGTTTTATTTAAGGTAAATATAGTTCAGTATACACAGGAATCCACTCTAATTAGAGTCCAAAGGTTAATTTCTAAAACTTTAGTAATAGGCACATACATTCAATGAAAAAAAGGCCTGAATGAAGTCAATAATTATATTTTATGTAGTTGGAAGCAATGATCACTCTGATGAAATACGAATTTTAAATTTTTATACAGATATCTTGTGAATCATATTTATTAAAATATTAAGAACGCCACTATTTTAAATAAAAAAAAGTTCCACTCTTTTGCAATTAAATTTTGTTGAGCAATGAAAATTTGAATATTTCCATTTTATAAAAATGCGTGATTTTCGGCCTCTCCATTGACCATCTTGAAGAAAATACACCAATCAATGGCCAGAGTTTCCCCACGGCTAATTGCATAAAATAATGAAATCTTTGAACTAAAATAACGCTATTCAAAGCTCTATATAACTCGGTCATATATGTTCGCAGAAGATTGAAATATTAGATTATGAAGAGTTTTACTGAATATTATTTATAGAATCAAGAAAAAATATTCTTATAGAATTTAGATTTCATTTCATAATTTTCTGAAGAACATTGATGAAACAAAATAAAATATTATTTACCGCATTTAAATCCCTTTGAAAGTAAAATTCAAAACTGAATGTTATGATGAACCAGAGAATTTTTGTACTGAATAATTCTCTGAGATATTGCATAAATTACAAAATTTATTCTGTAGTATCCATGAGAGTTCAATGTAGAAGTATTTTATTTTTTGTAGTTATATTTTTGAAAAACGTGTGGTTTCAGCAAAAACGTTTATGCATCACTTGAAATTTAATCACCTCCGCTTCAATTTAAACTTCAAAGTTTACGGGATAGGAGAGAAAATTAGAAATACATAGAACGATAAATAGAACAGCAGCAAAAGCTACTAAGTTAAAAAAAATATTTTGTTGAAGAATTTATTAAGATACCAAGTTATATAAAATATTTAATTAAAAATTTTAGTGAGCATTACATCAGGCTTATCAGCTGATTGCCAAAGGTGGCTAGTATGCAATATATAATGGTATAGAAGTCTATCAATATTTTTAACGATATAAAGATTTGAAAACTTATATTTTTGAAAATTGATAGAAATGTATGAAAAAATAAGTATGAACAATATAAACATCCTAATACATATTTTGTTTATATACAATCTAAAATAAATCCGAATAATCAAGGTCTAACTATCCATGAACATGTATTACTAATGAGTACTTCCAAGTCGATTCCTCTGAATCGAAACGAAAGATATTACCGGACTTATTCTCAACGATATGAAGGCTTGATCAGAATCAAAAGTTCTATCAACATCGAAAGTTCGATCAGTATCGAAAACTCATCAGTATCGATCAAACTCGATTAGTATTGATCAATTTTCAAGAGAACCAAAATTTAGATAAGGGTCAAATGACTGTTGGACAGATCATAAATAAAAAAAAAAATCAGCAATATGTTATGAAATAGAAATTAATATTTTTAATGCTAAACTGTTCGAAAATTTATACATTTTTTAATATTTAGAACTACACACTGTAAAAAAGGAAATGAATTTTTAAAAAATTTAAAAAAATCAGTATGGTGCAGAGCTGATTTGGAAATTTTAATGATGAAATTTGTGACATTTTGAGCTATATTGAAAGTATGAACGGCAGTAAAATTTATCCTTTAAGCAGCAATTAATCTTGCAACTTTAATATTTCAGATTTCTGTTCCTTAATAACATTTTCCAATTTTTGCTGCCGTCATGCTTTTATCATTGATAATAAATTATAAACTGGAAAGTTTGTGAATTATTTCAAACAGTAAAATTAATATAATTTATAATTTATACTTTTAATATGAGTGTTTAAACTTAATTGATATAATGATTGTTTTAAAAAATGAAAAAAAAAATAAACTCAAGTTAGAAATGTTTTATGTAATTTGCTATTATGTTTTAATTTTATTCTATAATAAATGTAATTATATGTATAATATCTTATGTTAAATTTTTCAATGAAGAATAATTACTATAACAGGAAAAAATTTATTGGCTGCAATAATTTTACAAATTCAAAATTTTCCATGAGATCCGTATAAATATGTGTGTAAATTTGAACCATATTTCATCATTTTATTTCACGTTTTTTTTTTTTTTTTTTTACATACAGTTTTGTATTGGCTCTTTATTGGTAATTAAATCAAAATGGATTTTAAAAGTGCTATACAACAGCATAATATACAATTATGAAAATTCTGCAAATGCACTAATGATAAAAAGTTCCAGTAAATACTTATTAAGCATCGGAAATGAAAATTAATTATGCAGATCAACTCATTGTATCGCGATTCATCGCCATGATATCGTTAAATCGATTTTTATTATATATCCGAAATATCAACTTTTTCCGACATATCGAAAATCGGCACAGCCCTCTTCAATTGAATCTGTGTAATCTGGTAATTTTTGCTATTTTCTAACTAAAGTTTAATAACCAATAATTCGACTGTTTTTCTTATTTTGTTGCATCAATTGGTGCATATACAACTTACTTCGAAGAATACTTCGATACGAAGATATTTAAAGCAAAAATATAAACTATTTGCTCTTTTTATTTCCAAAATGGTGCATTTTTGAATCTACAATGAAAAAGTTGGTTTTGACTAACAGGAGTATTGTATTCATATGAAGCAGTATCTGTACTTTTCCTCGTAGCTAACACAGTTTTATCTCTTTCGAAGAGACAACACATTTCTTTCTCTTTTTTTTCAATAACCAAATTATTTTTAAAAAAATAGAAAACCTATTTTATAAACATACTGATTTCAGAAGTAAAATCTTCCTGTTTACATTTCAGTCATGTTTTTTCGCATGCCATTGTCATGAAGGAGAAGTTCTTCCGATCGATTATCCCTTCAAATATTGCTTTCTAATGACCAAAATGTGCCGACTAAGGAAGAAATATGGAAGAATTTCATTTCCCTCCTCTACGGCCCTGCTCACTGAATGTCTTTAAAAGTATTTATAATTTTTTTTTCTTTCTTTGTAATTTCATTCCATGACATTTAACTATTTATTCACTTAACTTTGAAACATATAATGCACCACATAAAATTTATCTTAATTGTTAGTGCAGCAACAACTTTCTTCAAAATAGTTTTACTTAATATAACGTTCCTGGGGAAACTCTTGCAAGTATGCACTTCTTATATTACCCAATACACCTTTAGAATATGTAATCAACCATTCATGCAAATGCTATTATTTGTCTATCATCTGGGCAATTACTTAATTAGCGAACTAAATTACTCTAACTTATTTCTTTCTAGAATATGAATTATATACGAACTGGAGATCTCGACAAATCTCCATGTTTCAAATTTCCCTGAGTGCAGAAAACAGATTTTTGGCATTATGTTTATCTTTCTGTCAGTCAATGAACACGATATTTCAAAAACGTTTTGAGCTTGACTACTGAAATTTGGTGTATGAAATTACGACCAAATATGTAGAATTCTATCAAATCTTGAACGACATCCATTCACAGGAATTTTGTCTATCTGACTCCTTGAGTACAACTGAACTTGCTTACTACATAATGCAAAGATAATAGTTAGATAAAATTTGGGACACGGTTCAGCATATAAAATATAGATATTTATCAAATTTTAACCAAATCTATCAAACAACTCATCGCCTCTCTGTTTGTACTTCATTTAAACCCAATAACTCAATGATTTAAATGAATGGAATTCAGTATGTTATCTTTTGATTAAAACTGGTTTTTTGTGTCAAATTTTGGTGTCAATTAGCGGGCAAAATGAGTTCAAAATACATACACTCACGATATATTCAATAAAAATGCTATATTAATGACAAAGTTCTATGTAAATTTTGAAACTAATATTCGCCAATGCCCTGCAAAATATTCGCGGCATTTCCAAGATCCCAAATTTTATGCGGAGAAAGGAGGATATTCAGGGGAGAAATATATTCACTAGATAACATGCGATAAAGTTTCGGGGAGATTACTCACTGCTATTTTGAAATAGAATTAACTCTATCAATTTAATTACTATTTATTAACTATTCATTCTAGCAGATAAATAAATAGTTTTCTGTAAACTGTAACATTGGAATACATATTTTAGGGAAATTTAACACATTTATGTTAACCAAAACTATTCTTTTTTAAAAATATCTGGTGGCTTTAAATTAGCATATTATATATAAATTGCCAGTTACTGTTAAACTCTTGTGATTCATTATTTTTAGTATTTCACAGTTTTATCTAATTTTCTGCAGAGTAAATGTTACTTAGAATGAATTATTGAATAAATGCTAGTTGATTTATTTACATATTGGAATTATAAGAAATGCAACATCATAATTTGAATGTAAAGTATTTTGGGTTGAGTTATTTAGTTTTGAGATGTTCCCTATGATTCAGTTGTCACTTATATGCCATTTGGTTTTTGATATTAATTCACAATTTTGTCCCCAGTTCATAAAGCATTTATTGCCAAATCTCGATACTTTTCTATTTGATATTTTTGGTCACATATATCCCAATCCTCAAAGACCTTAAAAACAAGAGATAACCTTCGCAGTGAATCTAAATTATTGCTACGCAAGAAGAGTAATTTTTTAAGAATATGTCATTGATTATACAATTAACAACATGCTTCCCCCAACCATAAAATTATATATTTAGATCGGAAAATAAATGCCATAAATAGTTAAACTAACACTAAAATGTGAAATTGCATCATATGAAACTTACAAGGATTATCTACATATGTATAAATAAAAAATGCTTCATCAAAACATTTCAGACTCTTTTCTATGTCTTACTTTAAAGAAATAGTAATGTTAGGTAACTTCTTTTATTTATTATTGAGCAAATTTGAAACAAGGTTCCAATATTCATCATTCATTTCAATTATATCAAGGATTCATTGATAAACTTTAACAATAATTAGGAAATATTTTGTGGAAAAAATAAGAAAAAAATGCTAAATAGGAAGCACAATTTTTAATTTAAAAATAATCTTATTATTTTTTATTACTGCTAAAATTTATATTTGCATATATTACAAAATGATTTTGCTCACTATTTTTGCATATTTCATTAAATACTACAAGCATTAATATAAAAACAAACATTTAAAATTGCATTTCCAATTCTTCTACTTTAAGCCCGTTGTTTTCAATTGAGGGTATTAATTTGTGAAAAATTATAAATACCATTAAATGCAGTTTTCAAAATAGGCCTTTTTCAAATGCAAAAGGAAATTGCAAATTTATTTGATTTTTGGTGTTAATGATATTTAATAATTTAACTAAAACTAAAGGAGTTCCATTTTATTTTTGGTATTTGTGTATGTAATATTTATCATCTAACCCAAGTAATTCATATTTGAAAAATCAAAAGATAGATACTTCTTTTTGGATAATTTCTAAGAAACAAAGCACTAACATCAAATCAAAAGTCTTCAGCCCATGAGAATTACAAATATCATTTCAGGAAAGAACAGCTGCTTTTAAAATCCCCATGAAAAAATATGCTGCTAAACTAAAGCAAAATTTCCCACGTGACTCTAAAGAGGTCTGATTTGTCCGCTTTCTTTACCTTCTTCAAAATGTATCGTTGTCAAAGTAAGGTAATGGCCGTTTTGGGGATAGAAATCATTGGTTGATACGGAACAACTTCTAGAAGCGTCACAAACCCAAGAATTTGTTGCAATAATCAGTAATTTACTCTCGGTGAAAAGCTTCTTTTAGTCATATAAGCACGAAACAAACCAGTGGTCATAATTTCTAAAAAGGTCTCTTCTTTCATATTGGTCATATTTCTTAAATGATATTTCTTAAGCGATACAAAGAATTATTAATGATATTTAATAATTTAACTAAGGAAATGATTAACAAACAATCAAATCGAAATAGTTAAAAAAGATCATACATAAAACTATAGGCATAAAGCGATTTATGCGTCGTTCGTTATAAATGCGTTTCATTTTTTTCTGCGTAATCTAGTTATTCTATAAAAACTATTCTTAATAAAAAAAAATGCCTATTTAAATTTTACTATAATTTTGTTGATGATGCAGTAGCTTCTCACGAATATAAATAATTTTCCAGAAACCATTAAAAAGATATTTGGAGTCCTTGTTTATTATTTATATGTTTAATAATATTTTGTACCTAATCCTCCTCGGTTTGGTTTCCATAAATTAAAGGTTTTGAAAAATGGCAACGCGAACCGTAATTACAACCAATAACGCCTTGGTTGAAAAATTATTAATGCTATTTGTTATTCATTTGATATTGGCATTAAAAGATTTATGGAATTTTTAAGTTGTAATCTGAGCAATCATGAGACCATATTTCTTCAGACTGTCAGGTGCCTAATTTTTTAAACTTTTTCAGGGATTTAAGAAGTATCTCATATTTTTAAAAATTACATTTTTTCAAGGAAATAGAAAATTAACCGAAATCCAAAAACTATTATCTATATTTCACAACTTAGATATAACCAAAAGATAATTTTAGAATTACAGAAAGAAAATCATGCATTATCAATCCAGTAATGTTGTTTTACAGGAATTATGACTAATATGTTTTTTTTAATTTTTATAATTTTATGACGAGTTATAAACTAAAGATTGTTTGAATTGTGTTCTTTAAATTTGCTAAAAGTTTATAATATCTTTTTTTCGGTTTTATTGCGAATAATTTTTATTTCCATATGAATTTTTCAACCAATTGCGCTACAGTGTTGTAAAAATGTCAAAATTCAAAGTTTCATTCCAGTAGTTTTTGTAAACTATTTTGATGTCCTGTCCAAGAAAAAATGCCGTTGTATGAAAAAACTTGTATTTCTCTAATTAGTGATTTTGATGAGCACAAACATTTTCTGTGATTCTCGTTCTCAAAATATTCGGAAAAAAATGAGTTTAATCTATTTTTGTGTTTCATTGATTATTCAAAAACAAATGCTGAGAACAAATTTTTAGATTTACAAATGCTGTTTTTATATTAATTTATAAACGAGATTCTAAAAATAATTGGATTCCAATTGTTATATCTAAGGAACTCGCATAGTATGTTCCTGCAGTTGTTTAATATCAACTTTGAAATGAAATATTCATTTCAATTTCAATAGAAATTACTTACTAAAATAATAGTTCATTTAATTAAAATCTTGATGAGTTTGAATCTTTTTCTTTATTTCATTTGAATCTTTTGTACTCAGAGCAAACTAAAACTCTCATTCAAATTCCTTTCATTGACTTGTCATGCATTATTCTATATACAAGCTTTCCAATATTTATGATATTCTAATGTTATATATTGTATTATTATTATTTTATTATTTCTGCTTTCAACGAAAAAGTCACGAGATAAATAACAAACAGCATTGCATTAATTCGTTAATTTTTATCTGAAAAAAATTTTGTACGATAATCGATGCATAAAAATGGATATCATTTCCATTTGTACAGTATTTATAATTCACAAATGAGACATTATTGAGAGACATTTAATGCTTAATTCCCTTAAATATGTATAATATACATATGGAACCTAATAGAGAAGAAAACCTAAAATAGTTGATAACTACCTTTTTTTTTGAAAGCCATTATAGCTCACTTCAAATAAAGTTGGAGAGGGAAACAGTTCTTCAATTATGGCTTTAACTGGAGAAAAATAGTCGTTTATCGACAGAAATTCCAAGCTGTCGTTTCCCTTAACAACTACGTCAAAATCTTTAATACCCTATAAATCCGAGACAGTTAAAAATTCTTTTACCCTAACTAATGAGACTTTTTCTCCACTCTCGGCTTTCTCGTAAACCAGGAATTGCTTTAGACTCCAACAAGCACCATCAAAATCGTAGACCCGAGTGTTTTCCATTTATTTCGTCTTATACGGCAAATATATCATAGACGGAATAGCTTTATATATATATTCAGATTCAGAAGGAAAAACGAAAAGGCGAATTCCAAACTGAGTTACTGGTATTATATCTGAAATTGATGGAGAAAGTTAGTTTTAGTGAATTCAGTCTTCTGTAGCTGGATGAGCTAGTTTATAGCAAAGCCGATAAACATTTAAAGGAAACTGGCTTTATAAAAGCAGAACTTTGGTGACATGCATTCCAATATATGATAGAAGGGGGCATTTTTATGGAGGACGACAGATGTTGCAGAAGTTTTTCTTACTAGTAAAGGTTGCTGATTTCATCTCAAGCAATATAACCTTTATGAGCCGTTTCTACCCTTTGGGGAAAATTTAGGGTGTGGAAAAGTGGTATATAATGGAGCATTTTCACGCTAGGAGGAAGATGAAAGTATTTTTGTTTTCCCAAACTATTCCACAAGCATACTAGATTAGCAATGGAAGTTGTAGGCTCTTTTAAGTGAACTTTATTTCACTCCCAACGAATTATATTACAACACTCCATTGCATAAAAATAATTATACTAGCTACCTGAGTAATTTTACCTTATTCTCATAAGCAAGTGGCCAGCCTTACTACTAGTTGCAACTCTGTATAAATCTCTCTAACTTCCTGTAAAATTTTCTAAATTCTGTTTTATTTTGAGTCACAAGATTTCCTACGACATCAGATAAATAAAGGTAGCTAAGATCGTATTTAAAAATGTTCTAATAAGTACTTCAAGATGCACTTTGTAAGCGAATAAATAGTATAAGTTTCAAATTTTATGTTTGCTTAAAAACGCATAGTTTTCATGATGCATAGTTTTCACACATAGTTTTCATAGTCAAGGATTATTTTTTCTAATAATTTATTAAAAAATAAAAAAATAAAAGATTTAAAGGATATATTTGATTGCCGAAACTTCCTTTGAATATTTAATAAAAAAATAAGGATGTAATCAATGAAACTGAGCAACATTTCTGTAAATGAACATATTTCTTCCTCCTTTCTCTATGTAAACGTATTTATTGATAAAAATTCAGCTAGATTTGTAGATAAAATATAAAGCTTTAGAACTGCAATTTCGATCACATTCTATTGAACAGCTACACTTTGATTTTTGAAAATTATACATATGATCAAATTGCGCAGATGTATAATTTTCAAATACATCTATTTTAAGTTACACTATGTATGTGCCTATCTTTACAACATTTAACTTTCAGTTACTATGATATCGTGCCCTCATATTTAGATACACAAAATGATTCAATGAATTTACTAAATTGTGGCCTTGGCAGTTAAATTGGAAAATACTAATGCTCTGATTAGATACCGCGCTTATCATGCAAGAAGTTTAGAGCAAATGAAAGAAAAGAAATAGAATCCACTTCTATGCCAAAAAGATATTGTTGTATTAAGCATTTCTGTATAAATTTAGAAATGTTTAATATTTTTACTATTTTGTAAAAGTATTAATATTTACTTTACTGTTAGATTATTTGAAAAATGTAATAATGGTTGTGCCGAGATCTATCAAAAAATATCCGCCTCCTCATCTTTACTCGGGAGCTAATTATCGAACACTAAAGCCGAAACATTCCATTATCTCAGCAAAAAGCCTCTGAAAGGGTATGGAATTTTTGTTTCAAAAGATAATAACTTCTCTGTATTATAATTCTTCCAATTCTAATTTTTGAAATGTGTTTTTTCAAAAGTCCATACAGTTCGGAATAAAAAATCAGATTCTATAAATTAAATAAGCTCGAATGCATAAAAGCATTTCCGATTCATCTTTACAATTCAATGAAACGGATACTGAATTACGAGAATTCAGGTTTCTTAATGTTTAATGAAGACTTCGCGTTTTTCGAAATTTTCTTAGGTTTAATAGAGAATTAAAATAATCTTTTCTTTCTATTCAACTGATAGTTAACACAATTAAAGAACAGGCATGTTTTCAAATTTGTATCCATATTTTAGAATTTTGATCAGTTGCTAAACTTAGATGCCTTCAAAACTGTTGAATAGTAATAAATAAAAATCGAAACTGAATTGTCAGAAATCGAAGAGATAACAATGGAAATATCGCTGTGTATAATGTCTATCATTTCTTTTCAAATAAGATAATTAACGTATGTATTAGTTGAGAGAAAAATGTCGCTGAAATGAGACAGAAAAATGAAATGCATATCCTAATGTTAAATCAGACTAACAATTACTATTAATAATGTAAATGAATGTTTTCTTTTGAATATAATTATAATGCAAAAATCAGAGTAGGAAAAAAATCGACTAAAATCAGATACCAAACGCGAATTTGAATGAGATTTTTTTATGTATTAAATATTGGAAAGGGCGGGAACTGATTAAAACGACAAAAAATTAGGGCAATCCTTGATTTATAAAATGTGGAATAAGATTTTTTGAAAATTTACTGAAGAAGTACGAATGAATATAGTTATAAAAGTATGATTATGTAAAAAAAAATATAATAATAGGGCCAAAAAAAATCTACGAAAAGAGCAAAAGTGCTATCTTTAGATCTTAATCCAGTGTATTTTTTATAATTAAAATAAAAATTTAGATCTGTATAAGTCAGTTTTCATATTTACGATTCTTACTACTAAAAGTAAAGCGAGTACTAGTGGAACTTCAAAAAGTTTTCGTATATGATATTACTTTTCATTAGGTGGAGATTTCTCATGAAATTATATTGCATTTATAAAGAAATTATTATTATTTTTATTTTCAATTAATATTTAAAGTTTATTCTGTAACTCTTTCTAAAATTCTGTGCAAAATATAAACAAAAATACTATAAAATACTGAATAATATAGCCATCGTGATTCTGGCTTTATGTATTGATAAAAGCGAGGTGAAGTTCAGATAGGCATATCCAAAGCAGAAAAAAGAAATGAAAATAAAGAACTTTTACTAATATTAGTTATTTTTGTTTAATTTTACAGATTTTTTTTTTTCATTTTCGTTCAATGCGTTTCAATATGTAAATGAGAATTTTGGATTCATATGCCTACAAATAATTTAGTCTTTATTTCCTAATAATCAATTTACGAAAATCTAAATGGCCCAATGTTAAATGACTGAATTAACGAATAAAATGTAAAAAGTAGGATATAGAATTATAATAATGACTATATTGTACAGGTTGTGACAACCTCCAGGATCTTATCTATTTCTGACCGTTTTGCATCAAATCGCATAACAATTCCCTAATCAGGAATGCCCACTGTGAGATGACATGTGAAAGAAGAAAAACCAAGGGTTTTCAATGGAAAATTTGAAGATGAAATTAAAATATATGTGGAGAAAGCGTCGCATGCAAACACGATTTACGCATATTTAAAGAAGATGCATTACTTAATCAAATAGCCATTTTTACTTGATTTTGATATTCATTGCTCGAGAACATTAAGAATTGTAAAGGCAGTTTTCTGACGGATCATACCTTAGATGAAACCGCAAATTTCTGGTTTATTTGAAATCTTGCTACAACAAATGAACAATACTAGTAACTGTTAGAACACTATTCTCTATGTAATGCTCTTTCTTTTTATAATGTATTTTTGCTCTGTGAGAAATAAAATATAAATTAGCATATAAAAAAAATCATCAGATTTAATAATCAAGAGTCCATTTTTGAAATATTCTAAGCACTCAAACCTATAACTATTCGCTTAAGTTATATCTTGGATAAGTCGATGAGCCGTGTTGATATCAGTTTTCACAAACGGCTATTTATCTCCGAAACATTTCCTTCCAAGCAATAACGAAATGGCACGGTAGCACAAAAAGGTTGAATATGTTTTATGTATCCAGGAATGTATATGTAACATTCTATTTGTGTTAAGTCTCAGTTTGATGCGCTACAGAGCAATTTGAATAGTGAAATCGCTCTGCTTCTGCACTGGCGCTGCAAATATTTAGCATTTTGCTTTTAGTTCTTTACTAGTCTATAGTGCAATCAGTCATGCAAATTATTGAGGTATGATGTAGCTTATTTCTCGTTGCTAAGCACCGATGCCAAAATATTATTGTTTCCTTGAGTTTAGAGTTTTAGAGATCTTGTTAGCGAAAAACGCATTTTATTTGCTACAATTTCCAATCGTTTATGATTGTAATTCTATTTTTCACGCAATTGATTAGAAACTTCGACCTTTTTGATAATGTACCTTCTAGTGTGTCTTAGATCTGTGGGAAAATTTATGTATTCAGTTATAGATTAAAATTTCATATTCAAATATTGGCGATATGCCAATGCTATTTTTCAATAGCATTCATAGTAATTTAGTTTCCAAATCAGATTTCAGCAATCAGATTTTTCTCTATTTAAAATTAAATTACAAAAATGTTATTCTGAGGAAATGATTAAACATTTTGAAAAATATCCATTGCGATGAAGTCAACTTAAATTGCTACAAATTGAATAATTTTATAATTATTTGAACAAAAGAGAAACACTTCTAAAGTTTAATTAAAGTTTATTGTTGCCCTTGTTGTTCTGTTCAAAGCGACGAAAAAAAACTGTTGCAGGGAAAAGTCAATTTTTCCGCCTCAGTTCAACAAGTGTTTCAAACATCGGATTTTGACATATTTTTTTTCTACCTTGTAATCAGGAAATTAATTACTTACTTTGTTCACAGTAATGATTTCACGTCTTCTAAAAACAGCGCAATATTGATTAGTGTGTCAGACTGAATCACTTAATTAATCTTACAGATGATATTTTTTTCATATTTTACACAATTTTTTAGTCCGTAAATACCATTTTTATACAAACTAACAGATGATTTTGATGGGTTCTTTTAATACGTCACTTTCTGAAATTTATGTTTGTTCCTTTTCTCTTGAATTTTGCTTGCCTTCCACATAGTAGTTACATAGTTCGAAAAAATGAATGAGCTAAGGGGGAAACATTGATAATATTACGAAATACATAATTCGGAATAAAATAGGTCGTGTCTCTTGGGAAGGAAGAATGAAGCTGTATACATGTTTAATCTAAAAGATATTTTACTTCTTTGCTTGTTAGAAGGAAAAGAAAGATAAATAAAACAAACTTTCTTTATTATTAGATCTTCACTCGATTGATTTTGTGCTCGATCAATAACACAACAAAATGCCCACCTTTTTTAATAGATGTGATGAATAAAACTACAGAAATTATAATTGAAAGGTTTTATCTTATTGATAGAAAATTTCAGTTCAACACAAAGGCAATTTTAATTCGGATTCTGTAAAGAAATGGAAATATTATGATTGCATTTTAGTGAATTCATGCATCAGAAGATAAATTGTTTATCCAAATAATGACTAGAATAGAAGAATTTGAAAGAAGAAATATATTTATGCAAATGACAGACGGGTAATTTTTTAATTTTCGGAATTTAATCAGAGTATGTTTCCGGTGCTCGAAAAGAAAAAGTTTCTTTTAAAACTGGAATGCCATACCACACTATGTGACAAAAATTTAAAGATAGGTAGTTGGAACCGTGAAAAGCATATTGTGCAAATGAAAGTGCATATGGAAGATGCTTTGAGGTGGTAGAAGATGTGTTTTAGATCGCAATTGAAAGCAATCAACTGGTATTAATCTTTATCTCTCAAGCGGATTTCTAAAAACGCACATGGAGTTCATTGACAAGCTGCAGGAAAAGATTCTGAATCAATATTCCTGCTGGCATGGTGCATAAGAATTAAATAGCATCATGCTATTTACCTAGAACTCCGTCACGTATACGGCATCTCTTTATAAGATATTTTCACCAAATTTCGATATTTTTCCGGTTGCTTGTACACGACTACAGCTCGTGCACAATAGTGACCCAGCTCAATTCGATAGGAAAACGCCTGGAATTACCTGGACGTATGTATTGTTTTCTCTGAATCGAACTACAATCACCAAATCAGATACATATGGATTTCTCCTTCTAAAGTCATATTAACCCTCCAAGTGGCAAACCCGTCAAAAGACGGAAACAAAAATTCCCTTAAAACTGTAGCTGCCCGTATTTTTACGGGTTGCTGTTTTTCTCTTCCCTCAATCTCAAGTTGTGAGATAATGAGAACGGAATGTGAGATAAGGAAAAGTGAATCGTTATCAGTGGAAGATATGATTGACGTCTTCCTGCTCGCGTCCTTTTATGCATTTTAAAATCTCGCTTACGTTCTGAGCCGTTACTTTGAGATTGTGATAATAAATACGTATCCAAAAGGGAATAAAATTGAACGTATGGAAATACATACCTGGAATGAATAAATTTACGTATTATTAATAATAATTTGATCAATAAGATCTTAAAGCTTTCTAGCATAAGAAAATAGTTTATATAAAATATAAATAAAAAAATATAAAAATAAAATTTACAAGTCCCTCTTTTATAGCGTGCTTTCATTTAAGGATTGCTTATGCAGTTTATTTTTGAAAATAAGACACTAAACTTATGCACAGAATTTACTTAACGGACGAAACTTTTTAATTTTTAATGAAATATTTTTTTTTTAGTTTTCATTAATAAATGTATTTAAAAACGGGGATATATATAGAACCAATATATTAAAGTGGGATTTTTCGGAAAGATTAGAATTCATTATATTAAATCCTTATTTTTATAACGTAATCTATACTTATATGTAAAGCTCAATGTGTGTGTGTGTGTGTGTGTGTGTGTGTGTGTGTGTGTGTATTGGCGCTCTACAGAAAAGACCATTTGACCTACAGCTACCAAATTTGGTACATATATACCTTGGAGGTCGGGAATGTGCACCTGGGGTCCCTTTTTTTGAATTTTTAATTAGAATTTTAATTTATAATTAAAAACTAACTTTCCCGCCAAAAAAAATCTTTTCATTTTCCCCAACACCAAATGAGTAAGGCTTCAGTTTTTTTTCCCAACAGTAATGAGGCTAGGGTTAATATTTTTCGGCCGATTATTTCAAATGATTCTGTTTATTTTCTTAATATTTGATGCATTTAAAATTAAACGTTGTTAATTAATCGATCTTTCAGATTCATTCTGAAGTACTTTTGAATTAAAATAAAACAGAATAAAGGAAATTAAAAATTTCTCATCTGCATAGCGTTACCCCAACTGGCGTAGAAAAATTCACGCATTTGCGTTATCGTAACTGGCGTTGAAAATTCACGCAAGCGCATTGTTTTCTGATTGTTGTGACTGATTGCGGATTTCATTTAAATTATTTTTAGGTTAGTTGCATGATTTTGTAATTAAATTGTATTGATGTTATATATTTTTTGTATATGCTTATAGTTTTAAGTACATCGGTTTTTAAGTAGTTTTTTTTAACCTGTTTTCAACCGATTATTTTAAACGATTCGTTTTATTTTCTTAGTGTTTGATGCATTTAAAATTAAACATTGTTAATTAATCGATCTGCTCAAGATCTGTTGACAAATTCTTGAAATATTACATAAATTAAGAAAGATATTGTTTAGTGCCCATAAAGTTTTAACGCTCAGTGACTGTTTTCAGTAATCATATTACAAAAAAGTACTTTGTTTCAGTAAAGAATATTATCATATTAATTGCAAATTAATCATTTCCACTTAAATTTAAAGCATAAATTCTACGAGAGCTAACAGAGAATTAGAGCGATACATATTACGTTATGACTGAAGGCCTTTATAATATTATGAGTGAATTATATGACTATCAAAATTTGAAAATATTTTGATTAAGAAGTTATTAAAACAGTAATTGCATAAAATATTTAGTTATTAAAATTAGATTGGCGAACCGGCTGGTCGCCAAAGGCGGCTAGTAATCAATATATGAAAATTCAATATTTGTTTAATTCTTTAAACCTTATAGAATTTCACACTCCTCAATGAATTCAAAAAATGTAAGCATTTTAGAGATATAAGTTTCATTGTTTTTATATTTTTCTCTGGTTTTTAATATTTTCAAAGTTAATATAAGCGCAGTTTTTATAGGTTCTATTTTTTTTATCGAAAATTAATCTTATTTCGCTGCTCAATCTGATATATATCGAGCGGTTTTGTTAATGTTAAATTGGTTTCTACTGATATTTTTACTTATACGTTTATTGTTGAGTAACTTAATCCGCGTGAAAGTAAATGAATGAGTGAGTTAAAAGTGAGCATTTTTTGTTAATTTATTTAAATTGAAATTATTATGCTATATTTTTTTTTTAAAATTGTGACCACTTTTTTAACTCGTTGATCTAATATTATCTCTTATTTAATTTTATCTCTTTTTTTTGTATCATCTTAAAATTCAAAAGATTACTTTTTCAATGATTCATTTGTTTTGTACGTCATTTTTTTTATTTATTTGTAATAAATTGAAGAGCATATATTAAGCCGTTTTAACAGCAGCATATTTCACTGTTATAAAATAATTCAAGCCGTTTACATTATTGCTACACATATTTGATCATGGACTTTTTTTCCATTGTTCAAGATGAAGTTACGAAGGCATGGCTTATATTTCCATAATTAGCAAATTTATGTTAAAGTTTGCTTTTAATATACTTTTAGAAATTTTTTTGTAATTGAACTAAAGTTTAATTTTACAACTAAGCAGTGAAAAAAAATTTTCAACGTTGCATTCATTTTTAAAATATATGCTCTATCCTGTAATATATCGAAAAATATAACAATATATGATTGTTTTTATTACTTGAAAATTACATTATTATTATAATAAGCTGAATTGTAGTTCAATCAGAAAAATGTTCACTGGATAAGATATATGATAGATCATCTGAAACATTTCAAAAATTAAAAAGAAATTTTCAGTAGTATACATAGTAGTATTCATACATATCAGTAGTATTCAGTAGTATACTTTACTGTTGAAAGATTCTATTCTCGAAATTTAGAAATTTAATAAGCCTGATTGGTTTCAATAAAAAGGGTTTTGAATTAATTGAAGTTTATTCACTCCTGTTTTAAATTAAGGATTTACTGCAATGCAGCTAACAGAAAATTAAAAAATTATGTAGTATAGATAGTGCATGGCGTCTGGAACAGTAGGAGTTATATGATTATCAAAACTTAAAATTTCAAGATGTTTTGCTGGAGAAACCTTTAATTTAAAATTTTATATTTGCCAGAAATCTCGGCAAACGTGTTGGTCGCCAACAGTAGCTATGAAGAAATAAGTGAAAAAAAAAAAAAAAAAAAAAAAAGATCAATGCAACTGCATTTGCAAAGCTTTTAAATTCAGAAATTTTTTTAATGATTCGTTTACCCCACGGTATGTCGTTATCCTATTGCAAAATAGTGAGAGCTTTGATTCTAACCGAAATAACATAAAGCTGACATTTTTTTTTAAATTGTAATTTATTTTTAAATGGTTCTTAATATTCTGTCTGAGCTTTATTTTGAAGCATTCGAAAAATTTCAGTTGCAAATGGTTAATTATAAGTCTAAATAACTTGTATTATTTAAGTCATTTTTCCAGGCCAAATTTGTATCATGGATATTACAAAGAAATATTTTGACAATTACTTTCATTTGTTGCAGTCATAAGGTGCATCAGCTGCATAATCCAGTTATTTCAGCATTACTGAATTATTGTAAAATATATTTAATTACAAAATTTTAATCATGCAGATAAACACTTAAAATCGATATCTCGGAAATTGAAATATCCTATGAAATTCCATAATTATATCATTATTTCCTAAATACTGAAGAAGCAAAATTATTATTTGATGTTATTTATCGCAATTAATGTTTTAAATGCGCATTTTAAAATATTAAAATACATTGGCAATGCGCTCAAAAGAATTTTTTTTCCAGAATTAAATCGCTTGTACGTAATTTCTAGAAATAATTTCACAGTAAGAGAGGATTAAAAATTTTGAAAAACATATTACAATGAAAAAAAATAGACGAACACTTTCAATTTATAAAATTTAGATACTTATCAAATTAAACACAACAATAATTTATTCCTAACGCAAAATTTATGCGGTGTTTTATGAAATAATCGAAAAACCTCTAAAAAACAAACACACTTTCTGCATTTTAAATCTATTATTGTCACTCCCTACCTAACCACTAAAAGAAAAATGCTCTTAAAAATTGGAAGACAGCGAAAAGCAACATCTGCCACTCACACCATGTGATCTGTTAATGACTCAGACCCAGCAGCGCTGAACTGACTGCAAAAGGGGAAAGCAATCCCTTTGTCAAAATCCTGACACTTTTAAGAATAAACCTGTTGTTCAGACATGCCGCTTTCGGTAAGTACAGGAGGGTTAACAATACGATATACAAAAGTCTAATTGAATCCGAGGAAGATCTAATGGCCAGAATAACATTTGCTGTTGGAAATGGGTATAACATATCCAAAATGTTTACCCATCCATTCGCAGCAGTTGTGAATCTTTTTTTGTTAGCACAAAATGCCCAAGAACATTGTTATGATATTTTCAAACATTCTTCATTATTCAGAATATTGGACAACATCATGGATATATCCTACAATATCTTGCACTAATAAAGTTTGGTTATAAATTTTTTGAGCATTTATTAAAAAAAGTTTTATTTTTAAATTTTTGTTTCTTGGATATGACATACCATTTTCATTTACTTGTTAGTTATATAGTCCAAACATGCAACGTGCTGGCGCTTAACACAAGCTTTTTTCGCACATATTTTCTCTTGTATTACAATATCTAAATATTTTAAGTCCCTCCATTTGCCTTTACATTTATGCAAGATAGTCTAGAGATCCTTTTATTTATTAATGTAGCCATAATTTATTAAAGTTGAGTGACATCTATTTAACATTATTCATATGAACTTTCTCGATACTGAAAGTAGCACTTCTAGCCTGAATGATCTGTGCTTCTAATTAAAAATGCCAATAATGAAACAATTAGCATTTGATTAATGAAAAATGAAAGCATAGGATGAAAACAGAATACAAGAGATACAAAAAAATTTACTCATTTCTGGAATATTTTAATGAATATAATAACAATTCCTACATTGTTAGCTAAATCCGAAATTTGTAACATTTAAAATATTTTTGGTAATATAAATTTAATTTTATTAAAATAAAATATTAATATACGTGAATTTGAAGTGAATCTTGTCTTCTGGGAAAGTTTACAAATATATAATATTCCATGTGCATTAATTGCAATGAGTTAATCATTTCGGTTTTATTTTAATGTATAAATGCTATAAACTAAAGCTTGCAGAAGGTTGCTTTTTTTTAGTAGATAGATTATTAGGATATATCATTTATTAATGTCTAACTCTGAAAGACATGCTATATCGATTCCATTTTATTGGAAGAACACTTATAACTAGACTACACTTATAAGTCTATTCTAAAGCATTTTAGAATTATTTCTCACAAAAAATATAAAAAAAGAGCTTGGATTTTAAAGTTTCAACATACCTGAGGCACAAATTTACTTCATATTACTATTACATCTTACTTAGCATTAATAAATACAACACATTAAATGATTATTAATTAATTTTATGAAGGAATGGATTAAGAAAACAAATATATAATATGAAATTATATTATATAAATGTTATATTGAAAGTGCTGCAAATGTATTTTCAAGGCTTATTGCTAGGATTTAAGAAATTGTCAGTGTTATAATCACAGTGTGCATATTATGCATAATCATAAATCCATAATGTAGAATTCATCACTGAAATCAGAAAATAAATAGACAAAATGATGATTCAAGTATTTTAAAATCACCCTTCTAATCTTTTCAGTTGCTGCCTTTTTTTACCTGACTTGGCCTGAGATAAATTATTTATTCTTTTTACTTATTATTATTAATCCTGTTATTTCCAATTTAATATTCTCTTATTCATATTCCCCAAACGGGTCAAAATATTCAAAAAAATCATATGAGGGATTATTTTAATAACCTAACTGAATCTGTTAAAATATCTAAATTCATGATATTTTCAAATTTTCTCATTTGTTGAGATAATAAATCTGATGTAAATAAACCTAAAAATTTTTATTTGTTTCTCATATTTTTTCAACCATTTCTTTGGAAATTTCAGTTTTGATACATGCTTTATCTACGAGATACTTATTTAGTTCAAAGTCTATTACCTTTATTTCCGAATCTAAAATTATACCTAATATTTTTTGGTACCTCAACCAGCTGCACCAAGTCCAAAACTTAATAAAAATTGAATAAGAAACGGCAAAAATCACCCATTTTTCTTTAATTGAGTTTCACTTATTTGAATTATTTTTCCTTGCTGTATTTGATTTAAAAACATTTCATAATTCCGGACTTTAGATTTATCGATTATTAAAGCAATTACTTCATTCTTTCGCGGTGCTGATTTTAATTTATCTTTCTTTCCATCACTTATCTGCTAAGACTTTTAAATTATCTAAAGGAGATTACCTCTTGGTAAAATCTTCTCCAATATAAAATCTACCTAGCTTTAAAATATTCATTTTTTTATGTATTTTTTCATCATTTTTATGTTATAATCTGCTTTGTTTAATTCAGCATTTTGGGGGGCATTTTTGTACTTCATCATTTTTTCCTTTTGCACTTTTGAAAGCATATTATACCTCTTTTGCTAAATGTATTATTTTATTTAATCCAGCTTCTGTTTTATTTATTAATTTATTTGGAAAATCAAGACCTTTATTTGTAATAATATTTATATCGAAATATTTAATAAAGTCGATTTCGGGACAGCCTTCAGCTATATCAAACATATTTGCTGCATATGATGAAAAATCCGGTTCTTTTAACATTTTAGATGATTCAGATTGAAGAATAATTAATTTATTATCTGCTAAATTTGAAATAGCTAGTTGTGTCTTGATTTTCAGTTTCTTCTAAAATAGCTTTATGATATTATTTCAAAGACCTTTCTATTCCTAATTTTTCTTCTAATTTTCTTCATCTGTTCTATTTTCTTTACTCAATTCCACGAGACGTATTCGATCTTTTAATTTTTGCTTTGGTTTCTCACTCGTTCATAAAGGATAAAAATTTGTAACTAAAAAAATATATTGCAACGTGTAAAAAAATCAATATTCACTTATCCATCCATTTTGCTTATTTATTATAGGAACTTCAGGTTTAGGATAACAAATTTATTATTTATTTTAATTTATGACTGTTTGGTAGTTTTTTTTATTTGTGCTAAAAATTCGTTTGAATCTCAATATTCTAAATTATAAGAAGACTGTACAATGTTTCAAAATATTGAAATAAATATTATATAACGTAAAAAACTATTAAAAAAATTTTATTAGATTTATATGACAAGAACAAAAAAGAAGTTTTTCTTTCTTCTAATTTAAATGCATTTATTTGCAGTTGATGATTTAGCTATATATGTAAATATATGAAAAGTTTAGTCGTTTCATATGATGGTGTCACAGAAAAAATCACAAATCTATTGAAGATTTATTTATTAGAGGAAGGAAAAAAATCTTCAATTATATACAAGGTGTGCCAAACAATCGTACAAACTTCAAAAAATCTTTATAAAACATTTAATGCTCGAAAAAAATAGCGGTTTGCGGAAATATGTTGAGAGAGCCTTTGCATATTTTTTCCATGAAGACATGATTCGAAAAAATGCCGAAAGATGGCACTGACATGTCAAACTGAATTGGTTTATGCATATGAGGAAAACAGAGCCCAGTAACTTAACACAGCTCCTTTTATTTTAAAGCAATAGATGTTCGGCATGACCACCATCACAAGTTATTAAACAGGGGAGCCGAGTAACAAAACCCATTGCAGCTTAGTGTAGCATGCCGGTACCGATGCCACTGAGACCCTTTGAATAGCATTTTTCATTTCCACCAAAGTGGCTGGAGAGCACTGGTAGACATGAGTCGGTATCCACACAACCAAGTCTGCTGAAGTAGGGTTTGGCGATCGGGAAGACCACTTAATCTTATATTCTTGGCTTATCATTTGGTCCTCAGTGGATGTGTCTAGAGGAATCAGCATCGTGAAACAGGGCACCATCCTGCATGTAGGGAACGGCAGATAATGCACGTCTTTGCTGAAAAGGAAGCACAACGGGGTCTCTCAAAAACTAAGATGTCGCTTGAAGGTGAAATGCCTGTATCTTGCACTGATGCAGTTTCAAGAATACAAAATACGTCAGTTCGAAGTTTCTGGAGTCTTCTTTAGTCTCCACTAATGTCTCTTTTGCCAAATTTCCCATGATACTTTGTATAACAAGGACACGGTCCGCACTGGCGAATGGTCTGCCATTTAGTAGACGATCTTCTAAACTCCTATTTAAAAAAAAAGAATTCCTTTTAATGAAATAGGACTTTTATTCGCTTTGATTACTTTCACCATGCAGTATTTTCGCATTGCTTTAGTAGTGGATTCACAGGATGGAAAGATTTAGCAACTAATGCTCGATCCAGTAATGATAACATGCTGATGGCATGGAATAACAAATCCACTTGCAACTTTGCTTTTATATCTATCCTGCTCTTCATAAATCGTCTCTTTTTGACGTGTGAACGCCATCTATCGATCAATTTTGGAACAATTTTTAATGGGAAAAAATCCAGACTTTCTTAACAAACCACAAATTTTCTGAGCATTACTTTTTTTACTATGATTTTTTTAAGTTTGCCCGAATTTATGGCGCACCCTATACTTATCGCGATCTTAATATTCAACACTTATCAACATTTCATAGAATTATAGCAATTTTATTTTCTTTAATCTTCAAACAAAAGAATGAAACAAATTATACAACAAATGGATGGTAAATTATGCATGGTAGAATTTCAACATATTATATAATAAATGCATTCCGAACCTTATGGTTTCTTTATGCTGCATTTAGTGAATCTGATAATGAGATATAAAAAAAAAGTTCGTGTTATATATAAGATGGAAAGATATATAGAAAAACGAATCTTTATTTACAGAAAGAGTTATTATTATTTTCATAAGATAAGCATTTCTTTATCTCTGAGCAAGCTTATTTTAAATAGAAATGGTTTACTAACATTCACATCATTATCTTTAGAAGCTTTGTGTTTAAGCGCAGAAATGTTGAAATTATTAAAAAAAACTGTAAATATTTTAGAAAAAGAAAAAAAAAATAGAAATAATGTTATAGATTTTACAAACATTTGTTAAATTTATGGGAAGCAAAATCAATTTCTGAGTAAGAAGTCTATCTACTAGTAATAGATCTTATAAATACTTTAAACCATTTTCTTGTTGAAAAATTAATAATTAAATAGATACAAATGTATTCCAAAATCGAAGGTTTGCCATCCTATATAAATCAAGTGTAAACAACTATTCATATTTTTAAAGAAATGAAAGGTTCAGGTATTGCAGGTTCAGGTATTAAAGGTGGTGATAGTTTTAATTGGTTGCAAGAAAATAATAATCCTTCTGAAATGCACAGTCCGAAAAATCAATAATACGGACCATTTACAAAATTAGATAAACCTTTAAAAAGAGGTGGTACGTGTATAAATAGAGTAGATAAAGCATATAAAAAACATGATATTATGTATAGTCAAACGAAAGATATAAAATTGAGACATATTAAAGATCAAGAATTATTAGATGGTTTAGCTGCTATTGGAAATCCAATGAATGGTATTTATTCTTTAGAAGAAAGACAAGCTAGAACAAGCTTATTGTCAAAGCTAAAATGACATTTGGAATGGGTTAGACAAAAGATTCTGTATTAAAGGCGAAAGACCTCGCTTCTAATGAAATTTAAAAAGTAAATCTCATGCAGAATAAAATAAAAAAAAAATGAAAGAAAATGTTCAAATTATTGAACTTTATATTACTTTAAAAAGTGGTAACTATTTGGAGAAATATTTTTTAAGTTATCGAATAAAATCATTTATTTAAATGGTTTTTAAACTTTGGTATTTATAAAGACACAGAAACAATGAGCAGTATTTTAAATTATATATATTCTTAAATGATAATTTTTCGTTGAAACAGGTTTTTTTCAGTACATGAAATTAGTTTAATTGCTACAACAAGGAAATTTCTTAAGGCAACCTATCTCCATATTTTATTTCTGAATTGCTTTTTGCATTTTAAACAGTAATTTATCATGCTATATCTTAAATACATTAAAATTTCAAAGCCAATTAAATGTCAATCATACAAATATATACGCTATGTATAAGACGAGGGTATAATTATTATACAAAATCGCATATATTATTAACATAATGTTACAAACCTGGATTATTGCGTCCCAACACGAATAGTGTCATCGTAAGAAAGACCGTTTTACAATCAGCCCTGTGGGTGCTGATCTGGTGCCGCGTCAATGATATCAGAGCTTGGCGACCATTTGGCGAATTGGCGACTTTGGAGACAAAATAGATATTATTGGAAACTTCGAGAATTTTAGAGATCCATCCAATAGGAATCAAGATACGCCTGATTGGTCCGAGAACCTTCTCGGCCCGCCTCATCCGATATTGACATATGCATGCCAAGTTTGGGGACATGCAGCCAAAACGAACCTAAAAATATTAAAGAGGCAGCAACACATGATTATTAGAAATATCTGTGGTGCTACATGGGACATGCCCAGCACCGAAATATATGAAGCCCTAATGTATACAACTTTTAGGCAAACAATTAAGAAAATAGCAATCAACTTCTACAATAAACTTGATAATCACGAAAATAAGGCAATAAAAGCTATTGAAAAATGCAACCCTGAACCCAATATCAATAGACCAAGAAACATACTCTTACTCTAAAATCACACCATATCCCTTTTCCTGGCTGTTATGACCAACCAAGCCCACTTCTATCCCTTGTAAACGCCTGCTGATTGGCTCTGAACTAACAATAGATTATCCTAAACAGTACAATTAATTACTTGCCGGCTACACTCTCCGATCCGCACTGCAACTCAACTCACCCTCCCCACTGCAGCCGAGTTCCTATTGGACTGCGTTCCATCTTCCTCTTCCCTCTCCACCAGGGGATTGCTCTGCTCAGCAGGCCCAGAACATCTGTAAGAACTCAAGAAATACAAAAGTCCCGGTCATCCAACGATGCCAAGTTTATTTTCCATTAAACTTCCGCCACTACAGAAGATAGCTTATGGCTGAATCGGACTCTCCTTAAGCAGTACAAGTCAGTTGCAAGGAATTGGAGTTGGAGTCGTAGGCAAGTAAAGCTCCGTCAAGAGGATAACGAAGCAACGGCGGAATAGTCCGGCGAAGTACCAACGTTGTGTGGAGTCCACGCTGTTGCTGAACTGAGCTGTGTGCCGAGTCCTAGGGTTTATTGTGGAAGCAGCATCGAGTCCTGTGAGGAGTAGCCAGTCTTACAGTAGTGTTTCGGCAGCTGGAAACAATGGAGAATTACAGCCCTTTGGAGAGATCGTAGAGCGAAGCTATGAATATTCCCTATCCTTCTGAATTCTGTCTGGCCGCTTTGTGTGCTGTGGCTGTTATTAATACCGATTACAACTTGTGGGCTACTGTTTGTTGAAGTGTGTTGCCTGTCTTCGTCTCGACTGTATATAGTTGTCGTCTAAGTATTCGTCTCTTCGTGTGTATTAAAAGTCATGGTCTTTTGTTTCTAAGGGACTGTTCATTTCATCGATCATCAAATCTTAAAAGAACTCCGACGGAAGAGTAAATCCGTAACAATATTAAATAAAATTTAGTGGATATACAGGATACATTCATTATGAATAATTTACCTTTTTTATGCTTGTGTATAGTCTTTTAAGACAAGACGTTTCACCATCTTGCTACCTTTTCAAATATGTTCTGAAATATAAGATTTGAGAAATTTATTTTAATAAAATGATTTTTCATGCACCAAAACATAATATAATAAATTAAAATAAGAATAAATATTTACATTGTTATGATTTGATCCTGTCCGATGAAATAAATGGTAGCTTTTTTAGACAATTTTCTTTATTTACAGCCTTATTTACATAAAAACAACCCTTTCTTATCTAGGTTAAATAGATGATTCTATTTGCAACACGAAAATTAGACAATATTCGTTCCTCGAACAATTTCGCAGAAATAGGATGCTCATTTCATATTGGGTTTTTCTTTCCATCCGAATGCGTGTACACAAACTGTTGATGATTCGATGTGAGTAATCGGATTGCGAACACTGTGAGTTGAATTACCCCGTTCTCAATGATTTATCACATGAAATAAAATGATGCTCCCAATTATTTATGCAAGATGTTATTTGACTGTTTTATGCAAATGTTTTTTCCCTCTATATAAGAGCGGAATCACTCGTGCGCGCATACTTAGACGCAGATTCAGATTTTTTTTTCCCACTTGTGTTCGTAGTCTGTGTCGGTGTAATATGTGATATTTTTATAATGTATTAAATGTTTGTTTGTCGCAAGAAATAAAAGTCTGTGTTTTTAAGAAATCTTTTCGACCTGCAACATTTTACAAGCACCAGTCACATGCATTTTTCACTGCTATTATTTGAACATTTTACTCTGCGGACCTTACAGACGATTGATCTTGACAATTACGGGGTTTGAACCCAAATATCGTCTGACAACTTAGGTTATGGGCCCAGGCCCAACGAATTGCAGTATGTGACTAAACGCTGGATTATAGAAGTCGAAGAAGCTTATTTGACGAAAGACCGGATTTTTTGCCAGAAGTTTTCCCGTGCAGAAAAATTTAGACATAACAGATGCTATGCATGAATGACGCCGGGGAGATCAACTTTAGGATCTCCCCTTTATCCCCTCCCCAACTTTAAGACCTTTAGACGATTCGAATTTCCCGCAGTGGAGCAAAGAAATAAAAGTTATGCTTCTTGAACGGAACTTGTGGGAGATAGTTACGGAAAAGGAGGTCAAACCGGACATAAAAGATGTAAAGTTGGTAAATGACTTTAAAATAAGGTGAAATAAGGCTTTCGCTACGATTTTTATGAACGTCAGCAATGGTCTACACCCGATAATAGAAAATGTAGAAGACCCAGTACTAGCATGGAAAAAATTAAAAGACTACTTCCAGCCCGATTTAAGAACCATCACGATGGCACTTAAAATTGAATTTTATAATCTTCGTTCAGAACCGCATGAAAAAATATCCATCTATGGAAGCAAACTTGAAAGGATTGCAGAACAACTTCAAGAATGCGGACACCCCATAGACGAACAAGATAGATGTTTTCAAATCTTGCGTTTTCTGCCTGATGAAATGGAGAATGTGATAAAAAAAACATCTACCGCTGGGAGGAAAAGGACTTTACATTTTTTAAAGTATTGGATGAATTGATTCGGGAGGAAGGAAGACTTCATCAAAGGACAGCTGATCGGCCAACTGCTACATACGCGACAACCACAAGAAAGCAAGGATACAAGGACAATCTCGTGTGTTTCCATTGCAATGGAAAAGGACATTTTAAAAGAGACTGCCCTTTGAAAAAGAAGGAACAGGAGAGACAACCCAGGACAGAAAGGCGAAAGAAAGAGCGAGGTAATACTGCTTCAAGGTCCCGAAGTGAGGAGAGTGTGTTAATGGAGGTATTAACAACTGAGATGCAACCTTGGATTTCTGATACAGTGGCGACCTCTCATTTTTGCAACTCAAGGGAGAGGCTCCTGAATGATTTTGTCACCATCAAAAACCAGAGTGCAGCAGCGGATGGTCAAACCACAGTCATCAAAGGAAAAGGTACTGTAAAATTAATTTTGGTCATGTTGAATTATTACTCAGAGATGTAATGTATGCACCTAAGTTACGTAGGAATTTAATCTCAGGACCATATATTGACCAAAAGGGTGCTAAATTTGTAGGCAATAACGGAAAAAATAGACATTTTTAGGAAAAATGGTAAGTTATTATGTACTGCCAAATTGTATAATGGACATTGTTATATATTTCCTGATAAATGTTTAAATTTAAGTGATGACGACAATGAGTATCAAAGTGATAGTGTACATAATGTGAATGAAATGTGTAACTTAAGTGTGTCTAATGTAAAACTTAATCTTAAATCATGTATCAAAACAAAAAATGGGAAACCAGTAAAAAGCGTCAAATTTACCAGTGAAAGTTTAGCCGAGTGGCACGCAAAACTTGCCCACATAAATGTGGATGCAATAGTAAGAACAAGTAAAATGAAATGTGTGTATGGTTTATCTGAACCTACAGGCTCAGTTCTTGACTGTAGGCAATGTAAAGAAACCAAATTTAAACGTGTTAGCTTTAAACCCATTAACAGAATTTTTACCAGAAAACCCCTTGAATTGGTACACACTGTTTTGTGTGGTCCGTTGCCGACTACATCTATCCACGTTCATAGATATTTTATGACTATAATTGATGATTTCTCACGAAAAATATTCCTTTAAAATTTAAATCAGAAGAATTAGAGACTTTTGTTAAATTTCAAAAACGTGCAAAAAGATTCTTAGATAGTAAAATAAAAAATGTTCGTTCGGATAACGGTCTAGAATACGTGAACAACGAATTCAAGGAGTATTGCGAAATCTCCGGATTAAACATGAACTTACAAATGTATATACCCCGGAACAGAATGGCATCGCGGAAGGGTTTAATTATACCGCGGTGGATGGCATTAAAGTTTTATTACGTGATAGTGGGTTAAACACCGGATTTTGGTCGGAAGCATTACTACATTTTGTCTACAGTTGCTACTGAATATGCCACAATAAACAAAACAAGACCCCTTTCGAATTACATGGAGGGAAACAACCATCTGTAAAGCACATGAAACCTTTCGGAATCCAAGCATACATAGGTATCCCAAAACACTTAAGGAAGAAATTCGATGCAAGAGCAAAACCGGGAATTTTAGTAGGTTATGCACTTCGAACGAAAGGGTATCGTATTTGGAATCCAGAAACGCGAAAAATAATTCAAGCAATAAACGTTAGGTTCAAAAACAAATTTCCCTAAAAAGAAAAGCCTCAACCTGAAATATTTAAGGAAAGCGACCTGGACTCCCCAACTTTCAGAATTACCCGAAGTAGGACTATAGAAACAGATTCTGAAGATGAATATCAAAACTGTCCAGGGGCACTACCTGAACTCGATTCAGACCCAGAGGGGGTGGGATTGGAAACTGACGGATACTGCACCGGGACACCGAAACCTCAGGTGGGAAAACGAATAGTAAATTGGTTAAGGAAGGTACCCCGCGAAAAAGGTTCAAATGATATTTACTATACAGAGGAAAACATGAAAACGAGATTGAGATCGCTGGGGAAATAGAACAGTATTGCGAGAAAAATAATATTAAGTTTCAAAGTGAACTATTTGATTTTTCACGCGAGAATAAATTTAGTGGTGTTGTAATTGGGGACCAAACACCAGAAGCAGGCATTTCATGTCGAGAATTCAACCCCCCTACAGATTATGACTCTAAATGACTAGAGGATGGGGTAAAAATTCCATCCTGATATCTACATGCCGTAAAAACACCTCAAAGAAGGGAATGGATGAAAGCAATGCAGAAGTAACTAGAAATAATGAAGGAAAGAAAGGTACGGGATTTAATACCTAAACCCGATAACGCTAAAATTCTAGTTTCTAGATGGGTTTTTAACATACAAAGAAACGCGCAAGGGAAAATAGAGAGATACAAGGCGAGACTGGTAGCACAAGGTAATCGTCAAAAAAGGGGTGAAACCTATGACGAGGTTTTCAGTCCTGTCATTAATTTTAGTATCATTCGATTTTTTTTTTTTTTTTTTTTGCACTGTTAGTTGGTTATAACAAATGGTTTAATCTGCTATGCGATGTCCAATGTGCATATTTGTTCGCCCCATTAGAACAGTATATCCTAATGAAACGGTTAAAAACCATGTATGTAAGCTGAATAGGGTAATATATGGTTTACATCAATCTGGAAGGTAGTAGTTCTTTGAAATTAATAGTAAATTAAAAGAGTTAGATTTTGAAAAATTTTCGTGGTGTAACTGCGCGTACAAATTTGGTAAAAAGATTGTACTTTTACTGTATGTAGATGACATTGTGATTTTTGGTAGAAGTGAAACAGATGCAAATGAAACTGTTAAACTATTAAAAGGACATTTTGATCTGAAGATTCTAGGGAAAACGAAAAGATTACTAGGGGTAAATTTTGTTGAAAATAATGATGGAATCTTCATAGATCAATCTGATTACATTGAAAGAATGTGCAAAAAATATGAAGAATTCCATTACCCAATAACTTCAGTTCCCATAGCGAAAGGAACTGTATATAGTAAGAACCAATGCCCACAATCGCAAGCTGAAATGGTAGAGATGGAAAAAATTCCATATAGAAATTTAATAGGATGTCTCTCATTTTTAGCAAGCAGAACTAGGCCGGACATAGCCTATGCTACAAACATATTTTCACAATACCAGCAAGAACCAGGCATGGCTCATTGGCAGGGATTGTTAAAATCGTTAGGTTATTGAAAGTATACACAATCCTTAAATTGAATATTTCAAATCTTAAAGAATTGAAATTTATAGCCTATTCAGACGCTGACTACGCGAATAATAAATATGATCGCACTTCCATGGGAGGGCAGATAATTTTTTTAGGTAAAGTCCCGATCGAATGGAGGAGTTTTAAGCAAAAAGCGATTGCACTCTCCACAATGGAGGCAGGACTTGTGGCTTTAACAGAGGCAGCTAAGGAATTAGTCTGGATTAGTAGAATTCTAAGTGAATGTAAAGAATCAAAGCTTATCACACAGGATATAGCAGATAATCTATTAATGGTTGATAATCAAGCCAGTATTGAATTTGTAAAATCTCCTATCGAAAATCACAGAACAAAGCATATAGACGTGAAATTATTTTTCGTGAGAGATCTGGTATATCAAAAAATATTTGATTTAAAGTATGTACAAAGTAAATTCAATCTAGCCGATGTTTCCACGAAGCCCCTAACTAAAATTGAATTACAAAAATTCAAAGATCAAATATTCACTAACATGTAATATGGACATTTCTTCATAAGAATTGAAGTTCAAAAATTTGTTACTTTCGTTTGAACAAGATCATGTGAAATGGTTCAAGTTGAACCAAAATGTGTTTTTTTAATACGACTTTAGTGTAAAAGTAAAGTTATGTTGTAAAGAAAAAAAAAGGTGCTTTTTTTGTTAATTGTTAAATGTATATTACATGCAAAGCTGTAAATATATATATATATTATGTAACTGCAAATTAATGTAAATGTATTTTCATTGTGTGTTATATAAATATTATATTTTTTAAGACATAAGAAATGTAATTTGTAATGTATTGGTGTAAGGTTTATTTCTGTAACTGTGTGGACACGCATGAGGATAAAAAGAAAGGGGGGCAGATGTTTGCAAAAATAGGATGCTCGTTTCATATTGGGTTTTTCTTTCCACCCGAATGAGTGTACACAAACTGTTGATGATTCAATGTGAGTAATCGGATTGCGGACACTGTAAGTTGAATTACCCCGTTCGCAACGATTTATCACATGAAATAAAATGATGCTCTCAATTATTTATGCAAGATGTTATTTGACGTTTTTATGCAAATTTTTTTTCACTATATAAGAGCGAAAGCACTCGTGCACGCATACTTTTGTTTTCACTTGTGTTCGTAGTCTGTATCGGTGTAATATGCGATATTTTTATAATGTATTAAATGTTTGTTTATCGCAAGAAATAAAAGTCTGTGTTTTTAAGAAGTCTTCTCGACCTGCAACATTTTACAAGCACCAGTCACATGTATTTTTCACTGCTATTATTTGACCATTTTACTCTGCGGGCCTTACAGATGATTGATCTTGACAATTTCAGGGTTTGAACCCAAGTATCGTCTGACAAGAATTTCACAAGAACAGCTAACAGGCTGTTGGCGTCTCAGTTTACTACAGGGGTAGCTCTCGGAATCCATCGAATTTCCTTCGGGTGGAATTTTACTCAGAAGACCGATTCACACGAAGCTTCTCTAACCTTTCCTATTCTCTTCTCTTTTTCTTCCAAAAAATCTCGCATTTTATTTTTCTCTCAGACTCCACCTCTCATGTCCACATTGGTACACTTGGGCTCCCTGATACCCAATCACCGTTCAGAACAAAACTGAATGGTCTCCGGTCGACCATGGGAATGTCAATTGACGATCCACCCTCCACAATGGGAAAGATTAAGATTGATATCTGGAGGGTTTGACATTCACCCCTTTCGAAGACACGATTTATTTCCATGGGAAACGCACATGTGGTTCCTTATCTAGACTCACACTAATTGGCCAGATGACCGTACTTAAAAGTAGGTCCCCCATCTGACAATTTGGAAGCACTTAACATTGTGGGAGGTTTACACCTTGATGATACAGCTGGCTAGAAATGCTAATTATCGAGTGTAGGAAAAAGGGACGTCAAAGTGGTCACCAGGGTTTCAGGGCAATTGAGCTGAGTCTTTATAACTTGAAAGAGCAATTATTATAATAGAAGAAATTCTATGCAGACAGTTAAAAAATAATTATTATAAATGTATATTTTTTTTCAGAAAAAAAGCATAGACAAGATTAACAAAAAAAACTGCGTTTTTGATTGTAAAATTTAAACACTAAATGTTATTTTCAAACAATGACAAATATTTTTTCTTGTAATAAAATTTTTTATTTGATCAATTCTTTTAAAAATATGCTAAGAAAATTTTAAATGATTATATTCTCTTATCTTTCCTTACTTAAAATGTGATTTGCTCTTTAATATAACTGTTCCATTCCAGATATGTCAGCTTATTTCAACAAGAAGCATTAAAATCAATATGGAATATAATGGTATAGATCAACATTTAATGCAATAATTTATTTAGCCATCGTGGTAATTTCATAATTGATATGCAGGTAAAACTTTTAAAAATAAGAGATTTATTTTATTTCAAACAAAAAAAAAACAATAATATTTTTATTTAAAGAGCGGGGTGTTTGTTGTTACGAGGGGTAAAATGTGTTATTCGATTTTTAAACTATACTCTGTTTCACCCTAACTTGGCAGTATTGTAAAAGGTAGAAAATGTGACGCTCCGCGTTGGGAAAGAGTTCACCATCAATTAAGACTTTAAAATAGTTAAAATGCGCAGAAATTTATCAAATAATATCCTAAATTTCAGAAATCCTTTTTTTATCAATATGTATTTAAAATTATTCTCAAGTTAGAAGTGCTTATATGTTAAGTATTTTGCAAATAAAGCGAACGAATAAAACTAAAAGATTGACATAATGAATTCCACTTTGGCTAGAACCGGTCTTCAAGGTCAAATATTTGGCGCGCTTTTCTTTTACATCTCCGCCAAACATTCAAGTCTTGAAAAATATGATGATTTTACATTATCCTGTATTTGACGAAAAATCTATGCATATTTTCGTAAAAATGAGATCCCAACATTAGATAAAGTTTTAAAAGATATGAACGATGATACAGATATCTTTTCGAAAAACATTAGCCGAACTACGCTTTACCGAATATTGAAAGATTTAGGGTTTTCTTTTCAGAAACGATGAAACGAAATGAAATAACATTAATGATTTATTAAAATAATGTATCAATAATATTAAAAAAATAATGAAAATAAGGAAACAACTAATTCCCCGATAAAGTGATAATATAATAAAGTAAATAAATATTTACTATTTGGCGAAAAATTTGAGAGATAAAGTTTTGCCAGTGATTTGCATTTCTAGTAACTTTGTACTTTAAAGTAACCCAGTTCCCCTGATAACAACTGCGATTCGGCATCCCTAGAATATACACTACTGCCAAGTTAGGGTGAAACAGAGTATAACCATTTGTTGAATTTCTCTTTTCTCTTGCAAAATGACAGATAGCCCTCTTGCGTGTGGTTTACTCGACGATCACGGGACTGCCTGCACCTAAGAGAACACTTATGTAAACATTGTGGATCTATTTGTAATTTTTTTTTTTAAATTTTTAGTCGTTATTTGTGTTGGGGCTCTTGGAGATATAGGTCTGTATCACAAGAAAGCCAAGAGCTTTGGTAAATGTTATCATATTTAAGAATTTTGTGCAGCTGTATTATGCCACTAATAATCATCAAGGTATAAATTGGCTCTAGAAATGGCAACTTGATACAATTCCTTTAGCGACACGTGTTACAGTGGAACAACTTGTCTCCAGTAAATCTTAGTTTTAGAGAATATACCTTCTCTAAAGTTATGAGAAATTATGAAAGAAAAACAATTAGGGATAACTTAAACTTGCAAGAAATAGTTACAAAAGCAACGAAAGAAGTGATAACCGTTTGCTTATTGTAGCTTAAGTAGCTAGTTATGGAATTGATTTCTTAAAATTTCAAAGATTCTGCAGTGAAAGGAAATTTGTTAAATATGGTTTACTGTAATTCTTGTCATAATTATTATTTAAGAGTATTAATATTAAGAGTCATTATTTAAGAGTATTAAAATTAAAATCGTGATGATTGAAGCCCAGGCTCAACGAATAAATTTTGATGAATAACTGGGCAAGATTTTCAGAGATTTTTGAGACATTAAAAAAATACCAGAATCTCTGAAGAACGGTCTGTCCAACTTTTTTTGGCAATCATCATTCTCATCTCAACAACAATGGACAATCCAAAGAAAACAGCGTGACTTCTTTATCTGTTTCACCATAATTTGCAACCATTAGGTAGATATATATCTGTGTCCTTCAAAAAATTCATCAATAATGACATAATGCATGGATGAGGAATTGTCCTGAAAAGATTATGATCATGCATGATATCATTTAAATAAGAAAACAGATCCTACCAAATGTTATAAAGCACAATTATTGGAAGTTTCTGAACAATCACTATCTCGCTGATTAATTAAAGCATCCTTGGAAATGAAGTCATTGGTAATTATCTTCATCGGCCATAATTGATCACCTAAAGCCAATGTATTTACCCTAACTGGCTACAAAAGATACTCGAAGCATTGATGTAGAAAGAGGAAGATTTTCTTCCACATTAGAAGAAGAATATTAAGTATCACACTCAGGTACTAGGTAATTTACACTGAAAGTGTCCATGTACGGAAAAATATATCAAAGGCCAATTTAAACAATACACTGGTAAAAAATGCTTTGCAAAGCGAAGCCGCAAGACGAGGAACTAAAAAGAGAAAAATTCCACACAAATAAAGGAAATCAGTATTAGGCAAGAAAAATAAGCCAGATAAACGAAGGACGAAGTCTTTTGAACAGGTGTCTTCGGACAAAGAAGAAAACGACTCTTCACCATAGATCAGGTTAGATCTTTCTCAAAGTTTCGAAACCTCTCCTCACTCCTCTAAAAAAGGCGCCAATCTCGACTTCCAATCACAGAGCCATATTTGACAAATTATATACCTGTCAAAAATGTAATTTTGATGATTGCTAATGAGAGCAACTTATGCATATGTATAGTCTCGGGAAAGAAAAGATGGCACCAAGTTTTATTTTATTATCTGTCATCCTATGTGAAAAATAAAAGAATATCATTTGGAAGGTAGTAATGTATACTCCAAAGTGTTGAGTCTGAATTTTTCATAAGATTGTTTAAATACTCTTAACTGTACAAATTCTATTTCCTACGGCAATGCCTTTTTGTGATATCATGAATAGATTTCTTAAGGAAAACTTACCCTAGTACAAATTTTGGTTAATATACATCGGGAGAAATTTGACATCTTTTAAGGGATTGTTTCAATATTTAGATATATAAGATTTAAATATTCTCTGGATGTCGGTAATAGTATTTGCCTTGTGATACACTAGAAGTGTCTGTAAAGTTACAGTCAACATGTTAAAATCGGATGTTACTTCATACATGACAAAATATTTACAAGGAAGTTCATAGAAGTAGTTTGATTCTATACCGAAAAGAAATATTGAAGAGCATCGAAAGTTTTATCTAAATCTCACCTGAGCCTCAAACGCTCTTACGCTAAAAGTACTGAAATGGGAAGTTTCGTTGTATCAGTGAAAGAAATAAAATTAAATGTATATTTATTGTTGAAAAGAAGAATTAATTTTAAAGTTAAAACTAATATTTTGAGGATTGAGAAAGAAAAAAAAATTAACTGATTGTTTTTCTTCTTGAGATTTATTCCCGCATTTCTTTATCATTCCCTTTTTTCGTATTACTAATAATCACAGCTTACTACTCAAAAATAGAGATGAAACGATACATCAATTTATTTTATGAACATGAAAATAAAGTAGTGCATTTAATTCACTAATAAATGCAAATCAATTTGCTTTCATGTTTTATTGGCAATTCGTTGTTCTAAACAAATGTTTTTCGAGTTCATCTTGTGAAGAAATGGGTACAAGATATATGCGTGTTACAGATGTGGAAATCAAATCGCAAAACATCTCTTTAAACATTCATTTATATCTAATTTCCATTATTGTACCACTTCTTATAAGCTGTTATTTATCATATATATTACTGCTTCTTATATGAACAGAAATTTGAAAGGAAGTATCATTATAAGAATAATTGTATATAATTACAGGAATAATTTTATAGGATGTCTTTAAGAAGTATCGTTAAATAATCAAAAATTTACATTAGAACCAGTTTGCTTAAATGCAGCAAATTTAATCAAACTAGCAAGGAAAAATGTAGCATTTATCAATCAACTACGCATATTAAGTGGAGTAATAAAATCGATTAATAATTTGTAATAATACATGCAAATGTAAGCCCGCTGGCGTCCAACGTACAGGTTCAAGGTTCGATCCTCGAGCTGGTTAAAGTCGACTCACACTTCCATCCCTTCAGTGGGTCGATAAACCGAGGACCAAGCATGCTTGGGAACTATATGTTTGGGATTCTGCGTTGGGCTGACCACTCAGCCGACGCATATGCATTGCACCCTAGGGACCTCGGTGAGGAAAGCAGATATAGGAATTGTAGACCTTGGCCCACATTGAGCTGTCGTGCCACTGATTGTTTTCTTTTACATTCAAATGTAAATTACAAAAGAAACATAATTATTTATAAATGCTTAAGAATAAATTTAAGTTTAAATTTTTTCCTTTTTGAAATTTTTAAAAAAAATTCTTTCGAAAGTTTGAAAATTGAAATTCTTTTCAAAATGCTATGAGAACAGATCTATAATTCGTAAACAATTGAAATGTATTATTTATAAGATTTATTTGATCCTCTTCCGTCCTTCATTTAAATATTAAGTAAAAAAATGTGCTATTTTATGATGGAAAAAATTGTAGTACACTTAAATGTTAATCGAAACTTTGTGAATCTTCACATGTGTAGGTAATCAATACAAGATATTAATACTAGATGCTTTATCTAATAATTTTTTTGATGCCGGAATCGCTTTTTATTCCATGTGTGATTGTATACATTATTATAATAATTACAATTACGACGGATTATTTAATGAAATTTGAGATTTATTAAAAAAAATATTGAGTACTTAAACAAGTATTAATAAGTTTAAACAAACAGAATTTGCCTTTTCTTGCTATAAAATTTAGAGTTCGCTATGCATTAATTATTAAGAGAAGTAATTAGTCAGAATGTTTGTAAAATTAAATAGTTAAATCCTACGAAGTATTAATTAGGAAATAAAATTTTAATATTTCAATAATTTCTTTTATTCTATAAGTGACCTTATTTGAGCCGACCAGAAAAAGTTCTAGCTTGCCACAGAAACAGATTATTTAACAACGTAGAGAAAAGTAGAGACTATTAATAGAGTATTATGGGAATGAAAAGCATTTCTTTTTACAGTGATTTCATACTTATTTTGCGGTCACCGAAATTTCTTCATATATTTTTACAATTCAACAATCTGGTAAAATGATATTTTCTTTTAGAAATGCATGATCAGTAGCATTTAAATGTCAAATGAAAACCTGTCGGCATTTTGAAATTCGTAAATGCATTCTTAAATGTATGGCTTTAGGAGCAGTACAGAAATTTAATATAATGGAAAAATTACTGAGCTGAAATTTCGTATGTCCTCATAAAATGGCCATACCCTTCGATTTATACCCAAATTTAAATACGGCCTTTGAGAAATTTTAAAATTCTTATTTGGAAAAACTTTTCACATATAAAAATCACTTTTCACTTGTGTGCAAAATGTAAAGAATACCTTATATTTTCATAACGAAAAGAGTTTATAACAATAAGTATATTATTTTTTATGATATGAATGAAAGTTCTAAATTTACTTTTATTATTAGAAAGTCAAAAAATTTTTAGCTGATAATTCCGAAACGAATTGGGGTTTATTTATTATTTACGAGGGAACCAAGTATTCCGAACAAATACTTGGTTTCCTGTAATTACTTTTGATGTCGTTTCAAAATTTGATGAGATAATTGGGATTCCTATCGATAATTTTAAAGTTTGTTTTATTTCAACATACAGACGGTCTCTTAGTAAATTTACCATTCTAAAATCTTTAAGAGAACGTTAATACCTTTTTTATGATTGCCCGATGAATAACTTTATAATAAAGCTGAGTGGATCCTTTTTTATGCGGTTGTTAGTCTATAAAAGTAATTGAAAATATAACATAATAAAAAGAAAAACATAGTATTTGTTTTTACGGCTTAACCTATTTATGTAACATATAACATAATTTAGTATAAAACTATACCCTATTATGAGGCAAGTTGTTACAGTCTATATATTTATGAAAGATTGTTAATACTCTTGAATTATCGTTATCTAATCATATAAAAATTTATTATAGATCTTCAAAAATTAGATTAAATTTTAAAGTGTGTTTCGTTATTTATTAATAATATATATATTTTTAATTTTTTAAAAAATAATACAACTCCAAGTCCTAATCTTAAATATTCTGTGCATACTAAAGGGATATTTTATTTTTCTTAAACATGAAATATGTTTTCATCTAGAATAAAAGTTATCAAACTGAAAAATAGTTATCAAACAAACTATCCAACTAAACAATAAAAATAAAAGAATAAAATGTCTCAATTTTCAATAAAGCACTCTCTGATAATTTCCTTTAACAGCATCAATCTATAATTAGATCTCATGTTTTATAAGAAGAAACATTTATAATCTTATTTTTTATAGTAAAAGAAGTATCCGTCGCTTGAAGATTTTGCAAAAAATTCATAAAAAAAATTTCAAAAAGAAATTATTTTATGGTAAGTAAAAAAATGTTATAATATTAAAGCAGGATGAAAATGAGGAACATTGCCTTGATTCAATTGAAAATTTGGTACTCTATTTTAAAACATACTTGAATTCCATATGAAAATAAAACATCTGTAATTATTGAATTTCAAAAGAAAAACTATGCGGATTGTAACATCTTATAAATTCTCCGTTTACAAATTAGTATTTGCTTTCATAAAGTCAATGGAGGGTTTTTAATATAATTTATGGGAGAAAGTAAAATTTCAAGTAGAAAGCGACTCTGGCATCGAATAATGTAGGAATTTATTTTTATGTACTTGCTTTTAGTTTGCACACAGTCAGCATTATAATTGTCTAAAACACCTTTAAAATACAGAAGAATTCTCTAAAATGGTAATTCATTAGCAGACTATTTTACTCGTCGATAAAGAATTCTTTTCAAGTACGGTTTAAAGGGAAAAAAATTACTTTTGACTTCTAGTTATTGTGCTTCATTCCATTTAATTCACTTTCATAGGAAATTAGAAGACAAGCATTTATTTTTCACTTCAAACTAATGAGCTAATTAGTTCCAAAGAGAGAAAAGATGGAAATGTCTAAGAGATTGAATGAAATATTTCTTCTCTACAAGAGCTTAATTACATTATCTAACAATTGCAGAGTTAATCGGTTCATTTCGTTCAAATTTGAAATTCTTGTATCACTAAGGTATGGAAATGATACGTTCCTGCTAGAAGAGTTACAAATCTTATTGGTTCTGTTGATAAAGCTCCAGTATTAAATATTTATTTAGAATGCCATGAACAATGAACTAATTCCTCTGTGAATGCAAGAGTATAATTGTTTTATTATAAACGACTATAAACATGAATAAAAGTGTGCTTTCTATTAAATCTTAACTTCATTCATAAATTGAATATTTAATACAGAAACTATTATTATTACTATGACAAATTATTGAGTTATTTTTCTCAAACTCTAATGAATAGAAATTACATTCAAATTTTGAAATCGTGGTAAGTTTTAAGTGATTTTCCAAACAATCAAGGATTAAAGACCGGATTTCCTATCTATATCAAAGAGATTTATTCAACTCCATTGATTAATAGTAAAGAATTCTTTCTATATTAATAAGCATTTCTAAAATTTCATTTATTCATTCACTTGTATAACCCTCGTTGTTTTTCCTTAACAAAAAGGTGTGCTTGGCCACAAGAGCGATTCATAACTTAAATAATGCGTGGTGCGAAATATAATTAAGCAGAATTTTAATCAATAATTTAGAATTTTAACATTAATTTAGAACTAACTTAAAAACACTTAAACTAACTAATACGTTATAATAATTCATGAATTGGCTTACAATAACATATAAAATGGAATAAAATTTAAAGGTGACATAACATAAATAATCATAATTCAAAATTGTCATATGCAATATGTCAGATGCAACCAACTACTTTAAGTAAATATAAAATGCATAAAAAAGAATAGTCCAGTTCTACCAAAATATTTGTCACACACATTTCTGAAAATATGAAATGCATTTTGAATTAATAAAAAAGATGCTTTCAAATACACTGAGCAATAATTTTTTCGTAGATTCAATTATATATTCTAGATGGATTTTTTTTTAAATAAATATTTTCTAAAAATCGTAATGAGCTAAATATGCCGATGTTCGGTGTTTTTAGTTAGAAAATGTAAAGCTCTTAAATAACATTTTATAATGCAACTCAATAATCGTCTATACTACATGCCATGAAATATTTCACTTAACGTTGAAAGTCTGGCATCATATGCTAGTGTCATACAGTATTAACTTTTCAACCAATGCGTTATAAACATCATCTTTTGCAAAATTTTTGATAATACTAGAATTTGTTTCAAATTATTCATTAAATTTTGTATTGAAATTGTAAGCACATTTGAAAGTAATAACATAAGTAATGAATTTACTTAGAATAAAAAAAAAGTGTTCGTATGCCAAATTGATGTAAATCTATCAATAAAATTTTTCATTCAATGCTTCAGTTTGAATTCGCTAGGTAAGTTCATTTTATAGACAAGGTGTCATTTCCGAAGGAAAAAACTCGTAAACAGCATCGCGCTTATTTTAAGGAGCACAGAAACCATTATTTTGACCTTATAACATAAGTAGCAAACTCAACCGATAAGGAAGGGTCAGTGAATTGAATAAAAGAAAATGATAAAATGTACAATATGAGTTAAATGGAATGCAAATTTATAATAGCATAAATAACAACACGCGAAACTTTAGACCACCTAAATGTCGTGCCCATTACGTGTTTTCTCCTTTGAAAACGGTGCCATGACTATAAAATGAATTTATCTAACTAATTCAAACTGAAATATAGAATGAAACATTTTATTGACTGATGAATATTTATTTCAAAGGTTTGTTACTGTTGTATCTGCCACTTTGCTGTAATATTGTTATTCGTGCAATTACATTGTTTTGAGTCTGTATTCCATTCAACTTGTCCTCAACATTTATCCCATTTTCTTTTACTTAATACATTGATAAAGAGCCCTCTGTATTTGTGGCCCCTTAGGTTTGAGTCCCCATGTTCAGTTGTAAAGTAATATATATATAATTATGCCTGATCTATACTTAAAATTTGTAAGAAATATTTTCGACACTCTACGAAAGTATTTTAAATGCAGCTTCCGTATAATTCGATTCCTGAAATTCGGTCAAATAATTATTCTGTGGTGTCTTATATTAGTTTGTGTTTCAAGATATTGAATGTTTATTTTTCACCAATAAAACACTAAAATAACAAACAATTCCGGCTTGAAATACTATTCGAAACTAAGAATCTTTAATTTGACAGTAAATATATATATATTTGTTGTTGATATTATTTACTGAAGTCAATTGCTTTACTGAGACAAATGAACAATTTGTCTCTGTCTAAAAATAAAAATTTCTCGTTCGTTTTCATTTGGAAAAAAATGATTCCCCTTAGTTTTGATTTTTGACTGATCAAACGATGTTTTAATTCGCGTTCAATGCGCAAGGAATATGCACCACTTTGAAATTTGCCTTAATAAGTGCACTTAAAAATATCGCAAATTTTCAGTTTTTATAATTTACAAGTTTGAATTGCACTATGAACAAATAGATAAATGAACTTCGGACAATTTTTTCTCATATTAATAAAACTTGGAAAAACTCCAGTTTTTATTAATTACAAGCTTTATTTTACAACATTGTTGGAAATAAACCATCTTAAATAAAATATTTTCCCAACATTATTTTCATTCTAATTATTATCTTTTGAAAACCAAAGTAAACCTTTACCTTGGCTTTGCAAAATTTATATTTCGAATTCTAATGAGGGTCCACTCTATTGTGGTTCCTTTTAACTGTTGTCATAAAAACAGATAATGAATCGAAAGACTTTCTTCCAACAATAAAACTAAATCCTTCCAAATGCACTCGCAATATGAAAGAAGGAAGAATTCTTCCATTTGGCTACAAACCTCAATCTGATACACCTTCATGTTACGTCACGCCCCTGAGTCAAGTTTGATGATGCTCATAATTCTTCCCAAAATGTTGACAGTTGTCTTCGCATTTCACTTCTTATTCCCCTTTGGAATGGAGAATACACTTTTTTGTCTCCAGAGATCTTTTTTCTGATAAATGCATACATTGAATGAAATGCAATTTTTTGCGCGTGCTTTAGTAAGTAGAGTATCTTTTCTTCAAACGATATGCTTGCATATTTTTGCTTTGTGTCTTATCTATGTAACTACTATTATTCACTTTTTATAAATATTTTCATATGCACGTCTTAGGCGAAACACGTATTAAGATAGTAGTAAAGAAATGTTATTTCCTGAAATGAATGAGCACATGGAAGCAACAATAGAGAATTTTATGTGCATTACTACTTTTTCCGATAGTTTTGAAAAAAAAAAAAAGAAGCTTATTCAAATTGTATGAAACTCGTAAACATTTTATTGAAATTATATATATGTTATGCAGTAAAGTCCTTCCTAAAAAGTAACACTAAAAACATTAGATCAATTATTGAAAGCATTTATTATCTTCAATTTTTTAAAAATATTTTAATTAAATACGTATGTTTTTAAATTAAAATAATATTTTAATGTGTTAAATAATTTTCTTATACCAGAACAAAAATAACAAAAGTTTAGAAACACTATAAGATATAAAATGGAATAATATTGATTATAAAAACGTATTGTGCAATACAATAAGACAAATATAATAAGAATATGGGAATAGTTGTTCAAAATACATTATGCAATCAAAGAAGTGGGGAAAATGTATGGATTTACGTATGTATCGAATTTTTTAGAAAGACTGACAACTACCTTTGAAGTTCCAACATGTGAAACATAAACTTGAACTCACATTTTACCAAGATGATTCGGTCATGGGACCATTTAGAGGATTTACTAGAAACTGCTGAAGAAGAAAAATATTTTGATTCATCTCGTTTTATACAGAGCAGATAATAATTTGAAACTTTCAACAATGGCTTTATTTTGTTTGGGACATACCTACATGCATTTTCATAAAAACATCTCGTACACTCGGGAAGAAATTAAAAAAATCTAAATTTTTCATGCAAGTCTTTTTTTATAAAATAGAGACTTCACTCATATTATATAATACTCACATAACCTGCAGTAAAGTATTAGGGAAGTATTATATTAAAATGTATAGTAAATTCTACAAATACTTGAGGAAAAAGGAATATTTTTAGGAAATAATTATTAATTGTGCTAAATGAAGTCTATATTTGCTTTTATAACTTCAAATCTAGATATTTTGTCCAAATTCCATCGGAATGTCCTTAAATGAAATTTGAATTTTAATGACTTAAAAGCCATACCTGATCATTTATGCCAGCATCAAGGTATTTATTTCACCGTAAATACCATTATGATTCAGAAAAGCATCAACATTTCTATGATCTGAATTTGCTTTCTAAGGAAAACCAAACAGAGAGCGACTTTTGAAAAAAAAATTTGCTTCCCAGTTCGAATGGTGTCATCATAAGAAAGACCGTTTTACGGTCATACGTATTGGATGCTGCCGGATATCAAGCCAGTGATCCCAGAGCTTGGTGACCATTTGGCTCCTTGGCGACGAATTTGCCCACTTTGGCAACAAAATGGATAATGCTCGAAACATAGAAAATTTTGTCGATCCGTCCATTAGGAACCGAGATACACCTCATTGGTCTAGAAGATTCTAGCCCCGCCTTCTGGAACTATGAAAGACCGGCACTCTCAAGCTGTGTGCGTTATGAGTAATCAGAGTCGCCGACAAGTAACGAGTCTTCCAGAGAATAGCGAAGAACCAGCCTTGTATGGAGCGAATACTGAACTGCTGTGTGCCGAATCCTGTTGTTTACTGTGAAGGCAACGTCATATATTGTGTGTAGCCAGTTGCGAGAAGTAGTGACTCGGCACCTAAAGTGAGAGAAGACATGAGAAGTTCAGCCGTTGGAGAGACCGTAGAGCGAAGCTCCGAGGAACCCCTTTCCTGCTGGATTCTGTCTGGCCGCTTCGTGTGCTGTGGACGATTACTAACTGTGGGCTACTGTCGTCTGTAGTGTGCTGTCCTGTGTTCGTCGCAGCTGTAAATATTTGTTGTCTGTGACCTGCTGTATGTTCGCCTCACGATACGCCCACTATCTAAACGAACTTGGCGGTCGAATAATAATGTCGAATGTGTCAATTATTTATACGAAACTTTCTGCTGCAATGAGGACTACCACACTATGAGTAAGATTATCTACTTTATTTTTCGGGATATTCCTGATCCGAAATTATTTAGTTATTTATTTGTCCACACTAAAACAACTCACTATTAGAAAATAAGGCACAATTCTTATATGGATAGATACAGCCCTAAAATTAATGGCAAGATTTTCCAATTTATTTTACAAGAATGAGGAGAAAATCCTATAGAAGCATTTTAAACACTAGTGGACAGTGTTCCTCATAGCATTATAGCAGGTGGCTCCATCTACTATTAGTGATTGATACAACCCCAGGTTTGTCAAAACATTAGGCTATTCAGTCGCTTTTAATTATATTGTGAATTAAGTTGCATACTGTTAAGGAAAAACGAAAATCCGGAAGCCCAAAAATCAAAGGTCCGGCGCTGTGAGTGCATGGTAAAACAGTCCGATAGGCTCAACAATAAACAACGACTTTTTATCTATACAAAAACATGGACACATACAGTTAACAAAAGTCAAAAAATGTGTACACACAACAACAGTACTACAATGAACAGTTCCATGGAAGCAGCAATGCGGTAATAATTCATCATAACAGCACAAAGAGCTTAGAGAAAACTTAATCAATTATTCATTTGAACTCAGTTCAGCTCCGACTCTCGGCTTTTTATAGTTTCAGTGGCTGGGCAACGAAGGCTTCGGAAGTATATACTTACTCGTATCCTAATGGATTTACAGCCAAAACTGTTGATACTTTTTTAATGTTCAATTTTGTCGACATTTGTTGCCAAAACCAGGGGGAGGTGGGTCGTTGTTCCGGCATCCATTCATCATCTGTTACAGCTGTCTGTAAAACCCTCTTTACCATGAAAGTAACTGCACAGGAAAACAGCATTACAAATTCATAAGAAAACTGTTCGAAGTCTTATTTATGTTTGCACACACAATAATGATAAAAAAAAAATTCGAGAATTATGTGTCATCTAAAGTATCCAATGTACTGAAATCTTTGTGGGGCACTCACAGCGTAATGTAATTTTAAATATGAATGAACGTATAGAATTACATGCGCATTTACAATTCCATGATTCAGGCTTAAAGATTATCAGTTTGTCGAAAGTCCCTCGTCCTTCGACTTGTCTTAGAGAACAACTGAAATTCAGTTAATTGTAATAACATGATTCCTCCGAATTTTAAAGATATTTAATTAGACATTCCCCTAAGTTTGCCCTTTATATACGGCTTTTAAATTATGAAAAAACTATAGATTATTTTGCACAGCTAAAAATTATTTACTAAAAATACTCATATTCCCTTAAACATTTATGAAATTCGTAGTAAATTTTGATGCAATGCTTTAATATTATTTAATCACATATTATATTTTTGAATGATTTAATTGAAAATTCTGTTTTAGTGGAAAAAAAATCCAATAATACTTTTTTTTTTCATATTCCTTATATATTCCCGAAATTGCAGACTATTTTTATGAAAACTTATTTATGTATTTTTGAATGCAAATAACGCTATTTTTCAAAATTTCCAATCATTGCTTGCTTTCTATTTTTTCGTAATCGACATGCACAAATCGAAAGCAGTGCAATCGGCAAACTCGAGATTTTGACTAATTTAAAGATATTTTGGAAATTATGTTGCCTGTCTGTGAACATGAGAACTCACAAATGCTTTGAGATGAAAATCGGGATATAATGTTTAAACCACATTTCTATCGAATTTCGAATGAAATTTATTCAGGGAAAATCTGTCTTCCCGGCTGTTTGATAGAAGGGAACACGATAACTACAAAACCAAAAAAGCTAGACAGATAAAATTTGGTACACAGGTTAAGCATCTAAAATGTAGATTTTTAATAAATTTTGAAACCAAATAAGTCAATAGATTGACCGTCTTCCTTTTGCATGTACGTAAACGCAGTAGCTCGGCCAAGCCATGACTTAAGGATTTAAAACTTGATAAGTGACTTTGTGATTGCAATCCTTTTCTGTGTCGAATTGTTGGTTTCAATCGGTCAAAAACAGCGTCTCAAATACGTCTTCGATGTTCTGGTAGTTGTTTAATAACCATTACCAACAAACGAAAGTAAATTTATTAGAAAGTATATGAGAAAATTTCTGGGAAATCACTCCCGCTAGTTTGTAAAACAAAATCCTTTTTTTCGTCATAAATTTCTTATTCGTTCTTTAAATGCTCCTATGGCCAAATCTTCAAGGTAAAATGAATATTGAAGTGTATATTTTGTATTGTTGACTACAATCCAGCTTTTCTCGACAAACTAAAAAAATTCTCAAATATGAAATTGTCTGGATACTTTTGATCACATAGTGTATTATTCCAAGCATATATTTTAAAAACTTTCCCAGTTTTCTTGTCAGTGTAAAAGTTTATGCTCAAATAGTTGTCTTATATTCAAGACAATTAATTCTATTTAATGCGATTTCATTTTGAATTTTATTCTAATGAAATTCATTTACAAAAACATTTTTATAAAATTTAATATTATTTTTTCCTTAGTTTAAATGAAAAAAATAATATCTGAAAGGATCAATGTCTTAATGTAAAATTTAAAACCAACTGAAAATGCATTTCTTATAATAAACCTTTTAAAAATATTGGATAATATTCAAACAAAATCAGTAGTTATACTACTACTAAAAATAATGATAACTTTTCAATTATGGAGCTATTTTATTTCTTCTTAATCTGAATAATTTCATCTGCTAAAGAGGATTATATTTCGGATGGCAGACGAATGTGCAGTGTCGTAAAATAACAAATTGTTGCCAATATTATCCATAAATTATGCTTCTATTTTTAGTTATTTAAAATTTTTCTTTTGTGAGTTTTCGTGTATTGAAGAGAAAGTCTTACAGGAGAAATCAATATACTTATATTGCAGAGAAAGCAGAAATCAATATACTTAATAACCCAACTTGAGAATTTAGTTGTTATGCCAACCTGCATAAAGCAAAATTCTTCTTATAAAAAATATAATTTAAGAAAATCTATTTTCTCATAACAACTTTATAGCATATTTTGTCCTTTTTTTCTAAATATTATCTATTATAAGTTAATAGTTTCTTGTTCAGAAACAAATTTTTCCTTTGAAACAGAAAAAAAGAGGCAGCAAAGAAAATCACATCTAAAAGGAAAAATTCACATGATATAGAAGTTAAGATTAAAGACAAAAGTTGAGGGATAGGAATGATCAGGTCTTATTTAAAAATGGTTCCAATTACACAAATCCATACGTTTGTTGGGAAAACTGATTACTAAGAGATCATTATCATTTATTCAAATGTGTTTCATGAAGTGAAAATTGCAATTCAGAGCTTTTTGCTTTTCTCCTTCATTTAAAATGGTCTAGAAAAAAAACCCAGAGAAACGTTGATTTGAATAAGGAAATGCCCTTAAAAAGAATGAAATTAGTATTTAACGATCCGTAACAGAGATGAAAATGTAATATGATGATTAAAGTGTAATAATGTACATCTATGTTATCTTTTCCAGGAGACTTATTTACTTTTGAGGGAAATGTTAAATCCCCATTTACCTTCCTCTTTTGAATTATAGAAGCGCCTTCTTACTGCTCACAATTAATGATTTTTGAAAAAATCTTAAATATATCACTTCTACGTTCAGAAGCATTTGCCTGTAAATTTATTTTTAATGTACTGAAGACTACAATTCAGAGCAATCAAATCTACTTAGCATTAGATTTAATGGGGTAAGTAACTAAACTGAGTAGAAAAATTAATTTGGTTTGATTTGGATTTTCGGCACAAGAACCAGTTTTTAATATGGTGCGCCAAACACAAGATTTGAAAAATACCCATTCCATTGTTTTAAATTCAAGCTTAATCAGAACAAGAAAACAAAAAGAAAGAAAAATCTTAAATATGCTTCACAATTTCAATAACATTAAAAAAAAAGTAATGGTGCATATTTTTTCCCGACAAGTCTTTTGAATAAAAACAATTATTATTTTTATAGATATACAATATTAAAAACAACCTCAAAACGCCAAAAGCCTCAATATATCCAAAACGTTTCCTTCCAGAAATGTCGCAATCCGGAAACTCCTTTAGTGCATTCTTAATGGTTAAATGGCAATGGCTGTGTGTACATATAGGTGGAAGTTCTGAATAGAGTAAATGTTTATGCTTCAACCTTATGTGACCAGTTTTAAGACCATTTAATGATACTGATTTCTTTCTGCTTAAATTCAAATATTGTTACGAAATTTCCGGGGTTCGTTTGGATATAGGACTCTTACTATAGTCACATTTGCTCCAGTGTCGACAACCATATTGCATGAGATGTCACCAATTTTTCCTATCACCTAAAGTCCATTGTCACCGCCACTTATGGGTGAAATATGAAATACTTTGAAATGGGGCTGTTGACTATTTCCACCACTTCTAGAAACCCGGCAGTTCCTACGGACGTGTTCGGCTGTACCACAACACCAAATTTCCGTACTTCTGCCATCTTTGCGCTCTTTTAACCTCCGAATTTCTCTTAGCGCAGGTTTTCAATTTGTTTGACGAAATCAGAGTCCGAATCCGCAGCAGAGACAGCTCTGATTGGGTATCGGTCCTTACGTGTGGTCTGCTGGGCAGCCTCTATTTTGTGTGCAAAGACTAAAGCGGATCCTATATCTTTGACATCTGCTAGTCTAACAGCCTTCTGTGTTTCCGGATACCGCACACTATCGATGATGTGCTGGAGAGCCAGATCTTGACGTGTCTCAACCGGGCAATCAGAAAATGCTAAATGGGAATGTCGCTGAATATCGGCTGCTAATTCCTGCAGACTTTCGCCCGCTTTTTGATAGCGGGACTTTAACTGCAGTCGGCTGTATTATTTAGTGCACTTCTCTCCAAACCGCAGCTCAAGTGCACTCGACAGAGCATGGAAATCATGTCTTTGTTCCTCCGTAAGAGTCTCAAGGATGTCGGCAGCGTCTCCCCTTAACGAAGATGCCAAGTGAAATGCTTTCGCTTGAGGATTCCATCCATTAGCTTCCGCTACCATAGTAAACTGTGTTTTGTATACTTGCCAGGATGTTTTTTCGTCGAATGTCGAAAGTTTAATCGTCGCTAGGGAAGGTGTAAATATCACTTTGGATTCCTTATGTTCATGGGAAATCTCCTTCTCCAGGCATTCAGTCTCCTTCCCAAATTTCTGTTCAAATTCTTTTCCGATGTCTTCTCGAACCTTGTCAATACTTTCTTCCATCTTCAAAACTTTAGTTTCCACTGAAATTACCTTATTCTCAAATGAAGCCACCTTATCTTCAATTGCATTTATCTTCTCCTGAATGATATTGGAGAATTCCTCTTTAACACTTACGATGTCCTTCTTAAGCTCCTCCTTTCCGGATTTCCTCTCCTGCTCCATTCTTTCTTGTCTTTTCTTCATCTCCTGCTCCATTCTTTCTTGTCCTTGGTTCATCTCATCTTGTCCTTGGTTCATCTCATCTTGTCCTTGGTTCATCTCATCTTGTCCTTGCTTCATCTCATCTTGTCCTTGCTTCATCTCATCTTGTCATTTCTTCATCTCATCTTGTCCTTGCTGCATCTCATCTTGTCCTTGCTTCATCTCATCTTGTCCAGCTACCATACATTTCTTCATCTCAGTCAACAGAGCCAGTAACTCACCATTACCGCTATCAGCCATTTTTGCTTGGGATCTCGTCAGCACCATACACTATTATCCACTATCCCACTCCTGACACCAAATGTTACGAAATTTCCAGGGTTCGTTTGGATATCTTGGAATTTTCCCAGAACGGAAGCAGAAACCATTTGCATGTGAACACGATAACTCAAAACGGCAAGATGGATGAAATTTGGTATTAGTTTTTATCATAATATCATCTTGGTTCTATACTTAATTTGGACAACTCTTCCAAACGGCTGTTTAGTATTTCTATTCCTGACTGTTTAAACACGATGATTCAAAAATGTACTGCGCTAAGATATAAACAAAATTGGGTTTGTAGTTGTGGCACTAAAATTCTCCTGTGCCGAAATTTTCATTAAATTAGTTAATGTTCTAAATTAATTTTTATTACTACAAAGATATGAATTCATAATTTTTTAAATATTTACAGAAATAGCAATCATCTGCAGCCCAAACCACAATGCACACACACTCATATATGGCATAATTTAAGTACCATAATTTTACATATTTACTATATAATGGTTTCTGTTCGAACTCGATGGCAGACTCAAAAACCAAAGCAAGAAGCGTGAGATAGCATGCAGTCAATAGGATTGCATCTATCGTCGTTTTCATAGTATACTTTTGCGCTACCATTTGTCTTTTTTAAATTTTTATTGCTACTCTTGCAATGAGAAGAAGTGATTTTTTTTCTAGCTTTCAATTATTGTAAATAATCAAGGGAAGTTCTTTCTCCGTGGCCTAAAACATAATGAACGAAAGAGTTTCCGAAGAAACATAAAAAGAAATATCTCCAAAATAAAACCAATCCACAGTTGCTTTACATGACAAGATAATTATCATAAAAATGGTTGATTCGTATCGCCATTGATGGATATCACATCTGGTATCTCTAATCTAAATTTTTAAAATGAAACTATCCATGAATGCGTTCCAGTTCGAAATATTAATTCTTATTGCTACGATGTAAAAGATGAAGATAAATTTTAATCACGTTAATCCTTGTGATAATTGATTCATTACTTTAAGTTGCATACTTCAGGAAAAATATAAAATCATATTTGAAAAACAGGTAAGGCTTTAATTTAAAACAATAAAGTAAATAAATATAAGTTAGCTTTCCTTCTAATACCCTTATAAGAAATTCTTTTAAGAATGCTTCCAAAAATATATTTTTAAAAATCTTTGAATTTCAAGTATAAATATGGCCGTGTTCAAAACCCTTATTTGAAGCCATCTTGAAAAACAAAATCTAATTACTGCATTGGCATTCTACTTGATATTGACCGATTCATAACATTTATTTTTTGAAATTAAAGAAAATTTCAAATTATACTAAAATCGTCTGATTTGGAAATTATTCGATAGCCGTTTTATAATGGCGTTTAAAATTCCTGTTTTATAACAAAAAAATTGGATATGTACATTTAAAAATAATATACAGTACCTTAACAAGTAGGCATGACAAGATTTTATTTCTCGATAATGAGATTTCTACAGTTTTTATTTAAACAATTCAAAACTTTTACAGATATGCATATAATTTTTAAGATTCCGTTGTTTTAGAATCTTTATTTTGTTAGATTTAACCATTTTCTCTCAATCATGCTTAAAACGTTAAAAAAGTTATTAATTATTTTTATTTATAATTTTATTTTATAATTTTGTTTGTAAGATGTTCTTTAATTAAACCAAAAATTGAGAAATCTGTGATAATTTTCAAAATGTCGCCAAAAGATTTTATGATTCCTTTATTGAAATTTAAATGGAAGCGCAATTTTTCTAATCTTTATAGCTCTGGAGATTTTTGTCAGAAGCAAACAAATTTTTAAAGCTTCTTTCAGACTGACCATTTCCAATGGACAAAAACAGTTGATAGGTGTAAAGTGAAACTAGCAAGCAATCAATTTATTAATTATGTTAATTAACTCAATTAAACAGTTTGGTGATTTAAATAAGCCAGGTTCCTTCAGATAATTCCATTTATACTAGTTTTGTGAAACTGCGATGGTAAATACTTGAGTTATGGAGTTTTTTTGGTTTGGTTTTTGTTTCTTTGAAAACTGCTAATTAAAAATACTACGTGTGATTACAAAAGTCTGCAACGCCAAAATTACAAAAGATATTTTTACTGTTTCCTATAGACTCTTGCATAATGAAAATAAGGAAAGATTGCTTAAAAAAATCCATCATATCTTAACATTTTGCAAATAAAGCTTTTTGGAATTATATTAAAATAAAATTGCCATTGATGGAAAATGATGGAATTTTTTTCTGTTGTTCAGAATTCTGTTTCAAAAGCCAAATAAATTATTATTAGTCATTGCATAAATTTCTGATTTAAAGTGCAATTAAAGTTTTTATTTTTTTATTTCTCGTCAAAATAAGATTGCAATTTTTTATTCATTGATGGTTGATTCATTTTTATTCATTGATGATTATTTGGTAACAAACCAACCATAATTTGCAAGAAAAATGTGATTGTTGTTTAAAAAAATGAGGTAATTTACTGTTTCAGTACACCAAAGATGCGTAAAGGTAGCCAAGAATTTCTACGCAACCGAAAAAAAAAAGCATTTTGTTTATACCATCTGTAATATAATTCATAAAATACTGATGCAAAATTTAGTTCGCTTACTAAGAAATGTCCCGAAAAGTATATATATAAAAAAAAAAGACTCTAGATTTTTAGCTGCAAAGAATATGGATATGTATGATCATTTATATTACGGACAAACGAATCATCGTTGTTTTATTTCATTCGAAGTTGATATTTAATGGGATTAAGAAATGTCAAACATTTTTAATGAAATGATGTTTTTAAAAAATGCATCACTTGCTTTAAGCAGTATTATTGCACATTTAGTTCATAGAAATTCATTCTCTTAAAAAAGAATTCTATTAGTACTATATCTGGGTGTTTAATGTAATATATCTGGGTGTTTAATGTAAAAATTTGCAACTTCTGATAATTTTTTAATGTTAATCCTTTCCATAGAAAGTATTCCCCAAATTTAATTTTCGTGATATTGTTAAAATAAGAATTAGAATTGCGTGACTCTGGAAGATTATTCAAAAATATGTGAGTGAAACCACGCCATACATCTTCAAGTGCTTTCAGAAGTTGAATGTCTCGACTGCAGTAAAAGTCCTGTTGAAAGGCCAAGGAGTAAAACAACAGCAGCTTTTTGATTAGGCGATAAATATTCCCCCTTTTTTACATCTTGAAGTAAGAGGCTCTTTAATTAAGTAACTGTTTCCAGAACTTCGGATTTTGCCAGAGAATTGAGTCTTGGAAAATCGAAATGAGCTTCGAAAATTCGAGAACAGTAAATTTTCTTACATCCGAAACCGGAATTCTAGAAGAGCTCAAAAAGACTTCTTTTGATAGCTCAAAGAGGACATGAATGAAGCAGTAGAATAAACGCTGATCCTTCGTTTAAGATGCATATTCTATATGTTGGGATTGCAGGTAATCAATCAAATGAACAAAGAACACCAACTAAGAGATCCAAAGTGAAGGTAACAGCTTTTTTCGAACGCGAGTTGAAAATGCATTATCCTTCTCCCTTTCAATATGAGTGAAAAATTAATGATACTTTGGTAAAAGGTTATACTTTAAAGCTGGGTTTACACTCAGCCAGTTGAGAGATTCAAGTAAGTTGGGAGAGCGGACAATAACGAATTCTTGTCTCGACGGGACACGTACTTGCTACTGTACAGCTTCTGTGCATCCATGTTCTTATTGAATGATTTGTAGCTGAGTGTAAACCCACCGTAACTCTACATTCGGACTAAGGTGAAAAAAATTCGAGTTTTTGAAGAGAATTGAAATTTAGTGAGGCCGGAAATTTCTCAGCGCGTGCTAATCAGCGGAAACTTATTAAAAATATTATATCTTGAATAGTCGATTTGTGAAAAAGGCCTAAATTACAGGGAAAGGAAATGGTAAATCAAATTACCGTTTTATAAAAAGGAAGTCGCAGTGGTATCTTGAACTATAAACGTTAATTCTTTTTGAATAATAAGTCAATCTGAGTAATTCGTTATACAATATTTTACTAAAAATGCATCATTTTGAGCCCTTTACCAATTTCATAGTTTTTATATAATGACCTAGAATTCTCAACTAGTTAAGTGACTATAATTCGAATTCCAACCAATTACAATGTGTTAAATTTTATTAAATGTTGGCTTTGTGGATCGTATGCGCAAAGTTTATTTAATAAAATCATTTCTATTTCTTGTTCATATATTTTTTTTTTCATACTCTGTAACTAATTTGATGCATCTTCCAGATGTCAAGATGTGGCAGGGAAATTCAAAAAATCCAACTCAACAAGCAAGAAAACTATGGGAATAGTCTTCTTTGACAAGATTTTCTATCACTGGAGAGATCGATAGCTTTGTTCAATCTATCTTGCAATACAGCCCGTGGTATAAATATTTCCTGAGGTATTTTTAAAAATTCTTACAAATTGTAGTTTCTTTCCTTTAGTACCAACTCTCAGTGTGATATCTCTTACAAGTTTTAATGACTAATAGTTTGCTTTCTATGAGTCAGAAAAACATGCTTCACTCAACTCAATAATTCCTTTATTGTCATGTGGTCATTATCGATTTGTTTGGAAACCAAAATATGTTTATTTCACAGATTGACATTTTTTGGCGCCGAGTTTCTTCAAAGGTTGCTCAGAAATATTATGAAATAATGACGATTTTATGACATTTTCTTATCATTTAATTAAATAGATAATTCCTCATTGATAATATGCTACGTTTCTATCCTACATACCCAGTACTGAACAAGCTAATTACATAACTGGATTGAGAGTGGCCAAAATCTGGGGGAAAATATTTAAACAAGTTGTTTTTTTTAACGTATTGGCAGTAAAAAAAAATTCATTTTAATTTGGTAATTGCTTTGAGGTTTCCATTCAAAGCCTGATTCTATTAATTCAAAACCTAGCTGCTACTTTTTACGATGGATTAAATTCACTTCAGAGAATATACTTTCATATTTCTTTTTTGTCTCTTTCATTGCTAAACCAAATCGTATATCATTCCTGAAAAGTTATTTATAACTTACTGAATAGATTATATTTCTTCTGATTCTAAAAGCAATTAGGAACAATCTGTAATTTTGAGAAAATTGCGAAATGTCAAAATTCTCCAGTACAATATATTTCCTTATTTTATTTAAAAATAAAGTTGATGACGATAAGAAGATTTTGCGGGTATTATAATATTTTGCCTTAAAAATCTTTTAAATTATATACTTTATGTAAAATTATTTGTTTAGTTTCGCTTTGGCATTCCGGCGAGTACTAATATTAAGTTTATTTTTACTATTTCGTACAAAATAATATTTATTAGTTGATTCAATATATCATATCTTTATGTCATTTACTCTAAATACTTGTTATTTTATAAATACTTCAAATTTATTCAAAAATATGAAAGAAATATTTTAATAAATTTGATGGGAATTTATGAAGATAATTTTGAATATGGAAAATATTTAATTATTTTGCAAATAGAAAACGTGAAAATAATTTCATCTCTAGAAATACTGAGTACAGTAGCAAGCGTTAAATATTTTTGAAGAAATGAAAGAAAATAATATACACTTGGAACAATCGTTGAAATATTTGAAAGAATTCAGAAATAAGGAGTAAAAATTTGCTTTACTAGGCTCAGCTTGGTTTCATAATTAAATTTACGAAAAAGTATTGAGAAAATAAATCGAGCACAGTTGAAATCTATATACGGTCAAGTGGCTTTTCATTGCGCAGAAAGAGGTCAATTCACTAGCACCAAAAGGCAAGATATTTATTAACCTGCAAATTTACTTAACTTCCTAATTAGATGACGCATCGTATTTGGGACATTTATTATTGTTTTAATTCTTTTAATAATATTAGGGGCGTTTGAAACATTGAAGAGTTTATAAGTTATTTTTGCATTTTAAATTGCTTAACACTTTTACTTAATTGCACACTTAAAATTGAAAAATTAATTTAATGCTCGCATCAGACACATCATTGCATGCGAAGGCGTTGATAGAAACAATGCACTGAAATTAAAGCTACACATCACAGAAGGGCTGATAGCAGAATTCTTTGGATTGCTTTATTTGAAAACACAAGAGGCAAAGTAAATGCAAGGTTCTCTAGTTAATTGTTATAGAAAATTTTCAGAGATAACCATCTATTGATTATTACATGCATACAAACCTGTCGCGTATCTAAAAATTCAGCATTTATCATTCTTCTTACACTTTCGTAATTTTTTTTTTAATTTCATGTACTATTGAATATATACTCATAATGCATTCATAGTAAAAAAAAGACCTTTTCTGAACCGATAAATTTTATTCTTTATTGATTAGAAAGAAAACGTCAAAAGTAAACACGTCTAGGATTTTTGTTAATCTATAAAATTGTTGTTATGATAACTGTACTAAGATGACTCACGACAATACAATTATTTATTGAAAAATCTATAGAATTTATCTTTAAGGTTCTCATCATAATCCTGAAAAACGTATTTAACAGTTTTTGCATTTTTTTCTACTTTTTTGTCATAAATTCATTGATAAATTTCCCTCATAATTGCTTACCAAATCAAGTGCAAAACCTTTACAACAGAAAAAAAATATTTTCCGTTAATTTAAGTTAAAGCATCGAACGCAAATCAGTTCGGCTCAACCGTATTTGATATCTTCACCTTAACGGCACTAGTGAGCCTATTTTCTTCATTATAAGGAAGTTCTGCATACAGTCTGCATCGTATGGCTTTCCATAGCAAGCCAGGTTGGATAAACTTGAAATTTTCCTAGTGGTTGACGGAAGTTCTAGTAATATAGATAGTAGCCTAGTAATATTTCTGTCAAACTGACAACGGATATATTAAAAGAAATCTGCATACATATTACTCTTCACGTTTGAACGTTGGTTGCTAATAATGTTTTGAAGCTTTTTTTGTGTCATTTATAAAAGAAAACAAGGAAAATTATGATGCAGAAGAAGAAAATTTAACGTATGAAGAATATTATTTTGTCTCGTTTCAGCAAGAAATGGAAGCTGAGGAGAAGGAGAAAGTAATTCGTGACGAATTGTCCACCACTGACTTGCTAAAAAATATGTGTTTTTGATCGATAACGTTGACGGCGTCAAAATTAAAAATCCATTATTCGGACATCTAGCTGAATGATCAAATTAATACCAGAGAATTGCACGAAGACGTTTTGTGGCTATAGTTATAATACTTCACCCCAAAATAATTAAAATACAATTTATGCTGATACAGAATGATCATTTTTCAATTTGCGAGAATAAGAAAAAAAATTTGATCTCAAATTACATCATTGTAATTGAAGGTTTGAAAAAAAAAATGACTGGTAGTGAAAATGTCAACATTCTCCAGTGAAATGTCATCAATCTCCAAATATATTTAGATGTATGCTAATGTAATTTCTCCAAATGCCTTTGTTTATATAATATAATATATTTAAAAGTTGTTCTCCATCTAAATTTAAGCACTGCGTCACATAACATGTGTAATGTCTTGATCTAGACTGATCAAATAACGAAGCAGAATTTCCAGACAATTCTTTATTTTACAACTCTATATACTCTATATATACAAAGGAAAAACTTGTTCTAATCTTGGTTAAATAAATAGTTATTTACATATGTAGTAGGAGACACCACAGTTGAAGTCGAAGGTTTTCTTGAAACTCCGTTGGTTCTCGGACTCCGAACACGTGGGCGTAGTCCAATACTCTGCCTCCTCTATATACTCTATATATACAAAAGAAAAACTTGTTCTAATCTTGGTTAAATAAATAGTTATTTACATATGTAGTAGGAGACACCACAGTTGAAGTCGAAGGTTTTCTTGAAACTCCGTTGGTTCTCGGACTCCGAACACGTGGGCGTAGTCCAATACTCTGCCTGCAATTCATTTCTTTCCTCCTCCTAAAAACAAAATCTCCACACTTTATTTCGGCGACAATTTCTGCCTCTTAATTTACATTGGTCATTTGAGCTCTCTTTCGGCCAATCGGGCTTCAGCAATATGCTCTCTCAGTGGCGCCAGTGGGTCGTGGGAAGGTTCTTTCACAAAAAGAAACATCTAGCATCCAGATGTTTGGACACCCTTTTCTCTTTGAAGGTACTATCAATACCTCTTGGACGAGGAATTCCACATGTGGTCTTTGACTGTAGTCGCTAATGAACAGATGCGAGACCACCCAGGTGAAAAGATCCCCCATCTGGTTATCTCGAGGAGTTTAGTAAGTAACAGAGACGACACAGCTGGCTGTAAATGTCTTATCAGTACTGGGAAACGGGGAATGTTACACATGCCATGCGTATTCATTAAAATAATTAAAAGTAGCAATTAAAGAGAATGAATGCTACTTATTTTATTTTACGTTAAGTTCATTCAACACAAATTAAAAATCAAATGTGCAATTTTAAGTAAATATAATAAATTATAAAATAAATTTATAAAAATAATTCATAAATATTATAAATAATCTGTTTTTTTAATTATACATTAAATTACCATTATTATAAATAAAAATTATATTAATAAATATAATTTTGCCGTACTTTTGTAGTATATTGTGATTTATCTTTTTATTGACATTTAAAAGTAGACCATCACGGGATGGAAACAAATAAGAACTATTAATCCAAGAGGGAAATAGTAAATATTGCTATCCTTCCTATGTACATTAATGTCTTACTGAAATTCGTAATAATATATCTATTGAGAAAGACGATGTAAGCAACAATCCACTCAAGGATCATTAAACAATAGAATATTCTTACTGCTCTTTTTCCATTGCATGCGACGTTTTCTTACTTAAGCAAGTATATGTCTTGCTCTAATTAATACCTTCTTGTTAAAAAGAAAGAGCAATGTAACATACGTTTAAATGCGAAAGAACAAGTTTGGAAACGGAAGATTTTTTTTTAATTCCTTCTATTTGTGGAAGCAATTAATGACTACTCCATCTATGAGTATAAACAGGGGTGTGTTGATGGATGGATAATTGCAGTTAGTCAAAAGAACAGTTTTTAAGTTTTGAATCGCAGCGAATTTAATTGACAAAGTTAATTTGCTTTACAAACAAATACAATAGAAGGTTAACATTAATGGAATATTCTTCGCCTACCTATCTGCAATCAGTAGCCCAGAAAATGACTGAAATTTCTTCTTGGCACACACACAGTGATTAGCCGCTTGCACGAATATATTTGAAAAGCACTATTTAGCGAATGGAATCCAAATAATCTGTGGAAGGTAATCAGGATAAATTTATCGTGAAATTATTTCAGTAAGCATTTTTTTTATCAATGCATATGCAAATAACGATACTTTAAAGTTTTTCAAATATTCACTACCAGGAATGATAATTTCATGAAATAAAAAAAACACTTCAAACTTATTTAATGGGAAATAAACTCACGATATAAATTTTATTTTACAAATTGCTCATATATAAATACTTTAAGGAAACCAAAAATAATTGAAAATATTTTCTTTCGTTTTACTAGCTGCCAAATAATAATTTTTTTTTTACTTTTTGCGTCACGAAATAATTAATTGAAAGAAAGGACTTTAAGCAGGCCACATGATCCGTTATTTTCATATTTTCATGAATAAATATAAATATAAAGCTGAGAACATTTTTAAAAAAAACATACAAGTTCGCGATTTATAATACGTGATTTAAATCCCACCAACTATTTTAAACCATTTTAAAGTATTTTATTCTGAATTAAATACTTAATAAAATATTTTAGCTTCAATAAAATTTCAAATGTTTAATCTTTTCCGTTTCTTTTTTTTTGTATAATTAACAATTAAATATGTGCTAGATCAAACTAAAAATACTATAAGATAATGTGATTCATTTCAGATTTTCACTAAATCATTTATAATGATTCATATTTTATTTGAAAAAAACCTAATAAGGAAATGGAATTCTAATGAAATATTAGGTTTTAAGATAACCAAAATGGATAAAATAAATGATTTAATCCAGTTTGCATAAATCATTGTAATCAAACCATGAAAGAAATTAATTGTACCATAAAAATTTAATCATGTTAATAAAAGGCATGTGATTTGGAATTAGCCAGTTCATTTCATACCTGGTGTGTTAATTTCTTTTATGAACAAAAAGGCATATATATTGTAAAAACGTGTGATTTTGATTCCCAGTACGAAGTGCAGCGTCAGTGATTTCAGAGCTTGGCGATCATTTGGCGGCTTTGGCGACAAAATAGATAATGCTGGAAACTTCGAGAATTTTCACGATCCATCCAATAGGAACCAGATACGCCCTGATTGACCCAGAAGGTTCTCGACCCGACTTCCGGAAACTATGAAAGGCCGGCACTCTCAAGCTGCAAGTGGTCGTCGTGAATTGTACTTGGAGTCGCCGACAAGTAACGAGTCTTCGAGAGGATAGCGTAGCAACAGCCAAGTGCCGGCGTTATGTGGAGCGAGTGCTGAACTGCTGTGTGCCGAATGATGTTGTCTACTGTGGAAGCAGCATCGTACCTTTAGTGTAGTAGCCAGTTGTGAGAAGTAATGAGTCGGCAGCGAAAGCGAGAAGACAGCGATAAGTTCGGCCGTTTCGGAGAGACCGTAGAGTGAAGCTCCGAGGATCCCCTCTCCTGCTGGATTCTATCTGGCCGCTTTGTGTGCTGTGGTCGATTACTACTTGTGGGCTACTGTGTGCTGTCCTATGTTGCCCTCGGCTATAAATATTTGTCGTCTGTGTACTCGTCGTCTTTGTATTAGTGTATCTGTGTAGATAAACGACGTGGTTTTCTATTGAGGCCTGCTGATTGTGTTCTCACAACATTCACTACACAATACAAGCGAACCCGACGGTGGAAACCCGTAACAATATACATTAAACACAGAGAAGTAGAAATTTTCATTCGAATAAACCCAAATTCTGTTTTAGCTTATATTGTTTACCACAAAATTTATATTGACTAAATGTAGAATTCCAAGAATAAAAAAATGATGATGTGGAAATTAAAACAAAACAAAACAATGTAATAAATCAGAATTGCGTAGATGTAATTTTCATAGTTTATTATTTAGTTGATTAAACTAATTGTGGAAGATTACAACATTATATATCCTTTATATAATGTATTAATGTACATCTTTTAGATATCACTGTTGTTTTAAAAGAAATATGCTGCTAAGTATGATATCTCTACAAAAAGAATCATTGTAAATTCAGAATTTCCTTTTGAGAAAATTAGAGAAATTTAGTAACGGAATATTAGACGTTAATAATTATGAAAAAGCAAATGAAATGAAAGAATTTTAAATTTTTATTATCTTATGAAACATAATATCACAATTTTTCTTACTTAAATGTAACAAAAGAAATAAATTTCAAAATATTGAATTAGATTTGAGAAAATAAGTAATTTAAGCTAAATAAATATCTTGATACCAAATAATGCTAAATAAATGCCTTAATTCTCTTTCCATATCAATTATGTCAGTAATTAATCCAAAAAGGGATTAATTACCAACATAATAGGTAATGAAAGATAATTTTTTTAAACTGTACTTTGACAAGTTCTCTAATTGTTCAAACCACGCAAATTCATCATCTAAGAGTTATGGTCTGAGAGAAAATCTGTTAAAGTACATTTTGGAAAAAAAATCGGTAATTAAGATTACCAGAAAAATTGACAAATATATAATTTTAAATGAAATTAGTGACTCAAAAATTGTAATTTCCTTTTATTTTCAAAAGAAACTTTCAGTTTCAGACCTAGCAGTTAGTCCAATAACAAAAAGTAATACTGAGACCTGGTAATGCAGAAAAGTACATTTGAGATTATGTCATCAAACGATCTTGAAGTAGAATCTTATTCAGTTTATAATTAGAATTATAACTTGTTATAAAACCAAATAATGTATATTATAATTATATTGCAAAATAATATTTTTAGTCCCAAAAATTATAAATAATTTTATTCTGATAAACATTTTGATAATTTATTATTTTTATTGAATGTTTCTAATTAAAATACTTTAGACAAATACAGTATCAAAATTTTCAACTTTATGCTAGCGATACTTAATAATTGTAATATTTTATGCATTTCGAAAATTCATAGCTTACAGTTATTTCACAAATTTGGTTTCTTGTTGAAATCTAATGTTTTCAATAACTTTATATTGCAGGAAAAAAAAAATATCGAGAAACTAAAATCCATTTTTTTTTTGTTAAAAATATCGATCATTTATGAGAAGCTACTTAAGGAAACGGAAGAAAGTTGGCAAAGAATTTTCCTGTTCAGGATATTCTTGTATTCCCATTTAAACGAGTATGATCTGCATTTCTGAAGAAAAAGCATTGTTTGCCATTCAAAGGAAAAGAAACTTCTTTGAGTGCAAGCAAGAATCAAAAGGGACGTGAAATATGAAGTAGCTAAAAGCTATTAAACTCGAGAACTGTTTCCGAAAAAGTTAAAAAAAATTCCAGAAATGCCCCAGAAAGAACCGAATTGCCAAGCGAGAATAAATATTTGTTCAGCAATTGAATTCAATTTTGTTTATTCCATAAAGAGGGAAAGCTGACTACAATTACATAAAAATCAATACCTTTTTTAGTAAAACCTGTGAAATATATCATATATAATCTAGTTACTTGAGAAAGAATAAATAAATTACCTTCCAAACATATCCGTCATATTCACTGATACTAACTCTTTTTTCCCATCACATGCAGCTCTTTCTTTATTATTTTTTAAAGAAATTGACTATTAGTCTTCATTTTCACTCCTTTTCTTCTTCAGTTATTTATCACGCATGGCCAATGCTGTTGTGTCATATTAAAGTGTTGCTGTGCAGAAAATATTTTTAAACCTATCCCTTGGTAAATTATGCTTCTGAGTACATAAAAGCAAGACAATGAAACGCTACTTGCATTTAGAAAATGCTCTGTCAAATGAGTTATCTCTCTGTCTTTAGGGCTTCATGGACATGGCGTTCAAAGCAGGCCGAATATTAAATTATGTAATTGTCGAATCGAATGTTACAATCTGGAAATAATGTATCACGCTGCGATTTGAGACAATCTATTTTCCAAATAAAAAACTTAAGGACAGTATAGTAATCTATCTGAGATATTAGTCAAGCTCTTGATCTAAAGCAGTAAATAGTATATACACTGTAACAAAGGTTCAACGGTTAATTTCTAAACCATTAGAGATAGGTATACACTTCCAATTCGAAAGACGCTCGATTAGGGATTGCAATATCGGACCAAAATTTCAATACCGGTATTCGGTATTTTTTAGATTCTAATACCGGGATACCGGTTTTAATACCGGTATTAGAAATTTTATAAAAAGAAAGAAAACACAGGAGTCTCTTTGTTTTATTTGCCAGTTTTATTAGAGAGTGTAAATATCACAAAAAATAATTTGTAAACTATAAATTATAACAGTATATAAAGAATCACAAAAAAGTAAAGAAACATCTTATTTATTTAAATCACAAGTATAAATATCACTATTCAGTCTGCTGTAGTATTACAAATTTTTGAAAATTGATCTTAAAAATCATAATGCATCAATTTTACTGTCATTAAGCCTGATAGTAATTTTGTTCAAAAATTACCAGCTGTCGAAAACGCTCTTTCGGCATCAACGCTAGTTGGTGGTACTGTTAGCAATGCGTGATATACTTTTTCCAAGTATTTACCTCTAAATCCCTCATCTTCAAATAAATCGATTTCTCATCGGATATATTTGGATATAGCTGATTTCTGTATTGTATTTTGGCTGGTTGAAGGTGTTTTTTTTATTTATTGCGAATTCTATTTTTTGTTCAAGAGACAATTCATTTTCATTATCGACATTATTATCTTCATAATCTTTGATAACTGAACTGAATTCTTCTGAATGTGGATCGGTTTTTGATAAAAAATTTTAAGAAAATTTACTATAAACTTAATAAGATTTGAATTGGTTATTTTCTTTTCTTCTTTTTCATTTTCATTTTTAAAATCATTATAATCATGTAAATACCATAAGACATTTTCTATTTCGGTATGCCTTTCTTCTGTGCGATTTTTGAATATAATATATAATTCTTCAGATAATGATGTGTGGTGTTCTTTCAGTGACTGCAACATGAAATTTATTGTTGCATTAGCTGTTAATAAATTAGAATCTCTCCGACATAATGCCTCAATTGTCAGTTTTATTGGAAGTAGAACTGATACAGTTCTGGATATTAAGTCGAATTTACTATCTGAAAAATTAATTTGCAGGTTTAAGTCGATTATTGCTTTTTGGATTGGATTTCTCAGTTTCAAAAATCGTTCCATCATTAGGAGTAAACTGTTCCAACGTGTTTTAGAATCTAATATTAACATATATTCTGTTTTATTTTCAGTTAGTATATATTTTAGTAATATGTCATTTTTTATAGGAGAACGTTTAAATATCTTAACAATTTTTCGAACTTTATAAATTTTAGGTAGCAATTCTTGATGGGTTAACCCTTTATCTACTGACGATACTTATAAGTACCAATCATTGTAAAACTTTATAGCACAACAATCGTTACTTATATTCTGATGGTATGTTTTAGAAACAGTCTTTTAACTCTACCTTTTCAAAGTAAATGGCAGTAGTTGTTCTAGGTTGATGAATTTTGCATGGAAGAAAGCTATTTTTGAACGGACATAGTGTTCTTTTGCTGCCATTTTGTACGGATTTCTGCTCTTATCTTTTCTTTGCTGTAAATATATAATATCAAATCAGTGTTGTATTTTTTTATTCATTTAGTATTGTCTTAGAATATTATTTGCCCAATCATTATAAGATAACAGATTATGTAATGTGATTAACTGTCGAATTGTACTTAAAAGTACTGCCAGTACACGTAGTATTGGAGAAAAACTTGTTTTCATTTTGTCCATGTAATTATCTATAGTATTTCTGTTTGTGATAATGTAATTATAAAAGTGTAGTGTAGTGATATGTTTTAGTATTTTTTATAGATTTCAATTATAGATTTTTTTAAATTATTTATTTTTTACCTACACTGTCAAGAGCATTTGAAAATATTAGTATTGAATGTGAATTGGCTTTTGCATTCCGAATAAAAAAAATAAGCTAGATTTTACTGGCAAGGTCCAAAGGAGACTCAAAGATGGTACCAAAATTGACGTTTCCACACCCATTATTATAAAAGACTACAATGGACACATGGGGGGAATTGATAAAGCTGACATGTTACGTGCTATTTATGATAGGCACAGGAAATCGAAAAAATGATGGCACAGGCTTTTTTTTTTGCTATGCTAGAAATGGCATATGTAAATTCATATATTGCATATGTGAAAGTGCGTCGTGAGAAAATGTCGTCCCTCTAATATAAGCGCTGCATTACCAAAGGATTACTAACAAAATCAAAACCACAACCAAAACCAAAACGAAAAGGGAAACCTAAATCGAATGGAGATGAACAACTTTTTGTGCAAAAAAAGAGAAGAAAAGGAAATTTGTCTGTTTCTAATGATTTTCGTTTAGAAAATAACGGATACCATTGGCCAACATTCGTGTCGAATCGAGGACGTTGTGAATTCTGTGCACTCAAAAATATTCAGTCAAAACCACATTCAAAATGCTCAACTTGTAATATATTTTTGTGCGTAAATGAAAAAAAAAATTGTTTTTATGATTATCATCAAATGTGAATTTCTACCTTTATTATGTATAAAATAAAATTATGTCAAGTTGATATTTTTTTTTTGTTTTCTTATGAGTGTTTTTTGGTTATTTAGCATTTTTAAGAGGTTAAATTTCATTAGAAATATCATCCGTAATTTTTTTCTATTATGAGGAAATTTATACATAGTGTACTGATGGTACTTTTAAGTACCACTTTAATTAATTATTTCTAACAAATTAAATTTCGCACCGGGGACATTTTTTTTTCTTGTATATTCTTTAATTATCAATATGGCAGCTAAAAAATATTTATGAAGAAATTTTCAGTAGTTCATAATGCAGTAGATAAAGTGTTAATATTTCATCCTCATTATTAATATCGTCTTCAACAATTACATTGTCATTATCTTCATTGTCAAGATCACTCACCCTCTTACACTCTTCAAAGTTGGAATCCGAAGTTTCTATATCCACAGTATTTGTATTCTTCTGTTCTTTATTTTTTTGGTATAATGCATCTATTACTCCAAATTAAATTCCATGAGTATAGCACAATTGCTGATTTGCACCAATCAACTTCCCAACTTTTTCATAACTGTTGCTCCATTAGTCGTTATGGATACAATATCTTTCAGGGATAATACATGTTTTGCTAATTTAGATTTAAGCAATTAATTAGCTAATTTATTTCACCCGTGAGGGAGACATAAAAACAAAAACGAATACTATTTTGCTATGTTGGGATCCATGAACATATAATGGGGACCATTTTAAAAAATTCTAGTAAATACCCGAAAAAACGGTGTTTAACTTATGAATACCGGTATTACAAAAATGTACAAATGGCTCAAATACCGGTATTCGGTATCCCGGTATACCGGCAATGCAATCCCTACGCTCTGTATACCGTAAATGCTGATAATATAAAGTGTAGGATTCAATGAATGTACTCCTGTAAAAATATGAAGTATAAAGCTTCCTATAATCTTTCAGTATTTATATACTACTAACCATCTTTGTCGAGGAGCTTGTTTGCCCAGATTACTGACTTTTGAAGTTACTAAACCAGGAATATCGAATGCGTTTTTTTAAAACTTCACCCTATTATTTGATAAGATAAAAAATAAATTTAATTGAATCAATGTGATACCAATGGTTGCAAATTAAATAGTGTGTATACTACGAAATAAGAACAAAAGTGAAAATCCTATTTCGAAGTTAGTTCAAAAGAAAGCAATTTTCTTTTTATTTTAATCTAACATTGGCAAAATATTTTGATATTTTTAACACATTGAATATTTTATTAAGTAGACTTGAATTCATAACAACATCAAAAACATAGTTAAAGATCTTCTTAAGTGCCATGCTTGGTGTTTTGTCCAAAAAGCGTAATTATGGGCGAAAGAACGGAGAATTACATTTTCTGGTTTGTTTTAAGGATCATTGACAAAACCTTGCTTTCCAAGAAGCATAAGCTAATAAATTTTAACTTCAACTTATCAGTTTGTAATTGTTACAAATCATCTATTGCATTTTAACATTTTACTAAAAATAAAGAAAAAAATTGTATTACTGTTAACATTAAAAAGATTTCTTTTTTTAATTTTAAGGTAATGCCAAAGCCATTTTTACGAAATAATAATTTTGTATGATATGGTCATCAATTTCCGTAGGAATATTTTTTTGATTGTCCATTAGACGACGGTTCTACCTGTTTTCACGCTGGATTAAACTTTTTGTTTGAGCTCTCTCCAGAGCATTTCTAATAATATTTTTCAGATACATTAATCAGCAGTGCGTTGAATAAGTGCAGCTGCAGACACGTTCAAGGAAGCAGTTTGAGATTTCGTTTAGGGATTTTTTTGCATTCGACGGTTGGCATTCGATAATAAAGGATAGCAGCAATTTCCAGACCATATATATTAACGTTTTATTTAAAGGGAGGTTTAGTAAAAGTTTCTTCATACTCTAAGGTTTTAAAGTAAAATATTGCATTCTTCTACGTATAACCGAGTTAAGGCAATTTTCAGCTTGTTATTGTAGTCCAACACACAGTCACTTCAAGAACTAGCCGTCCGTCAATAGACGAATCTTCCTTTAGACGTCCATCGAAATGTTCTAAAATAATAATATTCAAAACTTCAAAACTTCATTTTACTCTCACAAGGGTGAAACTTTTCTTGTTTAAAATTTTAAGGAGTCAAATACATTTTGCTAAATATCACTCATAGATATGAGACACTGTATAAAATCTTAGATTTTTCTTTCAGAAACCGAGTTTTGACTCAAGTAACAAAAATATTATTTTTGACTTTATTCAAAGTATTTTTCTGATTGGAAGAACAGGCATATTCTCTCCTATTTAAAAATTAGCTACCGGGTCAAGATTAGAGTGTACATCTGTATTATTTTGAGATAAAATATCCTCAGATCTCGACTTGATGCAAATATTAATTATTTTGAAATATACAAAAAATTAATTTTTGCATGCTTGAAATCAGTTTCCAAAAGTATAATCGAAGAATACTTCTTGAATAGGAAGCTCCTTTTCATTTTGCTTCAATAACGTTCACAGGAAATGAATCAGCTGAAAACTGCAAGAAATATTTTAAGTTAAATATGAAATATTTCTAAAGAAATCAGTTGTTGGTAACATTCATCTGTGACCATAAGAATTTCAATCTCTATAATTAGTTTTACAGAAGGGGAACATTAAGAATGTTATTGTTTGAAAATGAAGTGCCGTAATCAATGAAATTGATATTTAAAATGAACAACGAACAGTTTTTAATCAAAAAAAAAATTACCCATTGTTAATACGATTTCGAGCTGTATGAAGCTAGTTTCGTTTAAAGCAGAAAATACAGATAAAAATGCATGGGTCTATAATTCCCAGAGCTCATAAATTTACTTAAGAATATTAAAAATTTTATACCATGGAAAACATCAACTGAATTATTATATTTATGAATATGATAGGAAAACAATAATCTAGGGATTTTTTTTTAAATTTTGGTGAAAGTTGATTACTATATTTTTAGAAAACCTTAACAAGAATGAGGAATAACAACAATTTAACATTTCCAGAATAAACAAACAATATTTTTTAAAAAATCACACATAAAATTGCGAATACATGTTAAGAGCATATATGAACAAAATGTTAAATTCAAAATTACATGAAGGGTTTTATTCAGCCAACAGATATTAAAACTTTCTTTAGGCAGATAAGCATATGTTTTAGAAAACTGATAAAAACTCTTATTTTATTTAGATGAAATGCAAAAAAATAATTTTTAACTAGAGAATCTCATTTTCCAAATGAAATAATAAGTACAACAGCATTTAAAGTTTAAGAATTTGAAATTGGGGAATTAAGTTATATTTCTTTCATTGGGGGGGGGGGCTCTGAAATATTTTCTACTGCAAGAAACTAGTACTACACAATTATTTATCTTCCTTAAGATGAATTAATATGAAATTTAATAAAAATTAGAAATATTTTAAGCTTTTTCATAAAGTTTACTAAGCTTACATGCGTTCGAGTTGTTATAATGCCCTTTTCAACAACTGATAAATGTATAAATATCCATTAATTAATTTTTATCTTAAATAATATTTTTTTTAAAAAAAAAGGTAATTGAAATATATATACTTTGGCTTTTGGTTTTACCACATTATTTACTTTAGTCTTTTTTAATTAAAAAAAATGCGTTAAATCCTTCTTTCTAATAAAATATAGTTTTCCTGGTTCATTTCTTATATCAAGCAATAACCGAAAGATACTTTTCAGAATTAAGAATCTAAATTAAAGAATTTTTCGATAATTCTTTTCAAAAAAATTTATATTCTATTCAGATTATAATAGCTCTATTTATTTCTTCGATTATCATTTATCATGTAAAAATTATGAATAACCTGAATGATGCATGAGTTGACTTGCAATATTCTAAAATGATATGAGTTGACTTGCAATATTTTTTTGATTTTAGCATGATATTTTACTATGCATTTCAACTATTAGAATGTCCAAGCAAGAATCACGTCGTCAGTGGAATCGGATCTCGTTTTGCCGACTCTCGAATCTGAATTAAGGCTGGAATACAGAAATATGGCCTAATAGTTTTTCTTCATGCTTGACATTCTATTGCGAAACATTTACAATTGTTTTTTTTTAATCCATAACTCTAGAAACATGAGTCAAAATGACTCCACATTATTCATTGGCCGTCATTATCATAGGGTTTATTATCCCTGAATGCAATCCTCTCCTCAGTAGTTTCAAGTAGTTTCTTGTAGTAGTAGCAGCATGTGTGTAGAAGTCCAAGTTTGAACACGAGCGTATAACTGAGTTTTTCTATGTCAAAGTTTTCGTTACTATTTATGGAGTCATTGACTCTATGTCTCTGAAACTGTGATTGAAGAAAAATATACAACTCAAGAGTTAATTGCTACTTATTTCGCATTGTAGTACGCTTCCTTTATCTACGATAACATATTGTTGTTTTAAAAGAAATGGGAAATACTAGTAATGAAGAGGAAAAAGTACAAGCAGATAGCAGTGGAAAATTACCTGCTAGAAAATATTTGCCCGAAAAATATGAAAAGGAAAACATCTTCTCTACGCCATTCTTGTAAAAATCCTGTATGTGCACAATGCTCCATAGCCGTATGCATTTGAATAACGCACAAAGAATAAATAAATATTCTTAAGATAATATTTTAAAATAATATATTCTTCATTTTTCTATTTAAATTCTACCATTTATTAACATTAGTGTCATCCCATAATATCTGAATAAAGTAAAAAATTTCTTTAGGTTTTTCTGCATACATCTTTCCAACAGTCAATGTCACAACATTTGACATTTTTAATATTTTTGGTAAATATATGATTTTTAGAATATTACGTTTCTAAAATAAATTCCAGTGTTATTTACAACAGACAAAAAAGAAACATAAGAATGAAGTTTTTTTGACTATGTGTCTCCGCCCACGTAACGAAATTCATCTTTCCATTTTCGGGCAGATAAAATGAAGAACAAAAAAAAAAAACCATTTTTGAAGGAATCTGTAAATAAGAATGTAGAGATGAATGGGAATAGAAAATTAAGAAACTTATTTTTGCATGTGCTAGGAAATGCCTCAATAAATAGAAGCAAAAAATATAGCAGTAGAATAGAATAGAATAGAGTAAACTAATAAGAATCGTCGAATAATAATATGCTCATAACAAATAGGAGGATTATTTTTAGACTCCTAAATTGAAGATGAAAGACTCTAAGATAGACTTTACAAGAAAAGTTACAAAGCCATATCTGAATGAGAACTATGGTAAAACGATTTCAAATTTCATATGCAGCATAGATATTTTTATTTCGGGTATTAAAAGAAAGAAATATCAATGGGAAAAAAATAATGCGCTGCTTTTAAAGAATCTGTATTGTCTATTTTTTTAAAAATTTAAACAAAAAAAGAACAATTTTCCATTTCTGAACAGATATATAAAAAAAGGAAAGCGTTACTTTACTGGAAAATGTCTTCGTATAAGGAAATCACGTGGTTTCGATTTCAATAAGAACTCCGCTACCGTGAAACATGAATATGCAATTAGGTAGCTCCCTAGAGAAATATCCATAAGATGCTTGTTTTTAATCTCAAAAAGTTTTTTTTTTTTGCCTTAAGAACACATTTTATTTAATCTCGGTTACATTTCAAAGATTTTAATACCAGACTTTTTATCTCATAACCTTTTTTTTTTTTTTTTTTTTTTTTTTTGCTTCTAGTGGTATTTGAAGAATACACATAAATTTTTGCCATAGTAAATTGAGAAGGATAATGGCTTTCGAAAAAGTGTTCGGGAGTTACAACGATTACATGCGCGCTAAAATATATTGCTCATTCATTCAGTTTTCTAAAACATTTTTTTTTGTTTATCTTTTGAAAATAATGATCCTTTTTATAAGAGAATAAGTATCAAAGTCAAAATGTGTAATAAACTAGTGTTTCTTGATTTTTTTAAAAAGAAAACTAATTAATATCACCTGCAAGGCTGTAAATATAAAGAATACATTTACAAATATCAGAAGACTAAGTTAAGCGAAATGAATGACACATTCAAAAGAATAAATTTATTCCTGAGATGAATGTCCTGTTTTGTTGTGAGGCTTTCGAAAAATAGGGATCTCTCCTCTCTAAAATGAGTGATCGTACATAAGTAGACGTGATCACTCATTTTAGACACATTAAAATAAGCCGAAAATAGTTGAAATCTAAATCTCCGAATTGACGCATCAATCGAAAGGTGTTTTTAATACTGTAAACAAAGTATCCGTTAAGTTTGCATGCCATTTAATTGCTTACTACTTTATACGCATGTTTCATAAAAAATATTTGTGGATCTCTTTTCTTTTGATTTTCAGTTTAATTCTAAGTTTAACTTAAAGTAGGATTTATTTCCAAAATTGTTCCTGACTTTCATCATAAAACAGAAAAGGAAACGTATTTGACTGTCTGGTCAGTTGCACTCAAACCTACCGCTGTTATTCAAAGAAGATTTAAAACATTTTAGCTCAAGAAATACAATATCCAATGAATGTAAAAGGATAAATAAGCTTTAAAAAATGAACCCACGTTACTGATAACGCAATTTCTACGGTTTGGGGATCAACGATCCATCCATTTACGTATGTAATTCCACCCCTAAAGATATCAATCAATGTAGATAAATATTTTCACGGAGCTTTGTGGTATATTTAAATTTTATCCAGCCTTTGTACACTGGGATGAAGAAAAAAACTAATTTATTCGAATTCTCAAAAGCTGCGCATTTACATGCTAATCAAAAACAACAAAAAAAGTACTGAAGTATGCCTTGAATATTCAGTTCAAGTAAATGGCTTAAAAGTTCAGAAAAAGAGACAAAAAACATTAAAATTGTCCTTTTTGTTATAATTATACAGACTACTTTATATGATTTCTAATCGTATATAAGTACCTCATTTTAATTGCCTAATGACAGAAAAATAACCATGCGCCTACATTTTGAGTTTGCGCAAACGTACTAAGATTTTAGAATTTAGGAGATAAATTGAAATTTTTAATGTTTTGTGAAGAGATGCCCCAGGTATTTTAAATTATAAAAGGGAATTCTTTATATAATTCCTTGAAATGGCATTCAGATTACTTGAAGAGAATCATTACACGATATCTAATTATTCATTCTATTTTGATAACATAATTTTGATCACATTTTCGCTTTTCATATACTTTTTAATGTGTGTGTGTGAAAGGACTCCAGATCATCCAATAACCGATGGTTGTAATTTGAGTCCAAAAATATGCTGATTTAGACGAAATTGTGTCTTAAATTATGATATTATTTTTTATCAAAGTTGCGGATCTTCGAAGTAAAGCGCACTTAATGAAACCATCTCAATTTCCTTATTCAAAAACTATTTTTTCAGGTTCTGTGACTAAATTCAAGCAGTATTTAGCAGCTAGGGTATAGCATAGAAAATATTAACACATAAATTTAATTTAGAGTTTTATCGTACACTTTGATAATATCTCTTTAGTTCCAAACTTTCAAATATTAGAAAAAGAAACAACTTTCATTTTTTCCAATCTGACAATTTTGTCTGTCTGACGAGAGGCGTCTATAATATTGAAATTTCTTGAGGGGTGCATGAAAGTACTTTCAGACTTCAAATTTCGAGTTTTTATTTTTAATGCTCTCCTTTAATTTTAACTTTTGTAGGTGTTGTTTCTCATTTATTATCATAATTATTAATATGTTCATTGGGAGAAAACGAATGCACTTTTGTCAAACTCAGAATGTTGATCTTAATGTCATTTGGTTATTGCTTTGTTGCTTGAACAAACTTCAAAATTTGTTTCAAATTTTATTTCATATATTGATATCTCTTAATGTAGAACAGAAGGAAGAATATTTTGTCTCAATATATTTCGCAGACACTTTGACTTCGTTTGTTGGGTTTGTTTAAATTATGAATAACTATAAGACTCTGTTTGAACATTGCAGTCATCGACTGTAAATAATAGACCCACATTTTCATGCAGCCAGATCTGAAACATATTGTCTAGTCTAGATCATTCTAATAATATACCATCTAAAGACTTTGAATTACTTTACTCCTATATTTTAAATTTTTTCTTTTATTATAAGGGTTACCCAAGTGAAAAGTGAATGAAAAGAATATCTTTATTGGAAATCAAAATTAGCCGCTATGGCTGTTGAAACGCAGGTCCCATTATTTAGGTTGCAGGTCTATGGCTTTGCTGTAGAAAGACAGTGTTTAATTCTCGATAAAGTCCTGCCCAGCTTCTTTACCTTCGTCGTCCGAAAGGAAACGTCTCCTCTGTAATGCTCTCTTAAGTGGCCTAAAGATGTGGAAGTCACAGGGTAACAAATCCGGGTTGTGCGGCGGATTTTCCAATGTTTCCCAACGGGATTTTTAAAGATCGTGGATTTCACGGGAGATGTGTGGGCCGGCATTGTCATGGAGAAGGATCACTTGTTGTGTGAGAAGTCCTGGCCGTTTGCTTCTGATTGCTTTCTGTACTTTCTTCATAGCACTGCAGTATTGAATTGATAGTGCTCTCTTGTGGTAGAAAATCAATCATGAATGGTCCACAGCAATCGAAGAATCAGAAACCGTATTACTACACGTTGTCCCGATCTGGACGCATCTATTGTAGCACGATTTAACTTTCGATCAATTTCCTCTACCTCGAACAGCTTTCACTGTTGAACGCCGTATGCAGAGCACAACTCCTGCCGGCCTTTATATCCCTGTTCGTTGGCGCTACTACAGCAACAGTTATTTGACGCAATCGCAAATGTCCATATTTCCTTTGAGCAATTCTCATATATACATATCTTTTGTCATTACTTTAAATGGAACCTGATCGGAAATTAATTTGGAGAAAAGCCTTTATTTATTTTAAGGAAAATTTCCGCGAACAGTCGCGTAAATTTATTCCCCTAATCGTTCTGAACTGAACACTGCATAAGGACATGAAAATGCTTATTTTTATAGCCTATTTGCTTCCAGTACTCAAATATGCATGCCCTGCCTCGGGTTATGCCTCAAAATGAAATATCAAATCGTACAAAAGCATAAAACATATCTGTAAAGCTCGACAATTCACGAGAACTGCGGTCCCGTGCAAAGCACTGCGTTTTAACACTTTTTAGATACCATTAACCCTTAACTGGGGAGGTAAAATTTTAGGACTTAACTGGGGAGGTGCGGTCTAAGAGACCGCATTTCATTTACACTCAAATTAAATTTTCTAATGAAACTATTAGTATGAAAAACTGCCAATATATTTTGCAGATATTTTTCTTGATATATAGATATGTTTTAGAATTTTTTCAAAATATATTATCATTGAAAAAAGTAAATGCGTTGGAACATATATTTTCTTCTCAAATTACATGTTACAATAAATAATATTCTTGAAAAAGCATATTACTTTTTACTTTTTATATCATATTTATTTTTACAGTATATGAAGGTATATAGAAGACAATATAATGTAAAATTCAACATTGATATGAAAAATAAAAAAATGACAATGGGTAAAATTGGCCCTTTTTTTATCGGCTTGTGTGACTTTCATAGCACGGTTTTCTAGGGCATTTTAAGCATACAGGTTAAGAACTAGTATAAAAATCAACCTATAAATTCTGCATATATATCTCTTGGTACATTAATATATTTTATAAATTTTTCAAAATACATTATCACTAGTAAAATTAATTATGTTTGAACATACATATCAAAATCAATTGAATGCGAACTTTCATCGAAAAACTCTTCTTTATAATTATCCTTATCACTAAAATCATCTTATGCTTCATTTAAAAGTGTCTGGAGCACTGCTTCATAATAGGATAAGTAAACTGGATGATATTTCGGAGCCGAAGTTTTAGTGCCATCTGCTATGCCTTGTTTATCACTGGGACACTAACAGGAGCAAAATTCTAAGAGAAAACTTAGAAGCATAGAGAATTAACATTTCGTATCAAGAAAACTATTGATTTAGTTTATTTTCGTTTCGTATTAATGAAAAATTAACCATATAATCAATTGTCTCTCAAAATGATCGTTAAATTTTCTTATGTTTCAGTATGTATAGACAAAATTTGTAGGACTTATATCACAAAAATGTCAAACTTGTGGAAATTTTATATTATTAATACTGCAAAATATACTATTAATACTGCACTGATATAGAACTACAAAACGATTGTTGGAAATAAAAGTATAATATTTTATATTAAAGTAGTTTTTACGTTAAAAAATTACACATAAAAGATTTTGAAGCTCGCGCAGCCCCGGATTAAAAAGTTCATTCGAAAGTTCAATTCTAAAGTTCAAGTTCATTACGAAAATAGATTGTTTTCACTTTAAACTTTTCAGTATTCAGATTTCATAAGCTGTGGTAATTTTTCAGTTAATCTGAATTTAAAATATAGAGATTTTACTTCTACAAATGAGAATTGATTAATAGAAATGAGAATTACAGAGAACGGAATAGCTTATAACAATCATCAATATCATCAATATGAGTTCGTCATATTTTAATGAAAAATTGACAAAATGAAATTTAATAAATTAATTCATGAATATCTTTGTGATAATTTATTCCCTTGTAAAAATAAAAAGAGCAAATGAGATGAAAATTCTTATTTTCTAATAATAATACCAGATAAAAAAATATAAACAGTACATGCGCAATTTGCGTCACAATTAAAGTTAAATATTTGATAATTAATATTAAATGAAACCTTATGACTCATAGAAACTATGGAAAAAATAGTTAAAATATCTGTTTGTTCAATTCACGATTATTTTTTATTAGCTCAAGATCTTAAATGAATATATATATGTGTGAGTATATATTGCATGTATGAGTTGTATGCTGTTTTACTGGTGAAGGGAATATGTTGACAAAGCTATATTTTAAAACTTGTTAAACCTCATAATTTTCATTATCTGCAAGAAAATTTCGTCATACTTTTGAATATTCACAATTAAAAATTTCCATGGAATTATAGATTTTGTAGCTTTTGAAAATTGTAGCAATCAATGCATATGTCAGACAGTAACTATTTAGGATACTTTTATCTTTACTTGAACACATACTGAGTCAATGACTTCTGACCGTGGAGAAGAATTTTGCGGCTTTAGAGACAAAAACGAAAGATTCGAAATATTCGAGAATTTTGGCGATTATTCTATTAGGTCTGATTTCTGATGATTGTTCTAGAACAATCATTGCTTTGCCACGAGAGCTATAAAACGCGGAAATGAATCGGGAGTCGAGGCAGGAACACAACTACGTTATTCGTTATAGATTTGCTACGGTGTTGCTATTTACTGCAAGTGTTATTCTTGTATATATGTACATATATATATATGTGTGTGTGTGTAACGAACTAACTATATAACTTTTAAGGAGTGGCGGATATGTGTTCTTGAGACAAGAATCGGAGGATATATGCAGATATTTCCCGGAAGGCGCATCTTGAATATAATTGCAATAAATGTATTTGCTAAAGTCGGCCTAATTGATATTAAGAATATTTACAGAAATAAATTCTGATTATTATTTTAATCTTAAAATTTGACTTTACTTTAGAACAATTTTTTAAATAAACGCAAAGGGTAAAGAATTGTTTATTGTTTTATTCAATTGGCTGGCTAGTACCATCAGTCACTTGATTTATTGCCATCAGTTATGGCAATAAATTAAACTATGAAAACAGCATAGTAGCACTTTTCTGAAAATAATGCTTATCGTAAAAATGTTCTTTCTGTTAGACCAAAAATTGAAATGTAGCATATTAACTAATATGAAAAAAAAATAATATTAAGGCTGTCAGACAGAGCTTTGCTTCATTTTTGATATTTAGTTGAAAATGGCCGTTAATAGACAATTTAAGGCCTAAAAATTATTATTTCAAATCCAAAAAAATATTGTTAAATTTTATATCAGTTCATCAATAAAGAATATAGTATAATTTTGAGAAAATATCACTCTTCGTTTTTGATTGATCTTAACTGTGAAAGAAATTGATGAGATAACAAACTGGTTTTTAAATATACTAGTTATTTGAAATTAAGTGATTTAGTAATTTTAATTATGCTATTATATAATATACTAGCCGCCTTTGGCGACCAGCCGGTTCACCAATCTTAATGCTCGTTAAAATTTTAATAATTAAATATTTTATGTAATTCCTACTTTAATAGCTTCTTCATTAAAATATTTTAAAACTTCAAATTTCAATTCACTCAAAATATTATAAAGGCCTTCAGTCATAACGTAATCTGTATCTATCTAATTTTCTGTTAGCTCCCGAAGAATTTATGCTTTAAATTAAAGTGGAAATGATTAATCTGCAATTAATATAATAATATTTTTTACTGAAACAAAGCATTTTTTTGTAATATGATTACTGAAAACAGTCACTGAGCATTTAAACCTTATGGGCACTAAAGAATATCATTCTTAATTTATGTAATATCTCAAGAATTTGTCAACAAAATTTTTTCAGATTCATCGTGAGCAGATCGATTAATTAACAATGTTTAATTTTAAATGCATCAAACACTAAGAAAATAAACAGAATAGTTTAAAATAATCGGTCGAAAACAGGTTAAAAAATTACTTAAAAAACGATGAACTTAAACTAACAAAAATACAATTCGATTACAAAAGCATACAACTAACCTAAAAATAATTTAAATCGAGTCCGCTTCCGTTCAAATGTAAACAATCAGAATACAATGCGCATGTGTGAATTTTCAACATCAGTTACGGTAACGCAAATGCGTGAATTTTTCTACGCCAGTTGGGGTAACGCTATGTAGATTAGAAATTTTTAATTTCCTTTATTCTGTTTTATTTTAATTCAAAAGTACTTCAGAATGAATCTGAAAGATCGATTAATTAACAATGTTTAATTTTAATTGCATAAAACATTAAGAAAATAAACAGAATTGTTTAAAATAATCGGTCGAAAAATGTTAGCCCTAGCCTCATTGCTGTTGGAAAAAAAAACTGAAGCCTTACTCATTTGGCGGTGGGGAAAATGAAAGGTTTTTTTGGCGGGAAAGTTAGTTTTTCATTAATAATTAAAATTCTAATTAAAATTTCAAAAAAAGAGACCCCAGGTGCACATTCCCAACCTCCAAGGTATACACGTACCAAATTTAGTAGCTGTAGGTCAAATGGTCTTTTCTGTAGAGCGCCAACACACACAGACATACATTGAGCTTTTTATATAAGTATAGATTATAGTAAATGTCAAAATTTTCTTTCATCCAACCTGTTTTAAGTAGTTCGTCTCCTAAATTTGTGGGAAGATAGTATGTCATTTCTGTACTAAGCTACATTTAGCATAGTGTGGAATTTAAATGTTTTTTTTCAGGCAGGAAAAAAGCTCATGAATTTTTTCCATGTCCAGCATTTGCGTAAGATATTGGAATTTCCTATCGGAGTAGAAACTCCTGAGCTGCTGACAGATTCAATTAACCATGGTGCTATGCATTTCCTCGTCACAAGTGAACTGCTGACCTTTCTACACATTTTAATTTGTCGAAGATACAGGAATCACTTGAGGCGATGTGAGGGCTATACGGAGGAAATTTGAAAACTTCTCATCGAAATCCCGCAGGGAGATCGAGAGTTTTCTTGACCATATCCTTTCAAGAACATACTGTTGAAACATTCGTTTCTTTTACGGCTTATTTGAGCCTCAGCAAAGCGACGCAGTGCCAGTGAGAACTGAACTTCAGCCTATCGATAAATTAAGGTCTTCGATTAAAAGAAAACTAAATATCATTTTTATGTCTTCCACTGTAGAATAAACACTTTTAGACGTAGGGAACGGGCATTCCTGCATTCCGTGCTCTTTCGTAAAAACATTTATTCTCTGAGCTTAGGCGTTACGAAGTTACGGCTAGAATAGTCTATTCATTACGCCATACTTTATATTTGACAATTAAAATTAATTCTAATCATTCATTGTAAAATTCATAGCTTTCTTTTTCCCACCCAATGAAATATTATCTGAATGGTATATGGAATTAGTAGTTATTAGAATATTTTTACGAAGCATATGAATTTCTTCTGAGGCAAATAATGACATTAGTATCATAAGTTAGAAGCACACTATTTTCGCACTTTTCAGTCAGTATTATTAGCGTCTCTGCATTGATTGCTTCTCTCAAAGATTATAAAATGTAGGACCCTTTCCTTCACTAGGTGCTGAGCTAGGCTTCAAGTTTTGATTTTATTTCAGTTATTACTTTAATTATATGTAAAGAGAAGTGAAACAGCTTAAAATACTGCACTAAAAAATTTAAAAACGTTTTTAAACAATGGGTATTTTTCTTTAACATATTAAAATGTGTACATGCCTAAATTGACTGTTATCCTGTTAACAATATCTCAGCAATGAATGTCATAGATTACATAACAAAATTTGTAGTAGAAAATATCATACCCATTGGTTTGTCATAGATTAATTAAAGAAGGCCGTAGTAGAAAATCTCGTGTACATTTGCAGAATGTTAAAGAAATAAACAAATATTTGTAGTATACTTTAGATGTAAATATATAATAACATAAAAATTTTGCTCCTTTGTAGTGGGTTATTCTCAATCTGTAATGTTCATGATCGTCAAATCAAAAATAATTACTAAAATAGGTTTCAAACAAATAAAATAATAAATAAATCAAAAAGACTTAAAATAAAGACATAAAATAAGAATTCTACCGAAAAGCAGAAAAAATCAAAATAATTATAATTAAATGAACAATAGAATGAATAAATTTACACAAAATAAATAAATAGATCTCAGGAATGATAAAATTCTATTCTGAAAACACTGAAAAGCAGTTTAAATACAAAATAAAAATAATGCTATAATAAAATATTAACAGATATCAGATGATTAACCCTTGCTACAGTTCAACTTAAAAAATGTGAAGTTTTCGATCCCGTAATTCCATATTATTAAAGTATACTTAAATTCAAATTAATTATTAAAACTGCATTGAAACAAAGGTGATCAACAAAAGAAAAAAAAATACTGTCAAATACAAAATAAAGAGATTCTAAATAAAAAAAGAAACACCTGAGAATTCATAAGCGTTTTTAGAGTTGCTCGTATTCATTATACACACATACATACTAAAAAAAAAAAAAAAAACTGCAGATACCAAAACAGAAGTTCGCTAGAGGCCAAAAGAACGTTACAAGAATCTATAGATAATTTTTATACAAAGCGATAATACGTTCAAAAAACAATTTATTCTGCATAGATTCGATTGTAAAATAATAATAGCTTAATCTTTATGTTTTTTTTTCATTTTGCATTAATTATAAGATGAAATTGAATACTGTATTGCCTTATATAGTTTATGTTTGAGCCGTACTAATATCCCTTCTCAAAAAGGAGTCTCTGTATAAAATAAATTTTCTGTGATCTACTTTTGATTTATTTATTTTTTCCTTTTGTGCAGATTGTTAAAGCGATTCTTATTATACTTATTCAAATCAAGATTACAAAGCTTCTCGAACAAACAGATGCAAAGAAATATTTGTTATTTATCGAAATGTTTTTCACTTCTCTTTTTATTCTGAGCATAATTGAAATTTTGCGATCTCTCTTGGCTTGCAAGAAAATAATTTGTGTTCTCAGGTTTGAGATTTCTTTCTATGCATTCAGAATATTGTGAATATCACTTTCTATATTCGAAAGCCTAAAAGTTGTAGCATCTGGAAGAGAAGAGAATCAAAATTGTTACTAAACCTAATATTTTTGGTTTATTCTTCTTCGCCATTTTTTTTTCCTTTAAACAATTCCAAGGAAGGGTTTAGTAATTGCTTTTTTTTTATATTGCATTAATAAATTCTTGAAAGTTGCTGGATTTATACTGTACACGATTTACAATCAGAATTTTAAATTGTATAGATTTCTCTATCTTATTTTAAAGTTTTCACAAATCTAGCCTCTCTTTATTTTCTATGAAAGAGTTTTTTTGTCTAGCTTCAGAAACTTCTACATTTCAGTCCAGAAATTGATTCCTCAACAAATAATGAAAACCAAAATAAAATAAATTCCCAATAAAATCTGATTAGTTTCCGATCCTATCATATTTATTTTAAAATAACTCTGTACTTACCAGTGCTTATTATAAATTTTCGAACAAGACAATGTGAGTTTTTTAAAAATAATTATATTTATTAAAATTTATTTTTCTGAAATTTTTTTATCATGAATGAAATTCTTCACTAAAACCACAGCGTCGGATGCATTTTGATCTGATTCCCTAAAGAACTCCGAGCAATGTTTTTTCTGATGGGGTTGTATATCTAGGGAATAGAAGAGCGTTAACTCACCGAACGGCGTCCTTCCAATTTTAGATCCTCACACATATATGATGTATCTCATATCTCTATTGTTTGGCTTCGTTGCATTTCATTTTCTGCTTGAGGGATGGTTTCCTTGGTTCTATGTAAGTCTCTATCATAATATAGGATACACTAACTTGGAATGTGTTGATGTTTTTTTTAATGCTAGTTTTGTGGAAACAAACCATACAGCAGTTTCAAGAAAAACAGGCGTCGTTTTCCTAGGGAGAGATAGGTGATGCATGTTTCGTAGGCAAAAAGTAATCTAGATTGTATTTATTATTCAAAGAGTTTCGTATTGCCTGGAAATTGAAAGAGTTCTGATTACGATATCTTTGAGGGAGTAAGAGTGCATATTTGCATCTAGATTAAGCTCAAAAGATATTTCTGGATATTGAAGCAGGAAAGCTTAAATAACGGAAAATATGCATTTTGGTATCTAAATCATTGTTATTTTTTACATCTGTTTTCAAATAAATAGGAATTTATCAGAATGTTTATATTTAACGCTTAATATCATAAAACTGAAACATGGGAACATTAGTTTCATAATATAGTAATGCGAAAGAGATAATAAATGTAATATACATTTAATTATGTCCAAAACTTTTATTTGCGATCTCTTTTCAGAAGAATAAAACCTTCGTAATCCTTTTTATTTTAATAACAATAATTTTATTTTTCCTGAAACATGAAAATTAATTAAAGTAATGCTGCCTTAATGAATGAAAACTAAATATAAATTAAATGTAAAACTCTCATTCAGGATTTTTTACTGAAATATTTTATGTGAAAACAATTTCTTGTTACTAACTGTTTATAAATGTTGAAAGATATCGGAAAAAGAAACACAACTGTATTTTGACTCTCTGCTGCCTATAATTTAAAAATTTCATCAAGTTTATTTATATTTGAAGTATTTATATTCTATAATGCTTCATCTGATTATGTAGCAAAGGTTTTTGAATCGCCCTAAAGACAATTTATATAACAATTTTGGCTTTAAATATATGAAAGCCGGGCACATTTATGAATACCAGTGCAAATACAAATTTCTATCAGATTTATACGAATGAACATATAAATGAGTTTGGTTCGGAATATGAATCATTCGTTTACTTGACCAATGCTCTAGCACGATATCTGCTCATTGAAATGATCCTGCTCATGTATAAAAATAAATCACTCGAATGAAAGGTAATATAAAACTGCTCAAATGAAACTTAAATGAATTTTCTTATCTTTCACAATATACATTTTAAACCAACAAGACATCTTGTTCAATTTTATTAAATGATTTTTTAAGAGAATTTTAACTTGATGAATAAGAACTCTAGTGTTTAAAACCTAACTTGTTAGTTGCAAATGAAACTATAAAATGAAAAGTAAGATCCAATATTTGACAGTTATTCTTTTAATTTCCTCTGATTCTATTCTGATGCACTGCTTCTCATTGAATTTTTAAACGTGCTAAACGAATGGTAAAATGCATAATACATCTTTTAACCTTTAGCTTTCGAGAAACAAAAATTTCTCTAACTGCGGGCTCTCAATGACAACTCAAAAGGCCTTCCACTTCTTTTAATCGCATTTTTTTTAAATGACCCTTCGATTTCGATCACCCGTAGCGTTAATGGGTTAACTCTCCCCACCATAGTAAAGAGGTCACTCTTTTGTGGTTTTGTCCTAGTTTGAATCCTAGGTGTGGTTTTGTATCGCAGTTTCATTTCATTTCCCCTGTGAAATGGTAATTCTTTAATTTTACACCAGACATTCTCAAATGAAATTCTACGGTGCTGAATAAATTTTATGAAATATTCTACAGTATAATTATTTGTCATATTAAATAAAATTTTACCAATTTTGTAATCCTCTCTTTCTATTGATAATACGAACTGAAAGTTTCACTGCGATTATTTTGGAACTTGTAAAATAATTGAAATTCATTAAGTGTCAAAGTTATTTCTGAAACTTTGAATTTAGTTCTTTGAAAGCTTGAAAATTACAATGCAAACTTCATTTTGTTTTTATACTTCTATCCATCAATTTTTTATACAGGTTACATTGCTATATACAAGTTACATTGTTATATACAGGTTACATTGCTATATACAAGTTACATTGCTATATACAAGTTGCATTGTTATATACAGGTTACATTGCTATATACAAGTTGCATTGTTATATACAGGTTACATTGCTATATACAAGTTGCATTGTTATATACAGGTTACATTGCTATATACAAGTTACATTGCTATATACAAGTTGCATTGTTATATACAGGTTACATTGTTCTTCAATTCCATAGACTAAAAAATAATTCAATATTTTAATAATATACTGATAAAAAAATCAGTTATATTTTTTTAAAGTAGTTCGATACTTTTGCATGTTTTACTTTTTTTTAAAGTGAGAAATTTTAGGAATTACACCCTAAATTTTTAATGCTCAGTATGCACTTTGAAAATTTACTTATTCGCTGGAAATTCAAATTATTCACAACATGCATTTTTTTTTTACGAAAAATGCACTTAGATTGAAACGTAATCGGGGTCTGAATTAAAAAAAAATCCATCGAAAACTTTTCTAAGATGTTAATAATTATCAAATTTTTAAAATATAATTCAGTAAATTATAATTGGCATGATTTAATTAGAATTTGATATACAAGTGTTGATTATGTAATATATTGATCACAAACGATCAAATGAGAGAGTAGCGTAACAAAATAATTCTTTTATTTACAAAAAAAAAAATGTTCGCATCTAGGTTAATATTATTTACAAAATTCAAGTAACAGTTGAATCACGAAATAGTTCATCGATCAAATTGGAGAACAAGTCACAAAAAAAAAAAAAAAAAAAAAAAAAAAAATGCTAGCAGGCTGTTAGCTCTAAACTGCTACTCCAGGGCCACTCCAGAAATTCCCTAACACAAAAGCTCGAATTACGCGGAGCTTAAAAAAAAATATTATTATTATTATTATTCCGTGCCTCGAAGTCTCTCCAAATTCTAATTCGAAGCCTTTCTCTTCTTCACTCGAAAAAGAATACTGCATTTTATTTTCATCACATATCCGACTCTGGTTTCTCATTGGTGAACTTGAGTTCACTATCACCCAACAGCAACACTTCCTAAGATCTAAATTCGATCAAGGGAGTGTATGATAAGGATCCATCTGGAGCACATGCCAATTCACAGCTAACACCGGCAGAAGAGTAACTGGGTTTGATACTTAATGACAACGTTTGCTTGTGATTGATCGACTCTTGATGACTTGAGAAGTCTCTTCATAAAGGAAGAAGCTTAGCATCTGGATGTTTTGACGTTACTCTCCCTTGAAGACATGATGGATCTATTTGAAACGACGGGACACACATCCGTTTCCCACACCTGAGTATACCAGTAATTGACCAGACACAATGATTCTCCTAGTGTAAAGGATCCACATCTGGAGGTCTGTATGCACTAAACTATATATATGAAAACGTTAGACGTTACATCTTGTCGGAATGCCAATTAGCATTGGTGGGAAAAGAGGAAACGTTACAATTATCACTTATATGTTGTCATGTGTATGAGTCTGTATAATTATTAATTTGTTTATAAATTACTACTTTCACCTTTTACTTTCAATATTATAATTGTGCTAGATTACGATGATAAATAGCCTTATTTCAGAAACGTTTTCAGTTCTTTTTCTGAAAAGATCCTTTTCAGCATCGTCATAAAGATTTAATACTCATGAATTCTCAATATAGATCAGTATTCGCTATTAAACATTAGTATTATTGATACAGAAACTGAGATATTACAAAATTATGGAAGGAGTAAAATAAGCACTTCTATTAGGTCTAATATAATTCGTGATTTAAACTAAGCTTATTTACTCTATATATCTTAAAACTGTATCTTTTGAAAAAAAAAAGTCGCCAAAATATGGATAGCAAAACTTATGAACTCCAACAACGATTTTAAAGTTCTGCTGGCTGAAATCTTCTGGCATTATGAGGTACGACACAATAGGAAAACGATTTTATTCGGCAATTCGAGTATTGCTGGAAAGTTTACTCCAGGGAAGGAAATCCTAACTAATCACTGATACAACACTTGTACCTCCCATAAGTAAATAGTCCATCTTTTATGACGTATGAACAATGTCCACAATTAGGCAAAATTGAAGAAAAATTTTTTTAACTTGGATCAAATATTGAGTTGATATTCAGGAATTGAAAAACGAAAGCTCCTAATTCCGAGGGAAGAAGTCTAATCGTAAATCGGCCGTATCTTCCGTATAAAATTGGTTGCATCTATGATTTACTAAGGTAAATAATTACCCTATATATTATTACATTATATATTACAAGACATAGTTGCTCTATAATAATATTGTAACGAAACTTGTTCTAACTTTGGGGGTCTGTGTGACTCACTGGTAGACTGCTATAAATTGAAAGCGACAGTTCGCAAGTTCGTATCTGACTGCAGGCAAGTTGCCTAAAAATTGTTTCGTTATGGATTTACTTTGTGTTTGTTCTGGAATTTCTTATAATTTCTGTATCTTTCTAAATCTGGAAAATTCAAATCATTTCGTCATGTGGATAAAAAACAGATATTGAATAAAGTCTCTATTAACAAGTGTCACTAAGACTTTAGTTAATACGCGGTTTATCTACGCTAACTTTATCTACGCAACAATGTATTTTACATAAAAGATGTTAGTAAAATGTCTTTTCATATTTAAGTGGGTAAAAGAGAAGTTGAATTGAACTGCCAATGTAAAAATATAAATACTATATAGTTAGATATTCGGGACAGTGTACTGTTTTGTGTTTTATTTTTATTAGTGATGCTCTTAAAAGCCTCTGCAACCTAGTCTTCTTTTCAAAATATCTACCCATTTCATTTTGTAAGAGAAAACGTATAGGAAAACTTAAATCCGAAGCTTTTTAAATGCCAAAGAACACAGAATCTACTGTAAACATAAAATCTGGAACATATTCTTTTGAAATTATGAATTGTATTGTAGACATTAATTTTTTTTCTATCTAGATAATTTAATTGTTCTAACTTTACTATATAATATCGCTCTTTTTCTTCGACGGCGCATATTGTTACAAAATAGTGGTTCTTGCGCTCATATTCTATGTTTACTAGTGCTTAGTTACTTTTTGCAGGGAAACTTAGAATGCATCTGGAAAGAGAATGCACATTTCTCGTTTTGATAAGCGATGATTGATGGTTGAGGGTTGTTTCTCGTGGAATAATCAACTTTTTTTGCAAGGTAAAACTGGTAATTATTCTTTAAGAACGAGATAAACATCTTCGATATTTTATTTCTTGATTTCGTTTTTGGTGTGTCTGCTATTATTTCCCCCGTTGCTTTGGTCTGATATTTGATATGAATAAAAGAACTAGTAATATGGCATATTGGCAATATGTAGTAGCTTGAAGTATGTAGTTATAACTAAACTAAACTAAAAACTTAATTTTTAGTTAAACTAAAGTTTAACTAAAAATCCGAAAAGTATAAAGGGATTTTGAAAATAAAGTATAATAGTATTCTTTCCGAAATTACTCATTTTTGTAAGATGGATGAAGCTAAGATCGATGTTAAGAAATATGGAACAAAAATTGAAAGGGGAGTTCCTGATGAACCTGTCTAAAAAATATAACAAGAAGAAAAGTCTCCCCTTTTTCAAAGTGGATATAATTTTTGAAGGATATGAATCTTCTCAAATTATAAACTTAAACAACATTCATGTTTTTAAAAATCTCAACCTTAAGATAGTCAATAATTATTTGAATTGCAAAAAGCACTTTCGACACAGAGGCCATAATTCCAATGAAATAATTGTATAACAATTTTATAATTATGAAATATTATTTTTAACGGGAAATGGAACAACTTTTTTCTTGTATTTGAATGCAAGACAAGCAATGTTCAACTATCATACATATTCGAATTCTGTAGTGATCGAAATAAAAGCATTATTTTCAGTTCAGATGAATACCATTAATGTATTAAATTGCAGATTTAATCTTTCTAATATGCAATTTAAAATCACATATTTCATACGAAGTGAGAATTTATGTAAATAAATTTAAAAAGAGAAAGATGCAGAGACTACAGAAATAACTTATAAGCTTATTTAGCTCTCCTATCGGTTAGTGGATACCTATTTAAAATGCATGTTCTTTTCTTAAAGGAAGTTATTTTTGTATAAATAAAAACGATTCATTTGTTTTTCGTTTTAACAGTGAAGTATTATAAATATATGATAGGCAATATATAAAAATATGTTAAAAGCGAAATTTTACCTTGAATGTGTCAACCGTATTTTTAACAAATGCTCTAACATTTTTTAAAATCGGCTTTATATAAAAATAAGGTTAGATTTTTCTTTTGGAAGTAAATACTCTTACTGAAATAATTTTAATGAAATTTCCTCAACATTTTTCAGGTTAAAACGTTGATATAATGAATGCTTTGATTACGAAAATATAACTTTTTCTTCAGTGCTACTTGCTCTGTCAAGACATTAAATTATGCAAAACTATAATTTATATAAATATAGAAAAAAAAATTTTTTTTTCCTTTCCTAGCCGAAGTGTTGTCAAAGAGAACTTGAAATGATCCTTGAAAGGTAAAAGCTAAAAACTTTAGATATATCAAATTTTAGAATAATGAATATTTATAATAATTGCTATAATTACAAAAATATCAATAAATGTTATCCTCAGTAACGTTAAATACATGATAACATTTGATTATGATAACTTAAATTATATAAGTAGGAGTTAAATTGTCTTACCATTTTATTAAACCAGGCTGGTAACACAAAATGAACTGAATAAAGAATGTTGTACAGAAGTGGATTACATCAAACATGAGATTCTTCCAAGTATCACTTAAATTATTCAATGTTATATTTTTTGTTACTTCAAAATAAAGAAAACCACTGACAATCAGAACCTCGCAAATGTAGAAAGTCAGTTTAATATCTAAATAAGTAGTATTAAGAGGCAAAATAAATTAAAATATTTTTTTCAAAATGTAAATCTTTACGTTACGAAGAATGATACATGATTATTCTTATGTATATTTGTAGCATTTTAATTATAGATTTCTAGGATTATTCTATATTTTTTATGCAATGCATTAGTAAAATAAAAAAAAGCATTGTTTATTTCAATACGCCTTTATGAGAAATATTTTTTATATATATATATATATATGTATGAGTTCTATTCACATAGGCAATACTGATGTTTTACCGATAAATGTCTTATTATCCCTAAGGCGAAATGCATTTTTTATGAAAAAATATTCACAAAGAATTAAAGAAAATACATGTCTAAACAGAGCAGACTATTTTTTTTAGATTTTCACGTTCATATCAGCATATAAAATTTGAACACAAGAAATTGCATCATTTCTTTTTTATTCGTTATACTCCCGATGCAAAAACACAGAGCATTAGTTTTTTTTCTTTTTTTTTTTTTCTGTTGCAATATTTTGATGTCTTTAATACCCTTTTGTTATGTCTTTTTGCTTTAGCTTGCTCCTATTCCAATTTTTGAGGGCTAACCATTAATATAACTGCTTTCTGGACGACATAATAGTCCTCTTGATTTGATGGTTAAATCTGTTCAATTTATTTTAACAAAATCTTTAAAAAAAATTCTATAACCTTATCTTTAAAGTATTTGAATAAAATTACTATATAACACTTGCTACAATTTGTCCTTTACTTTAAAGTATATAATAAAATATAGTCAAAGAATTTCCTATTTGAGTCTATAACATGATTTGCCACTTTTCAAGTAGCTTAAGGACTGTCTGGGATAAACATATGAATAATGATATCTAAATGTAAACACTAATGTAAACCAAAATGCAATCTGCCCTGAAAAATTGATATCATTTTTATATACCCCTGAAATGTCTTATTTTACGGCTTAAATATTTAATGGAACTAAAACCACGATAAAGGATTATCAGCTACGAATATATATTATCGACGAGAAATTGAGGAAGGAATAGAATACAAAGAAACTATATAAGGTTTTTTAAAGCTTGAATGCTCATAAATTTACATCAAACTGAAAATCAGTAAGAAAATATTGGAAATGCTTTTAAGAAAATAAGCAATAATTTGGTAATACTTTACCTGCGAATAAAATGTTAGCTCCTGATACTGTATATAAGAACTAATCGTCTTAATGTAGTACGTGTAAATATTGCATTTACATGTTTATTGCATTTCCATGGGACGATATACTTAAATATGATAGTAAATGAACCAGCACTGAATAAAATGTAAGCTAGAGAGCTTTTCCAGCTTAGAATAGAATGAGATAATATATTTTGGAATTGAATGAATTTCCGGAATTTAAAAAAAATTCTGATTGAAAACATGTTTTTTCTAAGAAACAAATGGCATTTTTAAATTTATTAATACGACTCGTTTCTTATTTATTTTCGCCAGAATGCGCATTGCTTAGCAAAAGAATTGAAATGAAGGCAATTTGTAACACACGTGTGTGTGTGTGTGTGTGTGTGTGTGTGTGTGTGTGTGTGTGTGTGTGTGTGTGTGTGTGTGTGTGTGTGTGTGTGTGTGTGTGTGTGTGTGTGTGTGTGTGTGTGTGTGTGTGTGTCAGCATTTTGTTTGAAGCAGTAGGCAGGTTTGAAGACATAGATGAGACATTTTATAATTTTAAATTAATTTTAATATTATTTCCGGGAAAACATAATTGTTTACAAGCAGAGACCCGGACAAGACACATCTACCACATTGCGGCAGAAAAGCGGAAGTCGAAAAAGAACGAAATAAATAATCCTTTGTCTTATATAACTTGGGATTTTGGTAGGGAAAATATTTTTTACAATGTTAATATATTAATAAGATTCTGATGGGGATTTCTGACATATGTCAATCACAAGTAAGGGCATCACAGGGATCTTTTAAAAAGAATGTGCTTACTGGACATTTTCTATCCCTTCAAGCGGAACGTGAGAATGTGTCCGCGTTTAGCCGATTCAGCAATTTTATAAAGCCTCTTTTGAATTAATGAAGTAGAGAAAGTGGAATGGGAATAAGAGAATATTTCAGAATGAAGTTACTATGGGCTAAATTTAGATAAAACCTTGGAAATTAATTAAATTGAAATTAAAGTTTAAAATATAATTACAATTCCCCCCCCACACACACCTCAAGACGTGGAAGCGCATCAGGGTCTTTGATACACAGACATACCTTACAGTGGTGTTCAAGTAAGAAAAATTAAAATTTAAAGGCATATTAAAAGTGATACCAAAGTTTCCCTTACCTTCACATTATATAAACATTAATACAGAAATGACATTCATCATTTTATATTAGAAGCATAAAAAACACCAAGAATTATAATTGTGAAAATGTTATATAAAACCTTAATAATCAACAGTAATAACAAAATATTAAAAGTTTAAATGATTTATTGCACAAATATATTCTTGTTATTATTCTGTAGTTCACTTAATTTGGTGAAAATAATCCGACAGGCTTGCTTATATTATTCTTAAATTCTAGAATGTTTGACTCAACAAAATTATTAAATTAGAAATACATTATTAAATATAATATTAATATTGTTATTATTTCACCGAACTGAAATTCAGTATAGTTATGATTTTCAATTAAGTATTTTAGCTGGATATAAAAACACAGCATTCAAAACTTCAGGTAAAAAACTTGGATATGACAATAATATTGCAGAATTGAAATATTTCAAATTAAACACTTGGAACTGAAACTATAAATATAAGATTCAAAAATATGTAATCAAATTCTTGGAAATGAAAATAATACTTGCAGAATTCAAAAATGTCAAACAAAACACTTGTGAATGAATGTAACAAACACAAGACTCAAAATACTCTTAAGATATTTGGAAATAGAAAAAAAAAAGTAATATAAAAATATTTGTATTTTGTAAAAAACAAGTATTTGGACACATTGAAAATAGAGGGTAGTTCAATAATTGTCAGGGGTGTAAAAATTTCACTACCTTAGTCTAATTATAATGTGCCATTAATTATTAAGTATATCAGAATCTTGGCATGCTACTTTTTTCGTTCACAAGGTCTGTAGCCATATTAAAACAAAAAGCAACCTGACACAATAAATACAAGAGTATAGTTTCATTACAATCAGAGGTGTAACAAATTTTCCTCTGAAGTATTAACTAATATTCTCTGATATAATGTGTCATGACTTTTATTTATTTATTTATTTAATTTATAAATAAATTTAATTCATTTGGGGAAATCAACTATTTTAACTTTAATAGCAAGTAAATAATTCTCAAATTCAACAAATTATAATATTGTGAATAAATTTTAAATAGATATGAAAAAAATTAAATAATCATAATATTTTAAATAATAATATGAAAATATCATTTTCAATTGTATTATAGTTGGAAAATTCAATTCAAATTAAAATCAAAAGTTCAAAATATAAATCTTGAATTTCATCCGTTGAGTTAGTTGATGGAGGCTTTTTTTAACACTAATCACTTTTTGATGAATCACTTTTTTAATAAATCACATAAAAGGCAAGTTTGAGCACTGGAACTGGCACTGGAGATTACGGCAGGTGACTGAAAACTATTTTTATATTGAGCTGATAATATAACAAGGAAATAACGTGGAGATCGGGATTATTCAGTACAGGTAAGGAGCCAGAAATTTTTTTATGATGACAAGGAGCCCCAACTCCTTGAAGATACAAGGAGCACGAACATGACGATATTGAGCACAAACACAAGGATATCTATTGAACAACAAAGCCGGAATGTCGAATGAGGTCACAAATTACGGAAGGCACGGTACATCAGGGGATATTGCATCGGTTGGTATGGAAAGACGCAGCGAAGCTATGCCACGGGAGACTGTAGACGGTTGGTCATTTCGAATCACGGCCACGGAGACACAGGAGATGGCTGGTCGGAGCGAAGAGCTATTGCATGATTCATTTTCCTTTCCCGCGGATTTAATTTTAATTTCTTTAGTTCATTTCATAATTTTTCACAGGAAAGTATCTTTGTCGACTCTTTGATATGTAAGCATTATTTTATGTGAAGCAGGATGCAGTTTTGAAGACAGTGAAAAGACTTTCAATTTCGTGACGTCGTTTTATTTCATTTTGGAGAAGCAGGCATATGCATTAGCGACGAGCAACACACACAACACAGAACGACACTGAGAGGAATGAGGAAAAAGTACTTGAACATTTTATCCCTGGTCTTATATTAATCAGAGAAACTGATAGGGAAAATATTTCTTCATAGTGTTAATATATAATGAGATTTCGATAGGGATTTTCGCTACACGCGTCGACAAGGTAAGGGGACACAGGGAAGTTTTAAAAAAGAATTTGTCTCGTCAGCGGTATTTTGTCCCTTCACGCGGAGTGTGGGAAAGTTAGACTTTTGGTCGATTCAGCAATTTTACAAACCTTCTCTTGAATTAATGAAGTAGAGAATGTGGAATTGGATCAAGAAATAAGAGAATATTTCAGAATGAAGTTACTAAATTAAGACAAAAACTTGGAAATTAATTAAATTGAAATTAAAGTTTAAAATATCATTACACACACACACACATATATATATATATATATATATATATATATATATATATATATATATATATATATATATATATATATATGTGTGTGTGTGTGTGTGTGTGTGTGTGTGTGTGTGTGTGTGTGTGTGTGTAACGATATTTTAACTCTTAATTTACCCCATAGTAACTTCATTCTAAAAATATACTCTTATTTCGTGATCCAATTCCACTTTCGGTTTAATTAATCCCTTTGTAAAAGTAATGCGCCATCAGTACTACGTATCAAATGAAAGTGATACTTCCGTTGCCCTTGTCAGAGGTCAACATATGTATTCCATTGGCGCGTGGCCGGAAATCCTATCTTATATAAGACTAGTGATCATTTGTTCGTCCCTCTTTTGCCTTCTTTACTTCTGCTTTGTGCTGTGATGGACATGCTTTGTCCGCGTCTCTGCTTGGAAATAATTATGCTTTCATGAAATGGATATAGCCTTATTAAGTGGCTGGAATGAAAAGTCGCTCAAAGATGACAAATTAACACATTTATTAGGAAAAAAATTACTCACCATGTAAAGAACTCTATGTTGGATTGAAGTTGAGCTACTCTTTGGAATATTTATATTGATATTTACTTTTCTTTTTAATTTCTGAAAAGCAGTTATAAAAATATGTCAGAAATTTTCAATGTAATCTTAAAAGGAAGTCTCCCATGTCTTTCTCTTAATCATGTTGATTAACCTTTTTAATTCCCCTCATTCCTTTCGATAAATAATGCCAGCGGCTTGAACCATCTTCTCGGATTCTCCAATATATCTGTATCTTTTAAATTTTCTGTATTCAAAAATCTAAAAGACTTTTTTTTATTAAGAATTGGTTTTTTCATAAATTATCCGAAGGCCGAAATACAAATCGACTGAATCAAATTTTCGTAGAAAATATCAATATACTCTATTGCACAAGTTCTCTTTAGTAAATTCTTTAAACGTTGAATGTCTTTACGAAATCTCGAGAGAAAACCCTTTCATGCCAAATTTAGTTTTGAAGATAAAATCTTAAGATGCTTCAAAATCACCACTCAGCAGCACAGAAACGTACCATAGTCGCTCAGAGATTCCAAATCCAGTACAGATCAGGATTGATTCTAGATACTTATAAAATTCACTAGAAATTAAAGGCAAGTCAGGAAATCCTAAACCATTAGTTGAAATAGATGTTGAACCCTTTTCTAGATAATTACAGATAGATATATTCTCGGTTATAACATAATCTTTATGACTCTACCTCCATATCCCCAATTTGTGACCTGGCATTGAATTCTCCTAGAATAACTTCAAACGTTTTGTAGGGCTTAGTGTACGATAATTCCTAAAACAAATAATCAATATTGTCATGTGGTTGAAAATAAACATTTGTAAAATTAATTTGAAGATTTTTAAAACAGATAATAATTGTCACCACATTTTTAGTATTACGTTTAAAAGATAATTTATAGTTAGGATTTAAGCAGTATATAATTGAATTATGACTTTTAGACAAAAACTCAGCAACCCCATCAGGATCTCTATAGGGGAAGCCCAGCTCCCGTGTAGTTTCAAGAGTAGTGCTATGCGCGGCCCTTGAGTGGTTCACATTAATTTGGAGAACACTTGGATTCCCCACAGTCCGTGAGCCGCACAAGATAGTCTTTTTGTTTCGAATAGGCATCACAAACAATTTTATTAGAAAAATGATGATTAATACCATATTTTGTCCCAACTTGTGGTTAGACTCGGAACTGTTACACAAATAACTTTACTACATGTATTCGTTGGGTGCTCACATCCACAATTTCCACACACTGTCTCCTGTGATTTTGGGCATCCTTTCGTAGTGTGATCAAAACGACAGCATTGTCGAATACAAAAGAAATTATCAAACCTGTATCGTGACTACTTAAAGAATAAATCTTCTTCTTCAAAAAACTTTTTTGTAAATTTTAGGATCATGGTCAATTGATTTTAGGATTAAAACCCAACTAATAATTCTTCTGGCTTTTATAGGGAAATTAACATTAAAAAGGGGTTCGTTTTGTGGATTACAGAGGAAATGATTTTTTACAGCAAGACATTTCGTTAAACGATCCTTTTCAACATCATTATCTATACCAAGTAGGAAAATCTGTGACGATCTTCTTCTCGAAATTGAAATTTCAAAAGATTTTTTAATGTTTTCCAGACGAGCTAACTCGAGGTCTGTAAATTGGCATGCGATGTGGTCTCAATTACTAGACCTCCTAGACTAATTTTTGTTATTATAGGGATCCCAGCAGAGGAATTTCTCTTTATTAAAGCAACCTCCAATTTTATCTTATTTTCTTCTGCAGTAGATTCTTTCTTTCTTTCTTTTTTTTTTTTTTTTTTTTTTTTTTGATCTTAGAAGCATGACATTAGATTCACCAGGGTTCGTTAATGGACCCTCGGTAACGGCAGTTGGCATGCTGTTCAAGACAGCAACATATAAAGGTCTCTTTCCTTCAGTGGCATGCCTTAATTCTCTGGCGGAATCTAGCAACATGTTAGTGGAATCATTAATTTCATTCATTAGAACATTAACATCCCCGTTTCTGGTTGCAGATTCCCCATGCATGAAAGCGGAATGGTTCTCAAGTTCTTTAATTATCGCAATGTATTTTCGTTCAGCCCCACAAGTCTAGATTCGAGACTGCAAAATCTTGCATTAAATTTTGAATGAATTTCACGGATTTTTTTTTACCAATGGATAAATGAATTTCACAAAAATTTCATCTCCAAGACCTTTAACACGTGTCTTTTTCTGTCAAAATCCCTTTAAATTAGTTAGATTCTGTATCAAGAACTCGGACAAACTTGACTCCAGTTGTACTTCCCTCGTTTCAACAATCAAATCATCAACAGATGGAGAAGGTGGAATAGATTGTGTAATAGGAGCATTTTTAGCCTCTGTATGAGCTCTCTGGGGTCCAATGACCGGGTTGCTTGACAAAGAAGACTCAAGAGAATCTCCAGAAGGATTTCGTTTAGGCATATTGAATTCCAAATTCATATTTTTTACCAGTGAATCAGAAAAGGGCTGTTTTTCATGTATAAAAAATGCACTGAATTTAAAGAAATAGTTACAAAATTCAATTCAAGGTAAGATTAATAATTAAAGTATCTGGTGCAAAATAGTTCAAAGATAAAAAGATAAAAACTCCGATTCGAATCCAATACAAGAAACTTTAAAGATCTGTCTCGCATAAAATTCCAGCAAATTTTCAAAGACAGCAAGAAAATACCAAATGAAATTCAAAAAATTGCATACAGTAAATCATGAATACAGCTGTACTTACGGCCGCACGTGTCGACCTTCCGCCAATGGCGACTGATTGCTTCGCAATCCCAGGGTGTTGATTTTCTAGTGATTGCATTGATACTACTTTCAAAGTTCAAAATCCTCAAAAATAGTAACAGTATTTTTAAAATATGTACAAATTCCGTTAGATCTCCACGAATTCTACGCGTAGCAAGAAGCCCTTTCATAAAAAATACGAAATTAGCAAAGATCACCTCAGTTTATAAGACGCAGTTGTGAGTATTCACCGAACTATCCAAATGAAAGTGTGCTTCCTCTGTCCAGAAAATATACTGTTACGAAATTTCCGGAGTTCGTTTGGATAGTGGGAGTTGTATGGTGTGGAGAACGCTCAATCAGCAGGCGGCAGTAGAATAAAAACAACTAAGTTTATTTACACGAAGACACACAGGACAGCACAAAGACGACAACTATATACAGCACAGAGAAGACTATTATCTTTAGCCGCGAGACGTGCAACCAGCAGCACACAACAAGACTCTACTGCAGACAGTAGCGCACAGCTTAGTTCAGCACTTGCTTGACTCCGTCGCTGCTCTGCTAATCCCTGGAAGAGCAGTTCTTCACCGTCGATTCCGACTACTCTGCTCTGTCGATTCCGACTACGACTGCTCTGGCAGCACAGACTGCCTCCTTTTATAGGTCTCTGTAGGCGGGACTAGAAGCCTCCCAACCAATCAGGAACATTCGAGGCGTATCTCGGTTTCTAATGGACGGCTCGGGAAAATTCTCGTTGTTTCGGGTATAATCTATTTTGGCGCCAAAGTCGCCAAATTCGTCGCCAAGTCGACAAATGGTCGCTAAGTTTGGCGTCAAGATCATGGACCTCCGGCGCGACCCCCGGACTCCGTCCTATACAAATGATTGTAAAACGGTCTTTCTGATGATGGAACCAACTATGCTGGGAAGAGCATCATTACTGATTCGTAACAATACCATGGTCATCTCGAATCAACTTCAGTGTGACAAAGAAATTAGTGAAAGCCAGTGGAAACAACATCTGAACAAGTAGAAGCTTGTACGAATAATATCAAAGGGTATTTTCTAGGCAGTTGCACTGGACAAACTCTGAAGCTATAAGGCGGATATTGGTACAAATCTGAACATTGGAAATTTTGTTCTTTTGCACACGATACCTTTGTATCTTTTACTACAATCCATTGTGCATCCTTTTTAATTTAACTGGTTTTCTTTCTCTTCCAATACCAACATTAAATAAAATTGTTTTATCAAATTTGGCTACCAGTAATCCAATAATTTTCGCAATTGCTTCGTCGTACTAAGTGGACAGTAATTTGAATAAAGGCTAAATTTTTTCAACCTAAATTTCCTCGAACACTTATTTGTATATATGTACAGCTCTTAACTCAATACCTTTTGCAAACCTTTTTGCAGATGGGGGCACAATTTACTCTTCCTTTGGATACCGTAACATTCTACCTGGAGGTGAAATATAAAATATTTCAAAATATACTTCAAATAAAACTAACTAATAAACTAAATAAAAATTTACAAATCTATAAATGAATCATTTACAAATAAACACAATATTGTAAAAATGTATACAATTATACTATATTATAATTTATTGCCATTATTTTGAAATTCCCATTTAGTTATTTCCTGATAATGATTAAGATAGTCATTTTTTCCAAATTAACTCTTCCAAAAGTTTTGAGCACTCTTGATTGTTTATTCTCGCAGAATGAACTTATTATCAGAAATATCTAAAATTTTGGGTTCAGATATTACATTTACAGGGTGAGCAATTATAAAGTGTTCAGCACTTAAAAGGTCCTACTCGCTAATATTAACTGACAATATAACTAATGGTCGTGAATTAAGTATACGCCAATTTGAATGACTATTGTTTCGACAAGTTATTTTAACTTGAGTTCTGTGGAGAAAGATGATTAAATGATTCACTTCTGCCTCCCACAAACCCCAAAATTTGGAAAGCGATGCAGGAGAAATTTTCACTGGATTGATCCTGAATCAAAGTAATTCGCTAACGAGTTGTTTGTGTTACAAATTAATTTTCTGAGACGATTTAATTCTGAAGCTGCGCCTTTAAAATTAGAAATGTTATTTGACATACGTTTTGAAATCCAACATCTAAGGGCGTACAGCCCCTTCAGAGCTGCAATAAAGGTTTCAGCTGTTAGATCTGTAACTGTCTCTAAATGAATAGCTTTAGTAACCAAATGTAAAAAATTGGCTACATAAACATTTCAAAATATCCCCTTCCTTTGGGTTTTAAATTTTATTTGAAAATCTACTCTAGAGTTTAAATTGTTCACTTGAAATCGCACTCGCTGCGGCAAATTCCCCATTATTTGATTTACCCCAGTAGGTCTTTGCCGAAAGTATCCAATAGAATGCTGTTTTCCTTATAATGCCCTTGCCACCAATGGGAAAAACTGCATTTTGATTTAATATACTAAACCCTGAGTTCCAATGTGCAGGAACCATTATGCACAGTAAAATTAATTTAATGAATCTATGTTTGACTGGTAATATTATTTGATACTTTGATTTAACTGGTAAATTAGCATTATTTTCCCCACCATTAATTCCGAGTAATGATTTTTATTTCAAAAACAGAAGGATGTAAAGCTTTTAATTTCCTTACGAAACACCTTTAATTTTTTTAAAGCATCGATTTCCGTTCTAAACTACGTGAGCTAAAAATTCAGTACTTCCTTCTAACTCGTCTACAGTTAAATATTTATTCACTATATTATAAGGTTCCTTTGCTAATGAATCGAAAATAAAGCGAAAATTCTTATCACTTTTATGAAATTATATGCAAGTTTTAAGATTTCATCCTAAAATTTGAAGCACACTCATTATCTAAACGAATTACAGAAGATTTTAGTTCATATATATAAGCACGATCAGCAAGGAGTTGATTATTATCTGATTTATGAATTTGTAAATCTGGAAGCGAGAACCACATGCCATTCTTTGACTCATCCTTCAGCGTAGAAAGCCGTTTGTATAAAGGCTACAACGCAGAAAGTTATTCCAACGAGTCTCTCTAAGAACGGCTGAGGCGTAAAAAGTTGCTTTCTCGAAACTGCTTTAAAACCAGGTGGGACGTAGAATGTTGCTTTCTGGAAACTGCTTTGAAACCCGCTCCGACTTAGAAAGTCGTTATTGCTTTCCCCCTTGATAGTAATAAGTGAGATGGGTCTACTGTTTGTCAAGGTCTTTATGTAATTTTCACTGATGATTAGAATTCGGATGGTCCTTCATTTTCTTGAAATAAGTTCCCGAGGAAGGAATATAATGTTCTTCCAGAGATCCCGCAATTTCAATCAATTTTGGTAATAGTAAGTTTTATTATTGATTTGAATATCTGGATATTTCACAGAAAATTGAATATCTAAGTGAAAACTAATTGACTTACTAAAAAGTAATAAATTATTTTTTTAATTTCTTTCAACAGTCTATTAAAAATTTATTTTTATCTAAATAAGGAAATTGAGGCAAACATTTATTTAAAAATCTTATGTTTACATGTGCTTATGCTTTGCATTTAAATTTTCGACAAATCTTTAATATATTTATCAAAAATAAATTTGAGAAATTTTAGATCAAATTATTTATTTATTACTTTTTCAATTCTTACTATTAGTTCACACTCTCCCTATATATATTTATATATCTTGCTCAAATTTTCAATCGTTAATAAAATACTTTTTATTCATCCACTGAAGTTCAAATACATTTTTTAAACTTGTAGATGATGACTTGATGTTTATAAAGTTTTTTCAAATATTAATTCATTAATTAAATTTAATTAATTTTTAATACTTTAAATAGAGTTTTAGCAGTTTGTAATGAAATTTGAAATCAACAGGCAGTAGCTCATTGGGTAAAATGCAAGGACCTCAGTATTTTTCACGTGAAGGTGAAGAATACGAGTTCAATTCTTACGAAAGTAGGAATTGACTATATTTTTGTTATTTTTTATATTACTTGTTAGAGAAAATTTTGGTAATTGCATGTTTAGTCATTTAAAAAATATATGTATATGATTTCATTTTAATGCATTTGGAAAAAAAGCAGTTTACTTTCATGAGATTTTCTTTTTAAAATCTTTAATACTATTTAATTCACTACATTTAATTATAAGCTTTATTTAATGTTTTGACGTATTTTTTATTCTTTTTTTTTATCAAACAGAAAATTCTTTCTTACATATAAATAAATACATATTTAAAAAATTATTTTTCAATAAGTAATTATGCACATTTTTAATATATTATACTGTCAAATGGGATGAAGTTTGTGATCCAAATTTGAGAAAGGGCACAAAAAGCACCTACAAATGATCAAAAATTACATAGTATTGATTAAAAATACTAAAGAGTTAAGCATTTGAATGCAAAAAATGTACTAAATAAAATAGAAGACTTTCTAGACATAATATACAAACTCTTATTTATATAAAACGAATTTGTATGATAAATGAAAATTGCTTTATCTGCAATTTGATTAATTTTTTATATTTCCTTTGTAATAAGATGAAAAAAACACACCTTAATTTACTGAAATTGTAGATAATAAATTATTAACTTGACCATTATCTGTTTTATTAACTAACTGCATTCAAAAAAATTATACACGAGAAAAACTTCTTTTTTATTAATTAATAGAGAAATGCCGACCAAAGATTTCCCATTATGTTGGTATTCAAGCACTGTTTAGGTAATTTTTATAGGTAATTCTTACGGAAAGTAAAAAAAAAAGTATTACTACTTTTATGATGTCTGATATACTTTAGAGAAAAGTATGACATTAATCACTTAACAGCCCCACTCTAAAATTTTCCGAGGACTTTAACTATCTAAATGCGCCACTATTGATGTAAAAATGGCAAGACGCATGTCTGTATTTTAGCCTCTCTCTTTTCCGCACAAACTCACTCACTGTATTTTTCAAAGCTGTGGAAGCTCACTTGCCATCGGGCAAGCTGACAATTTTGCCAGTCGTTTTGAAAGCTTTTAATATTTGATACATTAGGTAAGGCACACTATAATAAATTAGAACAATTTCCGAGTAATAAAAATTATTTTGAAATCCCAATGACTTTTTAAAATTAAATGGTAAATGGTAAATTCTCAGATTTTCTTGCAATGATTTCGAAGCCTATTACTTTACAAAAATAATGTTTATAACATCTGAAAATCCAAATTTTTTCGCCTTTCGGTGACATGAATTCCATTGGCATGCAATTATTTGTCATATTTTAATCAATGTTTAAAAATGTTCTTAAGCATAATAACATTGATGTTTATCGTTATAATGAAATAAAAATCTTATCTTTCAGTTACTTGTTTTAACTACTACTCGGGGATTAATGGTCGCTGAAATTTTCAATTAAATATTTTGTGCAACTCTACTTTGATTGCGACTTTATTGTTAAGCTTCGAATTTTAATGAATAAATTACTAATTTAAAGGTCTTCTATCGTTATGTATTGTGTTATGTACTTTAATCCCATATTTTTATACATTCCCTTTTGTAACAGGAAAGAGAAGCAGTCAGAACCGGCCTTTAGCAGACTGGAGCGATTTTTTCCAATAGGGCCCCACGTCTAAGACGTTCCCAGCTGCAATGGCCGTGCGCGCCTTGAGTCCGGCATATTTTGCTCTCTTTTTACTCATCTGTGATTTTCCGGGCCTCTTTGATGTCTACCGACCGTTTGCGGGAAACTCCTGACTGACATCCACTAGCGAGAATGCTCCTGCAATGGTAGATTTACGACCTTCTCCGTAAAGGTCATGGGAACAGGGCTTTATAGTGCTACAAATATGTACTTGAACTTAACCAAAACAAAATCAAATATCGGTTGACAACAATCAATTTTACAAAAATGCACATGTTTTAGTCACCACTCGTAAGGACCAGCGTCTCTTGCATCAATGGGTAATGATCCCTATTGCTTCGGATATCAGTGGCACTAAAAATGTCCTTTGAATGCTCTTTGTCCTTGTATATTCGGGATTGCTTGTTTCTAACAGAAAATTTATTACTATTGGTTTATTTGTAAAAGAAGAGATCCAGAAAGCTCTAGCAATCTTCTGCGAGAGTAAGTTCTTCCCTTTTTTTCTCTCTTGGGAGGTCCCGCCTTATATTTCCATCAAGCAGGCTAGTTCTAATTCGTAGACAATTCGAATATTTTTCCAGGTCCCTTGTATTTCTTATTTACATAATATTAAAATGTTGTCTGTAAATCAAATTTATTTAGTTCATTTTAAACTCAAGCCCACCCATTAAAATATTTGAAAAAATGGAGTTATTTTCATTAGTTAAATACAGCTGTCATTTAGATCAAAAGTGATCAGGAATAAGTGATTTTTTCGGGCACTTATTTGCTATTCAGTGTTTCCAAAGAATGTTCTTAATTTTTGAATTTTTTAAAAAACTCAAGCAAGTTAATAATTATTTTTATAAAATTATTAAATCCTTTATCAACAAATATTATTTCATTTTTTTAAAAAACTCATAGTTTATTTAATCAATATGTTCTATTTATCAAAATAATTAAAAATAATGAATGAAGGGTTCTTTTCCTATTTTATTTTAAAATTCATGGTTATTTATTGCAGTATTTTTAGTAGAAGTTTTTCTTATTTCAAATTGTTGGATAAACCGAGTTTTTGTGAATGAGTGAAATGAGCCACACTTTTCTTTATTTTGCATTTCTTTTTATGCATTATTTACTTACTAAAACGTTATTGAAATCTGTAAATGTATACATATGTAAACTACATTGGATTTTCATGATAAAATAAATAAATAGATGGAAAGAAGAAAACTGTTTCAAATGTTGGGATGAGAAATAAAAATATTTTTTCGTATCAATGTCGTAGGCATAACAATGATGAATGGAAATTCAAGTTGAGTGGATTTTCGAAATTTTTTTTAGCATCAAAATCATTATTTTTTGTTCATTATCACAATTTTGACAGTTTTTGAAATTCGGTGACTTAACTCCATTCTACAGAATCATTTAAATAATAATGAACTTTTTATTTTAATTTGAAAAATATTTATTTTTATAAATCATGCATTTAAAATCATTACTTATTTCCCTTCCTAACGTACTTTGTAATGAAATTCTCAATGAGTGTAATTAGTTGAATGTTTATCTTTGTAAAGAAATTTTCATTGACTTCTTGATATGGTAAATTGTAGGCAGATTTATATGACTAGACACAATTTTTGTCTTTCCGGAATTTACTTATAAATTGATTTATCAGTTTTCTAAAATTTTAGTACCATTTTAGTATGAATTTGAGAAAAAAATCATGTTAAGATTCAAAAATGTATATAATAATAATTATTTACTTTGAAATAAAAAACACACATTTAAAATTTTAAAAAATAAAAAACTTTTTTCTTTGTTTTCTAATAAACTAGCTTCTTAAAAAGTTCTTTTAATTAAATTCATTCTACATTCTTGTTGAAAGTTGGCTGGGAAGAATGTACTATCTAAAATTGATTCCGATAAGGTCCTGCACTTCCAAAGTCCGGCCTTGATAGCAGTTTTTAAAAATGGTCGATAAAGTTTCGCCATTTCTTAATACTGAAGTTAAACCGAGATTAATGTGTAACGAAACTTTTAGTAAAAGCAAACTACTGAAGCATACTCAACATTAAAAAATAAATCGGACCATATCTTGATATTAACATTGGAAAAAAAATATCTGTATGAAATAATGGGAGCAACAATGAAAGCGATATGAATTTCATTTTCATAATGAAATATATTGATGCAAAATATGCTTAAATACGATGAATTAATATAGATATTTCAAATCAGTTCTTACTTCTAATTGACATAGTACTTTGACATAATACTTTGCTTCGAATTGACATAGAAAATCTTTAATTAAAATTTTTATCATGCTTTAAAAATTAATGATTTATGAAAATATTTGCTTTTGGCTGTTTCTAAAAAGTTATTTATGAATATTTTTATTTTGATAAAAAATAAAATCGCAGGTGATAAGAGGATTTTAACATCGACGGACCCTTGATGACTCATCTGTAATTCAACCACCAATAAAGTACTACCCTACCATACTCTGTGACCCAATCTTTACCGATTAATTCTTCATGTAAAAATATTGTTGTAGTGAAATAAAAACCTTATTTTCAAGCACTTGATTTAGGTTCTGTTAAAGTTATGATTAAAAAAAGCCCTCATTCTAGATTTTTTTTTTCCTTTTATTTCTTAGTATCCATCTTTTGACATTCACATGCACTTAATTACCTTATAAACACTGTTTATGAAACTTTAAGTGCATGAAAACAACGCTTTGAAAGGGAAAATTCTTGATGTTTCGGTATATGCAGAAAAGTCCCATTTTTGTCTAGGAGATTTCTCGAATCTTCACAGTAAAATCATAATATTGTAACTCAGTAAAAAGGATAGATTTGAAATTTTACTTTCATTTCAGAAATCAAATAAAGGAAAGGTTCGTTACAATATGTGTAGAAAGGGAGGTACATGGATTTAGGAAAATATTTCTGTTGCTGACTAACGCCAAGAGCATTAGCTAATTTTAAGAAAATTTGAGACAAGTATATAAACGATATAAAAGGCTGATATTTAAAATATTCACTTGTTAAAAAAGAAAATACTAATTTTAGTCAGAAATATGTTTCGTAAGTAAGTGGCATGTATTCTTATCGTAAGTTTTAACATGTATTCTTATTTCAGTATTAAAATAAACTTTAAAAGCTTATTACTTCTTGTTAACTTACCTAAATAAATTCACCAAAAATATTTAGAAAAGTACATTAAAGTGTATTACCTACAATTGACTATTTAATATTTTAAGAACTTAAAAAAAAAGGAAATGGAAAACAAGAATCCACAAAATAAAACGACAAAAATATTTTATTAATTTAAGATATTTAACTTACTTTATTTTTTCAAAATAAACGTAGTATTTTTATTTTCATCTCATTAGTAAATAATAAAATATAATTATTATAATACATTTTAGAGATTTATTTTTTCATTAAGTACATTTCATACTGTTTGTATTTCAATTATCAAATCTGTGAGTAAAATTCCTAACTCAAAAAATTAAATTTTTTTAAAAATTAAAAAAAATTTTAATTAATTTTTTTTTAATTAAAATTTCTTAAAATTTAAAATTTTTGAAAAGTCATCTTAAAAACACAATGCATCAATTGTACTGTCATTAAGCCTGAAAAGTAATTTTGTGAAAAAATTAATAGCTGTCGAAAACGCTCTTTCGGCATCTACGCTAGTTGGTGTTACTGTTAGCAATGCTCGATATACTTTTTCCAAGTATTTACCTCTAAATCCCCCATCTTCAAATAAATCGATTTCTCGTCGGAGGGTTTTGGATATAGCTGATTTCGGTATTGTATTTTGGTTCGTTGAAATTTTTTTATTTACCGCTACTTCTAATTTTTGTTTAAGAGACAATTCCTTTTCACTATCGACAGTAGTCACATCATAATCTTCGATAATTGAACCGAATTATTCTCAATGTGGATAGGTTTGTGGGTAAAAAATTTTAAGAAAATTAACTCAAATTTAATCAGATTTGAATTGTTTATTTTCTTTTCTTCTTTTTCATTTTCATTTTTAAAATCATTATAATTATGTAAATACCATAAGACATTTTCTATTTCGGTATGCCTTTCTTTTGTGCGATTTTTCAAAGTAATATATAATTCTTCAGATAGTGATGTGTGCTGTTCTTTCATGACTGCAACAAGAAATTTATTGTTGCATTAGCTGTTAATAAATTAAAATCTCTCCGACATAATGGCTCTATAGTCAGTTTTATTGGAAGTAGAGCTGATATAGTTCTGGATATTAAGTCGAATTCACTATCTGAAAAATTAATTTACATGTTTAAGTCGATTATTGCTTTTTAGATTGGTTTTCTAAATGTCCAAAACCGTTCCATCATTAGGAGTAAACCGTTCCAACGTGTCTTAGAATCTATTATTAACATATATTCTGTTTTATTTTCAGTTAGTATATATTTTTGTAATATGGCATTTTTTGTAAGAGAACGTTTAAATATCTTAACAATTTTTCGAACTTTATGAATTATACGAAGCAATTCTTGATGGGTTAATATTTCATCCTCATTAGCAATATCTTCTTAAACACTTACATTGTCATAATCTTCATTGTCAATATCACTCTCATTCTTACTCTCTTGAATGTCGGAATCCGAAGTTTCTATATCCACAGTATTTGGATTCTTCTGTTCTTTATTTTTTTGGTATAATACATCTATTACTCCTAATTGAATTCCATGAGCATAGCACAATTGCTGATTTTCACCAATCATCTTTCCAACTTTTTTCATAACTGTTGCCCCATTAGTCTTTATGGATACAATATCTTCTTTCAGGGATAATCCATGTTTCGCTAATTTAGATTTAAGCAATTAATTAAGCCTTTAATTAGCTAATTAATTTCGCCCGTTAGGAAGACATAAAAACAAAAAAGTATACTATTTTGCTATGTTGGCGATCCCTGAACATATAGTGGAGACAATTTTAAAAATTTCTAGTAAATACCGAAAAACCGGTATTTAAACTTGTGAATACCGGTATTACAAAATTTTACAAATGGCTCAAAATACCTGTATTCGGTATCCCGGTATACCGGTATTGCAATCCCTAACTAAGCTTGAAGTACATTAATCAGAATTAGTTTTCTTTCTTCTTTGTCATCAGTTTTCTTTAAATTTTTGGCCACTTTCTGGATACCAGGGAATTCTTTTAGAAGGGCAAGGATTAATTTGAGGGCTTCAATAATTTAATTGAACAAGCTATATCCATTGGGATGGTTTCATCGATGTTAAGAGCAGATTTCCTTCGTATATGGGGTTATCTACGCATCTGATCGGGCTCTGGGCGTTTATTTTCAGTAGAAGTTTACAGATTTTTTTCTAATAACTTCGGCAAAGGATCTTCTCTGGGTGGGGTGGATTCTTGTAGAGAGGTAGTATTTGAACCCGCTCCAGGAGGCTAGCTGTTATGTTTCTTTGTAGTTTATGCAGATAGGGTCGGGTATCTTCCCCTCGATTTCACACTGCTGCGTGGGGTGGTTGCCGTTGAATTTAATGCAGCGCAGATTGCATTTGCGATTCCACGCTCTATGAGGGAATCCAACACAATTGAAGCACATAGTGGCTTTTGCTGGTTTTCTATAGGTTTCTACTTTGATTATGATGTAAGAAAGAGTTTTAATGTTGTATATACTCCTATAATTTCTTGTTTTATTAAATTCTACTAAGTATATTGGATGGAGAGTTTTATTCCTAAAGTTTCTTAACTCGGAAATTCTTGCAATATTAAAATCAAGTTTCTCAAGCTCTTTCTTGATTTCTTCTTTATTCTGATTTCCTGGGAGGTCTTTGATTACAATTTTAATGCGACTCTCTGCTGGATCTTCTGATATGACATATTCTTTTTTCTGCCTTTTCAAAATTTCAAGGATTCCACTTCTTTCTTCTGCGTTAATGGGGTGATTTTGGTTCATCCTTTTATGAAGCGATTTTCCGTTTCGGGGAATTTTCAGCAGATTTCTTGCAACGTTAGATTGTAATCTGTCATCTTTAGGTTTATGGATGGCATTTCTTTGTTGATTAGGTTATTTTCATTTTCAAGGACATGGAATTTATTCGAAATTGTTATTTCCTGGCTATCTTGGGAATTTTTTTTCTTGGCTGCCTGTCTTTTGTTTACTACTTGGTATGGTTGTTCTGTGTCTATTTGGGAGATTTCATCTGTGATCGTGTGTAGGTTACATCCTTCTACTAGGTAGGGACGAAAAAAATATTTCAGCTTCAAATTTTTCAATCTTGATTTTCAGTTCTTTTGCTTTGTTTAGATCTTCTAGGTACTGGGTGATGTGTTCCTGTTTGCTATTGCTCATCTGCAACGTGTCTTTGAAGGTTTCTACAACGTACTGTAAGTTTTTCCTTCTTTCCTAGCAAGGTGTTTGCAAATATCTCGGCTATTGTTAGGGTGGGCGGGGCATTTTGAAAGAATGCAGGGACGTAGTTCTTTCATTTAATCTGTGAAGGAATCTCTCGCTTCCTGAAATGTACTTCTGAGTGATATATGTCATTTTCGGGTTGCTGGGTCAGTCTCTTTTTCTAGGTAATTATTGCGAAGTTGAACCTGCATGGTTAAATTTACTAGCGTAATCCAACAGTTTGTAGCAACGTGTTTTGAGTATCGCTGTAATTTCGTATTTGAAAGAGGCTTGGCTGTTCATAGAAATATTATTTGCTGCGTTCGTTTTCATAGGTAAGAGCAAAGCTTCAGGCTGTTACAACCTAATAAGCGTTTTCAAATTAACCGTTCTAAACTTACTGCATAATAACTTAGTGTGAAACTGCCCAGACTGGATGAATTATTTTATGCTGACAACAGCAGTATATGCACATTCTGGTGCATTCTAAAACCCATGAATCTCAAAATGTACTGTTCTGAGCAGTAGAATATACTTTGCAATTTCAAGTTATTTATTTCTGATAAATTTAGGTAGAAATTATTTCTTAATTCTGAAATAATTTCTTTCATTGCACCTAGTGGTAGCTGCTCACACCAATTTCATTTTACTTTCCAAATGCCTAGAATAAATATTTTAGTCCTCTTACAAATAGGTCTAACGAGGCACAAAGTGTCATAGAGTCTCTCAGTTTTTGAGAGCACCTCCTGCTTTGGAAAACTGACTTTGTCGTGAATTTTTACTTCTTGTGTAAGGCGATCTATTTTTAGAACCCAAAGTTTTCACCAGGGCAGCTTCAAATTCTTTATCAAACGAATAGAGTGAGGCAGATGAATTTTTCAACAATTCTAGGATATTTAATACCCAGTTGTATAGCTTATACTCAACTCTCAGGAATATTTGAGACTTTGGGTTTTGAGACACTTGGGCATTTTTTAATACAGAAAGAACATCACTCATGTAAATATAATTAGAAATCACATTTGCTGCGTCAGGAAAGTCTGATCTCTCTTCATCGCCTAAGGCCTGTAAAGTCCTGGGATCTAGGTGAAGAAATTCTATTATTGGTTACAATAAATAGATTATAAGCTTTGACTGGAGCTTCTACTCTTGTCTTTCAGACTAATTTTTGTAAATCCCTTTGATTAGGATCAATAAGTATTCGCCTGTACATTCTTTTAATATATGCACTAGACACGCACTTACAGGTTATGAATCTACTGATTGTGGAAATGGGATCTTGTTAAATAATTCTACCGTTTAATAAAATGGCATTTAGAGAAAAATAGCTGTTTATTTTCGCACTTGCATCGAAGGCAATCCTAACGGAATTTAGGTGAATCTGAGAACTACAAATTCTATGGAAAATTTTAATCACGATTTAAAACTTAAATATTAACTGCATACTTTGAAGGCTGAAAAATTCCATTTATACCTGTTGTTCCTTGGTTTACCTAAATCTTTACCTTTAATTTATAACATCTTACTTTTAATTTATAACTTCCTATTCAATGTCTTCTCGCTTGATGCATAGTTTTGAAATATTATTTAATAACTCTCTTAATTTAATTCTGCATCCATTGCCAATCCTTATGTATAGCAAAAATGTATTTAATGAAACACATTCATTCCTAAACATCAAAATAGAAACTTTAGCTTTTCAAATTCCTTTCATTAGAATGAGATATTTAGGAACAATGCAAAACTCCTTTTCCTTCTGAAATGGCGAATTATGTAACTCCTTACATCCGAAAACTATAATTCGTATTTAAACAAGTAGATACCAGAAGGGTGTATCAGACAATTTTTTCAAAACTTATAATTTCTCACAAATTTTTCCCTTTTTCACTCACAAATTTTTCCCCATATTTTGAAATGCAAGTAATTTATAAAGGGCATGAAGATTTTAACGTAGAATACAAGGTTTAATGTTTCCTTTTTTCACAATCGACAGCGATTTTTTTTTTTTTTTTTTTTTGCTTTAGAAGACACTACAATATGTCTAAGCATCACTTTGGCATTACAAATACCAGTAACATTTTATACTTCCGCACTTTTCTGAAATTTTAAATTCATACTGAATTTTTTTTTATTTATAATGCTTTTACCGATCGTTTGAACTGTTCTCTAGAATCTTTATCAATGTTTTGAAGAGTAATGATTAAATTACGTCTGATAGCTCACTCTGGTTATATTTTATAACTAGGGATTGCAATACCGGTATATCGGGATACCGAATACCGGTATTGTGAGCCATTTGTACAATTTTGTAATACCGGTATTCACAAGTTTAAATACCGGTTTTTCGGTATTTACTAGAAATTTTTTTAATTGTCTCCACTATATGTTCAGGTATCGCGAACATAGCAAAACAGTATACGTTTTTTTATGCCTCCATAACTGGCGAAATCAATCAGCTAATTAATTGCTTATATCTCAATTAGCGAAACATGAATTATCCCTGAAAGAAAATATTGTATCCATAACGACTGATGGAGCAACAATTATGAAAAAAGTTGGAAAGTTGATTGGTGCAAATCAGCAGTTGTGCTATGCACATGGAATTCCATTAGGAGTAATAGATGTATTATACCAAAAAAATAAAGAACAGACGAATCCAAAAACTGTGGATATAGAAATTTCGGATTCCAACTTTGAAAAGAGTGAGAGTGATATTGACAATGAAGATAATGATAATGTAATTGGTGATGGAGATATTGCTAATGAGGATGAAATATTAACCTATCAAGAATTGCTTCCTATAATTTATAAATTTCGAAAAATTGTTAAGATATTTAAACGTTCCCCTATAAAAAGGATATATTACTAAAATATATACTAACTGAAAATAAAACAGAATATATGTTAATATTAGATTCTAAAACACGTTGGAACAGTTTACTCTTAATGATGGAACGATTTTTGAAACTGAGAAATCCAATCCAAAAAGCAATAATCGACTTAAACCTGTAAATTAATTTTTCAGATAGTGAATTCGACTTAATATCCAGAACTATATCAGCTCTACTTCCAATAAAACTGACTATACAGCCATTATGTCGGAGAGATTTTAATTTATTAACAGCTAATGCAACAATAAATTTCATGTTGCAGTCACTGAAAGAACAGCACACATCACTATCTGAAGAATTATATATTACATTGAAAAATCGCACAGAAGAGAGGCATACCGAAATAGAAAATGCCTTTTGGTATTTACATAATTATAATGATTTTAAAAATTAAAATGAAAAAGAAGAAAAGAAAATAACCAATTCAAATCTGATTAAATTTGAGTTAATTTTCTTAAAATTTTTTACCCACAAACCTATCCACATTGAGAATAATTCGGTTCAATTATCGAAGATTATGATGTGACTACTGTCGATAGTGAAAAGGAATTGTCTCTTAAACAAAAATTAGAATTAGCGATAAATAAAAAAATATTCAAGGAACCAAAATACAATATAGAAATCAGCTATAATTAAAACCATCCGACGAGAAATCGATTTATTTGAAGATGAGGGATTTAGAGGTAAATACTTGGAAAAAGTATGTCACGCATTGCTAGCAGTATCACCTACTAGCGTAGATGCCGAAAGAGCGTTTTCGACAGCTATTAATTTTTACACAAAATTACTTTTCAGGCTTAATGACAGTACAATTGATGCATTATGTTTTTTAAGATCACATTTCAAAAATTTGTAATAGTACCACGGACTGAATAGTGACATTTACATTTTTTTGTGATTTAAATAAATAAGATGCTTCTTTATTTTTTTTGTAATTATATACTGTTATAATTTATAAGTTACAAATTATTTTTTGTGATATTTACACTCTTTAACAAAACTGGCAAATAAAACAAAGAAACAAGTGTGTTTTCTTTCTTTTTCTAAAATTTCTAATACCGGTATTAAAACTGGTATCCCGGTATTAAGATTTAAAAAATACCGAATACCGGTATTGAAATTTTGGTCCGGTATTGCAATCCCTATTTATAACCATTAATGCTCTAATATTTTTATTAACTCTTTGCGGCAGATTATTATGAAGCTTTATTTATTAATTTTTCAATTTTGGTTATTAAAAATAATTATAGAACGGTAAAAAGACATAGATTAATTTTTCGGAGAAATTCAACTTAAAACAATTATGTATATATTTATTCTTTCGAGCACTAAACAAGCCCTTATATTAAATTATTATTTATGCATCGAATTACTTCTCCGAGTGCAAAGGATTTATACAGTCCATAAAAGCTGGTGATTCTGTTGATAATTCGCTATGCATTTTATCATAATTTATCACTTCAAAGGCATGGAAATCTGTCCTTGAAGTAATAAATAAATGAGTTTCATTTGTTTTCCTAACGATTTTTTAATGCTTTAAAGAGAAGATTGAAACTATCTCTAAGTGATTTCTTACAATTTTTCTGGTCTTTTTAGAGACGCTAGAAGAAAGCACATCTTTTTCGAATAATTCAGCTGATCCTTATTACTTACTAAACTAATAAATTGATTTTCCAATTTGGAAATTTTTACACGCTCAAAAATTCTGGCAATGGAATTGGATACAAAAGGATTTTTGATTTATCACTCTCACTAATTAATGTTTATATTTTCAGTACTTTTTAAAAAACATGTTACATTACTTTAAGAGTTTAAGATCTACCTCGATGATGCTCTAAATGATGCCTTGATTCATTTCTTCCATGTTTAGCTGGATACTTTCTGAATTTTCGAAAGTTCCATTTCCATAATATTCCTCTGCTATATTATCTAGTTAGAGTGAAATTGCTCACTTTTTAAGCTATTTCAGTTATACAGTTATCTTTTGACACTTTTACTCCTCGCTAAATATCTCTATCTTGGTTGAATATCTTTTCATCGAATTTTTCACACGGTTCACTGTCTCTTTATTAGTTGTGATGCAATCATTGTTATTTTCAGATTTTTCCTCCATTTTCCTGAAGATTCTGAGAACCAGTGCTTTGCTGTATTAAGTGAACTGGAATGGAAGCCATACGGATTGGAAATTAAGTGGACAGAAGGAAAATCTCCTTCAAAGTCCGATATTTCCATAGAGTATCTACAGTGGAATTTGGTAAAACAGTTTAACTGACAAAGCTTGATCTGGTGAAGGTAGTGATATTTCGATTTCCATTAGGGAGCAAAAATTTCTATGTTTTATAACAGCCTCTATTGTAATGTGGAAAAATATTTGAGCTTTTGATTCTTCTTCTTTGTTCATTTAAATCATTTGTTCGTAAATTAGTTATCGATCAAGTTTTCGATCGAATGCAATAATCGAACTAAACCTCCTAAGAGACATTGTACTCGTTGCAGTTGCAGTCGTTCGTTCATTCGAAGATAATTTTCGTAAGCGAACTCTAGTCTTGCTTCAGACATTGGATGGAGATTTCTTTGGATTTTTTTTCTTCTTTTTTTTTTTTCGTTCTAAGTGTTTTTTTTTTTTTTTTTTTGTTTTTTTTTTTTTTTTTGCAAATTTCAATTGAGAGCAGCGAGCTTACTTGATTATGTTCGATAGCAGCTGCTGTTGAAGGTCAAGATGATTTTAAAGTATTTTAATTAAAGTTTACTGTTCACTATAGATATTGTGTAATTTAATACGAGTTATTATGTTAGATAGACTTATGGATAAGATGTGAAATCTATAAAAGATATCAGTTTCAAACGTGTAATTCCTGTAAAAAGAAAATGTTTTTTTATTGAATTTTGAGCTCGTTTCTGCATACTTTTAAACAAATTCATAACGTTCATTATGTTTCCTTCATTATGTTGTGCACAAAGTTTTAGAACTTTCCGAACAATGGCATCATCTGTAGACAACTTTAAAATAGGACTGCTTAGTTATGGACACCCTCTAAATAAAAGATTGAATATTGAAACAACTATAAATTGTGGAAGTTTCTCCGAAGCCAGGAACATATGTTATGGAACCTCTTTTTGTCAGAATTTGAAGGTCCTAAATAGGGATTCTCTTTTTTTATGATTTTTCTCAGCCACCTTTTACTACTTTTTTAATTTTAATTTCCTTCCATTTTATGCCTTTTATTTCAAATACTAAATTTATTTTCTTTGTTTACATCCAAATGTTTCTACCCCTCACTTTATTCACAAATAGGCATCAAAGTCTCGTAACTTGATACACTGTAGATATCCTATATTTCGAGAGACAGGGATAAAGAGGTATGTCTCTCATACTGTTTTTTTTTTCTCATTTATGATGTACACTCTCTTCTAATTTCTTCTCTTTGCATCTAGAATTTCTTCCTATGTTTTATTTACCTTTTTCTATTAAGAACTTTTCTTTTATATGATTTATTTTGTATCTCGGTTTTGCATGGTTTATTTTTTTACATATTTCCACATTGGTCTACGCCATCATTTATTTGAAAACAACATCTTTTCACTTATTGATTTGATACTTTATCAAAATACCATAATTCTTTATGCGTTTCACATCACGGCGTTCCTTGAATTGCAGTTTTTTGTGCATTTGTTTCAAATCTGCTTTATACTTTTTCTCCCCTCATCTTTATATGCTTTAGGGACTTTTCTTCTTTATTCCGGATTAAATTCTGCTTTTATTTAATTATTGTATTTTTGTTGTAAAATTCTTACTATTATATTCTGTTTGTTCGTATACTTGTTACTTGTTTCAGTTTGTTTGCTTGTATTCCATGCGTGTTCACTTCTAATTTACACTCATGTCCATAAATTAAGGATAATTCAGAGTCATGCAGAAATCGAACTCTAAAATAAATATATCACCTGTAAAATGACTACATCCACCACATGACACCGATAGTACGTCACAATGACGAGAGTGTAAGAGAGTGATGTATAAGGAATACAGGCAAAGAAGTAAAATTGTTCGCAAGTGCTTTATAAGCCTTACAGTGCAATAACCGCATAGTTATGACACAAAGGACGCACTTGGATGGTTTTTACGTGGTAGAATTTTCAGCCGTCTGTAATATGGGCATGTCCAGCTGGAAGTATCCGAGGAACTTGGAATCTCCCAGAGTGTCATCGCCAGACTTTGGCAACGATTGCAAGATGATGGTAATATGAGTAGACGTTACAGCACAGGTCACCACCAAGTTACAACGCCGAATGAGGACCGGTATTTGGCAGTAACTGCCAAAAGAAACAGACGGAGCACAGCATGACAATTTCAAGGCAGATCGTGTGCAGACGCTTAGGGCATATTGGTCTATTTGCTCGTATGCCTGTCAGATGCGTTCCACTTACTGCAACCCACTGTCGCCTGCAGTTAGCCAGGAGTAGAGAGCATGCATTGTGGACACCGCAACAGTGGGCTTGGTTGTGTGATGTTTTCCGACGAGTCCAGATTAAGCTTGCAGTCTGATTCTCGCCGAACTTTCATATGGAGAGCGCCATGTGCCCGTTACCACCAAGAGATCATCATTGAACGACACCGTTTCGGTGGCGAGGGATTACTCGTTTGGGGAGGATTTTTTCTGTTTTCCAGAAGTGACCCGCATGTTCAAATGGGAACCATGACAGGCCAAATCTATCGGAACGTCATTCTGGAACAACATGTACGTTTGTTTCGGGGCGCTATGGGCGCAGAATTCGTGTTTATGGATGACAAAGGCCGTCCTCACCGTGCAAACATCGTAAACGAATGCCTTCGTCGGAGGATATCATTCTCACCGGACTTGAATCCAGTACAGCATGTGTGGTACATGCTTGACCGACGAGTTGCAGCTCGTCAACCACGTCCTACATGTCTATCGAAACTTCGGAGAGCATTTCTTGATAAGTGGTGTAATATTCCCCAAGATCAGATCGATAATTGATACTCAGCATGCCTAGGCGTTGTACGGACTGCATTGCATCGTCTAGGAGACATACTATGTATTATCATACCAACCATGTATTATTGGTTTTTGGAAGTAGGGTTTTTTTTCCCTGTAATTTGATCTAGGGAGAAAAAAATGCAATTTTTATTAATGATATCAAACATATAGCAGCTTTATTGCTCTTTACCTTTTGTTTTATAAATATGCTTTACAAATAAGTTACATTTGTTTTGCTACTGACTCTTTCTTTTTCTGAACTTGCATTATCCTTAATTTATGGACACGAGTGTGAATTAATGTTAATTTCTAATTAATAATTTATTTATGTTTTGAAAATAATTTTTTAAAACTGTGGTTTTGCTCAACTTTAATCAACGGGAGTCAAAACTGGAGATGAGTGTAAAAAAGATTACAGCGTTGTTCATTAGCTCTGCTTATCACATGATTTTTATTCATCTCCTCAGTCCTTCAAGTTGTTCTTTCAGCAGTATGTTTTCAAAAATCTAAGCATGAACACGTGCGTATAACCGAGCTATTCTTTTTCCAAGTTTTGGTTGTTATTTAAGGAGTCATTGACTCCATGTCTCTGAAACTGCTTTCAATTTGAATAATACAAAAAGAATAAAGATATATTTTTAAAATAATATTTTAAAATATTTTAGCAAGCATTTTTATTTGTTACATTCTAAGAGTTATTAAAATTAGTGTAATTCCGTAATATCTAAACGAAGTAAATCCTGATTAAAATTGCTTAGGTTTTCCTTATAATATCTTTCCAACATTTAATATTACTCCATTTACCGCTTTCAATATTAATATTTTTAATATTTTTGGTAACTATATGATTTTTAGAATGTATTATGTTTCCAAAATAAATTCTAATTTAGTTTACAAAAGACAAATAAGAAAAATAACAATGGAGTCATTTTGACTCCATGTCTCTGGCCACGAGAGGAAATTCTTGTCTCCAGTTACGAGTTAAGACACAAATTGAGCGAAATATTATTTTCCCAAAGGAATCATAATTCTGAGTCGGCAAATTATTTTCTAAAACTATATAAACTTAGAATACTTTCTCACGCTCTCTCTTTCTTGCTTTCTGCCTTTTAATACTTCAGTGCTTACCATACCTTGAAAAAGAAACCTTGATAAAACATTTTAAAAAGTTCTATTTCCTTGAAATTATGAAGAATAAAAATCATCAAAAGGCTTCATGACTGTTTTTACAAAGCATGTTTTACAAAAAGTCGCGAGGATAATCATTTTTATCATCTGCGTAATGAAAAATTCTCTTAGAAGTTCGACTCGATTGGCCAAGCATGCCCTTCAGTTTTTTTTCTCTGTGCTTCGATTATTCATCAGTAACTTCATAAAGCTTAAAAATTTTTCAAAGTTTTCTGCAAGCAGTTAAATTTTCCATGCTTCACACTTTTGCTGTCCACCCTAGAATCGGTAAAAATATACTGATATCAAGGAGGAATGTGTGTACTTCAATTTAAGCAGGTTTTTAAAAAGCGATAAAATGTTTTTCAACTTCAGAATGTGCTGTGCTTTAGTAAAATATTTTCTTCAATCTTCTTCAAAATGCATTGTGTTGAAGCAAAACTTTACAAAAATCTACAGGCATTTAAAAACATCATAAAATCTTCAAGTGTACATAAAATGAGCACGAAAAAAATAATAATTTTGAAGCTGCTAAGTAATGTCAAAAATAATTTTGCAGTGTTTTTAAACTATCTGAACTCAGTTTAATTCATGAATTAAATTTTGAAAATTATGAAATTATTGATTTAAACATTTAACATTTGAAAAATTATTTTATTTTGAGATTTTTTTTTCAATTTGAACATATTTTATGTTAAAAAAATGAAAAGTTATTCAATTGCATTTTATTTGAGTTGGTTAGTTTTTATTGCGTAACATTTTTATATTTTGAAATCGAGTATATTTTAAATTTCATAGTCATTATGATATGTTGTTATAATTGAAAGAATTCCACATATAATGCTGCTAACCTAAATGCATGTTGACATGTTTTGAATTCGTCTTACTTCGAAAATCTCCAAAAATAAATATTTGGTATTATTATTTCAGAAGTGCTTCTTGTTTGAAAGATATCATTAAAATGTTGGGTGAATCAAGTTTATAAAATTAGTTCTAAGAAATAACATTGCTTGTAAAAATTTCCATAAATATAATTTTATTTAAAAATTTTACTTGGTGAAAAGCATTAAGTTATAGGCGTCATTGAAGCATAAGAATAATTTTATTCTTTAAAAAAACACATATTTCACCAATTTCTTACCTTCACATGCTTCTAGAGATCAATTTTATCGCAGACAGCAAAAGAGATGAGTAAATTTATAATCCAGGAAATTTTATTTTCTCAGGAGATAATTGCAATTTTGATTAATACAAATTTCACTATTAAAAAAATATCCATTATGCTCATTTCTGTAAACGATAATAATCCATTTTACTATTTTTCATAAAGAGAATAGGCTTTACAAATATCAGTTTCATCAATTTAATGGTTTCATTCTGCATTGCTATTCTACGACAACGATCCTCTCCAATACTATTTAAAAAAAAGGAAAAATTATATAAAAAAAGTTTAAAACAGACCTTTTAAAAATATGCACTTTGTAAATTGAAAACCTTTTTTTACATAATTATGAGAAAAAAATATTGACTTCAATTTTTCTCCAGCTATTGAGTGTAAAAGTTGCGTATCTCAGAGTATCACAGAGAATAATTATAAATTAAAAAATAATTAAATAGAATTAAAGAACGTTTGATAATTCTTATAAAAACTAATAAATTCTTGGCAAAACAATCTAATCAAACTGTGCATGTTTCCAAATTAAAATATGTTTCCATTCCCAAGGAAAATTTCAAATGAGTCATGAATAAACAATGAAGTTATTAGTATCAAACAATTATATTAATAAGTATTAGCTTTTGCCACTTTGAGGTAATTTCTCTAAATTAATAAATTGTATTATGTCATGCAACTCTTCTTTTAAATCAAAACTTTTGCATGGAATGTGTTTTTTACAGTCATCCCTTCATGCAATATACTCAAATGCGTTTGAATTTTTCTACATTTGTGATTATATTTTGTATTTTTGCCTACTGAATAATTGCATGTGAATTGCTGAAAGTGACCAATTTAGTTCCAGGGTTGTTTAAAGTCATTTACTACTCTGCACCATCTTCGTAAGATCTTAAAATGCCAAAGTCCCATGGCTCATACAATACTCGCAGAGATATAAAATTGTGATAACTTCTAATCAATCTATGTTTAAAAAATAATTTGCTGATCATTCGAACTCAGACTTCAGAGTAACTTTAAATTCTGAATAGTATGGGTTATTATTTTTTCCACGAAATCAAAACACTGAATCTGCAAATTCGTTTCTAAAATTTTATGAATTTCAAATAAATTCTCACGGTCTCTCTTTCCTATCTTCTGCCTTTCTATTTAGTATGCTGCACTGAGCTTTTGCCATGGCTTATATAGATAACGAATCTTGGCAATAGTTAACAATTTGATTATTTTAATAAATTATAATAAATATTATTTTATATTATTTTAATAAATATCCTACTATTTAAAAATATTTAAACTATTTTAATAATTATGAGGAATAAAAAGTGTCAAAGTTTCGAAATGTTTAATTTCATAAAGGCGGTTAATTTCATAAAGGTTTCATTTCACCAGAGGGCGTTTTCTCCGGAAAAAGCATTAAATTTAACACAATAAACCACCAAAACGGAATGCAGAAACAATATTAACAATTTTATTACTAATTATTCTTGTCCAGAATAAGAATTAAGAGTAATAAAATGTAAAACCGGGAAAAGCTGTCAGTTCTAGGAAAAAAAAATGTCGAAATTTGCATACTTGCGAAGATGTGAAAGCTTTATGCAAAACAGGTAAGGAAATGAAACGTTTGCAAACGTTATCATGTTTTATATCGATGTTTCCGGTTGTAATGATGACGTTGAACATTTGTTATTGGTGAAATTATACGAAAACCAGGGGGCAGTTCGTGAATTTCGGTCGTGTAAAGAACATACGGGGTTGACCAATTTCTACTAAAGGCCATGTTAAGAGATTTAAAGCGAGAGGGACAACCTGGAAGAGGCTGTAAACTTGTCACATACTTGTTGGTGCCGTCAAGACAGATGATGCCTCACAGACATGAGAGTTTGGGGGCAGTAGCTAATATGCAGTTTCTCAACAGACAGACTATTCTTACAGCACAGTTCGAAATGTGCTCAGAAACATAATGCACTACTTCTCATACAAGATCCACCATACCCAAGAGCTTCTTAATAGGGACAAGCCACAACATCTCTCATTCGCAGTCAATTCTCCCAACAGAATGACTATAGATCTGGAATGGCCATGGAATATTCTGTGGACCAACGAGGCTCATTTCTACCTCAATGGGACATTTAGCACAGAAATTTCTGCATTTGGACAAAGGAAAATCCGCGGATGCCCACTGAAATTCCCCTACATTTTCCAAAGGTTTTTCATTTCCTGGTGTGGATTCCCGGAAACATTCATCCTTGAGTCATTTTTCTTAAAGGAAATAACTTCACGTGGTCCTGTCACATGTTCCGACACGACACATGTACCACGACAGGCTGCAGAATGGGGTGGAACGAAGAAATCAGTATTTATATTTTATATATTTAATAGTGCATAAAAGTTGCCTTTTGGTGCAGATAAAATAAATTATAAATATGACAAATATTGGAGTAGATCTGAAGGTGCCACAAGGACATTAAAGTTTCATGAAATTAAAATTTTGCAACATTTTAAAGGGTGTTTTTTTAACGAAATAATAGGCTTTTGATTTTTAATTTGTAATAGCGCGGAAAATTTGCCTTTTGGTATAGAAAAGATAAATATAAATTATAAAAAAATATCAGAGTATATATTGAGGCCCCGCAAGGACGTTAAATTTTCATAAAAGCAGATTTTCTGCAACTTTTTAAGGATTTTTGTGTGACTCGATTATGTAATAAAAAGCTTTAAATAGGTGTTATTGTTAGAGTTTTGATTTCCTCAGGTGTAGAAAAGAGAAAATTCTGTTACCTTAACCAGATGAATTCGAGACGCCGACGCGGCACTTTCTCTCTCTCTTTGCGCTTGTGTGCTTGTACACTTTCTCTCTCTCTCGTCTTTGTGTTGTGATGTGCTTGTGTGGTAGCTTAGAAATGTTCGTGTCCATATATGTGTAAAAATAAATCCTATGAAAGTTTCAACTCCTGCTTCGTCATTAATGGAATTGTCATGCGCTGACTGAACAGTTATCATACGAATAAAAGTAGAAAAACAGTTTTACTATTGCACTGTCATGGCACTCAGTCATCGTCTGAGCGGTTGTTATTGAGGTAAGGCGAGAATTTGTCTGCGTTCGGTGACAAGAACTGAGCTGGTTTCAAATCACTAGCTTTGTCGAGATCAGTTGAGTTGGCGTCTCAGCTCCGTCTATTGTGTAACTAATTAGCTTAACCCTCTCGATTCCAGCCGGGCTGTTTGAGAATTTACCCTATAACATCCACGTGGGGTGGTTTGGGCGGTTGTTAGCCGTTTTAGGGGAGAGGGGTATTAAAAGAGGCTACTCTACTGAACACTCCAGGAGGTCCTCGTTATCTTCGACAATCGCGGCTTTTTCACAGTAGTTTCCCCTCTGCCTTAGGGCGGTAGGGGTTGAGGAGGAATTCACTAAATAGGTTGTTGTCGTACATTTTGTATTTTGAAAGGGTTTTAGTTTCTATTTTCACGTGTTGTTAGCTCAAAATTGGAAAGATTTTAAGAAATTTTCCACTGAAGTTCTCTGGTAACGATGAATGATATATAAGGATACCGACACGTTGTTTATTTTTCGGACAAGCATCAGAAGCCCTTTTCAGTAGTAAGACTATTGTAATGATATAAAAACAAACCATTGCATTGTCAATGCGGCCTATTCACATCGTAGTTTTCTCACAAAATGGGTAGCGACACTTGTTACTATGAAAGGAAGTTGTTTTACACTCCAAGCATCTTATTCTTTCATCAAAGGACTGTCGGAAATTCTGAGGCCGTGTACAAACTACCGCTTTTAAAATAGAATTAAAAAAAAAAGAAAAGATTGGGAGTATTTTTTATTGTTCTCTTCAAAGAGTGAGATAAGTTATATAAATACTGAGTTCCTTTTTAGAATGCCATTCTGAAAATTTCTCTTCAGTTGTGAATTTCTATTCTTTATTTTATGTACTGTGAATCGGGTGTTTGGATTATCAGAGTAATTTTTCTGTTGAAACGCTTATTATTTCTTCATTATGAGTAAAAGAAATCGTGAACACACTGAAGAAGAAATTAAAGCAATTTTACTTGATTCTGATGAAAGTGACAGTGATCTATCAGCGAAGATGATGGTTGGCCAAAAAATGATACTTTAGCTGATCTCTCATTTATTCTAAGCAAAGAAGCAGGAGATGAAACTAACGAGTGTCAGGTGAACGAGAGAGATAGAGATGAGGAGTAAAAAAATGTTATATAATGTATATATTATCAAAAATTTGCAAATGATTCCCTCGTGTGTAAATTTGTGGAAGTTTAATATGAAGCTTTCGTTCAAAAATTTATCTTGTCTTAACAATACTATAGAAAACTTCACATAACATTTTAAAATCAGAAATTCAGCTTGAAAAATTCAACATGACAGTTCATACTAAAAAAGTAATATTTATGATTAATGTAATTTTAAATGTGTTAAATCTTCATATTTAGTTTATGAAGAATGTAATGTTTTAGTAAAATGTTCAGGCTGAAAACTGAAGGAATGTATTTTCGAAATATATTTCGCTGAGTAATTTTTCCCCCGAATTTTATTTCATAAATTTTTGTATTTCATTATTAAATGAAGTTTTAAAAATATCTCATCTATCGAAACAATTCGATAGATGAGATATATAACGTTTGACGTAATATATTCCCTTGGTTAGAAAAAAATTTTAATAGTTATATTTTAAAAGATTAGTAAAAATGAGTGGCAAAATAAAGATATTTTTGGAATTTATATTTACCCTACATTCTTTTTCGATTATTTAATGTAAAAGCAAGAATGCGTAAGGTTTTGGGGGAAAAAATGTAAAAACTTCTTTAAAAATTTAATTAAAGTTCTAAAACTTTTCTCTTAGTATCACTATCGAAAATGAAAAATAATATTTTATATTTAAAAATTCAATAAAGATAATCGTTTATACTAAAAAAAAAATGCTAAAGACAATAAAAGAAAAAATCTTAGCTGAGTGTTGAAAGAACATATTATTTTCGAAACATCTTTCAAAAAGAGCAATAACATTTTTTTATCCAACGATTGTTTTTATTTCGGTATAAAATGAAGATTTAAAACATTATCTTGTTTATCACTGAAAAGCATTGACATCTATACTATGTAAAAAAATGTACTAATTGCATTGATATATGTATAATGTATGTTTTAAATTACTATGTAAAAATTTTTTACATGGTAATATATGAAATATTATTTAATTTTGGCAACAAAAAAATGTAAAAGCCTATTGAGAATTAAATGAATCATAAAGATGTTTTTGAAATTGCTAGTAAAGCGAGTTTTTATTTAAATGGTTTGGAAGCCTAACATGAAACTTACAAAAAAAACAAAAACAAAAAAACTATTTTCTAAATTATAGAATAAATTTCAAATTTTTTGTAAAAAAAAAAAAAAAAAAAAAAACCACAAAGATGATGAGCGAAACACTTCACACTAAAAAATATAAATACATTAGAATAAAACTCTTAAGCTGATGGAAAATGAATCTCGTTGCCGAAAACCGCAAGGCAATTATTCAAGGTAGAGCGTCGACAGTTTTATTACTTCAGAGTGCGGGGGGTAACTGCCCCTCAGCTAGGAAGAGTCCATGTCTTTCAGAGACACGCTGAGAAAGTCTGGATGTTAAAGGGAGGGTTCTATGTCACTTGCGCTCGGTAAATCACCCCCTTTCCGCTCAAGTGTCAAGAAAGACTACCACATTATAAACTTTATCTTTGCATGTAAGATTTGGCGATTTTACAATGTACGCCAAACTGTACGGTCAACTGACCCATCAACCACCCCCAATAAAACGATTAAATAATAAAACTTTCCCTTACTCTCTGAAGAGGTCACTGTCTTTGTACATCACGAGAGGGGTTTGGTGGGGTTAATGAGTCACCCAAACTTGTTTGGAAAAAATACTCTTTGAGTTGGATATTTTAGATTTTCTCTGCTTGCACAGAAAATCATACTGAGGCCCGCGTGAATATTAGAAGGGCTCTTAGAACATAGAACTCATCACTGATTAATTATTGAAGCACTTCGATTTTGGGACATTTACTTGTTCTCTATAATTCTGTTAATTAACATTACCGAATTCTGTAATTTAGAAGGAGTAATTCAATGTTTATAGTATTTCGTTTGACACGATTTTATTTTTATCAATAATTGCTTTTATTAATTTTTCAATCCAGGAGAATCGGCCAACATCTATGTGCCTATGAAATTGTAAGACCTCGGATTCATCCCAAAAGAATGGCTCAATCCTTTCTCTCAATAGTTTTAGTACTAACAGCGAATTTTAATAAAATGTCCCTAATTTTTTTTCGAATTTTATAAGTAAATTATTTATTCAAAAAATATTAAATAGGTTTAATTGAGAAAGAAACGAACAAAATTAAATTGAATTTTTGTATATTTCGTTATTTCGTATTAAAGTTCTGGAATATTTCAGACTGAATATTCATCTAGGAATTGTTATAATTTTTACTTATACATAAAAAAATAATATGAAAATAATAAAAAGGTGAATTAAAAAAAATGAATATAATTTCTAAATAATTCTTTTTTTAATATGCATTCACAATATGCATAGTATGGTCACTTACATTTAACAAAAATAAATAAAGAAATAAAAAAAAATAAACTAACTGCAAACATTTATCTCTCTGACATTCAGCATAGTCAAGACTGTTCCGCATTTCTGAAAGCTTAACGGCATTTTTTGTTCATTTGTATGTAATCAAAATTAAAAAAAAAAAAAGTTTTGAGAGATTCCTGGAATAACTTGGTAGTAATGTTGCTTTTTTCAAAATAGAAATTATGATTACTCCTATATAACCATGAATTGAAGAAAAATAGTTGCAAAATATATTGTTACACAAATGCTAATACACATTAAAAAGCATTTTTTAAAAAAGTTTTTATGAAAGCAATGGCCAACTTAGTTTTATAATTCAGATTTATCGTTGCTAAAGTTTACTTAACTTGTCATTGATCGCTTACTCACAAGAGCATATTTAACTTCAAATTCTATTGGACATGTAACATTTACTATTGTTCTTAAAACCGTATACTATTCCGCTTTTTGCGCAATGCATCTTTTTTAATTTTCAGTAATCTCAACAAAAAATGGGAACTTGAAAAACGAAAGTGTTTAAATTTCAACTAATACGAAAACTTTCTCAATCAGCATTGTTTATGAGCATTACAGATAATATACTTATCTAATATTAATTCATTTCACTGACATTGACCCTTATACATACAATAATTTGTTACATTAAGGAGTAACAAGATTTAAAAATGGATACACTTTCTAAAAATTACAACGCTATAACTTCCGAAAATATTAAAACAAAAAATTGATTTTTGCATCAAGATAAAGCTAAAAAAATTATCTTTTTAATGATACCAATGCTTTAATTTACAAATTAAGTTTCGATTTTTAACGTGTTTTTAAAGAAACATTTTAACCATATTTTTCAACAATGTACTTCGCACAAAATAAAAATAAAATTTAATCTGCATGAGCACGTCAATGGGAAAAAATTAGCTGTTATCCACCTGTTGCCATCACATTGAAAGAAGTTCAAATTAAAAACATAAATCAAATATTATTGTAAATTAAATATATAAAAGTGTAAATTTCAGCTAGTGTCTGTATGAAGCGAACAAATTTGAAATATATTTTCTAAAAAGTAAATGGAGGAAAAGATTTCTATGAACTTTTACAATATCTATATTATTAATTAAATCAAACAATTAAATTTAAGGTAAACAGGGTTTATATATCTATTGGATAGTCACTGTAATCAGCGCCCATCAGTCAATTTTAATCAGGGGCACGCATCTACTAACAAAATGGTCTAAATGAACTAAACAATTACAATTTATGTTACAGGAGTCAATAAAAGCTCCGATGAATTAAGAATTTTAAATTTTTTCATAGGTCCTTTCAATTACCCTTTGTAATCCGTTTACATGTTTATCCTTTTACATTAACCTTTGAATCTTATTTAACAAATTGTTTTGAGACATGAATATATTTACACTTAGCACTTAGATCTCTCCTCTCAGGAACAATTCAAGGCAGTGCATCATTTTGGCGTTTTATTTAATTATTTTATTAAATTTTGAGTGATAAAAATATGTAGATTAATTTTCTGGGAAAATTCATATATATTAATTTTTCGGAGCAATGAACAAGGCTCTTATTAATAATAATAAGATAAATGTATGTACAAGATCTCATAAATGAAAGATCAAATAAAATTTTTACAAAAATTATCGCCATTCCATTATTACCAATAAACCCGACTGGAAATGCAGCTATGGAAAACTAAAAACCGTCACCAGCGCCAAGTTTTCTTGCCAAAGGTCCAAATCCCAGTAAACCTATGACAGCAACAGGGGTAGGGAATGATTTACCGAGCGCAAAAGTTCCGATTCCAAAGGGAGTGCCACTTGAAAAGTGCTTGGATGTTAAAGAGTTAACTGATTTGTTAGTTTTTGCGCTTGTGTGCTTTGCTGTGAGTTAAAATGACTCAGTCTAAATTAGTGAAGACAAGATAAATATCGGAATGCTCTATTTAGGGAAAATTTAGTGATTTGCTTGAAGTTGGACTCACTACTTACGAATCTAGCGCTACTCTTATATTAGACCTAACCTCAAGATTGCTTCAGAAAAGGATCATTCTACGAAATATGTGACACTTTATTTCCCATAATAGAACAAGTATGGTGAAAAGCTTCTATTCCCGTTTCTTCTAGCAAAATAATTTCATAAATGATAAACGCTTATCATGCTAAATACAGGAATTTATTAAAGTATAAAAGCAGAAAATGTTTAGATAAGTATGATTACAGCCTCACAGGATTTAGGGAATAAACTAGATCTTTATTTGACATTGCTGAATTGCATAAATGGAAAAAAAGTGTCAGTTATGGAATAAAGGGTTCTAAACAATAAACACTCTAACAGGAAAATAGTTATAGGTAATATTGATATTGCTATCACAAGCGCTTTGAGGCAGAAAGAAGCAAGAAAGAGTAAAGAACTACAGAGAATAAGTAAATTTAGTGAAGAACGGACAGAAATGCTAGTGTTTCAGAAGCGGTTACTAGCGAGAATGGCAACACCGAAGAACAAAAAAATTCCGTGAGCGCATAAAGAATATATATATATATATATATATATATATATATATATATATATATATATATATATAAGTAACCAATCTAAAGTAAGAAATAGTTTGAAAACGAAACTAAAATGAAAACGAAACAAAACAGTTTCGAAATCGCAACTAAAAATTATTTCCTATTCAAACTAAAACGAAAAAAAGAACATGAAAAATCTTTATTTAGAAAGCGCAAATGCAGCTACTTCTAAAACACAAGTGAATTGATACAAAAGTATTAAAATCAAGTTAATAGGAAAATCGAATAAACCAAATAAAAAAATATAAAAAAGAATCCGGCCTGAAGACTTTTTCAAGGGTCACCCTCAGGCAGGGATTCAAAAAAGGGGATTTTTTCGGTGAAGGAAATGCAGACAATAATGTCTAATAATGATTTCTCGTGACACGAAAATCCCCTCAAATTAGGCCCAAGAGATATACCATTTTAACAGAAAGGAAAATACAAAACAACAAATTAGAAGAAAATAACCACTAATAAGTAAAAATACAATAACAAATATAGCAATAAAAACAAAAATACCATAAAATAACACTGAAGAAGAAACAAAAAGGCAAGAGCCTACCATCAGCAATCAAGGAAATTTTAAGCTATCGATTGTGATTCCCGCTTATTAAAAACACAAAGCTAACGGTAATTTAGGTAAAAAATTGTAGGCTCCTAGCGCCATCTATTGAATGATCTAATATGCAGGGAAAGTTCTATCTTTATTTAAACCAAAGGATTAATCCCAAGCCAAACCTTGTTTAATTAAAAAATTGACATTACAGTAATTTCTAGGAAATTCATTTTTAATTAAATTTTTAATGAGGTTGTTTGATGTTTCAATATAGGACTTTTTATTATTGCAAACCCTTTTGATCCTGTTAACTTGTGAGAAAATTAGATTTTTGAAAATTTTAGAGTTTAGATTGGAATGGTAGTTACATAGTTTTGTTATTTTAAATTTGAATTCATCCCTTTTATCGTATATATCAACTATTGTTTTATCATTAGCAATTTCGATTTTTAAATCCAGAAAGGTAGCCTCAAGTTGATTTTTATTTAGGTAAACATTTCTTTAAATACTTAAAAACTATCCTGGACAAAATAAAAGATGAAGACAACTTTATTATTTCTAGTAACAAAGAAGTACTGGATTTTCTTAAAGATGACAACATTAATAAACATAATACTTTTGATTTCGAAAATTTATACCTAATTTACCTCATGAAAAATTAATAAAGGTCTGCACATTTATATATGACGAATATTTAAATGAAAATATCATTCCTAAAAATAACTGCCTTGAGTTATGTAATTTTAATATTACTGAAAATTACGTTTTTAATGGTATTAATTTTTATAAACAAGTTAAGGGCATTCCAATGGGAACAGCTTTCTCAAGTGCTTCTCAAATTTTCAAAAATCTAATTTTCTCACAAGTTAACAGGATCAAAAGGGTTTGCAATAATAAAAAGTCCTATCAAACAACCTCATTAAAAATTTAATTAAAAATGAATTTCCTAGAAATTACTGTAATGTCAATTTTTTAATTAAACCAGGTATGGTTTGAGATTAATTCTTTGGTTTAAATAAAGATAGAACTTTCCCTGCATATTAGATCACTCAATAGATGGCGCTAGGAGCCTACAATTTTTTACCTAAATTACCGTTAGCTTTGTGTTTTTAATAAGCGGGAATCACAATCGATAGCTTAAACTTTCCTTGATTGCTGATGGTAGGCTCTTGCCTTTTCGTTTTTTCTTTAGTGTTATTTTATGGTATTTTTGTTTTTATTGCTATATTTGTTATTGTATTTTTACTTATTAGTGGTTATTTTCTTCTAATTTGTTGTTTTGTATTTTCCTTTCTGTTAAAATGGTATATCAACTTGGGCCTAATTTCAGGGGATTTTCGTGTCACGAGGAATCATTATTAGACATTATTGTCTGCATTTCCTTCACAGAAAAAATCCCTTTTTTTGAATCCCTGCTTGAGGATGACCCTTGAAAAAGTCTGCAGGCAGGATTCTTTTTATATTTTTTATTTGGTTTATTTGATTTTACTATTGATTTTAATACTTTTATATATATATATATATATATATCAAACTGCGAGGTAAAGCGGAGATAGAATATGAAGAAATTAAAAGAAAAATGTGTAACACAAGAGAAATAAGCAGTAGGAAGGATTTACCACTTTACTTATTGGACAGAAGTGTTTGTGGGATGTTTTTCAAGGTTTTAGGAGTGTTGTAAGGGAAAGTTTGTAAAAGTGTTGGATCTATGTTAAGTGGATAACTGTAAATATTTTTTCTAATTATAATTTTTGAAACAAAAAGATATAATTTGGAATGAAAAATATGTAAAGAGAGAATTTCAATATGAAAACTTTTGTATAATATGTGTCTGGGAAATTTAAAAATATATATATATAATTAATTGGTACCTTTAAATTCCTGCTGAATGATTTATTTTAGAGGTTTTTAGTAGACCTTACAGGCTAGAGTAATCCTTATATAATTTAAAATTGCTCCAACTTTTCTCTAATGCTAAATCCTAGACTTATATCTTGAAGCCATTCTTGAAAAATTAAAAAATTGTGGTGAGGATATTATTAATAGTAAGGCTATTTCTTAAGTGCTTCATTTAACATTTTGATTAAATATGTTTCGTTGAATATTTTGTTAATTCATATAAGTTGATTTATAGTAGTGATTTTGTAAATATGTGGAAAATATTACAATTCCAAAAGATACACCAATGGAAAAAATATCCCAACACCAAAAAAGAGTTGTGTTAGATAAACAAAATTTGGTAGGCGTGTTTATGCATCTGAAAGATGACATAGATTAAAATTTCGCGGCTTTGCGCATAAATGTGGCGCTAGCACCGCCACTCAGAATTTTCATATCAGATTTGATTTAAATGCGTACTGTAAAGTTCGTGAGCGTTATTTATCTTTGAAATTTGACGTATTGAGTTGATGTTAGCCAAGAATGCCTTTAAGAAGGCGAAAAAACTATTATGAACAGCTCACCGAGTTTGAACGAGGTCGTGTAATAGGACTACGATAAGGTGGATTTTCTTTCCGCGATATTGCAGAAAGACTTGGCCGGAATGTACCCACTGTGCATGATTGTTGGGAGCAGTGGTCAAGGGATGGTACTGCCTCAAGAAGACCGGATTTCGGGGTGTCACTTGGCATTACTGAGAGGGAAGACCGCTGTATTCGGTGTACGGCTGTGGCACATTGCACTGCGTCTGCATCAGAAATTCGAGCTGCAGTTGGTACCACAAAAACACAACGAACTGTTAGAAATTAGTTACTTCCAGGACAGCTCCGAGCCAGGCGCCCTATAGCGAGCATTCCACTGACTCCAAACCATTGCCATTTGTGACGGCACTAGTGTCAAGTCAGAGCTCATTGGAGAACGGAGTGGAGATCTGTTGTGTTTTCTGATGAAAGCAAGTTCTGTCTTGATGCCAGTGATGGCGGTGTGTTGGTCAGAAGGAAGCCAGGGAACACCTGCAACCAAACTGTCTGCCGCCTAAACACACTGGACCAAACCTGGAATCATGGTCTGCGGAGCAATTTCCTATCACAGCAGGAGCACTCTTGTGGTTGTCCCAAATGCACTGATTGCAAATTTGTTCATCAGTCTAGTAATTCTGTCTGTAGTCTAATAATTCTAACCTGTAGTGCTTCCATTCATAAACAGCTTTCAAGAGGGAGTTTTCCAAAAGCATAACACTCGCCCTAATAACAGTGTTGTAACGCAATGTGTTCTACAGAGTGTCGACATGTTACTTTGGCCTGCGAGATCACCAGATCATTCTCCAATTGAGCACGTATGGGATATCATTGGGAGACAACTCCAGATCATCCGAAGCCAGCACTGACCGTTCCAATATTGACAGAGCAAGTACAACAAGCAAGGAACTCCATACCACAAAGTGACATTCGGCACTTGTATAACACAATGTATGCCCATTTACAGGCTTGCATTCAAAATTCTGGTAGTTACACCGGCTATTAATATAACATCATTTCATATTTGAAATGCATTTTCTTGAAAATTTCTAAATTCGAGCAATTTTATGCGTTTTCTAGATGAACCTGTTATCTTGAAAATTTAATCAATTAAACATGTTAACTAGACAAATGCTTTATCCAAATTTCATTACTCTACTTTAATTTTTTCTTGGTGTTGGGATTTTTTTTTCCGCCAGTGTATATCCTTTTCCAAATTTGAAATCATTCATTTTGTTATGAATAAAATTTTTTAATTATTTTATTCCTCTATAGTTAGATCTGAAAATATTTTAGAAACTTGACATTTACTGGTTTTTTGAAGTTTTAGTTCATTTGGATAAATAGTATCGTTAAGGGAATAGAAATTTTTGAGGTTAAATGAGATTATCAATTTATCTGTAATCTTAATCAATATTTGGAACAAAAGTCTTTTCAAAGAAATAGAGAGATAAGTAGAGAAGAATAGTTAGTTGCTCGTTATTTGTTCGAAGATATTATCTCCATTGAAATTAAATGCAGTAACTTGTAAGACCTTTCCAATAATATAGTGAAATATTTAATAAGTTTTAAGTGCCACAGAAATAATTATTTAAAACATCTCATAGCTTATCTAACGGAATTCTAGTAAACAGATGATGAAAATCTTAGTTTCTAGTGAATTTATTTTAGGAAAAAATCAATAACTTGTTATTATTCATGTGTAATTTCCTTTTTTATAAAGTTAGATATGTTGTTAATATGTTTTAAGAAAATTGTTCTAGGTTTGTACATATTAATTTTGGAAGTGCAAGTGATATATAAAAATTTTATTAAATATTTATGATGCTTAGGATAGATAACAATATATAGTATGTTCTTATTAACACTACGGCTGTTAATTACTTTGTTTTGAAGTAGAAATTTTTATCTTAATATTGGTGAATAATGGTGATGTCAGATCTATTAAATTTTAATGTTGCTGATGTTTTCAATTTTTTTGTCTCGAGATAAAATTTTCTGCAAATAACTGTCTAGTTGCCGGCTTCTTTATTTTTAGGAGAAGCGATAAATTATTCTTACAGGACTTCGACGGTTTTTGTTTTGTTTTTTACCTACAGGGTAAATCAGGAAATAACGGGAGGTGTTCGGAGCTCCGTAGCGTGTTACATACTGGACGAAATATAACACAATTTGGCCACCATACATATTAAAGTATGCGGTTTCGATTTGTCAAGAAAAAAAAAATTAGCACCAAAAAACGCCAATAGGGAAAATTATGGTGCTGCGATCGAAACTTCATCATATCATTTTTATATACAGGTATTTTGTGACACGATATTGAGGATAAAAGGAAGGATTACGGGAATTCAAGTCATTTTGCAAAAATTCGCCTATCGATGGCGTTGTCACTACGGCTCGATTGGAAGTGGATTGGGAGGTTTTCGACGGTGGCTCGCAGCATATCAGCATTTATTCGTCTGTGCCCATGAAAGTGAGCTTCATAATATCCACCATGGTCATTCGTCACCACTTCCAATCAAGCCAAAAATCTCAAAGCAAACTCAAATTGGGTATTTCTGTCCCCTAGGATTCCTGAAGGGTGTTATCTTATACGGATAAAATTTCAGGATATTACGCAGTTTCTTCTGCAATGTCGAGAACGGAATATCTGTTTGTCGTGATATTGAACGTGCACTACTGGTAGCCTGTTTATTAGCTATCGCCTGATCCATAAACTACAGTTGCAACTTCTACAATTTGTTCCTGCTTGATAGCTTTATGTCCTCGGCCTGGTTGTGCACCAAGAATTCCTGTTGTTTCAAATCTTTCAACCATTCTTCTTAAGTTAGTTATGGTCATCGGTCCTCTATGTAACTATTTTAATGACTGGTATTCACGAAGAGCAGCACTGGCATTTTAATTCCTTTGATTAAACTGCTTAACTTATAAGGCACGTTCACGTAGTGACAATGCCATCGACACTCGAATTTTTGCAGAATGACTTGAATTACCGTAACCCTTCCTTTTATCCTCGATATTGTGTCACAAAATACCAGTATATGAAAATGACATGATTAAATTTTCGATCTTAAAGTCAGAATTTTCCCTATTGGCGTTTTTTGTTAGAAATTTTTTTCTTGACAAATTGAAACCGCATACTTTAAAATGTATGGTTGCCAAATTTTGTTATTTTTCGTCCAGTACATAACACGCTACCGGGCTCCGAACACCTACTGTTATTTCTTGATCATCCTGGATACATTTGAATTCGAAGGCTTCATAACTTAACATTCTGTTAGTCGCTGACAGATACCGGATAATTTCTTTTTCCGGTAACTAGATGGTACAATGTCTGAGAGAAAATTCTTTTTTACTATCTTCCTTGTTTGTTTTAGAGGGAATTTTAGTACCGTTCCCGCGCTTCAACATGTGATATTCGAAAAGGCAACTGTTATAGATTTTCTGTGAGATACAATGCGACCACTTTTGTAAGCATTTCTTACTTTCACATTTTTTCGCATTTTGTATTTTGTGTTTTTAAATTAATATTAATACTTTTTTATTCCTGTTTTAAAGTTTTTATTCTGAATTTTACTGTGTTAAACTATATTGTATCTCTCAGATACAGCAGCATTATTAGCAGCCTGTCAATATCCACTTCCGTGCGCTTGAAAGAAATTGTATCGAAGAAAAAGTTATCTGGAAAAAAAAAAGAACTTAATAACAGCAATGACAATGATAATTCTTCTCGTAAAATGTGCAAGCTTTGTCAAAAACAAAAGAAAATACGCTTAACTAGATATTCATGCAAAAATTGCGATTCAAACTTGTTTGTAGCATTGTGTATTTATTTCCTCTCAGGAATGTGGAAGTGAATTGAACAGGGAAAATGTAGATTAAGTAAGAATAAAACGTTTTTTTAATCGACTAAGCTACATTCACTGATATGACTAATTGTTATTAATCATGAAACTTTGATTATTCCTTTTTGCACACTTAACTGTCATGAGTATTATAATATACACACGTGTATCTGTCAGATAAAGCGTGACCACATTTGTTTGAAAAAGGCACGAGACTAACAGAGTGTTAAATTTGGTAATCTATAATTACTTTTTAGGAAGTGTTAGCAATTAAAATATATGGACCCTTTCCAATCTCTGTGTTTGTAATTTAAATTTGTTATTCAGTAATTATGTGCGATTCAAGCTTAGAAAAATAAATCAAATTAGGAGAATTATCGTCTCAGTAAAACGAACAACTTTTGTTTAAAAAATTTTGTGACAGTTGCAATTTCTTAAAATTTAAGGGCTTAAAACTTATTTTCAACCTCTAATGTCGAGTATTTTTAACATGATCTATGTTGTAAGTTTTGAAAAAAAATTAGAATAAGACTTCTACACTTACTTTTTTTCCTCATTTTGAAATTGCTTAAATGCATATGGAATAAAATTTAATAGCTTGAAGAAAACTAATTGAATATAAATAAAAACGCGGAAGAATTTATTCATCAACATTATGTAAAAATGATCTGATTTAATTCAAGAATTTCTGCGAATACATTTTATTACAATCTTTCTTTTGGAGGGTAGAATGTAAGTGTGTTTGCTTTGTTATTATTACTAATTTCATATTTTACTCCCGTTTTAACCTAAATCTTTTTATTTTCTAAAATTTTATTTTCTTCCTGACAACATACATCATCACTCACTCGCTCATTTATCAAATGTTTGTTCTTGGGCAGTAGACTTCTTAAAAATATTACTAAATTAAGTTGAGATGATATATTTAATTGTTTTGCTACTCAAAGAAAATGCTTATCATGAAGCTGACTTTCATAGATATTAACCAATTTTGTAGACGGGTGACAGTTACTTTGTTTAATAAGTGAAATAAGCTGAAGCTTAAAATAGGCTGTTGCTCAAATTTTGAATTATATTTTGAAAGATTTGTAACATGTACAATAATTTCCTGAATAATTTATATATTTTGTACAATAAACATAAATTTTATTACTTAAATAAATTTTTTGTGTTGATCTGGAGCATTTGTGAATTTGGTAGTACTCTGATCTTCATTACTGGGAGTATACTGTATTCGAAAAGGACAATTTTATAGCTTTAGAACAAGTATATTAAAATTGGATGATATATTCTCTTTTATTCCAATTAATAGTCATAGTTGAAATATTCAAGAGTACAACAGATAAGATCTTCATTTCAATATTAATTAAGAAATGGAGGCGAAATAATTGGAAAATCAAACGATGAATGCTTAGTGGTTTTATCATAAATTATTTTTTGCAGCATCTAATTGAAAGAAAAATAAATGAAAGTAATATCTAATTTCTTCAAATATGTATAAAATGAAGACGATAAATTGTTGTTTATTGCCGGTTGATACAATATTTTTGCATTTTCTTAAAAATTTCAATAATAAGTTTCAAAGCTTCAATAATAAGTTCATAAGTTTATAAGCTTCCAATAATAAGTTTCAAACATTGAAACAAAACTGTTTGTATTTTATTTTTATAACATTTATTATCTTAATATTATTTATCTTAAAATAAATGCCGAATTATGCAACAGCCGTAAACTCATTACCTATGTTTGCTTCTATATACAGTATTTCATTTTCTCTGTCTAAGAATTTAAATAAATTCGAAAATATTAACAGATAAAAAAGAAAGTATTATTGTCTTTTTATAAAGATCTAGTTACAGTAAAAGAAAATTTTTGTAATGAACCAATTTTATCTGATAATCACGTAAAAATTTGGACTGCATGACTTTCTGAAAATTAATAGCAAAGCTATAGCGTTTACATAAATTAATTTCTTACCTATTTAGAACACTTATGAAAATTATAGTGGTTACTGATAAACAAAACAAAACTTAACAAAGTTATAACAATTTAGCTTGATAAAAAATCATCTAACACAGCAAAATTTATTAACAGTGAATAACGTATTGACTGATAAAAATGGGGATACATAGACAAATACTTTAATTACTAATCGTCAGAAGACAATACTGGTATCAATATTATTTTCATTAAAAATATCATGTCACTTTTTTAGCAGTTTTGTACCAAAAAATCTCGCAAAATTACAAGGCATCTAATGGGAGCAGAATATACACAGATTTTACAGCTGAAAAAATTAAAGGAGTATTTAAGTACTAAAAGGTCAAGAGAAAAGTATTAGGGAGATGCATTACTCTGCCATTGTTGATTGCATGGCACTGTGCATAAAGGCTTGAAAAGGACTTGGTGGAAAGAATTTTTTATACTTCAAGTGGTGCTATATGAAAAAAAAAAAAAAAAAAAAAAAAAAAATCAATCCCCCATACTCTTACAAAAAACGATTGATTTTTGTTACCTTTAAAAGCACCTTTTCCTTTTATCATTTTCACTTTTAAGGACAAATAGAGTTCATTGTATTAATATAATAAAATACTTTACTGGAGAAATTCCTTATTGCCTATTCTATTAATATACTATATGCCCGTAAAAATAAAATTTTTGGTTTAAAAAGAAGAAAAGTCTTATAAAATACCTCAAAATCTATAAAAAAATGATTATAAGCAAAATTAATGCCTTTATGAATATCATTTGGTGAGAAATATAAAAGCAAAATTACCGTTTTAGACACAATAACCCATGTTACCGCAACAAAAATGCAGAACATAATATTGAAAAATGAAATGAAGATTAATAAGAAAAAATGTAGTGCAAGATCTGTGCAAAAAAAGAAATTTGCAAAAATTATAAAAATTAGTAACGTTAATTTTCATTTTAATTTATAAAACAATAATTCAGATAGTGATTTCAAAAATCAGCAGATGGGTAAAAGCCAATTACAGTGATTAAAATGTAGCATAAATTCTGTGAAGCAAACTTAGGAGAGCATTGCGTCTGCGGGATACTTAAATTCTAATTCCACTGGTTAACAAGTATCACAGAATGTTAATCAGCAGAACAACATTCGGGGATACTGATTATGTTCGACAACTTAGTCCCAATTTAATCCATAGAGCGAAACAATTCTTGACTGCAGTGTTACTTCGTTAGGTTCTATTCCTAAAGAGTAATCTGGATTTCTGTGACTTCGTTCCTGATCCGCATAATATAAAGTCCAGTTTCAACTTTAAATTCTAAATAATAAGGATGCCTACTCGTGAAATAATACTTTAGCCCCCATAATCCCTAGGCCTTCTGATAACTGTGATTAGAATAAAGGCATTGTTTCACAAAGAATTCAGCTTTAATACTCCGAGCGTAAAGTAAAAATCATGCTCCACAAAACTAAAAACGATTTCATAAATACAATCCAGTGTAGATGTTCTTAGTGCAAATAGCGAGCTGTAAATACAAAATATGACGAAATATGCATGCATTCTGTGTAAATATTATTATTTTGTTATTATACTCAAAATAAAAGCAAACTCTTCAAAATTTCATTCATACAGATTCAAAATACACACATACATGGTGAACGCAAGGATAAAGCATATTTAAGCGAAAAATCATAAATTTGACTTTGATGTGAGTGGCAATAAAGAAACATCCAGAAATGAAAAAACGCAGGTGTTAAAAAAAATATTTATTTGAGCCAGAAGTAGCTTGTATTGTACGCATCTATCAATAGTTATTCTTTTCAAAGAATTGTAAGTAAATAAACCACTGAGGGGCATAAAATCCACGATAGCCTGTTGTCACCATCATATTAGAGATCATTCCAAAATGACATGACTGTATCGTTGAATTGTTAAGAGGGAATACATTGGCAAGATGCCAAGTGAAGGAATACGCTGGGTAATGTGTTGTGGAAGATTAAAAAGCGGAATCACCTGTTCAACAAGTATTATCTTCATCGATCATTACTCAGATCTTCTCTAACAACATTTGTGTATACTCATAATGTTGTAGTTCATTAAAAAATAATCGCTTATATTTGTTGAAAATGTGTCGTTTATTCTTTAAGCATATTCAAAATGATAAAGTTTGTAGGCAAAAATAAAATATGAGGGATCAAAGAAGCTGCAAGAATTTCTAGGTATAGATAGTAGATTTCGCTGAAAAACATGTACATTTTTTGAACTGCGTGACGGATAACTAAATAACGCTAGAGAATTATAGGAAATGAGTTAATGATATGAAAGATATTATATGAGCATTACAAAAATAATTTGTGTTTTATCTCTTGATATAGTAAATGGATTAAGCCATATGTTAGCGATTTTACTCTGTGAAACTATAGTGGTTCAATTAGATGAAGGACGTTCGTTTAGAGGTGCCGTTCATCAATTTGGAATTGCCAAAAATGTTATTCATCATAGGAAGATTATATAAAGTTAGAACACTCTCTAAATGTTATAGTTTTGGCTGACCAGCCAAAATTTCTGCAAAGGAAAAGTTTTGCATATAGATTACATTCAAATGAAAACGTTAGATAACTGCTATACATTTGCTACAAAGGATGCAAACAAATATGGAACCTGTGCGTCTACTTGACTTGCTGATGTCACCTACTTCATCTGTGGAGCTGTTGAATTACTAGCATAAAAGCAGAAAGGAGTTGGCACTTAATAACGACTTATTTTTTCATTCACCTAGGTTGGAGTCAGTCGCGAACTATTTGCTTTTACTGCATGATTTTTGCTGCAATATTTAAACAAGTTTGCTTCTAATATTTTAAATGTGTTTGAGGCTTTAAGCTATAGATATTGAATCTTAATAAACAGATATTGATCCTTTACTTCTGATTGTATAGAGTCATATAATGTGATAGGCCACGTGAAGTTCCTCAAACCTGAATATCACGCCAGATTATAACCAGGAGGTGTGTTTTTTCAGTTGGCTAATAAACCAACTAGAAGTATTTCGCTGAATGTTTTCAACAAAAGATATTTTAGTGGCATCTTCAATAGGTCTAAGGGGCTAATTAACAGGAATAACATATTGTTTACACATAAAAACATATTATGTTTATCATTCGTTTCAAGATATCAGTAAATTGTGTAGGTGTTATTCTCTGAGCATGCATAGCGTTGCATGGGCATACTTAAATTTAAGTCTTGGAAAAGGGTACGGTAGAAACATACACATATTACTTAGATATTATGGATACTAATGCATGCAGTTTTCACTATGCTGTTGGAAATATTCAATTTTCATGGACATTTAGACCCATTATCATCGTGTAAGATGTATTGACAATAAAGTAAATGTTACATTGAATGGAGAGATGCTGTCTTGACAGTAATCGCACAGAACCTATATGGGATGTATTTCAGGAACGTGTGAAAAAGTGGAATGAGCCATTACTTGACAACAAAGATTATGGCATTGTAGTGTTTCAAAGAGATTTGCAGAATTTACCTTAAACTCTACACCATGCGAAAGTGTTAGTATGTAAATGTTGTAAGGAAAGGTGGACAAATACATATTAAGATTTCATAAAAGAAACTAACTAACTGTTGACCTTCGACTGTCAGCATGTGAAGAATGTTTCTAAAATGGCCTCATCCAACCAAACGTAGAAGAACACTTGCTGGGAGAAAAACTTAGCGAGACTCTGGAGACCGGCCGGATGTGTTTCTTTTTTTCTTTGGCATTATTGTTCCCAATAACAATGGAAGGAAATCTTCTCCTAAAGATCTTGAAGGTCGTATAACACTGAGAATTTCGGGTAGTAGTTGTGCTAATTTTACGTATGTAATAACATGGCCATTCATTCCATGCCATACAAAGAAATAAATCCCTCACGTTAGAGTAATTGTTTTGTCGTTTTTCAAATATAAACTTACCATTCTCTATGAAAATTGCTTCCCTTATAGTTCGAAGCGTTTCCAGAGATAACAATTCCTTATAAAAATTCTAGTAATATGATTTTAAAAATTCCTATTCTTAATAAATATAGAGGAAATTTGTGTAATAACTATTTGGAGAAACAACACCCCTCGAAATACATTATGAAAATAAAATATTTTTTCGCTTTCTAGCTAAGAGTCTCAAATTTCTTGAATATTTCTTTTCATTTAATTATTTCAGTGTTAAATGTTCTTTTTTTACAATTTTGATACCGGGTTGTTAAAATTAAACTGACGGTACTCAAAGACTTGTTCCTCCGTTTAAAGTGAACAGGTCCGAATGAAACTTTTTGTATTTGTTATTGAGACCATGGGGCCGAGGTTTCCATGGAAAAAAGTAGTTTGAATTTTGTCAGTTTTTGACGCTGTGCTGAGTAAAAGTATATACTAACAAGTAACTCATTTTGATTTCGATAAAAAAGCGATATGTATGGTTCGAAAAAATCATTTTTCCTGAGTGAACGTGCCACTGAACAATAGAGGGTTTACAATGATTATAAAACTTTTTTATCAGAATAATATCAATGATTCAAAAGCTCTGCCTGTATACTGGTGGATGAAAAAGGGTTCATGTCCGTAAATGCAATGCAGTTAAAAGTACGACACGTAAGTTCGAAAAAATCAGTTCTCAAAATGTTGGCTCTGGAAGAAGACGACGATTGTGGAGGAAGTTGCAATTCCAACAACTGAAGTATCTGTAAATGCTACTGTAATTGGACGCTTAATAACACCAGCACTGGACTTTCCTTGGACAATCTTGCGCATAATTTTACCCAAAATTCTAAAGCTGTACCCTTACAGGATGCACTTCATGCAACAACTGAAACCACAAGATTACTCTACACTTCTTGATTTTGCCTAGCGTTTTCTGACAATGAAGCAATGGGAGTAGAACTGGCCATCACATATCTTATGGAGAGACGAGGTTCATTTTTATTTACATGATGCTGTGATTATACAGAACTGCCACATAAGAGATTCCAATAATCTCCATGCCGTGCAATAACACTCGCTACATTTTCCATGCGTTACAGGATGGTGTGGATTCATGGCGAATTTCGTTGTTGGTCCGTACTTCTTCGAGTGAACGGGTTCGCATTTATAAAGGACGTTAGGTGTAAAGCATCGGTGACCGATTCTGCAGTATCATGTTCTTACGGCGTTAAGGCAAAGAGGACTATTAGTGTACGACAGTGTTGATACAAGATGGACAACTGCTCATACAGCAAGGCGTATAAAAAATGCGATTCAAGCTCATTTCTTTGATGAACGTATCATCTAGCATACATTCCCGCTTGTCTGGTAACCAAGGTTATCAGATTTTAATCCTTGAGGGTTCTGACTGTGGAATTTCTTAAAGATCGTGTTTATAAAGGACGTGTAGCTAATGAGCGGATTTGAAAGTCAGCGTCGTTAAGAATGTTTCCCTCATTCCTGCTGAAATGTTGCTTGGGGTCGTTGATAACGCGGCAGTTTGTTTTCAGCATATTGTCACCCGTAAAGGTATTTATGTAGATAAACAGGTGTCTAAATAAATAAAATATTCTGTTATTCTTTTATTTTTGAACTTTTATCATATCATTATTATTATTTCCTTACATCACCACCTATTAGCGAAATTTCAAACTATTTTTTTCCGACGGAAACCTCGCATATCTTAACAATGTTTTATGTAATGAATATATGCAAATAAATATACATTCGGGTTCATTACGTAGAAACGGATATAAGAGTCTCTGCTTAAAATTTTAGCCATCTTTTATAATTCTTTTATTAAAATATGTCCTAAAATATATATTTTGTATTATTTAATAATACTATTGTAATAAAAAATTTGCTTTCACTTAGATGATGAAAACGTCTTGTCAAAAATCATTGAATATGGAGCTTGTATAGTTTTTTGCTTAAAGAAGTGCTCGATTTTCCTTTTATTTTTAAGCCCTGAAAGTAATTAGAAAATCTTTTGTAAATTATAGACAATGCCCCACTTACTATTTTTCAAAGACTCTCAGCCAAGATAATTGAGGAAGAACCTAGATAATAAGCTTTCAAAACTTAATTTAACACTTAAATAAGAAAATATGTTAAGTGCCCGTTTATGTACACAACATATACTTAATCAAAACTAAAATGTTCAGCTTTTGATTTTTTTCGAATGCCAGATTCTTATATTATTTACAGACTTATTGCAAAATTATAATTTACTCCGCTTCACTTAGGACCAAAAATCTAAATGTTTCTGTTTCTGCAAATATTCTTTCAAACTGACCCCTCCATTGAATACCTTTTTTTATCAGTCTTTCGCATCTAATCTTTTTAATACCTTATAATTTTATAGCGTTATGAAAGTGCGAGAAGTTTTTCGACTGAGGACCAGACTTAATATATACTGAACAATCAAGGAATGCTGAATGTTGCTTTCATACACATCAATCGCTAAACGATTCTGAAATGCAGTTTTAGAAGGTATTGCATTACACATGAATTTTAAAAGATGGATATAGAAATTGAAATATGAGAGATAAATGTAGATAAAACGAATTGTTTTATCAAAGCCTTACCAATGGTTAAGACACATAACCGAAAAATATGGTTTTTTATTTCATAAAACCATAAAAAATTATTGTCAGAAATTTATGTTTAAAACTGTTTTGAAGCAATGATTAAAATAAAACAAATAACTGCATTCCCATGAAAATGATATTTCTGAAAATCGAATATTTAGAATTTTAAGGCAACACAAAAATCATTTTTGGAATAATGTATTTTGAAATTATTGCGAATTTAAGCTCAAAGCTCAGTAAATAACTGATAGAAATTTTAAAATAACTCTTAATGTGTAAATCTTATTTGTTCTAATTCATCATTGTAATAAATTTAGTTCCTGATACCTTTAATATAATGGAGGAAATGGGACGGGTTGCATTATTATTTTTTAATTAAAAGTTTGAATTTGTTAAAAATTCGTATTTGTGGTCCCATATATACCAAAATAAATTTTTGTCTATTTTAAAAATATTTAGTCCTCCCGCAACGGGCCTAAAGTGAGAAACATAGATATTCAAGTTAAAAAAGCCGTTAATAAAAAGAAAGTTTTGGTTTTCGTGTACAAAATTTAAAGTTAAGTTAAATATTAATAAACAATAAAAATATTTATATAAGCACTATGTGAAATCGAGTACCCCAGGTTAGCAGTAAAATTACCATTTACTCACAAAACAAGTCTACTTTTGATGGTTTCGTTTGTTTCTAGCCTATTTATTAATAATAAATTCATTGTAACCATGCGTATAAAAGCTGTTTCAAAATTGAAATGTGTGCATTAGATTCATTTTATTTTTTTTTAATTTATAAAAGTAAAGAAAAGCAAAAATTTATAAAATTTTAAATTGAAATGAATTTTATTTTAAAGATGTTGCAAATATTAATCAATTTTGAAAAAAATTATAAAATTACCCTTATTGAAAGTGAAATTTTTCTTCATTTTAATTTCTAGACTGTTGAATTTGCAAATGGGGAGTGGAATTTTGTTCCGAAATTAAATAGCAATTTTTTGTCCGGCAATATTGATTTAAGAATTTATATCGCTGTTTGAAATCCTAACTGTTCTTAGCGGCTTCTGTTATCTAATTTGCAGTTACTTTTATTGCTTGTGAGTTCGAAGGAATTTTTAATTCCTTTATATCATTAGATCCTTTTTCAACAATCAGTTCAAGCTTTTGTTTATTTGAGTAAATTATGAGAGATGTTTCTTTATAGTTGTAGACTTCCAATTAATAAAATCCATGTAGATTTTGCACCAAAATTTTCTTATGTTGGTTTGAAGATCCTCTTTTCTTTTAAGTCTGTTTGTTGAGCTTTCTGTACCATTTGCTTGTTAGACATTTAATTTTTTTATAAGACAAATAAATGATCAAAGCAGACCCATGATCAAAGCACATTTCTGAGCATGAAGGTGGACATGCTGAACAGCTTCGATGCTACATTTTTTATATTATTTAACATTTGTAAATTATTTTAATGTTTTTTGTGTATTAAAAACCACCTATAGGCAGATTTTTTAATTTTTTTTTTGTTTAATGAGTGTCAAGCGCATTATTTGAATAATCTGCAAAATTTTATCTCAGTTAAATAATAAAATGTAATTAATTATCGAATAGAAGTCATTCTAGATCGCTCTGATTCTGGAAACTTATTTCTTGCCAATCCTGTATGTTATACAAGATAATATACCTGGAGCTCTCCAAGATTATAACTTTTTCATGAGTAATTTTTTAAAACAAAACCTAAATTATTGCAGCAATTTCATTTCAAAATGATGTAGCTTAAGCTCTTGCGTTTGGAATATCTTCGACATTTCTACCAAAATGTCTTAAGGACTGCCAGCTGGAAGAACTACTGATACTGCCTTGAAATTGCTATTGAACGTGCAATTCATTGAAACTCCCACGTGAAACATTTCCAAAGCATCAGGCATGGGGAAAGTATTGCAGAAATTCAAATTTATTGCTTGGGATAATGCATAATGGCGCAAAAAAATTCATTCAAGGCTCTTCGTCGATCACTGCAAGGTTTGCGTAGAAGCATCAGACTATTTGGGAACGCATTAACATTGCTTGCAGGAGATTTCAAGCAAATATTTCCTGTAACTCCTTAATGAAATAAATGTTTGTTTGAAATACTCACATTGTGACGAAGCGTAGAAACGTTGCAATTAAATACAAAAATACGTATCCCACTACAAAACGATTGATTTGTTGAGATAGTCTCACATCAATTGCCAGAAATTGGGAACTGAATGTTGCCAGTTGATCTGATCTCAGGAGAAATTTCATTGCTACATAACTTCTTCATTTTAGTGATATCAAAATGAAAATAGTTTGAAATAGTATTTCCTATTATTCAAACCAATTATAGGAATCAGATTAGATGAGTGAATGATTTATTTTTACGGACAAGAACAAAGACATTTATGAGCTTAAACATATTATTTAACATTCTATTACTAACATTCAATATACTTTAACATATGTAGAAGCCTATAGATACTTCTTGTGTACAGCTGCACCACTAAATGAAACAGTATCGACAGGATTAGCTCATCGACACTATATTGGAACCAGATGACAATATTTGATATCCAAACTGAATTTTTAAATTCATCGATCTGTCAGGGATGTCATCGCAAGAACTGGATTTTAGATCTGAATTAAATTAATAATCAATTATCATTCTTCGAAATATCAATCAATCTAAGCTTTGCAACGGTCGTGGCTTACAATAAAAAAAATGAATTTTGTCGTAGAAACAACAATCTTGAAAAAACCTTTAAATAGAGAAGTTGCCCTTATTCTTCGCATTCCTGTGATTCCAACTAATATTCCAATTCGAATGAAGCTTGCAATCAGCATCAACAAAGCCTCTGGACTAATCTTTAGAATTTTGCGGTTTAAATCTAGATATTGATTCTTCTCACATGGGCAATTTTATGCTAACTGTTCTAGAACCGGCAAACGAAATAATCTCAAAATGTGCACAGATGATGGAACTATAAAAAATATTGTATATCCACAATCATTGAAAAAGTAATCATTTTTTAAACATACGCTTTCTCTTTTCTTCCTTCCTTCCATTTTTCCCCTTTAACTAGACTGAGCCAGAGCAACGCCTGGCGTGGTACAGCGAGTCATTTGATTAAAAAAGATATATGATTCGGTGCCATTATTTAACTTACTTAGTGAAAAAATAGAATAGAATTAGAATTTTATTCAAGTGACTTCTAATTGTTCCCATTCATTCAAAAATAAAATGCATGGTTATCGTCTTCAAAGCCAACAAAGAAACAATTCAGTTATTTTAAAGCCTGTAAACTGCATATTCCTGCGACAATATGTTCTAATTGCAGACTCTGTTTTAAAATCAATTTATGTGAATGAAAAAGTTTATTTCTACTAAAGACAAATATTTTGCAAATCAATGGGACATTATATTTCAATGCCAAAATCTTTTGTGTATTGCTTTCTGAAATCTATTAATTTCATTTGTTTGCAAAACTCGTATGACGTTTTTTGTGAGGCGTTGTTGATTTTTCTTAATATAATTTAAAAAATAAACACATCTTGTTGAAAGAAAATTATATTTCACTATGTTAACGCAATAATGAATGCTTTATTTTAACTTAAAAATCTTTAGTCTTCAAATCCAAGATATTATCCAAATTAGATTTTCATTATTCAAAGTTCAGTAGGAGAAAAAAGGTTCAAATTTAGGTTATTTCACGGCAGGATTGTTTCCAAGAAAAAGTTTTAAAACATGAGACTCTACAACTGAATGTAAAGAAAGATCGAGACATTTATCAACATTCCCAGTGGTGTTTGCAATGAATTTATCTGAGATGCAAACTTCATAAATCATTCATAACTTTCCTAAAATATATCTGATTAAATTCAGAGGATTAAGCTAGCTATCTCTGTATGGTCACGAACCACGCACTTTCAACTGACATTAAAACCTGAACTAGACAGTAAATTTTAAAGATTTTAGAGCGTCTTAGTCTTCTCCAACATTCATTTTGCAACACAGTTCAAGGGAACAGAAATTTCGGAATGGAAGTATAGCCGGTTAAATAAATATATTTGTTTTAATCTACTCATTAAAGAAAACCTTCTCTTTAACAATAAATTAAAGTAACAACTTATGAAGTGCCCATGCATAATAAATCTATTAATAAAAATATTGTAAATTGGATTCATCAAAACATTTTTAAAAGACGAGTAATTTTTAGTTTAATAAACTGATTTATGAATAAGTATTCTGAATACATTACTTCTCTATCGTTTGATAAAAATGGCTTTACAAAAATAGATAGCTAAAAATGTAGTAATATTTCTGAAATGTAAATTTATTGAAACAGTCCAAGCAACGGAAGAAGTGATTAATATGCAGTTTATTTGTCCGATATTATTACAGTTATTGCAATTACGAATAATTAATTTAAAAATTTAAATCACAAAAAGTAAATGAAATATTAAATTAATTTTGATAATTTAACAATATCTTATTAAGTTTTTAATGCGGAAAATATAATTAATATAAATTTAAAAATAGTCGAAAATACTGTCAAATTTTCATTATATTAATTATCATTTGAATAGAAAGTAAATGGATGATACTCTTGAGATACCTTATTATATATTCTTTATTCAGTGAACATATCTTTCAAAGAAATAATCATTGATGAAAAACCCTTTCCCTGAATATTTTTTTTATTTACAAACTGATCATTTTAATCATATTTAACATTTTAGAATTTGCAACTGAAATTGGAGCTAATAGAAGATAATTTATATGAAAGTTTGTTAATTGTCTAATTTATTTTGTAGTAATAACCTAACTTAGTGTAAATATTTATTTATACTAGGTTTCTTTATCTAAGTATGCTAGATAGTATAAAATTGAGAACAATTATCTCCACTCACTTTTTTTTACAAAACCCTATTTTCTTTTACAGCATTTCCGGAAAGAATAAAATGCTTTGCATTAAATATTTTACATGCTGGACTTAAAAAAAAAAATTGTCATGTAACTTGGGTTACAAAAGGCATCTGAAAAATAAAATTTTAATTTAATTACTGTACTATACAAGCTACCTGCTCTTGGGACAATTTGTAATTTAAGTCTTTCCAAGAAATGAGATAATCCAGTTAAAAATGCATCATATTTAATGTGAAATTCAAATTTTAGGATATAAAACCCTCAAACTGTTTAATAGTTTTGGTTTTTAACGATATAAATATCGAAAAAAATTATTATTTTTATTATTTAGTTTAGGTCGACCTCTGTTTATCTAAATAAAAAATCATTTTTTTTTTTTTTTTACCTCATAAAATGTTCGGATAAACTGTAACTTCCCTATTTTAAATAGTTTGTAATTTCATTTCATTTTGTTATATCCTTATTTGTTTGTTAGATGCAAAATCCAATCACAGTCATAATGAGTCAATATGTGTTCTAAGCAAACTTGCGATTTAAATAGACCAGTTTATTATAAAGACAAATAAAAAGTTCTTATTTATATAATGCTGTTTTTCATTCTCCTCAGTTTATATTAATATATTTAAAAATTTACTATTCCAAATCGTTAAAATTCGCTAATGCATGGTAAAACGTAATTTTCCTTATCATAAAGTTAGCTATATAAGTGACCCACATAAGAATCGCTAACTGCGTAAAAGGGGGAAAGTCTAAAATCTTCGGGTTCATTATTATTGCTAGAAAAAATGGGACAAATCGTTTACTTCAGGAAATACTTATTTATCCACTTGTTTTGCAATGGGGATGGGCTAAAATTCATATTTACCACAGAATGAAAAGAAGGTACTGGATTTGTTCAATATCTGCAGTATAAATCGTGACTCTTAAAAGAAATCAAATTGCTTTGTAAAAATCATAAAATATTTTTTAATGTTTTGATTTTTTAGTAAATACTTCTTTGATTTCTATACACGTGCAAGATATTATCTTCGACAAGTTACAGTTAATGTCTTTAGAATTTATAATCTAAGATTTGGTAAAATAGCATAATTTGTACGCAGTGAATGTAGAATGGATCAAAAGAAGTTTTGTCGGTGAATCAGTGGATAAGTCAAACGAGAAATGATTAAGATATAATAGAAAAATGGGTTGCGGGGTCTTGTCGGTTGTAACAACGACCAAAAAAAATCACCAATTTGGTGATTTCAATCGTCAAATTGTGTAGCGTCAAATGTGATTCGCCAGTTCAAAATTTTTCATAATAAATAATAATACATTTGAGTATATTTTTAAAATTTAGCGCTTTTTGGCATAAAACCGTATTGTACCGATTACAAAAACAGTTATTTTGCGCAGAACTAAAACTACACTCTAGTTTGATACACGTGATGGTCATTTGATGCATGAAATTTACCATTCAAGGGGCATTCCTTTATGGCTAATGACGGAGACTTTATAAGATCTTATCTTTGAATCGTTATTGGCAAAATAGGTAACATATTCTCCCAAATTTTAATTTTTGGTAAAAATATTGAGCTAATTAATATATTATATGAAAAAAAAATCAGAATAAGTTCTAAAGTATTATAAAAAGTTCCATGAATTAAGGAAAAGTCCCACAGTATTACAAAAAGTTTATGAACTGAGGAAAAGCCTTTTGGAATTATTAAAAATCCATGAACTGAGGAAACGCCCCACAGTATTATGAAGTAAAAGGCAATATCAGCATAATCTTATTCATTTCATCTCAGTGATACCAATACAAATCTTAAACTTTCTACATGTCATAAGAATCGGAAATTCCCATAAATTAATTGAAGACGATAGAAAAAAAAATCTGATTTACATCCCGAATGAAGTAAAGAAATTTTGCAGCAAAATTAACTCTAGGTTGTGATATCCTCGGCAAGCATTGAATAGCTCTACAGCTCATTTTAAGAAGTTTAAAAGTTCATTTATTACATTTATACAGTCCTTTTAATGAAAAATCTCATTAATTTCTCGTATATAAATTATGCAAAATGAAAGAAATGTAACCTTAAAAAAATTCGTCAAGAGATTTCGCTGGATCTCCACGTTCTAAAACTCATTAATCAGAAAAATACATTTTTGGAATGATGCCTGCCGCGCTATGAAAGCGATAGTTCCAAAACTCTTTGAGGCAGTCTGATGAATCTTGGAATTTAGTCCTTACACTTATATTGTTGTCAAATTTTGAAGGCAGGAGCTTTGCTGCATCTTTTCCCGAATCCAATAACTACGACAACTAGAGAAATAAAATTCGGTGTGCAGTTAGAGCATTTCAAATGTAAAATGAATTCATTAATGAGTTGGCTCGCTGATGCACACTTGTATGCAAGAAACACTATAGCTAAGAAAATGTGACAATTTATGCAAATGAAATTTGGTATTTGTTACTTAAACGGAGTCTTATATTATACAAAGCAAATGCAAGCAAATATTACTTTCAAATTAATAGCCATATTCACGGCATTATTCAGTTACTCGCAATTGTATCTGAATTGTCTTTTCCTTCAACAGACAGTGCTGATATAAGTTGTCAGAGAAATGTCAAACATTGTCTCATAGCGCTACTTATACCTCTTGGGATATCAATTATTGAGCACGGAATAAAATTCGCAGATTCGTTTGGGAGTGATTAATTTTGATGCGATATATATATCTATGAAACGGGCAAAGCTAATTAGATTACAAGCACGGGATTTCGTTAAGTTTATGTTTCACCCTAGTTATATCTCTTACTGTACCTCTTTCTTAATAGAAAGAAGATTTTGGATATGGGCCAGGCAACAATAGGATAGGCTATATGCTCGAGGAATTTGCTTTCTCAGAATATTTTTGCTTGTTAAAAGGGCTTATGAAATAAATTCTTCTCCCGGAAAATAATTGAAAAACGTTCGAACGCTCGGTTGCCTTGAAGAAAAATTAACATATTTCATTTACATAAAATAAAATTGAATCGTTTTTCGAACAAAATTTGCCTTCTTCTTTTGGAATAATTTAAATTTAAATGAAAATTTAGGCCATTAAATAAACTTCATGCTATAGATAAATAGTAAAACATTCTTATTTACCTCAGATGCATTAAACATTTCCCTGAGGACATTCATATAGCAATTATTTAAAGGATTTTAAGCTATTTAGTAATCATTACTTTTAATGAAGTCAATCTACTTTATTCAGGTTACGTGCAACATGAGCGTCGAATGTAGTGAAAACCATTATGCAAATTTACTTGCTCTGTTATGTAAGTTATCTGTACAAAGTAAAACTTTCTCTTCATTTTTCTCCCAAATTCCCTGAGTGTTTTTTTTGAATATTTAAGGAAATAAATAAATAAAAATGCAAATATATTTTTCGATAGATCTGATTCAGGGAAGATAAGTAATGGTAGATACATTGATAAGCAGAGTGCAGTCTAAACTGTAAATGTTTGTCAATGTAAAGCATACATTACCCATTTTTTAGACGTAATTATGGTACAAGAGTTTTCTTTCATCCTCTTCATACAATGGAAAATATATCTGAAAAAAATTTTAGCAGCTTAAATAAGACTGAATGGGAATAACTGAAAAATGGAGCAATTTTTCGTAAGTATTTGGCTAAAAATTCTCAATTTATTGATAAAACCAGAGCCTTAATTCTTAGAACTTTTAACATTGTCTTAAAAATATTCTGTGGTTTGCTTGGCATGCGATATCGAAATTAAATAATAACTTTCAAAATGTCTTGATTAAGTAAATATGAAGCTAAAACTCGGAGAAGAGATTTTTTGGTTATGACAAGAGTTGATCGCTTCATCACTTGCTAGAGTATGTATTAGTACTGTATTATGTGTCAATATCTAGAATACCGAGATAACTTTTGGATGGAATCGTCTGTTCCTTCAGCGAAATTACTGGAGATTGACACCTACTGAACTATCTATGAAATAGGATAGCAATTTCCAATGATTGAATTACAGGCTGTGTCATTTGCGGTTTGAAGAAGGAGTTTGTTTAGCTTCTTGATAGCTGTTAAATTTTTCCTCACGTGTGTTTCAATAATTTTAAATACATTTTATTAGTGTGTACGTTATTGCTTTTATATAATTAAGAGCAAATACAATAAATAAAGTAAGAGTAAATGAATCAAAAGTAAAAAAAAAAAAAAAAATCATGTTGTGTTACTTCGACCTAGAGGTACGAATGCCCTTCAAAATTAAAAAATATATATATTTTAAATTTTATAAAGTATAGAATATTGTAATGATAAAAATAAAATTGCGTTTAAATTCATTATAATTGATAATGGCTATCATAATTTTTAAAAACTTCTTGCAGGTGTATACAAATACATTCAAATGTAAAAGCCTTTTAAATGTATAACGCAAAACATGAAAGTTGATATAAAATCAGACTCAATAATATTTGACAAGCCCTCAATAATTTCATTCGTAATATTCTGATGAGAAAGTTTTATTTATCAGTATTTTCTTATTTTCATAAGATTGTAAGTAGGGATTGCAATACCGGTATACCGGGATACCGAATACAAGTATTTTGAGCGATTTGTACAATTTTGTAATTCCGGTATTCACAAGTTTAAATACCGCTTCTTCGTATTTACTAGAAATTTTTAAAATTGTTTCCACTATATGTTCTGGGATCGCCAGCATAGCAAAATAGTATACGTTTTTGTTTTTATGTCTCCCTAACGGGCGAAATTAATTTGCTAATGAATGGCTTAATTAATTGCTTAAATATAAATTAGCGAAACATGGATTATCCCTGAACGAAGATATTGTATCCATAACGACTGATGGAGCAACAGTTATAAAAAAAGTTGGAAAGTTGATTATTGTAAATCAGCAATTATTCAATGCTCATGGAATTCAATTAGGAGTAATAGATGTATTATACCAAAAAAATAAAGAACAGAAGAATCCAAATACTGTGGATATAGAAACTTCGGATTCCAACTTTGAAGAGAGTAAGAGTGAGAGTGACATTGACTATGAAGATATTGACTATGTAATTGTTGAAGAAGATATTGCTAATGAGGATGAAATATTAACCCATCAAGAATTGCTTCCTATAATTTATAAAGTTCGAAAAATTGTTAAAATATTTAAACGTTCTCCTATAAAAAAAGACACATTACAAAAATATATACTTACTGAAAACAGAATATATGTTAATTTTAGATTCTAAAATACGTTGGAACCGTTTACTCCTAATGATGGAACGATTTTTGAAACTGAGAAATGCAATCTAACCAAAAAGCGATTTAAACCTGCAAATTAATTTTTCAGATAGTGAATTGGACTTAATATCCAGAACTATATCAGCTCTACTTGCAATAAAACTGACTATTGAGGCATTATGTCGGAGAGATTCTAATTTATTAACAGCTAATGCAACAGTAAATTTCATGTTGCAGTCACTGAAAGAACAGCACACATCACTATCTGAAGAATTATATATTACATTGAAAAATCGCACAGAAGAAAGGCATACCGAAATAGAAAATGTCTTTTGGTATTTACATAATTATAATGATTTTAAAAATTAAAATGAAAAAGAAGAAAAGAAAATAACCAATTCAAATCTGATTAAGATTATAGTAAATTTTCATAAATTTTTTTACCCACAAAACTAGCCACATTCAGAATAATTCAGTTCAGTTATCGAAGATTAGGATGACACTAATGTCGATAGTGAAAAGAAATTATCTTTTGAACAAAAATTAGAATTCGCGATAAATAAAAAAAAAATTCAACGAACCAAAATACAACACAGAAATCAGCTATGTAAAAAACTCTGACGAGAAATCGATTTATTTGAAGATGAGGGATTTAGAGGTAAATACTTGGAAAAAAATATATCTCGAATTGTTAACAGTACTACCAACTAGCGAAGATGCCGAAAGAGTGTTTTCGACAGTTGGTAATTTTTGCACAAAATTACTTTTCAGGCTTAATGACAGTACAATTGATGCATTATGTTTTTTAAGATCACATTTCAAAAATTTGTAATTGTACCACAGACTGAATAGTGATATTTACACTTTTCTTGTGATTTAAATAAATAATTTTTTCTTTTACTTACGATTCTTACAAGTTACAATTTTTTTTTTTTGTGATATTTACACTTTCTAATAAAACTGGCAAATAAAACAAAGACACCTGTGGTTTCTTTCTTTTTCCAAACATTCTAATACCGGTATTAAAACCGATATCCCGGTAATAAGATCTAAAAAATACCGAATACCGGTATTGAAATTTTGTTCCGATATTGCAATCCTTAATTGTAAGTTTCGTTTTCATTGTTTCTTTTTTTTCACAAATAATTTGCATTCAAGCACTTTTTAATTTTAACTGAACTTTTTCCTTGAACTTTTTAACTTAATTCTCTTCCATTTTTTCCAGCAAAGCAAACGCAATTAACCAACAAAAAAACACGCTTTCAGTTGAAATTATTTTTATTTGTACCTCTGATGGTTTTCATTTTAATTACTCAGAGCGAAAAAAATCTAATTCAATCCTTCAGAAACTCTTGTTGAAGTCTGTCAGTACGTGAAATTAGTTTCCAAATTAAATTTCATATTTTTTTTAATTTCATAATTAATTGGTGTTAAATAAGTGTTGCATAAATCAACGCGAATTCTGTGATTGCATAACAATAGGAAGCTTCTCATAAAGAACAAAATATGTTAAATACGATTAGACTGTGCTTGTTCACGTACAGGAATCTCTCAACCGATTTCGAAAAGTCTTTATAAAATTGACAAATTTCCCTATATTTTAACATTTTGTTCGCTTATCGATTTGAACTCTAAATTACGGTAACTATATTTCTTTAAAAGGTTCGAAAAATGGAAAGTTGAGTATCAAACTTAATTTCTTCAGCAAAGTAATAAACAAAGAAAGCTAAAGCGAAAACGTTATCAAAAATTATATTTACTATTAAGAAGAAAATCTTGAGTTGAAATCCCTCCCCCCGAGAAAAAGGGAATATCTGAATAATTTCTTTGAGTAAATAAATAAATAATGAGGAAAAAATTTCCATATCTTATATATAAAATAACTGAAAAAGATCCAACTTACAGTAATTGCAATAAAACGTATGCAAAATTGCAATATTTAACTAAATTTAGAATTTTCCTTTATTGATAAATAATGTTTCTTCTCCTTAGTCACTTTCTTCAGCCCCTCTCCCTTTTCTTAACTCTGATAGAATGACTTGAAAAATCACAAACCAATCTCTGTCAAGGAAGTCGGAAATCCACGAAGAGCATGGGTGCGTCTGGTCACGAATTACTTTTCACTTCTAAAATTCGACAAACCACCCTAGATTCCGGCTTTTGCCAAACGGGGTGGTGCGAGTGTAGATTTCTGAAATTTCTGCACTTGACTATTTAGATTCTTTTATCTGATGGTATTTAAAATTTCTGGGTCCTCATATTAATCTCATATAATCTAAGAAACCACAGGTGTCTTTGTTTTATTTGCCAGTTTTATTAGAAAGTGTAAATATCACAAAAAAAAAATTGTAACTTGTAAGAACAAAATATATATATATATATATATATATTTGAGTTTACATTGAGTAAGTTAAAAAATTTTGTATTGGAAATTCAAAAAATTGTTATGGTTTACAGATAAATATTTACAATTAAAGCCAAAAAGAGTAACAAGAAAAGCAGTTAAAGAGGTATTAAAACTATTTACACAAAAGCTTAAAGAGCTTACCAGTGAAACGAGCGACAGAGTCTACTGCCCCTTCAACTCTCATTGAGAACATATTTTCGAAATATCCTTACGGAATGGCAGCAGGTATCAAGGGCGTTGCCTCAACATTTTTCTACAGTTCGAGGCTCACAAGCTTGCGCATTTGAAAATTTTAGTATAGAGATTTGTTCTGCCCTCTGGTTGAGGCGGAATACTTGAGCAATACAAAAAAATAAACACAACCGAACAATACGGCACACACACACACAACTATACATATGTACATACAAAAAAAAAAAAACACGCAGAAGGAAAAAAAAAATTAACAAAATATTTAAAAATCAAACTGAAAGAAAATTTATATGAAATTCAAAGAAAAATAATGAAAGAAACGCAAGGAAGCGAACACAGCGGAAATAAACCCAAGTAAATAATAAAAACAAGTAGAGATATATATGAAGGATAAGTGATAAAATTCATGTAAAGAAGCATATATATGTTACGCTCAATGTGAATAATTGGTAATCATTAATACTACCAGTCAATATTAATAATAAACAAACCGGTTAGTATTAAAAATGACTGACAAGTATTAATAATTATCAATACTAACCGGTCATTATTACTAATAACAAACCGGTTAATATGAATAATAAGCGATTATTCACATATTCACATTGACCGTAGCATATATATATATATATATATATATATATATATATATATATATATATATATATATATATATATATATATATATATATATACAGGGTGTTGCCGAATTCGACCGACAAATTCAGACGGGTGATAGTAGGCACCAAGAGGTTAAAGAATCACCATACAACATGGGGTCCTCAATTTGATGGAAATCGCAATGGGGTTTAATTGATGCAAATCGCAAAAATATAGAGAGTCAAAAAGCTGTTAAAAACTCTAAAAAATTAGTAAAAAAAATAACAAATGAGGTTTCAACTACGAATTTTTTTTAAGTAAAAGCACTTTCTTAAAAGTTCTTTTTCATGCTCGTAACATGCGGATTTGATGATCTAGGAGCTCGTAAATACCTGAAAACGGAAAAGTAGTTTAGAACGCATATTTGCAAAAATATTAAAACTTGAAGAAAAATAAAAGCTTGAAAATGTAAGGAATTTTATATATAATTTGATATAAGCGTGTAGTGAGAAAACTGTGGTTTTTAAAGATATTCAAGAAAAAGTAGATGAAAAATTACCAGAAAACATAGGGTCGCAGGTTTTTGCAAATTTTTCATGAAAATCGTAAAAACAGACGTCGAAAAGATAATGAGTCTGGAGAAGAGAAGGAACCTCTGAATACGAGGATTAGGAACAAGGAAATAGAAAAGAAGTCTTCTCGTATGTAAATTTTTCATTCGCTCGAGAAAAATAAAAGCAGCGAACAAGTATTCCTGAATGAGCATTGCAGTATTGATGGTCGTTATACTTCATTCGCAAAGAATAAGTCAGATATCACGAATGTAACTAAAATGTGCTGGTGCTCCATCATGCATTAACCAAATACTCGGTGTTCCCTGCAGTAAATCAGTAATCCGTGCTGGAAGAAAACAAGGTCCTTTTTACCGCTGAGGCGTTCGGGCAGAGATACGGTCCAAATAGAAGACTCTGCCCAGATGTTAATATCTAACTTGTGTTGTAAATTCTACGAGATAGTGGTTTGGGGATTTTCGAATGACCAAATATTTACATTGTGCGTGCTGAAGACACCTTCTCTCGTATAGCAGGCTTCATCTGATAATAAAACTCTAGCAGAAAAGTATGCATCTTCCTGTGTGGATCAATCATTCAGTGTGCGAACTCCACCCGATTTGTGATTTTCATTGAAAAAAGTTACCTACGACCCTATGTTTTCTGGTAATTTTTCATCTACTTAATGCCCACTATCCTTGATCTGAATTTGTATTTCGAATTTGACTACGCTCTCTACGAACATAGGTACTGATGTTGCAGCGATGTCTTCTGGTTCCTATTTTAGTTTTTCTGGAATATCTTTAAAATTCCCCAGTTTTCACACTACACGCTTATATCAAATTGTAGAATATGGAATTCCTTACATTTTCATGCCTTTGTTTTTCTTCAAGTTTTAATATTTTTGAAAATATGGGCTCAAAACTACTTTTTCGTTTTCAGTCATTTACGCCCCCCCCCCAGATCATCAAATCCGCATGTTACCAGTATGAAAAATACTTTTAAAAATTTGCTTACACTTAAAAAAGAAATTCTTTGTTTTAACACCATTTGTTATTTTTTTACAGTTTCCAACAGTTTTCCGACTCTCTATATTTTTGAGATTTTCACCAATTAAACGTCGTTTGGGACCCCTTGTTCTATATTTATTCTTTATCCTCTTGATGCCTAGTATAACCCCTCTGAATTTATCTGTCTAATTCGATAACGGCCTGTATATATATATATATATATAATGCTACACATACACATTATGATGCGATTCTAAGCGCACTAAGGGATCTTAAAAATTATATTACCTTCCACTCATTGGAATAACCTCACCAATTACTGCATCTACAACAATTTTTATTTTCAACGAACATATTTACTAAAAAATAAAAAGCATTTTGCATAGAATTATCTACTTATCGCAACCGGGCATCAGATTTATGAACTTTTTTGAAATATATTTCCTTTTAAATTTATAATTTCGTCTTTAAATATACTGATGATGTCATTGTACTTAACTTTTAAGATTTGATTTCTCAGCAATAGACTTTACTCGTATGAACTCAAACTAATAAAAACGAATAGCTATGATTTAAATTTTAAATCAATAGATTTATTTTCTTCAATTCTAACATTTTTTCAACGATTTAAAAAGCACTTTTACTAACCAACTTAAAAGAAATAATAAAATAAGAAACGATACTAATTCTGCCCCCAAAAAATCAAGCTCTTAAAAAATAACCCTGATATTAATAAAGTTCTCACTTAATGTCATGAAACTTTTCTTAATAGAATTAATATATAAGTAAGGAATTATTTATTAGAACTAGACTGGCGTTATATAATTATTGCGAAAGTGCTCCCCTCCTGGCTACTCAAGTCAAGAGGGTTTAATACAAACATTGAAAATACATTTTTTACACACTTTTCTTTGATTTCTAAAAAAACATTTTTACCAGTTGTTCAACCAAAAAGTTATTATATAAATATAGTTAATCATATATCTTGAGTTATAGCTAAAGTTATATCTATTGGTAACATCTATTAGTTATAGCTAAATGTATATATTTTTATCAATTTTTCAAGATTTTTTTCTTAATTTCTATCTTTGTGATTTACATCGTTTTCCTCATCGAATTTATCTTGCTAATATCTTCCTGGGAATACAGACTGAAAAGGTTCATAGTGTAAACTTACAATTTGATATTTAGCAATCATCCGTCAAACAGGGTGTCAGTACCAGACACATTTTTGTCTTCTATAATGTTTCTTTCTTTCTTTTCTTTTTCTATTTTTTCGATCTCCTTTTTTTTTTTTTTTTTTGGTCCGCATACTTTTTTTTTCAGGCATTCTAGTATTTCGTTTTTTGGACATGTCTAACGTTTGTGATAAAAGAAATGTTTTCTTGGCTAAGCAAAAAATTCTACAATTATTTATATATTTAACATTTCTTTCACTCTCTATATGAAACATTAATGTTTTTCTACTGTTCCTATTTTGTACAAAAATTTATTACCTTTCAGGTTTATTTTTTTTTGCATTCATAATGTTTAAACGGTAATAATACAATAATAATGTTATTTATACACACTTGTCTTCGCAAACACACACACACACACACACATATATATATATATATATATATATATATATATATATATATATATATATATATATATATATATATATATATATATATTGTTTAAGTAGAATGTAGGTTCGAAGCAGTGAAGAGACTTGGTATTTTTAATTCCGTTTTATTCTCTCTCGGGAGGCAAACATGATTATTTACAAAAAGGCACAAAGCAGCACAAAAACAGAAGGCAAAAATGGACGAACAAATGATCACTAGCCTTATATAACATAGGATTTCCGGCCAGGCGTCAATTCAATACACGTGTGACCTTTGACACCCTTTGAAGGGTACAGAAGATATGACTTTCATTTGATACGTAATACTGATGGCGCATTATTTTTACAAAGGGATTAATTAGACCGAATTTAGAATTGGATCAAGAAATAAGAGAATATTTTAGTATGAAGTTATGATGGGCTATAAATTAAGATAAAGTTTTAGAAATTAATTTGGATTAAATTAAGAGTTTAAAATATCATTACATATATATAATCGAATTTTTCCATGTCCAAACAATTAGTTTCTAATAACTCGAAATTTGCGATTCACTTTTGAGTTGCATGAACTTTTATTTTTCCACATTGTCTCTAACAAGTCTCGAACCAAAAATGCCGCATCAGCGAATTCCTTTCTTAAATGATATAAGTTCAAAATCCTTTTCATATCTTCTTCTTACTTTCTGCCTTTCTCTTCGAACTGCATCTTCTACTGGTCATGGCTCTTGCGAAGAAATGTTGATAATGGATATAAATTGAACTCTTATCCAAATGCTGGAATACACACTATGTTGCAATTCAAGGATGATCCAAAAAATTTATTTAACCTTCCACTTACTTGAAGGACCTTATCAACTACTGCATTGACTGCAATTTTTATTTTCAATGAAGTTTATTAACAAATAAATTGCATTCTGCCCAGAATTATCTATTCACCTCAATCGTCCTTTTCTGCACATATTTGAAATAAATTTCACTTTAAATTATAATTCCGTCTTTAAATATACGGATGATATAATTTTACTTAACCTTTAAGATGTCACTTCTTAGCAATAATATTTACTTGTTTGAAATCTGATACAGTGATATCTTATAAAACGGCTGGGAATTCAGCATTTGATATTAGAGTATTGCAGTGGAAATGATGACAAATAAAAAGTCTCCAAAGATTGGGTCAGACAAAAGGAAAGGTTTAATTTAAACACAATTTATTAAGAGGAAATAAAATTGAACACATGATGAACTATTTACAGATATGATGGGGAAAACTTATAAATACATAAACTGTCATTACAGGACCTGAGACCAGTACCGAACCGAACCATCTTACAAACATAAAGACACGTATTTATATCATGTCTTAATTCTTAAATTTGTATATTAGCTACAGTTGCCAGGTTAAATAAATGTCAGATACGATACCGATTAAATAGTTAAATGTTTAATGTCACGTGAAGTGATTTACTCATACTAATGACGCACAATAGCAGATTCAAAATGCATTGCATCATTTTTCAATAAAGTACGGGAGACAAAATAATTTGGAATTTAGAAACTTAATGCCGAAATTTCCTAACAAAATCAAATTAATCAAAACCAATAGCTATGGTTTATTTCATGGCAATAAAATTATTTTCTGCACTTCTAATATATTCTCAATGACTTACAAAAGCGCTTTTACTAATCAATTTAAAATAAATAATAAAATATGAAAGGATAGAAATTCTGCCAAAAAATAAAGCACTGAATAAATAACTCTAATATTAATAATGCCCTCGCTTTATGTTATGAAAGTTTAATTACTGGATTTAAGGTATAAGTAAGGACAATTTATTAGAATGATATTGGTGCTATATAACTATTGCAAAAGTGCTCCTCAAATCAGGAAGAGTTAATACAAATATCGAAAATATATCTTTTACATGTTTTTGAGTGATTTCTAAAATAACATTTTTGCTAATCTCTCATTCATATCAATAGGTTTATTTTTTGCAAATTTAACATCTTCTCTAAGATTTACAAAAATACTTTTATTAATCAAATTTCAACAAAAAAATATATTATATAACGGGAAAAACTGTGCAAATAAACAAATCAAGATTTAATAAATTATTCATAATAAAGTTCCACTTAATACTATGAAGCTTAAATTATGGTGTTTCAAAATATAAGTAAAGGATTGTATATTAGAAAGTTATTTCTGCTATACACTGAGGTGACAAACATCATCGGATACCTCCTAATAACGTTTCAATCCTTCTTTTGTCCTGCGAAATGCACAACTCGACGTGGCATTGACTCGGCAAATTGTTGGAAGTCCCGTATAGAAATACTGAGGCATGCTGCATCTAGAGACGTCCATAATTGCGATAGTGTTGCCGGTCCAGGGTTTTGTCTCTATTATGTCCTTTAAATGTTCGATGGGATTCATGTCGGGCGATATAAGTGACCAAGTCTTTCTTTAGAATTGTTCATAATGTTCTTCAAATCAATCTCTAATAGATGTAGCTCAATGTCAACCATAAAACTTCCATCTTCAGTTGGGCACATGAAAACCATGAATAGCTACAAGTGGTCACCAAACAACTGAACATAACCATTTCCGGTCAAAGATCGGTTTAGTTGAACCAGAATACAAGCCCATTCCATGTAAAGACAGCCCACATCATTATGAAGGCACCACCAGCTTACACAATGCCTTGTTTACAATTTGGGCATATAGTTTTGTGGGGTCTGCGCCATATTCGAGTCCTAAGATCAGCTCTTACCAACTGAAATCATGATTCATCTGATAAAGTCATGATTTTCCAGTCTTCTAGGGGCCAACCAATGTGGTTACGAGTCCAGAAAAGGTGAATCAGGCTATGTCGTGTTGTTAGTCAGGGCACAAGAGAAAGTCGTTTGTTGCCATAACTCATTAAAGCCGAATTTTGCCTCATTGTCCTAACGTACAAGTCCGTCGTACGCTCTCCATTGATTACTGCGGTTATATCAAGCATTATTTCTTGTGTATTAACACTGATAATTCTATGCACGTATGGCCGGTCTCGGTCATTAAGAGCAGGAGTCATCTACTGAGTTGTTCATTTTAGGAGGTTATGCCTACAATTAGATATTCTCTGCACACTCTTGACACTGAGAATCTCTTAATGTTGAATTCTCTAATGATTTCCGAAGTGGAATTTCCCATGCGTCTAGTTTCACCTACCATTCCACGTTCAAAGTACGTTAATTAACGTTTAGCGGCCATTATCATGTCATAAACTTTTTCACACGAATCACTTGAAAATAAATGAAAGCCCTGTCCATTTATAAGCATTTAAATCAAGACATAACAGGTATACATGGAATTACGCTGTTTACAAAGTATGCACCTCATGTTGAAGTTTCAAATCGTGATTATACATTTTCACGTAAAGTGCAATTCTCAGTCCTACCTAAAAATACCAATGCGGTTCCTGTATCGAAATTAGATATATCGGATTTAAATATTCCGTCTACAATTGAGTTAGCATATTGCAATTTCGCAAATGGTTGGTCAAATTCATTTATTGGTAGGAAGTGAACTATTTTTTGAAATTTTGAATCTAGTACAACATTATTTGCGGGATAGGAAAGTAATATTACAACATACAGAAATGGGATATTTAGTTACAGGCATTTTCCATCAGATAATGAATTATCCATCAGAAACAAGTCAGTTGTTGTTTTATAATTGAATGAATATTGTTCACAACTGTAAAGAATTTTTTTTTTGAAATGGAACCTTTTATAGATGATTCTACAGAAATTGTTAAAAGTGAAAAATAAATTTACCGTGAGAAACATTTTATTAAAACCTATAAAAGAGTTCAGATGGGAAGATTTCTAGTTCAGTTTCTCATAAAGAAAAAATACAGATTTATTGTTAGGATATTCCAAAGAGCATTCAGCCAAATGATTCAATTGTATTTCGGAAAAATTAAACAAAAATATTAATATGCTATATTTATATAAAGAATTTATGAGTAAATATGAAATTTTAATTATTTAAGGAACGAATGAAAACAATACTGCGGACAGGATGAACTATTACATTCCGCATCATTGTTGATTTAAGTAAGGATTTAAACGACTTAGAATCAAAAGAATGTATAAATTCTGGTCAGATGCAAATAAAGGAATGACTCACTTCATCCAAGTATCGATATTTATTTGGCAGCGATTCATGGGCATCCAGAATAAGAATGAATTACAGATTTAAATACAGATAATAAATTTTTTGCATACAGCTTTCAAACTACATATTTTCGAGCGCGTGTACAGAAAGCACCCGTTTTATCCAAGCATCATCTAAGAATGCCAATCTCTAAACAAAAACAAAAGTTCAATGCTCTGGTTTTTTCATTGCGCCATCTATTGGCGTTCAGGTGAATCACCATCCTCCGGGACGCGGCATGTCGGCATCGGTAGTGAAATGACTCTGTTGATGGCTCTTTTGGCAGGTCCTGATGGACTACGAAGCAGGACAACTCTAGGGATACCATTAGTTCCGGGGATGATCTCCAGGATACACGCCAGTGGCCAGGATAATGGAGGCATGTTGTCAGTTTGAATAAGGACGAGATCTCCGACACTTAAAGGAGGACGATGTTGATGCCACTTCCATCGGGCTTGCAAATGGTGAAGAACATCTCTAGTCCATCTACTCCAAAATTGATGTTTTAACTGTACTAAGACTTTTCCATCTGCAAGAAAGACTAAGATTTTGATTAGTGAAATCAGTTCCTTCAGGAAGCTCAAGAGGAGGCTCCCCGATTAGGAAATGCCCAGGGGTGAGAGCCCTGAGATCAGCTGGATCATTGGAAAGTTGTACTAGAGGTCTTGAATTAATACAGGCCTCTATCTGACATAAGAGGGTAGATAGTTCTTCAAAATTAAGCAAATGTCCTTGACAAGTCTTAAAGAGATGTCTTTTGGCGAGTTTGATGGATGACTCCCAAACACCACAGAAATTGGGAGCCTATGGTGGGGTGAATTTTCAAATGATGTTTCTCACAGTCAGGAAATTGTGTACATATTGGTCTTGGACTAACTTGAAAAATTGCTTTAGATAATCATCTGAACCTAAGAAGTTCGATCCATTATCTGACAGGATATCAGTGGGATGACCTCGTCGTGCAATAAATCGACGAAGTGCGGTTAAAAATGCTTCCATAGACATACTGGACTCGAGTTCGAGATGAACTGCTCTAGTCTCTGTGCATATGAATAAACAAAGGTAAGACTTGTATTGGGTAGCTTTTTTGAGATGATGACATTTTGTGACTAATGGTCCTGCGAAATCTACCCCCACTCTTTCAAAAAGACGAGATTTTGTTATTCGACTACTTGGCAAATCTTCCATCTTAGGGTTCGAAGGATTAGAATTTAATCGACAGCAAACGATATAACGTTTGATTTCCGGACGAACCGTGGAATGACCATCAGGAATCCAGAATTTTTATCGAATGAGAGATAAAACCAATTCTGGTCCAGCATGGATACTGAGTTGGTGAAAATGTCGAATTATAAGGGGAGTTAGATTATGCCTTTTGGGGATGACTATTGGAAATTTTTGATCATAGGGAAGAGTCGAAAGTTTAGAAAGGCGACATCCCACTCTGAGAATCCCATGTTTATCCAAAAATATATTTAAAGGGAGTAATTTACTAGATTTGGGTGGGTTTATTCAACTTGAAACATTTAATTTCCTGGTAGAATTCAATTTGCTGAATGAGTTTAACTATTTTAAGTGAAGACTCTACTTCTTCTGCTTGAAGGTGCCCTACTAATTTAGAGGTTGAACAGGTAGCTTTACAATTTTGAATAAAACGTTTAACCCATGCGAATACTCTTATAAGTTTAGTGTAAGATGAAAATTTGAGTAGCACTTTATTCAAATGATTTCTGTCCGCACTTACAGAAGTAGGTTCCAGCACGGATTCTGGCTCGTCTAAGTTGGTAGTTAGCATTTCTAAGGACGGTATAAGAGGATGAAAATCTTGTTTGATCCAATCATGACCATTCCACCAATAAGATGCATTTTTGAGCTGCTCTGGAAAAAGTCATTGAATAGCACAATCGGCTGGATTGAGTTTACTAGGAATGTGATACCAATCAGACACTGAAGTTAAATTTAAGCTATTGTTAACCCGATTTTGAATGAAAATATTCCCTTTACTTGGGGGTTTATTTATCCAACTTAATACGATTGTTGAATCTGTCCATAAATATCTCTCTTTTATGGTAAAAGATAGTGCCTTTTCAATGGCAGTTATTAGCTTAGCAAGTAGAAAAGCTGCGCAAAGTTCCAACCTTGGGATAGTAAGCTGTTTTATAGGAGCAACACGAGTTTTAGCACTTACGAGAGATACTTGATTCTGTCTTGATTTCAAATATACAACGGCAGCGAATGCTTTTGTAGATGCATCGCAGAAACCGTGTAATTGGGTGTCAGAATTATTGTCGACTGCCAAGAATAGAGGAACTGAAATCAAGTTTAAATTATAGCTTTGTTGTTTAAATATAGTCCGGGTTTATAGAATGGTAAGAGAAACAGGATCATCCCAAGTGGCCTTTGATTCCCATAGTTCTTGCAACATAATTTTTAATATGATTACAGAATGCGAAAACAATCCCAGCCGGTCGAATATTTTAGCAATAACTGATAGAAGTTGCCTCTTTGTATTTACGATTTCTCCATCAGCAATTATAACTTGAATCGAATCTGTTAAAAGATTCCAAAAAATGCCTAATACCCGCTGTTTCACTTTTTCATCGCACAATGAATATATAGATTCTGTAGCTAAAAAGAATTTATCCAAATCTTTCAAAATAATTTTATGGCTACTAGACCATTTACGAAGACTAAATCCCCCTGATTTCATTAGGTTTTGAATTTCAGCAGTAATGGCTTTAGCTTCTTCTTCAGTGTCGGCTCCTGCCAACAAATCGTCTACATAAAAATGATTTTTAGCATAACGTGTGGCGATTGGAGAAGTTTGTTCCTCCTCTACGTACAGCTGTTACAATGTTCGCAATGCCAGAAAAGGCGCACAGGATGTTCCGTAAGTTACAGTTTAAAGTTCATAAGAGATTAAGGGATCTGATGGAGTTGATCGCCAATCGATTCTTTGATATTTTCGGTTATTATCGGCAATTAGAATTTGACGATACATTTTTTCGATGTCGGCTGAGAAAGCTACACGGTAGGATCTAAATTTGACTAAATGAGAAAAAATATCAGTTTGTAGTTTAGGTTCTATCAGCAGGATATCATTTAATGATTTACCATTACCAGTTTTAGCTCAAGCATTAAAGACGACCCGGCACTTACTAGTACTGGAGTTGTCATTTTGAATCATATGATATGGGATATAACAATTAAGCGATTCTTTCTCCCTGTCAATCGAAATTGCCTTCATATGGCCAAGCGACAAGTATTCATTCATGAATGTATTAAATTTTTCTTTTAATGGTGGTTTTCGATTCAGTCTATTTTCTAAGGCAAAAAATAGATGTATAGCTCTTTCTTTGATTTCCCCAAGAGTTTTCTCTTCTTTGAATGGAAGGCTGACTATAAATCTGCCTTCATCATTTCGACGAACCGATTGTTGATATAATTGCTCACAAGGATCATTTCTTTTTTCAACTGAGACATTCGGAGGGATCTTTTCAATTGACCAGAAATTATTTAACTGGTCACACAAAGTTGAATTAACAATAGAATCAGGCATTTGTGTAAAATGTATTCCAGTTCAGTCGAAATTGCAGTTGAAGTTCCTGAAGGTCCAATAATGGGAGGTCCATCCCGGAGGAGTGCATAAATGTCTGCACCGAGCAAAATGCAATTTGTTGCGAAATATAAAAATTTGGATCTGAGAGTATAAGATTATCCAAATGCGGCCAGTGTTGAATCTGAATATCGAAATTTGGGAGAGGTGAAGTCACTTTATTTGCAACAAGAGCTTTAAGATTAAATGATTTAGATGAGAAATGAGGAGTGAATTCTATCTGACAACTATATAATGAAGTTTCTACACTAATCCCATTAATACTGGTTAATTTATGATTTGTATTTTTAATGGTAAATTTAATTGATCTGATAACTTTTTTGAAATTAATGATAGCTGTGATGCATTGTCAATTAAAGCTATGCCTTTAATAAATTTTCCTGTGTGATCTTTCACTTTTATTAAGGTGTTCAGAGAAGAACAGAACTATTTTGCTGCTTCGTTTGAAGCTGAAGTCCATTAGAAACAGCTACGACATCCGGATTACTGTCCGTCTCAGTTGGAAGATTTACTTTATGTTTATGAAGTAGCATGTGATATCGATCTTTGCAAACCTTACATCCAATATATATTTTGCTATTATCCGTCTTATGGTTTTTGCGAAGACAATTCTTACAACAACTTTCTTCTATTGCTTTCAATCGTTCTTCAATTTTCATTTGATTAAAAACAGGACATTTATAAAGCGGGTGATTTTAATCTCCCTGGCATAAAAAAACAAGAAAAAGAATCGCTTTTCTCCCCAGTTACGCTATGAACTATCACTTTTTTTGTCTGATCTGTCACCTTCCGACTAAACCGATCCCCCCTTTCAGTTAGACTACATTTTCGGACATCTGGAAAGGATTTCTTTTCAGCGGTTAGGTTCCCCAGCAGTTGTTGATGTTTAGCTGAACTACGACTGTATAGAGATCTCGCTTCCCTCTCGATAAAGTCTTTAAAGGAATTTAGCGTCGGAAACGAATCAGGGTTCAAGGTCTAATCCCAACTGTGAACTATCTCGTCGTCCAGTTTCGAAACGCAGTGATTGATTATAATCAGTTCAGTTAATCCATTTACTTCTAAACCCAAAACACTTAAATTTCTAATACATTCATTACAATTATCTCGAATCTCGAATAGCAGTTTAGATGAATTTGCGTTTTGTATTTTTAGATTAAACAACTTATTAATCAGGCTATTAGCTAACTGACTTTTGTTTTCAAATCTTTCGCATAACAATTACCAGCAATTGTTTAGATTTTCTTCCCGAATTGCGAATCTCACGAATTAATTTTGCGGCATTACCTTTGGTAGATGCGAATATATATTGCAATTTGTCTATTTTGGATAATTCTGAATTATTTATTACCATTGCATGAAATAATTCTTTGAATGATATCCAATTTTCCATATCTCCATAAAAATGCAGCAATTGAAGTTTAGGCATTTTTTTAGAAGCCTGAATTTTGGTATTTGAGCTAACAACTTGACTTTCCTTTTCACTTTTAGGCTTAGTGTTTTCCAAAAGCACGGCACACTCAAATAACACATCCTGAATTTCCAAATACTTTTCAAGTTTCTCTTTACTATCAATAACATCTAAATTCGAAAAAGAATTTTTTAGTTTTTGCTCATAAGTATTCACTTTCGTTTTTAGCACATTGAATAATGCATCTGAACTATCTGCGTTTTCAACTGCATTTTTAATTCTCTCCTCAATTCTCTTCATTTCTTTACAGATATTACTGAAGTTTTGAATAGCTTTTAAGATTTTCGATTTGGAAGTCATTGTCCATAGGGCTCTGCGGCTAACGACGGACAAAAATCTTCATTTAAGTAAGGATTTAAACGACTTAGAATCAAAAGAATGTATAAATTCTTGTCAGATTCAAATAAAGGAATATGATGACAAATAAAGGAATGACTCAATTCATCCAAGTCTCGATATTTATTTGACAGCGATTCATGGGCATCCAGAATAATAATAAATTACAGATTTAAATACAGTGAATAGATTTTTTGTTTACAGCGTTCAAACTACATATTTTCGAGCGCGTGTACAGAAAGCTCCCGTTTCATCCAAGCACATACTCTCTAAACTAAGTCTAATGCCAATCTCTAAAAAAAAAAAGTTAAAAGCTCTGGTTTTTTATTGCGCTATCTGTTGGCGTTCAGGTGAATCATCAATCATGACAAATACAAACTATACAAGCCACCAATTTTATTCATGGTTGCTTTCGATGCAAGTGCGAGAATATCTAACGGTTTTTCCTCTAAATTTCATCTTATTAAAAGGTGGGATTATCCAACAATATCCTTTTTCAATATTCAGCAGATTCAGAATATGTAAGCACGCAAAAACCATTAGCAGATGAAGAGAGAGAGCAATTTTTCCTGACTTGGTAAATGTGATTTCTAATGACATTTACGTAAATTATGTTCTTCCTGCAGAGTCTACATGAAAGGATGCTGAAAAATTCCAAGTCCAAATCTCTCAACTATTCCTGAAAGTTGGGTTTAAGTTCGCAAATGAGTATCAAATACCTTGGAATTGTTGATAAAATCATCTGCCTCATCCTCTTTGTGTGATAAGGAATTTGGGGCTGCCCCAGTGAAAACATTGACTTTGTGTTGGGATCTAAACATAGACTGTCTTACACACGAAGTAAAAATTAGTGACAAATTCAGTTTCCCAAAAAAAGGAGGTACTCTCAGAAAATGAGAGACTCTATGATACTTTGATCCTCATTGGACCGATTTTTTCAAAGACTGAGATATTTACTCAAGGCCATTGTAAAATTAAATTAATTTGTATGAACAGCTACTACTAGACACACTAAAAGAAAGGCAGAACTTTTATCTAAAATTAGCAGAAATAAATAACTTCGAATTTTCTAGGTGCATTCTATATCCTGAAACATTATGTAGTGAGATGCATGATTTTTCTGATGCCCATGCTGCTGTTGTGTATATAAAATATTTTAGATAATCTGGACAATTTCAAACTAGGCTGTTATGCTAAGTCCAGAGTAGCTCCTTTAAAAATAGAATATTTACATTGTAACTGTCTGCAGCTTTGAAAATTTATCAAGATTAGTTTTAAAAGTTATGCCAGTACTACAACGATCGATTCTTGAAATCTGTTGATGCGGCGGACTCAACAATCGCTTTAACATGGATTATGTCGAAATCTCATATGCTCAAAACATTTGACAGCAATCATTGGCGGAAATACAAATACTTTCAAATGGCTATCTTTGGAAACCTATAAGCTTCAATACCAAATCTCCAGATTTAATTTTTAGAGGTTACAAAGTCGATGCGAGATAAAACAATGAAGTGAAGTTCTCTGACAACAAATTGAATACAAAGATAATCAATTCATTCCAGATCCTGTTTATATACATGATCAAAAATATACTTGACTCTTTCAGTAAATGACTACGTCTGTGGTTGCAAGTTTCGGCTTCGGAACTGGAGGATACCAGGTTCGAGACCCGATTCCACCGAAGAACCACCATGAAAGCGGATCTGGTGCATATCGCCGGTGCCAATTGTCCTCCCTCTGGTGTGATCCGGAAATTTAGAGAGGGGATGCCAGCTCGGGTGTCAACCACGTCATCTGACCGCAATTCAGAACTACTAGGTCGACCCCAAAATATTCCTAGTATCACTTTGAAAATGGAACCTTAATATAATTAAACTCAGGAAGTGACTGTGCTTCAAATTTTAAGATGATCTCTTTAATCTTATAAAAAATTCGTAAGACAAATTAAGAATTTTGAGCTTTTTTTAAATTTGTTAATAACATCAAAGCACCAAAAAATTGTAATAAGGTGAGTAAGTATTTAACTGCGATGCATTTAAACAGAAGTACTGAATTTTTAGCTCGAGTAGTATAGTTAAGAGAGTTTAGAGCTAAAATCGATGCTTTCAAAAAAGTTAAAGGTGTTTCAAAAACAGGTAAATTGAAAGCTTTAGATCCTTTTTTTATCAGATAAAATATCGGAATTTGTTGAAGGCTAATAAGAGTTTTTGCACATTGGAGCTCAGGGATCAGTACATCAAATTAGAATACAGCATTTCCTATTAATGCTAACCGTACGTTATTGGATACTTTATACAAAGATTTACTGGGGTAAATCAAATAATGGAAAATCTACCCTAAAGTGAGCTTTTTTTCATTCTTGTATAGTGGATTTTTGTGGACATATTATTCGTTTAACAGCTGAAACCTTTATTATAGCCCTGAAGAGGCTATGCGTCCTTTAGAGGTCGAATTTTAAAACTGATGTCCAATAACATTCCTTATTTTTAAACGCGCAGCTTCAGAGTTGTATCTTCTCAGAAAATTAACTTATAGCTCAAAAAAGACCTTAGCGAATTATTTTGCTTCAGAAGCAATCCAGTGGAAATTCGTTCTCCTAATTTCGGGGGTTTGTGGGAAGTAGGAATGAAATCATTTAATCATCATTCTCCTCAGAACTCAAGTTAAAACAACTAGTCGAAACAATAGTCAATCAGATTGAAGGTATACTTACTTGACATCGATCGTATAAGTTTTCAGATAATATTAAGGAATATGAAGTTTTTACACCTGGACACTTTATAATTGCTTACCCTGTCAATGTAATATCTGGTCCCAATATTTCAGATATTTCCAGGGATTGATTAACTCGGTGTGAATATGCAATCAAGAGTGTTCAAACCACTTGGAAGAGTTTGAAAAATGACTATCTTAAACACGAAATAAATAAATGATAATGTTATTGTAGGATACCAATAGTGTTATCAATTATGAATGAATTTCCTTTTTGAAAATGGGCAATTCCAAGAATTTTAAAAGTGAAAATGATGGTAGTTAAATTGGACGGGTGTTTTCATGGTTTCAATATGTATCTTAGCAATAAAGGATAACTGCGCAATTTCAATTATAGTGTATATTACTTTTGTTTTGACCATTGCTTCCTTTTAAAAGTAATTTATTTGTGTATTTGCACATTTTATTTAGCTAATTGTATATTTAAGCATATTTTAAATTATTCCATATTTCAACGTCACGCAAAATGTTATGGCATCTATAGCAAGAGTGGATTGTAACGCCATCTGTCAAATATCTTGTAATAGGGATTGAGTTGAGAGCTGTACCTCGATTCAAGCAGGGACATGAAACGGCAAATAAAAAGTTTTAGGTTGCAAGCATTTTTTCCAAAAAAATTTCAGTTCAACTCAACAAAATAAATACAACAAAACAAGAGCATCACACTATATATACTACTTTAGAATTTTTCTTAATTTTTTTTAGGAAATTATATTCTTGAAATAATAGTAATAATAATGAATGATTTTATGGATATTTTATATAGTTTTTAACAAACCCACTTAAGCGTTGAGCAGTTAGATAGAAAGACATAATGTTTTAAACTGAACCACATGAAATAAAATTCCTTCTGTAAAACACAAGTTAAGAATGAGAAATGTAAACATTTACTAACATTTTAAAAAAACGTTTGCGTAATTCAAAAAAATATATATAATTCCAGTCTGTTAAGTGATGTTAGCATCTTAGAATCATTCCACATATCATTAGTGTCAGAGGTACTTCAATTTCTTGGCAACTTGTGGTTTAGCTCCTTTTCTGATTTACCAGCTCTCGTGATAAACAATTCCGTTGTTTTATTCGTAGGCTTCAGTTATTTTTATTTAACTCCCCACACAGTGAAAAAATAACATTAGTAATAACTCTCCTTAAAACTTAAAAACACCATGCATTTCACCAAAATGTACTTAACATGGCGGATTCCGAGTTTTAAATTGTAGTCAAATCAACGCCCAAGGCTGTGATGCTTTGTCTTTTCCCATGCTCTTTAATAGCAAAAAAAAAGAAGAAAAAGGGCAAAGACATTAAACTTTAACACGGGAATCTCCGTTTCGTGACAAAAGTTCATCAGAGCATACGATGGCGTGAGTTGTTTTAAATATCTGAATTTTCAGCCATTCAAATGATTTCATTTGCTATTTTTCGTTATTTTTCTAGCATGTGGAAAAGTGTCTATCAATCTACTGATAACAGTTTCACTTGATAACGCATTAATTCCTTCATTTCGAAGAATTTACTATACATACTCAGATGCTGATAGAAGGAAGAAATGAATTGCAATACATTTTTAAAGAACATTTTAAGATTATATTGTATTCAAACTATTGCCTAAACGTAATATTTTTAAAAATAGAAAATATGAATAGTTCTTTATATTTTAATCACGAGCGATAGTAAATTTTCATATTTATTAGGAAATGTTTTGAGTTTGAATGGTATTTTTATTTATTTAATCAATAAATTAAGTCAATTAACTTTTATAACATATTTTGTTATTCATTAAAAATAAATCTACAAGGAGGAAATTGCTCATGTATCACATAAAATAGTATGTACATATTAAAACATATTTAAGATATTTTTTAGAAAGCCTTATTCATACTCATTTGACTAAAATGATCTCTTATAAATAATCTTAAATGATTTATTATTCTCAGAATATTTGTTTTATATGTAAACTTAATTGAAGTACTGATAACTTAGGGTAGTAAAAAAGAAGCAATTCACATTATGAGTTTTTTTTATGACGAACAGTTTCTTTTGGTTTCTCTTCACTATTTTATTACTAAAATAGGGATAAAAATAAATATACAGACTTGTTCCATAAAATAAAGGAGATCTTTTGTTTTACAAAAAATCAGTATGCATATAAAATCGACAGATTTGTTCTGTGTAATAAAACAATCTTCCAGTGACAAGTTGAATTATTTCTATGTTTGGAACTCTTTCTAAAGAATTTAACCAGCAGATAAACTAACGCAATCTTGAATATTTCATGGCCACAGAATGTGGCTTCCGAGCGCCAATTAGATCAATCAATCGTGTCACGTGGTAGTTCGAAAGGACAAAAGACTTAACTTTCACTTCAGTTGTTTAATGATTCAAGAGTTTCTAAGAGTTGTTCCAAGTCCCAATGTTAAATTTATATGGCTCTTTCACTCATTCTGTTTATGAACTAAATTTCCCAACTTTCAGATCAGTTTATGCAGGCCATCAAAAAGCATCAAAATCTGCTAATTTTTAAAAAAATCTAAATTCAAAATTTTCTGATTTTAAGTAGGTCTCTGAAAAATTTGCATCAATCATTGAAACGATAAAAATTGAAATATTTTCTTTCTTCATTGAAAAAGAGTCTAACATTTTTTTTTATTTGCCTTTGAAATAAGAAATATTTTGCATTAGAGCCTTTTCTTGAAGAGCCTTTGCATTTTTGAAACAAAAAAAAATGGTGCATGAAAGAAAAAACACTATTTATGAAATAGAGCTTACAGCAACAACACACACTAAATCGTATTTTCATTCAGTATACTTGGATGTTTAAGCTCAAACGAGGTAAAAGTACAAGATGACTAGGTAAGTGATGCAAACCAGGTGAGACATTCATTTTCATTTAAATATGCCTATAAAACTTATAATAGTTTAAATTTAAGTAATACTATTAATATACGATTATTATGAAATAATTACAGAAATAAAGCAAACCAAAGTAAAACTCAATATAGAACAATAAACCATTATTCCCATTCAAATAATAAATATTATTCATTGTCATTTTATTGCGTTATTTTCACTATTATTTCCAACGCTGATTTGAGCTAAAGTGGAATTTACACAAAACGTAGAGCATAAAGAACATAAAACGTTGCATAAAGGACAAAATCAGAATTTTGTAGACAATTTAGAATAATTTCGTCAAGTACTAATCGGATGTAAATTACAATTCAAGGTTTTAAAATATCGCTGAAATGAAAATATAAACAACTCTAGAGAAATGGAGAATTTAACTATTTAAACATAAAGACAAAGCATTCTGTGTCAGAAATTGGGAACACCAAAAATGTTCTGATCCACTCATGATCTTAAATCTAAAATTTACAGCCAACAAAATTCTTTCAGGCGAAAGTTATGCTGACGGAAATAGTTGTTGCCTTTCGAAATATTAAAGCTAATCCATGCTTCTTTATTTAGAAAACTCCTTATACGATTGCTAAATATTTCGAAAACATCTTTTAGGGTGTCTTTCATTTGGATGTGAGATATATGCTTGGTGATTCTTTCCCCTCCAGTGAGCAAAGCGTCAGTGAGTGTCTTTCAAAGAGTCCCTTGGTGTCATAATCATAATAAGCACGAGAAGCTTTTAAGACATCCAAAATACTTAAATGACATATTTAATAAAACAATGGTATAAATAAATGTGGTTCTTCATATGAAATTTTCGAATATTTCTTTTGTTTATGAATAAGATTGTCTTTAAGTCATGATTTTATCTAAATTTCTTGTTTAGTGCACTTCAAACAAATCGGCCTTCCATTATATGAAGTGAATGGCGTTGTTTTTAAACCATATGCAGGTTTTAATGCTAAAACCATAAGAAAAAAACTCTTCAGAGAGAAATTTAATAATTGTTTGAGGAATTACACAGTTTGCATTACAAGTAATAAAGAAAATTTATAGAATATATAAATGATATCAACTTCATCAAAAACAGCTTCATGCACAATGTATATTAGGTTATTAATAAAATACCTTTTTTTTACCACCGATTAGAAGCAATTTTATTTGGCTCATTTAAAATTGCTAGATGCCTATATCTTGAATCGGTTTATTACTCAGTATCGAAATAAAATCAAAATATGTTTTTCAGGAAGGCATCATGCATTTGAAAGTATAATGTCCAATGAAGGGCAGAAAATGAAAGCTGAGAAAATTTATAATCATTTTAATTTGTAAATTTTTATATAAAATATGTTTGAAATTGTGTCTTAATTCTAAATAATTAACAAAACTAAATATTTTCAAGTTTATATATAAATATTATAAGGTTAAATTCTATATCTATGATGTAATTTCTGTTTAGAAATTGATTTTTCGGTTGAAGCATTCTTGATAGAAATATCATAAACTATTAACAAAACCTGAACCTGGTCAGAGTTACTATTAACAAAATAAATGAAAGGAAAAAAACAGCAACTTACTATTTCTTTCTAACAAGCAATACTTTTTGCTTTGCAGTCTGATGCATTCCCAGTTATTTCTTCATTTTCTAATTGTTTTCGATTCCCTATCCTAAGTTTATAGGAAAAAATAAATAAACAGTATCGCAGAAACAATCATTATCTTTGTTTCCCTCATGTCTAGCAATAACAGCAACATATGTCGTTCATATCCAATTATTTTATTTCTTTGTATTGTTGACATTGAAGAGAGTTTTATAGATTTTCTCGTAACCTTAAGTGATATGAAGCAGTCTCGCATTCTCAATCAGAAAAAGCTAAAAAACTAATACGGACAACTTTTTTGTGCTGTTTCGAAGTATATTTCCTAAATTCTCCAGATAGCGAAAACAATCATAGACAATTCGGAGGAATAAAAGTAAGAAAAAGACTGTCGGACAAGATATTTGGTGTATGGATATAGAATTCGTTAGTGTACTAAAGAAGGAATGTGACATTCTCAAGTTTTATTTAGCCTATTTATGAGAAATGGTTCGGTTGGAAATTTCTAGACATTATGCTTATCGTGAAATAATAATAGGAAATATTGCAATTTTGAGTGTGATGCATTTGTACTATAAACAGGAGTTGATTCTAGGGACTCGAGTGGCTGTTTATATTTGGCAACGTCACACCAGTGTCATATGATTACTGTGTAATATGATGTTTTTAATTATTTTTCCATAAAAAAAAATAAACGTAAACATAATTTAGCTGAAAATATATGCTATCGGTATCAGTTTTATCGGAAAAAATGTTTACTTTATTACAAAAATCTCCAAATACGAATTGTTACTTTTTTTTCTTTTTTTTTTTACCTTGAATCGATAACGGTGTCTTTGCTTCTGTAAGATATATTTTGCTTTCAAGTTGAAATCGATAATCGTGTTCTTTTCAATATTACTAGATCTGTAAATTTTGGCAAATTGGGCTATGTAAATATATTTAGATGAGTATACATTTAGTTACGGAAGAAGTAAAAGTTGATTAAGACAGTACAAAAATGTTCATAGCCAAAATAAAACTAATTCTTTCTTCATTTCAACTCATTTCTTTGATATCTTGTAACTAATTGGCTACTTTCTTGCATGTGAAATCTCATCATTTCGTGAAGAATACTATTTTCAAAATAGATACTGGAAAGTGATTTAAAACGGAGAAAAACGAATCAATTATTAGTCGTTAATTTATGAAAGATTACAAATCGTAACCACAAAGGAAATATTTATTGAATTCAAAGATTCCATAAAATTTAAGTAAAATTATAAAATTTCTTTAATTCAGAATCCGTTATTATAATTATTACAGTATCTTGTAAATATTTTTTCTCAAGATACTACCCGATGATGCTTTCTTTCCATATGGAACTAAAATTTTATTGAAATAGGCGGATTAAATGGATATTAAACTCTAAAAATATTAAAATAATGTACAATTGTTATACAAAAATAACCCACAACTGTACAAAATCCAGCACTAATGTCTGTAAATAGAAAAGCCCATACAAAATTACTTCTTTACAGTTAAATAAATTAAAATTAATTAAAAGTAAGTAAGAATAACTTCAGATAATTGTAGACATTCAATGAGATAATCATGCTGTCCATCAGGGAACTGAGTAATGACAGTTGTCTAAAAGTAGTGTGTGCGATATAAAACAACTGTCCAGATAATGTGATCTGAGCAGTTCTGAAAATCTCTTAGCTAAAATAACAAACTTCAATTTATTATTTAGTATACAAATGTTTAATGATAATTCAATTTATTTTAGTAGATTTTTCAATACTTTTGCATGCCAAACGACACAGTTATAATGAGAATCCGATAGCTGAGCAGAACGAATATTTTTTAAATCATTTTTAGTACCGACCCTGGGGAAATGCTGGATTTTTCCAAGAGAGAATTTCATACTATTACGAATCTGTAATACTGCTTCCCTTACGATAGAAAAAAAAATATTTTTCCAGGAATCTTAATGGAAACCAGGCCAATGAGAAATGACAACAAATTTACAGATTTTTGAGACAAAATTGAAGTTTCTAGAAAATACAAAAAATATGGTATCATGTCTAATAGAAACCAAGAACCAGAGATTCTTTTGGAGAATTCCATATGATCTCATGCCCTATCAAAAAGTTATACGTATTCCAGATATAAAACGGTTTAATCTCTTTCTGGAGTTTTCTTCGTAGTAATAGTTGGTATGCTAAAACACCGTTTGCTATTCATAGGGATATTACTATTATTTAGTTAGCAATATGCTACTTTCTTAAGGTGCTGACTTTTACAAAGACAATTCTTTGTGTACATCTTGAAGGCGGTTTTGTTTCTAGTACTTCATGTTTTTAGAATATCCTTGGAGTAAATCATCGTTTTCCATTATCCAATTTGTTAGACTGTATTCAGCATACACTCACCAAATATTGTGTGAAACTCAGTCAATTTGTTGCCTTTCCAAAGATCAAAGGCTGAGATTCTAACCAGGATAAAGCAGATAAGTTGACGAGCCTAACCACCATAGAAAAATTCATAGAGTTCCAATTGTGAGATTTCTATATTATCTAGTTTTACAGAGATGAAATGAAAAAAAAGACTACGGAACACAGGAGGAAATTTTGAAATATTTGCCGTAATTGTGGAACATTTAATGAACCTAACCTTCAAAGATGACATCGAGAAGCAAAGAGTGACAGCCCAATATTTCGTCAATACTATCAGGGACGATGACACATAACAATGAGTTTGACTGAGGGAATTAAATAATTTAAAATCTGCTCAGACATATATTACTGAATATGCAAATGTTTCGAAAGCATCTAGAAACACAAGATCAATAGAGATAGATGATGACGGCAGTGAATAGTAGTCCCCATTGAAAACAATTTCAAAATTATAGAACAGCCTTACTGCTGGAAAGAAAACAGCTTCTTAACATAATCCGAACATGACTTGTTGGAAGTACAAGAAAAAAAAGGGGCATGTGCAGAAAGGTTGCCAATCATTACCAGTCAAAGATTGCCTATCTCTCTTGCTTTATGAATGCCGCCATCCATCTACATGGTTCCTAACATTTCTTTAAAGACAGCTAGTAGTGGACTCTTTTCACAAAAAGCCTCCCCCCTCCCCCCAAAAGAAATACGGCAAATATTCTTTTCTTATAATAATAATACAAAATCCGAATTATCGGAATCATAAAAACTTGCTTGTCTACATACCACAATGAATAGCCTAACGCTAACACATTGATACGCTTAATATGTAATTGAAATCAAAAAGTTACAACTCGAAAAATATTGCTGATAAAAAGTTTCATTATGACTTACGTGAACATCAGAGATGATAATATATTCTGTTTTATGTAACCCAATGGTGAGAAGGAATATTAACACGATTTTAAGCTATAAAAGAGCTCAGGAATTCGAAGCCCGCGAGAGTCTCAGTGGCATGGTGTGAGAAACTACTGGCTAAAGCACAAAGCGGTTCATTGCTTATTGAAGAAGAACAATGGCGGAAACGGTCAGTGTAGCAGGCTCATAAAATTAGACTTTATTGTTCTTTCTTGACGGTTACAGCTGGACTCCTTCAAAAATAATGTTCAGCAGGCACCTTTGCCTACAGTATAAACTTTTGTTTGGAAAAACGAGTGATTTGCTTCATCACTTGATTAGTACAACGGTGATTTTAAGGCTCATTCGGACGTACATCAATTCTCCCGAGGAAAGATCAATCGAGTGAGAATGAAAATGTAGACTCGCTACAATTCTAAATCGAAGTAGCAATAATATAAAGAAGAAACCGAGTTTGGGTATGCAACCGAGTCCTACGCCGAAGATTAAGCTCGAAGTTACAACAAGAACGGAAAAGCTTATATATTATAATTAAAAACTGAATGTTGTCGCCATGAGAACTCAAAAGTCACCTACTATTAAATCTGAAATCATACATATTGAGTAAATATTACTATTCTAAGGAGATTCATCTCAATATTATCTTGAAGTGAGTTTCTTGGATGTGAAATTTTCGAAGATGGGCGACAGTGATACGTTGATTTTGCACCAATTTTTATTTAGGAAGTGCGAGGTTTCGAGATACGAGGAAATTTGAAGAGAGCACTGCGTCGGATTATAAAAAGTTAGTTTTAATGTTGTACGAGCTATTGAGCGCTGTGAAATCAAATGACATGTTATATCTGCAATGTTTGAATTATGTAAATTATGTCTATTGCGATTTAGTTTTTATTTATGTGATCATACTTCTTTACCTATTTGCATTTGTGAGTTTTTACTGCAATTTCTTCTGTAAATTATTTTAATCCAAAGAACCAGCGTAATCGCGTCTTTCGCTTTTTCTAAGTAGAGAGATTACATGATATAACAATACTGTCAATACAGAGCAATGAATCTAATTAGAATCGCTAGGCACAAGGATAAATTGTTATTCGGGTTTTTAAACTTTTTTCCTCTTAAAGTGATTCTGTTTTTTAAAGGGTTTTATTTTTTTGTTGAATTACAGAAAGTATTAATAATGTAAATATAAAATGACTTACTTTTACCTTTAAATATCAGAGATCCTTACCAGGAAGAGGGTACTTAGTTTATAGGAATGAGAATTTTCCATATAAAGTTCGTTTCCCTACGGTGATAACATAGCATAACGTCATCCTGTGCCTCTGGTGCCTATAACATTGGGTTATCTAACCGGTTGGATGAACACAATATGGAAGGGAAAAAAGAGGAGAAAAGAAAGAAAGAAACGACAAACCATCCAGGGATTTCCAGAGAGAATCTCATCGGTGTGAAATCCTGCACGGCTGTATTTAATGTTTTGGTGAAGTAATAACTAAATAAAGGGAACAAGAATACTTAAAAACAAATGGTGACAATGGATTGAACTTATGAGAAATGAAATTACTAATTGAAAAGGAAAAAAAAGGAAAAATTAATAAATAACATTGTAAACACCTATATGGCATGTATAAACATATAAACAAACATTGTAGAATCCGAAATCTGTAGCGTCCGTCTAGTTCCTGTGGTTTTGATTTCCTTTGTGAGAGCGTGGTTCGTTGGTTCTGTAGAATATTACAGTTATTTGGGAGTAATTTTGACTGATTTTGATGAGTAACATTTTGTTATTAGCTATTGTGTGGTCTTGAAGAGGTCTTGGTATTTATGCAAATGATTTATTATAGCGCGAATCTTGCCGCGTGAAAGAGCAACTCTCATGTACCATTATTCCTCGAGATTTGCTTCTGGCTTTCTCATGTGCCACGAGAGAGTCAGCAAGCAGTCGGCGGCATAGTAATTGGGGATCCTATCTCCCCATATAGCATCTCCCCATAGGTATTTCGGAAAGGACCGTGTCCAGTGAAGAACAGGACATCTGCTTTGTTCCAGTTGGCCACGTGGTGAGAAACTTTTAGTATTATGTTAAATGTGGACCGGCCAGTTTCGCCTTCTTGCCATTTTGTAATGATCTCGTTTTAGAGGATGTTCTTCAGATGATATCTTGGAAACTTTACTAGATTCCTATCTTGATTAGCACTAGCCGCCTTTTTGGCTAGTTTGTACGCTGCTTCATTCCCGTCATTGCCTACATGTGCCTTGATCCTTGAAATTTTAATGTGGGGGTTTACAAGAAGGGAGAATATATCTCTTGCTAATTGGCTATTGGATTTAAAATAACTTGAGGCTTGTATACTTGCTTTATTGCTGACATAAATAGTGACTGGATCTGATGAAGGGAGAGAGGCTGAGTATTTTACTGCTCTATTGAATGTTAGTAGTTCAGCCTGGAAGAGAGTATTTTCTTTCAACAGACCAGTTAACTGCTGTTGTGTAGGGACTGCATCCTTCATGACACAAAATGCAGCCCCATCTGCTGCAGAGATCTTGATCCATCTGTATAGATTCTAAAAATTTCATGTGCTTGGAGATGTTTGGAGGGAAGTAACGTCCAGCCAGTCGCTCTTAATTCATATTCGTATGTGTTGATATGTGGCATGTCATTCTTGCCACCATCTGAAGCTGCAGGTGAAGTAGAGGCAAACCAAGGACATGAAGTGCTGCTGTAGGCTTAGTCTTGTAAGCTCACGTAATTGCTCAAAATGCCTCTTTGGATGGAAAAGAGCTTTCTTTCTAGTCTAATCGTTGGATGGAGTCACCAAACTCCTAGTCCAAGTGCTAGCATCATTTCAAGGATCGCCCTGTACAATATTTTTTCTGTGTCGAAGTGTTATCCCCAAGGATTTGCCAGCTATTTAGAGAAAATTGATTTGTTGTTGTTGCGCTTTCCTTTATAAATATTTCAGGTGGGTATTCCAATTCAATTTATCATAAATATGGGCATCTAGATATTAGGGTAGAACGAAAAAATCAACTTTGAGGTACGTTTTGAGGTGCCGCAAGGACCTTAAAGTGTCAAAAAAATTGAAATTTTTACTACATTTTAAAGTTTTTTAAGGAATAATCATCTTTTGACTTTTAATTTGTAATAGAGGCAAAAATTTGCCTTTTGGTGCAGATGAGATGAATTAAAAATATGAAAAATATCGGACTACATCTTAATGGGTCGAAAGGATGTTAAAGTTTCATAAAAAAAACTTTTTGGAACTTTTTCAAAGATTTTTGCATTTATCGATAATTAAATAAAAAGTTTTAAATAGGTGTATAATATGAATAGAAATATAAAAACAGTTTTACTATTACATTGGTATGGAGGGCATCCAGGACTTTGAAACATCATCTGAGGGGATGTTATTGAGGAGAGGAGGATATTTGTCTACTTGTGGTGACAAGCTCAGAGCTGTTGTCAGGTCAACAACTTTGCCGAATTCAATTGAACTGGCGTCTCCATTCCATCTATTGTGCAACTGATTAAGGTGACTGATTTGTTAGTTCGTGTGCTTGTGTGCTTTGTTGTGAGTAAATGACTCAGAATAAATTAGTGAAAACAAGACATATGCCGGAATGTTCTATTTTTGGAAAATTTAGTGATTTGCTTGAAGCTGAACTCTTACTTACGAATCTGATATGAATTGTTCTGTTATATTAGATATAACTTCAAAATTGCTCCAAAGAAGGATCCTTCTGTAAATGAAATATTTAACACTTTGAGTTAGTCTCTGGAAGCATGCTTTAACAAGGAGGGGATGGGGGTTCAGGTACTTCATTTTCAAGCCATGAGGTCATGTCGATATAAGCCTTTGCATCGAAGTGTATCTTTGGAACTTTATACCTCCTGATCCCGCCTCTACTTTCTGTTCTTGCTTTTAAAACACGTCGCAAAGCAAGTTCTAGTTGAATTTTACGTTTATGATTTACCATGGTCAAAAGGATATTTTCTGGAACTGTAAAGTACCCTTTTCTTTGAATAATCGGGTCAACAACGCTTTTCAGAACGTCATAGAGATATCTTGAATATGAGATAAGATTAAACAGATGTTTGGAAACCGTAAGTATATGGAGGTTTTAACTTAATTTTAAATCCCACAAACACATACTCTTTTACAATGCACTCAGCCAAAGTCTTCAGATATATCTAAAGGATCTGATTGGTTTGCCGCTTTTTGCTAAGAACACTGTTGATCTTCAGTGTTGTCATTGTCGCCAGTAACCGTTTCTGAAACACTAGTATTTTTTGTTCGTTCTTTATTAAACTCAATACTTTTTTTAGTAGTTATTTATCTTTCTTTTCTTGCTTCTGATAGTTATTACTTTACTTTTTCTTGCTTCTTTCTTCCTCAAAGCGCTTGTGGTAACTAACTAGGCATAAATATTACCCATTACTATTTAGGTAATATTGATATTATATTTAACTGGTAATATTATATTTATATGCAATGCATCTGAAACTGAGCCCAACAGTATAGTGAACTCGGCTATTGTCTTTCCCCGATATCCTTGTCACACACAAGAAGTGGAAAGAGCTGTGAAACTGGAGACCGAATCGGCTCAAAATGTCTGTGGTTTAATAGCAAGAGGGGGATATATAAGATCAGAAACTGATTCACGTGTGAGTATGCCAAAAGTTAATACAAAAGACAGACAGTTAAATGTGGCAATGAAGTAGAAACAAACATTTTGCAGTTGTAACATTTGTAATCAATAAGGATAGAAAAGTAAGAAACACAGAATTTGACATTAAAAATATTTAATTACTGATATTTTATTCTGTGATTAATATTTTTTGTAGTTGTAGTGGTTATATATGTATTTAAATCTATCCTTTTTAACATTATAAGTACGAAAAATTCATAAAAAAATATTTTCTCAATGTTTATAACTTTTCAATTTTTTACAAACTTTAAGCAGATTTTTGCGGCACCAGAAAATGTTGTAGTATTACAACCACGTTTTTTAAAATTCTTTCTGGACCTAAAAGGCAAGTTTCCCCTACTATTACCAAACCAAAATATAAACATTTTTTTTTTTAATATAACCCCATTTTAATTTTTTTTCAAACTTTTTGCTCTTTGCGGCACCTCAAGATGTTGCTGTATTGCAACCAAATTTTTAAAAATTCTTTTTAAACCCAAAAGGCAACTTTTCCCCACTATTACAAAATTAAAATCTAAAAAAAAATTAATTCCATTTTCGTATTTTATTAGGTATTTAATGGCGTGTGTCTGCTTTATTCTTTCTCCATGTCAAAAGATTATGGGTCATGTAGCCCATTTACTTAAGGGAATATTGTTGGATTTTCCCTTCGAGACTTTTAAATTGTTTATGCCAACCCAGAATATGAATTGTGCTGCTGATTCTTGAGTATTTTGTCTTAGATTTTCTTTTGTTTTGGCTTTAATTAACAGAAAAAAATCTTCGGGGATTGCTGGACAGGCCAGATTTTACTAAGCAGATCGTTCGCCTTCAAATTCCATAGAGCTTCCATAGACCACTGCACGATCCTTGGCGGCAGCCTTCTCTTATGGCACAGCTTTTCTGTGTCTTGAGGAATATCTTTCTAGCATGTAGCAGGTTTTCGAATATGTTTCTTAAATTTTGAGAACATTGGAGTTTATCTAGATATTTGACTATTGAATGGTGTTGGATATTGTCAAATGGTCCTTTGATTTCCACTGAAAGAGCCAGAATATTGTCTTTTTTCACTTTTTCCTTCATAAATTTGTTCTACAAGCCTTTTTAAGAGCAATGTCTTTGTATTTTCCTTCACGGAACACGAAATGACTACTGTTGATGAGTTTATTTGATTCTAGAAAATAAATAAGAAGCTGTGTGAGTAATTTTTCAAGAACTTTTCTTATAGTAAGCAAGAGAGGTATTGGTCTGTACGATGTGGCTAATTTAGGATCTCTTCCAGTCTTTTGAAATAGGATGATCTTGCTTATTTTAGAAGGATCCGTGAATTTTTCTGGTGAAAGACATTTCTTGAAATATTCTTTGGAGAAGGTCAGAAAACTCTTGCTTATCATTTTTAGAATTGGATTATCAATACCGTCATATCCTGGTACTTTTCCAAAAGGGAGATTATTAATGGCCATGGCTATTTCTTTTTCTGTGAAAGGGCAATCATTAATGTTGGTGGTGATTTGATGTATTAAAGATGGAGTTGAGGTTGGGAATGGAAAAGTTTGTTCTTAGATATCCTGAGCTATTTTCTGGTGTCCTCCTTCTGGATTGGTATTGTGCAAGACTGTAAGTTGAGATGGATGAACTGTTTTCCTAAAGGCAGCTTTAAAATGTTCCCCATATGGATTTGCAGCTTCATTGCATAAATCTTTCCAACCAGAGCCTTTGACTCGCCTAACTTTCTTTATATATTTTTTGGCTTCCGTCTTCCTCTGCAAGTATTTTTCTGTTCTTTCTTCAGAACTTAATCTTAGGACCATTCGCCTCAGTGCCTTAAATCTTTTCTATTTCTAATTTATCTGTCCACCATTTGGGTTTTCAAACAACGGTTGTTTCTTGATTTTAAATGCTTTGATGCTGACCTGAATTATTGTTATGTTGTTGTTACTGAATTATTGACGAATGTAGGTAAATTGATTTAGTTCTTTTTGGATATTGCAGTTGATAATTCTGTTAATCAGTTCTCCAACAGGAAACTGAAAGTGTTTCTGGATTTTGTTATGATTTCCATTTAGGGTTTTACACCTATTGAAGATGTGACTAGTAATCATTGTTTTTATTGTTGTCTGTATAAAATGATGATCACTAAACGATGGTTCGTCGAGAGCTTCCTAACAGATTACCTTTGTGATCATTTCCCGTGAGCAAAATGTCAAATCGGCCAACCTAAATCTGAATTTCTTGTGAAGGTAGGTGGTACATCTGACTAATTGTTGATATAAAGGTTATTACCCAGCAGGAAATCCAGTATTGAAACTCCCCTGGTGTTGGTATGATGATATCCCTAAAGAGCCATTCAAACCAGTTTCTAAAGAAAGTTTTCATTTAGTAGCATTCTAATAATATCCTATATATCTTCTAAAGTTTCATCGATATCCGCTTTTATAGATAAATAAACCGAAGTTTATGTTATGGGTTTATTGTCGGTATGAAGATTTACTGCTAATGTATTTACCATTTTAGCTACTGTATTTCCTTTATGGATGGTTTGCGAAATAAAAATCGTAGCTTTATTTGATGTGGATGTGAAAATATTACATCAAATCGGCAAACTTTGTACTTTGTTGTTACACACATATAGCTCTTGTACCAAAAAAAAATGTTCGTTTTCAATTTTACCACAGCAGGGTGGAGGTGAGTGGTTGCTGCTTTAGCTCTGCCGAGATTAATTTGGAGAATATTTAATTTTTTGTTGGTGGATAATGACGAATTAAAAGTGATGATAGTTGACATCAATAGTCTCTGGTCCGTTAAAATGCTGCTAGTGCTTTTTGATAGCAGGGGCATCTTGGGTTTATAGCCACGTGGTAGATATGTAGGTAAATTTCATTGAGTCTATTCGATTTTGAACAGTTTATATAGATGTGCTCATTAAACATGAACTTCCAGGTGTGGTGTCGTCCGCCGCCAGAATGGGATATCATTTTTGCACTGGTTCGAGTTGGCTGTATGGGTGAAAGCCTGGCATGTTGAGCAACGCTTAAAATTATGAAATTGTTTTAGATGAAACATTGTTCAATTAATAGCAATCCTTCTGAAGTTTTTAAGACGATGGAATGCCACGCTAGGAGCTTCGAGAATGAGTTGGGAGGTGTTCTCTGCTCTGCCTCTCATTTTGCCTCTGAAGTTTTAGATGGTCTGGATTTTCTGCATGTGCACGAATAGCCTTTTTAACATCTTCCATTTGTACTTTGTTCGGAGCATTATATATTATAATGCTAGAATGTCTCATCCCAGGCCTTTTATTTGTTATATTTTCAGTAATAACCTCCTTTTTTTAGGGTTTCCGTAAGCTTCTGCAAGCCCACTTCCCTCTTGCATGTGATAGCCAACCCTCCTTCCTGGATTCGTCGAATTGATTTAATTTTTACCATAGTTTCTGACTGTTGGATTTCCTTTTTAAGGAAGTCATCTACGTTTGCATTTGGATTTTCTTCTTTTGAGGAAATAAGAATTGTAACCGTGTTTTAGGTCTTTTCCTTGCAATTTATGCGTAGGACGGACGTTTTTAATGTTTATTTACTGGCTGGAACGATTGCACTTTCTGTAAACTGTTCAATATTATCAGTTTGAGCAGATGCTTCCGCTTCTGGTCTAGTGTTCGATTTTCGAATATCCAAAACATTCAGAATGCTGTTGGCTGCCTGTAATAGAGGGATTGTTAAGTATTTCTGGAATTTGTTCCCTTTTTCGATTTTTGTTCACTATTGACTACTTCTCTCAGTTTAAGAAGTAGTTCCTTTGTTAACATGTGTTCAAATGTTTGCGGTGTGTTCAAGCTGGGATCCAACCGATGATTGTGACGAGATCGAGTTGTTTCCTTGTCTCATAGAGGGGAAGAGATTTCCACTCTCTTTGTAGGAGCAAGTTTGCATTCAGTCTGTAATAATTTCTGGCGTTTCAGCACTGTATAAAACATAAAGAGATGAATATGAAAATATAATAAACAATCATTTTACAGGCTGTAGGGAAGATATTTTCCTACACTCGAGCCACCGCACCCAATGCCTTGCAAGATTAGATATTTTATCTAAATAAAAATACATTGAAAACCTAATGTTATTGACAGGGTTGGCTGCAAACTCTATGCAATTCTATAATTTGTCTCTGGATCACAGTTATAAGATTTTTTTTTTCTTTTTTGACATCATTAAGAGGATCATATGTCTGTTTCAACTTCCAATAACATGATAAAAACTTAATTCACTTTATTACAAGAGAAGGCAGGAAGAGAAATAACAAACAAACATATTATTAACATTTTTTTATATTCCATCATTTGTGACCGGATCTAACAGTTTTGAAAGAATTCTATAAGGAATTTCGAATGTGTAGTTAAAAATAGTTTTTTTATTATTAATTTCTCTCTCTCTCTCTCTCTTTCCCCCCTGAACACTGCTGTCGACAAATTTTTAACATGGTAATTTAAAACGAGAATTACAATTTGAGCAAAATATTGAATTATGGCGCATTTCATCTATTACTATCACACTAAACATGGCTTTAATTCTTTATATGCTTCAAAATAAATAAGGACAAAAATGGGTTAGAAAGTGTATAAGATTGAAGTAATTTCTGTCTCTTACACAAATGGGAAGAATTCTAGATGGAAAAGTTTTATTTATTATTGTTTTTTTTTCTTTTTATGTTTATAACACTAAATAAAAGATGTAGATACATCTGTGCATAATATTGAGTATAATGCCAATGACATCAGGTTCTTATTCTTATATGTTAATACCAATGATCTTAAAGAAAATATATTATGATATGACGTTAGAATTTAATATGGCAAAAAAAAAAAGTAAAGATACTGCTGAGGTGTCAAAATTACTAGACCATATTAAATGCACAATTTGCAACAATTAATCACCTAATAAAATCAGTTAGCTGATCATGAGCATGTGAAAAATGCACAAATCCGAGCATGCGGTGAAGTCATTTGATTTTTACAACCAAAGAGTAAACAGAAGATAAATAAACACATGTCTGAATGTTTTTCACGACAACTTTACTAACTGTAATATATATCTATACTGTCCAGACAGTAACAAGAATGCAAAGGAGGGAAAATTCACAGTCAGTTTTAAGGGTCGCTTTGATTCCGAAGGTCAAGACGCGAAAGTCACTGATGGAGAGGGATGGGGCAGACCTTGAAAGAACTTTCCAGCAGGAATTGTCAGGAATTTACGACAATGGGGATTCGACGGACTGGAAACGAGATGAATTACGGAGTCACAATCCTTTGAAAGGGGGTTAGAACTGGATGGAGGTAGAAGTTTTGTAGATCCCTTATGGAACTCGGAATGTGAGACTGTCAATTAGAAATAATTTTTTCTGTTATTGTTAGAAGATGAAATTGGCTAATAACCAAGATGGAAAAATAATAATTGATTGCAATAAAACCATGTTTCTGTAATAAAGGACCAGATGGATTTAGAAGCCATACAATTTAAAAGGATCAAAATAAAATTCTTATTACATTTCAAATAGAAATATAATCTAGAAAAACTGTAAGAAAACTGAAAATAAGTAAATTTTCCCAATAGATTATTTTTTTATTTATGTTTTAAGTTTTTTTAAAAACCGCCAAAAGCAACGCATGGTTGCTTTTTTTTAATTTTTTGTAATTGATTATTATTTTTCAACCTTTTTTGTAATTGATTATTATTTTGAGGTAGAAAGTTGTTGTTTTATAAGAAATTCTTAATTAATTAACAAATTAAGGAAATGTGAGTTGGACGAGTTAAACTAGCCCTTCATGAATTCCACCAAGGGGCTCCTGCTCTTTTAGAGACACCTTAATAAGGCAGAGAGACAATAAATGTGTTTAAAAAAAGAAATCTTGAAACTTTTAAAATAACCTAAGTAAGGCTTTATGGGTAAATGTTTTGGATGAAAAATTTAATACATCAGTATGGCGGTTTATTATTATTATGTTATGGCTTGCCAAATTTTGACATTTAGCTTTATGCTTTGAAAATTCTATCACAATTCATCACATATGAGGTATTTTAGTAAGGTAATTGTGTGTCTTAGAACTTTGTTGATAGAAACACAATATGAGGGGGGAGAAGAGTGGATTTTATAGTTTTGTACTATAGTAAAGAGAATTTGAATAATGTTTTGACACTTCTTTATAACTGTAAAGTGGAAAATTTATTTGTTAAAACTTTCTAAAATCATAAGATTTCAACTAAAAAATTAGTGTTAAAGCTAATAATATACAATTTTTATTTGTTTTCTCTGTCTCATCTCTTTGTTTATAAAAATACGACCATTAACGATGGTTTAATCTCCTCTGCAAAATATAATACAGCTTCAAAATAACACAATAACAAATCATGCTCTGACAGATAAAATCATTCTAATTTGTGTGAAAAAGAGCAAACAGTTAAATTGAACTGATAATTGGATCTAAAAGAATGCTATCTACCTAATTCTATCTGAGATGATGAAACAAGCAGATCCTTATTTATAATATCAGAATTCCCTAGTCAGGAAAAAATTTAGTGAAGGTTGCTTTTTAGGTAAATATTTTTTTTAAAACACTAAAATACGTTTACCCCAGATATGACATTGAAAATTACATGATACGATTGCAGCCTACTTGCAAATTTTCTCTATAGAAATGTAAATTGATGCTATTAGAATTGGTAAAGTTATATGAGTGCAAATTCGATTAAAAAAATAAATAAGTATTTTTTTGCCAAAACTTAATGGGGTTTTTTGGGGGGGGGGATGTTTATTTTTAGTAAAATATTTATTTTAAAGAAGCCACTTATCTAAAATTTATGTACTAAATCTTAAAGTACTCACAAAAGTATCCTCTATCAGCCATTTAAAGATCCAAGAAAATATTTTAATTAAGTGAGTCGATGAGGGTAGTAAAAATGAGGGTAGAAAGATATCAGATTATCTCCCATCCAATAAACCTAAACATTTAAAAATTCATTAAAAATACTAGAAAGTAAAAAACAAAAACAAATCATATTATTTATATGAGCTTGCACGGCAGAAAGAGCATTATTAAATCTTAGTAGCAGGGGGACACTTACCCCATTTGCCGTGTGGAGCTTAGATAAACATTTTAGCAGTATTACTCATTTCACACTTTATGATGATGCATATTGAAGAAAATAACACAATTTGAATAAATTGCACAAACACACTAGTTGATATTATGGATCACATTTTCAGCACTACTTGATGCTATAATATGCTCTTTTGATTAAAAATTAGAAGAGATTTGCTTTTTCTCCCCCTTGAAATAATAAACAAACTTAAACGACGAGGACGTAAGAGAGCTCTTCGCCGACAACCTTTCCGTTCGGCTTCTCGAGGGAGAATCCTCCCTACGGTGATAGTATAACGGTATTGCAGATGTTTAACTTCCCTATATCTGACGATGGAATGTACTCACATGAGGAGGTTTGACAAATGAATCACTCGTAATATAGTTCATTTTGTATTCATATTTATTTCTAAATTATTATCTATTGCAGTCCTGTTATTAAGGTATACCATGCATTCCGAGAATATTAGATTAAGTATAACTTCTTAGAAAGTATTAAAGCATGCAACTTTTCGTCAAACCATGAACTTAATAATAAGAAATCATTAATTTCCATGTCACAAAATTGAAAACCCCCGAACAATTCATTTGATAATAAGGTGGGTTAATATAAGTTCATGCTGTATCCTTTTCTCATACAGTTATGCGTTGAAATATTTTAAAAAATCACAAATAGATGTCACAAAAATAATAATCACCCTAAGGAATACCATGTTTTGTGTCACAGAATAATAACATTTTTAGATATTAATTATATGACAGTTAAATTTTTAATGAAATGTTATTCAAATTTTCCACTTACTCAGAAAATGACTCTCTTATAAATCCAATTTTGCTCTGCAGCATATATGAGGTTTAAATTATTGCATGCCAAGAAATAATAAACGTATGATATCCGAGAATCAGTTTTCTGTTTTAGAGAGATAAAATATAAAATGTTCATTTCAGTATATTTTCATGATTTTTGTTAAAATTCCATATCCATTTGGAATTTGAGACAATAAAAGCTTTTTAACTAAACAAATAATTAAACATTTTAACCAAACAAACTGACTTTCATTATTTCAATGAAAACCAGTAAATGTAGTATTTTGGGTTAGTTGAAAACTGGCAGTAAAAAAAGAATGCTAAAATTCGTTTCCAGTTGCTCAAACTCATCCTATGCTATGATCTAAATATATTACATGTTTGCTAAGTTTTAACATGAAAAAAAAATCGCCCCAAGCATGAAAGATTAAAATGAATAAATTTAATTGTCTTTGGAAGTCACTGGAATGTGACACAACATTTCCAATTTCTGTATGCATCAGATATTCACAAAATTATAGCATAATATAAAAGCGGGTACACAGGGCTCTGGATATGCTCCTAATGTCTTTTAAAATATGAATAAAGATAATTTCAAAATCAGGTATCAGTGATATTGGATATATCTTCTCTAATTAATGGTTAAAATGCCAGTTGCATTAGAGAAAAATGAGATGAGAGAATGTTCATGAAAGGAAGGCATCTTTATGCTTACAGTTTGGAATACTATTCGATTCAAACTAATTTCGTGAATGTCATCTTGTAAGAGAACAGACACAATTAGATATTTTTAATGATAACACTAACTAGCTTACACTTTTTATTTTAATTTTCGTTTGACATAAAATAATTAGAAAGGGCTGTCTAGTGGATGTGTTTAAAGCATTAATTTGGAGCAGCTGTGTGCTAAGGGTGCGAAAAGGAGTATATAGTACTTCAGAATTTTTAAATTATATTTTCATTATTATTGTTCTAAATATATTTTGTATTCCCCAATCTGCACATTAGCGTTACTAAACATGAGAGCATTTATGGCGGAAGCATAATTATATGGTAAGAGTGCTGACAAAATAGTAGTATCCCTGATCAGCGGATTTCGACCCAAGTTAATACAAATATAAAGACACACAGACAATTCTAGTACTCTATTCTTCCAGATTGATAAATGGAAACTTAATCATCATCAAGGGGTCCTGCATTGTGTAGTTACGGAACTGATATGAGGATGTTAAGAAGAGAAAGAAGTGAAGAATGAACCCGAGAAAAGATTAAAGAATAAATGAAGGATTAGTTTAAATTTTAAATTTGTGAAAGGAAAAAAAAGAATGGTATTAAAACAAAAGAAAAGAAAAAAGAAGTATTTATATTCGCTTAATTCAAATGGTACAGTGATAAGTATTTCAGTATTCACAATAAAAGCGATATTGAGGTTATGCGATTATTTTTGAGATCTATCACTAGAGGCCCCTCAAACAGTCAGCGAGATATATGCCAGAAACGTTGTAACTATTAAGGCTCTGTACAAATATAACTTATGCGTTGATCAGAAATTGTATGAATGTGAGTTATAGCCAAATTTATTTCATGTAACCCACAGAAACTAACGAAAGAAGTAATTCTAATTTGTAGATTGCTTATATTAAAAATAAATGACACTTTATTATAATAACGTGTTTCAAAAAATATGCTATGTTTAATCATTGGAAATATTCCTACTTCAAACTGACTAAACTAACTGATTCCTACTTCAAACAAACTAAATTATCAACATTAAGGGTTTTTACGAGAGTTTTTATTTACTTAATGTAAGTGTAATAAATAATACCTATTCTGGTTGGCAGAATGTTTATAAGTATTATTTCCTGATTTATTTTCTTCTTTGAAAAAAAAACTCTTGGAAACGATAAAAAAAATTGGTAAAGCCAGGTTAAAGAAAGGAAGAAAATGTTGTATAAGATTTTTATATTGATATCAAAGTATTAAAACCTAAATATTAAATTTAAACAGGAACAAATATTCCATATGTTCTCATATTTTAATAAAAGTTAATGATTTTATCTATTCTTTCATTAATTGATAACTTTTCACTTCATTTGTGATCAGGCTTTTAAACTCAAAGGATGGCACTGAAAACAATTACGCTAGTATAAAACTATTATGTATTTGTTTTATATTATTGTCAGAATATCCTGGGAAATTTATTGAAACTTTGAAGAATAAATCATAATTTATCATATAACTATAAGTTGTATAATTTTAGAAATAGCATCTTGTAAATGGACAACAGGAGATGATTCTATAGTAGTAAATGTTGTACCATTTTCAAAGCAATTAAATAAACGTGGAATATATACTAATTATTATAAATGTGGATAATATACTTATGGTCAGTTAATAAAGTTCTCCAAATGACTTTTAAGTTTAAATTTAAACCACGTTATATCTGTATTTTATTATTTACTAGCCGCCTTTGGCGACCAGCCGGTTCGCCAATCTTAATGTTCGTTAAAATTTTAATAATTAAATATTTTATGCAATTTCTACTTTAATAGCTTCTTCATCAAAATATTTTAAAACTTCAAATTTTGATTATCATATAATTCATTCATAATATTATAAAGGCCTTCAGTCATAACGTAATATGTATCTCTCTCATTTTCTGTTAGCACCCGTAGAATTTATGCTTTAAATTAAAGTGGAAAGAATTTATCTTCAATTAATATAATAATATTTTTTACTGAAACAAAGCATTTTTTTATAATCTGATTACTGAAAATAGAGTCACTCAGCGTTTAGACTTTATGGGCACTAAAGAATATCTTTTTTAATTTATGTAATATCTCAAGAGTTGGTCAACAAAATTTTCTTAGATTCATTATGAGCAGATTGATTCATTAACAATGTTTAAGTTTAAATGCATCAAACACTAAGAAAATAAAACGAATCGTTTAAAATAAACGGTTGAAAACAGGTTTTAAAAAAACTACTTAAAAAACGATGTACTTAAAACTATAAGCATATACAAAAAATATATAACTAACATAAATACAATTTACTTACAAAAGCATGCAACTAACCCAAAAATAATTCAAATCATCCATTGATAACGTTGTCATGGCAACAATCAGAACAGAATGCGCATGCGTGAATTTTCTTCGCCGGTTACGTAACGCAAATACGTGATTTTTTCTACGCCAGTTGGGGTAACGCTATGCGGATTAGAAATTTTTAATTTCCTTTATTCTGTTTTATTTTAATTCAAAAGTATTTCAGAATGAATCTGAAAGATTGATTCATTAACAATGTTTAATTTTAAATGCATCAAACATTAAGAAAATAAACAGAACCGATTGAAATAATCCGCCGAAAAATTTTAACCCTAGCCTCATTACTGTTGGGAGAAAAAAAAACTGAAGCCTTTCTCGTTTGGCGCTGGGGATAATGGAAGATTTTTTTGGCGGGAAAGTTAGTTTTTAATTAATAATTAAAATTCTAATTAAAAATTCGAAAAAAGAAACCGTAGGTGCACATTCCCGACCTCCAAGGTATACATGCACCAAATTTGGTAGCTGTAGGTCAAACGGTCTGGCCTGTAGAGCGCCAACACACACACACACACACACACACACACATTGAGCTTTATTATAAGTATAGATATAGATATAGATATAGATTGAACATTAGATAATATATTTTTGTAATGACGTATTACATTTGAGCTTCATTTAATATTTTCAAGCCTTAATAATTTATTTTAAATGTTTTGCTGTTTTATATATTATGCAGAATAGCCTTATAAGCTTGTAAATAAGAAACTCTTAAAAAGAATTCCTTACGTCAAGCAAACATTTTTAAAGACTGAACTTTTAGCTTTTACTTAAACAAACGTTAACTTTCATACGTAATGATTTATTCTTATTAGCGATTTCTGAAAATAATGTGATGTGTCCATTTCAGAGTTTACAATATTTACATAAGTCATGATACAAAATTAGGATATTAACTGCAGTTTACCACAGATACCGGTGCATACTTGTTTGTACACATGTACATTAGCTGAACAAATGTTATATAAGAAAATAATTCCATCAAAATAAATTAATTGAAGAGTTCTGAATCTACTTCTTTCTTATGATTTGCAAGCGTAAAAAATATCAATATTTTATTTTTAATCATAGTAACTGCACTTAAATTTTGCTTATTTGTAAAAGACATTTCATATAATATTTTTATATTCTAAAGGAGGGATGACCAGCTATTACAAAGAGGAAGGAATTACCCTCGTGCACAAACTATTAAAAACTACTTAAAGGGTACTGATTAATAAAATAATTTTTAGACTTCAACATTTAATTAGTTTCAAGAGATTTCATATATCAATTAAAATGGTACTGCTGAACATTTTAATTTATTATAATTGTGTGAAAGATGAAAATTATAACTAGCAAAAACGTTTAAGGTACGGTATTACATTTGTATTTTTTGTAGACAAATGTTAAAATCAATCAATGATTTACTTTCGGAATTATATTATTAAATTGATTCAGAAAGGAAAAGTTAGTTAAACAAGTGTCATTATAATTTTTTAATGGCACTTGTTTATCTAACTTGTGCCATTAAAAAATTGAAATTTTTAAATTAATAAAGCACCCAATTGTTAACAATCCTTTTAAATGTTGAAATTGAATTTCATTCCTTGGAGTTGGTGTAGAGTTAAAGATTCTGATTCTTTGTAAAATCTTCATAATTATTTTTTCATTAAACCTAAAATTAATAGAAAAATTTAAAAACTGTCAATTGAGTCTTTTTTTAAAAAGATCGATTTACTTTCAAACTTAAATTCGTACCAATTCTTATAGTGCATATATATGAAAATATCTACAAAAATTTTCAAGGTTCAGTATCAAATAGAAAAAAAAATCTTGGGGAATCAAAAAGATTTCATCCGAAATAATAAAGCTCTGAAAAAAAAAGTGCATTGAAGGCTTATGAAGGCATTAAAGAAAAAGTAATTCTTGTAGAAACTAATATTTAATATGTTATTTCAAAACCAACTTAAAAAATAAGTATAATTGCTATTCGAACTCAATATAGTTGAAAATAATTTTCCTATTTTAATTTATTATGTTTTTTTTTCAGTATCAATAGCATTGGTGGAGCCGACAGCATAATATAAAATTAGTATTTTCTTAACAGTTTTGAGCACAATAACAACACAAAGGAAAATAATCTGCTATATACATAAAACTTTCTGATTACTTCTCAGTTTTAAATCGGCGCAATTTCATTAGTTCGATTCTTTTGGTTAAATAAATTTACATTTCCTTGATTTTGTTGTTAATATCCTCAATTAGTTTGATGCAACGGAAATATATTCAATTTTATTCGCGATATATGCATTCAAAAAAAGTATTCTGTAGTCTCATGCTAATATCCCCAAAAGGCTAATTTTCCGAATTATTGTTTTATCGATGTCATGTCTTCAAAACATTATGTATTTTAGTGACTCGAGAAGGGTTTGATCCTGGCATTTTCTCAACAGAAAGAAGAAGAACATTATATTGCAAGGCTTCTAAATATAAAAAAAACAATAGACTTGAAAATATCCCTTTTACGGATATTAATTTGGCAGTAATGAAAATTCAAAAGGTACGCAATACAAAACACGAACTGAAACGATTTCAGTAGTGAAATATAACTATTTCACCAAAGGAAAGGTTTTATTCAAAAATGCCTTTAACTAACTTTTAAAATGAAAAATCTCTTTAAATTGAGAACGAAATTACGTCCCCTCAACACTCAGAAACTTCAAGTTCTTTTAATAATTTTAAATATAAAATTGGTGTCAAGTTTCCCAAACGCATGGGTCATCGAAAAATGTAAACATATTTTTTTGATATTCTTGTCATTTTTAGAGTGCTGTATAACCTGCCACGGTGTAAGTTTTTGAATTCAGAAAAATAATTCTAGAAATCTTCGAAAATCCCAAAATAAAGAGTAATCAGATAGAATTCCTTTTAAAATATTGTTTTAAGTTTCATAACAAGATCTTAAATTTCATCAATATCTTTGTTTCCTAAAATAAAATTCATGAAAAAAGTATATCTAACTTTTGCTGTGGTATTTTTTAGATATTCGTATGTATATTAAGGAGTATATTTCTTATTTCTTTCATTTTCGCATTTCTTACTTATTGTGAAGCTTTTCATTATTTCTCTTCCAAATGTGAATGATTATCAGATGTAAACAAGAAAAAAGTAAAGAAAGAAATAACACCATCACTTTTATATCATCTTTTAAAAATGTTTGTGGTGAGCATTTGTTCTTTAAATTTAATTTCTAAAAATACTTCTGAAAAATGAAAAGTAGCTAAAAAGTATCATAGAACATAACACGAGAGTTACTTTTTGAAAAAAACAGTTTGACATTGAAAACTGTTTTCATTTTCCAAGTGAAAGTTAGACAAACTCAATAATCCCTCGTAAACCACAGAACAAACACAAAGTTATTCTTTTCAAAAAAATTTCGAAAATACAATAAAAGAAGAAGGGGAAGGAAATCGATTGATCCTTAAAGAAACGACAATCAAAGCGAAGATACCGAAGATCAAAAAGGTTTTCCATTCGATGTAAAATTGAAGAAAGAAAACTTTATTGTACTACAGATATATCCCATGAGAATCAAAACTCAATTGTATCATTATTTTTGTCTGAAAATACCAATCAAACTGACCGACAATTGAATCAGTAAAAAAGAAAACTATAGCAATACCCTGACGGACACAAATTTGCTGCATCGATGAACAAGGAAAAGAAATACCCATTCCTTCTCGCTCATGATCCATAGTTTTCCTATTTACTTTAGCGATTCAATTGAATTCGGAGAAATTGAAACTGATTTCGACTAATTGTTTTACAAAATGCCGAGCGAATTGACAGTCCAGTTTTTCCTCTACTTTACTTCTTTGAACATGGTAACGATTGCTACAGCAGTTTCAGCTAAGACTTCGTTCTGAAAAGCGGAAGGCAGGACAGATATTTGTTAAATCTTCAATCTGGGAACCATTGAAGAATGTTCGAAATTAATTTTTTCGTTTTGTTTCAGTTTTCGCTGCCTTAATTGTAATGGTATATTAAAATAATATATTTTCAACGTATTTTTCCGTAGATGCAATGAAAAAAAAAATTTGCACGCCTGTAAAAACGCATTATGAAGCTATTTTTTAATGATGTCGGGATTGTATGATCATAAAATAGTTAATTGTTTTAGATACTTTCCAAAATATTCTGGCAAATACCCCCAAAAATCTTTGTATAGTAAACTTCCATTAATTCTTAAAAATCTGAATTTGCTTAGTTCGTAATAAGGATCTTTTCTTTTCCCTTATATCTTGCTTTAAGGACGAGAAATTGATTAGTTGAAAAATATTTCACTAACTTTTTATTCACAAATTTTTTCAGTGAAAAACAATTATTATCTAAATTTTACTCTTATTATTTTACTCAAATCTGATTGAATTGATAAAAAAAAGTAATTACCAAATTATTTTCCAATACATTATATGCAAGACATAACAAAATAGCTTATCATTCGAAAGTCATTGCTATGATTGTAATCTAAAGACAAAGCAAAAAATGATATCTTGCAAAGTTGAGCAATGATCAACACAATTATTCAAAAAAATGTGTATTCTTCATTGGAAATTTCCAATGGTAATGCCTTTCATTACGGATGGTTAAAATTTATTTAGATTCTGCATTTAAATACAGAATTCTAATCACATTTGTTTTTTATTTTATAACTTAATATGATTATTATTAATTACACTTATGAGTTAGAGCGTTAAGAGATTTAATCTAAAATTTCCTTTTCTTTAGGACATCAAATTCGTGAATGGATAGACTGTCATTGTGAAACTGAACCTCATTTAATTTGAATAAACCTGATGCCTTTGTTGCACATAGGTAAAGTTGGACAAATATACACAGACAAACAAGGACATTTACACAAGTTTAGCAATTTATTTTTCCTTTAATGAAAAATCAAAGAAGCTAGCTAAAAGCAGTTCATTTTAAGAACAATACTGAGACTCCAAATAACAATCACATCGACTGTTTACTGAAGCACCGTATTAAGCAAAGCATTCCTTTTTATAATAAAGAAACAAAATTTTCTGTGCTTATCTGATATTTTTATTCCACCAAAAACCGAATTTAATAGAATCATTACATTTAGGTTACTGCTATAAGGTTCAAACGTTTCAAAATTATTTTCTTACAGTCGCAAGTGCAACTGTTCCACGAGAAATAATTTTGAAAGAAGCTGGTGCAACTGATTACCTTTCCAATACAATTCACTCTTACGTATGCAGAAATAAGGGTTTTTTTTTTTCTACAACATATATATGAGTGGAGGTCCCGCCATATGAGATTTTATATACACATGTTTCGTAGATATATCAGGAATAAAATGTGCTCAAATTTTAATACATGTTGCTCAAAAGTACAATCACTTATCATTTCAATAAAGATTCACTTTGTGGACGAGAAGTTTTTTAATTTAAAATCTCATTCCCTTTCAACCTCTACCTAGACCACATCGCGAAATGATGGAGTGAAATCGCGTCTTCTGTTGATATTCCTTGTTAGCATATTGAAGTACACATTCAACAAAAAGGAGAGAGTGCGGAACCGCTGTGAAACGAAAAAATAATGATTCTCAAGCATGAATTATTCACGAAACGACGCGCATTGGAGATTTTTGGTGACAAAAATATTGCATATCTCTGCTAGAATCATAATGCGGTTGTTCCGTGCATTAATCTTGCAGATTTCAATAGCATAAAACGCATAAGCTGACCTGAATAAAAAAATAAAGGGAGCAGAAGGCATCAAAAATGGACATGTAGATATTTTAAGATAGTAGAGCAACAGGATTATAATACAATGGTGAAACAAGTTTAGTTTGCCGTAATAAATTTTCCTGGCAATAGTTTTCTTGAAGAAATTATTTTTATCTCTAAGTAACACATTTCAGTATAATTTGACTGGCTTTTATTCTTTATTTTCAAATAAATGGATAATTGAATTAAAAAATTCACTTTCATTTAATTAACCTTTTTCTAGAGTGTTATCAGAAATATGTTTAAAGATTTATAATATATTTCTTCAGGAAGATACAGAAATACTAATATCACGAACGTTTTAAATTTAGAAAGGGAATATATAACAATTTTGACAAACATTAGAATTAATTTTCATAGAATTTTCTGTGCAAAGATTAAAATATTAGTATTATTTCGACAAAGCATTTTGTGACAAAAAATACTTTTCGTTTGATGCAATTTCTACACATCTCACACAGAAATATAAAACTTTTACAGAAATATGGATTTAAATGCAATAAATGAAAGGAGTTGTTTTGCATTTAAATCATTGAACGTCATAAACTCCAAAAATGGAAACAAACTAATTAACGACGTAGTTAAACTATTATCGCAAATCGAGTTTATAATATTCATGTTTATGATAAATCTATCTTCAATCCTTCTTTAAAACAAATACTATCATTTACCAATGATCATAAAAATGTTCTGTAAAAGAATGAGACATAGAGCAAGTACTACGCTAAGGATGAAAATTATTCCCTTTTAGTGGAAATAGAATCAAACATTTTTCCCTTTTGAATGAATTTACATCTACATAGCAAATGTTTCACAACAGCTTTTTTTGTGACTGCCCAGTGCAGCAATTCCAAAGTTGATGCAAAAACAAAACTTTAATTGCACTAATACTGATATTTCTAACAAATGTTAACTATAATGATTATACTAATGAATTCGGTATTTATGCAGATAATAATTCGGAAAAATACCATGGTATTAACCTCAGAAAGAAAGCGTTACCTAAAAGCGTCAGAGCACTTGATTCTGTTCTCTTTATTTCGATGATAACTAGAGTATAAATTAATAAAGCATCTAGAAAAATGTCCAGCCTAACTTATTTGAAATTCAAAACCTCATAAAAATTTAACTGATCTTTTAGGAGCTTTTACTTTATTTATTTGATAGTTTGTACACATAATGGCATACTTGCCAAATATCAATACATTAATTCCTTAATGGATATAAAGACTTTATTTATATCCTCCGGTAGAAACCAAAATATTTTGTTAAATATTTGGAGAGAGAAAGAGCTTCACACTGAATTGAAAAATATTTTTATTTAACGAAGAGATGAGGAAAGCTTATTTTTCAGGGAAATGTGTCGATCACTTTCTTTTAATTTTTCCTTCGACTAACTTTTATAAGAAATTACCAGGCGGAACAGATGATGATGGACAAATTCTTGACAATCAGGATAGTTTAGATGCCGTAGTTTTAGCTACTCATTATTCAAAAACTTTCGAAGTGAAATAAGATTTTCCGTAAGCTTCTTTTAAAACTGTCTCATATGCTTATTTAAAATGTCATGCATTTTTTGATTCTTGCTTTTTTCTTGCATTTCGATGGAAAACTTGTATGATGATATATTTATACAATAAGTTCACAAAGTTCCCAATTGGCTGTAAGGAATATATTTTTAAAGAAATTCTTCATAAAATTGGTACTTTAATGCTAACCAATATTTTAACTTAGAGCTATGTTTATTCGTTGAAGCTAAAAATGCAGGTCAATACAACTTGAGGAAGAACGTCATATTCGAGCTCTATATAATAATAAAAATAATAAATTCAGTTAATTCCCGTTTACGGCATTATTACATTTCCTTGTCTTTTAACTGCAAACATAAAATCACTTATACTTTAACATGTCAGTTATGTGGATTCCTGTTTTATCCTCGCCTCTAATAATCTAATATCTAATAATTCTGGCATTAACTGCTAAAAACTTGAGAAAGCAAATACTAAATACTAAAGCATTACTAAAATAATCACACACGTATCTATGAAATTAGAACATTTAATCAGAAATCAGGTTTATTTTTTATTTTTCTTCACTTTTATAGTAAAACAGAGCCTTATTTCCTTATTAAAATATCTGCCCATATTTTCACATCATGCTAAAAATAGGACAGTGCTCGTAAATGGCCTTAATATAAATGAAAGTTGAAATTAATGGCAATTTAATATTTAAGAGTCATTTAATTATACAGGATATCCCATAAAAGAAACATTTATTTCCTTTACTAGTGTAACTAGGCATATACTTTTGACTCAAAAGCTTCCTCAAATAAAGTAACCTAAAGTAAGAAAACAATTTGACTTCCATAGCGAAGGAGAGTAAAAAGTTAGAAAAATTCAATTTTTATACGGAACCTACAGCGAAAAAAAATCAATTAGTAAAATATTTTTCTTATATCCCTCAGTGCACATATACCGAATCCTAACCGAAGTTTTGGAACATCTTTTTCACATCTGGAATCTATTAGTATGGCAAAATATATCCGTGAATATCCGATTCATAATACTGAATAGCTGTTTTCTTCTTATTGGAAAATACAACACTTGCCATCAACAATAGACGCCATTTCCAGTTTTACCGACAGTACTTAGACGCCTCTGTTTCCCTACCCAGCTGGACCCAACCCCTCGGAGAGAAGTAAACAAGCCAGTGGCTTTCGACCCCGTTCTCTCAATACCGCAATGAATGTAAATCTACCCACTGGCGAACAAAGCATCCCGAGTCTATAAATAATATATCTGCTTAAAAAGAAGAAAATCATCTTCAATTCTATGGAATTTTTTGAAAATCGTACGAGTTTTTCTAAAGTTGTGACTTCTGAAATTTTTTCAATTCTTTTCGGTGCTCAACTTAATGGGACAGCGAAGAATTAGGCCTTTTGGACATTTGAAATCAAGAAACTATCTCAAATCATCTTCCTTCTTTACTTTTTTGGGGGGATTCTACCTCAACTAAAAGATATTCCATCAATAAAAGACTAAAGGTAAAAAACATTTCTATTTCAAAATGCGCCTGTATTTAAACTTAAGCTCTTTTCTTTTATTTTCAAAAGACAATCTCCATAGTAACTGTTTTGATTGCCTATAGGTGCCAATGTTTATGCTTTTCTCTTTCCAATATAAAATTAAAAAAGTGAATTTCCGCACACATTGGCGAAAAAATTATGGCAATTTTCTTAGTAATTTCATGTTTTCTTTTAAAAAATACTTTAAAATATATCATTGTTTAAAATACTTCTTTAAAAACATAAAGTCAAGTATGTCTCAATCTTCTGATACATTAGATATAAAAGAGACAGATAAAGTTATTAATGCCACCAAAACGACAAAGAAGGATAATGTTGTGAATGAAGAAAAAATAGCGTTAACATGCTTAGATACGGTTTTATCCATCTTTACTCAGACTAAATCCAAAATTAAAAAGGTTGAACAAGATACAATTAAATGCTAGCTTGATAATATGGTAGCGATAACATTCCCTTAAATGGAGCAAGTTTCAAAGTTAAAGGGCAAAACTTAAATCTTGCAGGGCAACAATAATTAATAACGCCAAAAATATTGCTTCCTCTCAACCGGAGGAGACACCTACATATGTCTAAATAGCAGCCAAGCCTAAAAAACATTTAAAAAGCTTCCTTCAAAATTTTCTTCATTAATCCTAAAGAACCTTCAATCCTAAAGAAAAATATATATCTTCAGAAGAAACGGAAGCATTTGTGTTTAAAAATATTGCTCCAAGCAAATTTAATATGGGAATTAAAAATATTAAAAAAATAAGCAATGGAGGTGTAGCAATTGAATGCGATTCAGCAAATAATTTAGAAAAAAATGCTTCAGGTAAATCTTCAATTTAAAGAAAAAATTGATATTAAGAAACCCAATATGAAAAAACCACGCTGCATTACTTATGATGTAGACAATGAAATTTCTAAAAAACAGCTCTTAGAAAAAGTATGTAAGTTAAATAAAATAAAAAAAGAAGACATTTCGGTACTTTTCAAATTAAATATAAAAACAATAACAAATCTCAATGGGTTATTTAAGCAGAGCCTTTAATATTTAAGCTTTTGATGAAAAAGAAAAAAAAATATTTAAAATGGTCTCGACTATTTCTTAGAGAATTTTTAAGACCTACCAAATATTACAAATGCAACAGATTTGGATATATAAGTATTAGTTGTTCCAATATGGAGACCTGCCCATAATGTGGACAAGAGGGACAAAAACATGACTGTTGCAAAAATTCACCTAATTGTATCAACTGTGTTGAAGCAAATAGTAAATTTGGTTATAATAGAGATGTAAGACATAATGCAAGAGATAATAGTTGGAGTTGGTGGAATAAATGCCCAACTTTAGAGATAAAAATTGAGTATTTAGTTAAAAGAACCCAATATGTGTGATTCACTTTTTTCTGAACTTAAAATTGTGCAACTGAACTTACATCATGCAATTGCTGCCACCAAAAACCTTAGTAAAAGATCAGAAGATCAAGAAATTAGTATTGCATGCATTCAAGAAATTTATAAAAAAAATGGTTTTTTCTCAGACCAATTGGTTTTCCTCAAATGTCAATACTTTCTTCTCTGACCGAGACAATCTAAAATCAGGTATCATAGTCTACAATAAACATCTTCAAGCAATGAAGGTTTTCTCTTCCAATAATATCATTGCAATAACCATTCCTTTTCGTAAATCAACTTTAATGATCCTCTCAGTTTATTGTCCTCCTTCTGAAGATATTGAAACTACTTTAATTGAATTGGAAAATTGTTTGCAACATTCTCATGATAGAGTATTGATTGCAGGAGATTTTAATGCAAAAAGTACAGTATGGGGAGGTGATTTTGAAGATTATAGGGGTCGTTTATTACTTTAATTTTTCCTTTTAAAAGGACTTGTTGTTTTAAATGATGAAAATTCTCCTCCAACGTTTGATGGTTCGTAAGGAAGATCATGGATATATATTACCATCAGTGATCCTATATTATCAGAAAACATTTTTGAATTGATTCAGAATCATCATGCAGCGACTATAATAGTATAATTTTCCGCTTTATACTGAACGATCAAAGATGTTTGAAAATGATAGAATGTATATAGAAAACTTAAATTTACAAAAATTAAATTTCTGTTTACCAAAGATTTCCACAAGATGGAAAATATGGAAAATGAAAAACCTCGATTTTTATTTCGAGAATATAACAAAAACTATTATATCTGCTGTAAAATTAGTAAATTAAATGTTAAAAAATAATCTAAAGAAAAACATAATTGGTGGTCTAGAAAACCAGAGGATCTCGGAAGTTATGTGAGAATAGAAAAAGAAAATTGTTTAAAGCCAAAGATATAAGAGATAAGAAATATTTTCGAATGCAGGTTAAAGAAGTAGAGACAAAGTTTAGAATTAATTTAAATTGGGTAAAAAGAAATGATTGGTCTAATTTATGTGAAAACGTAATATCAAGTGAACCATTTGGAATTCATTTTCAAATGGCTAAAAATTTAGACAGTAAATCTTTCCAACTTAACGCAATTAGAAAAACAGATGGATCTTTAGCCGAATCTCCTAAGTAACCTGAGAATTAGGTTACTTAGGACAGCGATTTTCAACCTGTGGGGGGCGCCCCCCTAGGGGGGTGCGAGCACACTAGAAGGGGGAGCGATAATATCCAAGAGAAAATATTATTTAAAAAAATTGATTAATGGACTGAAAGGAAAGCACACATGCACATAGAAAACAAAATACATTTCGACATATTTAATAACTTATTGAAGTAAAACAACTTACTTAATCAAAACATACTAAATTAAAAACAAATTTAATAATTATTTGTGACTTCCTTGGGCCTGTCTTGTAGAGCAAAGTTTTTTGAAGGAAGGCTTAGTATTAGAAATAGTCAGTCTCCAATATGTCGACCAAGTACCTCAATTTCATCACAAATAAACTATCGATAAAATTCTCGGCCTCCTGTCTGTTTTCTTCTTCTAGGAAATGGCGATTTCTTCTCTTAATTCATAAACATGTTTCAAAAATTTCCCACGTGATGACCATCTTGCCTCGCAATAAAATAGTAACGCTGAATGTACTGAACCCATGTCTTCACAAAGTGCGGAAAAGATTCTCGATTTCAAGGGTCTCATTTTTATATAATTTACTACGGTTAAAACTGTAGTTAACACAATATTCAAACCAGCTCATTTCTTTCGAAGCCAAAGTTTCTCTGTGGATCATGCAATGTGTGCACCAAGGCGATTTTTGTTTTAAAAGTGCTTGTACATCTTGGAATCTTTCGGACATTGAACGAACACCATCGGTGCTTATTCCGACGCAATTTTTCCATTCTATGTTTGCCTCGTTCATAAAATCATTTAAAATAGCAAATAATGCGAGTGCTGTTGTTTTGAGTTCTATTGGTTTGCAGAAAAGTAGTTCTACTATTGACATATTACCACAAATTCGAACATGGCAATTAAATGAGCATCCTTATTACTATCTGTTGCTTCGTCAAACTGTATTGAAAACAATTTGTCACGCAACTTCGAGAAAAGCTGACACTGTATATCTTCAGCTATGGACTGCAATTGTTTTGTAAAATTATCTCCAAACATAGTTTCTACAATCTCAATTGCTGCTGGCAAAATAAGCTCTTCACCAATGGTGTGAGGTTTTTTACATCTGGCTATTTTATATGATTTTTGTAAGATGCAGTTAAAGCTTTTTTTATTCACAGACAAAGTTTCTTTAAAAATGATTTTTGATTGTTATAAAAATTTAATTTTAATTCGAAGAATTCTCTGGGTTTGTTGACGTACTCACTATGAAGCGTTTCTGAATGTCGTTTAAGTTTATTAGGTTTCATGCTGTCTGCGGCCAACAATTTTGAGCAAATGATACACAGGGGCCTTTCTTCTTTATTTACTTCAGTACTGGTAAACCCAAAATTTAAGTATTCTTGAGAATATTTCCTTGATTTTATTTTCGGATCCACGCTCGTTCTGTGTACTTGTTGATGTTTGACTATCGTCTAATGCTTGCTTACCTCCGCTTAAAAATTTATTCATGAGTCTGCATAAATCTGCTGCCGTGAATATTTTGTATGGCGAAATGCAATTAACAGGAAAACATATATAACATACAAATTCACAATTGATTCGATAGCGATAAGAGGATCGACTCGAATGAGTCTGGTTGGAATTGAAACTTGTGTATCGAATATTTTCCTTCTTCTTATGAGAAAACATTTACTCCGCGCATGCTCGAGACGGCCTCGGTCGTGTGGATTTCCTTGCACAAACATTCCTATTTTTTTCACTTTTGTTTTGTCATGCTTCTGTTTTATTTCTTTTATTATTCAAAAAAATGTATTCCCTGTTTCTAAATCTAGCTCACCCCGTCTAGGTTAACTTTCATTGACGAATTTTTCTACTTTCATATTCTTTTATTGTTATCTCCCTGTTTGGCTTTCATTTCAAATATAATATTTAAATTTTCTCCGCTTTCATTCACTTCATCTGTTTACCACCCGCTTGTCCAAAATTCAAAATGTGGTTTCTCGCCAACGTTGGTTCGCTTTTACTCTTGTTTTGGAAGTTAGTTAAAAATAATTTAAAAACAGAATCCAAAATGCTCAATATACATTATTGTTGTATACATTTTATTGTAAGGGAGGCGTGATGAAAATTATGATTGAAAACTGGGCCACTAATACTGAAAGGTTGAGAAACGCTGACTTGGGAGATTCGGCTAAAGATCTAAGTAACCTCTCTAAGTAACTTCTTTTTCTTCTCTGCTTTACCTGAATTTCTCTTCTCATCAGATGATGGCGATTCTACACCTTTTCATGAAAATATTCGAAACAATAGTCGAATTCCTCCAAATTCTCTAAATGATCCTCCATTTTCAATATTTGAAGTGGGACAGTTTAACAACAGTTTAAATAACAAAAAAGCTAAAAGTGTGGATGGTATTTCAGCAGGAATTATTAAAGAAGCATTTCAGTGTAATAGAAAAATTTTTGCTGATCTTTGTAATAGATGTTTGCACCATGGATATTTCCCTGCAAAATAGAAAGTAGTACAAATTGTGTTATTTAACAAGTCGAACAAAAAATATACAGATCCAGCAGCTTTTCGGCCTATTTGTCTTCTTGATTTCAATGGGAAAATATTCGATAAAATGATTACACAGAGATTATTCTATTATTTATAAAAAATAATTTTCTGCATTAAAATCAATATGGATTCATTACTGGGAATAGTACAATCGAAGCAATTATTCGTGTTAAGAATTGGATTGCGGAGGCAAGAAATAACTTAAAACATAGTATTACAATTTCTTTAGATGTTAAAAGTGCGTTTAGTCGAGTTTGGTGGACATTAGTGCTACATAAAGTGAAAAATAGGAATTGCCACCAAAACTTTTTAAATGTGGTTTCAAGTTTCCTCAACGACAGAAAAATCTTTTTAACTTATGGTGATCAAAATTTTAATAGAGAATATTCAATTGAATGCCCCCAGGGTTCTAATTCTGGACCTCTGTATTGGCTTCTAGTAGCTAAGGAAGCACTTGAAATTAATTTCGCAGAATATACTAAAATAATTGAATGTAGTGATAATTTTTATTTTTTGTGGCAGCAACTGGCAAGCATAAAATTCAAGATCTGGTTAAAAGGGCGTTAGAAAAATTGGAGTAAGGATTCTAAGGTCACTTTTGCTCATGAAAAAACGCAGCTGATTCCTTTTGGAAAAAAGGGCATTATAAACACACTCCGTATTGTTCCTATGCCGGTAAAGCAATTAAGCTTACAAAAAATATGGAGATTCTTGGTATTATTGTTGATGACAGATTTAATGATATGGCCCATATAAATCATGTGAGAAGCAAGATGACTAAGATTTTAAATAGACTTATAGTTGCCAAGTAAAATAGCGGAATTTCAGGAAAAATGGTCAAAATCCTAAACAAAAGAGCCATGGAAAGAATTTCAGTGTATGCAGTTGCAGCCAGGTGGAGGGGCACTAATAGACAAAGACAAAAGTTCAGTAGCGTACAACGTCAAAAACTGTTGACAATTACGGGGGCTTTTCGTACAACATCCACAGCAGCTGTACAAATAATGAGTGGACTTGAACCAATCGATCTGATATGTGATACTGAAACCCCTTGGTATTGGTAAAAAATCCCCATCCATATTTTTGGCTTCTAATATGAAAACAGATGGATTCCCCCCAGTCAGATCGAAAAGGTGCAGTGGGATGTTTCTGCAGTGATGGCTCGAAATGGAATGAACAATTTGGTGTGTTTTTGAGGGAGAAGAAAAAAATTGGAGAGTATCAGTAGATGCTCGAAAATCACTGCTCAGTTTGCAATATGTCGAGCTTTAAATTATAAAAAACCATATTTGCATTATCATTTATTCACGGACAGCCTAAGGCTCTTCAAAAATTGAACCCAAAGAATAATTCAATAGAAGATGTTAAAAGTCTGGTCTCAAAGCACTGGGTTAAAGTCCACATTGGTATCAAAGTTAATGAAATAGCTGATCTGTCTGCCAAAGCTGCTTCTATTAAACCTACAATAGTCTGTCACTTTGGAGAATTTGAAAGAACAATAAAAAATCGCCTTCATAAAATTCTCATCAATGAATGGCAATGAATATGCGAAAATAATGAAAAAGGCCGCTTTTGACGGATAATGGAAAAATAAATTATACACAAAATAAAAAGTAATAAATGTAAAAAAATAATACACAAAGTAAGTCAATAAATAATACACAAAAATAATAATGTAAATAAATAATACACAAAGGGATCATTATTGAAATAATACAAAACAAATTTTTGTATACGAATAAAAGGTTTTCTGTGTACGTGTGGTGAGGAATTTGAAATGGAAAACTGATCGGTCCTCTGTATTATGAAGATGCCCATACAGCCTCAAAATATATGCAGCTTATTTTCAATGACATGGTAACAGAATTTTGGAAGAATACACTATTGTCATTAGTATTTCAATACAATGGAGTGCCAGAACACAAGACTATAAATGTGATAAACTGGCTGAATGAAAATTTTGATATCCAATGGGTGGGTTTGCATGAACACACATAATGGTTCTCCATATCTCTGGATCTAATACCACTTGATTTTCATTTTGAGGGGTTGACTTCGAACACTAATTTATAATACTTGTCCCTTAAATGTATCTGGCTTTAAACAAAAGATAATCGATACTAGCTACAATACCACTGGAGAAGAACTCCAAAATATTTACAGAAGCATTATTAAAAGAGCTCAGTTAAATAATAAAGTTGAGAACATCTTGAGAATGTTCTGTGGATTGCGTTTATTAACCTACATTTCTAGTATTTTTATAAAAATTTGCCCTATTATGACAGCGCTACCCTCTCTAAAAATATTTTAAGATCAAACATTTGGTATAGAAGTGAATTTGAGAACCACTCTGCCGTATTTTCAAACTACTATTATAAGCTACAACAACGTATAGTGTATAATAAATAATGAAATGTAATTATTAATTTTTAAACGATATTGCTGTTTTCGTATTATATGAGTTTACTAATAATTTTATTAATTGTAATTTTATTTGACAGTGAAACTTTAATAAATGTCAATATTAGTAATTGGATAGGACATAATTGTGAAAAAAATATAACTTATATAACACTGCTAATGCGGTTTGCAGATTTTCACTTGTCTTGTGAGATACGCATTCAATTTTTATTATTTTGCATCAACTTCATATAAAATTGCTTCAGTAGAAAGTTTCAAATTGCTCTTTATACAACTTGCTAAATTTCATACTCCGAGTTCTAAATGTATGTTCTGTAATATTGTCCGTTTCCATTTTTATTGTACCAGAAATTAAAAACACTTTAACAGTGGACACACAAGAACTTTCTAAAATACATTTTGTAAAATATCTATATATTTGTATGCATGATTGTTTTTATTATGTCTTCCACTGCGATACCTCATAAAAGGAAATTGAGGGCCCCATGTGCCCTGCTGCTTGCATAAGCAGACTACTATTTATCTCAGTTTATTAAAGCTTTATTTAAGGACAATTCAGATTTTTTTCGTCGCACGCTATCGCATTTTCGATCTGAAAATTTTCAATTCCATTTTTATATCAAACCTATTTTCACCGAAGAAACAGCGTTTTAATGTATGTGAAAAATGGCACAATTCAATATTTTTTTTCTGTATCATAATTCATATAGTTTTAAAGATATACTTATGCGGTTTCTTCTAATTATCTTTACTGGATGGTAAGGGCAAATTTTTTAATTGACCAAATTTGTCTAGAAGGGTTGCATAAAAATTTAAACGGTGTAACGTTTTGAAAATGAACGGCAATTTTTTTTGTTAATGTATTCTTATTTTGTACCTGATTTTGGACTATTTTGTAATTTACATTGTCCACTTATATCTAATGGATAAAGAATTAAATCGTGTTTCAATCTTTTTGAGACACCCTGTATAAAAATTCTCCTCAAAACATTTCTAATGACATTTTAAACCAATCCTTTCAATCCAAGCAGAATATTTTATTGACAATCGATACTTTGAAATGTGGAGGGTAATTTCTGTCAAGCTAGAATTTTTTATGGTCTGATCCGATACGGTCACCAATACAATATGAGAAATTATTGCAAATTGTGGAATTTGACTTCATAATAAATACTTTTAAAAATACAGGATTTAATTATTTAATTTTACAAACAATCTGATGAATTATTTCTCTTAAAAGTTAATAATTATCGAACTCCTTATTTTATAAGTAAAAAAAATGCCATTCGTGTTTGTTTAAATGCTCAATATTTCTTACTTAAGTTTCATAAGATTAATCTGCCGTCATTGTAACTATTATAATAATATTATACGTAATCTAAATGTAAAATCATCAAAACATTATTAGATGACGAATTTAGAAATGATATTTTGGATGCAAATTGTATTGTATGTTTATCCTTAACATATTTGAAGACGAAGAAGTTCAAATATTTTTTATCATTCACAAGTTACTGATTCATTTACCACTGTTTTTGTCAGTATATAATTACGCATTTTTTCTTAATATTTAGATGAAGCGGATCAAATAAAGCTAAAAAACAATAAGGAAGGGATTTTAAGGATATAAGAGGAATTTTAAAATTTTAAGAATGCATGCAAAAATTCAATCTATATGCTTTTCACATCTTCAAGAATAATTATGCTATTTTTAATAAATTACAGTTAGATATATTGTTACGATTTGTAATTCATTTTTATTTATTTTTTATTCCATTTAATACAGTTGGTTGATCAATGGTATTTTTTTTTCTAAATTGATTTAATTAAATTTTCTTTATTGCGATTATTTATATGGCGAATTGTGTCTTTTAACTATACCTCCTTTTCAAATTTCTACTCATAGAAAAATATGTGATGAATAATAGCATTAAAAATTCTGCAATAATGGATATTAAAGATAAGAAGGAATATTTAGAGTGATGCTCAGGAATTTGCTTTCCACGCCTCTAACACATGCATATAACTTGTAAACATGTCTATATATTGTAATATATTGGTCAAGATCGATCAAGTAAGAGAACAGCATAACAAAATAATTCTTTTATTTACAGCCATATACATTTACAAAGAACAACTTGTTCTAATCAAGGTTAATATTATTTACAAAAATCAAATGACAGTTCATTGATGAAATATTTCCTCGGTCAAATCGAGAATATGTCACCATTATAAACTGCTAACAAACCGTTAGTTCTAAACCTAACACAGAAGTCCTAAGCACACGGAGCTTCTCAAACAAGCAGGAACCACTTTTAAACACTCCGGATTCTATTGAAGACTCTTCTTTTTTCCCTGGAAAAAAACCGCATTTTATTTTCATCAGATACCCACCTCCAGTTTCTCATTGGTGAACCTGAGTTCCTTATTACCCAATAGCTGCTTCTTCAATGGTCTAAACCCGACCGAGGGAGTGTCTGTTAAGGAGTCAACTGTTTGGCCGACCGGCTCTTGAGCACATGTCAATTACAAGTATTTTACAGCTAACGCCAGCTGAAGTGCACTTGGGTTTTATATCTCATGATAATGGTTTCTGGTTATCGATCGGTTCTTGATGGATTAAGGATCGAGATCTGGATGTTTCGACGTTCCACTTTCTTGAAGACATGATGATTCTATTTGGAACGACGAGGTCCGCATCTATAATAATTGACCTGATATAACGACTCTCCTAGTGGAAAGGATCCACGTCAGGAGGTCCGTATACACCTTACTTTGTATAGTAAAACAGGAGACGTTACATCTGACCTGGATGCCCTTAATCATGTGAGGGAAAATTGAAGACGTCATAATATAATGAAATTTTACGAATGTAAAAACATCTGTGTAAAACATTACGTTTCTGGCAAAGCAAGGAAGAAAATCGGCTTACATATATCTGGAATGAATAGCATTGCCTTTTTCGCTCGTAAAATAAAGTGGTATATCATTCCATGTGTAGCAATGATGATAGGAATTATTTAAACTGATAAAGAAATGCCGGAATAAAGAATAAAATTCAATCATTTTTGTTTCTTTTTCAGTCGATAAGATATTATTTTTGACTCTGAGATTATTATTTCTTGTAATCAAGAAAACGTACATTTAACTTTATTTCTATTTCTCAAACAATAACTCTCCATTTCAGTGCAATACTATTCAGGCTCAAGCGTAATTTAAATAAAACTTTGAATCTTTTGAATATTTCTCTCCGGTAAAGAGTAACAATTCTGTCAAAAATTTTCATGATAAGTATTTTGTCACGAATGAAGTGGCAATTTGTTTTTAATATGTAGATTGCAACTTTACAGAAACTTTTCAAGTATTAGAAAAAGTAAAATAAATACTATTACCGACATCCAGAGAATATCTTACATATTGAATATGAAAATTACCGCTTTACAAAAAATGTCAAATATCTCCCGAATTATTCATGATAATTTAATCAAAATTTTTATTTCGGGTAACTTCTCCATGAGATATTATCCGGAGTAAAAATATGTGCTGATATATAACAATACAAAGTTTGTACAATTTTGAATATGTAGACAATCCCTCACGAGAATTTTAGGCACAGTCTCTTTTTACATTAATTATTACTTTCAAAAGTGTATTTTTAGTTTACAGATAGGATGATCAATAACAAAATAGAATAAAGTGGTTTCTAATCGACAGTAGAATAAACCCGAATGGCTTCTGAATGGAATAACCCTGATTGGTTTCAGGGTTAACTCACATATCACTCACTATACGTCTTTAAAAGTGCGGAGTCAGAAAATAATAATGCATTTTTCAACTCTTATTAAAATTTCTTATTAAGATCAAATAATTTAATAAATAAATTTGTGAAACTCGTTCAAAATATATATTTATCTTTTTCCGCACAAGAGCCATCCTTGGCATATGACTTAAAATAAAAAATAAATAAATAAATAAAAATAAAAACTAATGACACTAAATATTTAAAAATCAACCACAATTGCTGAAACAAATACTATTAACAGAACAGAACGCCGTCTCATACCCCCGTATCCGTAACCATTCTGGTCACTGAACGGTTTGGTAGGCATGTTACAGGAATTTTATTTAATTAACCAAATATTTACATATTACATATTTATATATTACAAAATTTTGATTGAAATGTGTGACAGGAGACTGCAGTGCTTGTTTTTTCCCTTAGTTTTTTTTGGTATGAGACTTGATGTTGAGTGCTATGGAGGCAAGAATAGGTTTCTATTTCCACTTATAAATTTGATTATGCTGTGGATTTTTTGCCTGGACTTGCCGGCGACTCTTTTCAGCCATTCCTGTTCATGGCTTGGTGATGGTTTTTTCATATGCCAGGAAATTGTAAGGATGCATTCCGTAGCATAATGAAGTGTGGTGCCTATCCCACCAAAACCTGCGCTGGTCACTCTCAGACAGATTGAACCTTTTGAGGTAGGCAGGAAAAGTGCCGTGTTCTGAGAAGAAAATAATTTCCTCTCTGTTCCAGTTAGTGGGATAAGGTTGACTGAAGGCAGGATATTAAAAAAATTTCTGCCTGTGACACCATTGCTCCAATATCCTTGCCATTCCTCAAGCATGTCTTTCCGGAGGAGGGCTTTTATATGTGGTTTTGGTATCTTTGTTTGCATATAAAATTGCCCATTTTGCGTTGCGTCCTTTGCCAGTTGATCTGCTTTTTCATTGCCTATATTGCCCGCATGTGCTTTAACCCATGAAATTTTTATTGTTGGTTTTGAAAGCAGGACACCAAAAATTTCTCTTGCTTTTTGGTTTGTGCTCTTTGGATTTGAAGATGCCATAATACTAGCTCTATTGTCAGCATGTATTTTAAAAGTATTGAAAACTGAGATGTATATTTTACTGCTTCATGAAGTGCAGTGAATTCAGCTTGGAAAACGGTATTGTTGTCATTCAATTTGGCAGACCAGTGGTAGGACCAGGAATCATTGAACAGAACACAAAACGATAGAAGTTGAAGATGTGATAGAAGAAATAAAATGAATAGATAACTCCCTCTGGAAACAACGACTAAAGCGAAGAGCAGTGGATTTGGCACATTTAAAAACCACAAGATTTTTGGTCATTGTATATCGCCTGAAAATGTCTCAAAAATTATTTTCTCTCTCAAGTGTCGTGACAAGCTTTATAGAAGCACTGAATCTCTGAAATTTCCTCAAAATTGGGAATAGTATTATATGCAACATTTAATAAACAGTCAATGACATTTTATATTAATTCCACAATGTTTCCAATAATGATAATAGACTTAGTGATATCTGCTAGCTATATAAGATTATCCCAATCTGCCAGCTGAAAAAGATAATGTCTCGAAATGTGAATTGCATCACTACTATCCACATAGGAGACTATTAATACAAAGTGATCACTGTTACAGACATCACTTCCAATTGTGAAATTAAGTGTCAATAGAAAAGTTGGTGAGTAAATTGCCAGATCTAGGATGTGGAAAGAACGAGTTCAACGGCGAAAAATTAAGTTTTTTTGTCGCTGTTGAGCAGACAGGAACATCTATCAGATATAAACCGTTCAATATGTCGCCCCGACTATTTTTGAGACCTCCGAACCCTACAAGATACTATGACCGTTGAAATTACCAAGTAACAGAAATAGGGTAAGAAGCTTGTCCATAAGGTTATCAAGATCGTGTCGGTTAATCCCAGCATATGATGATAAATAAACGCAGAAGACTACAATTAATGTTTGAGCATGAACCTATTCATCAGTAGCCTACAAAAAAGTGTGCAAAATAAGAGGATTGCTTGGATACATGTTTGAAGTAGGGATGTATATACGTCCTGAGTGATAAGTTCCAGGAGTGGTATCCTTTCGAACACTGTTATAACCACACTATTTAAGAACTATGCTGGACGACAAGAAGATTTCTTGGAGTTCAATAGAGATAGGGTAAAAATTGTTAATGAGATATTTGACTTCCTTAACAATTCGGTACAATTGTATTTTGCTCCGAATACTAGGACAATTCCATGAATCAAGGTACCCATTAAGAAAACGTTTTGATTAGAGGCTTGATAGAAGTGATGAGATGATACATTTTTAACTCTTCATCCTCTTTCTCCGATGGTAGAATTCATGATGAGTTAATGATATTTAAGGGTACATCAAATATTGAAGATTAAGTCCTGTTAGACAAGAAACTTATTCTCTAATTTACAGCGACTGAGTTCTTAAACGCAGATTTTTTTAAAGTTCCCGGTAAGTCATGATTTGTTACACTCCGCAATGAAAGACTTAATATCAAAATGTCAAAATGTGACTTAGATCTAGATTTACACCTGTGAACATCAGATGGCTCAGGAGTGCTATTTGAATCAGATTCAGAATTTGAGGACTATGCTTGAATAGAAGGTTTTGTTTTTTCAGATTGAGTGCAATAACAGTTAGAAAAGTTGTTACAGCTGCAAATGCGTAAATTCTATTTTGGGTGGGAGTTTAAGAAGTTATCTTACGTTCTGCTTTAGGTGCGAAAAGTTTTCTTTTTAATTACAGCTCTTTTCCTAACCAGCTACCAACGTGGGTATAAATGGGAGCATGAAGTATGGCATTGCAGTTCATGGAATTTTCATTGCAGTGTATTTTAGCTATCATGATCTGTCGCTGCATAGAGAGCGCTAGTGGCAGTTCGTTTCTGAACGGCCAAAGCTTTGACACTGAAAACAGCACAAAGAGTTTGGAATGTATGGTTGGACAGTCAAATTTATATAATTGGATTTCATTAGCTCTGATAATGTTAGGCTATTCGAGGTAAGGATGTACTGCTTTGTATTATGGAGTTATCAATCCAACCAAATGGTAATCCGACGTACATGAGTCACTCGCCCTTCGATGTTTTAATTATTTTGTTATATCCTCTACAGGGACATTGAATAATTCCCCTGAATTTATTACACCTTCCGCAGAATTTAGGGACTTATGAGCACTAACATTTACTTGGATTGTTGCCAAGGCATTCAATTTCATGATTTTCTGGGCTTGCTGACGAAAACTAACCTCAAGAAACAAATCACTACATGATAGTTTACAGATGGAAGAAACTTCTCCAACAGTACTAATAAATGATTTTCTATCAAAATTGATGATTCTGCGTTAAATGGCTCTTTTTTCAGAAATATAATTTATAATAAAAATGTTTGAAATATTTATCACTGAACTAATCTCGAACTTTGTGATGATCACTGACGCGTTCCTTTTCGGATGAATCCACGCAAAGAGAAACAGAAATTCGGATCTCGAATGCACCGCCCAACATTGGGTCAGCTGGGAAAGTTTGCCATCAGGAACCTTTCCTTGCAATCTAAATGCTCAGGGCCACCAGCTGGAATGTTGATTACACTAAAAACCAATCCCCAGGAATGACTCTTTCGTTTGATGTATATTAGGTTAACCACTTAGATGACTAAACTAAGCTGAACTGCAGCTGAATTGATATAGCGGGTGCCAAAATTGTAAGGTCTCCGTCTAATGGCTAATGGTATGGCATGTACGGCCAAAACTTGTGGCTTTTGGTTTTCCATAAAAAGCAGGAAGCAAACAGAGAGGCAAAGGCTTCTCATGGAGAGTCCCCTGCTTGCCGTTGAGGGAAGGAAAAGCAAAATCCAAAAGCAGAAGAATAGTGGAGGGTAAATTAAAAGGAGTCCAAACACTCATGTACCTAGGGATTGTGAAGCTCATTACATCAAAAGTGGAATGCTCCTTAGTGGAGAATATTTTTGAGATACAAACAAAATTGTATTGTTTTAAACAATGTATACATACAATAGGAGCTGCAGTACGATTACATAATCTTAAATTATCAAAATTCCACAGTCAGTATTCCTCGTGTTGAAATATTTCATATTTGAGGAAAGCTTAATATCACACAAATAATTGGGGATAAGGATTTTTTTTTCGAAATTGCATTATTTTCCTGAGATACCTTAAATGCTTCTCTTCCTTACTGAGTGGAGATAAAGAACAGAATTCTTAAATAGCTAATTTATTTAAAATCATGATGATTACTAGACATATATTTGCTTCCGACTCTTTTGAGGTTTTTAATCTACTTTTGCATATCTGACATACATATGTCCATTTAAATATGTGATAAGCATTACTTAATTTAGAAATAAACATATTTCATCAAATTTTCTAGATATGCATGAAACTTAGTGAGTGCATAGAAGAATGTAAGAGAAACATTTGAAGACGCTTATTAAAACATTAATTGACACTTCTCGGCTGTGCAGGCCATTTAAAAATTTAGTTATTACAAATAAAAAAGATAATAAATACATGCGTTATTTGCTGTAGCATTAGATAAATATATTGAATAGAGTACCTCCTACAACGTTAAGTCTGATATGATATAATACAATGCTATTTTCTTTTATCATCATTACAATAAAGAGAATACATACTCAATTTTTCAAAATTCTCTCGAATATAGTATTGATGCATCTGTTGGAAAATAATTTTTCTCATGATTCTCTATTTCTTTATTTTACTACTAATATTAATACTTAATTAATTTCATTCAATAAATAAACGCGTAAATTTAACTATGGCACAAAAGTGATCACTGTAATACTTCAAACATGTTCTAAATACTATCTGTCATAAAAATTTTATTGAAACGTTTTTACATGGTACACACAAAGAATCAGCAACTGCCGTGCCACGAGGAAACTTTGTCAAAATCGAAGAGCCACGGTGGCTTTGTCACGCATTCGATACCCTATTGCACTTAAATTCCGTCACAACTGTGGCTTGTGCGCCTTAAATATGCAGGTGTAATCAAAGTAGACAGCTTTTTTTAATTTAAAGATAAGATACCAATCTTGAAAATGAAAGAAAATTCTATTTTAGATGTACAATTTTAATTATAATTTCTGCATTTTTATTTGTTTCTTTATAATCGGTTGAGTCAGCACAATCACAAGGAAAATAACCCCGTTAATTTTTCCCGCAATAAAGTATTGTAATATAATGAACCGTGACATAAAATGTACTTTTTTTTTTTATCAGTTTTAAGAATATATCGACTACAGTTTTAATAATTTTATTTACTTAAGAATATGTATATTTTGATACTAAATTTTATACTACTTCAAGGGTATCTATTACAATACTATTACTATATTACTATACTACTATACTATTCGAATTCCATAACAATTTAATCAAAGAGTTTTATGTTTATGTATAAAAAGGTGCACATTTTTAAAATCCGTTGTTCAAAAAATCATACTTTTCCTTAAATGAAAATGAAACTTTGATGTTACATTAAATTTTACGCAAAAAAGAAAAGTAACACAATATGAGGGACTTAGAAATAAGATTTTTTTCCTTTCCTCTATGAGCCATACATGCCTCTATAATTTATCTTTCCCAAATAATTTTTTAAATGATGGCTTTATTTTTTTTTTCCTTTCTCGCGCTTTAGTAGAAAAGTGTTTAACAAATGACTACATTAACTTTTTTTATGCATAAACAAAGACTTTTAAAATGTATCATCGGTAATTAATATCCACATCTTGACTGCCCTTATTGATGTAGGCTTCATTATGCCAATTTGAAGGAATTCCTTTTTCAATCTAGAAATTGTAAAAGAATATGAAAATGAGACAATAATCTATCACATCAAATTCATTAAAGAAATGCTTTTCCTGTTTATGAAATTTAATTTTTTGTCATGATTTGATAAAATTACGTTAGGCAATTCATTTTTTAACTGGAAATAAATAACAAGGACAATACCAAAGGATTACATTATAAAATGTCTGCATTCCGCATGAAAAGCATAAAATTATCACTATTTCCAATTCCTTTGTTCCTTCTATATTTAAGGAAAAAATCTGAAAAATGCATATAGATGGTAGTCCCTTGATGCGTTTGAACACCTCTTATAAATGGGAATAAAATACATAAACAATTTTGAAATTTCATAAATTTATCGTGGGAACTTTTTAATTTATAGTAAAAATACTAGCAGAAGTAAGTGAACCGCTCTCAGAGGTTCAACTAATGTCCAAATCCCGAGGTACCCAAGGATCTATAGTTTCTCTTCTCTTTGAATTATATTTGGGAAGAAGCCTCTCACTCGAATGAGAATTCAAGCTCCGATATTAGATTGGAAAAAATTTTTTGTCCATGTTTCTAGGAAAAAACATTGTTGAGAATCCGAGATAAGTTATTTTAGCATTTTGCTGTGGTGTCTGCCGGAGTGACTATTATGGTGTAAGAGCTCATGGGGATTTTTCAACAGTTTAGGCAGTATTAATTGTTGGCTTAATCTGAATACATTCAAAAATGACTGTTTGCAGTTTACTGTATCTGATATACGCTCATGTTCATAAATTAAGAATAATTCAGAATCGAACTTTAAAATAAAAATTTCACCTGTAGAATTATCCGCTACACTTAATTAAGGTGCTTGGTTCTAAGAATACAATTGCATCGAAGCCTTCAAAGTAGTAGCTTGAATCTGCTATCATAGCACAGCTAGGACCATACAGGTATAAATTTCGCTTTAACTTTCGGGATGTTTTTGACTGCTTCTCTGCTGTCCCCAGATGATGTTCTTGTTAATGAGCCATCACTCATTTCTTAGGAGAGGCGCACCTCCTAAGCAGTCCACTCCTGCTGCATTCATTCTGTTGACAGCGAAAACACATGCTTCTCTTGCATTTCGCACGGCTGCTTGCTAGCACTCATGGCCAAAATGAAGAGACGTTGAAACGAATGGATTGATATTGACATTTGTCTATTATTTTTTCTTATAAAATTTATCAAGTATTTTATTTACATGCATCAAAATAAGCTATTCGTATTATATATTTTTGAAACGGTAATATCTATGAGAAATATAGAAAATAAAATAAAAAATAATATTGCATGTTCTCAAAGTATTTACTTTATTCTTTATTCTAAAAATAAAGCAGTGATCAAAAATTATTACAAATTAAATTCAAAGAAATATATATTTTTTTTTTAATTTCCATCGTCTTCGAAAAGAAGTAAATATTGCCGCATTGAAAAGAGGCTATCGACTATTCATGACCGAAGGGTCATAGCACTGATCTCATAACCAAGAGAGCGGAAGTTCGAATCCCGCTCGACACAATGCGATTCACAGCTTGTGTATATATTTAATTCTTGATTTTATATTTTCCTTTATTTCATGTTCCAGAAGATTCTGGGCCTTTCTTTAGTTTACCAGATAAGTGTTCTGGACTTTTCTTACTGTCTCCAGAATAGTATTCTAGAACTTTCCCTGCTAATATAAAATCAGAAAATTTGTCGGTCACTGTGTTCTCAGTTCAGAGTTGAGTTAATAAATTGGTTTAGCTCTACTTCTTGTGTGTGTCATTGCTCTCCAAACTAAAGTACCTATGTGACAATATTATCGAATAGTTCAAAATTTGCTTTCAAAATTAGGATAGAAGGTTTTAAAAGAATTTGATATATAAATATTCACTGTAAATACTTTGGCAGTTTCAGGGAGGAAAAATTTTCACACTCAGCAATTTTAGTTTCAGTTATTTACAATCACGTAAAATATTACGTCACGCTTATTCAGTTGTTTCTAAAATTTAATTGTTTGAAAAATAATCAGATTCTTTAAAAATTTCAAACATTTTAGTCATCTCTTCTTTGTCAGGTTCAAGAAAATTCATTATAATAAATTCTGCACATCAAGATGAAATATTTACTCTCATATGTTCATCAAGAGCGATAATATCGAGTCTTGAAACAGAAGTCTCCACAGCAAACGAAGACATAGGAAATGTCACAAAATCTTTATAATTAAAAATCTTATTAAATGATATCAGCATTTGTACGAATTCAGTTGTCTTCATTTTGTTAAAAAGCATTCATAATAAAGTAAAAGAAAGGCATGGAGTAGGCTATTTGTTGCAACAATATTATATTAAAGGGTATATTTATGCTTTTAAAAATGATAATAAAAAATCTTTTCTTTACATTTTCTGTTTTCAAGGAGATAATTTAAGACGCTGATTATCAGATAGAAATCTTGTCTTCTTCAGAAGACTTTTAAAATCGACCTTACTAAGGATCTTATTGTTGCCAATTAATTGCATTGAGATAAAGACGTATAATAATAATAATTTCTCGGTAATAATCTCGGTTTCTTTCTAATAGATCTCAAACAGTCATTTCTGAAATTTTTATTTTATTTCATTTGCTAACTGAAAATATTTCTTCCGCATTGTGCTTTATCGTGATACATTTTGCTTGAAATTCTATGAAACGTAGTTAATCTACTTTGAAACATGGTCTAAAACGCTTGAAAAGCGCACTACTTGCGATTCGACGTTCTAGTAGTTCTTTCTCTTTCTTTAAGAGAACTAGCTTGCCTACTAAAAATTTATTTCTTTAGCCAACGCAATGCTTTTTAAAGATTGCCTATTCTTCTGTAAGGGTATTATTTCGCCCATTCCATTTAATGTATAATATAAGAATGCACCCAGTTGAGTTTAAAAATTTAAATACGTGGCTTCACTAAAATGTGCTTTGTGGAAAGTATTGGCCAACGGTTTTCTCTTTAAAACGGAATTCTTAATCGTTTAGCCATGTCACGGCGATTCAAGGAGAAAAGCAAGAACTAAAGTACAATGTTTTCTTTGCATAGATAGCTTAGGAAGAAAATAGAAAGATCGTTTCCACTATTGATTTTCAATTATTGGTATTTCCCGGAGAAACATTCAAGAGTTAAGCTCTCAATGAAGCCAATACATTTGGATAAAAAGCCACAAAGGATTTTCCAAGACTTATTTAAACGAATAAAATGTTTTGTTATTTTAATTTGGGCGACTGATGGAGATTTTAAACTCAGGAATTTTTTTTTTTAAATCGATGATTCATCAGTAGTGGCTTGATTTGGGATTCTTCTTGAAAATCGCAAAATACGATTCGTATCTGTGAATTGCATTTCGTTTTTGATTTCAGTGAATTGAAATAATTATTCTTTGGACGCATTCTTATTTCTGTTATATGCTATGAATACTAGTCGTTATTGATAATTTTAAAATATATGAAACAATATTACAAAAGTGAGATCTTTCTGTTTTAATATATATATATATATATATATATATATATATATATATATATATATATATATATATATATATATATATATATATATATATATATATATATATATATATATATATATATATATATATATATATATATATATATATATATATATATATATATATATATAATATTATATTTATGTGCACATTGCAGGAAAACTTCAGGGGTACAATATAGAGTACTTTTTAAATTTGCAATGGAACAATAACGTTTTCAGAATTAACGTGTCATTTCCCATTTGACCACTGAAATGATTTTAAATATCAACTTTTTATCCTTTTATTAGAAACGCTTCAAATAAAATTGCCATCTTCAGAAATGTGTTTCCTTTAATAGAAAAGAGAAAAATTCAAACGCATCAATCCAGCCGCAATGCTTCTTACATTTCATCATTCTCTAAACATGGAGTAATTAATATCAGTTGTGGCTTACTTTATTTTCGAAACTTTTAAATACAACTAAAATATTAAAATAACATTATGTAAGTATATATTTAATATATAAAGTACTTAAACATACCTTTTTTATTTAAGAAATTTATATATTGCTTTCTGCACCGATATAGTAATAAATTAGAGATGATTTTTTTTACAACAAGGATGCATAATGCATGGCACAAACATTATGAAAATAAAAACTGTTTTAAATTAAATTAATGTACTTTCAAAGATTTTTATGACGTCAAAATATAAAATTTAAGCTAATGTATTCTCTTCAAAAAAAAAATACATTTAGGCAAAATCCATCAAATAAGTAATTAAAATTTAAATTTTATACAATTTTATAAATTTATGGATTTATCCATTCTTATATAATGCAGCTTATTGCCTTCATTCTGTATTTTATGAATTTTGATACTTTAAAAATATTTTCAAAAAAAGGCAAACATTTTCGTTAGACATTTGAAATTAGGGATTTAATTGAAAATGAAACAAAAGTGGAAAAAAAAAAGAAATTGAGACATTGTAGCTGAAATTTAAATTTGACATAATTGCCACAATTTGTTCAATTCAGACACAAAGCGTTAAACAAAGCAAGAATTTTCTTCCTATTGAAGATTATAAATGTAATTATCATTTACGTGATTCTTGCTGTTTATGGTATGCTTTTCCCACATATATTTTTGCAAATTTATTTTCTTTGCATAAACTTTGTATGAATACACAATATACGAATAATTAAAAAAAAATTAAATGTAACATGAACAGACACATTTTTTTTGTCTATTTACTTCTATTAGAAATTTTATTATTTTGTTTATTAAAGATTATCTGATTAAAAGCAACATTTTCCAACAATCTACTGTATTTTCAAGAAAGAAAAAAAATTATTATTCATTTTTAAGGAATGGTGACTCGAAGTGTTCACCAGAATTAGATACGATAACATATTAAAATACATGATAAAATTTAATATTTTATCAAATCTGATACTTAAAAAATGTTATATAAAATATCTGGATAAGTGTCATTCTTCCTAATACCAATTAATGATATTATCTCAAAAGAGTTTAGCGAACATTTTGAAACAATCTAGATAGTGTCACAGAAATACTCTTGTCATTCAATCAAAAACATTAGACTGCCAACTATTCTTTATTTTCAAAATCTGAATTGCTTAAGTTGGAATCTTTCTCTCGGACTGTTAAAATGATATAAAATGAAATATTTAAATACCTCCTTAACTGAAATGCATGAGGTGGAAATGCTATTTTACCACTTAACTGTTTTTGCCTTGCATATTAGGTTTATTGAATTATCAAACCCATAAAGCGAATTTAGGAAAACTTCATAATTCATCACAAAAATTATGGAGAACCATATCACCTTTGGAATGTAAGCAAATCAGCACAATAATACTTTGCTAAAATGAGAGTTTATGTGGTTAAATAAGTTCTGTAAATAATTAAAGTGGAAAATGAGATAAGGTACCATGATTCTAGTTTCACTAATTCTGGTCTCCAGGATATGGATTCTTAATTACAACTCCAATAATATGAAGAAGGAGTGGTCTTATTGGGGATATTTTTGAATTCCTTGCATCTATGTAGGTGAATTTGTTTTAAGATATCAGTTTTCTAATGCTCTATTGTTTTTAAATATTCTTGTTTAATACTAAAATTATAAAAAAAAAAGTTATTTAGTCCAGCATATTATATGCATATTAAGGATTTATATCCTAACAAAAATTAATATTTTGTCTAATAGTAGATGTATTCTCCTTAATATTTATAAACTCTGCATTCGGTATAATACCGGATGCAACAAGTTTGACTAGATCGGTTCAATCCATTCTTGACTAAAGTTTTAAGATTAACTTATAATTGGATGTTTCAGTATAAATATGTGACGAGCAATGAAATAAGTCAGACAAGATGGGAAAATTGAAAGATGCAAAACTCTTCACTGTTTTATTGAATAACTTATGATAGAGTTGCAAAAGACTAGAACAGATCACTTGATTTCCTAGAAAGGGGCCATGAAAAGTGAATTGGGACTACGCACTCTTATGACTGATGAATAAAAAGAAAGATATTTGGTATAACTTAAATTGCTCTTAGAGTGTTGGCATTTTGATACAGCTTTGACCAATGTCCAAAAAAATAGCATATGATTTTGCAACCAAAACTAATTTGTACCAGAAGTTCAATAATGAAATCAACATGGCCGGAAGAGACGACTATGCGATTTCCTAAAAAAACACCAGAACAAGGTTTCCATGCGATTACCAAAAACACTCTTCAGCATCAAATGGAATAACTGTTAATAAACAGCCTGTTGATGATTTTTTTGATTTAAAAGAGGGTTTGTACATGAAACACAGGTTTTCTCCTTCTGATGTATATAAGTATGATGAAAAAAATAAACAAATAGACTTAACCCTGGTATAAGATGAATATGACGTTTCAGCTACTGATCAGACATTTTTACAACAGCACACCAATAAATAATGTGTATTTTCCCTTGGGAGAGAGATACACCATGGTAATTGATGACACAAAAAGAAACAACTCAATAAATGCCGTCAGTTAGATTCATTCAGTATTACCTTCTCTAGAGATGCAAACAGAATTCTTCGCGTATTGATTTCGAAAGTTTACATAGTTCCTTAAACCATCAATTAGAAAACCAATTTTCATGACCCTGGACGATCGTGTTACTTATATGAAAAGCCCAAATCTGATTAATTTGGCCCGTGAAAGCGATTTTATATTGCTACACCATATTTCAAATTTTTACTTTCTCGCACATGAAATGTACATAGAGAAAGTATACAATCGTCAAGAAATTCGCACTCAAAATTTCGACGAATATCTACGGTTTAGACTTATCTTAATACGAAAACCATATCTTTGGAATTTTGTCTTAAAACTCTTTGAGCTAAACGGGTGAAATCTGATATATGGACTTTAATCTAGTTTCGTTCAATTTATTTCAAATTTTGAGCGAAATCCATTCAAAGGGAATCTGTATGCCCGACTATCGTAGTGCAAATGCATACTACTACAAAAAGTAAAGAGCTAAATATACAAAATTTGATATTCGTGTTGTGCCTAAAATGTAGATTTTTGTAAAATTTGTAGTCAAATCTGTTAATTAATCTCTGTTTTTCGGTACTACCGCATGCATGTAAACGCAATAATTCAAAAATGCAGTAATTTAATGAAGGGTATGTGATCTTGTGAATTTATATGTAGCTCTATACCAAATTTTGGTTTAAATCGATTAGGAAAAACGTTCAAACTACATATTCGTTTTTCGAGTACTTATATATCAAACGCATGCCAGGGACTAATTACCAAAGATCATACTCTAGATTCACTCCAAAAAACTTTATATCTCCGCTATTGTTCGTCAATGCCACACGAGACCAAAATTTAATTCTGGGGGTAAAATCTTTATTACAAGATATTTAGCTTCCACTAATTCTCACAGGACAATAAAAGTCTTCCGATAAAATCGTTAAAAGCAAATCAAAAATCGTTTCCCTATGTCATAATGATGCTGTTTCTAACTAAATGAAACGATAAATGCAAATCCAGTATGGAAAGTGTCTTGGCTTAAACCCAGAAAATTACATTGGGACAGAGAAAAAAGACAACTACTTTGCATGCGAAGTTTATAAATAAAATTCTTCAATTGCCATATAAAGCAAAATGCAAGCGCATGGTTTATTTGTCTCTCCTAGATTAGAAATAAAACTGTAATGATCTTCTGGAAAGAGGATTTCCATTCGTTATATCACTAGATTCTACTTTTCAACATCATCAACAGCTTTTCTTTACAGGTGCCATGCCACTGCACCTAGAAGCACAATAAGAAGTAGTCTACATTAATGTCACATGCTTAAGAAAATAATAATAATAATAATTTGAAGGGTTTACCCATCAACTTAGAGAATTTTAAAAGTATCATTATCCGTGCTTCATAGTTTAAAATAGAAAGCTAAATGTCAACAATTGAGCTCTTCGACATGGATAATACTCTAAGATATCACACAGCGGCTCTAAAATAGAAATGGGAATGGTTTTATTCTTCATTTAGAAGCTGAATTACAGTCCTGTAATGGAGATTTAAACTGGTAAAATTCCATAAAGGTGTTTCAGGCCGAATTGTTAGGGCTAAAAAGAACAATAATTGGAGCAAACGTAGAAAATGCGAGAATTAAAATCTGGACAGTCTCACGAAATATTGGAACTGGAAATTCCTCTACTTCGTCTCAAATAGCCCGGTGTATCTAATCTTTTCTCATCCAAAAGCCAAATATTCTCGTAAGATGAATCAAAGCACATGCTGGTTATTGGTATAATGAAGAAACTGAAATTTTCGCAAAATTAGACATCATTGATAGTATATCAGTGGAAGCTGCAAAGCCTCGATGCCAATTTCAATAGCGAATACAGGCAATATTTTTAAGGAAATGACAAAACCTTTACTGCAGTGGAAACAATGCAAATCTGTTAACAGAAGCATCCAATCAGTCAAACTACAACCACTCTCATCAGGTTGGAGATGGAATTCTGTTTGCCACAGAACATGCTCCATTTTCTTCTTTTCATCGCCATTTTCACTTATCATATGATGACTTCTGACCTTGTGGAGAAGTTATCGACCCTTTCCGCTTTTACTCTTCCATTGCACCTCAGGAAACCTGCTCTTTCACTAGAAAGATTTTTTCAACAAGAGCTCTTATTAATCCATCATCAAGATAAAGAGTCATAAGTATGGCTACATTTTAAATTAATAATGAGCAATTATTCCAATTAGAATAATCATATCATAATTTCCCGTGCAATTTTTTGATATACTCTACATTTTATTCAAAAAGCATTCTTAATCCTTCTCTAGTACCTCATTTTAAGTTGCTGCTTTTCTCTTTAGCTTTGAATTCAACTTATAAAGCAGCATTTCTTATTTAACTTTGTAATCTTCATCTTTTCACGCATATTGTAGATTGTCATGTTTATTCTTTCAGGATTCTTGTACTCCATTTCTTCTTTAGTTTTTATCATTTTTGACAATTTTATATAAATTTGTATTTTTGTCATCTTTATGTCTCTTTGCAATCGAATGCAGTATAATTTTTTACCCTTTTCTAATAAATCCCCCCATATCTGCGCAGAATGGGATAGTGGCCACATGAGATGAGTTCTAGAAACGGTGATCTGGTGTGGTGTTAAGATTTTAATACATAAAATAAAAATGTCTGCTGTTATTCGCCTAAAAATCTTCTCCTTGTTTCCTATAAAGTTTACATGCGCACATTGTCTTAAACCTCCAGTGGGATAAAACGAGGTTATTTGAATTTTTTCTTTCGGAAATCATTGATAGAATATAAGGAAGCTATGATTTTTCAGTAATGATATACAACACACAAAAAATTAGGCAATACATATTTTTTGAAATCTGACAATCTCTAAGATAAATAGCTCGGACAGAACTCCGAGTTTCCTCTCAATATTGTATATACTTTCATACTGAATTTCTTAGACAAAAATACAAACTGCCTATACCTTCTTATTCAAAATATTTATTACTTTGTAATTTACATGTAAATATTTACCAGAATATCTTATGAGCCATTTGGTTATTTTTAATATTTCAGTAATTTAGGTACGTTAATAAATGCTATGAATAATTCAACAATCGCATCAAAAATCAATGCCGACTTATGCAAAGGCTAAATATGACTGAATGATTTTCGAAGTTGATATATTCTCATATATCATTTGATGAAGATTCAGAAATCCAGTCAAGTAAATATTCCAAATCGTAAACAGTGCCAGACAAGTCGAACTGCTTGGCGCCCTTTATCTTTTTTGTGATTGAGTATTTTTTTTTCTTGCTGAAAGAGTTAAATTCGATAGTGTTTGGAATGATTGTGTTAATACATTTGTGATTTTATTTTCATGTTTTCATTAGTTATTTGTCTGAAGTTAAGAAAACATAGAAATATTTATCATTGTAATTTCTGTTGTGCATTTCAGATTTCCATTTAATTTTTTTCCGAAATACAAACATTTTTATGATATTTTTGATAGTAAACCTTTCCTTGCAAATATTTATTCATGTATTTCCTTTTAAGAAAAGTTCCCTCAGTACTACCAGTAGTAATTGAATCACAAATTAACGCTCGCTTACCGATCACTTGGTAATTATAACCTTGTCAATTAAAGCACTCGCAATGGGAGCAAGATATAAATAATGTATAGATACTCTAATTTAAGATCCCTCATAATTGCTGCTAGGTTACGAGCTTTGTCCAAGTAGATATTAATTACGAGTAAGAAACAGTTAATCATTTGTTGTAGAACAGAAGAGTTCGATAAGAGAATCTGTCTGATACTGGCACTTGACTTTAAACTCATTGGCACTTTCTTTCCAAAACATATTTTATCCGTTTGGGCGTTTTAGTTATCATCTTTCTTTGTGTTTTAATCGAAAATATGAGCTAGAACTTCAAAGGAACATACAATTTTTTTATTAAGTAATCATTTATAATTATCATATTAGTAAAATAGTTTCAAAATATATCTAAAAGCAGTATTAGAAAATATTAGAATTTTCTTGTATCATCGTAAAAGAATACTCTTTGGAAGAAAATATGAAAATCTCATAAAAATCGTAGAACTGTTTTTATCTACAATTTATTATTTTGATGTCTTTACGTATAAAGGCAGTTAAAAGTCGAAATTAGAATGTGAGAAATTTAAATGTGTCTACAAATAAATCAAACATATGTCAAAACAATGAAGTTTGCATTAAATATAACTTTAATAAATTTAAAGTCCATTTATCTTGAATAACTTCATCAAGATTTCTTGAGAGGGGAATCAAGAGAAAAAAATTTGTTTTATAAGATATTGTTTCAAGCTATTACTGCAGAAGAAAGAAGTAGAATAATTAGAAGAATCCTAAAACTTGTAGATATTAATAATTTTTTATTATGTCTTCTACTAATTTTTAGGCTAGAATTTCTTCAAATGCTCCTAATAAAATATCTTCGTGCAAAACGATTGGGCTCAAGTCAGTTTTATCCTCAGATAATCGACGCGATTTAACTATTCTTATTCTGGTACTCGGAACACCATTTGACTTCTTTCCCTTCTTAATATTCCTTACCTTCGAAAATCTCTGCTTCCTGCACAGTCTGCCGCTCATCAAATTGCTCAATTCAATATTTTAGCTGACTTCACACTAGTTTACTTAGTACTATAGAAGTATTTATCTAACATCTAGTCACATACCCAATATAATGAAGTAAGAAATTCCTAACAATTAGCATACAATTGAAATGAGATGAAATCACCCAACTTTGAATAGTAAAATATCTTAGGATATTACGTTTCTACCTCTGACTAACTCAATAAAAAAAGCACAAAAAGAAATGAGTAGAAAAGATATGCAGAAGACATGGCACATTTCCGAGCCATTTAGAAATTGAAAGAAAATAAATAATGGTTGCAACAGTAATTTATTCACTAACCCTTGAGATTCAAAATCGTCAACAGCAACAACAAAAAAATGCGACTCCTTTATAATTCGAACATTTCTCATCGAATTTTGCAAAGCTGGTGTGGATAGAAATAGCTCACGGGAACTGGCTTTAGACTGAAAACCTGATGAACCAATTGATTTTAAATAATTAATTAGCGAAATTAAATAATTGAAATTAACCTATTACAGAAACTAAAAATTTTATTATAATTTGATCCGATATGCATTTTCTTTATTAGAGTATCAAATTTTAATCCAAAATTCCCTATAGTTCTCGTAATGTAATCAAATTTGTCCATTTAAAATTCCTTTTGAAAACAGCCAACCCACTAATTAATATATATTAAATAAATCGCGGATTGTTTAAAGCAAAAACACCATTCTTTCATTTTATTTCACTTAGATTTCGAAAAATTAACCAAATATAATTCAGACGGATTATTAATTAAACATTTATTTTCAAATTAATACATGATTTTTTATTAGAAAATTAAGTACTTCATGATTTTTCAAAAAATTTTAGAATCCAATTCTCTATTGTTGATATAAGCATTTTAGTAATATCCAGAATTTTTTATTGGGAATGGAATGTATTCTTTCATTATTTTTAAATATATATATATATATATATATATATATATATATATATATATATATATATATATATATATATATATATATATATATATATATATTTTATTGATACGAAACAAAGTTACATAATAACATTTAATAGCTTTTGAATTTATCACGTTTTATTTAAAAGAGGAATTTTTATTATTAGGTCCAAGTAATTACTAATCGCATAAAAAATTCTTTGAAAATATTTTTCGTTAGTAATAAAGATATGACGCGTTTGGTTTTAAGTGAATTTCAACAATATATTCAGATCAATAAAATAAGTGAGTTAAGGATTTTAAATTACAGAAATATAGGTTAATTTTCGGAAGAAAAATTTAAATAACTTCATTGGTTTAAACAACTACGTAAGGGTGATATTTATGACAATGAAACAATTCATCACCGGAAATAAAAATTTTTCTTCATTCCATTATAATTATTTTTTATTTTCTTGTGAAAGAAATATGGAAGGCAAAGAATTACAATAGTTAAATAATTTGACCCCATGAATTACATGAAATTTCTTATTCAAATCTCCGTGAAGTAAGAAAAACTAGAAAACTTTTTTTGGAGCTTTTATATCCGGGTGTTAAATGTCGCACTTGGTTTTGACTCCAAAAACGTGGTATTATTTAGAGATTTGGACAATATTTGAATAAAGAAAGTCATTATTCCTGTCTACCCTATCAAAGAAATGAGAGAAAAAGCTAGAAAAAAGGTACATTATAGGTGAAATTTAGTAACAGATTTTATCATAAGACTTAAATATCTGTATCAAATTTTGAGCTACTTCTGTTAAATTGGTTCACGGCTTGGGAATTGCTCAGAAATTCAACACATTAGATAAAGGAAATTTAATATGTAGTTTTCACTCTAAAATTGTAGTCCTATATTGAATTTGAATTTACGATACAAGTCATAAATGTCCAAAATACGTATTTTTATTTTTATAAAGTAAGTAAAACATGATTTCCTATTTTAAATACCAATTTTAGTCTACTGTACATACATAATATGTATACAGTAAAAATACAACAATCAAAGTAAAAAAAAAAACAAGAAAAAAAAAACAAGTATAGAGTAAAGAGAACCTTCATTTATATTTGAACTTTGCGATATTGAAACTCTACCCGATTACAACACTAGAAATTACAGAGAGATGTTTGTAATTAGAAGGATTCTATCAGATATGAAATACGAATATACTATCGCTTATCAATACATTTTTGTAATAAGATTATAACTTTTCAAAATTTTATTTTAATTATCTTCATGCAATAATGTTATGTGGTGAGAAGAAGTGATTTATTGCCTCGTTTAAATAAAAATGAGGTTGGTATTGTTATTGATAATCATACATTCCGAAGATAGCATTAATGAATAAAGGGCAGTGTTTTTAGTAATATAAAGCGAGTGATTGAATAAGAATAAATGGAGTCTCAGGAGTGATATAAAGTGAATACACTTTAAAGAAAAGAAGTCCACATTCGTGTTACAAGGAATGAATTTTTTTTATAAAACCGGTCAGTCAACAACAGCGTTTTGATGGACCCCTCATCTGATGTCTGTATTCTAAATTTCAAAAATGAAACTATGTATCTACATATGTATCGCAGTTCAAAACACGGGCTCTTCATGTTGCAACAGAAAAAGTGAAGATAAATTTTATTTCCCATTCTTGTGGTAATTAGTTTACCACAATGTAACTCTGATTCAATGATTAAATTGCTTCACGTTGCACCATGTTAATTTGCATATTTCAGGAAAAATATAAAATCATATTTAAAGAACAGATGAAACAATTCCAACAAATAGAATATCTTATATACGTATAACATCTCACTCCTTTTAATACCTTGATAAAAATCACTTTTCAATGTGAAAACCAAATGAAAACTCCCTTTGACAGTCATTTATAAATTAGGCAGTATTTATTACCCTTATTTGAAATTCTTATGTCATACGAAATCTAAAGTATTTCAGTTATAGGATTACTGCTTAAGTTTCTTTAAAAATTCATAAATATGCATTATTTATTCAACTAATCACTGATAATTAAGCTTTAACAGAACAAGTAAGATAAGAAAAAAAAATGATTTTTTTAGAAATAGCAATTCAACAACATAATTATTCTTTCTTATCATGCGAAATCCTATTTAATGTTCAACATCTTTTATATCAACTGATTAAATGTACTTATCGTTTGATAAGAACGGAAATTCCTTTTCATATTGAAGTCTTTTGCTCCGGCAGTTATTCGACGGCGTGTTTATAATGGCAGTGAAAACGCGCATTTCATAAAGAGTAGATTGATAAGAAAAATTAGGAATAATACACGGTTCTTCAATAAGTAGGTGTTCCGTTATTTTAGTATCTCAGCTATGCTCTCATGTAAAAATTTTACTAGGTTACTATTCATTTTTTTTCTCACAATTGTGTTTGAAAATACGCAATAACTCTTAATTATTTTTATTTATGAATTTATTTCATGATTTTGTGTAATAAAGTTATGTTATTTCAACGAGTTCAAAAATTGGAAAAATATGTAATAGTTTTCGAAATATCAACAACCGTGTTCATGATTCATTTAACATTGGGAGTGCCATTTTCCAAAACCCTTATAGCCCACGAAAATTACGTCAGAAGTTTACGGAACTGAATTTCGAGGGTTATTTCATGACAATCAATTGATTCCGTGGAAACCTTTGGTTGGCGTAATGAGAAAATTTCGAGACATTAATTAATTAATATACGTTAATCAGCTCGGTCAATTAGTCTATCTCTCTAGACAAACTTATCTCTTTCACCATTTTTATCGACCCTGGTTTTATGAGGATGGGATCGTAAATGCTCAAATTATGGAGGAGCCGTTTTTGCTGTTATTGACGGCTATCACTTCAACTGCTTCTCAGCATGCGAATACCATATTCCTGTCCCACGAGAGAGCTTGAGATTCATATCTTTTTTTTTTTTTTTTTTTTTTTTTTTTTTTTTTAATACTCAAAAGTTTATCAGCATGGGGCGTTTTCGATCCAGGCAATGCTTAATGGCAGAATTGCAAAGCAAAAGTGAATCTTCGCAGTTTAGGAGTGCATTCTGTCAAAAATAATAATGGATTATGATTGATATCGAATTCAGCTTCAGTCCCAAATATCTGAACTTGAAATCTCTAGAAGCTCCTAGTGATTGCTTTGGCTTCATATTTAACAGTTGATCAAAGCAGCTGAGTATTTGTCAACTCTTGTCTCATTGGTTTTCGCATTGAAACATGAAAAAAATTTATATCCCAAAAAAAAGCAATATTTTTGATATACGATAACAAACTAATGCAAAATTATGTTTTTCTACAGAAAATGGTGGATTCCGATGAACAGCATAGTCATCAACAGAAATAATAGGACACCTCTGTAACTTTGTTATTTATTATGGTATCGATGGAAATTACACAAGACAAGCTTATTTAGATCGAAAAACTGATTAACCGAGTAAATTGACATAGGTAATCAACTCGGAAATTAATCTCGGGATTTTCCCATTGTGGAAATCGAAAATTTTTGCCATTTTTTACATATGTGTATCAAATTTCCTTCCAAAATTTGCAATAGTTCTTCAAGTATAATTAACTTTGGTTGTTTGAAACTTCACCTGAAAAGAGGCAACTAGCTAAGGAACATACATTAAGTAAAATTCAGATTGCTAAAAGCACAATTTGAATTTTTTTCATTTTATTTCGCTGAGAATAAACAAAAAAATGAAATAAACGGGACTAAGAATGATTTTTAAATCAACATTCATTATTTTTTATTGTGATTGAAATGCATTGATTCAAATATTTTTAAATGATTTCATCGTTAAAAGCTAATTTGTACAATGACATTTTAAGCAAATTTATTTTCCAACCTTTATAAGTAGGAGGAAATTTAATTTTCATGTACAAGAGATTGTTAATCATATAGAAAATTCATTAAACTAGGAAGCACTTTTTAATAACAAAAAACACTTGGGTTTCAATCAGATTACAAAAAAAATTTAATAAGATCAAATGAGTAAGTAGTAGAGCAATCAACAGAGCAAGTTTAGAATTTTAAATTGCAGAAATAAAGGGCGATTCATAAAAGAAAATTCAATTGACGTCATCTGCTTAAAATAACTGCGTACGGATAATATTTATGGTGGTGAAATAAGTCATTAGGCAAATTAACATTTTCTTTATTTCGCTAAAGTTAAATTTTAATTTTTTCGTACAAGACAATATACTGTCATCGTCTAATAATTTGATCCCCAAATTTACTGAAACATTATGTTTGAGACTTCCCTGAAGTTTAACAAAGTCTTATTCGTAATTTTGCACTTAATTTACATATTTCAGGAGAAATATAAAACCATGTTTGAAGCACAGATAAGATAGTCATTCCAACCAATAGAAAATCGTAAATAAATATAAGACAGAAACCGTTTTAATTAGTTGATGAAAATTGGCTTTAATGTGAAAAACAGAAATTTGTAATCATATTTGGTTGTCATTTTTAATAGTGCATCTCTTATAGTCCTTATCTGAAATCCGTATGTTCAAGGATATCCAAAGTATTTAAACTGTCGGATTGAGGCTTAACTTTTACGTGAAAATTCATAAATATGCATTACTTTCATATCTAGTCATTGCAATTAAATCTTTGACAGAAAGAGAATAAACGACAACCAATTCGTTAAAAATCACATCCGGCAGTATAAGTATTCTTTTTCTAAAAAAAAAAAAATCTTAATATTCTATATCTTTTATATCAACTGATTAAATATATTTATTTTTGATGAGAAAGGGAATCCTACTTTACATAAAAAATAATCTGATCTGGAAATTATTCAATGGCGATTTTTTAACAGTATTAAAAACTCACTTATCACAACAAATAGATCTATAGAAAAAAATTAGAAATAATATACAGTTCTTCGGCAAGCAGGCGTGTCAAGGCGTTTCAATCAAGAGTGGAATTTTGTAGCTTTTTTCGAAAAATTTCAAAAACCATTACATATATGCAAGTAAATTTTGAACTCCGATATTTTAGTATCCCAGCTTTGAGGTCATTAAAAACGTATACTAAATTGACGTTTTCATCAGAAGCTTACAAAAATTTTAGGTGGCTATTTTCACGACGAGCAATCGATTAAGAGAAAAAATCGGTAGGCTTATTGGAGAAATTTCAAGATACTAATTAACTATGCGCGGTTAATCTATGTGTCTATAATCTTAACGTATTTATCTAAACAAATCAGTACTCTCGAGCCATTTCCATCGACACTAGTTGGCGATAATAAATAGCTAAGTTATAAAGATGTCCCATTATCTTACTGTACATACTGGTTTTTATATAATTAGATATTCTCATAACCCGAAAAGAAGGTTTTGGAAACGACAAAAATGCTTATTAAAAAGTAATTAAAATCATTTTAAGCATATATTAAAATGAATGTTTAATAAACTTTAGTATTTTAAATGACGCCTTGAAACGGGCGACATTCAGTTGAAATCTCGTGGACATAAGTATTTTTACGTCCTCATTGGTTATTTGAAACGGATTTAGTGCAATTTTTCTTTATGTTTACATTACTAATAATTTAATAAGATAACATTAGATTCACCTAGCTTGTTATGTAATTAAAATCAGGTTTAGCCAAGTGTTTTGTTCATCCTTTAGCCTAAATTTCTCGTTTATAGGAAGAAAGATTTAGACGTCTAATGGTATTTGACAATGATAAAGAGACAAAATGACGTAACTTTATTAGCAATAGATGGGAACCTTAATAATTTTACGAGTCACACTCAAGATTCTTTTCAGGTTTGCAAATTAAACCCACAACACTATTATGCTTACCAAAATACAGTAACTGAAAGGTTGAGGGAAAAAAAAAAACAGAGAGTCAAATTTTTCAAATTTTCAGAAAACCATAAAAAAAAAATATTTGAAATTTCAAATCTCTAAGGTGAGCGAAATTCCTTTGTTTTGCATGCCTCTTTAGTTGTAATTGTTGTTAGAATAAAAGGGAAGTATGTTCACTTAAAAATGAGCTGATTGATTGTTGGATCTACCACTTCACTGGTACAGAATGCATGCTATCTAATTCTTGGAAGAATATATCACAAAGAATAAATGGACTATCTTAATATTTCATTTAATTAATTCTTCTGTGTAAATATTTCATATTTATTGGCTTTGAAAACAGTAACTTTTATTTTTATGTTGTCACGTCCTCCTCAATAACATCTATCCCTTTAATTAAGTTGTCTTGTTGTCGGCTGTCTTAAATCCATATATCATTTGATTACATATCATTCTGATGGATAGTTCTATTACATTGTTGTATTTTGAAGTTTTAAGTATCAGGGAATGGGAGAATATTTATTGAAGATTATTTATCATGAGAAGTATAACAAAATAGAGTAAATAGCAGCTTCCTCTATCTTGCAATAAATTATTGACATATTTATCCCATTTCTTTTTTCTTGCACCAAATGAAAGAACTATTTTCTTTTACTACAAGATTGTCCATGCAACTCAAAGCTCCCCCAAAATACAGCTATCTTCAATTCGTTCAAAACAAAAATTAGATTTTACCTTGAAAAGTGATCCTAATTAAGTGTGGATTTCCATTTGAACTTATCTACTTTGCGTCAGTTGGAGCTCCTTTTACTGATCAAAGAAGTAGAAATGAATTAATAAGCCCCTTTCAAGGCACTCATAAGTTCGTAATTTTAGTGTATGACAAAAAATGGCATGCCAAGAAATATAAACAGATATTTGATATTTTTCTTACTTATGAGTACATGCGCTTTTAATCCAATCAAATATAAGACTTCCTTTATTTCACGTTTAAAAATAAAACAAAAGATTCACTGCTTCGAAACAAGATGAATAAGAAAGATTTATCTTGATTTATTTTTACAATTTCTAGGATAACCATTTAAAGAACAAGAAAAATAGATCTAGCTTGCTAGGAGGAATACATTTCACGTAAATTTAGTTGCATCTGAAATACTAAAAAAAAATGCAAGTGAATAGGAAATAGAGTTTGATCAACAAGTCAAGGCAAAGAGTAGAAAAAAAGAAAAAGAATTCCGAGTTTTTCAGTTTTGTTGATTTGAATTTGAGATTTTGGGAGTGCTCTAAAATTGACTTTGAGAAAGAGCATGGATGCACAATAAAGTAGAAAATGTATCTGAATAAAACAAAGCGAAAATGTTACTGTGATTCAAGTAGAATGCTTTCTCTTCAAGAGATAGCTTTGCTCTCGATTCTTCCTATACATAATTATATTCAATTCATTTGATACATAAATACTTTTGAAGAAAGAATTTTGATATTTTCCGTTGGTTCTGTATTGTAAAAATAAAATGAAGTCGTAAAAAAAAACTTAAAAAATGAAATAAATATTTTTCGCATGCTAATTCATAAATATTTTTTAGAAAAAATAAATAATAACACTTCCAAAAATTCTTTCTATGCACATACGACGAATCAAAATTTAACAATGTACGGTGAATCTTATACGATATATTTTTCCTAAATATTAATTTTTGAAAAAAAAAAAGCTGATTCACATTTCCTGTGTTATTTTGAATATTCAGATTTCTTTACCTAAAGATACATGACAAAGATTTTGGATACATCTGAAAAAGTACTTTAAGTGGTATTCATAATAACCTTTTTTTTTTTTTTTTTTTTTTACTGTGAGCTTTTGAAGATTTTTTATCATGGGAGAAACCTGTGTGCCTAGAACGTCATGCAGCTAGGACCTCCACTCTTTAATTAAATAATACTTAGTTTCAAATTTATTACTGAATTGTGTGAGTGAAAACACTGCTTGTTACTTTGCCAGCCATTTTGAAATCTTGTTAACGAAAATTGTGATAAGTTATAAATGAAAAAAGTTTTTCGATTGTCTGAGTTAAAATTCTGCAACTCATTTCTTCTATTGGTTCACGAAGGTAAATCGAATACTTTTCTTTCAAATCTAGTACGTAATTTTATCTATAACATTATGCATTAATTGAAAAATTAAAAAGTCTCCTCTCCATGTAAATTTTTTAGTAGAATTCATTTTGTATGAAATTACACAGTCTCGTATCTAGGATCACATAGTTTCCTCGTACTTAGGGCCATGGACCTTGCAATCATATTCTTTATGTTGTTATTTTTTGAAAGTTTTTTTTTTCATAATAAATAAAGGAAAGGCCTTAATTAATTAATCAGTCTAAAGTAAGATATTTTTTTGTTTTGTTGAATGTCTTTTAAATTGAAGGTGTGTACTTACTCAGGTACTTTGAATGTGCTTGACTTATAAAAAAATACATTTGCTATTTTTATAGTTATTACAAATTATTAATTTACGCAGATAAATAAGAAAATTTAATAAAATTACATTTTTTTATTTTTTAAATCTAAATTATAATGTTAAATAAGTTTTCTATCATATTTCAATCATGTGTTCAGTTTCCATTCCCCCTTTGAACTATGAATTCTTAATGTGTCACCACTCCCCTTAATTACATATTCAGAATTGTATAATCGGATGCCTAGAAATCACGATGGAATAAAGAGGCCAAAACCTCATGCGGATAATGCAACTGCAGCTGCAGAAGCTGTTTGGAGTAAATATACAAGGCTGTATTGATTTTTGTTCGCAGACTAATTCAGAAAATACGAAATTTAACTGTACACATTCTAACCGATGTAGTGTTTGACGGTACTCTCTAAAGACGAAGAGAAGGAACTTGTTCGGTATCTTTTCGTTGTCGAAATGCTCGAAAACTTGGGAGATGTAGAATCTTAACAGATACTCCAGAAAAGAAAGAAATTAAAAAACAACTAGCAATTACATTAGGCAAAAGAAAAAGAAAACTCTTGAAAAAAACCTGTTTCATAGTAAGGCATCCAAAGAATTATCAGACAATGAAAATTCTTTTAATTCCGCTAATTTTACAAGTTCTACAATATGTATTATAAGTGATGCCATTGAAAAGGAAGATTTTTGTTTAAAAAGACTACAAGAGAAAACCTAAACTTTTTATATAGCAAAAATAATAGATATTAAAGAGGAACAATATAGTGCTAAATATCTAAAAAAATTGCATATTCAAAAAAGTTTCAGTATGATGAAGATATTGTTTATGAAACCGAGAATAACAGTATATGTTCAAATTGCTCAGAAAATTCTATAGGAGCTCTAAAGCGACAATGTATGTGACTGACTGGAATCAATTTTTCAAATTACAGCGTTGAATAATTTTTGAAAAGTACCTGTAATTCACTAATAACTTGGCACATTGCAATTTAAATAGTAATTATATGAAAAACAAATGCATCACCTCATACTGTTACTTTTATAAAATCCATACGTATATGTTTGTTTTCTATTCATTACCAGATAAAACGTGACTTTCAGGAGTGACCCTAGGTATAACGAGGTCTTGTACCTAGGGCCATTTGTGGAATTTCTTTAAACATTTTTTTTGACAGAATTATTATTTTAAGTACTTATACTAATTCTATTAGGAAGTAATTATTATACTTATGTGTACATATCAGTTTCACAATTTTAAATAGGTCAATAACACAGTATTGGTACATTGAAAAAAATATTAGTCCCAGGTAAACTCTTATGGTTTACTGGTCTTCATACTGGTGAGATTCTTAACAAAACAATTAATTTTTACATCTACACTTTCTAAATTCAAATTTCCCATTTGATTCATATTGTGCCTTTATCGTGAACTTGCTATTTAGTCTTTGAACTGATGAAGAAAAAAGAAAAAGCATTCCGGTGGGTTAAAGGGATTTTTATCTTTCAGTAAACATCGATTCTTAATCTAGTTTTCTTTCATATAACAATTTGTACCTAATGTAATTTGTGCATTTTTATTGTATCGAAAGAAAAAAAAAATATGAAACTGAAAAGTAATTATTATTTTGAAAGTTTAATAGCTATTTATTCAGATTTAATCATTAAAATATATGTAATTAAATATAAACAAATCCTTTGTGATCTGGTGACGAAGCTATAACTGAGAGGAGTTATAGCTTCGCGTTTGAAGATCTCGGATTGTAGAACCTCTTTTATGGATTGTGATTTATAATTTGGTGAATTAATATTCCGTTTCGAATTGTTTATATTGAGCCATGATTAGGCATTGAAATCGATTTGATTGAAAATTCAGCAAGTGACTAAATTGGAGCACTTTAAAAATGTCGTCAGACATATATATGTGGTCAGCAATTCGAGGAAAAGGGACCTCTCAGTTTCAAAGCAGGGTGTTTATGTAATATAGATTTACATCCAAATCAATGATGCCGCTGTAAACGCAGTAATTGCAGTGGTAAACTATGTGCAGTAAAGCATAATCGATATTTGAATTGGCTTGTTTCAGACCAATAATTTTGTGTATTCACTCAGCGTTTTTAAATAGATATATAGAACGAAGAATGACTATGAAAATATTTTCCTATATATAAATGGAAAATTTTAAAGTTTCTACAGTTTCAAAGTTCCCATTTCAAATATTTTATTTTAAATTAATAAATTTCGGAATATAAATAATGTTCTATTGATTTTGTTAATATTGAGTAAGTATATAAAATTATTTTAGTTTTACTTCAGCTGAGTAACAAAATCAGTTCTGGAAACTGAGGAACATGCTAGAAATCCACGGAGCATACGAATTGAAACTTCTTTCATGGCGATTGCTTTTCTACCTAGCATCTCTCACCTAGTATCTAAATCTTTGTGCATTGGGTACAATATCTTGTACTCATTTAACGCCATTAGCAGCATACTTGCCTGTAGAATCTTTGTTCCTCAACTGCCTTGCGCAGCAGATGGTCTATTGCTCTCACAATTAATGATAGCACTTTCGCAAGTACGGGTAATTTGTGTTGGGGTGCAAGTAACATTCCCGTAAATTAACTCTGTCTTGCCGGACTCGGATCGTAAAGGCTTTAATGGTTGCTAAGTAACACCGATGTCTATTAAACGTTGCAGTTTGATTGATTTCCGAGTTTCTGTCATTTGAAATGTGATTAATGAAACGAAAGGATGCGAACAGCTCCATAACATGTAGGTAATGGTAGACTATTGTTTAACTATACTTTATAGATATGAGATATCGCATTGAACTTACGTCGTAAGAACTATAATGCTATTGGCCTTTAACATCATGCTCAAGACACAGCAAGAAACGACTGTGACGGATTTAAATAACATTTCCATAATTAGAAATAAACATGCTAGAACTTCGTTACACACTTTCTGAAGTTACAAATTATGTGACAAACATAGGCTTTGGATGTAAAACAATTGAAGAAAATGAATTTCCAAAAGTATAAATGTATTTGTGACTTTATCATAAAAGTGAATCTAAATTTATCAGTTGAAAGAATTTTTCTTGGTAATATATGAAGCATTTTTTTCTTCTCTTATATCATTTCACTTTTAAGTTTATTGTTCAATATTTTAAATCATTCACGTTAAAAAAATACAGGTAACAATATAGCTTCAGTAGTTGATTTGGGAGAATTCTTTCATATACATATAGTTTGATTTTTCCAGAAGATGCTTCACACATTTCTATTATTTTCATAAGAAATATTGCCGGTAACTTGCTTTATATAAAAAATTATTGAATTAATATCAAATGTAATTATTTATAAAAATGTTTAGTTGAAAAATCAATAGTTGTAAATATATTATAAATATTAAATGATTTGTGCCTACTTTATGATGCTATAATACATAGAAACATATAAAAATCTAGCTTTATTTATTAAAAATCAATTATATTTCCACTTTTGAAGTAATACGAGGACGGTTTAAGGATGGATATCATAATTTTGAGCCAGGTGCTGAAGATGACATCTGATCCAACCCCTCCATCTCCAAATTTTCACTCCATGCCCGCGAGTGGGCGTTTAACTCTGGACCTCTGAAGAAACATGCACTAAGTCGCGGATCATTACTAGAATTTGATTTCAGATTTAGAATTTTTTTCGCCCATTTTTCCATCGCTGGGCCATTGAGAATTTAAGGAACCTGCATTAGGGGTTAAAGAAATGATAAGGTTTCTCTAAATCTATTGCTGCGTTATGTACTATATACAGATTATAGGAACGAAACTACAGATAAAGTGAATAACTCTTTATTTATTATTATTTTATTATTATTGTTGTTATTCTCATAGATTATGAAACGTCTCAAAAATTATCCGAATTCTTTTATTCGTGTTTGTCTAATTTCAAAACATAAATTTTCTGCTACGCTTGAAGCACGATTGTTTCAACTATACAATATATTTTGGGCTTTCTTCTTATTTTTGAAATATTTTTAAGCAAAGCTTGCATTACAGATTTTGTTCATCTTGAATTATTCCAACAAGCTAACATTTTTAAATAGTGAATAATTTTTTAAAACAAATTATAATTTGAAATAATTAAACATAGTATTTTACAACGAGATACATAATTGCTTAACAAGATTTTAATTAAATTGGTCAGACAAACGAAATGTCTACTATTCTAATGGATATAATTATCCGTCATGCCACCAAGTGGCGATGGTTTCCTTATCTCCGGAATGAATATCCAATAACCCGACTATACTATAAAAACACTCATATATTGTAAAAATATATTGTTCAAAAACATAACCTAAATCTAAGATAAAACCGAAAATAATTGAAAATGGAGTGGTAAATAATGAAATACGTGATGATTACTTCTAGAATAAAACTTTTTGACATACATAGATATATCTTTTTTTGTAAGAGAAATTATCCGAAAAATTTCAATAATTTCTAATCAATGCAGTATTTGAGTAGGATTTATTAAAAAAATCAAGTAAAATATTCGATAAATTTGTCTTATATTTTTTGTTAGAATGCAGAATGTGCTTTCATTCATATATAATGTAATGATATAAATTATAGAGCAATATTGCGATCTCAAATAAAACTGAAGGAAAATATATTTCAAATGAGTCAAAAAAAGTTATTTCAAAGGGTCAATTTTTTTTGTTGTTTTTTTCATTTTATATAAGATTCAGAATTTAAATTTTTCTAATGCCAGTGAGGACTTAATTTTTTTTTTCTTATTAATATGTCAGTTCTTTACTATTAGTAGTACTCTTTAATTTACAATGGAAACTCTTTTTGGAACGCGAAGTAAAATGGTGAGAAGACTATGTTATTTTTCAGATAAAATTATTTTCTGAAATTGTGCCTTGTTTTCCCAATAGAATAGTTTTATTTAATACAAATTTTCTTTCAGTCGCAAAGTGATCAAAGCTAATATGAAAGAAATGTTTTTCTTTAAACAAAATCACAGTGGCTTCACTAATAAATAACTCAGTTAAGCTTTGAATTCCAAAACATGTATGAAGAAAAATAATAGGGCGGTTTAGAAGAATATCGTTTTAATTTAGCATTCATTGCGCATCAAATGTTCCTTCCGAGTAACTAAAAACATGAGATCGTAGCAGTGAGCTGCGCAGGATTTTCGTTTCTATAATAGAAGGAATAAAATATAAATGTGAGCATGTGAGACGAGATTTTCGGCATGTATTAGCTAGAAGTTCAAATATGCAAATTTACTTTCATTTGAATTTCTTTGAACGGTTTCTCGGACCGATATTAAATCATCCCCAACTAATCTAATAAGTTGGAGCACGATATGCATGCATTTAGCTCTGGTTAACAGGAAGGCGAGGAAATGATTTGATTAAAATTCTATTACTTTTGATATTCTTTTCTAAGCAAGCACCTCTTCTGCAGAGAAAACACAGCCAAATGATCTAAATGAAGAAACACCTTTTGGGTTTGTTGAAAGAATGAGAAAAAGGAGAATATGAATCTATTTTGCATAGTAATAAATTGCTTCCTTAAGAATATACGTCTCGAACTTTGACTAAATGAATCAGTGGAAAATAAATTTCCTCAGTATCTGATATTTTTCTTTCCAGACAAAGGGAAAAAAATCCATCTGAGATTAAATAAAGCTTGCCTTAACTTTTAAGATATCTAATTTCATTTGAAAGCATTATTGCTAAAATAATTTCAATTATTGATGCATTATTTAAATTTTAAGAAATAAATAGCATTGTAAAAGAAAAGATGAAAATTGTGAATCATACTTAATATGGAAACGTATGAGTATTACTTATTTAAATCATACTTAGAAAATTGTTTAATTTTTTTTCAAATTATACGTATCAGTTATTTATTACTCGGTAAGCATAATTTTGAGCATGATTTCTATAAATTATATTTTTATTTTTTATTGAAGAGTTTAATAATTTATTAATAATATATATACATTGAAATTTGTAATTTCTTCCTTATTACTACCCTTATTTACAGTAAATATGTATTCAATGATGCAATTAAAAGCTGCCGATTTTGTAGTTGTATTTGGCGTGTCAGTTTGGCGTAATCAGTTTGTCCTTCTGACATTCAAAGTGAAGGCTAGGAAAAATGTAAAATTTTCAAAATATTAAGTAATTTCGTTATATCCTTAAGAAAGTTCTTAAATAACCATTTATTGATATTTAACCCAACACAATTCATTGTCTATGCATGTACTAGACGTTACTTTAGTCTTTCAGGGAATTAAGAATTTCTTTGTGTTTCTTTTATTGTTAAAATTACACAATAAAATATTTATCTGAAAAAATATTGAATTACAAACATCATATTCTAACTACAAGAGTATGACAGGCCACGATGTCATTTCTTTAAAGAATTTTACGTACTCATTTTATTTAAACATATGATGTTGATTGTTGTAACATTAAAATATACAAATACGCGTTTGTAACAAAAGGATGTGACAATATAAACTTAAGAGTTTAAAGCCCTCAATTTCATTAAAATTTAGTGAGAAAATATTTTAAATATCTATATAATGTCATCTAAAATTGGAAATAAATTTTGTCTTACTTTTTATGATCTAGTATTCTTATTTTTTATTAGATTCTTTTTATCTTGAAATATAATTTTTGTTAAAATATAAATGGTTTAGCTAGTTCTGGTAAAGATAGATAATTAGGGAATAAAACTAACTTATAAAGAAGTTTATATAAACACTAAATATATATTAAAATTCTTGGGACTATTATCTTTTTTATTTGCGATGTATTTTTAAATTAGGTGTTGTAAAAAAAATGACTTCATTTCATCCCCAAAACCAATCAATCTATTTTCAAACACATTGATCTGATTTAAAAATTATTAATTTTAAAATATTGAATAAATATTTGAATTTATTGCTCTTTAGATATTAAAGAAAAAGAGGAATTTAAAGGATAATTTTTAAATTAATAAATATATAGGCAATAAAATAATTTATATTTTTGAAGTATTAAAATGAGTTAACTTTCAAAACTCTCATTTTTAACCTTTCAGTACCTATGATTTAAAGTAAGTGATTATTCAAAGGTAATAAAATCGTCCAAATGTTTTTGAGTTAAATGAATCAAAACTCAATTCTTCAAATGCTAAAATCTTCTTTCAAACGTTCATTCTTGATAAAAGAGGAGAAAATTTTAATTAAATTTTACAATTGGAAAAAATATTTTTTTCTTAATGTACTTCATAGGCAATAAATAATCCATAGCTTAGGGTAAAAATGATATTTTAATCTAAATCTTTAATCTGCAAAGTATGCAGTTTTGAAAGAATTCACTTATATTTTTTTCAAAACTAACTGCTAAAGTACTGCAATTTTTTTTTTTACAAGATGTTGAAATAATTTTAAAATTCTTTTCCAATTTATGCATTTCAATTATGTTTATTAAACTTCTTTCTCTTTGATTATATAAATACTGATTATTTTGCAATTAAGAAGATATTATAGCCATTTGAGAATATCGCATGCTCTACTAATAAAAATAAACAACATTTTTCTAACAATTTAAATACTAAAATTACAGTTACGTAAACAATCATATATTTTTCGTGGCACTTTTACTAAATCTAAACAGCGATGGATGGAAATAAGTCTCATTGTGTGGAATGGAACGGCTAATAAAGCCTCCATATTCATTGCTGTCCTTAAATAAAATAAGGATTTCAAAAATCGCAACTAGATTTGAGTGCAAGTTACTGTTTGATTGAAAATTTTATTTTTATTTCTTAAGAAAACTTAACGATGAACATAAGTATATTTACATTTTAAAATATTTGCTCAAAAACTAAATCCACTCCTTGGATTATTTTAGAGCTTATAAATATTGAGTAATTTCAAGAACTTCAGTATTGTTCCAATGTTTTGAAGCTTGTCTTTCATAATTTGGTTTCAATTAATTTTCTTCATAAAACTTTTGGTGTTATTTAGAAGTAATTATCACTAATTTTTATTCCAAACAATCTATATACATTTTGCATTTTATTTAGGCAACAAATAAAGATTATTTCAGTTTTTAATGAAAGGTAATTAGAATTTACTATCTGAAGATGTTAATTCATATTTGTTGTAAGAGGCAAATAATGCGTTAAATTATGTTTAACACATCGTTAACTGTTTTAATTAACTTAAAAATGTGAATTGACAATCAGATAATTAAGTTTCGATGTTCTTAATATTGTAAGTTCACATAACATTTATACACAACATGTTATAGTTCGGTGTCTTATTACCTTAAAAATGGCGACACACCTAATTGAAATGTTTCTGCTGAATATGCAAACATCGTTTTTACGAGTGATTCCTTATTTTACATACTCTTTTAATAGTATAAACACAGCTTCTCTGGAATAAAGGTTGTATAACACTTTCGAATTACAATATTTCTCTCCATTTATGAAATCTGCAATGCATTGAACTTACATTAGTTGATCAAAAATCTTTTCTGAGCTCTACTGTACTTGATGGTTCGTCCATATATTTGGTTAGTTACTATACCTCAAACATTATGATCATTCTTTGAAAATTCTTACTATAGGAAACTGAAATTCTTTTTTATTTTATATTCATTTGATATTGATATCGTAGCACAAAATTTTTAATGTTTGTGGCACTGATGTATGTTAATATGTTAGGTATCCACTCACATTAGGGGGTTGGAAGATAGGGGAGTGAAATTTTCAATCATATGTTGAACGCAGTCCTCATTTTTCAGAATGACCAGATCCATCCCTAATACTTCTCAAGTCATTTCAAAACACACGACTTATCTAACAAGACACTGAGTTGAAAAGAGCAATGCAATTTTGAAGAAATGTCATTCATGCTATTCCCTTGTTTTGGTGTAACTTCTTTCTATCTAAATATTTATAACAAGAAATTTGGTAAATTTCAAAAATTAAATTAAATTACGATAAGAAGTCAAGTAATATTAAATAAACGAAGGAATGCTTTTACAGAATAATATGAAAAGCGTCCAGAAAATTCAACATAATTAAAGCGTGTTTTTTTCGGAAAAATATATATTCATTTTATTTATTGTATCAATTAGTAAATATTCTTTCACAAATGATGATAAGATTTGTACTCATCATGCTTTTTAAAGTCTACAATTTTTGAATTTTTTGATGATTTGATATAGAAGGTATTTTACTGAAATTATTTAGCTGGATGCTTATATTTATTTAGGATATTTAAACTGTGTTAAATAATTTGGTTCATAAATTAAATAAAATCGAGATTTATATCACAGTACCTAATTCCAAAGATTTGGAATAACATAGTAACATTTAATAATATATCAAAGTTAAAATTTAGAAAAAAGCCGAATTGTTATTAAACAAATCATATAAAATTCTTACAATTTTAAAGTGATTTAACAAACCAAACATAATGAAAAATCTCAGATCATCTATTAAATTTTCGACAGAAATAATTTTCTGAGAAGAAAATTTTTAAATCGTTTTCTGGTTTTAAATTCTTAGTTAAAACTATTATCTCCTATAACATAATTAAAACAATTCTTCCGAACTTTTTAAAATTTATACCGCTTTCAAGTTGGTTGCGTTGACCGTCCGAATTTTTTTAATATACCTTCTGAAACAGTTATATTTTTATCTAAAATGTACATGACAGATTAATAATATCTTATATTTTATTCCTTTCGCTTTTCCTTATGTTTTCGCTTTTCCTTATGTTTTGATTTGTATCGATAAAAAATTGCCCTTCCCCAATTTATAAAAAATACCACTGGAAACAAATATGTACTATCAAATGTATCAAAAATACCTTTATTTCGGCAAATTTTCTACTTGTTTGGTAGAGAATAAACTTTGCTTCTTGAATACCTACCTTTACTATGCTACTAGTTATTGCTCAGATTCAGTTATTTCTCGTTTTATACTCTCGATAATTAGAAAAAACTATGGAGGAGTTCATGAAAAATACACCACAATATCACTTATCCTCAAATACCTTTGGGGCCGCGGTAGCCTGGTAGTAAGGTCTCGACTTCGGGAGCGAAGGGCTTCAAGTTGGATACCCGATTCCACCTAAGAATCGTCGCGGAAGCGTGTCTGGTGCACGTTAAATCTACCAGGTCCGTCTCAAAATTGCCCTTGTGTTGCCTTAATACGAGACGTTAATATAACTAAACAAAACTAAGACCTCAAATTCCTTTGTCTCGCCAGCGCAAATACAAATTGATACATGTTTCTGCCAACTATCAACGCTGTGGGTAATAAGTTATATTAATTTAAACCCTTTTTATTGGTCATCGTGAGACTATCTATGATTTTCACTGAAGTTCCTTTTAGGGTATGAAGTTTCAAGGATAGATGTGTGAAGTCGAAACTCATTTCTATAGTCTCAACTACTATGCCTTGGGCTTTAAGAGCTCAATAAGTTCCCTGGATAACTGAGCGGCACAGAAATATGCATCGCAATTATACAAGGCAGCGTCAGCATCTCGTCTTGATGGCTACAAGGAAGTAACATGTCGCGCTGACTGACATTTTGTACAGATGTAATTATTCGGGAATGGAGCAATTTTTGATGTCATATATTCACGCGTTAACAAGGAATTGTTTTGGCTACCAGGAATCCGTACACTTGCAAGGTTTCTTTAGTTCGAAGTCATTGGTCTACATAATAATTACAGAAGAATTATTCAGTTTGGAGCTCTGCCATTCCTTTCCATGTTCAGTTGCAATCGTTTGTGATTGGTAAACAGCATGTACCCATTCTTTCTGCCAAGGAACGCTTAAAATGTTTTACAATTAAGTAGAAGAATTGAACTTATTCCAACATTAAAACGCATCTCCATGCAAGTGCCAGAGTGTTACATAATGAATACAGAAGCATTCATCAAAGTTTGGAGCTCTGCCATTCGTGAAGACTCTGCCAAAATTGAAGACATGGGAATATGCCTAAATTGTAGAATACACTGTAGAAAATATGATGTATACAATGTTCATAGGATTATGAAAACCACTTTCTTATATTTTCGTTTTTCCACTCTCATAGTGGATGTGCCAATTATTATTCTCAGTCTTCTTTTTTTTTTTTTCGTTTTATATATTTATATATTATATTTATTTCTCTCTCTCTCTCTCTATATATATATATATATATTGTATATATATAGTATATATATCCAATATATATATATATATATATATATATATATATATATATATATATATATATATATATATATATATATATATATATATATATATATATATATATATATATATATATATATATATATATATATATATATATATATATATATATTGTATATATATAGTATATATATATATATATATATATATATATATATATATTGTATATATATAGTATATATATCCAATATATATATATATATATATATATATATATATATTGTATATATATAGTATATATATCTATATTGTATTGATTTGCAGATTCGGAAGTACAAATATTGAATCCCAGACTTCCTTTTTCTGCCGCAAGAATTTTGCTTAACAGTTTTACTTGAAACTTATTAAAATGGTTGCAAACATTATAAATGTTTTTCTTCTAATAAACAGATACGGAAAATATAAAAAGAAACGAATTGATTTTCAAATGATCATACGAAATGATTTTCATCATTAATTTAATTCAATTTTCGGAAGTAGTAAGCCTATTGAACTTCAAGATAATGTACGCTATATTAACAGTTTTCTCAAAGTACAGTCCTTTGAGTACAGTCCATTACCCGTACAGTCGATTTTTTTTAATTGTATACGACCAAGTCAATATTAGAGGGAAAAAACATCTATTAATTATCTTATATGAAACAGCCAGAGCCTGGATTAGGTGATAAGAAAGTATTCAGGTTTTCGAGGCCACTGCGCGCTCCAAACTGGTAAGATAACACTGATGGAGTGGTGTTATGCCTCATGTTGTGTCGAAGGTCTTGGGAAAAAGAAAAATACTTAACACTATAAAAGAGCACCAGAGATACTGAAAGATGCTTTGGGGAGCAGGGGCACCTACCTGTCTATTTTTCAAATCATCCATACTTCCTGATCGCATTCCTTGAATTCAGGGAACAATGTATCTATTTATGTTTTCATGCTGGAGGCAAGGATCAACAAAAAGTTCGAATGTTCCTTTGTATCAGTGCTCTTTGTAAAACAAGTTCTTTTATGTATGTTATTGCACATATGCTTGTAAAACTTATTTTTAGCGCTTTCTTGTCTTTCCATTAATTTCAGTTGCTGCTTTATTTTGTAATTGCGAGTTTGTTTACCATTTTTGTTGTTGTGAAATGGCCAGGAATTTTCTGACAACTAACTCTTGAATATATGAATTATTTATCTGATGAAGAAAATGATGATCCTAAAATGATAATTATTCCACCGGAACCAGATGATAAAGAAGAAATAGAAAATTCTTTCACAAATCGAAACATAGATGAAATGGGGAGATACTGAAATTCGAGATACTGCTGGAACTAGAGAGGTTTTCTCAAATATCTGTGAAGAAATTAGGCTTGATACGAAACCACTTAAACTGAACAAAATGTGAACCAGAATTTTCGCTTTCACCGTGTTCTTTTTCTTCTCAAGATCATCAACATATTGCAGATACAATATTAAAACAATCTTCCATTGAACTTTTTTACATGATGGCTAATGATATGATATCGTATGCAGATGCAGAGACTAATCGATATGCAGCGCAGAAGAAAGTTCATTCTTTTGAAGTCAACCAAAATGGCATCGAATAGTTTATAGGCAATATTTTTTTACAGTTATCACATTTTATCACTTGAAAAAATTTATTGAGAAAATGCTTTGGACACTGACACAACCTTAGTAAGTAGAGCTATGTCCAGGAAAAAATAATCAAAATACCTACAATTCGGTCATAAACAAAGAGGTTCGCTATTACAAAATTCGTCTACTTTCAGAAAAACTTAATATTGCGCTGCAACAGTTCAGAATATGTTCAGACAATCTAACAATCAATGAAAGAATGGCAAACACGGTTGTAAATACATAAACATTAAACCTGTGAACTTTGGATATAAGTTATCGGTATTGTCATCTTATAGTAGATATCCTTTATTATCGTTCCTTATCAAGTTTCCCAAGAAAAGTTTATGGAACCACTTTCTCATTTCTCAACGTGTTGCGGCATCTTTGCTATCTGTTGTGGAAAATCCTCAGTTTAACAGGTTAGCTTTTTTACTTCACATGGGTAACATTAACATTGTTCAGGTCAGAAAGAAAAAGTTGCCTTGGTACAACAGTTCTGAGAAAAAACATTAGACAAAGAGGTATGATGCAGAATGATAAAGAACTTCGTCTCCTAAATTGTGAAGGTTTATTAGCAAAAAACCTAGATGGTCGTCAAAGACGATGTCAATTAAAATCTTGCTAAGATTAAAACCTATTGCAATTTGACTGTTTTTCGGAGAGTTTTTCAGAGACTGTTTTTCAGATTTCTATCTATAAAATATTTTTTAAGGTAATTTTTAGCAGTGTATTGGACCGTTGTCCTAATATTTAAATAAATACTAAAAATATTTAAAATGTTTATTTTGTATGTGTAAGATCCTTGCATTGATCATGTCTTTAAAATTTTACGTTTTTCTTATGTTTGTCTTGATAGGTTGTCCAATGTGGGTTAAGGATACAATATGAAAATTATGCGGCATAAAAACATTTGTGATTTGCTCTGACTTGTCATCATAAAATAACATATAAATGTAGGCTGAAACCATGAGTACAGCTGCAAGTATGAATTTTAACTAATTTACGAATTATTGTGGCATTGCGAAATTTAATGAAGTTGAGCTTTATACAAGATTCTTATGTGGCTTTGTTTTGAAAATATGGACTTAAATTAGTCTCCTTATTTATATGAAAACACGAAAAGAAGAGAATATTTAATTTAATAACAGCACAGGAAGTAAATTTATGACATAGAAAATTTATGAAAACGCATTTATCCTGAGGATCTAAATGGTAAATTCACATATTGGTGTTATAAAATAAGACTATTAATGCAAAACATCCAAAGTTTTAAATGCGGTAAAAAAATTTTTCTGAAAGTTACAATAGGTATGCCATTTCTGTGAATGACTATGAAAAAATATGATAAAATAAAAATTAAAAAAAATAAATATGTAGAAAACAGAGTTAAGAATTTTAGTGCACTTAATGATTCTAAAAGACTTTAATACGATTTCTTTTGGTTCTATGAGATCAAATCGGCCTTCCTTGGTCTTAAAAATGCATACAAAAATCTATTAAAATACCGTAATGAAAAACTACAAGACATTTCCAATCTCTTCTGCGAAAATCTAAAAGAAGAGTCCTCTCACAAAACGATAGACAGACGTGATAAGCAGCACATATCCTACCTTTGGGTGATCAAGTTTAATAGCACCACTTAAGTCACTGAAAAATAACATACGGTAAATTAATCAAAATGTGGCCCTTTAATTGTAAATCTGCCTTTCATGCTTGATAATTCCATTAAACACAGCAATATGAATATCTGCTAACAAGAGAATTAATGCACAAAAAATATAATGTTAATTGAAGTCATGTAAATGTAAATAAAATTTTATATGGATTTCCTCTTACATATGATTGTTACAAAATTTTCGTGTTGCGTATCATAGATTTCTTTTAGGAAAAACAAATTTTAGCATACTGAGTATTTCGATCTCTAAAAAATTTTGTGGATATATCATCTCAAAGTGGTAAAATGTAAAATATATTTCTTTAGACTAAAACATCCAATTTCTAATTATTCTTTTAAGTTTCAAAAGAACCCAATTTTGAGACTTTACTCACCAAATTAAATGGTAGAGAATTTCCATTTCTTCTGAATGACTCAACAAATTAACGAAAAATTTTAAAAGAAATCCTTTTCCATTAAGTTCTTTGGAGATGCGTGTATTTAAACGCTCCACACTTTCAGAACCGTTACATGTACTCATAATTTCACAATTTGCAGTCTGTTCTATCAAGTCAATCAATAACCATAATTACAGTTCAGCTCGTTAAAGTAACAGCTAGGAAAGAAGAGCTTTAGGGTCTATACTCTCCGTAATTAGTAAGCTGGGCACCTAGTATACAATCTAGATAGTGTCGGAGAACTCTTTTTTGCCTTTTTAATGCTCCAAGCGAATTTTGAACAAACAAATTAGCAATTGGAAAGTTTCTAGACCGAAATATTGTCTTGCTAATTTTTTTACGAAATCTTGCTGCTCATTCGAAAGCAGAAATGCAAATTTAAAAGAACGTGAGGAAATTGATATTTTGAAAGAAATCTGAGATGCTTCATTTCTCTAAGAGCTTTAGGCATTCTTTCTAAAATTAAAAACTGTTTATTGTGGCTGACTACTTAACTCTTTATTTACTTTTTGGAAGCTAAGGAGTGAGAGTCAATATTATGTAACTTGCTCCAGTTATTGAGGCAAAAAATGGCGTTTATAAATATTGCAGTTTCAAATATATCACATTCATTTTTGAAAGATTTGCATTGGCGAATGGAGAATTTTATTATCTTCCTTTCCTATAAAAAAACTTTTTTTTTGTATCTAAAGTTCACTGAAATATATTTTTTTCTCGAATTTTTTGCTAATCTTCTGAAACCTTGTTTATAAAGAAACACTTTCAGTACTTTTATTTCTATACATTTATGTTGTAAATTATTTCTTTAAACATTAGGCATCATTCAAAGTTTCCTTTTAGTTTCTCATTGCATTTTAGGTCTCAAAATTGGCCTAAATTTAAATAATTCTTCACTCAGAAAGAAATAGAAAAGTATTTTATTTAATTTAAAGCGACTTTGATTGTCATGAAAACAGGAAATTTCAGAAAGAGAGTTCGAACATATCAGTAATATTCTTATTCAGTCGCAGAAAAGTGAAATTTAACTCATTTTATCTATAACATTCAAGGTGTACAGATGATTTGATTGAGATACTCATGGCTGGATTGATGTTTTGAAAATATTGATAATATCTATCATATTTTCAAATATAGAGCAATATCTCAAGTTTATGTAATATGTTAATAAATAAAGATATTTCTAAAATTTGCTACAAGAAATGATTCGACTGCAATTTTGAGCATTTGGATTTCTTTAAATCATTAGCCAACACAATATTATCCAATTGTATAGAATAATATGCCATACTTTAGTTTTTAGAAACATTTGAATAAGTAAATCATAAATTAAAAATAAAAATAGTTAAGCAACCATCCATATTGTATTATACATAAAAAATAATTAAAAAATTATTCATAATGCATTTCTAGATGGAGAAAAACAATTATATTGAGAGTTTAAGAGCACCCCAAAAGAAAACATGAAATAGCGACAAAATATACAAAAATGTAACATGTATTCAAAAGATCATTAAACAAAATTTTTAGTGAAAGAACAATTTAATTAAATAAGATATACGAAATAGGCAAATCCAAAATGTATAAAAAAGCTTTAATTATTGGACTTCAATTTAATCAGTTACAAAAGTAAAACTCTAATTACTAAGAAGAGCTAAAAAATATCGCTCTGTTTTGAAGAAATTTAGTTAATTATATAGTAATTCATATAAAAGAGAGTCAAATGAAATATATTAATAAAAAATACAAAAAATATGAAATTTGATTCACCCAAAATCACAACTCTCAAACGATTATAATGTTCCAGAAGCATTAAATAATAGTTTCTCTGTAAAATAATGTAAATAAAAAATTCTGAAGAACTCAAATATAGGAATTAATATTTCAAAGATTAGTAGTTAACGAAGTTAACGTAAGGCCAAAATCCCTAAATTTAATTTATTAATCAAAAAATAAAAGAAGTATCATCAGTGTAAAATTATAGAATTTAACTACTCGGCGATTTAGTAAAAAGGCATTGATGAGTTACAGCCATCGAAAGCATCTAAATATAATTCAATTTTCGACAAAGATACGGAGCTTTTGAATCAGAGTTACTGAAGCACTGTTTTACTGAATTTTGGGATTGTGTGAAATTCGTTTATTGCGGTAAAAGTTTTAGTATCCTTCCTTATTTAATAACATCCCTATTGGTCTCTTTATTCTCTTCTAAAATAAAATTCTTATCAAATTTGATAGTATCAATACACTTCCAGGAATATACCATCTTTTATTCTAAACTACATTTCGCTATATAGGTTGATTTCAATTTCAAGGTACAAACTTGAAGAGGAGCAAAGACACAAAAAATTTTCACAAAGGAAACACAGGTCTCAACCCATTTTCTTAGTTATAACCACTGGGTGTCTTGATTCCACTGAAGCAAGATGTTTCGATTTTAACTTCTAAATAGAGAAGCTATTTTGAATTATTTTCACTAATTCAACACACCACTTTTGAAATTTTCAACACTGGTATATGAAATTGCAAATGAATAATAAAAGACAAAGCATTTAATGACGCCATCATTGACAAGTGCAATGTTTACTAGAGTTATTCAAAATTGTATCCACCAACAGCGATACATGCTTGATAGCATGTGGCGTACATTGCCATAGATATCAGGTATTTTACGCACATGCGCAGCAGCTACTGGTATTTGAACAACCAAATCCTCAGCTTACTTAACTGGAGCCTCATAGATTCTTCAGATGTCCCCAGAAAAAGTAATTGATGATCAATAAATTAGGAGATCGGAATGACCAAAGGGCTCGTTCACCACGCTCAATTCATCGCATCCCAAAATACTAAATTCCTTTTTACTTTCATCTCTTATTTCCTGCGTTTTGAATATTCGAACTCTTTTGCACGCATTGAATCCATATAGAGATTTTTGAAAATTTGGAATTAGAAGATTAATTACTATTATGTATTTGGTAATGGTTGTTTAAAGGTAATAAAAAATAGTGAAAAGGAATTCCCTTGTAAATACAACGAATCAAATTTTTAGGAAAAATTGCATTTTAGCTGAAGTTTATTTCACTAAAAAAGTTTATAACTGAATACACGCGAACTACAAAAGTTTCTAACGAATCATCTGAATATAAAAAATACAATACTGCCCCATTGTTCTGTATTTACATATATCGTTGAGAGGATTGACAAAGGATTTGCTTAGTTATTGATATTTATTTACCATCTTTCATATTAAATAAGTAAATTATTACTATCCATTTTTTTACAAATTCAAATTTGCAAGATCTGCTTGCACTTTCATAGACTTTTTTTAAACTAAGAAAATCGTTTCAATCATGTATAATTGAAAAAAAATACTCATTTTCTCTATTTTGGCATTTATATTTCATGTATAAAATATATAGAAAACAATGTAATAATTAATTTTGGATGCTGTAAATTTATCATCACTTTCTAGGATTAAAGTATGTTAATTATCTATTTAAATACTCATAACATCTTATTATGTGGGTCTATTAATAGTTTTTTCGGCTATATGTGAGAGTTGCCAATTTTCTGGTGACAGACGTTGAATAATTGTTAGATGAGAGAATTAAATTAGAATTAAATTGGGATGCACAAGAAATTATCTTGAGTTTCGAATTTTAGAATAGACTTCCTATTAGTAATTTTGAATTCTGAAATTTGCTTATGTTATCTTTTGTCAATATTTATATAAAATTTATCTTTTCACAACAAGAAAATCTACTTCAAAATTTTTGGCATTAAAACAATATATATATTGATTTCTTAAATACTGATGAAAATTTTCAAAAAATGTTTTATAACTATTTTTATTAAAATCCTATTTTATGGTAATTTTAATGGGAAAAGCACTCAATAATGCTAATAAAAGTGTTAGAACGTCTGAAGAAAAATACTGATATGTTGACAAAATAGAGATTGTGCGGCTTTGTCGAGAAGCTGAAAAGAAACAAGACTAGATAAGTAGCTTAATTTTTTTGTATATTAAAAAAAAAAAGTGGTTCAAATTTTTAAGAAGTGAAAACGTAATTTTGAAACCTTTTGCAGAGCAACTTCATTTTATTACTTACTAGCCGCTTTTGATCACTCACTGGAATCAATGTACGCTAAAATTTTCAATTAAATACTTTATGTTTCTTAGTATTAATCGCTTCTTCAGTAAAATATTTGTGAGCATTAAACTTTGATATTCATGTAACTCATATTAAATCCGGTTTACTTTAAATAACACTGCATTATCGAGTTAAAAAGCAGATATTTTAAAAGTCATGGGCATCTTATTCGTGCATATATTTTTCTGGCAAATATCATTTCATATTTATTTTATTTCATGCAAATGCGTGCTAAAAATTAAACTTTTCTAGTTTTAATTTGCAGGAACAATTAGCTTATTAATCTTTTAACAGAGGTTTTCGTCAGCAAGATACCAACACGTTGATGAAGGCTTATGTTTTCATGCAAGCATATTGTGCTCGTGTAGGTTAAATTTTATTTTTATTTTGTGTCATACATTTTTTTAGGAATTTTGCTCCAAATTTATCAAACATTTAAATAATTAATCATAGCCCAAGAAAATGGATATCATTAAAAAGGTAATTATTTAAATCTGAAGATTGTCAAAAATCACTTTTGTACTCTAATATTTTTGGAAGTTATCTTGCAGAAACGTCAAGATTTTGTTTGGTTTTTAATTAATATTTCAAAAAGAAATCGCCATAGTGCACATTTATACACCATAAAAGTATATATATGCTAAATTTGGTAGTTCTAGGTCAAAGCCTGTAGATCTCCTACGCACACGCAAACACAAATACATTCATCTTTATTAGAGGTAAACATCTAGAGTTAAGTATCTGCCATTAGGAAAATACTTGATATATTTGTCAATATATCTCAATTTCCTGATTTATGTAGAATTTCTCTAGTATTAACACAAATTTTGCTGAAGTAAACATTTACATGAAAGAATATTTTCTACTTTCAAAAATTGAATATAATCTCCTGTAACTTAATGTATCGATTTTCAGTAGATAGATGAGAGGCAAACTTTTGGAAAAACATTAGCATCAAGAAATCGGAAACTTACATAAAAGCAATATACTTCTTTCAATTCCAGATATCAAAGCACATTTCTTCTCGACGTAACAAAACCCTGCTTTGGGAGAAAGCTCATGCGAGCCAGAAAAAGGTCTCCATTTCTTAAAACGTTCGTCTTTTATGAGCACATGACACTACCCTATACGTTATTTGAAAATACGCAGACACAGTGAATCTCGCTGTAGTGTCCGAGAGTTTGCTAACACGCACGATTTTCCTTCCGTTCAGCCCCAGGAGAAACCAAATATTTCCACGAGATAAAAGCTTACAAATGTTTCCGAATCTTATGGCTTTGAGCATATTTGTTTCTTTGAAAGTGGGTTGTCTCCCAATGCTTTGCTGCTAGTCTTGGTTGTTGCACACATTCAAAGCTGGGGAGAATTCTAAAATAGTATTCGACTAAAATAAGATAAAAACACTGATCCAAACGCCTTTCTCTCCGAAACGCCACAACAAGCAGACATCCTCGTTAATTTTGCAAAGAGGAATATGCTTCAAGATATTCCCGGTGGATTGCAACAAGACACAAATATCAAGCAAACTCTTGGTGAGGGCGCGAAAGCTCCAAATTCTCAGGAGGGTAGAAGAGGAGTTTTATTCCTGTACAGATTTCTCTTTTTCCTTTAATTCATTTCATTTTTAACTCTGCTTTCTTTCCCATTCATTTTAAAAGAGATATTTGTTATTTCTTTTGGGTGGATTAATAATTTCTGACATTCTAAAAAATAAATCAGATTTTCTGCGAAACTTACATACATCAGCTAAAGTATTATCTCAGAATTCTTGTTTCGGTATTCTTTTTTCCCCGACATTTACAAAGTCAAAATGATAATTTTATGGCATGTTTAATTACACACGTTCTGAAGATATTTTGAATTTATCTATGTGTTACTTTTTAGCATTAATTGGTTTTGAGAATTGCGAACACTTTTAAAAATGTATCCACGTGATAAAAATTATAACTGGAGTTCCTCAGATATGGATAGAAATTTTTTTTTCAATTATAGATTTTAAATGTCTCAGTGATGCTGTGTATGCTTTGAAAAATAAGGAAAATGCTTGAAACTGCTTTATGTCCAAATTAACAATTATATTATGAGTGTTTTTTTATTACTATCTGCTGCTAATGGTACTTAAAAAATATACGAAAGTAACTCTCATTATGAAATAAAATTACTTTCATAAATCAAAATAAATTTTAATAAGCAAAAAACATGGGAGGAAAACAAAATTTTGTGACACATTACATTTTATTATACAAAATTCCTATATTTTATAGTTTTCAAAGCTTAACTACAACTTCAAAAATAATATTAAACATTATTTTTAAAATTAATCCACAAATTCTAGTCCCATTGTTTAAATGTACATGTGAAGTAGGGTTTATTATTGCATTAAAGACTTTTTTTTTCAATTCCTTTGACTGTGTCATCTGTTTTGTCTTATGCAGAGTTCTACTCATGTGTTTATGCAGAGTTAATTAACACTCTAATTATATAAAGTTTTATATACTTTGAATTCCGAAAAATCATTTATTTCTAAAAAATGATTTGAAGTTTATATATGTACACATACAGCTAAAATTACAATAAATGTTTTTTTTTTTTTTTTTTTGGATATGAGTAAAAGTTTCATATAAAATATTTTTTATATGTGGTTTAGCTTGGATAATTAAAATATGTGGTTCGTAATACTTTATTCTATCCATTTAACATTAAAAAGAATAAATTAAGCTCCAACTATAGGTGTAGGCGCTTTTATTCAAGTAACTTGAGACTGAAAAAGAAATAGTTTAAATAAATATTGTAGTTTCTATAACAAAGATTTGTTATCAGAGTATTATGAGAAAACTATCAAAAGAAAGAAATTAGACTCGAGAAATTTATATTTTAATGTAAATATGATTTTAAATGTACCTAATTGTAAATAACCATAAATAAAGAGGGAGGATTTTTTCCAACTATGCGCATTCATTAGAATTTATATATAACAAATGGCATTTGCTTATGCGCAACACGATTGAGTGTATGAATTCGATCTTCTATATTGTATGAATAATTCTTTCCGACCCAAACCTAAAGCCATTCATCGATTCATTATTCATGATTACATGAATACATGAAACATTCAATGATTAGTTATTTATTTCAAATAAACCTTATTTCTGTCCAAGCACACTTAATCTTGATTGCTTCGTCTTATGAAGTCTGCCGATTCCCCCGAGGCATACGAATGTTAAAAAAAAGAAAAAGAAAAAGATATTAGTACGCCTCAGGGATGAGAGTCACTTGGAAAAAGTGATAGATATCTAATCATATCAAGATATACAAAACATCAATCTATTCAAAATTTCGTGTTCCTTCTTTTCCGGAAATTAGTACTGCAGTGATGCAAGACATCAAATCAAATGTCAGAAAGTTAGACTTTTATATTGTATGTATCAATATTACAAATTTGATACATGTTGGAATTAATTGAATACGAAGGCCTTATTTAAAAAACAGTATTGAATGACTTCATAAAGGTAATAGGAACTTCATAACGTAAAGTGTAAATTTATAGGCTTTCTGCAGAGAAAGAATAAAAATTAGCAGTCTTTAAAATATAGAAAATTTAACAACGAGTGATACCTACAATAAGGAAAGCAATCTTCTAACGAGTGATACCTACAATAAGGAAAGCAATCTTCTTTACACAAATAGACTTTGAAATTATTATCTCTAAATTTAAAATTAAACAACAAATCTGTAATTAAATTTATATGATGAGAACTGAAATGTTTGCGTGTAAATTGATCTATAGCATTTTTCATCTGTGATTTTACTGAAGGACTCTAATTCATCCAAAATTTTGTAAGTACTCAGGCAAGTTAAATCTTTTATTTTATCTTAAACTTGGTTTCTTCGTTTGAGAGCAATAAGAGATTTGAGAGCTGTTGTTCATAAAGCTCAAAGTTTCAGTCATTCATGTGCGGAGTTCACTGAAAAAAGCTAGTTAGGGTGAAAAAAACTTAGAACAGAAATTAATGAATATATTACATATATAATAAAATGTAAATTAAAGACCCGTTCAGCTAACATTTAAGATAACTATGGGTTAGAAAATAAGAAGACAAGGAAAGAAGTTTTCAGTGCTCAAATTTTTCCCTGGAAATAACTCTAGGTATTGGGAACTCACAATTATGTCTTATAGCAATAAAGAATATTTCCGTTGTAAGAACGTCGGTATTAAGTTTATATCATAATTTTCTTTTGTGAAAATTGTTAATATCTTTATAGATCTATTAATGAAAGCTATTCAAAGGCTTATATTGTAAAGAATTACATGCTTTAAAATGAAGATAAGTTTCTAATTTCAACTTTGAAAAATGAATATTTTATGCATCAAGTAATATAATAACACAGATTAAGAATGAAGACCGGGAACTAGGGATTGCAATATCGGAGCAAAAGTTCAATAACGGTATTCGGTATTTTTTGAATCTTAATACCGGGATACGGGTTTTAATACCGGTAGTAGAAATTTTAGAAAAACAAGAAAACACAGGTGTTTCTTTGTTTTATTTGCCAGTTTTATTAGAGAGTGTAAATATCACAAAAAATAATTTGTAACTTATAAATTATAACAGTGTATAAAGAATCACAAAAAAGTAAAGGAACATCTTATTTATTTAAATCACAAAAAAGTGTAAATATCATTATTCAATCTGTGGTACTATTACAAATTTTTAAAATATGATCTTAAAAATACACAATGCATCAATTGTACTGTCATTTTTGTAATGCATCAATTGTACTGTCATTTACGTAATTTTGTGCAAAAATTACCTGCTGTCGAAAACGCTCTTTCGGCATCTAAGCTAGTTAGTGGTATTGTCAGCAATGCACGATATATTTTTTCCAAGTATTTACCTCTAAATTCCTCATCTTCAAATAAATCGATTTCTCATCGGATGGTTTTAGATATAGCTGATTTCAATATTGTATTTTGGTTTGTTGATTTTTTTTTCATTAATCGTTAATTCTAATTTTTGTTCAAGAGACAATTCCTTTTCACTATCGACATTAGTGTCATCATAATCTTCAATAATTCTACCTAATTTTTCTGAATGTGAGAAAAAATTAAAAAAAAATTGCTATAAATTTGATCAGATTTGAATTGGTTAGTCTCTTTTCTTCTTTTTCATTTTCATTTTTAAAATCATTATATTTATGTAAATACCGTAAGACATTTTCTATTTCGATATGCATTTCTTCTGTACGATTTTTCAATGTAATATATAATTCTTCAGATAGTGATGAGTGCTGTTCTTTCTGTGACTGCAACATGGCAATTATTGTTGCATTAGCTGTTAATAATTTAGAATCTCTCCGACATAATGCTTCCACAGCCCAGTTTTATTGGAAATAGATCTGCAGGTTTAAGTCGATTATTGCTTTTTGGATTGGATTTCTCAATTTCAAAAATCTTTCCATCATTACGAGTAAACTGTTCCAACGTGTTTTAGAATCTAATGTTAACATATATTCTGTTTTATTTTTAGTTAGTATATATTTTTGTAATATGGCATTTTTTGTAGGGGAACGTTTAAATATTTTAACAATTGTTCGAACTTTATAAATTATAGGAAGCAATTTTTGATGGGTCAATATTTCATCCTCATTAGCAATATCTTCTTCAACAATTACATTGTCATATTGTCATTATTTTCATTGTCAAGATCACTCACACTCTTACTCTCTTCAAAGTTGGAATCCGAAGTTTCTATATTCACAGTATTTGGATTCTTCTTTTCTTTATTTTTGGTATAATACATCTATTACTCATAATTGAATTCCATGAATTGCTGATTTGCACCAATCAACTTTCCAACTTTTTTCATAACTATTGCTCCTTCAGTCGTTATGAATACAATATCTTCTTTCAGGGATGATCCATGTTTCGCTAATTTAGACTTAAGCACTTCCACACGTTTTTCGGCTGGTATACTTCCGGAGATATGTGTAAGTCTTATATTCCATTTTTTTTCTGAATGAATATTTATATTTAAATAGCGCCTATTCCTTACACTTGTCTATTCATCAAATGTAAGACTAAATTTTTCACCATTTACTTTTAATTGTATTAGCTCGTGTTTCAAAGAATTGCGAACACCGTTACTGTAGTTTATAACAGTTGTTCTTATAATGTTAATTGATGTTTGTAGATTTTTAAAACCTCTGGCGGATGCTGATTTTCTTAGTTCAGTAGAAGTGCTCGAAATGGCAAACCATCTAATGCTGTCATTTTTCTTATAATTTCATCTCTGATGGCTTGGGCTTAGAAACTGTGCTTAAATTTGTATTTTCATCGCAATTAGATTCTTTCCTCTTTAAAAATTTGTATCGTTTTTAAATGTGTATGGAGTCTATTTGTGCTTCCTCCGTTCACTTTAATAATTCTTGAACATTTTTTACATTGTGCCAATATATTCTTTTCATCATATATATAATGAAACCACTCCGAAGTATGATCAACTGATTTATTTATGTTCTTTAAAGTTATTCTTATTCATTATTATGGGTTATTATTCATGAGTATATATATATGTATATATAATAAATCTGAAAAATATTTTGAACCCTAAAGTATGATATGCAAATACAATGTGAATAACAAACTCACCAATTTAAAACATATCAAAATATTACGCGCTTTCTTCACAATTACAATCCTGTTTTCACAGATACGATTATCAGAGTACGAATCTTGCGCGTGTGTAGTGTCTCTCGGAGCTGTAATAGGATAGTTTTGATGCGCCTCCTTGGATAATTCACATATTATTTTATTATTATTCACATATTATTATAATATTTTATCACTTCTCTTGATTGTATGATGCGACTTTGTATTCACAGTCTAATTAATTTCGCTCGTTAGGAGACATAAAAACAAAAACGTTTACTATTTTGCAATGTTGGCAATCCCTGAACATATATTGGAGACAGTTTAAAAAATGTCTTGTGAACACCGAAAAGCCGGTATTTAAACTTGTGAATACCGGTATTACAAAATTGTACAAATGGCTTAAAATACCGGTATTCGGTATCCCGCTACACCGGTATTGTTATCCCTATCGGGAACTTAAAACTTGCTCTGAATTTTTGCTTTAATTCTTATCAAAAATAATCAGCAATACTTTCGTTATCAATATCATCGATAAATTATGAACTAGAGATAATTCATGTAAAGTATTTTTATTCTAAAAGCGTTCCCATCAAGCGAGTAAACAATGTTTTCATCGTCTGCAACAATAATCGTCCCAAGAGAAAATGTTTTTCCGAGGCTACGAAGAGACAAGCAGAACCTGATCATCCATTACTTTGATTCTTCATCACTAAAGACTAATCTTCTTCGAGAAGAACATAGTTGTGGTATTTTCTTCGTCGCCTAAGCTACATAAGGGGAATTTCTATTGATTAGCCTTGTGTCTAATAGGGCGGGAAGTGTACCACAAACAGGAGAAAATAGAGAAACGAGAAAAAGAATGTGTCGTAGGTAGTATCGTTAGATTTCTAGGTAAATAAAGCAATTATTCTTTATCCGGGCGGCAATTTAAACAGTAACCCATGAAGGCTATTAACTTCTCAGGTTCTGAGTGAAATTTATAAACAGCTGAAACCAAACAAATTTGTACACGGAAATTAAAAAAGAAATTATTCCTTATGATGCATGATTTAAATAACTTGATTTAGAATACTATAATACCGATGCATTTGATTTAGAATTTAGTCCTACTTGTTCTAAAATAAAATTTATTTCGAAAATAATGAATGTCACTGTTTATAAGTAATGCTTTTTATTTTTGAGCACATATGACTGCAAAACTTTTCTCTTATGGATAGCTGTTTCTCATTGCTTAAATAGCAGATGCTTAAAAGTTTTGTATTAAAGCATGAAAGACCTTTTAGGAAAACCTTGCTTTCATATTTTTGTCTTTTAATAAAGGGGAAAATTCGGTATTTTATAAGATATCACTGAAAGATTTTTTTTACAAAAGGATTCCATTATAAGAAATGAAAATTAGACTTTTATAACTATTTAATATATATATATATATTAAATAGTTATATATATATATATATATATATATATATATATATATATATATATATATATATATATATATATATATATATATATATATATATATATATATATATATATATATAAGTATTCAATAATTAAAGACATCATGTCTTTCACATTTCAGGTTTTTGCCTTTTTATATTTATTCATATCTAAAACGTAACTAGTGAGTGGTGTTCGACATTTTCATAGTGCTTTCATTATATGTATTTGTTTGATCCTTTTGCACTTGCAATTTCTAGAAGATTTTAACCCATTTTTTCAAGACAATGAACATTAAACTTCATTGAGCATTTAAAAGGAAAAGTAGTATAAAGCTGTATTTAGATTTCATTTCCTGGTTTTGTTAAATTGTTTTCATATCTGCTTCCATTGTTTATTCAATGCTTACTCTTTTGAAATTTTGAATTGAGAGTTTCCACATAATTTTTATGCTTATTATACCTGGACTTTCTGTATAGTTGTAGACCTCGGGATAAGCAGTTATCAACAAATGCCACAAAGAAGCCTTCCTATGCAGAGGTGGCTAAATTAAAAAATAGAAAAAAGAAACCAACAATGCTTCTCTATCCAACAGAAGAAAACCACAAAACTATTGAATCAATTCTAAGAGAAGAATTGAAGGAGGACGGGCCCAATTTTAAAATCAGGGTGGTGAGAAAGCTTCAAAATAAAGGGCTGGCTATTGTATGTGACAAGGAGCAGGAATTTGACCAATTGAAGAGGACAATCGAATCTAATGATTCTCTTAAAAAGAATATAACTGTAAGATTGCCAGGAAAAAGATTATCAAGCCTAATAATATACGATCTTCCCAATGACACTACAAATAAAGATGTCCAAACGGCGTTGAAAGCTTACACTAATATGCAGGAGGATCTGCGACTCCGATTCAAAATGAAAGGTCGCAGAGAAAGAACAAGCCATTGGGTTCTGGAAACTCCCGGTGAGGTTCTCCATACGCTTAAACAACTTAAAAAGATTCCTATAAACTGCTTCATGTACCAGATGAAGGAATTCTTTCATGTCAAGAGGTGCTCGACTTGTCAAGCCTATGGCCACACAGAGAATGCAAAGAATCTTTCAAAAGAATGCAAGTTCACTACGCCTTTTTGTGGTTGTTGTGGTTATAGACACCACAGCAGAAGCTGCAGAAGTGAGGATTCCAACTGCATTAACTGCTCCGAAAGCAACAGATTGAGAGGTACTAACTTCAACGTGCGGCACGAAGCCATCGACAATCAGTGCCCGTGCTACCAAAAAGAGGTAGCAGCTTATAAAAAATCAAGGGACTATTATTAGTATGGACCGTATTAATTTTGAAAATTCTTCTTTTCCCTTTAATATCGCGACAGCCTCTACTCAAGACCCACTAAAAATACTCCAAATAAATTTAGCTAGAGCTAAAGCATCCACCAACCAGCTTCATTTGACAGAAAGCACGATTAAATCGGATATCATCCTAGTACAAGAACAATACCACTATAACAAGGAAATCCCTGGAATTCCAAAATCATGGGAAACGTTTAGTTCCACTAACCAAAAATCTGCAATTCTCATCCCATCAGCCCAAATAAAACCTGCTCTATTGGAAACGAAAGTCAACGTGGTAGCTGTAAAAATTCAAACATCCTCATATCCCATCACAATAATTTCTGCCTACTCCTCACCAGCACAAGATGTCAGCAAAACTCTCCAAGAAATCCAAGAGATCATTACCAGCCTCCCGGAGGAAAAGATTATCATCGGCGCTGATCTCAATAGACACAACACAATTTGGGTGTACAGATCCAATGACAACAGAGGTAATGAAGTCTTGGATTTTATCTTAGCAAATAATTTATACATCTTAAATAAATCAGATGCCCCACCAACTTTCCAAAGAAATAACAGCATTGGCTGGCCAGATCTGACCTTATGTTCCCAATCAATTATAGACTATTCCATTAACTGGGAGGTTCTGGAGGATATTTCCTTAAGTGACCATAGATATATACAAACAACAATAGCATCCACTATAGCTAACCAGTTCTACAAAAGATACAAGACACGCCATGGGAATCATCCTAGATATCTCAATATACTTGGTAAAGATATTTATTACCTAGAAAATAAAATAGCAACAGCAAGAAATTCCAGAGAGCTAAATGACGCTACAATAGTTCTTCAAAACTCTATTATTAATGTCTGCAACAAAACCTTTAAGATCAAAAAACAGCTTCTGTTAACGAAACCAAACTGGTGGACAGAAAAATTAGAAATTCATAAAAAGAAAGTAAGAGCACTAAGAAAGAGAGCACAGAGGGCATAAGAAATTGAAAAGCAGTGAAGATACCAGATCTTTAAGAAAGAGAAAACAGAGTACAAAAAACATATTAAACAAGCAAAAACTACGGGCTGGATAAATTTCTGCAGTTCAGCCTCCAACCCATATGGAAAGCATTGCAAAGCCGCTTTCCGGAAATCTGTTTTCCCATCAGAAATCCCATACCTGATGAACAGTGACCCAAAAGGAAGTCTGAAAGAAGAAGCGCAAACCTTCTTGGACCAGATTTTCCCATCTCCTGCTATTTCAATTAATTATAATTTAAACACTTCAACGCAGTTACTAGACCCTCCATTTTCCCTCCAAGAAATTTCAATGATTATAGACAACCTTCCGTCAGGTAAAGCTCCCGGTATTGATGGAATTGACAACCTCCTTCTTAAAATTATACACAAGCGCTTTCATAATATCTTCCCAACTCTCTTTAATAAGTGCCTAGAATTAAGTTGCTTCCCAGACTCCTTGAAAATAGGAAATATTATTTTATTCCAGAAACAAGGAAAAGATCAGAGACTGGCATCTTCATATCGACCCATTTCTCTTCTGCCAACAATTGGAAAGGTGCTAGAGAAATTGATGACTCAAAGGTTAACTTACCATCTTGAGACCACTAATAGCCTCAGCGAGCGTCAACATGGGTTTAGGGAAGGTAAATCAGTAGACACAGCCATCCATGAGCTGATAAACAAAATTCAAGTTGCAAGAAGAGAGGGCAAGCATGTCTTAGTGCTCTCTATTGATATAAAAGGAGCCTTTGATAACTTGCGACACAAAGAAATTCTCAAGAGTTTGGATGAAAGTCCCTGTCCTTTAAACATCAATCGTCTCTTTCACAGTCTCCTCCAAAACAGGAAAGTGACCCTAATGACTCCAGAAGGTAGGGCCATGAAAGATCAGAAACAAGGCTGCCCTCAAGGATCATGCAGTGGTCCCGCTCTGTGGAATCTCGTAGCCAACGAAATTCTCAAGCAGGTCTGGCCAGAAAATGTACATATACAAGCCTTTGCAGATGATTTTGTACTGGTTATCAAAGCGGACACAAAAAATAGTCTGTCATTATATATTATTATGAAATATCGTTATTCAAAATTATATTTTGAATTTTAAGTTAGAGTTATAATTTATTTTGTGTACTAATATTTCTAGAAGTGAACAATGAAGATGCCAAAATTTTGCACAGTGTTTAATTCAAACCTCAAAAAATTCGTTCCATTGACCACATTCTCATTTTCCAAAGGATGTATGTTCCTAATTGCCGATCTACTTTTTGTCTTTTATAGGTGCATTCTCATTTGTTTAATAGCTGAGATTAATTGCGCTGACCAAATTTTCTTGTTTTATTCAATTATTCAAAATGTCACATTTTAATAATTGTACAAAATGAGTATATATTTCAGTACAGATTCATTGGAGATGACACCAATACTATAGCATTCCACAGAATATGTGGGAAATCATGAAAGACTTAATAAAATAATTGTTAAAGAATAAATCCTTAATGATAATAAAATGATTTTAAAATTTATTGTTTCACTACATTATTTTGCTTATGATTAGATCTTCATTCATCAGCGTGAAAAAGTAATAAAAGAAGTTCATAGGTGCTTGAAATTTCCATAAAAAAGAATTAAACTTTGTTTAATACTTCGGATAAAGAACTTCTAATCCAGATTTATTCAAACACCGTGTCATAATTATCAGAGTTGGAATCGGCAGGAGATATAGAATGCAAGGATCACAAATATTGCCTATTTTTCTACTATAGCCTATCAAGCTTTTTCCTTAATTTTGGTTAGTGTCTGGTGCCTACAACCGAATCTTTGAGCCTTATCCCTTAAGTAATGGTTCACAGAAGTCAGATACATAGGTGCTGAGTTTTTGTGCACTGTGGATAATTATCATGCATCATTACTTTTAGTATAATCAATAATGTTCAAGTGATACAACAAATTATTTGGACTAGTAATAACGACTTTTGAACACCACCTGATCTGTACCTATAACCATAATGGCGATTGAAGCGAAAAGTGGAGTCCCCATCTTCTGAATTTGAGTATTTCCTTTAGCGCCCGAGCCAATACTGTTTCTACCATTCTAACCCACACGTCAACCTTTGGTACTTTATACCATCAATGATTGTGTATCTGTGAAAAAGAATGAAGACCTAATTGAAGGATGTAGCTCTATCTGGAATAATTACATACCTGAATTGATTAAATCAGATCTCTTTATCACATATTATTCATCAAATTATTTTATCTCATTGGTAAAACCCGTGAAGGACAATCTTGTAGACTTTACTCTTAACTGTCACACCACACAAAAAGGCATCCAACACAAATATGATCAACCCTGTCTATGAACATTCTGTATTTTTGTTATGTCTAACTCCTCTTTCTTCAAATTACGTACAATCTGTAAACAAAGTATTTATGGAGGTTTTTAAAATATGCCCCTCTCAAGAGACTGACAACTGGCTGGCTATGAATCCTTTCCAAGCTATAAAAATCAGTCAAATTAGCTGGAAAATTCTGCATAAGAAACACTACAAGGGAATCAGTATGCATGGTTTTGAGGAGAATTGAATCTAGTAGCAGTAATAAACAAACAAAAAAAATTGTGAAGAATCAATTTTTGCTATACAGCAATATTACAATTCAACTCCTAAATCTTAAAAAGACATTCATCCAATACTCACTCACTTTCTTCTACGTCAAAAGTTTGGCTATATTTGTTATTTTTGCAGTAAAATTCTCTGTTTGAAACCGCTGTCACGGAGTCCATGGAAAAAAAAAGAAATTGCCATCACCTGAAAGATTGTCAACACCTGGAAAAATTTCAAGCAATGGTAAAGAAAACTGCTCAAAAGAAGAAAAAAAGCGAAAAACGGAAATAGTTTCCTCCATAAGATACTGAAGAATCGATGTATGTCAAATAGGACAATGAAGGACTGTAAACAAACGATTGGCATGGCGAAATATTATTCAAATGGGCGGTATGTAATAAATGAATTTTCGAAAGATGTGATGAGGGAAGTTAGGAGAGCAAAGATTTATGTTTGCGTGGAATACTTTTAATTTTTTATTGCGATTTCCGCATGTAGTAAAAATCTTAAAAGGGAGTTTTATTATGTTTTTAAAAGCTGTCTGATATCACTTTTAATTTTGTTGTATTTTACTTTATTGTTTTGTAAAGAAATTACACTCATAACATCACTTAAATTTTATTTTAACCAACTTTAGAGCTAACTGATACAAGGAAAAAATTTTAACAAAAAAATTACACGATCGCAAAACAAAAAACAATAAATAAATAAAAATAAAAATAAAATAAGCGTTTTAGAAATGTGAGTTTGAGCTGTCCTTATTTTTTTGGATAACAGATAATAAATTAGAACTATTATTATACAAATGACATTTATCTTAGTCTTCAAATGAAAACAATGACTTGAGCGGGAACTATTTGGGCCTTCTAACTTATCACATATGATATTATCAAACAATAGAGATATGTTTATAGAGGCTTTACATCGAATAATGTGAATTTCCTTAATTTCTGTCACTTAATCTCAACCAATTATGATGAGACTACTGGCTAGAGGAGATATAATTTCATCAAAGTTTACACGCCTGATGTATGCAATATAAAATATAAAGAAAATTTTTAAGTGCACAAAAAATAAAATAAAAATGAAAACTAAATGAAAATATTCAATGACTTCTAGGTTATTTCTTTACATGTTATAATATCCAGATTCCATGGAATTCAAAGAATGATAATATATTTTATATATTTAAATGCACAGCAGTCATGTTATTTTGCATGAAAATGAAACTGAATGTGTTTGCGTTAGCACCAGCAACAGGCCAAGAATGATTTATTTTTCTTTCCGACCGCAAATATTGATTTCTCACACTTTTTAGAAATTATCTGATATTGTAGATAAAAAGTATTAAGGAAAGGTTGAAATACTAAATTAAAACAGTTTTTATTTTTATGTATGTTATTTTGTCTGTAAATTTATCTTTTTTTATTCTGGCATTTTATCTGATTGCAGTTCAATGGCAAATTATGTGAACACATGGCCGCAGTAGAATAAATTAGACAAATTTGCAAGGAATTTTGCAGAAGTTGTTATTTTCTACAGTTTAAAATGTTCTTAGAAGGAAAATAACTCTATAATATATCTTAGTGCATTTTAAGTTACGTTAGGGACTAATTAAACAATGCCTTTTTTCAAATTAATTTTTTCATTAAATAGCCATAGTTATATCAGCGTTCATAATAAGCCTGTATGTTCTCACTTATCCAGAAAATAATATTGGAATGATTGGGAACATATCGAACACATGGATAAAAAAGGGTAGTTGGGAGCACGTATTTTAGTTTCTGATCATAGTAACGAAATGATTTGAAAAGGATAAGTTTTTAATGATAAGAAATCACTGTTTTTGCCCCAATTTATTTTATCGCTCATTTCTAAATATACTAAATAAGTTTTTTTGATAAAAACTATATTATTTCATAGGATATCGCATATAAGTTATCATAATTCTTTAATATCTCTGATTTGGTGTAATTCATAATCATTCTGGATTCAATTTAGTCGGAGAAGTCGGGAAATGAAGCTTTATAAAAAGGAAAACGGAAGAAAATATATATACATACAGAAACTTGTTTGAAAGAGAAATAACCAATATTTAATTTAGTAGTTGAAAATAGCATTTCCGTTTCAAGTACGTTCAATCTGCAATACAACGATTTTTTTTCTGGCATTTAAGATGCCTGAATAAACTACTCATCGATAGTAACTGGCAATATAAATTTTATCTAATTCTTGTCAATTGTATACTATTATTAACTCTCAAAATAAGCTTTAATTTAATCAAATTTGTGCTCTTTAAACATGTAAAATCAGCTGATCTCTATGAATTTTATCCATTCCTCAGAAAAAAGAATAATGGTCACTCATTTTGGCACCTTCAATATAATCGAACCAAATATATATATTTGTGGAAAAATGAATCATGGATGATTCGAGTTGTTTCTTTCACCATATCCACGACCTCCGTTTCTTATTGAGAAGAGTAGAAATCATCATGTTTAGAAATCTCTCTAAAAATCTATTCTTTATTCTTTAAATAGTTAATTGCTCATTTATCATAAATTAATAAACATTTTTGACGGGACAGAAAACTACCGCGTTCCCAGATTTAATATTACTTCATTTCATACAATAAATTATTCCAAATGCAAAAAAAAAAAAAAAAAAAATATATAGGTTTTCATTCTTATAAAATCTTTTCCAAAGAAAATGATGAAAACTGACAAAGGTAACTTAGAACACCATCCTGTTTCTGAGAAGGAAGTCCAAAGATGAAAGTTTAATCTTATTGGTTACTTTTGCATACTACAGATCCAAGAAAGACATAAGATTGTAACTTCATTACATAGTGAATGGATAATGACACTTAGAAAAGATTGCGTTTCATTTTTTTTTAAATGCAGTTGTATTTAAAGTAAACAAATCTTAGGAAATAAGATTAAAAAATGTTCATCTTCATGTTGAGTACCTTAAAGACAGCTCAAGTTTCCGTGCTTACTAAGGCTTCATTTGTGCGTACTGTAGTCACTGTTTTCAGTCACTATTTGTTCTCAATTACCTTCACTAACCAGTTTTCTTTTTCAGCTATAAAAGGGTAAAGAGAATAAAAGAGAACTTAAGAAAAATTGTTTTACAATATAAAAGTCAAACCCTGCTTTCTAAGTTTTGTATAAATGTTTTCTCCTGGTGACGATTTATTCTTCCTTGATTTTTTTTTTCAGTCTGACAAAGAGTTGTACACATTGCATGGCCATGCGATGCAATCCTAACTTTATAGTAATTTTCAATCCTTCACTGCACAGAATTACTTATATATGTTACATTTATTTCTTTTTGAAATTAATTTAGAATGGTTTAATATTAAGTTTATAGATAAATATTGAACAAATTTCTATTTATAAATTTTTTTATGCTCAAAATTAATTTTTCAATTATTTTTCTTGCTCAATTTACTATAATTATAAAATTTCACACAACTGCGATTGGGCAATAAAATGTTGGTGTCTTAAGGTGTTGAAAGAAATATTGAATTACTTTCTCATCAATTAAGAATACATTTCCCGATATAGTTAATGTAAAAAAAAGTCAATTCCATTACTATTTATTAGTATTATTAAAAATTAGATAAAATTCCCCCTTCTTTCAAAAAATCAGCAACTTTTAATTTGCAGTCTATTTGAAAGAAAAGCTTTTTATTTCGTTATTCATTTAATAGTGTTTATTTTATTTTAACAGTGGAAAGCAAGTAAAGTTTTGGCCTAGGAACAAGAGGGTTCAAAAATTGAAGCCTTCTCGTGCCAAGGAAATCCCTTGTACGCTGGTATGGTACATATTAAACCTATTGGGGTCGATGTCTCGCCATTTGTGGGGCGTTGATGTATGAAGAGGATGGTGACAGCTTAGGCTCCGTCCTCATCGTTAGATCACAGTTTACATTATTAGGTTCTTCTTAAAATAGTTTCAGTGAAGTAAAAGCAACAAAACGGAAATATAATTAAACAAAGCCAGTGAAATCACTACAATTGCATCTATTCTATTTTGTTTCACAGGATGTCATAGGGTGCCTTAAAAATTTTATTTATTATTTTTAATGTTCAAAGGCAACGTTGGAGGTATGAAGCAGCAAAAGGAATTGCCAAAGTAGAAATTACAATTACTTAATTCTTCTACTTCTTTCTTTTTTAGATCTATAGATATGCTATCATATTTTTTTAAATTAAGAACTTAATTATTGAAATTCATTATGAAATTTTGTTCTTTGGAACTATTTATGTTTAAGTCACAGTTTCTTTAATTGTGGATAATAGCGCTGAGCAGAATAGCGGAATGGTGCAATTTTTCAAAGAGCCATCCATCCAATTATTCACCATTTGTTAATAGAAAAGTAATTATAATAAGTCAAAAAATTCCCTTTGGATTGCGAAAATTTTCTTTAAAATTTAATGGTAAAAATATCAGTTTTAATTTTTTTTTAAACTTATAACTTATTTTTCATTTTGTAATTTATTTTCAGATTTTAAGTAAGCGAGAAAAAAAAATTCAGTAGAAATTCAATTCCTCCATTTCTAACCTCTCTCAGTGTTCTTCCATTGTACTTCTTCCTGTTTAAAAATATAATAGGAAAAGCATACACTTTGCAATTACGCATGTACAGCAGAAGATTTGGTGCTATAAGAAATGGCAATTACCAAAAAAACATTTTTCACCATATAGAAAGACATGTTATTGAAAAAGCAAGCTATTTGAAAAACGGAAAATTTAGAGAACTCAATTTTCTGTCTTCTTGTGTTTACTCTGAAGATTGAAAGTATTTAAAAGTGAATTGCGTTGAATTGCCAATGAATTTAAATATTGCATGCAAAATTATCTAGCTATTAAATTTTTGCCCCTAAATTGCTGATGTGGTTCAGTTCCTGTAGTATCTATGAAACCCAAGCATTACACTTTACCATACTGAAAAATTTGATAAAATACAATATTATACAATTTTGTTTCGAAGCAGTTAAAAAAACATAACAGCATTGAATTCTAATACTGTACAGTATAGTTCCCAATATTATAAAAATTCTCAGAATCAAGCCTAACACTGTCATAAAGTATGAAAGAATTAATTAATACTACAACTCTACATTTTTTTAAATTTATAATTGTTATATTTCTATTTACCGCTTAGCTTCCTATTCCACCTCATTTAGTTAGCAAGGCATGACATTTTAGTAGCAAGGGATGTTTTATCAACTGGATGAGGTAGGCCGTTAAATTGAAGCAGAGATGATAGTAAAAACGTGTTCGGTTCAATAAAAGATATAATGTATTTCCATATCTATATCTTTCCATATCATTTTAAAAATTTAATTTTAACTAAACGATTTTTTTGTAAGGTCGTGTTAAGAATATTATTTGAAGAATATGATTTAAGATTTTGCTAACAACTAAAATTTTCTGTTAGGGGATGTTTCAAGGATTCAAAAATTTGGCATATTAAGAAAATTATAATTTTCTGTTCTAGATGTGGTTTAGTTTATGAACATTGAAATCTAAGCAATTAAGAAATTAGTGAAATATACTACTCTCTCTAACATAGATGCTCAATGTAGATCTGGGGGCTCAAAAATTTTGGCAGCCATTATAGTAAGAGATTAGATGAATATTTCAAAAGGAAAGTGCCTTTTTTATAATTGTACCTAGGCAGACATTTTAAAATTAAATTAATTTATTTTACTTTACATTAATATAAAATGGTCTAGAACATTTTATAAAAAATGACTGTTTTTTAGTTCAGAATAAAGAATCAAAACCAAGAAAGGAAAAGCTATCCAGATTATGCGTTTCACTTGATGCGACCAGACAAAAATGAATAGTGAAATGCTATGTCAAATTATTAAACACAGAATTTACAACATTGTGAATACAATATTGATAAACGTATTTGAATAAAAATCAACGACAACATAGTTTTCATAACGTTATTCAGCGTAGGATTTTCGTTATTGCTTCCGCAGTTGCTCTATATTTGTTTTTTAATGAAAAATCGTTCCAGCGTATTTTTTCTAATAAAATAACAAAATAAAAAAAATTATTAGGCTTGAACTATTATGTTTGTTTTAGTATTTTAAACTATAGTGCTTTGAAAAATTCCGGTATCTTTGAATATCGGTATATATTGCATAATATTATTGATATAGCATATTGTTTAGGGTGTTAGTCTAGACCTTTTTTTTAAGGTTCTGCCATTTTCTAATTTTTAACATAGTTTTAGTTTATAGAAAAAAATGTAATTACTTCAAGGAATTTTAAATTCAAAATAATTAAAAATTTCTATAGGCGAATATCTAGTTCCATTTCTGCCCTCCATTGATCTGAGAAAAGTCTAATTATAAATGAAATAACGAACAATGTGAGCGTGTTTCTCTCCAGTTCACTCATTACATCAAATCGATAAGATCTAAAGTAACGAATATAGGAGTTGCAGTGAAATGACCTCGTATATTTTATTCCGTTAATTGCCTATTGTCACTGAAATATCATAATTACTGTCTTCATTTCCTTTGGAATTTATACATTAGTGAATTAGATCCCTTGAATCCCTACCACTCGTTTGAGGAATCATTGAGGACATTAATGCTTCCTTTATTAATCATTTCCGAGAATTTTCAGAATCAATTCCATCTCAACTGCTCTTAAGAATCCATCTGATGGTTCCATTAAGCAAAGGGGGAAAACTCTATCCAAAATGTGGTTTGACTGAAGCGGCTCTTTTGATTCTACCGACAATTTATCAGATAATTAGTGATTTTGAAAGAGTACAGGTGGATTCGTGGGCTCAAATTTCCCAGAGCTTAATATCATTTTGAAAACTGTTGCCTCGTACAACATCTAAAAACCCAACTGAATGATCATTTCATTCCTTTCGAAGAGAATAAAATGCAAATAAAATTTTAATCTAATTTTTTGTCATCTTTTGACATACGAAAACAAGAAATTCAGTAATATTGATGATTCAGAAATAAACAATCGTTGAATTATTTCAAATAATATATTCTTTTGTAAAAAAGGATTTTAGAAAAGTATATACAAGCTATCTGATCCATAGTATCTGGACACTTTCAAGCAGCACATTTTTTTAAATTTTTTTTTTTCCAAAAATGCTGGACGAACTTCTTTTGAATTTCGACCACGTATAGTCTATTACAGACAATACAGAATATTTTTTACAGTGATCATCAATAGGTGTTTAGGGGATCAATAGAAATTAAAGAAAACTTTCGAATTGGGCTCACGCCGTTTCACAGAAAAGAGTAATGATTTGAAATTTTCATCAATGGTTTTGTTTGTCATTTGGAATACTTACAGACATTTGCGTAAACATATCACTGATATTCGAGATGATTTAAAGAATGTATTCAAAAATTCCAGTTTTTTTCTTTGCTTATAACATGCATAAATTTCAACCAATTCATTCGAAATTCATGAAATGTTTGGAAATGCGCTAGTAATATATGTTATTAAATATTCAAGTAAATAATTTGAATATTTTATGAAATGCTTATGCGTGTTGTAAATAATTTCAATAATGTTTTTGTGAATTCATAGCAATTTTTATAATGTGATTTTAAAGGCAGATATATAAGGTTATATAAATTACTTAAGTGAATAAAGGTTCTGAAAGAAATTCAGTTCGTGAGAATAGCATATGCAGTTGTTCTTTTAAAAGAAGTTGTATTCTGAATGATTTTTCTCAAATGGATATTCTTTAAACTTGAATGTTCGAGTAGTTAAATTCAAATGCAAAAAGATGAGGAATAAGTTGAATACGTATTTTGCTTGAAAAAAAAACCTGCTTTGACATATCTTTGAGACTTGTTACTTTCACACAGCATTTTCGCTTTAGAAAGCTACACCAATTCAACTCTGACAGGCGCATTAAAACTCCTTGAAACTAAGAAATTAAAGTCTTTTTATATTTAAGTAGTTAAAAAGCGAATTAATTTCAAAAATGCAGAAGAAATTAATTTATCACAAGCGCACATATGTATTTGTATTTGATAATTCCAATTTATGTCCGTTTTTTATTATATATATATATATATTTAAATCACTTCAATTGAAATTTAGAAACTTGGAACTATCTACCGATGAGTAACCTCACTAAGTAAACTGTCCACTTTACTGGTTAGTTACTTCAGTTAAAAAGGTTCGGTCTCTAAAGCATAAAATTTTTTGAACACGTTCTAATATTTCCTTTATTGCCTTAACATCGTTGTTGTTAGTAAGCTGCTTAGATTTCCAGCCGTGATTATCCAAAAGGCCTATAAATAACCTGCAAGTGGTTGAAAGACGACGCATTAACTATATCAAATGAAAAACAACAAAATTTGAAATAGCTTCAGTGAGCTAACATTTTGTCTGATTACAAAAAGAGAATTAAAATTCAGTGAATTAATTCTTAATTAATCAGGAGAGTTGTTCAAAGCACAGTTCTCCTGATTATTTAACAATTCATTATTTTTAAACTCAAAAATACACAATGAAAAATATAGAAATATATTAACATAAATTATAGAGATAACAAGTAGAAAATGCAAAAGTATATTTGTGTTTCGAAAAGTATTTCTTTGTATATATTTGTTTGGGTTTATTCAACAGAAACAGCAAAATAATATGAAACACAAGATAACCATAAAATTAAAGATGAAAACGAAAAAAGAAAAAAGAAAAAAAGAGAAAGTTTTGAAATAATAATTCGGAATTTTGCTCATCAAGATGTAAAATGTCAAATAGTCAAAAGTTAACAGCTTTTCTTCTAGATAACAGCCAACGAATTGGCATTAAAAAGTAAGACATGCAATTTACAAAAATATCGTTGTAATATGTTGTTCTTTTAAATGGCATTAGATAATCTATAGATCGATATTTATGACAAAAGAGCGGACCACAAATCCGTTGTCACATTCAAAGTATCCAATATTTCGATCAAAATTTATAGAAATGCCATTCTCAATCAATTATCTCTAATATCGTCTGTACTAACAAAAACGTTTTATTGAAACAAACGAACAATTAAAAAGAGCAACTTTATTTACTTTGTAGCTATTTCTTCTTTCCTGCCGGCAATGTTAAAAGACGATTAGTATTACCATGCATATCAAGTTTGATTTTGACTAATTTAGTTACCGAATTACATTTTCTTTTCTCACTCCATGTACTTGAACAATAGAAGTTGTATGCTTTGTCATTTACTGTTTTCAACGATTCTCTCTAGCCTGACAAATTTGTATATATCCTAAAAAATGGGATTTTTTTACACTGTGGAGATTTTTAGAAAGGTGGTGAGATGAATGGGCTAATTTTTAACTTTAATTCTTTGGGCATTACTCAGAAATACAATGATTCTGGTATCACACAAGTGGTTAAAGTTTAAGGAATCTGCTTAAATATTTTAAAAACCTATAAATGTTTAAATCCAGACCTTACCGTTAGACTGATAAAAACTAACCTGTAAATTTACAAAAAAAATCTACTCGGCAAGCTGGAAGACAAAAGTAGATTCCTTTACATCTAAGTTACGATCTGGCAACATAAATTATAGATAATAAAAACATTCAAAATTAGGGTTTGAAAATGAATTTCAGCCACTAACTTCTAAGATATTGCAGTTATAGAAAAACTTCAAATACAAAAGTTGTTTGGCTTAATAAGGCGCTAATTTTGCTCTCTACATTTATTGTTCTGTCATCAATTTTCAGAAAGTTATAGAGAAATGAAAACTTCTACTCTCTTTGGCTAGATGGGCCATTTACGAACTCGTACGATTTTCGTATTTCTAACAACATATTCCAAGCCAATTAAACTCCAAACAAAATCACTCTAATTATCCTGATCACAAGACAACACTGTCAAGGCGTTGAATCACCCTGTATATACGCATATACAGGGTGATTAAAATTAAAGTATCTTTATTTGGGATTCCCTGGCGAGAGAACCAGTTCACATATCGCCTTCATATTTGGAGGACATACATTTCAGGCCATGGGAAATTAGTTCCAAAAAGGACAATTAGGGAAATGTGGCGCTTCTAACGGTTTAGGTAATGAATATGAAACATGACATCATCAACAATAAAGAACAGAATATAAGGCATCTGTAATAAACTCCATTATTGGATTACTAACTCACAAATTTCACTACCTAGATAAAAATTCGAATATCCGACAATGCGAGCTGCTTTGGAGAACACAATTTGCATCATAGGCGAAAAAAGTGTCGTTCGTAACAGATAAAAAGCTGGATATAAGATTTTGAACATTCTTAGACTATGGCTCTCACTTTACCGGAGCGTGCGTTGCTGCTTAAGTTATTTTATCAAAACAGCAATAACACTACCAAAACGTTTCGGTTAAACTGAGAGCAGGAATTTCTGCAATGTCATTTTACTGAGGATCTCATTATCAGTCGCACTTTTCTTAAAAATGGCCAACACGCTCATCTGACCTAAACCTTTGTGATTCTTGGCTTTGGGATTACCTCAAAGATAAAGTTTATAGTGGAAACATAAGAAATCTGGCGGATATGAAGAGCTAGATCCCCTTGAACATCCGCAACATCGAACCCGATCTGTTACATGCCGCTATGAATCATGTTATAACACGATGTAATATATTAGCCAGGGAGCAACGTAGACACAATGAAAACAATATGTGAAAATTTTGGTTGCCCTTTTCGTTGCCTTTCATCTGTAACTATCATTGAAATTTCTGTAGTAACGAAAGTTTGTGTTGTGTGGTAAAGTTTATTACATTTTGACCTCATACGCTGTGCTTTATTGTTGCTTTTATGTTTTATATTCCTTATCTTAAACAGATCGCATTTCACCAAGAGCCTTTTAATATTAGTAACTTTCGCAAATACTGAACAATTATTTTAAACAACGGCTTAAATTTTATTATAATGCAATGAACAAACTTTCTGATCTTAAGTAACAGAAAAGAGATAGAGAGAAATTCTTTAAATATTTGAAAAAGCAGAATTACTTCTTAAATGCTTTGCAAGAGTTAATAAAGTAGTCTTTAAAAATGGAATGAATGTATTATCTTTTATGGTCATCAAATATAAAATCCCTATTAATTCCTTGACATTGATTCGTTTACCACAGCAATAAAAAAGTAAAAACTACTTTTTATAGACTTCTGATAGACGTTTTAATATGCTGATTTAAGCATTCTTTAATAATTCATAATATATTTATGAATAATAAGTAAAAATACTTTACTCCCATTGTTATATAAAATATATTGCTTAGCGAAATTTCACTACATATTCTTTCAGTTCTATGAAATTCTTGAGGAGCTAAAATAAGCAAAATGAATTAACGATAATTGCATCTATGTAAATTTGTTTTCTCAAAATGACGGAATTTTAATTTTCTGCACTATTTTTCAACGAATGCGCTATCTATTTTTAATAAGAGGGTGATTATAAATTATATTTGAAGAATGAGAACAAAACTCTTTTATTTATGAAATTTATTACTTCTTGAATCGTTATTTCCCTAAATAATACACTGTTTTCATTGAACGTTCCATTTTACTGATTACAAGCTGTAACAAAGTCATTTTTGTTACAAGAATGGATCAAATATATCCATGGATAAATAAAGATTTTATCATTACATGTCGATAATTCAAGCTTTTCCCGTTATTTATACTATAACATCATAATCCGAGTTACAGCAATGACGGCACTCTTCAGAATGCTATTAACCATTTAGCTCCGTTAACATTATTCAACGTTTATCACGACATCAATACAATCACAAGTCTACCTGTATCAAATGCAGATAACAAAGCTTTAGAGTGGAGATAACGACGCAAGTAGTGAACATTAACACAGCAGAATGATTAAACAATCCATATTTTAAACCTTGTATGCATCAAAACTATCTAATAGATTCCAAAAGCAGTAAAGGTAATGAAGCAAATTCAGTTTTATGATCAAGTGTACTTGGTGATGGAATAAAATTTAGAATTAAATCTGTGCAAAAAAATCTTAACCTGACCTGATTATGAGAAGATTTTTATAGTCCCCGGCAGCGTAGCACAGAAAATTTGCTTGCTTGACAGAGATAAAAAGATTTTCCCTAGCTTCAAAGTAGTAGAGATAATGTATTTTCAAACCGTAAAAATTGGGAAAGACAGTTTTAACGCCTTTCAATATTTTATTTTTCTTCTAGGTTCAGGAAAATGAAAGACGTTATGACTTATATCATGTACAGCAAAAAAGGAGATGCTAGGGAACATAAAATTAGGAAGTTGAAAAGGCTTACGTGCAACTCTGCTTAAGATCGTAAAAATATAGCCTTACTTTGACTTGTCATGCACCCCAGTAGGGCATGTTGGAAAAAGCTGGTGAATTATTTTACACTTTCTGACTGGTGAACTCACATTTGTTTTGGAACAACTTTATATATTCTCTTTTAATATAGATGACCTGCTCGTACGGCATCGTATGGTTATGGTGTATTTTATTCCGTCTATATTATTTTATTGGGGACGGTTTTGACTTGTTCCTGATATTTTTTTCAATAATTCAAAAACAACGTAGTTTCTGAAGCGTGTAATTCAAGAATCGATCGAAAATGTCGAAGGTAGAAGACGGTTAAATCGAGCAACAATGATACTTCATTCGATGCCATGAAACAGAAGAAAAAAAGTAGAAAAGAAAGAAAAAAGGAGAAGGGACTTGTGTGATTTACTGGTTTCCATTTAGCTCCATCTTCCAGAGTTTTTCCCGCAACTGTATCCTCGAAGCCAAAATATAGTGCACAACAGAAAGATAAGAAAACCTTCGTTTTTGCATCAGGAATATCACAGCTTATCATAGAAGCAATTTATGATTCTAATTGTAATTTTGTAATTTGCAATTTTTATAATTGTAATTTTTTTTCAGTATCAGCTTAGTTAATTCAGCATTGAATAACTTACATGAGCACTTAATCTCTGCTGAAAATAATGAGTGAAAGACGAATGAAAGTGAATTAACTAAACCAAAAAGATGTAAAGCAATAACTGTTATATTAAATTTGAACCATATAGAGCATCACGCAGCTATTTGGCTATACATTTTTATTTAAGAGCTTCACATTACTGTTCCTAAGGGAAACAATGAGTCTTTGAGAATCCTATTTTAAATGCTTTATGACAAGCATTTGTAGAAAAGATCGATAAGTATCAACAGCGGTACAAGAATTAAATTTAAACTGGAAATTTGAAAAATTACTAAGATAGTTGCTGTATGAATAGTTTTACTATTAAAAATATTTTTTCACATACTAAAAATTTAATGGTAAAAAGGGGCTTTTATTTTTATTATAGAATTGTTAATGGCATCTGCGTCCCCGGAATATTGTTTTATTCATAATGTAACCATTTGGAAAATTTTAATTTTTTTAATTTTATTATTTTTAATTAATTTTATTATTTGCAGCTATTAAACACACACACACACACACAATATCCCCAGCTAAGACATGGAAGAGAAATATTTAAATGCAAGAGTTTATGATTTGATTAATCTAAATTAAAATCCAGATACAAAAGCAAAATTTGTATGTAATAATTTGAATCACGATAACAAAATTTATAAATAAATTATCAAGACATCTGTTCTACAAACTTTAATACTATATTTCTATATTTACAAAAAAATTCTTACATACTGAGGTATGATCTGAAATGATTACAATAGAATACCAAATATCATAAAATATTGACACTAATGAATTTTATGTAAGCTGTAATCGATCTATTTTCTCCCTTTCTCACTCTCTCAGAATATATATATATATACAACCAAGTTAGTAAAAATACCAAGTTAATATTACCAAAAATAATCAAAATAGAATCAAAAAGGAAGAAATTAAGATTCCGGAGAGAAGACTTTCTCAAGGGTCAGCCATAGGCAGGGATTCAAATAAGACATTTTTCTGTGAGGGGTTTGACATTTGTCCAACAGTATTGACCCCTCGTGACCAGAAAATTATGTGAAGTTGATGCTTTATAGATAAACCATTTTTTACAGAAATAAAACAATAAAAAACAATCTCCAAATTAAGCGAAAATTATAATAATACAATATAAACTATAAAAGAACATTCACAACCGATTATTGAAACAAAAAGGAAAGCACATACCAGTAGCAGGAAAAATCTCTACAAAAAATAAATAAATAAATAAATAAAAATAAAAAAAGGCTCACATCACGTTTCCCGCGTCATTTATTGCCAATGCATAAAAACGCTTCGTCATTCAAAGTAATAAATAAAATCCAGATAGTTAGTTTCAAGTTAATTTTTGTTTGTTTCAGTTAGCACTAAATCTTTTGGATAGCAATTAGTAACAATATTAGTATTATCTAAGTTCAACAAAAGCAAGTCATCAATATATCTCAACAGTTTGTTGAACTGTGTTTAATTATTTTTTTCTCATAGTAATGTAGGAAAATATTGGCTAATGCACTTGAGAAAGCTGTTCCCATTGGAATGCCATTAACTTGTTTACAAAAATTAATTCCATTAAAAACGTAATTTTCGGTAATATTAAATTTACATAATTCTAGCCAGTTATTTTTTGTAATAATATATTCATTTAAATATTCGTCATTCATAAAAGTACAGAGACTTATTAATTTTTCATGAGCAGATAAGTGTATTATTTTTTCAAAATCATAAGAATTAAGTTCATTAATGATGTTATCGTTTAGAAAATCCAAAACTTCTTTGATACTATTAATTATAAAGTTATCTTCATCTTCAATTTTATCCAGGATAATTTTCAACTATTTAAAGAAATGTAATTATAACTGCCAGTGCTACAAGTCACGAATATAAATTTTAATGGTTTTTCATGAAATTTTACTGTTGGGAACAAATGAGGATATTTTAAAGAGCAAGTATTAATTTTAGTTTTTTTTCGCGAAAGTAGCGGTTTTTTTTTTTTTGCCTAATTCCCTTTTCCCAGTATTGTTTAAAATTTAAGTTGCACTAGAGTTATATTCATTAATTAATAGTTCTCTATAATAATATTTACACATTAAACAGAAATTATTTGTTGATTTATCTATTACTGTAATAACAAATTTCTCTTTTAAAATTTTTATTTCCTTTTTTAATGTTTTCCTTAAGTAAATTTCTCGTTCTTTAGCTCTGCCAGTATCTACATTCAGTTTTGTCTTAATTTCCTCTAAAATTCTCACTTTCCATTTCCAAAACCTTCCGCAGACCAAAGGTATTTTCTAGAAATTTTAGAAATAAAAATATCCAAATCTTGCCCAGTAAAAATTAAGGCTTTTTATTGTTTATTTTTTTCTCTCGATCTAAATTTGGTTCCCCTTTCCATTAAATCTCTTAAAGAGCTGTAATCAATAATTTCTAAATTCCCTGTTATAATATGGCCTTTATCAACTTATATATAATCTTTATAGATTTCTTTGTTACAGTTACAATATGTTTTACTTAAATTTTTGAAATAATAATAATTATAATTTCAAATTCGTTTCCTATATGTATAACTAAACGCTATTGAAACATTTGCTTTATTCTTTAAAGGAAAAAATACTTTACTGTTATGCAAATCTCACCACGCAGAATACTTTGTTTAAATTATTTTTATTATTAAAAAATAAATCGTTTTTTCCTATATTTAGCTTAAATTTAATTAGATCAAGAATTATAAATTTAGTGAAATAATTTTTTAAATTTTAGATCTCCAAATCTATTATTCCTAAACCATTTAATTTTATTTTTTCTAAGACCAAAAAAAATATTTCCTAATTTTGTGAATGTTTTCACTATTATAATTCTGATTACAATAATTCTGAAATTCCTCAAATAAAATATGATAATAGTCGCCACTACCTTTACCTCTTTTAAATACTTTACTATAGTTTTCCTTATCTAGAAAATCTTTAAAAATGTTAAATCTGTTATAAATGCAGATATTATTTAAATCCCCTTAACCCTCCCCATTCTACTTACTATTAAGTCCATAAGGGAATAAAGTTTTTAAGTTACAAATATAAATATTTTCTAAGCTCATCTTTTGTTTAAGTCAATAATATTATCTTCCTGAATGTATATAGTAATATAATTAAAATTATGGCATTGAAAGTGATAGTTCGTGGTCAAAGGTCTCACTTTTTATAAAGTTTTAAATCGCTGATCTATGGTTATTAATTATTATATTAAATCCGGTGCTAATTTGACCTACATAATTTAAATTACATTCGATACAATTTATGAGAAAAATAAGATTTTTATTTTTACAGAATATTTGTAAGTTTCAAATTTTTTCGAACAAAACAATTGTGTCAGTAACTTTTTATCCGTGAATGCTCCTGGCACAAAGTTATCCACAGTATCCCTTGGTAAAGCGAAGCCACGGGCCATGCGCTTTGATAAATTCTTTATTAGACCCTTGCATAATACTGTTTATTTAATACAATGAAGAAATATCTCCTTAACCTCAAAACACCGGAATCTCAGGTTCAAATCCAAATAGAAAATTCAAAAAGATAATTCCAAAAATAATTTTAAAGTATGCAAATATTGGAAAGCGCAAATGCAACGTAATTCCAGCCAAATGCTAGAATAATAAATAACCAAAAACATATGCATTATGAAGTTTCAAATAAAATGAAAACCTATTTTTGAAAACAAACTAAAAAAGATTTAAATTATTTCTGAATCAAACTAAAAAAGATACAATTGTATTTAGAGAGCGCTAATACTGCTACCACTAAAACACAGATGAACTTAACCAAATTTGTAAAAATACCAACTTAAAATTAGTAAAAAGAATGAAAACAGAATCAAAAAGGAAGAAATTAAGAATCCGGCCTGAAGACTTTCTCAAAGGTCACCATCAGGCACGGATTCAAACAAGGGATTTTTTCTGTGAGGGGTCTGACTTTTTAACATCAATATTGACCCCTACGTGACCCGAAAATCCCCTGAAATTGAGGCATATATATATATATATATATATATATATACAGTGGTGGTCAAGATTGTGGACACTTTTGAAAATCGTTATGTTTTCTAACTTTGTATGCTTATAGAAAATGTAACATTTCACAAAATGCAAACTCTTACGTATCATTTTAAAGAGCATTTAAGGCTGTTTCAATAAAAAAAGAAAAATTAAAATATTTTCAATACAAAAAAAGTTATTCGTACTTTAATCTGAATAACATACACAGTGATGAAGTGGATTGTAATTTTTTACTTTCCTGACCAATCACTGTTCTTGTTCTGGGAATCAATAAAATGCTAATAACTGCCAGAAGATGACATCATATTTAAAGTTGGCAAAGGTCATTATTCGGCTTTTTTCTATAGAACGAAGACTGTTTTTTTATATAATCAAATCACAAGTAAAAAATTTTGTTAAGCTTTTTAATATTTAGTAGGAATTGTTGTAAATATTTCTAATATTTAGTCATGAAGCAATGCCATCAAATAAAAGAATAGATTGGACACTTAGATAGACAACTAAGATTATTGTGTTACATGAATATGGTCTTTCCAATACTGAAATTGCAAAACAGGTGCGTGGTTCAGTAACTACATATGGCGTCCGAAAAACTTGTTTACTATATCAGGAGACAAATTCAATAAAAAACTAAGCAGGAAATGTCTGAAAAACGTACACCACATCTGCTCATGACAGAAGAATAAAAAGACTATGTCTCCATGATCGAAGAATGGCATCAACGGCCACCAGAAGTGAATTGAATGATGCTGGCATTTATGTCAGTTCAAGAACAATCAGAAGAAGACTATTAGATGTTATATTAAGAGGTTAAGAGGTAGAATTCAATGAAAAAATTTACAGCAATGTATAAAAAGATTACAGTGGGCAAAAGAACGCATTAATTGGCCAGATGATCAGGAGTTACAAGTTATAGGGAGTGATGAAACAAAGATATTATTATTTGGTAACTTTGGTGAAAATATCTAAGACATAGAATAGGTGAAGAGCTACATCCTGACTGCATTCAGGCAACTATGGAGAACTCAGTGTAATGATTTGGACATGCATGTCAGCAGACGATATTGGTCCCCTTCATATTATCGACATCAGCAGGATTCAATACCTTGCCATACAGCAAAAATATAAAAAGTGTCATCTAGTACAAAGAGCATTGAGTTATTATCATGGCCAGGAAACAGTCCTGATCTCAAAATTATTGAGAACTTATGGCACCGTTTGAAAACTCTTATACATTTGAAGCGTTTATAAAATAAAAGAGGATTAATTAAGTCTATAATTGTTTCCTGGCATCAAGCAAAAATGAAGGAAGAGCTTAAAACTGTCGTCAGCTCAATGAAACTTCAGTGTGAAGCTGTAATAAAAAATAAAGGCTACCTTACTAAGCACTGGTAACTCACTGCAGTCATCAGCATCTAAGGTATCTCGACAAATATTGCCTCTCAAATTTTTTTTGTATTCCAGATATTTGAATTTTACTTTTGGTATTGAAATCACCATTAAATTCCCTTTAAAATGATATGTAATTTTTTTCCATTTTGTAAAATGTTACATTTTCTATAAGCATACAAAGTTAGAAAACATTAAAATTTTCAAAGGTGTCCACAATTTTGAAAACCACTGTATATTCGATGCCTGTATATGAATTCGCTAAGTGAAAAAATCATGTCGGATGTTCGTGTTTTAGGGGTCGGACACAAATTAACAAAGAAAGTAATGATTGAATAAATAAATAATAATTTTACTATTTATTTATTCAATGGTATTAAAAATTTGTTGAAATAATAACTTAAAAGAAATATTACAAAATGGAAAAATTACATAAGGAAAGATTACTTTAATGACATAAGATTTTTTACAAGTTCACTGACTGTTCTATTTTTAATTTATATTCATGATATAAAATTTTAAAGTATTTTCAGGAAGCATAGATTTTAAAATTTATATTCAGAACTAAAGATATAAAGCATATTTAATTTTCTTTTGATGCATTCCTGTGTCGCGTCATCTGCACTGAAGCTGTAAACATTTGCATTTTATTTTCTGATTGATCCTTCTCGAACTTTGTTTTAACATATCTTTGAGAATTTTCATGATAAAATTCTGAATTTTTTTATATTACCTTATTAGAGGATGGGGCACATTTTATTCATTGAAAATTGTTTTTGTATAGGGTTCGTATAAAAATTTAAATTTTTTATTTTTTGAAGTTTAATCCCCCGGAAAATTTAATCGATTTCATAACATTTTGCATCTATTTTTTACGCAACTTTGTAATTTACAGTATAAGTCTATGATCAATATTTCAGGAATAAAAGCCGCGGTCAAGGTTTTTGAGACAACCTGTATATATATATATATATATATATATATATATATATATATATATATATATATATATATATATATATATATATATATATATATATAATTTGTATTTAAAGCTAACGTGCGTAGCACAGAAATCGTTCTTATTACTTATTACTGAATGGTGACACTCAAATGAAAAGAAAACACCATACGAAAGTTTTTGATTGCTTCAATGAATGTTTCCTCATCACACACAGTTAACTAAAAGCTTTTCTTAGCTAATTCAATGAAACTACAAAATATTATAAGAAATTCTCGGAAGGGAACTCGTCGAAATTTTCAATTAATCAGAGGACAGAAGATGGAAAAGAAATCAAGATGACAAATATACCTCAAACAGAAATTTTATTCGAGGGCGATAATAAGCTCAATCCATTGACTGCAGCGTATAAATAAGTATGATGGCAAGAGAAATTATACTTTAAAAAGTGTAAAATAAATCTTCCACCCTTCCTAAGTTCGCGTCAAAAACATGATATGCTTAAAAATTATTTGAATAATTATTGTCAATTAAAACGACACGTCTGAAGATGAACGCTTTATATATTTGCGTTTGTTTACGTTTTAGTTCAGGATGTAAACATAAATATATCCTTGCATAACTTCTACGTCTCATTTGCGTTTCTTAATCTCATTTTTTTTCTTGTTTCATTTCATTCATTCATTTTTCATTTTTTTAAAAATTTAACGGTGATACTTCCTTAAATTTTATTCACCGCCTTTTTGCAGTTTTTCAGTGCTAATAAGTTTTTATTCTCCAACGAATTGAAACGGTTCGTTCGAGATACATTATATATCAGTTCTGGTTTCTTTAAGTGCACCATTGGTCCACGACAGCAATTTCATAGCAATACCTCTTCAGATGGAAGTCCAACAAACCATTTAAGCCGACCTTCTGTTTATGGCTAGTCACTATGTATAATACTTCGTAATAAAAAAAAAGAAGAATCGAAAAGATTTGAGGCACTTTGAACTGGTTTTCCAGAATCTCCACTGTAGCCCACTCCAATAAAACTGTCAGCGATAAAGAGTTATGGCATTAGGAAGGAGAATTAGCACTCTAGCTGCCATGGCACTTATTAATGATAGCAATGGATCGGCGGAGCGTCTTTTCAGATTCAAGAGTGCACCACTGCCAGGCTAGATGAAGCGAAAATTGGTTGTCCACTTTGGTAGAGAAACAAATAGTTACAGCTGGACCGGACAGGCCCTACTTTCCAAGAGAAAGAACGAGAAAAACTTGAGTTTAAAAAGCGTAATATTGGTTAGTCTTGAGAGTGATTTGTTGAAGCCGTTGTTACCTAGAAGTTTAGTTTCTATCGGAGTTTTCATAAGGTTTGCATGAAAAATGGGTCGACCTCATATTTTTATTCGAATATTTATTGAACATTATCTTTAAATATCATTTCTACAAGAGAGTGCACAATATGCTTTGAAAACGGCATTTACTCCCTGAAAAGTCGTCAAATATATATATATATATATATATATATATATATATATATATATATATATATATATATATATATATATATATATATATATATATATATATATATATATATACATTAGAATAACTTTACATTTATCCTATTTTATCCAGCATTCCCGAATAAGTTAACTTCTTGCTTGTTCGTTCGACATATTGTATAACATTTCATTATAACGTAGGGGTAGCGCGTCTTTCCCGTGATCTGGGCGCCCTGGGTTCGAGTCCCGGTTCGTACATGGTTTTTCTTCATCTTTTCGATCTGTGAGATGTGTGAATGGGCCCCCCTGTAAAAAGGGGTTGTGGAAGCGAATGTGATGCGTGAGTAGCTAAGTCGTGCTCTTGGCCTTAGTTGGCGCTACTAAAAAAACAAGAGACGCTCCCTCACCGGTTTAAAATCGCAGTCTTCGTAACAGCGGGCTTGTCCATGGCAAGTGCCGTAAGAAACAACAACAATGATGTTTAAAAAGTGCAAGTTGTTTGAATTAGTCATTTTATGTTTTAAATAATATACTTCGAACCAACCCAAGAAGAAATTTCCATTTGAAGTTTATGAATGTCATAAACTGTTAGTTTTGATGGATGGATAAAAATAAAAATTCCAACAAATGACTAATATAAACAGATAAATCTCAGAATTTTAGTTGTAGAACTTTTAAATGTTTTTCAGATGGGACAATTAATTTCAATATCAAAAATGAAGTTCAGATACATCCCGAATCAAGTAATAAAGATTAAGGATCTTTAGTAATATTCATTAAAACTCAGAAGTCTGATAGTATATAATTAAATCAATTGTTGACAGAACTGTACATGAATATAATTTTCCTTTTCGAAATTAATTATTGATCTGAACTTCAAGTTACATTATTAAAAAAATCCTAAATATATTTTAATTTCAAACATGTCATAAAATCAAAAAAAGTTGTTATTTGAAATAAAAATTCAAAAATAATCTTAAATATTGGTTCAATTTATAATTGCGTTAATATTAGAGAATATTTAAAGGATAATAATGTACAATCAAAAAACAATTATTTGGGCAAAAAACTATTTAAATGCTATTTTAATTAATTGTTTAATTATATGTTTTCTTTTTATTTATGATATTCTAATTGTGTTTCTAAAGGATCGATCCGTAATTCTTTTCTAAATATTGAATAAAATCTTAAAATAAAAGTCGAACGGCATTGATATCAATAAAAATATTACTTCCTCTTTTTTAAATGCATAAGAAATATTTGCATGCAAAATGTAGAGAATATATAAAAAATAAATATTTTGAAAACAAAAACGGGGTTTTTTTGTAGTGAAACACAAAATCACACCAGAAATCTCCTAGCTAACATTCTTGTTAATTTTTCCTTTTGTAAGATCTTGATCGAGGTTCATTATAAATTAAGAATTCGCGAAAATAAGATTAAATATCGTACAAAATATATTTGTTATTGTTTGAATATAAATGTTTGAATGAAATATAATTGTTTGAATTTTAAAATGATGTAACAGTTATATAAATACAATACTTTTTTAGAAGTTACTACAGTATAAAAGGCCCAAAGCGCTGAGATATAGTTTAGTTTTAAATAATTTACAACTTGGAAAAGAAAAAGTATCCGAAGTGTGCTCCTTCAACATTCAAAGCATAACTGTGCAAAATTTGTAGTTCTATTTACAACCGTGTGTTTTGCAGATCTTTACAGACAGTTAGACTTTCCCCTTTAACAGTATTAACGAGAAATAATAATTGAACTAAGGGAAATCTATAACTAAATTTTTGCTTCAGTTTAGACTTTCAATAAAAGGAATGACTATCACAAAATGTAAAAGAGCTTAGTCACTGATCGTAATGCACGGGCAATAAAAATTTAACATGTAAATTTACTGGACGTTTTTTCTTTGTGATATTCAATAGCTTTCTTTTGCATGTCTTTGTTAATTAAATAAATTTACTTAAACTTGCAGAGTACCAATTCTGGAAAAGACTAAATAGTTTTGTCTTTGTGCCCTTTTACTTAAAACATTGTGAAATTACACCTGATCACCAGTAGATGACATCTTTTCCTGTGCTATCGTGTTACTACATATGCAATGACTAAATATACAGTGAAGGAGGGAAGATAAGAAAAAAATAACATTTAGAAAGATAAGACGCGTTATCCCTTAAAATAAAAAGGAGAAATAATTCAATAAAATAACAAAAAAGTCTTTTTATAAATTTAAGTGTTTTTGAATTTCGTCTAAAGAGAAAATCACGAAGAAATTATGAGTATTCAACTATCCAATAGTTATATATGCTTTGCAGAAAATTTTTAATGCTTCATATCATAAATTCTTGTATTATAAAAAATAGGTATGACCACAACATTGTAAAGCAAAAGACACTACAGGCGTATCTGATAGACATGCATCCAAACGGTTTATGATAGAAACTTAAAGGAGGATGCTAATATGTAAGTTGATATAATCTTTTATTTTTGAGACATTACGGAAATGTACTAAATTTGTGTGTGCAGGTCACCGAATAAAACGAATGGAAAAATAATGCAGGTTAATGGAAATACGTAGAAAATAATAGCAAGACCGAAATCTCGATTTGAGGTGGAATAGCCTCTTAATGCTTTATTGATGCGCCTACGACGAAATAGGTATGAATTGCACCTGCATTGTATGGACTCTTCAGACAAGGAATATCATTCTTCAAAGAGATTAATCTTAAATCCACTATATTTGGATAGTGAATGAACAACAGCTTGCTATATATTCAGCATCAAGCAAGTCATCTACCAAGCCTAATCATTGAGGAGAATTGTTTTTGAATTTGAAGTTAATACCAATTGCGTAAAGTAAATTTTCTGCATAGAAATGTAGGAGATTGTCTTGATAGTGTGAAACTTGAATGGTATCTCTTTGAGAAAACCGCAGTCCGTCAATCGATGTATCCAAACTCTGTTCTTTATTCCGAAGCTAATTACCGCACTTTAAAGCTGTAAACGTCTATTGCCGTAGAAATATGTTCTCTATATGTACATGAAATATTTTTATATGTAAGAATTCGTCTCTGTATTTAGATTTACTCTAACTCAAAAAGCGACACCCGATTTCAAATACACATCCGAATTTTCAATATTAAACAATTTATAATTTTGAGCAAACACTTGATCATTTATAAGAAATAAAAAGTCTGAATTCATATTATTAAATAAAAATTCCTGTTTAGTCAATGTATATCAAGATATAAGAAATTTTTGAATATAATTCTTCATTTGCATTAAAATAATTACTAATCAAAATTAAAGTTATACCTTTTTAAAAATATCTTTCATATTTTTAAATTAATTTTCAAATTTTTAAATACATTTTTGAACAGAAACTCATAAAATTTTTAATGTCTGTCAAAGAGGCAAGACACAAAGCATCACTGTTCCAAATTTTTATCCGTTTCCATGAAATAGATTTTAAGATATATAGCAAAGATAAGATAGATTTTAAGATATAACCAAAAACTTTCAGCATAGCACAGTTTTTGAACTATTGAGGGGCATCTCCTTTTCGCCAATGAATTCTGGGGCAAGAATAAAAAAAATCATTCAATTGGAACTCAAAACAGTGCTTATCTTTCAATGTTGCTTTAAGATAATTTTGCTCTCCTTTTAAAATGAATGCTAATATGAGCGGGAAAAAAAATGATACACGTAAAAGATTCTATTCCGGTTGTATTTCAAGTAAAGTTTTCTCTGGGAAAAATAGGAGGAGATTGCAGTTGAAGATATTATTTGTGAAATCTTTAATTAATGAAAAAAAACCCAGAAGAAAATTCTGTATTGCCAAGTACAAAATTTATTTTAGATGAAATATATAAATAAATTAAATATTATTGAATAAAATAGAAAAGCAGTTCCTTGTGTTTAGATAATGCAGTGTCACTAAACTTGTATAAAATACTATTTTTGTAATGAAGTTTATCCATTTAAACAAGTTTTCGGTCGTTAATTTCTTTATTTGATACACTTTATGGTCAAAAAATATTCAGTATAAAAATTAATCTTCAAAACGATTTAAGGTATCGTTTGGAGGGCATGCGAATCAGCAGCCTAATGTTTTGTTTTCTGGGTGTGTGAATGTACTTCATTTATAAAGGAATGTTTCAGATAATAAGCGATTACCTTTTATTTTTCAGCAGTTCCGAAACCTTTTAATTTAAATTGATTGTATTAATATTAATTGCTAAACTTTTCCAAAAATTTTCATTATTTTAAATAATATGCATCAGAAATGCTCGTTATTTATTATTTATTTGTGATTAAATATAAAAATAAAAGTATATATATCGAATTCTTATTTAGTCTTACTTCATTGCTAATAATGTTATGCAATAAAGCAAGTTATGATTAATTTTTTTTTAAGAAAAAAATTACCGTATTAGCTACTGAATTGAAAACTTGAACAAACGAAAAACATTTTAGAGTAACCTATTTACTACTTATGTATATAATAAAACTTACCCTGCATCTTTTTTCCCGTATATCTTTAATTATTTTACGCAGATTTGTTTAAAATATTATTTCTAGCCGTTACTCATTATTCAAAATCATTTAAAAAATGAGAAAAAATAGGATCTGTAATTGGAAAATTTGAAACTTTTATGCAAAATGAAATATGCAGATTGATTTTAATGCTATTACAGTCTGCATATTTTTTGAAAAAGGCAGTCTTCCTTATCAAATGGCATTTTTTATCTTAAATTTAACTTTTATGGATTGCAATTAGTAATCGGTAACTTTCCCGGATAAGTGACCGGATACTGTTTTGACAAACTGTATAAGGATATATACCACGATACTTCTACATGCAAGTTCTGCATGTAGATTCTGCAATGAATGGTAATGCATATTAAGAGATATTAGTGATTTTCAATATACGCTATATAAATTTCTAATGACAAAAATATACAATTTATCGAGTGATTTTTTTATTTTATTCAACACTTTTGCTGCATTTGTTTCTTCTCTGTACAATTCTATTAATTTTGTGCATTGCATTCCCAATGTATAATCACTGATAGCGAAGATTGTTATAGGGAATTTTAAGTATTTCTTTTGTCGTTATGATAATGTTTATAGAAAAGTGAGTAGCATATTCTTCAAAGCTCTTGCTTCTGTTGCCCCTTATTTCCTATTTATCGTGTATATTGTTGATTTATTTTTGTTTTTATTCCCTTTTTAAGTAGCTGCAACGTCCCTAAGATGACGAAAATGTATGAACAAACTTGAAATATAAGTGGTATTTTTTAAAAAACCAAAAATAGCAAAATAGATATAAGCGATGCATAAAGCGAAATAGATAGTAACATTTTTGTTATGATTTCAGCGGAAAGGAAAATTAAATTTGTGCTTAGAGAGAACTATAGTAAAAGAAATTATCGTTTTAAATGATGATTGAGTTGTAAATTCATTGATAACTTTTAGGGATCCCTATGAAAATTTTCCGATGCATTTAAATGAATAATCTAAGACTTATTCGTAGAAAAAATATTTTCAGCAGTTACAATCAAAATGACGTTCGACTTTTAAAATTCAGTAGAACTATTTGTCGAAGATTTGATTAACTTCTTGCTTTGTAGCTATGAAAGTATATTTTAGAATTGAAACTGTGCTATGATAAAGCTGACAGTTTTTCAAGAAACATATTCATTCCTCTTGAAATGTACTAATTCACAGCATCATTCAATTGAAATGATTCAATGAGAAGATATTTAGCCCATGAGATATTAAGTTGTGCATTCAATATATTGAATATTAATGCATGAGAAAAATCAAGACTAATTTCATGGTTCTTCTAATGAGTGTATGATATCAAGCTTCAAGAATATTCATTCATTTGGATGACTCAATATGTTCGTCGTCTGAGAGAGTTTGAAACTCATAAAGCAGGGGATGATACATTGAAAAAATTCTTTAATCCTCTCTGATTTATAAACAAGTAGCTTCTGTATAATCTTATTACGTTTACGTTAAATAATTTTTTTAAAAAATAATGCTTTGAAATAATTTGAGTCTTGAAAATATTTCTTAGCATATAAATAGTATCAAAAGTTTTACATCAAAGTTCTGACTTCATGTGGTTTTTACGATTTCTGAGGAATATTGAGACAGCTTTATTTGAAAATAAAAATCACATATGTATCACTAATGAGCTACGAAGAAAATTATCATTTACATTAATAAGACATATTGAAAACAAATGAATTATTATCATTGTCGAGAATGAAAACCACGGAAAAATTGCCAAGGAACGTGTCTTTTTTTAATTTCAAAAAGCTTATTTGGTTACAGCAGTAGTGAACTTATTTGAAACCAGAAGGCCCCCATAAGATTTATATGGTTGATCTGAAGAGTTAATTCATTCGAAGTTTCATTTTTAATAATTATGAAAAGTTATTTATTCACGAATTGATAATTAAACTTGTTAACATTAATACTCCTGTATTTATTATGAAATAATAAAACCATTTCCGGTTTCTTTTATAATATATATATATATATATATATATTTCCTTAGATTCCTTTACAGTAAAATACAGAATACTAATCACTAATATTTTAAATTAGTGATTTAGATAAAATAAAGCATTTGTTTCAGGTTATGGTAGTTGCTTGGAAAAATCTAAAATGAAGTATTTTCTTCAGAGTAAGAACTTAAATCAATCTTTATATGTTTTACAATTCATTTCACTTTTAACGTCAGTGCATTAGATGATTCTACTTACCGCATTAGTTGATATTATTTTCTTTCTTTCCCTCTTTTACAAATTTTATGCACACATATTTTGTTATTGTTCTCAAATAAAAATGAGACATGACAGTTCTGAAGGAAAATTATACATTAAAGATATGGAAACATGCATTTTAGGGAAAACATTTTAGTTTGAATGATTTTTTTTCTTACAAAAAGTATGTATCGATGGGAAGTGCATATAAATTGTCAGGTGATGTCTCTCGCTATTTAAGCAATAATCGCAAAAGATGAAAAATTCCTATGTCATCCAATGTGCATTTTCTGTGATAAAGTGCAATTTTGATATCTAGTCACGTTGAATGAAGAGAATTTGTTCAGGAAAATGCTTCGCCAAAATTCAGGGCACGCTTGTTACTAGGAATAAAAGTTTACTTTTGAAACTGAAGTTCTTTTAAGCCTTTAAGTATTAAGACTAAAGCCGGAAAAAAGGAAGCCTAAAGTCAGAAAATGTTTAAAGTGAATTGAAATATTTACATAAAGTTATTGAAGAATTTCATAGTATACAAGTGAAATTCCGTGCACATTATGTCAAGCAAATAACTATACTCTTTAAACATATAAGAAAATAAATCATTTATTTATTTAGGTAAAGAAAAAATTGTTATATATATTGAACAGCCTTCTTTTTTTATTTGTCAATTACACAAAAATCCTATTTTCAGTATAAAAATAAAAAAGGACACTAATTTAGATATAAATCTTAAGATTTCAAAGTAAATTTTGGATGCCACATTCATTGAATTTTTTTTAAAGGAATTATATTTCTATTTGAGTAAAATTCTAGATGTTATTTTCTTTATAGATAACCTATTTTATTCTACACAGAAAGAAAGAGACGTCTTTCATAGTTTTGGTGTTTTAAGGTTAAATGAAGAAAAGAGATATAAAATCAGGCATAACAGACATTCATACATTGTAGCTGCGAAATTTTAATTAACATTAACATATTCATAAATATTCAAAAAAATTTATCTTTTTCTTCTTTATTTAAAATCTTAGTTTTATTTATGAATATACCAGAATTTAAAGTTGCAATAATTCAATTAATGTGATGCTTTTTATTGTTCTTGAGGATTCTTCAATATAATGATAAAATATGAAGCAATATTTCTTTTTGACAATATAAAAAAGTATTTATTTATTTGCTTACACCGACATAGCCTCCTCTTAGGATGTAAAAATCAATGCAGAATAGTAATTGCATTGCACAGTGATAAAGTGACTCTGAAATAAAAGTACCTAATTCTGTATGAAATCAGTCCACTGAACACGAATATCACCATGAAAAATATTCATTGGGTCTTGTTTCAAAAATACAGAAATGCAACGGTAAATTTTGTAATAGTTTATTTGTACTAATATAGAAGTTATTTTTTTTAAAAATTCATGTAATCTATTATAGAATATTAATATAATAACCATTTTAGAATTTGTGTTTAATGTTGATGAAATTAAAAAAAAATTATAGCAAATACTTCTGCTTTCTATAGCATGCTCTTGCTTGACGTCAGATAGGGAAATAATATTTTAAGAGAATACCGAGATATTGGTGGCATTATAGGGCAGTATGATGCAATATCTCATCCTCACAAGCAGTAAAAAATTCAATAATTTGTTTCTTTACCTTCATAACAGATCGTACCTTTGTGTTAAATTCGAAAGAATATGTAGTGATATCAGGTAACTATACCTTGTGAATGTGCTGATAAAGCGGGATAGTATTTATTATGTTTATGATGCAGCGTCATTTGCTGCACAGAAATAGGAACTCACTACAGTAATTGAAATTGTTTATTACTTGGATTGTGGTTCCACAATGAGTGGCCAAGATAAAGACTGGGCTCGACACATATGGTGCAGTGTTTAATGAGACTTCACTGCAAAATAAGGGTAATGCTTTTTGTTCTAATGGTTTGGAAGGGGCTCATAAATCAAATAATTGATGACTATTGCTGTCTATACCATCTTTTTCTAGAGGTGACACGAAGAAAAGAAAGTTTTCTGTTTCATATTCAAGTATATCATCGGTTATACGACTTCATTCTGGATAACGTCATTTTCTCAAACACCCGAAAGGTTTAGTTAGCGATTTCGATTACAATCGGGAAAATGATGCTGTCAATCAGAAATCGTCAAAGTCAATATTCTTGAAATTGGTAATTTATGTTTTCCGGTCTCTCCACATAAAGCTGTATTAGAGGAACTAAATGAATTTATTCACGATTTGAATTTATCCAAAGCTAAACTAGATATTATGGTGAAAGTTATGTTAATAAAATCTATTTGTCTTTTCTTTTGGTACCTTCACTGAAAATTCAAGCGTTTCTCCGATAAAAAATAACTAAAAGTTTTGTGTTTTAACTTTGAAGGCCTAATGCAAGAATTAGAAAAATTATTTGATTCGGAGAAGTAATTTTTTTAATGATATGATTCCTCCATTCCTTAAATCTGTAAATGAATAAGCTAAGATCATTCCATTTCAACTTATGGTACATGTAAAAGGTGCATACAAAAACTTGTACAGTGGCTGGACATAATTTATTACAAGAAACATTGTTTGCACATCTATGCTTACCTGAAATTATTAATTACGATGATGGGCTTACAACAGACATGCACTTCCTGAGATAGTTCTTTTCTTTGGATAAACAAGTTACATATTTTCATTGAATTGAAAGAGTTTGATTTACTCTAGCTACTTTAGCATCTAGACAAATGGACACAAAGAATCCACCCCGGGTGAAACCGCTTAAAGTCACATTCATTTTACATACAAAAATCGGCCTTTCTAAAAAATCGATTGAAGCAGAGAACAAAACTGGCGTTTAAATATTTGGTTGAAAACTTTCCTTGTTTCAGCAAAGAAAATATAAAATAAATTTCCCTGAGTTCTCGATCAGAAAGCTTTAAGGATTTGAAGGTTTAAGATCTACTTTGAAGTGATAAAAAAGAAATGTAGGTTGTATTTTGCCAAATAAAGCGCCTAAAGGCAATTCTTTCTTCAAACTAAAATTATGATGACTGAGACAATATTTAAAATATGAAAAACATGTTGCTCTAATTCCATTTTCAAATTTAAAATTTTGAAGAATACGGTTTTTTAAAGGTAAATGGATAATGAAGTAATTTTTCGTATTTTTGTCGTTAAATCAATCTGTTTTGAGATTCACAATATTTAAACAAAAAAGGCAGTCATTTGTTATTTTTATGAAGATAAATTATTTAGTTTCATTTGAAATAATTCGTATGCAAATTAAAAGAGTCCTCTTTAAAAAATCATAAACGCTCACAGAAACTCAAACGGTCAAAATGCATGAAGATATAATAAAAAAATACAACGAGATATAGCAGAATAAATATCTCATCAAAAAGTTTCTGGATTTTGGAAGGAATACGCATATTAACTGCATCCAGTAGTGTATTCATTATTTTTTTACAATTAGATATATCTACGGAAATATAGTGTGGTTAGGCATATATTGTGAAGAGTCATAAATATTTTCAGAAAATCCATCGCAGATTATTCAAGACAGTTAAAAAACATATCAACATCAATAGCAGATCATGGTTTTTCCCTAATCAATAACTGCACGAAAACGGGTGAATTTTCAGTATCAAAATAAGAATAACCGCTCTTGAGGATGAGCAAACACAGACTTCCTCACCACAGCTTATTGAACTATTCAGCTGCACACTACAGCAGAATCCTAGTAGTTTTCCTTTAAGATAATAGAGTACTTTTTCGGCCAAAGTTTAAACTAACGCTATATCCTCCAATTGGCCGTATAAGCAACACTGACCATACTTCGGAGATATTATATCAATAAATATTCCGGAGAATTTGAAAACTAAAAATTTTGAGGCCGTTGTCTTATGGCTCGTTTGAAGTCGTCATCAGAGACACGCTTCTGGCCATCAAGGAATCACTCCTTGGATCGAAACAGATGAAAACCTAATACACTATATGGCCAAAAGTATCACCCCTAAAAAAAAACCCTAAATAAAGTAGTTGTGGTGGGTGACGCAATTTGATGCGTAATCGAAAGCTATACAAGCTTCAGTAGTGGTTTGTCAGGTTGTATTTATGTATTTGTAATGCAATGAATAAGTCAAAGGAACCCAGTGAGTGTGATTGTGGCAGTATAGTGGGATGCCACCTTTGTGGGAAATCAGTTCGTGAAATTGAGAATATTCTACTGAAGCCTAAATCCACTGTGAATGGTGTAATTTTTAAGTGGAAACGTCGATGCAGTGAAACAGCAGAAAAACGAACTGGTAGGCCGAAAAAACTTGGTGAAACACTGGTAGGCCGAAAGAACTCTGAAAAGGGTAGTGAAACAAAATCGCAAGTCCTCGTTGGTGGAAATTTATTTCCCAAGAATTCCAAAGCTCATCAGGCGTTAGTGTTAGCAGCAGGACTGTTTGTCGAGAGTTAAAAAACTTAGGATTCCATGGTCGAGCAGCCGCGCTCAAGCCGAACATCACTCCATAGAATATGAAGCATCGATTGCAGTGGTGCAGAGTTCACCGTCATTGGACTGTGGACATGTGGACATGTTCTTTGGAGTGATAAATCTCGCTTTACAGTCTGGTGGTCTGATGGACGCGTCTGGGTGTGGTGGATGCCAGGCGAACGTTTCTTTAGTCACTGCATTGTGCCAACTGTTAAGTTTGGTGATGGAAGCATAATGGTGTGGGGGTGTTTCTCCTGGTTTGTCCTAGGTCCGTTAGTTTCTGTGGTAGGAAACATGAACTCTGAGATGTATGCGGACATTATGGACAATGCTGTACTCTCAACTCTATGGCAATATTTTGAAGTAGGCCCATTTCTCTTTCAGCAGGATAACTGCTCAATTCACACATAGAGGCTTGCACAGACGCGGTTTAATGAAATAGGTTTTCAAAAACTGGACTCAGAACCCCGATCTAAATTCCATAGAGCACCTCTAAAACGGATTCGGATCCGCAGTGATCGGCGTGGTTGATATTTTCTTGTGCTCTTCAAAATATGGCTATGAAATGAAAAATGATGGATAATTTCTGTTGAATGTGATGATCAAGTGTAGCTGAAACCCTGGAGTAACAGGTTTTTGAATTTTATTCCAAAATTCTTTAGCATCTTAGAAGTTTTTGACTTTCTGAAGTGTAGTTGTGGCAGAAACGCCCACTTGTTTGGGTAGCCATTTTGTTGTTTGTTTACCATTTTAGAAACTGCTATCGATATCTGCGTTCAGTGCATGAACTATTTGCAGGACTCGGATATTGTTCTTCTGTATCGAAAGATTTCTTTATTGTGCAGACTCTTATTTTGTGATTTTTTTACCCATTTTAAATTCCAATTTATGGAAAGTGTCCATAAATGTGTTGATTATTAGTTGACAACAAAATTGTTTGGAAAATATCAGTTCTCTTTAGTGCATCTAATTAGAAGAAATTCTTGTTACACTTTTGATAGTTTTTTGGTGCAAAAAAAAAAATTATTGATTTTATTTGGACAGTTTTTTTTACATTCTTTTCTAATAATTCAAATTTAAAATTGGGAAAGCTTTCCAAACATTTCGTTAAAAGCTTGCTTAAGCTTTACTCTCTGTTGCACTAGAAATTTAGACTTTGTGGGGAAAAAAATGGAATCAGACATAAACAAGACGGATAGGGAACACTTTGCTGATGATAGCGATATTCTAACTGATGATGAGAATTTATTTTACTCGCCAAAAGGAGCGGGAATGATAATCCCCGATACACCAACTCCAATTAAAGGATTTAAAGGATTGACATATAAAGACTTTAAAAAATCATCGGATTCTGATTCAAATGAGATAATTGAACCGTCAATGCAGACGGACAGCAAAATGCAAATGGCCACAAAACGGAAAAAGAAAAATGTAAAAATGAAAACAGGGGAAAATCTCCCTAAAGATAAAAGACCTTGCATTCCTCGTAAAGGCAAAGACAAAGAAAGAAATGATGGTATTGCAAATGCTAAAAAAGCAAAGAATGTGGATGCAAGAGAAAACGAAATACCAGAAGAAAATAAGCAACCCTTTGGACCACTGGGAATATTGGAAACATTTGAAAATATTATCAGTAAATATAGGATTGAAGGTAACGCGGCTGAAGAATTGAGAGACTTATTTTTGAAAGTTTTGTCAAATTCTTCAGCAACCAAAATGAATTCAACAGATGATAATCATGGACCAACATTCGCAAATGTGGTGAAAAATCTTAACAGTGATGGTATGGCGGGAAAAAAAATTCCATTAAAACCAGGTTTAACGTTTATTAGAAGGATCCAAGCCTCTAAAAAGCTGTTAGGGGAAGAAAGGAATCAAATTCAACAAAAAATAATTAACGCGAATGAAAACGATAATAAAACAACACCATTGCTAAGACCTAAAGCAAACCTGCCTACACTGGTGGTTAGACCAATTACAGAGTCAATAGACTCATCGATTAAAATGAGAAAGACATTAGAAGCGAATATCAGCCCAAAGGGGATGGAAATTAAAATTATGGGTTTGAAGCCAGCAATGGGAAATGGAGTTCTGATTCAAGTTGAAACACCGGAAATGGTAACAAAGTTAAAAGATGCTATTAACAGTCATACAAATTTGCAAAATGTATGCAAGGCTACTACTCCACAGATAAGAATGCCTCAAATCATTATATATGATGTGGAAAAGAGTGAGAGACCCAGGGAGGAGGAGGAGTTGGATTTTCTCAATCAAATCAAGCTAAGCAATGACATAGTAGGGAATATGCGGGTTCTATTTAGGAAAAAAGGAAGAGGCAGCTCGTCTCACTGGGTTATAAGCTTGAACCCCAAAGCGTTCCGAGTAATTAAAGATAAAGCAAGATTACAGTGTGGTTTCGGATCGTATAGATTTAGAGAATTTGTAGAACCCCTTAGATGTTTCAAATGTCTCAAATTTGGGCATGTTCGATCTAAATGTATGCAAAAAGAAGATAGCTGCTCCAAGTGCTTGGAAATGCATAACTATAAAAATTGCACAAAGCAAAATCCAGAATGCAGAAACTGTAAAGAATATCGCAAAAGAACAAAAATTATGATTCGAACGGATCATATTGCAATATCGGAGCATTGCCCTGTATTTATCAGGGAGAGAGATCAGTTGATTAAACAGACGAACTATGTATAATAAGCCTTTCAATGATTACTCTTGGCGTGTTATTCAACATAATATAGGTCGGGGTAAATATGCAACAAAGGAACTCCCAAATTTGTTTGGGGACAATATTCCAGATGTTTACTTGTTACAAGAACCATATACAATGAAAGGAAAAATAATAGGACTTCCCCTAGGATGGAGAATAATTTCTCACCCTTACGGGAAGGCGATTATAGCAGTAAGAAACCAAGATATTTCTGTTTTGACAAGATTTACTAGCGAAAACATAGTAGCAGCCAATTTATCAGCGGGAAATAGTGAAATTACTATGGTATCGGCATACTTCCCACCGACTCACAATAAAGAAGAAATCTGCAGAGAACTTGGAAATCTGTTTGAACAGTTGGGGACATCATCCATACTTATTGGAGGAGATTTCAATCTTCATAGTCGACTGTGGGGAAATGAAATTCCCGATCATAGACCACAAGATGAAGCCGGCTCGTTTATAGAATTCATTTTTAAGAAGAACCTTGTTATTTGGAATGATCCAAACTCATTGCCAACGTTTCAATCTGCACGTGGAAGAAGCTGGATTGATGTCACCTTATCAACTAAAGACCTGCATGACAAAGTGATGGGCTGGAAGGTAATCCAAAGTACTTTGAGTGACCATGGCTTTTTGGATTTTCAAATTAATATGGGTGACAAAGTTGTTTCAGCAGAAAGATTTAAATTAAGCAAGTGGAAAATTCGAAAAATTAGTGTTCAAGTGGCTGAAAAATATGCTGATATAAGAGAAACAATGCAAAGGATAAAGACTAAAAAAGATTTAGAAGTATGGGTAGAAGAATTTACAGAATTCATTCAAGGAATTAGCCAAAGATCGAACAGTAAAGAGACAAATCATCTCAGGGTCCCCTGGTGGGACACTGAACTGGAGAAACAAAGAAAACTGACAAGAGCCTTGCGGCATAGATACCAACGATGTAAAAACACTGAAGAGAGAATTAAGAGAAGACAAATTTATAAAAAGAATGAATCAATATACAGAGGGATGTTAAGAAAGAAAAGTATTGAATGCTTTGAAAAGTTATGTAGCGAAATAACGAGAATGAACCCTTTTGAGCTACCTTATAAATTAGCGGCAGATAAAATGAAAAGGAAAACAGTTTTGCACGGTGTCAAAAAACAGGATGGTACAAAAACCAATAATACAAAAGAAACTATAGAAACTATTGTGAGATGCCTTTTCAAAGAGGAACAATCCCAACAAGAAAGTAAAAAGCAGAAGAAAATGAGGAAAAGTATTGAGTTATATAAAACAAAAGAAAAAGATAAAATATTTACAATAAATGAAATAAGAACAACGATTAATAAAATGGCCAAAAAGAAAACACCTGGATTAGATAACATCCCAATGGAGATGCTTGCTGAAATTAACAGAAAGAATCCATTCATACTTTTAGAGTTATACAACAAGTGCCTAGAATTAGGTGCGTTCCCTAATCAGTGGAAGGTTGCAAAACTGATTTTAATTCCTAAAACTAATAGAGACTTAGAGGATCCTAAATCCTATAGACCAATTTGTTTGCTAACCACAGCAAGTAAAATCTTGGATAAACTGATAACTCAAAGAGTACAGCACTTATTAACGGCACAAAATAGACTGCATCATGATCAACATGGTTTTAGATATAACCACTCTTGTGAAACAGCACAAAATGCACTATGGAGTAAAATAAAAGGTGCGATGAATCAAAAACTAAAAACAACAGTTATATCTTTGGATGTAGCTGGAGCATTTGATTCCGTTTGGAGGAAAAGCATTTTATATGCCCTTATAAAAATGAATTGCCCGAGCAATCTTTTTGAATTGATTAAAGATTACTTAAATGAAAGGAAATGTATTTACCAAGATGGAGAGAATAATTGGGAATTTATAATGGATAGAGGAGTGCCACAGGGCTCGTGCAGCGGACCGTTATTCTGGAACTTGGTTATGAATTCTGCATTTAAAATCAATCTTCCAGTGAACTGCTTTATGCAGGCGTATGCCGATGATGTGCTACTAATAATCTCGGGAAGAACAAAAGATGAACTGGAAATTAAAGGAAAACAAATAATTCATAGGCTAGTAAAATGGGGCAAAATTCATAAACTTGAGTTTAATGAAAGGAAAACAATTCAAATGCCTATTACATTTGGAGAACGTTTAAAATTAACAGATCCGCCTAACATAAAAATAGGCAATAACAACATAAATGTGTCAAATCAAATTAAGTACTTGGGAGTTACATGGGACAGTAAATTAACATTTACGTCACATTTTAATAAGGTCAAGAAAAAAGTGGATGTATTAACATATAAACTAGTGACAGTTGCGGATAAATTTTATGGAAAAAGGAAATACCATCTAAGAAGAATCTACACTGGGGCCATTGAGCCATTTGTTCTATTCGGGCACGGAGCATGGGGACATCGGCTAAATCTAAAGAAAATCAGAGAAACATTAAATTCAATCCAACGGCGCCCTCTCATCATTATGTCTGGGGCTTATAGAACCATTTCTACAGAAGCCCTTCAAGTGATAACGGGAATTTTGCCAATGGACCTCAGAGCAACGGAAATTTTCACTAAATTTCAAATTAGAACTTCTAGTGATAAAGTTAAAATAGGAAACAAATGCTTCAGCAAAAATGATTATGAGATGTATTTTGACAAATTCGAACAACATCCTGCAGAATGGTTTATTCACGGTTTTCAAATTAAAATCCCGGATATGGATGGAATAGAAATTTTTACAGATGGTTCAAAAGATGAAAATAAAGTAGGAGCTGCAATAGTAGTATACTACTATGGGAAAGAGATCGATAAAAGTCTTGTGAAATTATCGAACCATGCCACAAGTTTCCAGGCAGAAGTGCAAGCTTTAAAGATGGCCATTGAATATTGTGAAAGGGTGGAGGACGGACAGAAGTGCTCAATTTTTTCAGATTCTCTCTCAGTCCTACAAGCCATACAATCTTCTCACAATTGTAATAAGGAAATATGGACGATAAAAGAAAAGATAAAAAGTGTAAAAACTAACAAGTGGATAGAGTTGAATTGGGTTAAGGCCCATATTGGGATCTATGGTAATGAAAAGGCGGATCAATATGCAAAGTTGGCGGCACAGAAAGAGGGTGTTGATATGGTTGTCCCCAAATCAAATGGTGTCTTAAAATGGGAATTAAGAGAAGAAATAAAGCTGCAATGGTTTGACAGATGGTATATGTCCAAAAACGGAAGAGTAACTTTCGATTTTATTCCTAATCCTGAAATAAAAATAAGAAGATACCATCCACTGATAATTCAAATTATATCAGGACATGGGAGATTTCCTGCATATTTCCAAAGATTTGGAAGAATGCAGGACAATAAATGCATTTGTGGAGGAATCGGTACTGTTTACCACTATTTAAAGGAATGTATTGAAATTTCGGAGTTAAGGAAAAATCTGAAAATTATAAATAATGACTTAAGTACAGTACTGATGGTACCAGGTAATCTTAAAACTCTGAAGGACATGATGTCAAAAATTGTCAGTTTTTTACCAACTATTTGAGAGTTTGTAGATAAGGCAGAAGGACAATAATTGACCACTTTGTGGCCAATTACCTAGAGGAGAATGTCAGTTTGACAAATCGGTCAATGAAAGGATGGACAATACTCAAGATAGCAGTCGGCCACAACAAATCCTGTCGATACTGCTACGTTCAGTGGTGGCGGAGTGGTCGGCTGTAAGCAAGAAGAAGAAGAAGCACCTCTAAAACGAATTAGAGGGCAGATTTCGTAGCCAGCTTAATCGATCACCCTCACTGTAAGCACTCACTTCAGCTCTGAAGGACGCCTGGAAGTCAATTCCTATAGCCACCTATCAAAAACTGGTGGAAAATCTTCCCAGGCATGTGCAGGCTGTCATCGATTCAAAAGGAGGACCAACATCATATTAATATGTGCCTCAGTACGCTCTATGTCCATACCACTGGGTGTCCGGATACTTTTGGCTAGATAGTGTAGTGCCATGTTCGGTCTGCGCCTGAGAACAGTTTTCTCGTTCATGCTAAACTGAAAGATTTCATTCGCACCCACAATACATGGAATATCAGGTTTTATTTTGCTTAGACCAATGAAGACGTTCACCAACGGTTAGAAGATTGAATCTGACGATGACTTCACTCAAGCCATTCGACAGCGTCTCGACTTGCAGACGACGGGATTCTTTGCGATATGGAAACTAATTTTCCTAATGGACAAATGCCTCAATATGAACAGCAAATATGCCTTAAAGAAGTAAACTATCAACACTTTCATTTTCTTCATATTGTCATTCATTGGATTTTGAATTATTGTGTTCAACTTTATGTACTATATTTTTGATACAACTTCATATGTTACAAATACATAACAATCAACTGTAAATTAAATTCTATTTCTAAATGTGATTTAGATAACATTGCCATGAAATTTTACATTCATATTCTAAATAATCGAAGAAATTATATATGAGAAATTATAAAAAGCTTCGCAATCCTGAATTCATATAATCATCGGAAATTTATAAATATTTCGAAATTATTGTTCAGGAATATTTTTAGCTTTTTATTTTATTTTTCTCAAAATAAAAAAAAATCTGGAGCACTGAAAAAGTTAAAGCAATTAAGCCATACACTGATTTTTTTAAAATTTTTGGCAGATAAGTTATATATATACACAAAAAGCTGTGTAACAGTATAATTATATTCAAATTATGTTTTCAAAATATTTTATATTTATGAAAGAGGTAATCGTTATAAAATAATTTAAATGAAATCATTTTCTTAAAAATCAAAAGGCTGAATAAGTAACATATCGTTCGTTGCTGTAACCTCTATTATGCACGGTATTTCATTATAAAATAAAACCAAACCGAAAATATAACGCTTCAAATATGAAAAGTATGTTCTGTTCAATGAATTTCAAATTGTTCACTTGTTGTAAGGAAACGAAGCACAGAATACATACTTTCTGTTGTATAAAATATTGACAGATATACATATATAGAATGAAATTAAACTGTCAGGCGTATCAAATATATTTTTGGCGTCGAATTGTGTGCATAAAATTCCAAACTCCGAAAATGAAATTCCACAATCCGAAAAGGGGTTTGCTGCAGAAATGGTCTATAATAATAATTTTTAAAAATTGTTTATAATAATAATTTTTAATAAGCAGCTAATAATAATTTTTGTGATAAAACTTATTGAACATTTTTAAGGATGGATAAGGGCTTTGAATTTTTTTAATAAGGAAATAAAGGAATTTTGGCATAATGTTTGGTATTTTTCATAAAAAATGTATACCCTTTAATTCTGACTTTAACAGAAGCTGAGTTAGCAATTTTGGTTTATGTAAAAGGGCCTTATCTGTGAACTTTCGGGTTCTCAATTTTGGTAAAATGTTAAAATATAGCTATGAAAATATTGGTACTTTAATTGTAATAAGATAAATTCTTAGTCTATAACAATAAATGTTTAAACGCCTATTTAGAACATATAGAGGGAAGCACAAAAAATAAAATATCTTTCCTTTATAGTGTATTAATGTTAAGATGTTTATGAATAGCTAGGATATGCAACAAACAAAAATCTCTTTGTTTATCAACTTGTGAGTTTGAATTTTATGTTCTAGCCGAAATATCTAGTATTTTTTACCAGTTGATGTTTTAAAAATTCAACTGGTTTCATTTTTAGATTCACATGTTTTTTATCCATATAACATGTTAGCTATTGACTGATTATAACGTGGTAACAGTTCTAAACCTAGACATGTGAATTTAAGGTTTCATTTTATTAAAGGCTTGATTTCAGGCAGAGGTATATAAATAGTTTTTGTACCAGCTGATAATATGATGCACCTTTTGATCTAGAGTATTACTTATGAAGAATTAACATCCAGCTCTAGTTGCTTAAGCTAGCTTAAGTTGAGCTTCATCCAGCTTAAGTTGAATTACTGTAATTTATAAAGTTATATCTTTCAGGGGGGAGATTTACAGCCTCATTTTGAAAACCAACTTATGTATTATTTGGCATTAAAAAAAATTAATTAGAAATTGTAGATGTAATAACTTTTTCTGATTCCACCCTTTCAGTAATTTACTATTACATATACGTTATCTCTAAATTATGCATCGAAAGACTAGTACAAACACCAGTATGAGATATGAAAAAGTGGTCAAAAAATATTAATTCTGCAAATAAATTTTGTAATTAAAAGCATGAAACCTTGTATATGTGTAGATTAATGCAAGGAAAAATATGACTAAAATTTGATTTTTAACAAATCTCACTCAGACTTATCACATAAGCCAAAAGGCATTTATAGAATAGTCCATCTTATTTAATGAATCAGGAAGTATTCGTGTAAGTACAAATTTAAGGAGGTTTATTCTATTTCTAAGGCTTATTCTATTTTGGGGGAGACACTTAGTAGAGCGGTTTTCGAAGAGTAAAAATCTTATTGGAGAAATTTCTTTCGTACCCCGGGATATTTTCTTCATTCTAAATAACAAAATGATTTATGAGTAACAATATTTAGATAAAACTTTCAGCTGTTTCCACTTTTTTCATTATCTGCCTATATAAAAAGTACAGAAATGTGCACGTTAATGTGGTATAGGCAAAATGTACTAACCCCATTGATTTGAATCAAATTAAACTCAGAAACAGTTTTTCATTACTTTAATTCTTTGCACTCCTATGCAGAGTCTGACTGGCCAATCTGAAAGGTATATCATTTTCACATTCTTAGATATTATAAAAGCTGTATAAAGGTAAAAACTCTGGTATTAGGGAATGAAAAATTAGAGAATGAACTTATTCTAAACGAATAAATGGAAAAAATATATCCGATAAACTGTTGATTATTCTCTCCATATCATCTGAAATCATTTCATGACTTTTTATAATTTTCATGATAGGGGCTTTTATTTTTTGACGAAAATTATTCTCAATTCGTCTGAGTTAGCAAACTTCAGCCTTTTTAATTTTTCCAATATTTTTTTTGACTGTTTGAGGTTTGTAATGAAGGAGCATAAATAATGAGATCTTTTGAACACATTAACATTTAGTCTGACATTTGTTGTTTTTTTTCTTTCTTCTTCCTCATACTCCAAATAAAAAAATCTTATAAGTTATTGCTATTTAATTTTATTACAAATACTACTGGAGCGATTCAATTTTTTGTTGTGAAATATATGTCTTGTTGATTGATTTCTAACAATAATGACATGAATTTCATCAGCGTAAATAGTGGTAATTTGTAATGTCGAATTCTCGTTACTTCTTTGAGGTTACTTAATAGATTAAAACAAGTTTTAGGCAATTGGTATGTGCATTGATCCTCTGTTTAAAATAATTGCTTAAATTGACAATAGGCCCCTTGTGTTATATTAAATTTAACATACATAAAATTTATCCTTGACACATAGTTTATCATACGTAAATTTGATACAGGTGTAATTTTAACCTGTCAATATTCTGAGTAATACATTATCTTAGATAACCTGCTGACATTGTGTGAGAACATTATCTTTATCGTGCCTACCCAAAGACCTTCTTCTAAATTTAGGGGATTTTTGCTAATATGGAGGACATTTATATCATCTAGAGGCGATAGAAAATCGCCTAAGATTTTATAAATTAATTATTATATCATGTGACAATGGAATAATTGATAGAGAATAGCTAGTATGTCTCCACTTCTTTTATAAAAGAAAAAAAAGTATGCTGAGATAGTAAAGTTAAAAAAATGACATTTTTACTTTATCACATATTTTTGAGATCTGATCTTATTTTGAATATCATGGAATTTTGGTCAAAAAGCAAAACAACAACAAACTACGTTGCTTTTATAAATTATTAGACAAAATTGTAGAGCATACCTAAAGTACATGACTTTCTCAAGAAATATTGAGTTTCAGTCCAAATGCTTTATTTTACAAACAATATATTTTAATTATAAATTCCTTTTTTGAGAAATGGAAGAAAAAAGGAGACATAAATAGTTAACTGCACTCTGTAATTAACTATAAGAAATAATGTATTTTATTTATAGCTTAACTGCTGAAGAATTATCAAAAAATGTCATTTCTTTATTGTCAAAATATCCAATTTATTTTTAGAATAGCAAGTGTAAATTAATTTACATATCTCGTGAAAGCTTTACTTAAGGTGCTACTAGATTCTTATCATCTAATTATTTTTAGACACGATATTCCAAATAATATGCGAGCATAAGTTACTTCCGGTGCTCTGCAATTATGACTTCGAAAGCGTGACATTCAAAAACTTGTTTTTTACGTCATCATATACAATAATCATATTTGACTGTTGAATATTAGGGCTTAGATTAAATGACTTGTTTGAAAATTTTATTCATAGGAATATCGAATCATTTATTTCATTTCCTAAAATGACATCCAGCTAATTTTTAAGTATTAAACTTGTAAAATCTGTTTATATGAAGTGACTTTTGAGTTTCATGGATTTGAGTAGTTAAAATACTGTCTTTATAATATTTCTCTCTGAATCCTCTGCTGCTCAACTCTTTCCATTCTTGAGGGATCTTAGACTTTTATTCCTAAATGTATTCTTATTTTAAAAGAAATGTGATTCAATTTTTACTCTGTGTCTGTAAACGTAATCATTTTCCTTTCTATTTGTCTTTTATTATTCGAAACCGAAATGGAAATAGGAACAACCAAAAAAATGAAGCTCCTAACATATTTTCAGACAGTAATTGTTTATAAAAGTTCACGACACAAATTTCATCAAAATGTATGAGAAGCTAACTTTGCTTTGGTCATCAAAAATAAACAAATAAAAATTACCTAATTAGAGTCGACATTTCAAAACAGCTATCCTGCTTTAGGAATGACCTTAGACCTCTATTAGATAAATTGCTATAGTTTCTAAGAGAAGCAGTTATTTTCCGACTTCTTAGGATTAGAAATTCAAAATAAAGGACTCTTTGCTACTACACAAATGTTCGAAAAATTCTTAAGTTAATTAATCTAACGAAACATATTAAATAACATTAATGTAGCAAAATTATTAATGCGTCATATTTGCAAGCATTTCTATTTTCTTTCTTGCAGCTGTTATCTCTGTCTTAAAGGGTAAAAAAATTCAATTCCTTATTGTAGTTCATTTGTCGTATGTATGCTGCTGATATGGTTCCTGATACTGTTTTGTTTGACATTGTATTTATTAAAAAAAATGTTATCAAAACAGGTAAAATGTTTGATTCTAAAAGAAATTAAAGAAAATATATTGCAAAAAATGGTTGAAGAAACTGTTGAAACAATAGAGGTGAAGAAAATGTATTAAAATTCCGTAATATGACTATAATTTATTTATTATTAATATGAACAAATATTACAACATAGTTCTTTCCAAAATATAATTTTAATTCAGTGTACTCATATATCATATTATATTAGAAGATTCTTTGAGTATATAGAATTTTTTTTGCAGTATAACCTCTTAGTATAATGTTGAAATCACCAAATTAAAAGAACATAGTATGGAATCCTGGTCCAATATGAGAATTTGATCGCTTTTGCCCAATCATAAGATGGATTAGGTTTACTTTTCCCGAAAATATCTGAATTTTGTTATTATTTCATTATGCTTATAGTATCAATCATTAATATTTAATCTTAGAATATTTTAAAATTCTAAATATTGAAAAAGCGGCTAATGTGTTTTTGAATAATGTTGATAAAATGCACAGAGAGAGGAAACAGTGTTTTCTAGTGTTTAATTTCCCTCAACTATACTAAGTATTAAAATGGGCAAAAAATGTATTGCTTTAATTATAAAATCCTCAAATAGTGAAAACTGAGTTAAATTTGCAGTTGCGGTTTTCTAGAAATATTTCCGAACGTAATGTCATGAAAACAGCTTTTAGAAATGTCACATTAATCGATAAATTTAATTTATGAATAAATATAAAAGGATTCAGTTCAGTGAAAACAGCTCTAAACTTATATTAAATACTTTTTTATCTTCGTTTCTCCTCTTTAAGATAAACCTACACTGATTTAACCGCCTTGACGAAATTTTCCAAATAGTAATATTTAGCCCTTTTTTTTGTTCTTGAGCTTTAGCCTACTTAAAATTCATCATTTCATTATAATCTATTTACTTACATAATCCTAGTAAGTATCTTTGAAATTACCTTATAAACGTGCTTCACTCTTTACAAAATTATCCAAAATCAAAATTGTACGACCGAGGCTGTTTTTAGAATTATCAACAGATTTACTTGATATCTGTGACGATATTATTTTTTAAGGGTAGCTCTTTTCACTTTTTTGAGAATATTCGCACCCTCAACAGAGTGCTTTATTTTTAATTCTGATAACAATTCTCGGCATGCTGAACAAATGATTTCTAAAACATATATACTTTACCTTAAAATTTGGCTTATTAAGAACAATAAAAATAATTAATATTAATGAAGTAATACAAGGAAGTCTGAAGCTGCTTTAAATATTAAACTCTTTGAGCAGTTACTAAAATTTAATTACAGAGCAATCTTTATTGGAATTTCTAAACATAAGTTTTAAAATTGTAATTTTTTTCTCATATTAATTGAAACGTTATCACTCGAAGAAAAATATAATTAAAGTTTCTTTACGCTCTCTTTCATGTATAGTGTATACTGTAATGGGTACAAATTTAAAAAGCCTTTTTTTAAGAAGAAAATCATCGCAAAGAAGCAATTTTTTTTAGCTTTTTTATAAATTCACGCTCGTAAGGTAAGTTACATCAATGTCATAAAAACATTAATAATTGATTGTTTTATAAATTTGTAAATTAAATGCAGATAAAAGTAATGTTTTATGCAGAAATAGAAAATAAATTTTTTAGAGGAAATGTAATTACTGAAAAAGCTATTTTCTTTGAAATAAACTTTCCCGAAATACAATAAATTTTATGACCTTATTTTCTGCTGCATTACTAGAGTTACATAACTATATATATATATATATATATATATATATATTCCAAAAAAGAATTTAGAACACTGGAAAATTTTGCTGTTTAAATAATATGTAGTTCAACAATAGATTATGTAATTAATTATAAAAGTGTATTTAAAAATTTGGTTTAGTTTTTCATTCTAGCTTTTCTACAAAGCTTTTGTTAAATCCACGTGAGCCAATTAAAGTGAATTTCATTACAAATGTATTTAAATAGAACTGTAGTTTTTCTTGCATTCAAAGCTGTCATTAAATCCATATGAGTTAGGTTACGGAATTTTCAGCATGCTGTATGGAAAAAAATGTCGGATATATCCCTGAAAACAATTCAATTCAAATAGATTTATTATTACTGGAATAGTCAAACTGCAAGAAAGGTTTTATATAAGAAAAAAAAGAAATAAGTTTCAGTTTATAACTTTATACTTTCAGACAATTTGTAGAAAAATGATGGGGATGGGGAATTCCCACATTGCTCAAGAATAACCAAAACAGCTTTTAAACTTTGAAAAGAACTTTCCGGAAATATTTTGCCTTTTTCCCTGAATGGAAAATGCATCTTCCTATTTTCAAAACTGAAGTTCTTAGCCAGACTGAGCATGTAGGAAAATTCCTCTTTTTAAGATACTAATAACTTATACATAAAACTAAAAATAGAAATAAGGTTTTTCTCGTAAATTTTTTTATTTCTCTGCAATATGCATGCTATAATAATAAAGCTACGCTGATTGAGGCATCACAGACTTACTACACATTTTAGTTAAAATTTTCAAAATTGCATTTTTTGTAATTATGTAATAATTTGTATAAATATCATCTGACGAATAGCTTGGTAGTTGAAATATCTCATTTTAGATATAGTTTCAAGTTTTCAGACATATAAAAAGATTCGTTTCCGAGGTTAAAATATGCAAGATAATCAATGTATTTTATAGATAGATACATTTGATTTTATTCCATCCTGAACGATAGCAGTATAACTTTAATATCTACTGTTTATTCTTAATGCAATAATTTTCTTAATTTACGTCAGATATTATTTTCACAGAGTGAAATTCAACTAGTCATTATTAATTAAATTTGGAAATATTACAAATATATATTGCTAGACAATTCAGTGAAACTGCAGAATATGAAACTTTACTAATGACATATTGATTTTATTTGTAAATTCCGTAGAATAGAAAATTTAGAGAAAAAATTAACTTTTTCTCTAATTTCATTCCTCTCACAGACGCCTAAAATATTTCTGTTTTGCTGTTTTGCTTTTTAAAAGAAGAAAGCTTTTATTTATTTAATTATTCTTTCTAAAAAAATTGAGCTTATAAATGGTGCTTGCAGCTATTGATTCTATATCTCTGTGTCGCTTGTGGTATGTTTTCTGAAAATATATATGAAAAGTTTATTAGTTTTGCATTTTATTTGAAAATTTAGTAAATGAGCTCATTGACTTCATTACAGTATTTCATTACTTTTGTTGAACCACATTTTGGTTTTAAATTGGCCAAAAATGAAAGAAAATTATTTATTATATATTTGGATTACTTAGAAAAGATGTTTGCTGCTAATATTAAAAAAAACTTCTATTTATGAAATTAAATTCATTAAAACAAAATTATCGCCAATTTTTATGTCTTAAAATGAGTAACCCATGTAAGAAGTTTCGAAAACATTCAGTTTTATAGTTTTTGTTGAAAGTTTCAGTTTTTAGAATTCTTCTCTATGCAATATGCATTGCAATGAGTCTTTATTGGTGCGTTTCAGTATCTCTTCGGTAGTAAGAACAAAAATATTTTGGATTTGAAAAAGGCTTCATGCAAATTAACTATTTTTAAACATGAAAGAGATAAAAAACATAAAAGGGATTAATTTTTTCTCTAATTTCATTCCTCTCACAGACACTTAAAATATTTCTGTTTTGCTTTCTAAAAGCTGAATGCTTTTATTTATTTAAATTATTGTTTCGAAGAAATTTTGACCTTATAAATGGTGCTTGCAGCTATTGTTTCCATATCACTGTGTCTCTCTTGTAGTATGTTTTCTGAAAATTTATATGAAAAGTTTATTAGTTTTGTGAATTGTACTTCAGAAATCTAGTTTCAGATCGTTTGTAAAATGTATATGTTTATGTTTGGTATGTTTTATATGAATATGTTTGTGTAAGGCATTCTTTCAAGAAGGAGGTTTGGAGTTCTTAATTTCTGCAATGGTTTTAAGATTTTTTTTTCTTACTGAGATTTCTTTGCCAAAGCCCTAACAAGTTCAGCACAACGTACCAACCAGAAAGACAGAAAGAAGAAGAGCGTAAGAATGTATTTTGAACTCATATAATTTATGAAAAGATTTTGCCAATAACTACTTCTGATCACTATGAAAAAATAAAAACCCGTGAAACTCAATGATGAGAAACTTCGAGTGGCTAGAAAATTATTTTTAGGACACAATTAATTAAGAATTATTACATATGTATCATGATTATTATCAAATCCATTCCTAAACTACTAAACGTGAATGTTAAAAGTGGTTCAAATGCCATAAAGTTTTCACGAGTCTTCGTTGCAGACCTTATTATTTCGATATTTGTTTATAGTGAGTTGCAGATGTATTTCCTTACAGTATCGATGTCAAACCGACTGTCAAGATTTCCGCATTATAAAAGTAAAGTTAAGTTCCACTTTTAATCTTTCTATCTGTGCCTTGACAATGTATTGAAATAATAATACAAAGATCTTCCATTCAATTTCCCACCTGATATTAAAATGATAGAAATGCTGGGCAGAAGGATCATGAAAATTTGATAATTTTAATCATTTGATCACTCAGTCGAGACTTCTCTCACAGAGGTTCCAAGTGAAAAAGGTATTTGTTAATACATCATGTCAGTTACACTGGGTTGGATATTTTTGATTTCATTAGTGATAGAAATAATATATTTCTTAAATTCAAAAATAAAATAGAAACATATTCAGAATGAAAGAAGGATTTTGCACATTATTCATTTATTACTCCAAACACAAACATTTGATACAAAGCATATATATATACATAATAGCACATCTGAAATTTGGTGAACAGGAATTTTTATTAATCTAGAACAGCACAAAAGAATACATTTCGTTATTCATCATTACATAATCTTTAATATATTGTAACCATTTAGCATACATTTCACAGAAACAGTACTTCTGCACATTGATCGTGTCATGAGAAATTAGCTTAAGGCTAACAATACATTGAAAATCTCAGTGCATGTAGATAAGGACCAAAATGTTATTAAGGGACTGATCCTTGCAAAGGTCCTTTATTTTCTACTCAAAATAAGAAAGATTTAAACAATGTCTTGTTAGGAGTATGTTTATTGGGCCTACAACAGAATTCCAAATGTCTAGTACAGTTCATCCATGACGCTCATATTTCCGAACTTCAAAGGAATCTAAATCCAATGGTTTTGAATCCATTTTTAAATAAATAATTGTATTATTTGTTATAACAGTTTTATAGATTAAATGAAAATGAATGAGGCCTTTTAAGAAGCTACAAAATATATTTACGCATGATTTCTTAATGCTTAATAAAAACAACTAAACAATTAGGAAAATTGCTCAAATATTATTTTTTTATTAGTCAATTAGGGTTGCTTAAAGCTGGAATGCTTTAGTTTCCATGTGTTTCACTTAAAAAATACAAGCAGCATGCCTTTATTTCAGCAGTTGCATTTATTTTATATCCTTTTCAAAATAATTCTGCAACATTTTCCTGCGCAGAGCTAAGGATATTTTAACAAATCTTTTCGAAAAAAAAGCACCTTTACAAATAATCTATAAAACGCTTTTAAAATGGCTATTTTTGCAGAAAGTGGACTAAATAATGTTCCCTTTTATGATAAATTAAAAGCTCCAGCTCTTATACTATTCAATGCTTCTTATTGGACTCTTTCATTAATTAAAAAAATGCAACAAGACGCTATGATGGGTAAAACTGTGAATGCAGCAGTTTTCGCAACATTAAAAAACAGCCTTAAGAGTTTTTATACTATTAAATCTAAAATGTTTCCCCCATTTACTTGAAAAAAAATCCTTTTCTAAATTAAGGGCAATGACTTCTTTTCAAATTAAGTATTTCAGGCGAAGGTGTTTCATTTGTTATTGCATGGTATTGTAAAAAAAAATTTTCATTACATATTAATAAAGAAATTATCTGTATTATTCTATGAGTTAATGATAACAATAAATTCTATTGAATTAAACTGCTTCAACATATTATTTCGCACAAATTCAACCATCCAATGAAAAGCAAAATTCAAAGTCTATCTCCTTCCTTACTTAAAATCACACATGAGAATTTTAGGCAAATATCCAACTGTATTTTTTAAACTTTAGCATTAAAATCAGTCCAGTCCACTTGTTGAAAGTTTTGTGGAATTTTTTCAGCCTCTTTGTAGGGTTGGATATCTTGGAAGTTCCGAAAGATTTCGAAAAGTTGTCTTGGAAATTAACCTTTTTTTTTCTCAACAAATTTTATTTTCTCGTCAAAATTTTCCCTGTTTCATTGATGTCTTATTTTTCTTCACCCTCTTAAGTCTGAACTTCCGATAAAAAAAATAGAAAGCACTCTCCATTTTTATTCAGAGCTTTAACAAATTCTTCCATTAACTCTAATTTTAGGTGCAATGGTGGTAAGAGATTCACATAGTTCTGCTGAATCACAATCATTCAGCCTGACTTGAAATGTGTCCTTAGAGAACATAATTTCCTTATTGTGTTGATTTTTAGATCTATTATCCCATCCATAGGAAACATATTTTTCTATAGCCGTTTAACTGATATAATAGCATAGTTAATACTTTATTATCCCCATAATTTGCTCATTAAATTCTTGATATTTGATTTGAATGAAGAGTTTCGAGATTTTTGTATGATTCTTATTATGTAAATAATTTAATAAGCTATAAACGAAGTAAGATTATTCTGCTGTAACATATAATTTCAGTTTTTCTTATTAGAATCCAAAAATAGTCTACTTTGAAATGTATAATTTATCAGCGATGGCTGAGAATTTATTGAAATTATAGGCAGCGACGAAAATTGATTTTCTTCAGAAAAATACCTATTAAATATTTAATTATTATTTAATTTTAAAATTTTACATCTTGGTGCCATATTGTACTTCATATTTATCAATGTCATTTTATTTAGAAATCACTTTTAATTTATAGAAACAAAACAAACTATTGGTTATATTTCATAACAATTTAAATAAATATTTTGATTTGTGAAAAATTTGAGGTTAGGGAAATGTCATTTTTTAATCAATGGGCTTCTAAAAAATCCTGCAAACTTTAGATACGTGTTTGGCCTGTGTTATGTGTGGTTCAGCGTCTTGTTTTGAATTTCTTTATAACAGTATTATTTTCACTAAATATGTTTTTCATTTCTCCTATATTTCAATTTTATCTTATATATATGAGTAACGGCTTCTTTTTCACTTGTGCCTCATTTTTCCCATTTTAATTTTTCAACAGAATTTTTTATCGCGATTTACAAGGCAGCAGATGAATAAATTATCCTCACACATAAACTACTCTTGATATCAGTTTAATGCTAATCAAGTTCTGTTCGCTATGAGTAATTACAGTTCAATGTGATTTTCTTTCCAGATATGGTATGGTATATCAAACATTGACAAATAATATATTTATTCGCATACCACATTGTAATCCTATTAATAAAAGTTTAAAATTTGTATGCTGATACCGTAATAATTGAATATATTAGGGGTGAAAAGGAAATTCATTTAACTATGAGTTTAGTTAAGTTAAAAATGAAAGTAATGCGAAATGAATCGAAAATTTAAAATGAAAAACATGGAGAGCAAGGAGATGTAAATAACAAAAGAAATAAATGTGCTATTATTTTTTAAAATAATGTAATTTAGGTCATTTAAACTAGGGAAACTATTTTTCACTTTCTAAATGGATTCTTTTGCAAGGAAAATATGTCAGCCCTCTATGTATCTAGTCAAAACGTTTTCCGATAATGCGAGGACAAAATCAATGCTAATAGCAAAAAGGAGATTCATACAGAGCTTCGAGAGAAGGGATTTTATTCATTAAATTCAGTAATAAGTTTATTCAAACAAAATAACAATAAGAAGAAACCTACTAGCCTTGTCAAATTTAAAGTGATTAAAGAAATAAAGAATAAGTTTAAATCCTGTTGTCATATCTTTAAAAAAATAAGACATTTCTGATTCAATAAAATCTAAATGAAAAGTAATATTTTAATATATTTCTAATTTTTTTTCTTCAGTGTTCACTCTTTCAAAGTATTATTGCCCAATTCTTTTCTATGTTTACAAAATATATTTTGGCAAATTATTTATCCAGATGTAATTTATATAATTCTAAATTCAAATGAATCCTTATATACTTGTAACAGAATGTCAATGATATTTTTGCCTTAAGCCAACAAGTAGTTGTGACTTATATTCAATAAATAAATCGTCTTTCCTTTTTTTAGAACTCATTAATGAATGCAGTCATCAAAAAGTTTCTATCCCATTCTTAACAATTTAAAAGCCTTTCTTTAAACTCCTTTCGATGTCAACTTTTTCTAAAAAATAAGACTTCTTGAAGAAATATTTTACGAATATTTTGACAATCTAACAGTCAATAAGCCATCATGTTTTTTATTTGTATTTTACACTTTTCATATGAATTTTTTTTAGTTAATATTGAGGAATTTTTGGTATATTTCATTAGTATCACTAAATATTTTCACATTTTAAATTGGTAATTTGGTTAAATCAATTTTAAATAATTTTTTGATTTTTTTTTGTTTTTTTTTTTGTTTATTTCAGAACAATCAATCGTTTATCTGAGCGTCCTACTTTTTTTTGTTGATTTAGAATTTATAAAGCTATATGTCTATTTCCTTTCCATTATCGTATTTATTTTTTATTGTTGGTGAGTAAATATATATATATATATATATATATATATATATATATATATATATATATATATATTTAATATTTTCCTTCTTTATCAAATTACACAATGCTTCTTAGAGAGAAATTCAGGCATTTTTTTTTTATATTATTCTTACTTCCATTTTCTTTCACGATTAGAATGAAAGCATTTGCCTATTATGCGTTTTCTTAAGACATTTGTAGAATAAATTTCTCGAAAAGAAATGAATTCAAAAGCAACTTAAAAGAAATAAAGTATGATTAAAATTTTACTTTAAAGCAATATCAACATAACTGTAAAATTCTTCCACTATTATTTACGCACCTTTCATGAGAATAACTAGAAAGTTTTGATGATCTTTTTTTGACACGGATTTCTAAAGCAGGAAAAAAATTGTAGCACTGATGCACAATATGTATACCTTCTTTCAATAACTAATTCATAACGGAAAGAAACGTAAATATCCTTTACTGATTATGTGATTCAGGTTAAAAGCAAGCAAAAAATGCCTTTGGAAATCTTTTGATTTGGGTTCAGTTAACCTCTGGACTTAAAAAGTTCGAATACATAAAAACGACATACAATGAATAGGCAAATGACTCTGCGCATATTTAATTTTCTGGCTAAATGAAAATAGCATTGTTTCATTAAGTTGTGAAATAACTCAAATGAGGCTTTAATTTGCATGTTATCATAATTATTACGTCCTAATTGCCTCTAAAATGTATTATAAAATTAAAGGAATTTAATATGTAATTTATTTGTATTCCAGTACCCCTGAGTAATTATTGGCATATCATCGTTCCTCAAAATCATACTGAATAAATTATGTATCTTAAATAATGTGTATTCATAAATTATGTAGCAATATGAATATTCGGTGTGAAGTTTCTTAATTTTTGTGTTTCTCTGATAAAGAAGTTCGACATAAGGTTTTGTTAGATCTCAGGGATTTTCGATCAATTCAAATAAAATCTTTGATACACAAAAAATAAAATTATTATATTTATAAATATTACTCATAAAACTGAAATTTTAACCCATTGAATTGGAATTTTTTTTATAATTAATATAAATATGGATTTGATTTTTTTTACTATCCCAGAACTTTATACAGATTAATATAAAAATGGATTTGATTTTTTTTTTGCAATCCCAGAACTTTATGCAGAATGCTTTACTTTATGCTCTTTTAAAATAAGAGAACTATTTCATTTCAAAATTAAACAGAAAGATCCACATTTTCTGAATTTTCAGTTATTTAGTGACTGTTTTTTTATATCGCATTTTCTTAATGTTTAATTATTTAGAGATTGACATTTAAAATAATTAATTTACGATAAAATGCAAGAGAAAAATTAGTGCCTTCGATTTCTTTTTACATGATTAAAAATTTTTTTCTGTTATAAAAATTTAGGAAAAAAAGGATACATTTGCTTTTATATTGTCTCATAACATATCATTTGAGCATTAATTCGTTTTATTTGTAAGGAAATATAACTTAGAAAGAACTAAACCATTTTTCTTAGTTATAATATTTACATAAAATTACATCTGTTTTAAAAGAATTGTCAGTTAGCGAGAAAAATCCACTATGTTTTTCATTTATATTACTAGGAAATTACTTGCAAATATCCGGAAATGCAAATATTTTAAACTGAGTGTTATGACTTCTTATTTGTAAAGAACTTTCAATTTCCCAATTAATTAAAACAATTGTGATAGTGAGTGAATCCTCCTCATATCTACGTAATAATTATAATAGTATTTTTTGAGGACTTAACTTTTTTTTTTAAATTTTAATGCAAGTTAATAAAAGAAGTTAATACAATAGCCAAATAATTTAACCATCAGACTTCAAATTTCACAGAGTGTTCCTATTTACGCTTCACTTGCAGTATAAAATTATTTTTTGGAAAGTAGTAAAAAAAATGTATATCATGATCTTGCCATTGTAATGTATTTGTAGTGAAGTTGGATGAATAAAAGTAGATTTGAATTCGGTTATTAATCTCTGACGTCAAATAACGGCTGTTTTTACAAAACAAATGTGCAACTACTCATCCACAAGGAAATGGGTTTTGCATTGGAATTTTTTTTCCTAACAGCACTTGACGTGTTCTGTGCTTGATGAATTTTCTCTCTATAACAAGAAAAGCTCCTGCTTTGAGTCGAACAATACAATGTCTTTTTATAGGATACACTGATATGCACATATTAAACATCTATAATCGGTTAAATTTATTTTTAGGTACTTAATAACAGCTTTATTCTTGCAGCACTTGGCCAGTTTCATTCAATCCAATGTATAAAACCTACATTGCCTGTAAAAAAAAGTAATTAATAAAAAATAAAAAAGTAATAATAAGAAATTACTTAAAAGCAATAATAAGAAATTAATTAAAAGCAATAATAAAAAATTACTTTTAAGCACATTCATTGATTGTACAAAAATAAATATTTTATAGCAATAAAATATGCGATTGTTACATATAAAGCAGAAACTTATTCAATAAGAAACAGAGTCAAACAACTCTTTTTCTGATTGAAATTTCATTTAAAACCATTTCAAGACGTTTAAATCTGTTCGTGATTAGACTCAAATCGAATTTAATTCATTGAATCATTTTTACTAGATAAGTCACAAATTTTAAACTCTTTTTCTATCACCCACAATTAGATTTTATAACAAATTCATTAAATTTCTCTACATATTTTAATTTTTTGATTCTGTTTGACGATTTATTACTTTCCATGTTTCTAATCTAAATGGCATTTGAAAATTTACCATGTAAATGAAAAGGTGTATTTGTAGATTGCTTATTCACTTATTCAAATTATAATAAATAAACGTTGATATAGTTCAAAATTATGTATATCGATAATGCGACATATATTTAAATAAAAAATTAATATACTACGTCTTTGATTTTTTTTAAATTTGCAGTCACAAATTTTCAGAAGAATCTATTTGGGATTAGGAAATATTATTATTTCTTTTTATTCTTTATTAAAACACGACATATTAATTTTTTAATTAAATAGCTGTTTTTTAATTTTTTATTCGTGTATGTGAAAGCTTACAATTGACTTTACACTAACTTCGCCATGAATTAATGATTTGGTATGGTGCCATCTTTCGGTAACGTAAGATTTTAATTGATTTCAAAATTTGTTCTGAGGAAACAAAGAAACAGATTTAATAATGAATTTTGATACAGTTATGAACAGTGTTTAAAGTTTTGAGTCTAGAGCATCGATAATTAATTTAAAATCGATTGCAAAATTTGCACTGAACAGACACTCAGAGTAGAAAGCTTGTTAATACAAACGCAATAATAATAGTGAAAAGATGGTAAACATAAGTGACTATCGTCCTATCCAAAAAACATTTATATGTCACTTTCGTGATTAAGCTGATCGTATTCCAGTGTTTCTCTTTCAATAAAGCCTAACAACATGTTAGCACGTGTACCAAAACCCTAAACAAGTTCAACAAGTATATACAATCCAGTGCTCAGATTTTAAAATGTAAACGTCTCCACTTTGTGGTATTTTTTTATTTCAGAAAAAAATTTGAAATCTTTAAATGATTTATATTTTAATATATTGTAAAAAAATTGAATAGACTCTGTACAGTGCAAATTATTGGGACAGTGTAAATAAAACATTCTTTTTCAAAAACGATGCCTTTTTGTTTAGTGAAAGACACCTGTTTTCTTGTCCCCCGCCTTCAGCAGAAATTGTCAATTCAATTCTTTCTGCAATTGATTTTATTAATTTAATTTAGACAATTTTAATCTTTATCATTGGGGAACTAAAATATTAATAGCATTTGCCTTCATGTGCTCGCTGGCAATGCAATTAATTTTATCTAAATTTTTTATCAAAATATTCCACAAGCTTTCAATTTTCATTTAAGTCTAGTGAATTTAATTGTTAATCATGCAGATTAACTTTATTTTACAGCATGAAAGTTTCGATCAAATTGAATTATTACGCTGAGTTAAGTCATGTCAGGACAAAAGTTTGAAGAATGGAATAATCCGATTCTAGAACATTTTTACTTGGATGTATTCATCATAATTTTATCATCAAATAAAAATATTAAACAACTAAAATTTAATATGAAAAATCATATAAAAGATAAAACATATCTAAAAAGAAAATGCAAATGTGGGTAATGTCAGGACGAGCCGTTGTTTCCATTTTGTACAACATGCAATGTAAACTTTTAAACAAACGATTTTCTCAACTATTTTGAATGTTTACATGCAAATTAAACTTTCACACGACGCAATTAAATATTAGTTTTGCTAACAATCTTTTTCTTTTCTGTTTTTGCCCTTAATTTTGTTTTAAATATCAGAAAATTTAGAGAAATGTCAAATTTTGTAAATAGTATTAGAACGTGCAGGCATGTCTCAAATTAACTTGCAGAAAAAACATATTCGTCTGAAGCTTCCAAAATTGCCTAATTAACTTTTACGGTAACTTAATCTGAATAATTAGTTAATTATAATTTCCTAAAATCCAACAATAGCAGTTAAATTTTTCTTCACAATTATATTTATTTTGATGTTTTTAACGTGTTTGATTAATATTACTGAATAATATAATTTAAATTAAATTGGATATTAACAGATTATGTGTATACTGATATTTTCCTTTATTTCTAAGCATTGTAATAATAAAAGGCATTTAGCAGATTCGTACTTTTCATGAAAAAGGACGATTGCGTTTTGGAAAAGCATTAAGTAAATGATCAAAAATATATTTCTGTGTTATTAAAATCGTTAGTCATTTATGAAGAAATAAAAAGAATGGTGGAATTGGTATGCGACCGAATTTTAATATAACAATACTGTAAAGTTATTTGATTTATGTAAAATTTTTTGGTACCATCAAAACTTTGGTTCATTTTTTATTTAATTAGTTCTGTGCAATACAAATATATTTGGAATTATTCGTACCGTAATATTGACTTTTATTCATGCGCTTTTTGGGATCTTTGAAGTCCTGCTTTCGTGAGGATTTAAATTCATCAAGGACAAAATTCAGAAAAGATTTGTATATATTAGATCGAAAGTCGGAAAATACTTCAAAAGTGATCATTTGAAAACAAAAACTAACTTGATGTCTTTTTAAAACATAAATGTTTGAATAATACTTTTTAAGACTAAAAAGACGTAAATTTCAATGAGAAAAAAATAACTTCAAAAAGTTTGTGATATTTTTTTAAAAATTTAACTTAGTAAGTATTTTGACGTATTACAAATTTATTTTTCTCAACGTTATATTTTTTTTAATGATGATGCATCTATTAAAATTAACTTTCATCAAGTTTTACTTCTTTTTCATATACGTATATGATTGCAAGAATTCTTGTGATAAGATTATTAAAGCTGCGATGAGAAAATAATGTATCCACGTAAATTAAACATAGCTTTCTTGAACGGTAAATCTGTTTTACGGTGCAAAATCAAATTTTTGAATTACTTTTTATTTCATGCTTGGATATTTGAACCTCCAAATGTGGTTCAGGGACCAGGAAATAATTTTAAATATTTGAAGAATCAACCATTTGTTGTTGACAGATTTCATAATAAAATAAGAAAACATAATTAATAGTTTTAATTGTATAGACGTAATTGTCCGAAGTTTGTGGTAATGAATCGGCTCAGAATTTTTTATAATAAAAAAAACTTCCCGTAAAAAGGAATTTTCTCATCTCTTCGAGCTTTATTTCGAAGAAATGTCCACCATTTTCGTTGATTTTATAAGTGTAATATAAAAGTTCTTAATCAAATTTTCAACTTTATAACCATAATGAACTGCAACATGAATGAATATGTAATGTGCTTTTCTTTTTACATTTTTGTAAGTTTTGAAAAATATTTTTTGTCTTTATTTTATTGTCTGCATTTTATTTTCCGACTTTTCACCGAAACTCTTAGCATGATATAAAAATAGTTAAGGAAATCATATTTTAAAAATAACTTGTTTCCTATAAACATATTCAAAGCAATAGCTAATAAAAACAAAACATATTAGAAATAAAGTTTGGATGAATAGGACTCGGATAGGCTTAAAAGAGCATTTAGGCTTCATTTAATATACTGCGCGACAGCTGGCGGGAATTGATTGACATATATCGCTATCTTGCATATCCTTAAAGCGACTGGATATTGGGATACATATTTCTGTTCGATATTTCATTTTTCCATTTTCAGGATTTTCTTGTTATTTATAATATTTTTTTTTTGTTGATTTTTTTTAGAATTTCATTCGAGAAGCAAGCCTGACTTTCTCGTTTACGGAATTTATTTCTTTTGGGTTTTTAAGACAGCATTCAAGCGGAACTCCCCAAGCAAGAAGTTCATTTCAGTTCCGTTTTTAGGTGTGGAAAATATAAAAGGTATTTTTTTTCCTTATTTTTTCATCATTTTTCCCCAATTTTTTTTATTTTTGTTTTTACGTTGCATTTTAAATGGGTTTATTTTTTCATTCGTTTTGTTAATTTTCTATGAATTTAACATTCAAAATAACAAATTACTCATGAAGATGCCCATTGCAAATTATTTCCTTTAACCTAAAGAGTATGGAGATGGGTCAATATGTTTGAAGGAATTTTTTTACAAAGCACAAGAAAGTTTTACAGCATTATGAATGCTTGTATGTTATTTAAAAAAGAGCCTTCAAAATATATTATTCCATTTATTAGCCTTTTATATACTTCAGTATTTATGATTAAAATATTATGGGTTATAAAATATTAGATGGTACCTCTTCTGGGAAATCTATTTTCAGTTAAGTTAATATTTAACTGATAATTAATACTCTAATTTGTTAAAATTTTCTGTTATAATCAGAATTATTAGCTGTAAAAAATTTCAGAACTGTAATTTACGAGGAAATGTATGAAAATACAATTATGAAATTCCGTTCTTATAAGCAATCGATGCTTATCGAAAACGATTATCATGTGAAGTTTAATAAAAGCATTACAAAATAAATGTTAAAAGCAAATAAATCAGTTTATTTTGAACACATAAGAAGAAAATTTTTATTATAATTCATAAATCGTTCAATACCAAATTTTCATTCTTGAATCACTATATTTATGATCAAATATTTAGAACTCATAGCGCAGTTCTCAATTTTATTTTATTTCTTACAATAAAGTTTAAGCTTTTCATTTCTTTTAAATTTCTGTTTTTCTGTATTTCTATTATAATTTGCTTTCGTTTGATTTAGAAATTCCAATTATTCATGGATATAAATGGATGCATTTTTTTATTCTGTGCATGTGATAATTCTGCTTTAAAGAAGTTCTCATTTTTAGATGTATAAGATTTTATTGTATGCTTTCAACGCTCACCAGTTATTATCGTTAAGATAATAAGAACCCTGATCGTATTTAGTAGTTATTAACAAACAAAGAAAAAAATGTAAGAAATAAATGGAAACTCTTTACGCCATTCTGGGGCACTTTTTTGAGTATTTGCACATCTTCGATGTATTATATTCCTTTTTAATGATCAAATGATGCTGCTATTCTATGATATAACATCATTTATGATTACCAAAGATTCTATATATCATAAATGTATATAAATTAGAATGAACATTCAGAAAGGAGACTTGTTCAGTCAATATATATTTTATGGAATTTTCCATTTTCTAAGAAATCTATTTTACGTTAAACAATTCAAATTTCAAATAGTTAAAACATGCTATAAATAATAATAATATTTTTTTTCAATGAAAGTAAAAATGAAATGGGCGGTAATGAAGAAGCCTATAAACATTTTACATTCATCGGCATGAATTCATAAAAGAATTTTGACTATAAAAGTGCATGTAAAATTGACTCAGAAAAGTGTTATCAACGAATGCAAATTTCAAAGAAAGTGCTGCATTCCTTTTTTTGGTTTGAGGTTTCGCGATAATATGAAAATCTAAGTGGATATTCTATGAACGAATAGAATCTATGGTTCTTTATTAATGATTTGAAGGGTAGAGATTTTCTATTTGACACTCACAGAAAACTGGCTAATCGATTTAATGTAAAAGAGGAAAAGACAGAAAGTGAACGTTTTTATTTTTGAAATGTCATCCATAAAACTAATTTAGAAGAATTTTGATGTTATAGTTCCGTGACACGAAAATTATATTCTCTGGTGAGATAAAATAATATTAAATAAAATAAATGCTATACATTTGAAAGACTCATCATATTTACAGACAAAATACAATGCATAACTTTAAAAGTGTTATTGCTTGGAAAGGAATTTTATAATTAATATAGAATTTTTTCATAAGATATTATTTAGTTATATTTTTCATAAAAAGGATGAAATAAAAATTCATTTTTATAAATATTTTGGGAAAGCTTAAGAAACCAAAGAGTTAACTGGCTCAACTTTACCTCGAATTTATAATTTCTAAGACTGAAGATCGGCATTGTCAAGAATAGCTTTTATTTATTTTTTACAACATGGAATGTAAAAATAACAAACTATTTATTAGAATATGTTGTATGTTAAATGAAAATTAAACTTTTAAACGATGCAATTAAGCATTATTTTTTTTCCTTAGTACATATCTTTTTTTTTTTTTTCTAATCTTCTTTTTTTTCTTTTTTTTTAACTTTTTAAAGATTCTCATTTTAGAATGTAATGCAAGTGAACATGCATGGATTTGCAGGATCTTTTTCTTAATTAATTTTTGTTTTTTATAATGCTTTTTGCTTTCTATTATTTATAAAAAAATAAATACGCTTTATCTTAAAATTTCGAACTTTTAATGATGTTATGTTGCAAATAGTTTATTATAAGGTCAGTCATGCATTTTCAATTTCGTTTGTTTTCTAAAAACAATTAATAATATAGAGGAAACGTAAAATATCAAAAGTCTGAGATTTAAAGCAGTTTAACATAGACCATTTAAAGAGAGTAAGATAACAGAGTAAGTAAGAAAAAAAAAAAGAGTAAGTTTGACAGAAAATAACAAAAAGAGTCAGTCCTGAAATACTTATTTCTTATAAGACCTACTATTATGCTCATATATTGTACTTTATTTCCTGTTATAACTGATGTTAATATAAGATGTATTTAAAATGATGTTTTGAGACTGCTTTATTTTAATAGGAAATTTAATGTCTTTAAAATAATGCATTTCATGGCCGTATTGATTCATCTGAATAAATAGTAGGGGAAATCGGGATTAGTTGTTACACGGGCAAGTTGTCTTATTCGAATTTCAAATTAACTAGAGTTTAAACTAACTTTTCATTCGCTGGATGGTATCTGTTTTTTGGTTTTCTTAACGATTTTTGGATTGCCTGCAGTTAATAATAAAAAAAATTGCTTTAAAAAATCATGAATCATACAGTTATTTGCAATTTTTCTTTCACCTTTCTATTTTTTATTTGCTTGAACCTTTGAAGATATATGTGTAATATCAGAAACACAAAAAAGCCTGTATTTGACATAAGAATAATCACATTTAAAAATTTTATGCAGCTCTATCATGCCACTCACAAGTATCAAGCTATAAAATGAAGTCACAAAGGGCACCTTGTTACAGTTTCGTTAGGACCTTTGTAACAAACAAGCCGCGAGTAAGCTTCATTTTCTTATTACATTTTTTAAAGTTGATATAAGAAGCTCTAAAATAAAGACGAATCTGGAAACATTTAAATAAGAAAAGAATATACAAAAATAAACAAGGCTAAAAGTAATTATTATGAAATAAACTATCAGGAAAATATTTTCTGATTTAAAAAAGCGATTTATGAGGAAAACATTTAGACTGCATCAGAGCTGTTACATCTAAGACAGAAATGAAACTATCCAAAGCAGAAATATTAAACAAGTCTTTAAATTGTAGTGAATTAGGATGGGATAAAATGGAAAGCTATAGAAAAAATTTTGAATTTGTCCTGTAAACTTTATCTAGGCTCACCTTTAAAGCAGGATTCAAACCAGGGATTTTTTTTTTCAGTGAGGGACATGATTTTCGCCTAGGAGTTGTACTCCTGTGGTCTTAAAACTCCAAGAAATTGAGGTTTAGAAAGACCAAAATAGTATATATACTATACAAAAACAGCATACAGAACCATTAAAAAAGTCAAATAAACAATTTTTAATTTATATACTAATTCTTGTCTTCCTAAACCTCAACTTCTTCGAATTTTTGGATCACGAGAGATCAATTCTTATGCGAAAGTCAGACCCCTCTCAGAAAAAGTTCCTTGTTTAAATTTTTGCTTTAAGGTGACTCTTGATAAAATCTTCAGACCAGATTCATCATTTTTTCTGTAATTTTCTATTTTATTGCATACAATACTTATTTAATATTTCATCGTTGGATTTGCATAAGAATAAATTTCAAAGACAGCTAAAAAAATTGATAATTGGTTATTAATTGCGAAGGGTGGCTGGTTAATAAGAATTTAATTTCATGACACTCCAGAGATTCTGTAGTAAAATGAAAACGGCTAATAGTTATAATTCTAATCAATATCATTCTTCAATTTAAATAATTCAAAGGTAATTAAATTAAATTAGTTAAATAAATAAACAATGTAGATATATTTTATGAATTTGTAAAGATAATTCTAAATTCTACATATAAATGACACTAATGAAACCCTTTTATTTCAGATCCCGAATCAATTACACTTAACATTGCGTATAAAAAAAATATCGACGGAGTTTCCAAAGATGAACAGGAGATGTCTAATAAAATACATAGCTAGTGTTTTGAAAATAAATTATGGTTTTTGTATAAAGTAAGCATAAATGTTGGCGTATCAGTTACTCAACCGAAAAATCAAATAAAATTAGTTGTGAACTAGACTGAATGCGAAAGTTCTTTCAAATGGCTAGCAGCTTTTGGAATGAATACGGTGTCTTCTTACGTACTCTGCAGGCAGAGAGACTGAGTAGTACTATGAGATTCAATATTTAGACTAGTACTTGATAAAATCAAATTCCAGTGGCAGGATATTTACAACATTGATCAAATTGGGTTGTCAATGACTCATAAGTATACAAAGATAAATTGTCAAATAAAGGTACCAAACAGAATGGAGACTAAATATACGCAAAGGAAGATAGCAGTTATGTTTATTGCTGTTAGGGACCATGACAACTTATTTCATTTATTTTTTTTTCAGAAAAATTTTAAATATCATTTAATTTTAAACCCAACTAAAAAAGTGCAGATTCAACAAATAAATTTGTGGAGATGTTAAGGCTGTAGATTCAAAGCTTTATGAGAAATTTTTTAGAATATATCAAAACCATCAAAAAAAAACCTATCCTACTTCTAGGCAATCATCAGTGTATTTCGATTCCCCAACATTGAATTTTGTTAAAAAATACGGAAATATTTTTTTTTGTCAAGAAACACAAAAGCCCATCTTACACATGACATAAGTGACAATCATGAGACAGGACTGTGTTTGGGCTTTTCAAAACTTTCACTATTATTCTAATTGTTCATCGTGGAGGAATAGCCATAAAAAGACTTTGTCCATGTATGGTATTTCTTCTGTAGTAAAATAGACACTACAAAATTCTATAATGCCATAGAAGATTATGACATATTTTTAAAATGAAGGTTATTTAAATAGGACATTATAAGCGATGAAGCCACCGGCCAAGACTGATCTCTCACAGCAGGTAGATTTGCATGCCAGACGAAATGTTGCAGAACATGTGCGATGGAATGAGACAAAATCAAATGGAAATCGTTTAATAACAAAAGGAAGTCTGTCTGCATCACTAGAAAGTTCTTCGTTAGAAGTCGCTCTCTCTCTATTTAGACTTAGGAAAAGTTGCAGGAGGATGGAGGAGAAATTTATTTCAGCCCAGAAGAAAACAAAGCCATTTCTAAAAGCTAACTATAGGAAAGTGATCAAAGCGGAAACCAATTTTGTCTATCTATCATATTCACGGTAAAAACTGAGTTGCAAATCGAAATCTCAAATTATAAAGATGAAACTACCGAGCCCTGAAGCAAATGCAGCATCAACTCTTGGCAATTAACGAATGAAAACGGCTCTTGATGTCTTTGGACGAAGTGGAGGACGATTTATACTGCATTACGCTTTCTAAACTGTTATCAAATTTAGGCTGATTTCAATGTCGCAATACGGAACGAGCTCACAATCATAGAGCTATATTTCCTAAATTTCTTATTTGTAAAAATTGCAATTCAGATAATAATTATGATGATTTCTCAAAAGAATAACTTATGAAAAAGAATGCATAATTAATAAAGATCATAGACCTATTCTTTGTCTATACACTCTGTAAAATAATGGAAACATAATTATAGTTGTTCTTATTACTAATATATCGCATGTTACAAATAATCAAATGTAGTGCAACAACATGTCCCAATGTGAGGCAAGTTGTTATGATATCCATGTGCGTAATAAATACTGTTAAATTATGATTGTTTAATCACTTTTAAAAATATGTTATAGATCATCAATAGTTAGAATAAGTTTTAAAGAGAGTTTCGTAAATGTACTTTTGAAAAAAGTGTAACAACTAACTCCAGTCGCTCTTAATTCCTTTTTTACCCTTCAGAATTGCGTAAATATTAAAAACAACATGCCAAAGTTGACCCTGAGATATAATGTTAGAAATGAGACTATAGAAATTTTGAATGAAAAGAAATGGAATAAAATAAGGCATTTCTTGGAACTTGAAATTCGTTTTTCATGAGGAAAGTCATTAATCAATTACGAATTTACAATTCTATAGAATATTATACAAGTGAGATTTTAAATCTTTTAAATTTAAGGTGTAAACAAGATACTTCTAGAAGATTGAAACATACCTCATTTTTTTACTGAGTAAATATACAATGTAAATCTCAAAAGTGTTGAAGATAAAGTAGAAAATTATTTTTTATTGAAGAGCCATTTCCTATCATTTTTAAAGTGTTACACTTCAAAAAATTTTAATAATTTCAGAGAAAAAATTGATTGGTTAGAAAATTTGTCCTTCAATTTGTAACTTGATTATCATAAAAGCCTGCATATCTCTATTTCTAAAATAGAAAATAAAAAGGAAGATTTAAGTATTTTTACCTTATCATTTAAAATAGCTTATCATTTAAATAAAAAGGAAGATTTAAGTGTCTTTACTTTATCATTTAAAATAGCTTAAATATGGACAATATACATATAAAAAATGATGTTATTTTGATCAGCTACAAAACAGTCTCAAATTTCATAACCAGATTTTGAGTTCTAAAGGTAGTTTCATAAATGACAGAATCGATGAATTTTTTAGTTCAAATTTGGAGCCTCACAAGAACAGAAAATTTTATTTGATAGAGAACTTCATGCAAAATTGTCTTCCTATTCTCCCTGAACAAATATCCATTAGCACAAATGATGTTCTAAAAAATTTGAAAATTTTCCGTATAGTCTTAAACCAAGTACAGAATCGAAAAAAAAAAATTTCTAAATTTGTTTATGAATCACAAATGGAGAGTTTTCTGAATCACTTTGTTTTCTGATTTCAGTACAATGAAAAAGGTCACTTTTTGGTGCAGTAATACAGATATGAATAAGTAAATTTTTAAATATTCTCAATTCACTCTTCCTTTTTTTAAAATTATGAATACTTGAAAGAATGTAAAAGTCAGTTAACCCATGCAATGTCATGTAATCGCGAGTAAACTGAATCACCCACGTAATCACGAGATGAATGAAACAGCGTATGATATTAACAAATACATCCGGTAAGTTCGTAATAAAAATTATAAACTTTTCTGACATTTTAAATAACCTTTTTAAATAAAAACATTTTCGTTTTTTTTTTTTTTAATTTAACTGCTGTTTTATTGAAGAGAAAAAACAAGAGCCGCGTTGAAAACCTTTTAGATTTTTCACTTAATAACTTTACATTAACCTTGGTTGTGTAATTTTATGTACCAGGGCTCTTTCTGATCCTGTGAACTCGCACATTGGTGCACATACTTATTGGTTATTAAATAAAATTTTATCCTTTTTAAAATTCAAGTAAAACGATGCAAATACCATTTCGGTTTGACTTACACTAATAATAGGGAAGAAAGAAATAGTTTCAAAAAGAAACAATTAAATATATTTTTGGAAATTAAAGAGAGTTTGGGATTTTATAAATAAAACCCCAACAAAAAAAATTAAAATTTTTATGTGAGAATGAAATTAAATTACCAAAGGGAACATGAAGGGAAAAGGCAAGACTTTTTTAATTAAAGAAATTTACTTTGCATGATGAATTTCACACGATGCACAGTAGATTTGGAGCTTCAAACATTTCTGGAAATCTTGCATTCATCATGTGTGTTTACATAGACTCTATTATATTTAAAAGAAACAGTCGACTAGGAAATTATCCTTTAAGAACTCAATTACAATCACTAACCCCCCAAAAAACATATTTTTTTTTTGTTTATTTAAAAAATTTGTTCCTCAATGTGAAAAAAAAAATTAAGAATTTTCTCCATTTAAGAATTTTTTATGAAAGTACAAAAATTTCTTAAATGCATAATGGTTCAATGCTGTATATTATGTCTTATCATCTTTATAACCATTTCTTCAAAAGAATTTTATTAATTTATGTTTTCTATAACTTTTAATTAAAGATAACTCAGTCAGTTATAAAACAATTTTATTTAGGGGAAATCATACAAAAATGTAAAAATCATAATATAACTATTTCTTTAGTATAAAATAATTTCTTACTTTATTTTGAATACTTTTGTAGTTTATGGTGATGACTTACATTGAATGAGTAAAAAATGAAAATGAATTTCAATCTTTTTGTAACGCCCTAAATATATGGAACGCTTAATTTTTATGTTAAAATATAAATCTTTTGAGAGATTCAGATATTCAATAAATTAACATTAAATTCAATTTCCTTTCATGCATACATCATAAATCATAACTGAGCTTATCTTGTGCGTAAAAATCAAAGATTTTTTAACAGAGTATATCATTTGATTCAATAGCCATTGTAACAAACACAGGTTTAGTATCCATTATTTTTAACACTTTCGCAATTCCCGTTCCTCGTAAAGAAGAAGCCTGTGACATCTTACTTCTTTTGACAACCTGGAATTGACTACGCGGCTTCTTTAAGCTACTCCGTGCCGCCATACCTTCCTATTATCACTTCTTTAGCAGCTGTCATTTCAAAAAGAGTTAAATATGTCGAAAGTAATTTTCAGAAATGCCATTCAGATGTAGGATTTCTTTGTACTGTTTTTCAACTTTCTCCTCTTGTTCTTCATTACTCGATAAAGGTTATTTTTTTTCTCTTACATCGTTTTTAACTTTAAAATACAACTGAAAACTGAAAATAAAAATATATCCTTATCCATGGAAAGTTAATAGTAGTTTTTCCCCCTCACAAGTCCTAGCTGGTTTTACTCTTTTAAATAACATCTGCGAATGAAAATGCAGGGCAAAAATATCAAGTAATTCAGAACAACATGACAAGTAATTTATTCTAAATATATTAACATTTAATAGAAACGTTGGTAAAGTGAAACAGCTCTAATAATAGTTTATTCAATCGAGATATTCTAATAATTCACAATGCTCCTCGACTTAAAATTATTTCTATGGATGAGGATGTCAATGTGATAAAATTTTGCAATATAAAAATATTTTTTTAAAAAAAGGACAATTTCACAGATATGTAATTTCTACTTTCTTTATTGCTACATTATTTCTGCTCATTTTGCTCCTTATTTATATCATAATATGATAAATTTCTGCATCATTATCCACATAACTATTGTTTTAAAACATAACCTTTTAATTTTAGTATTAGAATTTCGTTGTTAGGAGCACGGATGGTGTAATACTTCACTTAAAAATGCTTCGCTTCATCTTTCTGATCTCTGCATACAACTTTAAATGATATAATAAAAAAAATGCATTTATTATTATTTTTTTTTATTTTGCACAATACGAATATAAATTTCTTTATCGTACCAGCCTTCATTGACTTACACTAGATTACCGAATTAAAAACATTTCTATTGAAACCACAGATTAAATTATTGAAGAGAAAAAATCTGCATCCAACATAAAAAAGAAATTATCTGGGTACAACACTTAAAGAGTAGTATTTCAGCATTTCCAATTACATAAAAAAACTGTCTTTCATTTTGGATGTAGAGTATTTATTGGAGATAGGTTACTTACCTCTATAAAACAATTTCCTCGAATCAAAACACTTATTGTCCTACAAGAAATGAAAAATAGGTTCATTTTAATATGAATAATAATATTCATATTAAATAATAATAATAAAATTATAAATTTCAAAAATTACTGTATTTGATTCTGTATAAATATTTAATCTTTATTAATGGTACTTTAAATAAAAAGAGCAATACATAAATTTAATCTCAATTTATTTCTCGAGCTTCTGATTTTTACAGAAAAGCAAATTTTAAAAATTCTTTCTACGATAAATCCAAAATTAATCTCTTTCCTCTAGTTGGAGAATTGTTTTTTCATTAATGTGCGAATGCATATTAAAACAAGTGGTTTTCTGCTTTATTCATAGGATAACAAATGTAAACACATTTATATGAAAAAAATCTCATTTCATATTACTTTAAATTGCATGGAACCATTTCAATATTATCTTTACGTTGTGAAATAAGGTTTTATACTTCCTTTAAAACGTGTATTTATATTTTTGCAGATTGTCTCTTTTTTCCGGTTTTCTGATATTTAAAATGCCTTAAAGGGCCAAATTATGTAAATTGCTTATGCATACTGTAATATGTTTTTAAATTGAAACTTTCAATTACATTAAATGTATTATTATAAACTAGCCGCATTTGGCGACCAACTGGTTCGCCAATCTTAATGTTCGTTAAAATTTCAATAATTAAATATTTTATGCAATTTCTACTTTAATAGCTTCTTCATCAAAATATTTTTAAACTTCAAATTTTGATTATCATATAATTCATTCATAATATTATAAAGGCCTTCAGTCATAACGTAATATGTATCTCTCTCATTTTCTGTTAGCACCCGTAGAATTTATGCTTTAAATGAAAGTGGAAAGAATTTATCTTCAATTAATATAATAATATTTTTTACTGAAGCAAAGCATTTTTTTATAATCTGATTACTGAAAATAGTCACTCAGCGTTTAAACTTTATGGGCACTAAAGAATATCTTTTTAAATTTATGTAATATCTCAAGAGTTGGTCAACAAAATTTTCTTAGATTCATTATGAGCAGATCGATTCATTAACAATGTTTAAATTTAAATGCATCAAACACTAAGAAAATAAAACGAATCGTTTAAAATAAATGGTTGAAAACAGGTTTTAAAAAAACTACTTAAAAAACGATGTACTTAAAACTATAAGCATATACAAAAAATATATAACTAACATAAATACAATTTACTTACAAAAGCATGCAACTAACCCAAAAATAATTTAAATCATCCATTGATAACGTTGTCAGGGCAACAATCAGAACAGAATGCGCATGCGTGAATTTTCTTCGCCGGTTACGTAACGCAAATACGTGATTTTTTCTACGCCAGTTGGGGTAACGCTATGCGGATTAGAAATTTTTAATTTCCTTTATTCTGTTTTATTTTAATTCAAAAGTACTCCAGAATGAATCTGAAAGATTGATTCATTAACAATGTTTAATTTTAAATGCATCAAACATTAAGAAAATAAACAGAACCGATTGAAATAATCCGCCGAAAAATTTTAACCCTAGCCTCATTACTGTTGGGAGAAAAAAAAAAAAAACTGAGGCCTTTCTCGTTTGGCGCTGGGGATAATGGAAGATTTTTTTGGCGGAAAAGTTGGCGGTGGGGAAAATGGAAGATTTTTTTGGCGGGAAAGTTAGTTTTTAATTAATAATTAAAATTCTAATTAAAAATTCGAAAAAAGAAACCCCAGGTGCACATTCCCAACCTCCAAGGTATACATGTACCAAATTTGGTAGCTGTATGTCAAACGGTCTGGCCTGTAGAGCGCCAACACACACACACACACACACACACACACACACACACACACACACACACATTGAGCTTTATTATAAGTATAGATTATTCATAGTTGCAAGTTTTTAAAAATAATTAAATATTTAAAAAAAGAAAAAGAAGAAGAAAAAAAAAATAAATAGCGCATTATATGATATAGGATTAACTTCTAATACGGTAAGCTGGAAAACATTTCATTACTGTATTGTTAATCAAATGCTAAGAACCGAACGATTTACTAGAAACAGCATAGCTGAGAGATTACTTTATGGATGAAAAATGCATATTACAGTGCTTTTGAAATCGATTTAGTGTTATCTAAACGATATTGTATGCATGTAGGAATAATGTGATAATTTCGCAATGTTCCAACAATTTATTAGGAAGTATAATTAATTATCTGAAGGAAATTTGCTAGCATGGTATAAAATACATTTTTCAGCAGAAATTTAAAATGTAATTATTCGTGAATTATTCCACGGCTTCAGTTTTCTCCTGTTTGAGAATAATAGTATTTAAATGCTAAAAACAAAAGAATTTCACAAGTTTTATCTTTAAAAAAAAGCAATTCTTATTTTTTCTTATTTCTAAATTTTCTTTAGAAAATCAAGAGCTCCAAGCATAATATAGAATGTCGCAGAAACAGAAAAGACACTTTACACGAATACATTTAAATTAATCCTTCAAAACATAACTAAAGATTTTTAACGAGTAAACTCATCAACGGAATAATATAAAAAATTCTAATTAACTTTAAATTAGTTTACCTGAAAAAGAACAGCATAAAAACGCATGTTTTTAAAGCAAAAATCGAAATATTTTTACCTTTTGGAACGATTTTTTGCACTATCTGACACCCAGAAGTTTTACAAAATCATTACAACCTCGTTAAGCTATTCAAACAAAATAAAAGCTTTTGTGACAAGAACAATAGATTTGAGGCAGAAAATGAGAAGTTAAAATAAAAACATATCAATTGTTTCTTCTCGTAATTATACTAAATAAACCATTTAAAATCTAAAGCTGTCTCTTTGTCGTGCAAGGTTTATTTTTTCAGCCAAAAAAAATGTGAACAGTGAGATTTTTTTAAGAGTTATCCTGCCTTTAAATTGATCAATAAAATTAATTAGTTTTCAATTATCTAAGCAAGAAAGTTGTAATAGAATGAAAAAAAAATTAATGAAAGAAAGATCTTCAAACAAGAACATTCAATTTAGTCGATATTTTTACATATTCCTCAAGATTTAAAAGTTAAGATAAAACATTTTACATCTAACTTCGAAAGTATTTTTTTAAATGAAATATTTATCATCAAATCGAAATATTTATTCTCAAGTTTGACTAAGAGATTAATTTAAAGATATTTTTCAAGAATTCGAATGTTTTGACACAAATTTTCTCATTGATCTGTATCATGAATGCAAGGAAACATCTTTGTACTTTGATACATGTGTTGCACTTTTATCATGAATCAATTTCTTAATATCATCTTTCAGAAGTACTTACTAAAATGTCAAGAATTTCGATCAAAATTTTTCAAACTCAGCACTTTGACAAGCATGCAGTTTGCTTGTGAAATAAAGATTTTGGAAATTGTGATCGAACTATTTATAATAATAACTACCATTGATGTAAAATTAAAATTGTTGGAAAACTCAGAACTTTACTGTATGCTTTATATATTAAATTTTTCAGTTATTTCTTTAGTCATAGTTGATAAATTAAGTCCCAATGCAAAAAGTTCTTGACTTCAACGCATTATCCAATATACAGGGTGTTTTTTTAACTTGACGGTACTGAGAGACCTCTGTAGCTCTAACTATCAGCCGCAAAGCCACCAACTTTTGTAGGGGGACTGTAAACGACATGGGAAAAAGGTATCCGTGAAAAAAAAATGTTCCAAAAGTTGCCGATAGGAGGGGATGTAGCGCTTTTTATCTAAATTTTAAGTTTAACTGCACGATAAAATTTTAAAAGGCTACAGTAAACATATAAATGAATAAGGAAGAATGAATTTTTTCACAAATGTGCATTATTCGAAAAAATAGCTTCTGTCAATGGTTACAAAATAAAAATAATCAAAAAGGAGATTCTATTCGATTTCCTTTTGATTTTTTGTTCTTTTGTTTTTATTCAGTAGAATCGCTTTCCTGGGGAATACATCGGCTTTTTTAAATATGACCCCTATTTTCTTGGACATTCTCCAGCATTGCATTCTGTACACCGTATTCTCTACGGCTGAATGCAACACTTTAGGAGGTATGTCCATAATAGTCCGTGTTATGTTTTCCTTTAAAACTGATAAGTTCGAGTCATCACCAAGATAAACCTTCGATTTCAAATAACGCCACAGAAAAAAGTCACATGGGGTTAGATCCGGGGAGCGAAGTGGCTATACAACACGAAAACAGCGACTAATGACTCTTTCTTCTGTAAAGTGATGGCACAACAGTTGCTTACGATGTACCAATATATGATGGTGCTCCACCTTGCAAAAAGACAATTTTATCTAAGCATTGTCTTTGCTGAAGTCGTGGAATAACAAAACTACTCAGCATATCATGATATCTTTGCGCGTTTACGGAGCAGGTCTGCGGTCCTGCTTGGATAATAGTCTCAAAAAAGTATGGCCCTATGAAAAAATATGCTGTAAAACCATACCAAACAGTTACTTTTTTGACAATGGTGTGGGATTTCTTGAAATGCATGGGGTTGTTCAGATGCCCAAATTCTAGAATTCTGAGTGTTAACAGTCCCATTTAAATAAAAATGGGCCTCATCAACTCCAGAGAATTGTACAAGGCTAATCCTCGACGAGCTCCATTCTGGCAAGAAATGTCAAACAAAGGTTAAGTGAAGATCATAATCTGTGGATTTTAATTCATGCAATAGGCTAATTTTATATGAATAAAATTGTAATATTTTTCTTAAAACTTTCCATACTGTTGAAGCACTAGCATCATGTTGTCGGGCAACTCAACGCGTGCTGCTATTACTAGCAGTGCTCGTCTGATTTCTTTCAACGATTGCAGTCGCAACATCTGTGATCGTACCAGTTTCCATCCTCTACTAGGCCGAGTTGCGGGAGAACCTGTTTTTTCAAATTTTTTAATCACTGCTTTCACTGCATTAATTGACCGAGGTCCTTTACATAAATTGTTTCGATTTCTAAATTCGCGCAGAGCGGCCGCTGCATTGAATTGATTAAGATAAAAGAGCTTCACAAGTAATGCAACATGTGCTAAAGAGACGCATTTTACAAATCAATAGATAATTAAAATGATTTTCTATGTCCCGCTACTTTTTTTATAACTCAAAATACTGGCGCTGGTGTAGACTAAGTAATCAAGATTTTGCATTTTGAAATTTGTCCCAGTGTTTTATGCAACAATTTAGCTGTCTTAAAGTTTAAAGCCCCACATTTCCCCCTATCGGCAACTTTTGGAACTAATTATTTTTTTCACGGATTCCTTTTTCCCATGTCATCAATAGTCCCCGTACAAAATTTCCTGGCTTCGCGACTAATAGTTCAAGCTCCAGAGGTCTCTGAGTACCGTTAGTTAAACAAAAAAACACCCTGTACTAAAAAATCTTCTTTTATATTAGGAAACAAAATACTTGCTTGAAACTGTTGCAAAGTCAAGTTTGAGAATTGCTTTTAGCGAATATTTTATAAAAATCTTAAAATCCACAAGAGAAAAAATTTAAATTAAATTAAATTACATAAAATTTATATTAAATATCATAATTTTTAACTTGAAATGACCGAAAATAAAATTTTCTTGTTTGAGTCTTCTGAAATAACATTATAAACAGTTATAGCACCGTTAATATAAAGATTTTGTTCACTTTAAAACAATAAACTACAATATTTTACTTTCAGTTATTTTTCACTACTTGAAATATTATTTTTATTCTAGAGAAAAGGAAATAGTTGTGAATCTTGAACATTCCATGTAGAAGGCCTTGGATGAAAATTATTCAATAGGTAATTCTAAATCATTAAGTACACTATTTCAATCCATTTGTGAATTCATTCGATGTATATTATTTTAATAAAATTAAAACAATATATGTTAAATGAATTCTGATTCCATTCCTAATTTGGAAACGTCTTGTTAAAATACTTGAATACAAAGCTTAAAAGAATTCATTAAGATGTAACAAGAAAAAAAAATTCTAAAAACAAGAAAGAATGATGATAGATCCATTCGGGAGCAATAACTTGCATTTCTCCTTAAATCCAATGACATCATAAGCATTTTTTTCGGGACAAGAAAATATACCACTGAATGCCTTTATTAATTATAAATCCATTGGACTGTGAATTTATTGACTTTCAATTTACCTTTGGACGTTTCCAAGGGAGATTGAATACGTTAGAATATTTTCATTCTATTATTATTGCATTGATTATAATAAAAATATAGGATTAGAGGAGTAGGAAGAAATTTTTTGCCTCGTGAATTTTCTTTTTGCTGCCACCCGATTTCGATTGCGAGATCAAAGAAAATCGATTGAATCGATAAATGTTGGGCCAGGGGAGGGCCATAAATAGTTGGAAGATTCACTATAATAATTAAATTGGAGGCCCGATATTGCAAGAGTAAGAAGAAAAAAATGTATTCTATGACTTATTAAATAATTTTGTACGAAGTTTCAAACTGCTTTGGCATTTCGTATTCATCAATAACTTAAGAATTAAATTAACTTTCGGAATGCTCTTCTTCAGAAGCTAAGTATTCGGACTTTTTATTGGAATATGGAAATTTACAAAGAAATTTCGTCGAATCGAAGCTCTGAAAGCAACCTCGGAAATTTCTTTGAATGAAAGTAAGCTGAAATATGCGAATTTTTACAAGAAAGTAACTTTCAAAGCACATCATAATGCCTAGTGTTTTATTCGAGCACCACTCATTCATATTTTCGTGAATCAGAGATTCTGTTTAGAGTTCCATCAAATTATTTTTAAAAAAATGAATGAGATTATTATAAAACATATATTTTTGTCTGCATTTAAAGATATGAAAAATTATCTGCAAACCTCTGCACTTGATTTTGAAAAGCTGAAAAATTTCTTTGATGGAGACAAATAACTAACTTTTCAGGGTTAAAGATCTTAAATGTTAACACTATATAATATGTGAATAAATGAAGAAATGAAACACTTCAGAAAATTAGCTCAAAACGCATCAGGCATAGACTGTTTTATCTATTGGTTATCAGAAATGTGAGAATTCTTTTTTTTTTTCATGCCAGAAATGTGCAAGATTTAATTACAGATATAATTTTTGTGGAAAAAAAATGAAACGACACATAAAATACACGTTTCTTTATACTTTAAAACATTCTTTTGAGGAATTTTTGTCCTCTTATTAAAATGAACCTATAGAAATCTTAATGAAACGGGTGATGTTTAAATAACTTATAGATTACATTAGCTAATATATTCGGTGGAAATTCAGCGAATTTTTCCTAATCTGTTTTTCAAATTATATCCAGAAAAATAATAAAAAATATTAAATTATTCATTGTAAATAAATAGTTTTAATAGTTTAATGTAATAATAGTTTTAGCGTTTGTTCTTCCATTTTTATTATTTTTGAAACATAATCTAAATTGAATGAACGCATCTAAAATTAGCTGAGAATCCAGATATAATCAAAGCTCGCAATATTTGAACGCTCTGCTATTCAGAATTAAAACTCGCATCGTGTTGTTACAAGGGTAAATTTTAGACATGAAATCATTTTATTGCACCGTTTAATGTACCTGAATCAAATGCACCATTGTTTTGAATATTCTGTTTTATGTTTTTTATTTTTGTGAATATTTCACGGAATGTAAAAAATGGTTATAATAGGTCATAAGAAGATGTAACTTACTCCAATATCATGGTTAAATACGTTTGTTCGGACGGAGCGGTTGTAGAGGGGCTGAGGTGGACGATAATTGTTTGCAAGGATAGTTTTAGGGTGCGCTTCGTCCCCTTGCATCAAACGACGCAGTAAAAATATCTGAAAGAAAGAAGAAAAAAAAATGATTAAAGTACAAACCGAATAAACACACTTTATTATCAATAGCACAAACCAAAAAAAAAAAAAAAAAAAACGTGGTTGCACCTTTCAGCTTTGTTATATAAAATTGTAAATTTCGCTCACTCTTAAAAATAGGGGTCAGTCCCATAATGAACACGATAATACAATAAATCAAATCTCAAAATTACGTAGTTAAGTGACATTAAGGGTCCATTTTAACGAAACATATAGGTAATGTCGAAGTTTGAAATCATATGACTCTTGAATGTGAATTTAAACATTCATATGCCTTTTTAACTAATATTTATAATGTGACCACAAATTTATATGTAATGACAATGAACCATATTTACCTTATATATTAGTAGAGAAATCTATAGGTGATAATATGATTAAAACCATTAAAAATTATTTTCCATTCATACGAGGATGAAACAATTTTTAGTTTTAATATAAGTAAATGCGTTACGAATATATTCTTTTTATTTATAATGTTGAAGTATGAGCAATATTTCCAGAATAATTTCAATTCAAAGTATTGAAAAAATAAATCTGAGAGCACAAAAGTGCAGCATTTGGTTCATATGAATGTTAAAAACAAGCGAAGTAAAATTATGAATATTAAATAAAACTTAAACCACTTCTTATTTTACAAACCCTTTATCTTTTAAACTTTAATTAAATTCACATTCCGAACTTTATGACAATTAGCAACAGAAATATCATTTATATCCTTAATTAATATGCTAGAATTGAATTTATTACATATCTGCAACAGATCGGTATTCACACCAAAGACTGTCTGCACAGTTAATTATCTATATTTTGATCAGATGCTTTTTTTCTTTTATCATTTCATGATGTTTCCCATGTTCTGAAATGAATATCATCCATATTTGTGTTCTTAAGATCATTACTTTTCATTCTATCGCTTTTCATGTTGATATCATTTCGCTTCTCTATATACTGGAATATACACATTATTGATATTTTCTACGCATATAAAGGCTGGTATATTTTTTTCACTGGTCTGAAACGATATTTTTTTTCATCCCAATCAAGCGATACATGTATGCTATTAAAGCATTTTGAAACGAGTACGTGAAGAATTTGGTAATAAGAACAAGTTCACTTTCAACTGAAATCAAAGTCAAATGTTATGTAAATGTAAATTTTTACAAAATATAAAAGTGAGGACTTGAAACTTCAAGTTAAAATAGGTAAGCAGATAATAGAAGCAAAAGTTCAATTTGGATTTCAGATGAGATAGAAAAATTAATATAATCTCTAGAAAAACGAAACTTTTTTCAAAAATTTGGAAGAAGTAAACGGTATTTCAGTATAAAGGCTAAGATCTGCCATACTCTTCATGTAGAATCTGAAAATGCTGATATGCACCATGTAGAATATGCTGAATATGCTAATATTAATTGATATAGATAATTTAGTTTCAGCAAGTCGGTTGAATTTGCACAAGGATTAACTAGTAATCATTCTCTTTAATCATTTAGAGGATCTAAAAATTCATAAAATCCAACTATGATAGTAAGAACAATATGTAAGCAGTATTTTTCCAATACTAAATTGTCTACAAGTATCTCTAAAGCAGTGGTTCTTAACCTTTTTAAGCCGCTACCTAAATTTGAGAAATATGTTCATGTCGCGCCCCAAAAAAAAGTCAAAATTTTTTCATTGCTTTATTTTAGATCGTATTTTAAAAAAATCTTCAATCCTACGATGATGATTTTTTTTAACTTACAAATTTTTTATTTATTTTTTTAATAATAAAGATAAACAAAAGTACTTTTCGATCCAAGGAAAATTTAATTAATAATCATGTTTTTAATAATTTTTATTGACCAAATTAAAATATATTTATAACTTTTTGAAAATAACTGACATTTTAACTTATTCCTAAAAAAAAAGAAATATCAATAAATATGTTAAGTCTTTTAAATTTTAAATGCAAGTCATACAGTTTTAATGAAAACCTTGTGCTTGAATACATTTTGAAAGATCTTCAAACCTCGGTTGAATGCTTGTCAAGGAGCACCTTATATCTATTTCAGGATTTAACTTGTTCCGGTAATTGTTTTTGATTACACATAGAGCCGAAAAACCAGCCTCACACATATATGTTGTTGCAAAGGGCAATAATACTTATAGGGCTGTTTCACCCCAACTTGGCAGGATTGTAAAAGGCAGAAAATGTGACGCTCCGCGCTGGGAAACAGTTCCCCATCCATTTTGACTTTAAAACAACTAAAATGCGCTGACATTTATCAAATTATATCATAAATTACAGATATCGTTTTTTTTTTTATCAGCATGTATTTAAAATTATTCTCAAGTTAGAAGTGCTTACCTGTTAAATATTTTGTAAATAAAGTGAACGAATAAAACCAAAAGATTGACATAATGAAATATTTGGCGCGCTTCTCTTGTACGCCCTCGGCAGTTTGCTCCATTTAGTTCTCACCGTTATTATCATCACACGTACTTTTTTTGCTCTCGCTTTTTAATCAGCTGATATTTTTTGATCTTGTTAATAACATTCATTTTCGATTGTTGATATTTATTCAAGTCGTCATTTCTAAAATGTCTGAAATTTGGTGTATTATTAACTTTTTTGGTTCGACTCAGAGCGACCCAAGAAATATGCTTCGCGACCCAATTTTGGGTCGCGACCCATAGGTTAAGAACCGCTGCTCTAAAGCATTCTTTAAAAACTATATATATATATATATATATATATATATATATATATATATATACTAAAGAGGTAAACAAAAGTACTCTCGTTTTTTAAAAGCTGTAAACATAAAAAAAAATAATCATTGAAAATTTTGTAAGAACACAGCTGCAACAAAGAAGCTTCAATTAGGAAATAAAATTATGTAATTATTCTAACAAAAATAACGTTTCTGAACTAAAACAATCCCTTTAAAATGCATTTTTGCTGTTATATGGCACAAATAACGATACTTACTATTGTAATGCAATCAATATTAATAGTCTTTTACCTGTAATTTGAATGCTGGTATGTTATGTTGAAGTATCATTTTCTTAAAGTGAAGAAATATGTTATGGAATTAGTAAATAAAATTATTAAAGCTTTATGAAATATTTTGAGCGTCGCGAGTTTTCTGTGAACCTTAAAACGCTCAGACATATTTAGCCTTTTGAGAGACATTATATATTGAAAAAAATTCTCATCTTAAAAAAACGCATAGGCGAAGCTACATACTCTGAAAATAAAATGTTTTACATTTGAAATTTTATTCTTGCGTTTATTTTTCTCACAAAGGAGTGGGGCAAATATGTCTCAAAGTCCTTCAAGGGACTTTCGTATTCCTCGAAATCCGTCTGCGACTTGTGCCACTGTGTGTTATCACAGGGAACATGATATTGGTTTCCTTTCCAATTTTTTTAAATACCTGGAAAGCAAGTGTAACTGGGATAGTAATAGAAAACTTTTTCCTAGAATCAACTCTCAAATCTGACACCCTGCAATGAAGGGATGTCATCTTCTTAGAAAATTTCAGAAAAAGTTGGCCACCCACATTCTACAATAACACCTTTTCTTTGCTCCAAAGATTTTTCATTCTAAGTTGCACGTGTTTGTAATTATTGAATTCCGGCGGAGAAAGCAAATTCTAAAGCCCATTAGTGGACACTAAATTCATAGGAAAGTATTACTTGAAATGCCATCTCCCTCCCCCCTGTTGTAAATTATCTACAAAGAAATGCAATACAGACTTTTCCTTTAATGCATTAAGGAACTCACATATGATATACATAATAAAGCATGCCATGGGGAAAAATGAAGCCAGTTTTCAAAAGCAGAAGGAAATAACTAAATGAAAGGGACATTCGGATATTTTGAGAAAACGAAATAAATTTTATTCAAAAAGAAAAGATTGAAAATCTAACAATATAGTCTTACATACCCTGGCAAGTTGGGAAAGATATGAATATAATTATCACAGCAATTCCGTTTAAATAAATTCACATTTGCGGCAATCATTTTACAAATATACAGGGTGGTTATAATTAAACTTCCCCTATAAACTACATTCTACAGCGCAAACGGATGAACGGGTTACAGCAAGATTTGGTATATAGATTATACACGAGATGCGCTCACGGAATTTTAAAAAGAAGGAGAAAAAAAAAACTCCAAATGATCAAAAAGAGAGCGCCGTTTCCGGAAAGAGATTAAATTTGACACAATAAACGATCAAAATGGAAGACAGAAACAATATTAACAATCCAGAACCAGAATCATGAGCAATAAAATGTGAAATCGGGAAAAAGTGTCAATTCTAGGAAAAAAAAAAATCTCGAAATTTACATGCTTGCGAAGAAAAGGAAGTATTATGCAAAACAAGTTAGGGTAAGAAACGTTTGCAGTCGTTGTCATGTTTTATGTCGATGTTCCCGGCTGTAATGATGACGGTATCTTGTTGCGACGTTGAATAACTTAAAGAACTCCATAACGCTTCATGGGCGAATCATCACAACTATCAAGTTACGATCTGCTGTTGGAACACACTGTCCATCGACTAGAAATTTTGCAGGTGAATGAGGGTGGTCACATGGAGTGCCTTTTCCTATATCATCCTGGACACGATTAACAGCAGCTCCTCTTGTGAATTTCGTCCTAATCTGTTCTTGTTTCTGCAAACTAAACTGTTTATTTTTATCTCAAACAGCAAACTGTTATTTTTTCCTTGCCTATACTTAACCCTTTAAAAGGCCATTTTTGCTAGTTATGATATATTAAAATAGTTTTAGGATTAAGATTGGCTTAAGTAAAGTGAATCATTTGGCTAATTAAATAAATTTAATTTGATTAATTAATTAATATGGTTAATTAGTACTTAAGAAATAAATCAAGATATACCATTGTATGTGAGATAAGGAACTGAAACGTTTAAGTTTTTGTCTAATCGCAAAATTTCTCTGAACTTGGGCCAGTCTACATAATTTCATACAAAAACTGAAAAATTTGGTGGGAAGCATACTTCCCCCGGCCTCTGAAAGGGTTAATATGTTTAGATGACAAGGTGATCAGAAACTAATGAACAAGTCAATAAATGTGAATGTTGTTTCTGTATTCCATTTTGGTAGTTTATTGTGTTAAAATTAAGGTTTTTCCGAAAAAGGCGCCCTCTGGCGGATAATTTGGAACTTTTTTTTCTTTCGAAATTCCGTGAGCGCATTTCTTTTATATTCTATATACCAAACTTCGTTGCAATCCGTTCACCCGTCCGCGTGGTATGGTGCTGTTTATAGGAGAAGTTTAACTATTACCACCCTATATATATATATGCATGCTTAAAGAAATTTCTTTTGTGAAATACTGTTACTTTATTGAACTATAATATGCATACTTATATTAATTTTCTTGTGCATTCCATAATTTTATAATATTAGCTAGTGGAAATTTATTAAAAAATACAATAAAATGTTGCATGAATACATTAACCTAAAATAATAATAAAATTCAATGAAAACTAAAATCAACTGATCCACACATTTATGGGCTGTCCTCTATTGAACAAACCTTTCAGGAGTGGTGTCACAATTTTATCTTCCTTTTTCGCTTTCAGTAATGAATAAAGAAATTGCATTTTTGGTGAATGAATTTGTTATGAATATATTCCTTGAATCTTAAAGATTTGTTTTTGCCGAAAATATTTGCTTAAAATGATACATTACTTTACTACAAATAAAAAATATTTTCACCTCAATTAAATTAAATCCTCAATGAAAAAGTATTTTGAAAATAATTTTAGATATAACTGAAAATTTTTTAATGTACAAGATATATTCAAATATATGCTAAAACACTTTTTGTAGAGGTAAAAAAATCGCTGGTTTATTCAAAAATTCTTCAGAAAGGTAGGCAGAGGCTGTCCCTCCACTCAAAGGGCTAAATCATTTATCATGACATAAATGTTACAAAAAAAGGGGAAAGGAAAGAGATGGTAAATAAATAAACAAGCTGAAAATTACATTGATTTGGAAACTTTGAACTAGGGTAGATTTGAAGGCACAACTTTCTTCCTTTTAATATTTTATCAAGTGAGTTTTTCAAACAATTTCTATTTAGTAAGAAACATTAGCACTTAGTTGATTCTTACCATTATAAAAGAAGAGGCAATATCATTTAAAAAAAATGTATAATTCCAAAATGCTTCGTTCAAATTATTGAATACATTGAATGAATACAGTTTATATGTTTTGAATACAGTTTATATGTTTTTATTATGTAGTACTGAAAATCTTTTTTCGAATTGGTTTAGATAATTTCAGGAAAATTCAGTATGCTGCATTCAAAGTATCCGAAAAAGCATAAATGTTAGTATTTTTTTAATTAAATATTACAGAAATGAAATCGTTAAATTTTAAATTTTTGTGTTAGTGCATTCTCATTCCTACTCATTCTGTAATCTTTCTCATATTGAGAGTAATTAACTTAAGGAAAGTAATTAACTTAATTAAACTTAAGGAAATTACTTTGAAAGTAACATTAAACAGGAAAAAATTATAATGATATATTATGAAAATAAAATATTCTAATTGAAAAGTCCTTTGCCAATGACACATTTTGATTGAGCAATTACTTTCTTTTTGTTGTTCATCAAGTCAAGAGAATTATGAGTAACTAAGAAACTAAGAATTTCAACATCGGGAGCATAACTTCTTTTAGAAGTTTTAAATCCCAATTCTATGAACTATTTTAAATATGGATCTACTTAATTTTATAAGAAAGTTGATTAATTTTATAAACTTTTTGGATACGTTTATGATTTTGCAAGAAAAATAGCGAGCTTCTGTTATTTTTTTTATTTATTTCTGTTACGGTACTTTACTTCAAATGGCAAAAACATAATTGTCATCGAAGTAGTAATATTTAAAAATACTCCCTCAATAATCACATAAATATTAAAAATTATAATTTAATAATATCATATAAAAAGGAAGCAATTTTTATTACTTTTCAGAAGTCTCCATTAAAAATGCCATAAAGACATTTGTAATAGGCATTTAAATATGTAACTTGCATTCTACGCACTTGATTAAATTTCTGAAGTTGGACGATACAATCAGTAATAGAAAAGCGCAGATCAATACTATGACAGCGAAAAATTTCTTTCAAAGTTTTTAAAACTCTAAAAGTCTAACATTACTCAGAAAACCATCATATGTAAAGCAATCAATAAAATTCAAATAAAAACTATTATTAATCGAATTTCTTTGATGATTTAATAATGTTTGTCTTCCTAAAAAGGCTGTTTTTTTTTCTTTACTGAGATCAAATTTTTTGTATGAAAGTGAAGATATTTGCTAATCCCATAACAAAATTTCTCTAAAACTAAAGAGCTGTAATATATTAAATATCTTGGGCACATCATTCAGTCAATAAAAGAAATTAAATCGTCATTTATTCAGCAGATGATCTACAATTCATTCGAACATATACAGGATATTCTAATTTTAAAACAAAACAAAAATAATTAAATTCTTCAAACGAATTGCCAATTGTTTCCATGATTTTGAACTCTGATTTCAAGTAATAACTCTAGATATTAGAAGAATAAGAATAAGGAATTTCCTGAGACACTATTATGTAGCCGTAATTCTACGTAAGAAATTCTTTAGCAATCAAAGTCAGTTTTTATTCAGAAGGCAAAAGTAAAATCGGAATACAAGAATATCGAATGGAATTAAATTAATTCAATAATTCCTACAAAGTTATCTATTACACTTCATTAAAATATGCATTCTGGCCTAGGCTTCTTCGTAATACGTAATTCAGCTCAATTTCTTAAATATATATTATTTGCCAAAGATTATTGTTCCTTTTACTGACTACAGACAGTGTGTATTTGTTGGTAGTGTGTAAACAACAAATTAAAAGTAGTATGCTTTTATTTGTTGAATCATTAAAGTCAGTCATCTAACTCTCCGACCCGCCACGAAGGCACACGGATTTAAACCATAAAAACTGAATGACCGGACCGCCGCAACAGCAACATTGGTGGGAACTGTGGTTGAGTCCTAAGGGCCGTCACCGGCCACGGTACAACCATCACTGAAGGAATTACGTCCTGTCATCGATGGGAAGAGTCAGATCCCCCACCTATCAGTGTACCCTCCAGGGTGGGGAGATCCAATCACCATGTCGGAAGCATCTCATTCTCATTTCGAGGTGCCCTCCCCGGGGGTTGTTGAATCATTAAAAGAAAGAGGAAAATTCCGCATGCTAAAATATTTAACAATTGAATTTTTATTATAAAATATGATTAATGAAATCAATTCACATTCCATCAAAGTCACATGACAAACGTATCTGCTCATGCTATCTAAGTGTACTAGAGCATGAATTGATTGTATTGTTAAAAAAAAAACTTGCAAACTTCCTTGTTAAATGTATTTACATTGCACTGTTTTTTTTTTTTTTTTTTTTTTTTTTTTTACAATGCGCTGTTAAAAAAAATTTGCATTGCATTGTTAAAAAGTATTCAAAGATTTGAGTTTTACATTTCTTTCTTAAGAATTAAGGGTTGATGTAGTATTTTTAACTTTCTAGAATATAAAGAAACATAAAATAACTGAACATATGTAAATATATTATTAAAGTAAAATTCGTGGAACAAATTAACATAATAATAATACATTTTTTATATATTTTTAAACGGGATATAAATTTTTATACTGTCTCTATTAATTCGATATGCACAAAAAATCTTCTGCATAAGTCAAAAATGAAATAGCTCCCGATGTTAGTCTAAAAGTTCTGCAACATTAATTCCTTTCAAATGGTCTCTAATATGCTTTACCAATTTAAATTTCAGTTAACTTTAATGGTACCAAAACAAATGTTGTGGTTACGAAACATCTGCTAAAAGATATGTTCGTATATTCAGTCAAAAGAATTATCTAAAAAATTTTTGCTACTTGAAATAAGAATCCTAGAATATTTTCTTACCGTTTTTCAATACAAGTGCTTTTGTCCGTGTAAAGAAAGGCACATTGATTCATTTAAGTCTGTTTGTGCTGTAAATACTTTAATAATATTAAAGAATAAACATGTGGCAACTTAATAAAACTCACTAGAACTTAAAAAATAAAGAAAAGTTTCTTTTAGAAAATATTGTTTCAATTTTCTTTTTCAATATATAATATTAAAAAAGCTATTAGGAACATAATGTACCTTATATTTGTTTCATACTTTTAATATGAAAATGTCTAACATGAATTAAGTTTTTCTGAAGGAGGAGTAGATTATTTTCCATTTTTTCAAGGTTAATTTAATATTAGCACTAAGAACTTATTTTTAATGCACTATTTGGTTAATGATTAATGCTCTTTTAGGTTCCTATAGTTTTGAAACACATAATTTACAGAAAAATGATAATATAATTTCTAGGGCAGTCAATATCTACAGGCTTAAAGATTTAAAATAAATAAATTAAAAAAAACAGTTTAACATAGAAATAAAAAAAATGAAATTGTATGAAACACAAGCCGTTAATAAAAATTGTCGGACAATTTTATTAGATGAGCTAAGTTCAAAAAAAAAATTATCTTCTTATATTAATTTTATTATAAAAATTTAAAATATTTTTTTTCTAATGATATCACGTTAATGAATAATTCCTTCCCAGATTTAGGAATGGCGATCAATTATCAAGCGGATGTGTCGTGAAGTAGGGAAATAAAACGAATCTATAAAAAAAATGTCAACCAAATGGAATATCAATAACCAGAAAAATATTTCCATCCTTCTGAACTCTTGAGAAATGGACAAAATATTTCCTTCCGACTTTTCAATAAAAACTTTTCCCAGAATGGCAAAATACTAAAATAATATATTTTTACTCTCGCTGATTTGAATCACGCTTTTGAGAAGAAAAAAATTAAGAAACTGTTCGTCTTTGTTGTTAATAAGATTGTAGAAACGCACGCGTTATTAATATTGTCATATCCAACAATGCTATTAAAATTCTTTCACTTCTTTACCAAAAGAGGGTCCCCTTGCTTATTTCCCGAAATTTTAGCAACTTTGGCATTGAAAGGAATTTTAAATTAGACAATGCAGAATTGAGCCAATTGTTCTTAATTATTCCTTGGAATTTCTAATACTTAAGGAACCCAACATTTATGAAAAAAATGGATTTTTTGAACACTTTCTCTATGCATTGATCCTTGTACTTAATATGCAATCTACATAATTTATAATTAGTATAATTATAGCTACTCATATTTCATAGCGTTTGATGGAAATTTTTTTAAATATCTAGATTTTTTAAAGTGAATTTTAAAAATTTCTTTAAAAACAACGTTTTCATTTTTGACGATGTTTACAAAGTTTAACATTAATAACCCTCGGGCCCACTGCTCTCTAAAAACTAGTACACCACTTTAAAAAAGTTTCCTTTCTAAGTAAGTTTTCATACCTAGTAATAAGATTCAAAATCACTTCAGCAAGTCGTGAATGGCTTATGATACGCCAAACCACAGATTTATCACATTTCAAAAAAATTGAAGTCAAATAAAAAAAATTGCAGTTTGAAGGGGTGTAAAATTCAGAAATAGACTTTAAACACAATTTTTATGAACATGAATGATGCATTATTTTTATGAATTCATGATTTTTTTTTCAGAAAACATTTTTTAAAATTTCAAGTTTTACATAAAAATTCAATATTTGTCAAGCCACATTACATAAATAATCATCAGATTTCCTTTTGAAACTCAGCATTTTAAAAATAGAAAACGCTGTTTATTTTTTAATTAAATATATAAATATTTAGTTAATTCTTCCGATCTGTATATTATTTCACGCATTTCTCCACACATTAGTTTTACGCATTAAGAAAACATAAGAAGGAAATAATTTTTTAAATATCTATTGTGAAATAAAAATGTTTTACGCTTCTATGTCTTAATTCGCAATTGACCAAATGAAGCAAGTATGCCCACAAGTAATGTATTTTTTGCTCCATATAAATAAGGCATGTTGCACCTGAAATCTTATGCTTTTTTTGTCTGCTGCTCAGCTACGGTTCATGCATGCCATATAAATGCACAATAATTGCCAAAACGTTACCAACCGATCAAAATAAGCTGGATGACCTTATGTTTATGATATGGTTTTTTTCTGTTAATGACTTACCGCTATTTGCGATAACAAATTCGGACTCACATTTCATGAATTTATCAACTTCTTCATTAGATAGCAGCATCCGAATTTCTAGAAACGTTGATTTTTCCTTCTCGTAATGCGAATATTTCTTTAATATATGTATGTACAGTCGCAGAAAAAAAAAGAGCCACCCAGTATTATTCTGGCATCGTTCATCGTACAGTTATAAAGGCGTCATTTGAAAGGGCTTGATATACTCTTACAGATTTTTGGATGAAACATTTCGTAAGGGCTCTCTATATATTGAAACAAAAGTAAATAAAATTTCTAATGACAGTACCCACTTATCTCATAAAATTTTAAGACGACATCAATAGTTATTCCCAGTCATTAGTTAAGGTCAATTCATCATGAAATCATGAGTTAACAAAATTTTGATTTTCTAATGTAGAATTAAATTTTGAATTTTTATTCAATCTTAAAACCATATATTAACCTAAACTATTTTTGTTATGAAAATATAAAGTATTCTACACATTTTGCATACAGATTTAATATAAAAAAAAGTAATTTTCAATATGTGAAAAGTTATTCAAAATAAGAGTTAAAAAATTACTAAAATGCAACCAAATTAAATATGGGAATAAATCGAAGTACCAGTTTTTCTTGAGACAAATATCGTTTTCTTCAATGTTGTAATTTAAAAATACATTTAAAAAATCCGTTAGCGGCAAAATATATGAAATCAAAGTTTTAAAAAATCCGTTGCCATAATACATTATTAACAGTGGCTACTTTTAAATGTGGCCCTTTAAAGTTACTCAAGGCCCTTGTAATCAGTTAGAATTCTTATAGCTGAAACAATATCATATACAAAAAATAACAAATTCCAGAAGAATGGGATTTTTTTGTAATACATACTTTGCAGTTAATTATATATTAACTATATATTCTTAACTATATAATTTTTCAAAAATTCTGTCGAATTATTTCTCTTAATAATTTATGGATAAAAAATTCTATATTTTATAAGAAGGAAAAGACCATTCGTATTTCTTTAAATTTAATTATGTTTGTTAAGAGCACAATACTTCTTCCACGAGTCTCAAATTTTATAAGATTAATAACTATTGTATCTTTGTGTATAATCACAAATGGAATAAAGAATTCAGGCATCAAAAAATTATTTATTAGACATTTAATTTTGATAATGTGCAATAATATAGATATATTTGTAATAGTATATTATTACAATTTGTAATTTTTTATTGATTTTATTAATCCATTTAACACAGTTGATTAATAAATTTTGAATTTATCAATGCCAGTTTAATTAAATGAACTTTGTTCTGATTAAGTAAAGAAGTTCTAACATAAATTTTCGATTATTAAGCTGGTTACCTAACAAGAAGAGGGCACAGGTTGGGAAATTGCGTTCAAGATGAAATTTAGCATAACAGTAGTATGCATTTAGGATGATCATTCTTTAAAATATTAAAGCGCAATATCCAGCCAATTTCGAGAAAATGCCCTTCCAACTTTCAGCATAGCTTATATATTAATAAAGTGTCGCCACTATCGATGGCCCGAAAAGCATAGACGGTAAGGCGCCGACCTCACATTCACGATAGCCGAGTTCCGCACGAGGTTAGCGTTTTTTACTATTTGTGTTTGTTTACATTCTAATTTGTTTCAAATTCATTTAACAGTTTATAAACTTTTCAAATTAATATGTTTTTAATTTTTTATACGAAAATAAATATTTATTTACTTCATTCTTGGATTATAAATTAATTTTTAGAAAAGAATAATTAAAAGTTTGTATGTGTTTTTTTAAGTATTCAAAATAAATTAATAATTTGAAGATGTATCAATTAATATGTTACTCATTTTTGCATGGAAAAATAAATGTATTTTTTCTTAATATGTAAGTTTTAATATATTTCTAAAAGGAAAACAATTATGTTCATTTATAGGGTTCTTGAATTATAATTATAATGCAATTTTTAAGTATTAAAATAATTTCAAGTATAATTCTAACTATAAAATAATTTAAATATTTATTTTAATTTAAAATAATTCAAAGTTTTAAATTTTCGGATTTTAATAATTGTAAATTATTTTTTATAACTGAACAAAGGCGTATGTACATGGGAAAATTAAAGACAGGAGTTGAAATTAATAAAATTACATCAGTATGCATTCTCAATATTAATACTGAAAAGGAAAAAATTAGAAAGCAAATGTTACGTTATGGTATGCATTGGCAGATGGTTCAACATTTTTAATAACATGATACGGCACACTTCGCCCGCCGCCCGATTTTCTGAAGAAAGACATATATTTTTTGAAACTAAATGAAACTGGTTTTCCAATCGATTCCTTTCTTTTGTGATAATCATTATTTATTAAATTTGCAAAATATCGAAATATATCTATCTTGTTAACAATGTTTTTACGATAATTACCCTTCTGATTCTATTACCAATATAAAATTAATGAAATATTTTTATAATGTCAGTAAATATAATTAATATTTATCATCATTTAAATTGTATTTCTAATTATTTTTCCTGCTTACAAATAAAACTATGATTCAAGTATTAGGTGAAATAACATTTATTTTTGAGAGATATTAATTTTGAAAATATTTATTTTTGATTGATGAAATAGTTACAAATTATTAATACTTTATGTAATTTTATTTAAATATTTTTTTAAGAAAAACGCGATCATATATTTAATATTTAAAAACAATTAGATTATAATTCAAATATTAAGAGAAAATGCATTTATTTTTCTATGCAAAAATGAGTATTATATTAATGAAACCATTTTTAAATTGCTAACATAATTAGAATAATTTGGAATATTTAAAAAAAACATTAATATTTTTAATTATTTTTCTTCTAAAAATTAAATTATAATCCAAGAATTAGGAAAATCAATATTTATTTTTGTATCAAACATGAAAATTTTTTTAATTAAAATTGTTAAATTAATTTGAAATAATTTAGAAAGAAAATAAATTTTTTAAGAAGCAAAAATCACGAACGTAGAATCGAACACTGGTCTCGAGAATGCTACACAGACGAGCACGCGGTAACTGAGGCACGTTATTAGTATATGAGCTATGCTGAAAGTTTGAGGACCATTTTCTTGAAACAGGTTGATTGTTGCGTCTAAAGAAGGAACATCCTAAAGATCTACTACCGTAATACTGATTCTCCCCCCCCCCCCCCGAACTCAGTTTTCAACTCCTGGTCTCTCCCTTTCAGATGCCCAAAGGAATGATTAGATGTTTTTATTCTTACAATTAGACCTCTCTTCAAATTTCGAGTCATATCAGAAGAAGTAAGATACGTGATGAATTATAGCATAAAAAAGTGCTACAGGAAAACAATTATTAAAATAAAAGATATGAATATAGAATTCTCTGCGATTTGCTTTTGACGCCAGTGAAACACATATCTCCTGTAAACATGTCTTCATGCAATGAAATCTTTAATAAAACAAAAAGCCTTTGTAAAGGACACTTTAGTGTCCTTTACAAAGGCTTTTTGTTTTATTAAAGCATGGAAGAAAACTAATTTACATTTATCAGGGAATTAAATGCATTACTTTTTCGAATGCTTTGAAAGAAAGTGGCGAATCATGTCAAGTCTTTTTATAAGTAATAAGCAGTGATGATAGGAATAGTACATACTCATAAGGAAATGAAGGAGTAAAATGCAAAATATGAAAGCCAGTTAATTTTCTCTCTCTCTTTTGGTAAGAATTTTCAAAACTATAATTAAGATTACTGAAAAAGCAAAATTTTTCAGTGTTGTGCTTTGAAAGTGAAGAGGTTCAAATTCAATCGCAATGATAATAATAATTATAAAAAAATAAATAAAACCCTCTCAAATCTCTTCATTATTTCTTTACTGAAAAATAATGAAAATACTCCCCAACATTTTAAAGCAATTTTTACTCTAAATATAAATTATTATGAACGAAATAGTAATCAGTTTTAATATGAATATTATAACTTTGCAGATGCTTTAAAAGTTTCACAAAAATACTATTAAAATAATACTGACTTTATATAGGAATGTCGGTTAGATTGTCTTAATCCCATACACTATGATCTGCATGCAGGGAAGATGCAACGGTCCTGAGCTGATGTGAGACTCAATCAGTGACATTAGTTTCCCTTCTTTCGTGGATATTCAGGTAAGGGGTAGCTCAGGTGAGAGGTTCGCAAATGGCCAATGAAAATTCTGAGACTTTCAGGCATTTCTCCAAAGTTCATTCCATTAAAGACCAGCGATTAAAAAGATGATTAAAGGGACCTGCTTTGTGCTACCTTGTATTTGTGTCATTCACTTATTTTACTTTATATAATGGGATATATATACGATTTTAAATATTGGTACATTGCTTGATATTACTATATGTCTAAATCTACTATACTACTATACCTACTATGTCTTCCATCATTTGGACATTTTTATGTTTATGTGTGTTACTGATTCCTAACCTTATTTACCTTCCATATTCTGATGACGACTGTAAGACTTTTAATAAATAAGTAATGGTTCTCTCACCGGCGACCTTCAAAGTCGTACACCCTTTTGGGTAGGCGGGTCGTCGTCGACCAAAACCAAGATGACTAAAGGCGGCTTATCAAATGAGTTAAAGTGACATGGTTGCATTTCATTGGCCGATTATACATTCAAAAAGTTAACGTCAGATAGATGACGTAGAAAGTTCATATTTTCTTTTACGACCGATCAGGTACAGCCTCGTTCAAACTAAATGACTGGTTGCTTCGTCATTCAATCTATATTTATCTCTGTTTCTCCTGTCTGAGTCTCATTTCCAAAACTCTCATTGAAAAATGCAGGCAATTGTTTTTAAAAATCCAAAAATATGCTAACTAAGACCTAAATTAATTAAATTGATTGATGAAGGAAGAAAGTTCGGTTAAAATTTTATACACATTGTGGGTTGGAACTTGCCGAAATGACAAAACACTTTTTTTTTGTAAGTATCAAAGAACATATTAACGCTCGATCAATTATAATCTTTCCCATGAAATTTGAAATTTAATAATATAAAACATTATTAAATAAAAACTTCCTGATTAAAAATTTATCAAGGAAGTAGCTGACTAATGAAAGCAAAGAAATTAAATAGTAGGAAAGGAAAGAAATTAAATAGTAGGAAAGGAAAGAAATTAAAAAGTAGCAGAACATGAAATTTCTTTCTTCACGATTGTTCTGAAATAAAATATTTTGAAACATTTCAGGAAATGTAAGCGCTATTTTAACCAATGATAAATATTCGACACATATTATGGATTATAAATATATATATGACATAAATTAAAGAATAACTAGCTGTATTAGCACAAAAGGGTCAACGCACGTAATTACGCTAACTTTACGATATTTACCGACATACAAGATATCAAAAAATATGAAAGGGAATATTGTACAAGTTCTTTCACAGATAGATAAGAGAGAGCGGCGGAGACGAAGTAAATGAAGAATAAATAAGTATGGTCAATAGAGCATAACAAAAGGAAGATTTGAGAGAAATGATGAGGAAAAATTTGGAAAACTGAGTTAGGTAAATTTTTTCGCTTTCAAATTATTAAAGAAAATGGGCTTTTAAGGCAATGTATTTATATGTTATTTATCGAGTTTTCGGAGCGCTTCAGCTTTGTTTACAGGATGAAAAGTTGAGAAATTTTGCGAGAAAGAACATACACAGAAAGAATTAAGCATAACAAATTTTGGCTTTTAAAATATAAGCAGGACAATAGCTGCACTGATGTTGAGAATAAAAAATATTAAAAAAAAAAAAAAAACGAATATTGTGAGTATTAAAGGATTTCTTTCCAATCCGCTTTTAACTGATTCTATTTTTTTCTTTTTTTTTCAATTTCTTATTTCCCCTTTCCTTTCCAGAAAACAAGAATAAATATAAAAAAAAACTCATTAAACTTACTTCGGTTAATAAGCGAATTTAAATATATAGGATATTTCCTTTTGTTTTCATAAATGCTCATGTGCATGTACCAAAGGATTGTTTTGTGTTTCGTTGAGGAAGCAATAACTATTTTCCTTTTGCTACTTTATATTGGAAGTTAGTTTCATCTGCAATCAGTCAGCAATACTTTTAAAACTATGAGCAAATTAAGAATAAACAGAAAGGGATCAAAATATAAAATATTTCGATAAATCATAAGCCCACATTTGATAATTATATTTTTCATTATGTCGTTTGTTTTGCTCAGCTGAATAACAAAATGCATATTTTTTCTGATTAGCTGTTATTGATCAATAATCAGTGCTTTGTTTCATGGTCAATAGATTGATTATTGGCAAACTTACCTTCTTGCGTTAGGGATTTTTTTTATTATTATTTAGTCAGTTTCATATTTTCAAAGGTGACAAATAAAATTCAAAGGATGCTTAAAGGATAAGGAATGATAATTTACTTTTGATTTAAAAACATTTTAAAAGATTTTAAAAATATAAGAGAATGGATTTTAATTCATCAAATGATTAAAATTTTCCAACAAAGCTTTTTGTGCATTTACTTTATATTCTTCTTTCTAAGAAAATACTTTCAAATTTTCTAAAAAAAAAAGTAAAAGAGGAAATTATACAACTGACGTCGAGAAAATATTTTGATTTTTTAGATCTAAAAAATGGAAATGACCCCTCAACAGAAAATGTCAAATATCTCTCCATGCAATCATGGTATATAAACCAAAATTTGTAGGCCGGGTAATTTTTCCATGAAAAATATATTCATGAGATCAATAAATGTTGCTTTGGAAGTTTCAAAGCTGGTACAATTTGAAATATGTAAACAATTTCCTATGGAAAGTTTAGGCATAGCAACTTTTTGTATTTATTAATAACTTTAGAATGGTATTCTTAGTTTTTACATAGGATGATCGATTGTAAAACAAATTTGGGTGTTTCCATTTTTTCCCGCTACTGTACGCATATAATAAGTGTTGAACTAAAACATGCTCTATAAACAATGACACACAATTTTACGTTGATCTTTACTGTGTTGTTAGTAGAATGCAGTAGCAAATAAAAAAACAAATGCAGACATGGTGGGTTTTGAGTCGCTTTTTTTAAACCCTGTCTGCTTAAGTTCTGATCTCGGAAGTCGCGTGAGCAACATTGCGCACGTTCGAAAACAGCATTTTTAACAACTTAATAGAAAACAGGTCACTATTTTTACAAACCCAAATATATATATATATATATATATATATATATATATATATATATATATATATATATATATATAATGGTTCAATTGTTTCCTATGTTCCAACCAATTTTTGGTGCTGCGATGATTAACGCATTAAAGCATGGGAAAATGTCCAATAATTCAGATATTCAAGAATGTTAGATAGGGGTTAACTTTTAAAAATCAAACATAAGATATATTTTATAAATTATTAATTTAATTTGAAGAAAGAGTTAAACGATTTTATCTACAAATTAAAGCGACAGGAGATTAAAAAGTGATAGAACAAATATAAAATTAACATGGATCCTTTTTAAATAGAATGTATCTACTTCCAAAAAAAAAAAAAAAGGTTTTGAATTTTTTTTTGTCAGGGTGGGTAATTAATACATCAAGTAAATCAACAATATTCCTGTCTAAACAGATGATTTCATTTTATGCGGGTCATTGGTACATCTATACAACGTATTAAATATTTATATAAGTTTTGATTGCAAAAATGGTTACAATGAAAGCAGAGAAACGATTAAATACCTGTTAAATGATTTCTTCTGGACAGTTTATAAAATAATTTACCAATTGAAACAGAAACCACATTTTTTTTCCAAAATAAAATTGTTATCAGTTAAAAACAAACAAACAAGAATATCAAATCATTTATCTGCATTGAGATATTAAACTAATTCATGAAATCTGTAAAGCTGACATTAGTGGCTTGACCCAGTTGCGTATAATCTAAATTTGATTTCCTAAGACGATATTATGCTTGTGAGTGTATGGAATTCAATATTATTTGAGGTAATAAAAGTTTAAGTTTGTTGAAAAATGTCTAATGATTTATTTTAAAAACATTAATTATCCCATGAAATAAGTCTTAATAATGTTTATGTTTCTAAGAATTTTAAATATCACTGAGTATTTATATATAAATACTACTATTATTGTAATTTTTATATATTTATGAATAAAATGACTTTTTAAAAATATCGGAGATTTTAGATTAATATTAAATAATGTTCTTCCTAAATTTAAATCCTTATTGTATTATGTATCTATTTTATTAAGCAAGGAATTTATACAATGCAACTTATCCACAAAATTAAATTTTTATTGAAATATCTCGTACAAGTATAAATCAGAAAAATATATTATCATAAATAGATTAAACTTAATTAAAATCAATAGAATGACTTTGTTTGTTTCTGTAACAGGTGCGATCTATTAGCGATATTGTTTCAGTTCTTTTCAAAGTATTTGAAATAACATTTTTAATTGAATGACGATATGTTAATTCATTAATGAAGACATACTTTTCAATACCCGCTAGCAAAATGCATTTAAATTAAAAATGGGATTTTATTAGTCTGTAAAGTCACTGAAGAACAGGAAAAGAGCAGAGATGAGGTTCTTATTCAGCTAATTATTCCTTTGATAAATAATACCCTTCTTGATTTTGCAGTTTGATAAACCATATCCAGTCATCCCTTATATTGATGTTTCCCTTTGTATTGCCAATTTTGCGAGGGCAGCTAATTACATTCTCAGGAGTGCTCTCCGGTTAAGAGTGTGAAAATGAGTCTGCCCCCTTTCAATCTCAATAGCTGAAGATCAGAGGAGAGAGATAAGCGACAACAGATTAAATTCAAATTTGATTCAATTCTAGATTACGCATCTGATAATTTGAGCTTTTCTAGGATTCCATCCACATGTTAATTACAACTGTATCATAAGTTACAAATGAATTTCGGACTTACATGTATATAATGACAATTTATCTTTGATTAAAGATTCAGGTGACGAAGCGTGCGAAGTTAATGCAACTTTCATGCAAGTATTGTGATCTTAATCATTCGTTAATCACCTCTGAGGCCAAACAAGAGCAGATAGTTTACAATCCGATTCCGATTTAATATTTGAGCAGAAATAGAAATCTATTGAGAACTTTTCAATCATTTCGCAATCGAGAAAGCTAGTTTAAGATTCATTATGGAAATATTCATCGATATGCTCAGATATTCCTTAGGGATTTCACGTATTCTTCGAATTAGACCTAAGTCAAGGTTTTGTATAACAAAATTCCTAACTTGGCATAGAATGATTTAGATACCTATAATGGTTCGAATTATTTATTAATGCATTTTGAATAAGAGTTTATTTAAAATTGAGAAGTAGTCAGTATTTAAGTTACTTAAATGGCATAATTGCAGTTGTATATGTGCATAAACTGACAAATAATAATGCGCTACTATTTAATATTTCACCGCACATAATTAGGAAATATTATGAGGGATTTCATTGAAAAACCATTAAGTACTGATTCAGGATTTTGGTTTTCATTAGAATGTAAATTTAGCTAGTCATTTGTTTAGGATGCTGATACTGCGTTAAAAATAAAATTATCTTAAAAAATTTACAACGAATTGTAAAATCTAAGTCTTTATCTAACAGGAAGGCTAGATTGATTCAACTATCTATATTTTAACTCAAAATATTGTTTAACAAGGTTAAGAGTTAAACGTTTTTTTATGTGAAAAATTTCAAAGGAAAATTATCAAAATAACACATATCATGTCAAAAATAACTTCATTTTGAAAGTTCTTGCAATACATCACAGCTATCTTTGATCGACTTGATTCCTGAATAGTGCAGGATGTTCGCATTGTTTAATATGCGAGATTTTCTCCCTATCATTTCTCTAGTTCTGCATAATACTTCTGAAAAATTGGGGAGTTCTACACATAAATACAGAAGAACTGATTCGTAATTTATTATTTCATTTGAAGATTTTAAAGCTTTATTTTCTAATTTCCAGTCAATTTTATAAACAGAACTATTGATTAAAATAGAAAATAAGTCCATCTTTCAATTACAAAGGGGAGAAAATATATCGTAATATAAAATACATTCACTCAATCTAATTTTTATTACAATTGGATAAAAACTGACAGTTGCACATTTCCGATTCATGAAATTATTAAGGACAGACAAATGTTTATGCTGACGAAAGCATTATTGTCTAAGAAGCTTAGCAATTTTAAAAGATAATCTATTTCTGCAGATGGTACTCCTTTTTGATGCAATGAAAAGAAAACCAATAACGGTTTTCAGATTCGTTTTTATTTATTTCTGAATAAAATAATTAATATTTGAGATTACATCGTCTGAAAAGAAGCAATTTTTTCACAAGAAAAATCGTCAAATATTGAAAATAAAATACTACTATTTTGTATATAACATTTGGTTAACTTTTTTATATAAATTTATAACATTTTGATGCCTGATTTTAATCACAATTTATAAAATATTCTGCTTAGAATATAACGAATTATTAAATGTAATATATTTTTAAAAATCTACTTATCTGACTAAAATGCCATACAAACTGAAATTAACAATATAATATGACTATAAAATATCTCTATATATCACAACCTAAAAGTTGTCGTACTTATTTTAAAGACAAAATATAATAAATAATGATCTTTAAATTTCTTTTTTCAGTTAGATTTAAACATTTTCTTAAAATATTTAAAAAACAATTACTTACTTCAGCCTTTGTTATGTAAATTGGCTTATTAAGGACAATCCATGTTACAGTTTCGTGACAACCAGGCATTGTAGTCGAACCTTCGTAAGTCATGAACTGGTTTGTATCGGGCAATAAACCTTGAATTGATATGTGTGTTATATTCTTCATTTGCCCTAGAAAAGTCAAAACACAAAAATGTAACAATTCTTGACCAAAATTTTGAATAAAAATTTTTTTTCCGTTCGGGCATCTTTACCGAGTAAAAATACAGGTTTCTCAAAAAAATAAAAATAAATACATGAATACTTTGAATGGTAATAACCATTATTTCATCATTTATGGTCATACAAAAAATTTGTAACTTACATTAAGGTTTCATATCTTGGATTAATGAATATAAATGTCTAAATTTTATCAGCTATCGGAAGGTTCATGATTTTAGCTAAAGCAATAATTTTTGATTTTTTTAAAATTGTGAAATTTTACAATGAATTGATTTATTAAACTGTCCAATTCTATTGTTACTATTAATTTAGTGATTTTTGAAGCGACTTTTGAGCGCGGATTCTAGTACTGCATAGTTATTGAAATATTAACTCTAGTTTTCAAGATATAGAGAAAATTAAATTTCAGTAGCTGTATATACGCAGTATTTTAATCGTATAAAATATGTCCCAAATATAATACAATAATAAAATTAAACCAATGTATAAAGCATCTTAATTCTAAGCAGTAATCAAAATATAAATTAGAAGAGAAATCACATGGAATTTGACTATGCAAACTGTCTTGGCGACCGAACAATATTATCTTAAGTCATCTTGTAGACTATTTTACCAGCATGTAGTTCAATAAAACTTTTCTTTTCCGAGAACTGATGATCTTTATCTGATATCTGCACATTCGAGAGTTAATTGAAAAAGGAGGGTATTTCCTGGGAGGTGTTACAATAGCCACTTATATAATAATATAGAATCTCATCTCGATGGAATTTTTTTGAACAGCTATTCAGGATAAAGAGGTAGAACTCAAATCTCATTTCAGTGAACTTTCTTTCCGAGGATACGTGAAATATAATATTTAAAGCTGAAAACCAGCTTCAATTAATAATCGAGAGCATTTATTGAAAGAAAATGACATTTAAAGTAATAATTTGTTACCCTATCGATTGATTTTATCTTCAACATCCGATCATTAACGAACTACATTCTACATTTCTAATAACCGATAAGATTCTACCATTATTATGAAATAATTTGAACTATGAAACTTTGATGCATATTATGAATTGCTAATTTAATAATTATTCAAAATGTGTATGCATTTTGGAACATTCTGTATTTGTCTAAAATCTTTTGGTGTGGCGAGAAGAAAAAAAACCCTATCATTCGATTGACTGATTTATATTTTGTGTTTATTATCAAAAATTTAGAAAAAGATTAATATTTCAGTAGATTCCTCGAGATTAACGATATTTAAATAAATTCATGACCCTTTTTTATCACTTTTATCTATTATTATCCAAGAAATGTGCGTTAATCCGGTTTCTTATTTTGTTGTTTATTCCCTGTGTTTCAGTTATTAAAAGGTAAAAAGCAAAAATAATTTCATGATTGACTGAGAAAACAATGCACATATAAGTGCTGAAAATTTTCATCAGAAGGAATAATATTATCAAATAAAAAAATGTTATAAATTAAAAATACATTTTTAGAAAGAAGAATTTCTTTATATGTTAGTTATTAAAATATCTAAACGGGCCATAAAACGAATTATTACTTAGAAATTTGGTATACCTTGAATTCATGCTTTTTACTTGTATAAGAATAGTTATTTGAAATATGTTTTTCCTTTATAGTAATCAAAGACTAGTTTCTATAACCATAATAAAGGGTAAAATGGCAAAAAATTAACTGATATTTATGTGTATATGTGGATGCCCAAATTAGTTACTTCAATAAGAGACAGCAAAAAAATATATCATAAAAAGAAAGAAAAATTTTAAGACGTATGATTCCTTTCAAATTGCTGAAAAATAACTTTAAAAAAATTAACTGAGAAATTAATATTGATTTCAACTCATAATTCCGAACAATTTTGTGTTTAGAGAATCGACATATATATGATATGTGTTAAAAAAATGAGTGCTTCAGCATCAGAAGATATGTTTCAATTTTCAGTTTCACAGTGCAAAGCAGGGAAGAATATAATTGTATGTTCTAGTCTTAGTTATTTCACACAGGATGGCAATTTTGTTTTAACGGGGGGAAATTATAAAATGTCACTGAATTCAAGGAAATTATACATTTCAAATCTTTCTACATCCATGCTTCGAGGGTCTCAAAATTCTGATTGCAATCGAAAGAGTCCCCTTACCCCATTATCCTTCTTACTATGCTGAATATGGGCAAAGATGTGAAGAATGAGTATGCAACTTTCCAGTAAAAGAGCGAATTCTGAATAAATCTGACGTGGCGAGATCACGACTACACTTGATTCAGAAAATGGAGCCTCATACTTTGACAAAAATGTTTGTCAATTCTGAATATTTAGAAAAAAGAAAATAAGAAATGATGTTTCACTTGGGATAAGTACATCAAATGTAAGATCTTCCAAGAAGTGTTAACCTTCTAGGAAAGCATTTATTTTAAATATACTAACAAGCTAACATCAGTTATGTCAAGTCTTAAGTTTAGAATGCAATAATAATACATAAAAATACAATTTTTCTCCTCAGTATAACGTGGTATTTATTTAAACTGTTTTAAAACTTATCTTTGACAATTAATGAAGGTAAGAAATGTATTTGCTCATTTTCAGTTATTTTATATACAAATCGTATTTGTAAATTTAATATTGGGTCATGGAGGTCCTCGAAATAAATAAACTTTATATATAAATTTTAAAATGTTGTTTATTTCAGTGAGTAAAAAAAAAAAATTCTTTTATTTTTATAAATTCGCATTTACACGGATATTCTTGAAAATGTGCCATTGGAACCTTTGAAGCAGGTTATTACGTAGATGTAAATCATAAAAATATCAAACCATGAATTAGTATTTATAATTTCATGCATTGTTTCACCAGACATTTATATCCTTCATTAGTTATATAATTACTATTTTAATAATCTAATTATATTTGTTCATATATTGGCTAAATACAGTACGCTTTTTTATATCTGCTGCCATAATTTTAAAATTTAAATCTTATGATATCGATTGAAGTAGTCCTTTGATTCCTTCTATTTTTGCTTTTTTACGAGCTTAAATTGAGTTTTAACTTAAATATAAGTAATACAGAATTTGAGGAAAACTTTTTCTGTTAAGATCATTTAAAGGAACTATTTTCACGCAAACAAAAGTACAGACACGAAAAGAAAAAAGGAGCCACCCAGTTTTATTCTGGTATCGTAATTTTGCATTCATTAGAAAGGTACCATTCGAAAAGACTTAACGTACCCTTAAATATTTTTCAATTAAAAATTTTACAAGGAAAAATATATATATTGAAATAAATAAAAAACACTTTGGACATTTCCAATGGTAATCTCCATTTTTCTCATCAAATTTTAAAACTACATAAAAATTATTCACAAAAATCAAGTTTTATTAGTTTAAGTCTATTCATTTTGAAATTATGAGCTAACAAATTTTGAATTTCTAATGTTAAAATTAAATTTTGAACTTTCATTGATATCTTAAAAAGTACCATTGTTATTGAATTAAACTTTCTAGTTATGAAATTATAGCGTATTCTACATATTTTCCACATTTATTTATATTTGTCCACATTTCCACATTTATTTTATTTATATTTTTATTTATATTTATATTATTTATATTTATATTATTTAGATTTATATCATTTATATTTATATTATTTATATTTATATTATTTATATTTATATTATATCCGGAAACATTTAAAATTAGACTTAAATTTTTAAAAATTGCAACACACTAAAATTTTAGCATATATCGATGAATAAGGCCATTTTATGGGGACATTGGAAATTTCAACTCATTTCTTAGGGTAATTCTTCCGTTATATAAAGGTTTCTGTTGCTAACCTAAAACAATGCACACATTTCAAAATATTGAAAGTTTTTTATTTGGTGTTTAATAATTCATGCATTTCTTAAAACAAATGTGGTTTACCACTCTGTTGTAATTAGGGATTGCAATACCGGACCAAAATTTCAATACCGGTATTCGGTATTTTTTAGATCTTAATACCGGGACACCGGTTTTAATACCGGTATTTGAAATTTTAGAAAAAGAAAGAAAACAAGGTGTCTCTTTGTTTTATTTGCCAGTTTTATAAGAGAGTGTAAATATCACAAAAAATAATATGGAATTTATAAATTATAGCAGTATATAAAGAATCACAAATAAGTAAAGGAACAACTTATTTATTTAAATCACAAAAAAAGTGTAAATATCACTATTCAGTTTGTGGTACTATTACAAATTTTTGAAATGTGATCTTAAAAAACCTAATGCATCAATTGTACTGTCATTAAAGCTGAAAAGTAATATTTTTGTAAAAATTACCAGCTGTCGAAAACGCTCTTTCGGCATCTACGTTAGTTGGGTGATACTGTTAGCAATGCTCGATATACTTTTTCCAAGTATTTACCTCTAAATCCCTCATCATCAAATAAATCAATTTCTCGTCGGTTGGTTTTAGATATAGCTGATTTATGTATTGTATTTTGGTTTGTTGAATCGCTAATTCTAATTTTTGTTCAAGAGACAATTCCTTTTCACTATCGACATTAGTGTCATCATAATCTTCGATAACTGAACCGAATTCTTCTGAATGTGGATAGGTTTGTGGGTAAAAAATTGTAAGAAAATTTACTATAAACTTAATCAGATTTGAATTGATTATTTTCTTTTCTTCTTTTCCATTTTCATTTTTAAAATCATTATAATTATGTAAATACCCTAAGACATTTTCTATTTTGGTATGCCTTTCTTCTGTGCGATTTTTCAATGTAATATATAATTCTTCAGATAGTGATGTGTGCTGTTCTTTCAGTGACTGCATCATGAAATTTATTGTTGCATTAGCTGTTAATAAATTAGAATCTCTACGACAAAATGCCTCTATAGTCAGCTTTATTGGAAGTAGAGCTGATATAGTTCTGGATATTAAGTTGAATTCACTGTCTGAAAAATTAATTTACAGGTTTAAGTCGATTATTGCTTTTTGGATTGGATTTCTCAATTTCAAAAATCGTTCCATCATCAGGAGTAAACTGTTCCAACGTGTTTTAGAATCTAATATTAACATATATTCGGTTTTATTTTCAGTTAGTATATATTTTTGTAATATGGCATTTTTTGTAGGGGAACGTTTAAATATCTTAACAAATTTTCGAACTTTATAAATTATAGGAATAAATTCTTGATGGGTTAATATTTCATCCTCATTACCAATATCTTCTTCATCAATTACATTGATATTATCTTCATTGCCAATATCATTCTCACTCTCGCTCTCTTCAAAATTGGAATCCGAAGTTTCTATATTCACAGTATTTGGATTCTTCTGTTCTTTAGTTTTTTTGGTATAATACATCTATTACTCCTAATTGAATTCCATGAGCATAGCACAATTGCTGATTTGCACCAATCAACTTTCCAACTTTTTTCATAACTGTTGCTTCATGAGTCGTTATGGATACAATAAGGGATAATCCATGTTTCGCTAATTTAGATTTAAGCAGTTAATTAAGCCATTAATTAGCTAATTAATTTCGTCCATTAGGGACACATAAAAACAAAAACGTATACTATTTTGCTATGTTGGCGATCCCTGACCATATAGTGGAGACAATTTAAAAAATTTATAGTAAATACCGAAAAACCGGTATTTAAACTTGTGAATACCGGTATTAGAAAATTGTACAAATGGCTCAAAATACCGGTATTCGGTATCCCGGTATACCGGTATTGCAATCCCTAGTTGTAATGTAAAAATATATATAAAGAAATTCGACAGAGGAAAAAAAATAAGAAATTACTGTAAAAGAATGCATTCCATCGCTATAATATTTTATTACTAGTTTACGCTTACACTTTAAATATGGACTATAGTCAGGGACTCTGTATGCCTGTAAAGCTCATATTAAGTCACTTATAAAATTCAAGAAATTACCGGAAAAGGGAAATTTTATTTCTTAATAAATAATTTGTCGAAATTAACTATTTAATCTTACAACTATTCTGACGAATTATTTCCCTTAATAATTAAAGCGTAACGACATCCAATTTTGTAACAAGAAAACTATTCGTATTTTTTTCAATTTAAAGGTTTGCTTAAGTGCTCAGTATTTTCTCTAAATTCATAAGATTAATCTGCCATAGTTATGATTATTATAATATTGTATATAATCATAAATGGGATTTGAAAAAAAAAATTGAGAATGATTTCAAACTTTTAAGAATGAATGCAAGAATTCAACCTCTATCTATTTTCAAACTTTTAAGAATAATTGTTTTTTTTTTAGTAAATCACATTTAGATTTATTATTATGAGTTGTAATTCCTTTTATTGATTTTATTTCTCCATTTAATATAATTGGTTGATAAATGTTGCATTTTTTATATGCCAATTTAATTAAATTAACTTTGTCATGTTTCCGCAAATAGGTTCTAACATATATTTTTGATTATGAAACTGAGTGCTTCTGAAAAACAACCTATGGAATAATTTAAATCATAATTATATTTATAATAAATATAATTGTATATAATGCCGGTAATTAAAATTGGTATATAAATTGACGGTAAATAATACAGGATTAACTGATTTACATTTATCAGTGATTGAAAAGCACTACGTTTTTATTATGCTCGTAAAATAAAGTGGCGTCCTTTCATGTTTATTTATGAGCAGTAAGTAGAGACAGTAGAAATAGTATATACTGATAAAGAAATGTAGAAATAAAGAGCAAAAAGAATAAAAATCAGTACATTTTCTTTCTTTCCATTGGTAAGATTTTTTAAGGCTAAAATTAAGATTTCTTTTAAACTATAAAAAATATATTCGATTTTATATCTTTTATTCAAACAACAAAATTTTTCATTTTGGTGCTTTCAGCGTAAAAGCGGCGCAAACTAAATCGTAATTTTAAGAAATTTTAAGATTCTTCAATGCTTTTTTGAGGAAAAGAATCAAAATTCTCCCAAACACTTTTACTATAAATATAAATTATCATGAAAGATATAACAATCCATTTTATCATGAAGATTATAACTTTGCAGATGCTTTTAAAGTTTCACACAAAAAGAAACAATTACTGACGTCTAGAAAATATCTTGATTTTTCACATCTAAAAATGGAAACGGCATTTTAAAATAAAATGTGAAATATCCTTCTATCTAATTATGGTATATAAACCAAAATTTGTAGTCCGGATAATTTTTCCTGGGAGATCAAGAAAGGGCGTTGTCTTTTGAAATTTCAAAGTTTGTAGAGTTTTAAATATGTAGACAATTCCCTATGAAAATTCCTGGAGCAGTATCTTTTATTTATCCTTACTCCCTTTACAATGGTTCCTTTAGTTTTCACATAACATGATGGATAGCAGAATAAAATTAGTTGGCTTCCTTTTTCTCCGCGGGTTTAATATTATATATTTTAAATGAAGTTTTCTATACAGGTTTCTAAATATACTCTCATGTTTCTAAAATTAGTGCACTTTTGCATAAAAATAGATTCAATATTTATTTTGTCTGCTTAATAATGGTGAACCAACTAAACGTAGTTCCTTTAATACTAATTCAATGAGTAAACCTGTTGATTCCATTGAACACATAGTTTATTATATTAGCTGAGCATTAACCTCTGTATGTGCTTCATTTTTTTAAACGAATCAGCAACCATCAGGTTATAATTCATCCTAAAAATAATTCTGTTTAAGATTGCTTTTGTAAATACACGTTAATTGTTTTGAGCTTGGACTTTTTTTTTTTGTGCAGATTTACTACTTAGTTTTCCAGATGAATGATAATAAAACCATTCACTTTTAATTATTTGTGTAAAAGGCAAAGCAAGTCTAAATTATAAAAAAAGTCTCAAATATTCTATATTAAGCTCTTATTGGCCCATAGAAAACGATTTAAAATCATAAACTGTGTAACTAATTAGCTTTTGTTATTCAGTACATACAGATCGGAAGAGTATGTAATTCATTTCTCTCGAGAAAATAAGCAGTTTGGTAAATTAAGCTCCATTCGAAGAGCCTACTCGATTTGGAAAGTATTGTTATTGTCTCTTCCTCTTTCTTTCGAGAAAATAAATGCTGCTTCGGAAACATAAGCTTAGACTACCATAGAACATTGTTATTTCGGCTTTAGGATTTAGCTAGAGCTAACCCCAAGAGGAAACCAGGATAATTCTAAGAAATTTAAAATGAAAAACAATAAAAGAAAAGAAAAGAAAAATCTTTATTAAGAATGTTATCATGAGTTATTTGAGAATTTACCCATTGTAAAATGAAAAAATAACTGTAAGAAATAAAATCGTGATTATATCCTCATTCATGAAACATTATTTAACATTCTAATTGAGAATTGAATGAATACCTGCCAGACTTCAAACGTTACCTAAATAAAGGTTGATTGATTCTCAGTAATATCTCAAGCATTTTTTAGAATTATGTTTATTACATTTACTTATTAAACTGGGGAGGCATCTCGGAAATGATTTGACTGCTTGGAGAGTGAGGGGTGTACGAGTGGCCGGCTTACTCACCGGATTTTAATTCAATTGAAAATCTTTGGGATGCATTCTGACGAGCTGTGTGCATTGGTTTTCCCCTCTCCTCCCCCCGGGGGTACCTCGAAATGAATGATGATAAGCTTCCGGTATAATGGTTGGTTCTCTCTACCCTGGTGGGCACAGAAATGGCGGGGGTCGGCCATCTTCTATCGATGACGGGACGTGTTCCCCACTGTAAAGGTTGAACCGTAACCGGTGATGGCTCTTAGGACTCAAACATAGTTTCTGTCAGTGTAACTGTCGCGGCAGTCCGTTCAATCAGATTTATCCATGTGCTTTTGGGCGGGTCAGAGTAGCCAGTGTAGTTATTATTGCCTATCAGATATTCCTATTTTATTAATGTCCATTCCTATTATTAGAGTTTCCTATTATTATTGCCTATTGGTTACTATTGCCTACATTCCTATTGGTTTTTCAAATTATAGGTTTTAAATAATTTTAAATGCGAATTTGTTTGTCGTTAAAACTGATTAGATCTTGCATCTATTTGAATTTTCAAACAATTACGAAATCCATCTTGATGACACAAAAATAAGCATGACCTTCTCCAAATGATTGATATCATTAACCCAAAAATACGAAGAGAAAGCGCTTATAATCACTAACCTGATTGTTCAAATATTGTTTAAAATCACTAACATATGGTAGAAGGGTTTATCATTTTCTTAGAATTAAAAAAAAATGTAAAATGAAAACACAAAAAGTTTGTAGAAAAATAAATGGTAAGTTTCGTACATTCATACCAGCGTGAAAGGGAGTTTCAGTTATTACTAAGAGTAAAACATTCCAATGCAAGATATTACACTTTGATAAATGTAACCTCATTTTCAAATGTTTTAAAAATAGTTTTTAATCAAGAAAAAAATGGAATTCATTATTTTTTTAATTTCATTCTGAAAATATGACATTGACTAAATACAAAATATTCCATAACACAAAAAAGTAAGCCTGGCAGCAATAAATCATTTGACCATGGAACAAAGCACTAATTATTGAAATTTTCACATCTTATGAGAAAAAAAAATACTTCTTTTGTCATTCAGTCGAACAATATATATATATATATAAACACATAATTAAAAAATATAATCGAAAGTTTTTTTCTGTCTGATTGAAATACTTTATATTTTGATCCATTTCTGTTTATCCTTTATTTATTCATAGTTTAGAAAAGGATTACTGATTGACGTCAAAAGAGCTAAATTCTAATAGAATGTAGCGAAAGGAAAATAAACATTGTTCTTCATCGAAACAGAAAAAAATTCGTTGGTACATATACATAGGCGTTTATGAAAACGCAGGAAAATATCTTATTTATTGAAAATAAACGCGAATTTATTTAATTAAATGCGCTTGTTCACCGAAGTAAGTTTAATGCGTTTTCTTATTTTCATTTTTATTTTCAAGAAGCAAATGGGAAGGAAAGTAGGCCAAGTGGAAAAACGGGGGGGGGGGGAGGAGAAAATGAGGAAAAAATAGAAAGGGGAAAAGGCGGGTTGGAAAGAAATCCTCTAATACTTACAATATCCGCTCGATTTTTTAAGAATATATTTTATTCTAAGCATGCGTGCAGCTATTGTCATACTTGTGTTTTAAAAAGCCAAAATTTGTTATGCTTAATTCTATCTGTGTATATTCTTTCTCGCGAAATTTCGCAACTTTAGCGCTTTGCTTTTCATCCTGTAAACAAAGCTGAAGCGCTCCGAAAACTCGATAAATGACATATAGTAAATACATTGCCTTAAGAATCCATTTTTTTTTTAATAATTCAAAACCGAAAAAAAATTTACCAGACTCAGTTATCCCAATTTTTCATCTACATTTTTCTCAAATATTCCTTTAGTTATGCTCTATTGACCATATTTATTTAATCTTTACTTACTTCGTCTCCCCCCCCTCTCTCTCTTATCTATCTGCGGAACAACTTGTACAATATCCTCTTTCATATTTTCTGATATCTTGTATATCGGAAAATATCGTAAAGTTAGCATAATTACGTGCGTTGGCCATTTTGTAATAATAGAGCTAGTTATTATTTAATTTATGCCATATATATATATATTTATACTCCATAATATGTGTCGAATTTTTATCATTGGTTAAAGTAGCGTTTACATTTCCTAACATGTTTCAAAATATTTTATTTCAGAACAACCGTCAGAAAAGAAATTTCTTGATCTGTTACTTTTTCAAATTTAATTTTTTCCTCTCTTTAGTCAACTACTTCCTTGATAAAAATTTAATCAGGAAGTTATTTTATTGCATATTTAATAATGTTTTATATTACTAAATTTAAAATTTCATGGGGAATTCGATTATAATTGATTGAACGTTAAGATGAGTTTCGATATTTAGGAAAAAAAAAAAAAAAATGTATTAACTTTTGTCATTTCTGCAAGTAGCAGATTTTTTGAGAGAGAAGTAAGAAACTTTCATCTATTAACTAATAGAACCCTGATTTTTGATGAAGTCACGGGTTCCTTTATTGGTTGATTGTTGTTTGTAGAAACCATCTGTCTTTAGTTCAACTCCTGGCTCTCCGTTGCACATGTTGTTTCAAATAACGTCTTTCGATTTTAAAGATTGGTTTTAATGATTTTATTTCGCAACCAAAACCTATTCAGTGTATTAAAATTTTTGCCGAATTTTGTTAATTTATCTATCCTCTAAACTAATTTAAGTGTTAGTTGGCATATATACAGTGTCTCACAAAAGTGATGGGACACTTGTGCTTTACAAAAGGAAACTGTAATAAAATAAATAAATAAACATGTACAGAAATTTTTTGGGTGTGTTTCATATTTAAAGTTAGTAACAATTATTACATAACATACATTTTGTCAAAATATTAAAATATTAATTTAATAAAAATACAATTGTTTAGAACGGAGCAAAAAATGGCTCACATCTGTGATGGGACACTTATTTTTCCATCAAATATTTATCCAAAAATTTTACTTTTTAAAAGGTTTTAATATTTTGTTGGATTTCCTTTTACTTTTAAAACATGATTTAATCCTCTTGGGATGGATTCGACTAATTTTTTTGTGATTTCTGGAGTGATTTTACCCCATTCTTCTTGAAGCACCGATTTTAATTGTTGTTTTGAAGAAATGGTGTGTTTGCGAATTCTTGATTCCAATTCTTGCCAAATATTCTCTATGGGATTTAAGTCTGGAGATTGTGGTGGTGTTTTTATTATTTCAGGACAGTTATACAGCAGCCAGAGTCTAACGTTCAAAGCAGTGTGCTTGGGGTCATTGTCCTGGTAGAATTTAAAATCGTTATGAAGGTTCAATTTTTGTGCTGAAGATTTTAAATTTGGCTTTAAAATGTCAGTATACTTGTACTGATCCATTATACTGTCAATAAAAACAAGATTACCAACCAGCGGACGACATACATCCCCATACCATAACTCCTCCTCCACCATGTTTTACTGTTGGAACCAAGTTCTGTTTGCGAAATTCTTCCCTGGGTTTTCTCCACACCAAGATTGTACCGTCAGAACCAAATATATTAAATTTACTCTCATCAGCAATTATAACTTTATTCCAGTAATCAGAATTCTTATTTATGTTGGATTTTGCGAAAGCTAGTCTGAGTTTTCTATTCTTTTCACTTACGAATAATTTTTTCCTGGCTACTCTACCGTGATATCCAGCAGATCGAATTAACAACTATTCCATATAATGCTTGTAAATCAGCAGCAACTTTAGGAGCACTCTTTCTTGGGTTTTTTTAAATATTTCGAACGATAATTCGCTTTATTCCATTGGATAGCTTTGATGGTCGGCCAGGTTTTCTTTTATCCTGAATAATATGATTCTTTTTATATCGTTTAATGATATTGAAAACTGTTGAATGACTCAAGTTAACTGTTTCAGCAGTTTTTCTAATAGATTTTCCACGTTCCATATGCAAATTAATAACTAATTTTCTAATTTCAGGCGAAGTTTCTTTTCGTTTAGCATTCATGGCTGCACAGAGCTAAAAAACACAAAAATTCCAAAACAAACTGGAGAGAAATACTGCAGACGATTTTATAAATTGTTGCCAATTGCTTTTGAGTAAAAATAAAACCACCAAAAATATTTTTATTGCTTACTTCAGACGATTTTTGTTGCATATCTAATGGTGTCCCATCACTTATGTGAGCTGTTTTTTGCTCCGTTCTAAACAACTGTATTTTTATTAAATTAATATTTTAATATTTTGACAAAATGTATGTTATGTAATAATTGTTACTAAATTTAAGTATGAAACACACCCACAAAAAATTTGTACATGTTTTTTTAATTTATTTTATTACAGTTTCCTTTTGTAAAGCACAAGTGTCCCATCACTTTTGTGAGACACTGTATATTAAACAATTGCTCGCATTTTTCAAAGAGAGTCTTGGAAATAAAACTCAGACATGAGAAACATAGATAAATACAGATTGAATGACGAAGCAACCAGTCATTTAGCTTGAATGAGGTTGTACCTTCTCAGTCGTAAAGAAAAATGCGGACTTTCTGCGTCATCTACGTGACGTTTTTTGAATACATAATGTCTTCAACTGGCCAATTAGATGCAACCTCACCGCTCTAACTGCTAAGATGAATCAGCTTCAGTCATCTTTTTAAACTCAGGGCGTTAATGTAGTGAACTTTGGAGAAATTACTGAAAGTCCTAGAGCTTCCTTTGTTCATTTGCAAAACTCTCGCCCGAGTTTCCCCATTGCTGAATATCTACGAAAGACGGATAATTTATGTCGCTGATTGTAACTCCGCTCAGGACAGCTACCCTGCATTCCCTGCATTCAAATTATTGTGGATAGAATGTTGATGACCCAATCGGCAACTACATAAACTCAAACCACTTAGTCCAAGATACAAGATGGCGGAGAATGTTACAACACTAAAGTCGATATCCACGGATAACTGGTGGCCTTGTTACCGCCTACGTCTCAAACTTCTGGCAATGAATCATCTAAAAAATTAAATATTATTTTATTTTATTCACATTTTAGGCGTTAAATTCAAAAACCTGCTTTACAAATTATTTGCAAAGTTATCTAATCATAATCAAAATTTGCTTAAAAGCATTGGATTTCTTACAAAGAATGTTTCATTTAAATTAAAAGGGCATGAATCGTAAATCAATATTTAAAGCGAAAACAGAATGGGAGACATGATGAACGATGCATTAATTGCCAATCAGGGGACTAAACAATTATGTGAAAAGATAATGCTTCACTCCAAATAATCTTTTTTTTTATTTTTAATATTGATTTAAGATTTTTCTACATTATTCCCTGAATTGCATTCATACTTTCCTTGTATCCTTGATTCTTTGAATTTGCGCATTCACATATGTTGTGTTTCGCATATTTTAAAGCAATTTTCTTTCTGGTTTTGATATTTGTTGTTATATTTTTACTTGTATTTTCTCTTTTGTTTGTATTTATATCCAAAAATTAATAGAATCGAAACTTTTTAAATGAATGGTTATAAGGAATCAAACTTAATTTCTGCAAAATTAATAAATAGAGTGGTTTATAAAATCTGATAAATTAAATAAATTTAATTCGATGCAATATTTTAATGAGTGAAAATATGAATTTATTGAACTTGTATCCCACTGGTTTGAATTTTAGAATCTAATGGTATCATTTTTATGTATCTAAAGATGAATATAAATAATAAGAGCCATTTTTGAGCGATGTATGTTACTATTTTATATAGGGTATCAAAAAAATTGGAACAAGTGTATATTTTCCTTAATATTGAACATAGACTTCAATTTCTAATTGCAAAGATTTTAATAAGATAGACAATGGTATGAAAACACTTTAATTTCTTTAAAGGGCTTCAAATAGAGTGCTTAAGAAATTAACTTTTTACATAGGTCTCCACATGCAAAAGTTAGTTAATAAAATGTTTCGCTTACATTTATCCATACACAAAGATAATTTTACGCTTATATCTACAAAGTTTGCAAATATATGCTTAGTTTAAAATTAAGAGGGACTTATCACAAATTTAGATGGGGGCTTTTACTATATTTATTAAATTCGAATTTCGATACAAACATTCATTATATAGAAATTTGAAAAGCTTAGCATTTAATACGACTCAAAAAAGTAACGGAGTACCTAAAAAATTTGTTTCCTTGCATAAAAACATATTTCGGTAATATGGAAAGTTTTGGAATGTTGATTTATTTTGTAAGTAATAATAATGGTCGTATTGCCAAATAATGCAGAAGTAGTTTTCTGAGTTTTTTTCATCCTTTTGGAAAATAATAGCATCCTTCTTGAAAATTACTAAATGGTTTAGATACTCCAAAGTACACAATATTCTTATTTCTACTGGGACACTTTACAAGAAATACATACATTGAAATGTTGGCTTATTAAGTGACACTGATGTTAGTGTACGAATTATGTTCAGAACTCATCTTTCCAAAATCGATAGTGCCCAGAATATTACACCGTAGCTATTTGTATCTGTATTGTATTTGTGGACTTTTGTGTGAATAGCTTCTATCAGATCAGGATGAGTTCCTCGAGTTTTACAGTTGGGCTGCACTTCAAGTAGATAGATATGTTTCTTTTCTAACAGTGAAATTCGGAAAGTCGCTTTAATCGAGAAGGAAGCATAAATCGATAAAACGATCACTTTCGAAATGAAAAAAAAAAATCCATTCTTTTTGCAAAGGGTTCATCATCAATAAAACTTTTCTGTGAATATGTGGTGTGGTATTTTTAGAAGTACTTTGGTTGTTCCTGTCTCATGTCTCCTGCAGATGCTACATATCCTTGCCGACGAAGAATGAAGTCTGTCGTGATGTCTCAAGTGAGAAAATGGATCGTATATACATTAGTATTGTCAGATTAAGTCAACTTTAAATAGGTACCTAATGTGTTCATTGTGAACAAGTTGTTGAAGCATTTTTATTAATATATTATTTGATCATTTTTTTTTCAAAACTTAATGAAAGTTATCAATTTATTTTTATGCAAATACATTATGATTCTTCCTTTTTAAGAATATTTTACGGTGTGTATATTTGAAAAATACAAAGAAAGACTCCCTCAAACATCATTTTTGTAAATTTTTAGACTCAAACCTCTGCATAATCATATAAACAGTCATAGTTAAAAGAAAGTAAATACCCATGATTGATTTAGAAGATGTGTTATTTCAAGTACATTATTGATTTATAATATATAGTAAATATGTATAATTATTAACATATTTAAGCAGAATCGAACATTTTGTAATCATTTAATTAAAATAAAATGCAAAAAGAAATAAATGAACTTGAACGAAACATCATCCAATTTTCTGTGCCAAAAAAGTAAATATTGATGACTCTTTGTCCTTCAAATGGTTTAATTTTATAGATATCATCATATTTTTCTTAGAGGATCTAAATATAAGTTATAGTCTTATATTTTGCCCGAATTTATGTAAATTTTTTAAAACTCTGAGAGATTTTGCAATGAGGAAACAAACAACTCTAGAAATGAAAAAAAAAAAAATGATGATAAATTGAAGAAAAATGGTAAATCTTTACATGAAATGAAAAAAAAAAAGAATTCTGAAAGAAGCCACTGCATAGTGAAATTTTTTTGACAAATATTCGAAATACAGATAGATTAAAGATTTTTAGAAAACAGGAAGAAAAATATGACTTACTGAATCAGAAGTGAGGTCAGTAGTATGAGAGGACAAAGCTAATCCAGATGCAAGTACCATTAAAATATCTCAACACATATCGCAAAGATCAGCAAATACAGTAAATGCAAGCACTATAAGGAATACTCTTCATGAGTATGAGTTACGTGACAGGATTCCATATAAAAAACCACGTAATCGAACCAGAAAAAGCGTCTGCTATTTGCCAAAAAGTACCTTAATAAGGATTTAGAGTTTTAGAATAATATTTTATTTAGCGACGGGAAAAAATTGAATTGTTTGCCACACAGAAGCTCACAAAAAATATGGTCATCAAAGAAGAACATCCGAGAAGAACATCCATCTCTAACTAGTTGTGCTGGCAGAAGATTCCCAGGAGAGCGTACAGAAACAATCCACTGTAACTGCAACGGGGCCATTAAAAGTATCCAATACCTTATAGAAATCTGAAAATATTTATATCTTCCAAATGAATTAATTTTCGACCAAAAATTGTGCTCCGGCAAATAATCTCAGTCGACTGGTCGCGAATATCCTTTTTATTTCTGTGATAAGATCTTATCAATATGTCGTTGGAATGTTATGATAAAATCATTTCGATATGCGCTCCACTTTTTTCATGTTCAAGCTGATAAAAACGGATAGCCATCGAGACTATTCAATTCAGTCATGGCAATATGTTCAGCTATTAGTGTGACTATGGAATATTATGAATCTATGGCAGAGGTGCAGAGTCCTCAGGAACTGGCACTCCAGCTATAGTAATGTGAAAAAGTAATTAATCTGGCGAATCATCTCTTTTATTATTTCAGATTACCGAACATTTATGAATTTGAAAAACATCTCGGCAGGAACATTTCATAATCGATTGTTGCTCTGCGGGAAGATTGTGTCTTACAGTGAAGTATGGGGGGGGGCTCTCTGATTTTGTGGAACACGATATCTTGATGTGGATTAGAGCAATTTCTGAGGACATGAAGTGAAATGATTGCTTGGGTCGATTAGTCCTCAGAGGGAAGATCAATTCCCCTCTGTGCTTCAAAATTTTTTTTCTTCTATTCCTAGATGATAACTGCCCTGTGCGCATGACTGGCTGTGAAAGGGTTGCTTGAATTAGCAATTCTCAAGTGCTATCCTTGGTCCTTAGATCTAAACATTTTTTTGTGTGAATTTTTAAATAAAAAGTACAGTGCTCGATTTTCTCTTCCACGCATGCTCTGTCTGATCTCGGGAACGCTTTGCATGAGAAATGGTTGTGAATTTCCTTGAAACCTATTCACGATTTTTATTTATGAATCCCGCAGAGGAGGCAAGTTATAATTCGGAAGAAGGATTTCCCAATCTCCCAATAGAGTTTCTGAATTCTTTCACTGCTGTTTCTTTTATTTTGTCCTAGGCCTGTATGTATTTGAAATTTAGCATTACTCGGAAACTTTAATTCAAATATGAATCAGATTAAAATATTTATAGATGTGTGTTATTGGACTTAAGTATTTTTAACTATTCAATTTTAAATCAATGTTGTTAATGCAAAATAAAAACCTTTTCATCATTTGCAAGAAATTGTTTGAAAATTATTTTAAGACGTAAATTGTTAATATTCTAAAATAGACTAAAACAGTATTTTCATTATTAATTTAGGGGAAAAGTGTCCTTTTGAAAAAAAAAAATTATTGAAATATCAAAATAAATTTTTGGTATGTTATTTTTTATTCAAGAACTTCATTTATTTTTCCAAAAAATTACATAAAATATACATGCCGTAACTTGTTAAATGGATAAATTGAAGTCAAATTTTACAACTTGATTAAAAAATGATAATTCAAACTACTTTTTAAGTCTATAATAGAATATTTAATTTGCAAACATATTCGGAAACTTAGTGAATAATATGAGGATAAATTTTAAAGCATAACCTTCAAACAAATAATCCTGAATGAGGATAAATACAAACCATTCCACATTCCAATTTTTAAAATTTCTGTACAGAAAATAATTTTTAAGAATCAAACATTATAACAATTAATAAAATATTTTAAAGAAGGGTATCTTTGTCAGATTTTCCACATGTTTATTTGTTCGAAATATTGTAGAATTTTTAATAATTCATTGAAAATTTTTAACAATTAATGAAACTAATAATATGTTTAAGAATTTTATTTGATTTTAATTTATAAATAGCAAATGTAGATGAATATTAATAAACATGCATAATTCCAAAAAAAATTTTGAATTCATTTATAACATGATTTTATTTTTTCTAAGATTTCAAACATTATTTGAAGCTGTAGATTGTGCATTGGTTTGGAAGAAAATATACTTTTTCCTGCATAAAATAGTATAATAAAGATTTTTTATTGAATCTCATTATGATAATTTTATAGCGATTGATTATTGATATTGAATGATTAAATACGAATGCTATCATTAAGAAAATCAAATTAAATCCAAATATTTCTTTAAATAAAAAGTTATAATTACTACCGAGAACACTCAAATTTTATATTTTTAGATGTTACTCACCTTTGTGTATGATTTTGTCAAGTTGAGATGTGAGCAAGCGTATGTCGGGGCTGGAGACATTTGAAATCTAAATAAAAAAAAGACAGAAGATATAATTCCAAGTAACTGCTAATTAATACATTTGATAATGTTTTAAAGTTCAAATCATTTTTGGTGACGCTTTATAAAAATGAAAGCAATATGAAAAGACAGAAGATTAATTGACGAGATTATAAGAGCAAATAAAATCTCGTTATTCATCTATTCATTTACAGGCATCACAGATAAAAATAGAAGTAGCATTTCTTCTACAAAAGTCTTTAAATTTGAAACTAAATCCTTAAATAAAGAAAACTGTTTTTCAAATATTTATTAAACTTTTTACTGGCTGAAAAGCCTTTCTATCATTTTCAAACGAAAACAGGCAACATTTGTGTGATATGAATTATATTTTTTTCTCAAACTTTACAGTGCATTTGAAGAAAGATGAAATTATTTACTTTGAAACAGGAATGCATTTTGTATAATATTTTTATAATGAAATATTATTAAATCAGTTAGCAATATTTTACCGAAATGACAAGAAACATTTTTCAAATGAGCTTGACACGCTTATCATGCTAATTAATTTTTATAAAATTATTTAACAAAAAGAGTAAGCTGTCGTCAGAAACCCAATTACAGTCCAATTTATAATTTTACCAATTTATAAATTATAAATAGATATTAGATCAATTTTTTATAGTTATATATAAACTGACGTTGCTCCTTTCTTCATTAGAGTTTCCGCGAATATTCAATCAAAGTTGTAATCTCAATGTTCAATGTAATTATACTTTAAAATAAAAACGCAATGCTTATTAACGATTAGTATTTAGTAATTAAAATTTTTGAATTGGATATAATCTGACAAAAATTCGCACTCTTTCTAAATATGAAATCATTCATTTATCAAATATTATAATATGGCGCTAATTTTCCGATCTACTCAATTGAAAATTCTTATTTAATTCAATTCGTACTTGCTCTTTTGGTTCAGTTTAAAACACAGCATTTCTTAAATACTTCCCTATTAAAAAGCGACAAATTGCACATTGAAAGACAATACATTTTTCATTTATTATAATATTTAAACTCTTTCTTATTGATGAGATATGACTTTTATTGATCGATTGATATGCAATTTTTCCAGCTCGTGTTAACAAGTATGGTAATATATTTCAAGTATGGTAATGAAATATTCTACATTTTAGACATCAAAAAGGATTCACATCTTTCTCAAAGATGTTTTCTACATTCAAAGTTTTGAAAATTCCTGCTAAACTTTCCGCGCCATTGTTACAACATAACAAGAATCTCCTTTATTTTATAATTTTAAATACTTTTGAATAGGGATAGGTAATAATCCTGTTTTTTCCGATTTTATAGTTTGATATATAATTTATATGATTGCAATTTCTCACAGAAGATTTACAATACTGTACTTTTCAAAATATATAATAAATCAAAGTTAAGAAAAAAATGGTAAAACGTCGTAAACAAAAATTCTGATAGGTTTCAAGAAGATTCTCAGGAAATCGCCAATTTTGATGATGGGAATGATAAAAATTTTGATATAAATCAACGTTGTATAAATTTTCGGAGTTGAACTTATTTAATAATGGCAATCCCTCTACCAAGACTGAAACCTGGCTTCAAATGCCTTTTTACAATAATCCACACATAGTAAGAACTTATAAATCGATGAAATAATAAAATGCACAAATAAGTGCATAGAAAGTGTAGAAGAAGATTTCTTACTAGAAAGTGTCTGAAAAGAAATTTCAATAAACGGTTTTTGAAACATTATATAAATAAGATGTCTCAGAAACATGTATGTCTTCAAATATAAATATTTATGAAAATGATATCAAAGTATAGAGCAGAATGAAGTAACTTTCTATGTGTTGTACAAATTACAATGTGAGAGCTTTCATTTGTTAGTAACTGGCACGCATCATGGAAGGCTGATTCTTTGAGCCCTAATGGATAAAACGATGATTAAATGAATAGTGAGATACCCAATAAATAAATTGCTTTCAGAAATTTTATTATTCTTGAATAGTGGCCATATAATATAAATTTTTATTTTGGAGAATTTTGTTAATAAATGCCATTAATATTCATGTAATTATGATTCTAAGAAAGCAGAAGCCTCGCATTTCATTTAAGATTTTATATACTTATCAGAATTAAGCTTGAGCAAGTTTCAGGAATAAACTAAAATATTTTTCTTTCGATGGCTTGATCTCCTGGCTTTATGTATTGGGGAAAATATCTAAGGAGAAGGAAAGAAAAGGCTCGAATGTCTGATTCCAGGCAACTCATTCCTCTGAAAGGAAAAAAAAAACTTGTTTCCACTATTTAAGAGGAATGTTAATAAATGTTATTAATATTCAGATGAAAAAATGTTTTTCTATTAATAGAATCTTTAGAATTAATAACATGAAGTTTCCCATTTAAATTCATTTTGCGCATTCTCAAATTATAATGCCATAATCAAGATTTTTCTGGTTGTTAAGTTCAATTTCTTCGTTGGAAAAAGAAAGAAGAAAAACTCTTCTGCAGAAATAAAAAAAGACAGATAAAGTCGTTTTGCAGTTCTAGGTTAATAGCCGATTTTTAGAAAGACAACGAAACTGAAGTTTGCGAATCAACATAACCGGAAAAGAGTGTTTGGAAAACACTAAAAAAGTCCTCTTCCGCCTAGTAATTGCAAATTTTCCTACCACTTACGTATGCAAATTGTTAGAAGCTCGATCGTAAAATCACTTATGTACTGTCTTTCATTACTTCTCAAGCAGTGTATGCCACGAAAAATTTATGTCTTTACTTTTGCCAAAGCAATGTAAGGTTGAAAGCAGCTTAAAAAATACAGAAACAATCACTAAAAAGAGAAAATCATTTTTAGGCAGATAGTTGTTTCGATTACGCAAAAAAAAAAAAAAAAAAAAAATCTTTAGGAAAAGAATTTACATATCCTGAATAGCACCCAAACTCACAGGACGCTCGAATCACGATAGGAAATTAGTTATCTGATTTGCTTAAAATGGTTCAATTTATAAAATAAATTTCTCATTATCAGAAACAAACTCAAAGCGTAATCTTCTATTTTGCTGGAGCTTATTTCACGTTTTTAAATTTCTCTCATTGCTTTGAGCTGCAAATTTTTTACAAAAGTAAAGAATTTTCGCAAGTGGTTCCCTCAAAATGTTTTTGGATTATTTACTGTTAGAATAAAGAGCAATCAGCTTTTATGTATATAAGTCATTTTAGAATGAATGAAAGCAAATCTAAATCACTTTCAAATTCCGCATTTCTTTTGGAATGAATTTATATATACATACTTTCTTTTAAAAGCAAGAAAGGTTATTATTCGCGTATTTCGAATTTCTGAAATCATTTAGCTCCGTGGTTTAACTTAAAGTATCAATCAAAAATATGGACATTACAGCATAATATTAAACTTTAAAGGAAATGAATAATATGTAAATAATGTAATATGTGAATAAAATTAGTGACATTTAAGAATCGTAACTATTTTTTTTTATTTCAAATTGTAATTCTTGCTATAAACTTATTTTCAGTCAGTAATTTAACAGTAAATATTGTCAGCTGAAAAATGTGTATATATAAAATTCACTTACAATCAACGAAGTGAAATAAAGGATAATCATAAAAACAATGTCAATATACTAGCCACTAGCTGTCGCAGCGGTTGATAAATCCGAAAGAAATTATAATGTATAGATAAATAAGACTGATTTTTTAAATAATTTTTTTCAATAAAAATTACAATCTCAAATTGTCTCCAATTAACATCAGAAACCCCACAGAGCTGAAATACAAGGACCCTTTAAGATTCAAACCCGTACTGACGGTGATTCCCATGCTTCACACATCCACTTCACTAAGAGGGAAGTACAATGTTACAATATCTAATATTACGTATAAATTCCACTTATTCTTTTACATACCTCCTAAGAATTTTAGTATACGTGTTTGCGAATCAGACGTAGAAAAATAAAGCTGACAAGGTCGCAGTCATTTGCAATGTTTAGTTTTTAACGTTGTTCAAGAATTAGCGAGATTGAACAGCCTGCAATGTGGGTATGAACATGCCCATACTAAACACAGAAAAAATAAGAAAGAAAGAAAAGTTTAGGACAGGAAACTAAAATCAATCCATATATTTTGATTTTTTTATACATTAACCCAGCTGCAATGACAAAAAACAATATTTTGCATGTGGTCGAGGACCAACAACAACTCTTTGGGGAAGAAAAAAAAAGGAAAAATAAAGATATCTTGGATTTTACATATGTTGGCTACAGTTCTAGCCATAAGTATGATGCGAATCCTAAATATGCAGTTTGTATTGCAGGTATTTCCAAAGCAAGAAATTGATTGAAGTCTGACCAGCAGACAGTAGTAGAAATATGAAATGGTGGGGGATGGTTCTGTCACTAAAATATTTTTTTCAGAAACATTTAGCATATGGTCCCACAACTGGAAAACTTCAGTTTGAGCATTGCTTGATTGCAGTATCAAAATAAAAAACTTCATCAACCTTATTTGATTGCAATCACTGCTAAAATTATCGTAGAAGTTCATACAAGTATGACAGCACAAACGAAAAAGCTAAGAACTGTGAGTACTTGTTATCCTACACACCACCATTACTTTTGCCTAATATCATCCTTGAAAATAGCAATGAGCTTCTATTTTTAATGTGATTTCCATTTTTATTCTCTACCTGTGCCATGCCCCTCGTATAGACGCGATTATTTTCGATGTTTGATTATTTTTTTGTTTTTTGATTGTAATTGGTTTTTGTCAACCTAGATTCACTTTTGTTGAAGTTGGTGTCATTAAAGGTTTCATATATCGGACAAATTCCTTATTTCAAATATCCAGTTTTACTCAATATTTTTATAAATTAATCTTTTATAGCTGAAAGAAATTTATTATTATTATTATCGCAAATTGTGTGATAGCTTACTAAAATAATTAATTCTTCAAATTCATGGGTTTCCCTTATGAAAGTATCAAAGTCACTAAAAATAACCAAAAGTTAAAATCTAACCCTAATTTATCGTGTGTTGGTATTTTTTTTATTATCTCCGATTAATATGTTCTTTATGAAAGTAAGGAAAACAATTTTTGCCTACACTCGAAAATACTGAAAACAAAGGGTTTTTTTTTTTTATCGCGGAATTGTTTTTAAATTGATACGTATTAAATATTTATCAAAATTTTAATACAACATGTTCCACTTTTGCATATTTTAAGGGTTTAAATTTTATAAGATTGTACAAAATTAGTGGCTGCAACATAATGTATTTTAATCTTTGTTCTACGAAATGCCTTTTATTAAATTTCACTTTAAAATGTTATTTTAAAAACCCAGAAATATTCTCAATAAGAAATAAAATATTAAATTGTTATAGTTATTTTTTCATTCTTATGTCTGACAACCACCTTTATACTGGAAATATTATATATATATATATATATATATATATATTAAGAAGGGATAAATTACTATGACTTAAAAGAAATCTAAGAAAAAATATATCCGCTCTTTTAATCAAAGTATATACTTGAATACAATGTTTTTGTCTGATGGAATGAATAACAACTTGACTTCGTTTTACAAAATCATTTCCCTATCCAAGCACACAACTAAATGATTTGATCATAAGATTCCATTTTGTTTGGTCAATTAAATAAGCAGGTGTGTTACAAACCTTCCAACAATCATTCAAATAGCCTATATTATTCTTCAAAAAGTGCCATTATACGCCATTCAAAAAGTTCAAAGAATATTATTGAATTGTGATTTAAAGACAAATTTGGAAGTCAATTAATCAAAGGAGTGAGAAACCAACTTGCAATGTATTTTCTTCCACTTTCATAAACATCAAAATTATGTATATGGAAGTTATATCAAATGAATATTGCCGAAAATACTAAAACTTCATTTGGATGAAACGCAGAAAGTCCTTCCAGCAAATCTCTCCAATTGCGGTTGAAAAACGTAGATAATTAACTTAAAACAGGCTGAAGCGCAGAAAATAGATTTCTGGAAAATGTTTTAAGATCAGATTCTGACAATACACAGAATCTTTCAATGATCTTCTCGTTCAGCATAGTAAGAGGGGTGCATCAGCTTCTTGTCTAGAGCTTTTTGTGATTTTGACTAGTAATTAGAATTTAGGTGGCTATCTGTCTTTGAGGAATGAACCGTGATCTCCGAAGTTCACGACTAGAGATAACAGGATAGCTTGTAGAGTGTGAGTAATAAACTACATTTTTGAGTTGAGCATCTGAATATTTGACTGCAAATTTTATATTGAACCAAAAACTAATAGACTTGTTGCTGTGGCGTAAATTGTCATGAAACTATGGAACTTTCTCATATATGCAACTATTCTTAAAAGTGGATGATTTTTACTGATTAACATGACGTTTTTTTCTAAAAATATAAACTTGGTTGTTCGCAACTTTCAAGCACACTCTCCAATGTAGCTCTTATCACCCTTCTTCAACATAAAGTTGTGAACCTTGGATATGATCGTGAATACTTTGCATGACATTAACGGAAGGTAATTAGGAAATACAGAATTTTGGTGTGGATTTAGTATTTTTGATGTATATGTCATGAGAATATGATTTTGGAAGCATTGTTGCAAGCCATTTGACATCAAAATTTGACACGAAACAGCAATGGAAGTCATAAGATAACGTATCGAATTTCATTGATTTGAATTATTTTTTTATGAGTTATTGATTTTAGATACATGTGAAGGTACAGAACGACACTTGGTCAAATATTTGACGAATATAGTTCAAAATATCAATTAATCAAAGATATATATATATATATATATATGTTAAGCTTCCGAATAATAATAATATTTTAAACATCAGAATTTCATAAAAAAGCTTTTCAATCACTGTAAAAGCGCATAAGGCGAAAAGTGCACTGGCTGGATTAGGAAAAATTGGCCTATGGTGTTCCGATATCACTCGTTATCAGTAGGATGCACTCGCATATTATTACAGACAGGGCAAATAAAATCATGACGCGTATTTTCCATGTAAAGTTTTTATTCGCAGTGCAAGCATTAGAATTGTTTTTTTTCTTTGACATCCATTCATACTTTAAAAAATTAAAATCAACTAATCTTATTATAGATAAAACCTATGGCCGAACAGATAACACAGTTTTGTATATTTTAACATAAGATAAAGTTATTTAAAAAGTGAAACATTTAAATATTATATTATGATTTCTGGGTGAATACGTAAACATAATATAATTTGTAAACGAAATAAATGTAACACATACAATATTGCTTACAATTGTTATTTAGTTCTAATGAAAATGTTTGACAAAAAAAATCAACGTTCATTAAAAGTAAATCATTAAAAATTGTTTGACCACATTCTCTGAAATCTGAAATAAATAAATGAAATTATTTATAGCATTTATTATACACCTTTACAGAAATCTTGGATATAAAAATTTTAGCATGAAAAATCCTACACTAACTAAAAAAAAAAAAAAAAAAAAAAAAAAAAAAAATTAAAATAGGTACTTGTGCTATGAATATAACAAAAATACAAAGTGGAATTTATATATTAAAACACACACACACACACACACACAAATTCCGCACTTAAATAACAAATGTGATATTACATAATTTTTAGACCATTTCTTCCAATAAAATGAAATTTAAGTCAATAGTATAATTTTAAGTACAAATCGTACAGGATAGATCTGAAAACACGGACACAGCGGATAATCCCACCTTGAAAATTATATATACAAATGATGTATTTCTTCGTTCAATTGTGCTATTTGCATTTGTCTTTTAAGAGCACCTTGCATATTTTTATTTGTGTTTTTTTATCGAAGGAACTAAAGATGAGAAATGACTTTCCGTCTATCTCTCCACGATTTTGACACTTTTGACTTTACTTGATAATAATCCTCTTCTTGTCTCGCACAATCTTTCATTTGAAAATGCACATGCTTTAGATTTCCTCCATTTTTCTGATATATCCCAAATGTATCCCTGAGAACTTGGTCAAGCAAATTTCGAAATATTATTTGTAACATTCCCTTTGTCTGCTTCTCGCTGAAACATAGTATAATAATCACTGTTCGTACTTGCCAACTTTTACTATAGAGTTATTATAATTTACTACCATCTTAGACATGTGGATTTTCTTATTCCAACACTAACTAATTTAGAATTATGAATGGCACTTTACATTTTTTGTGTTTTCTAGTCTTTCCCCTCTAATACCACAATTTTCTTCTTTTAAAATATTTTCAATTCTCCTTTTTGCAACTTCGTGTCCTTAAATCTCACACATAACTTTTTTCGTTTCCTTTAACAGTTCCTATCACATCCATTTTGTATACGAGAATTTCAGACGTTTCTGGAGATGCTTAAAAAATGTCTGTTGTTAAGTTTAAGCTCAAGAATTTCAATCAGCATATATATTTAGTAGATAATCCATACTGTTACTATGAAAATGGTTCTTTTACCAATATATATTATAGAGTTCCAAATTTTACGGGTCTGATTCACAGAGTTGAGTTTTATTCTCTATCTTAAAATTTTTTTCGGAAGGTTTTGTTCCCATCCAAACAAAGTTTTGCAAGCAATCAAACATTCGTCTATTGATTTAAATGTATGAACTAACATTTCATGAATATAAAACATTTTTTTTAATTTTTGATTTGGATATGCTTTTCTATTAAATATAGTCGAATTTTCAAATTGCAGAAATTTTTTTAACAAGCTGTATCTAATTCATGATTTGTCGAACAATAGGAATGTTTAAAATCAGCCTTTTATTTCATGCTTCTATAGATTTTAACATCATTTTTAGATGTTAACATAATCCAAAGAATAATTTTTTCCTTGCCTTACTTCCTATTTTTCCTATTTAATGTTATTAATGATGGTGTCAGATTGGACTTGTTGAAAATATCTTCCATTATCTGTTTTTTTTCTTGCATGGAAAATTTGATAATTTTGACATCAAATAATATGTTGAAAAGCATTATTCGATCATCTATGTTTCCAATCCAGCTTTTTGTAGAATAGTCGACTCCAGAAATTAAAGTCAATTGAAAATTTGGAAGAGAAGGTGAAGATGGTTGTATGTCATTAAGACATCAGTAGCTTTCTGGATTAAAAGTATAGTTATCAGATTCACTTTCCGACGACGAATAATCATTTTCAAGAATAAAAATTAATCCATCTTAGCAAGAATAGTGGGAATTTAAATCCATGCTGTTTAATAATGTTCTATTAAATATACCTATAGGCAACTTTTATTGGGAGAAATTCAGCTATAGGTTTCAATATTATGTGGGAGGAAATAATACATTAAAAAAATCCACTTTCATTTTCCATTAAATTAGTCAGCACATATTCACTAGCTGATGCAATGGTCAATATTGCTTCCGGAAACCCGCAATACCTTCCTCTCTTTGAGGAATTAAATAATTCAAAATAACTAGTCTCGGAATCTTGAAACGAACAATATATATATATTTTTAATTTTAACAATTTTTTTACAAAAAATTACAATAAAATTCAGATTGTTTTCATCAAACTTTTACTAACGTGATATTCTTCCATATTTGGAAAGAAATATTATGCTAAATTTATTACTCAGGCTTATAAGTTTTGAATGGCACTATAATGTTTAAGACTTGATTAGACTATTCTTTTGGAATCAAGTCATTTTACATCACAGCGTATTAACTTGCATAGAGTACACAGAACAGGCTAATTTTTTAAAAAAAATAACTCGAATGTAACGTCTGATACGGTTTGATGTTGAAAAATGCATTGTTGAGGGCATCATAAGCATCAAGTTATTGAGATTTAACTGAAATGCAAGACGACCAATATTCCACGCTAAGTCGCCAGATACCACAGGTCATTAGTTGAAAATAAAATTCAAACAGATGAACAGAAGGGATTAAGCTTCCAGCATTAATTTATAAAAATACGAAAGAATATTACAATAGAATAAAATCCAAAATTGTTTGTGCATATCAATGTAGGAAAACTCTTGAAGTATTAATTAGGCTATGGTGTTTAATGCTTCACAATTAGATATTGTATTAATATTCACAAAATGAATGCAATAGCTGGATTGAACTTTATTAATTTTCCGAGTTATGTTTACAATAGCTTCAAATTCACTCAAAGAGATAAATATTTTTAATAATATAATAACTGGTTTGATTAATTCCAGCAAAATTCAGTTTAATAATTTAAGCAAAAATAATGTATTTTTCGATCCATTGCATTACATATAAAAAGTTGAGTTATTACAATTTTTATTAGTGGATATGTATTATACAACTAGGTCATTCTCTGGTAACTCATTTCTCTGAGTTCCAATGATGAAAGGAGTAGTAATCTTGCAGAGTTCATGGCGACAGATGACAACCTAAAAGAATGCATTCGAGGTTTAAAAGAAAAGAAACTGGTTAACTCTGGCAGTAAATGGTGTAAATTCTTAAATTCAAGGAATTTAAAGCGCCGAAAACATCGATTAAAAATTTTGAATTCTAAATGATGAGATTTTGGCAACTTTTAAAGAAAAAAATGCAGTTATCAGACAATTTCATCTTCAGTTCAATATCACCCCCCCCCCATTCCTCTTCCATTCTCAATCAGGGCTTAACAATTTCAGATAAAATCATTGCTTTGAAACTGAAAGAAGCTTTTAAGTGAACATTTCTTATAATTAAATTTAGAGTATCTTTAATTAAAAAAATATTTGATACGTAATATTTTTATATAAATTTCGGTTTTTACATTTAAATGTGTTTGATAAATGAATTTTGCTTTAAATAAAACACATTATGACAGAAGAAAAAAGGAAATAAAGGATACAACTACTTCAACTCATTTTAAATTCCTGTATACAATGACGTAGTAAAAGCTGCATATATAATTCTATGCTTCTTTTTCCTTTACACATCATAGAGATTATTTTCGAATTGAAGAATTTTCCCAATAAACTTATTCTTTTATAGGTTAACTATTACTTCAATTAAACATTGAAAACTTTTTCAGTTTCTTTTCATTATTACGACTATTTCAATTCAAAAATTAAAAAAAAAATATATATGAAGAATTATCACATAAGTTTCAAAATTTTTAAAAGTAATGTCAGGATTAATAACTCGTTAATTAAAAATATTATTTAAAATAGCATATGAAATCTGTTTTATTACAGGTTTACATATTTTGAGAAAATCATGAAATTTAGTGTTAGCAAAAATTAAATGTATTTCAAAATTAAACATGCAAGTTAAAGAATAACCTTATCTTTAAGAAATTAAAAAAAATAATCTTTGTTTATGTTGTGCTTCAGTAAAGTGTCATTGATTTTTACTTATTTTCGACTAGCCCAAAGCTGATCAAGTATAAATTAAATGTAGTATCAAGAGTTTTGTGGGCTATAAAATTCATAATGTAAATATGTACGATTTTTTACATAAATTATCAAATGTCTTCAAACATATAGTAAAACGTCAGATGTATCATATTATCCTAAAAGTTTTTACGTTTAAGACGAAAACTATTTTTTCAGGTTTTTAGGGAAAAATGTTTTTGAAATATAACCTTTTTTGGTTACTTTGCGAAAGTCATTGAATTTCAGTAAAGAAAATTGAAAAATTCGTTGCATGTCACTTTAGTATATTGCACGAATCATTAGTTCATTACATAATATTCTATTCCTTTTTTATTTAGGAATTGGTTGAAATCAAAAGGAAAAAAGCCGGATCACTGAAATTTGAATCGAATAATCCCCATGGATAGAAATCGCTACATAATCGATTTATGTAAAAGAAATTGACTTCATTTAGAAAATACCGGTCAATTATAAAATGGGACTAAGACATTTCAACTTAAAGTTTGTTTCCATTACACAATTCATCTTATAAATGCGTTTGATGAACATTTAATTTTTTCTTGAAGGAGAGAAGATCCATGTCATTTTGCAAATCCAAAAAAGTGGAATCAAAAAAGCACATCTGTTTAATATCGCAAATAGTATTGAGTTACATATAACTCAGAAAATAGTATTCACTATTAGAAAAAGGGTAAATATGTAGAGGAAGCGAGCAAGCGGTTTTAATAGAAATTATTTTTAAAACGTACATTTTCATTAAAGTACTAAATAGAAAACATAGAAAAAATAACTTATCAATACTCTTTGTAACAATTGATTATTAAAGTTTAGATGTTTATTATCCAGTTAAATAATTATTACATTACGACATAACGGATTTGGATAGGGTACAATACAAATAATTTTAATTGCGTATTAGATCTCATCATTTCTTAATTTAAAATTAAGAGGATTATCAATATTTTGTAAAAGTTTGTATTTTAATATTATAGAGGTTAAAAGTCTTTTAAGGTTATAAGTGTTTCCAGTATTTAACTCAAATTAGTTTTCAATTTATAAATTTCATTTACTTTTAAGATTTAATTGTACTTTAACTTGCATTGTCTGGAAGTCTAAGATTGTTATCGTATTATATTCATTATTCTTGAATTATTTAAACCATCCGTAGTATGAGGCGTACGCATTTGTAATAGATAGACACTCAGTGTTGGAGTTTTTCCTCTCCAAAAGAAACAAAGTTCAAATAATAAAAACACTTCTTCCAACACAAAGATTTAAAAAGTAGAATAGAGGCTTCAGTTCAAAAAAAACCTTTTCATTGATCTTCAAAAGTCGAACCACAAATTATGATCTTAGATTCAACTCTCTATAATAATAAAACAGCGATAAAAGTCCATAAAAATCACTATGACTTTTTATAGTATGGTAATAAATTTAGTTTCTACCTTCTTCGTCTTTTTGTCAAAATTTACTAAGCATTAACCGCCATTTTATGCAATAAGACTTCGAAATTTAAAATGTACTTAAATATAATGCTAATTACTAACTATTTATTTCATAACCAGTAGGTATAAACATTTGAAATTCGCTGATGGAGCAAATATTGTAACGCTTCCATATGATTTATTTATTTACTATCACTATTTTGTCTCATAGCCTTTGCTATGCCTTACCTTTTGCATAAAATCTTCTACAGATAGGAATTTCGGAGCATTGAATGAAATAAAGAAATAATCACTTTACCTGATGCTTAATTTTACCAACGCAGCACATTTGGAAACGTAAGATAATGCATTGCTATTTGATTAGATTGGGCCTTTTATAGAAGCATCAGCATAATATTTACTCTGTTCGAAATTATTACTTTAAAATACAAATTTTTTTTTATTTTAAATGAGCAGTTACCTCCTTTATTACAGGTAATTAAATATTCAAATCAAATTTGTATTCTTGAATTTTTTTCAATACATGCGTTAGATATTACTATTTGTTAAAAATTTCATTTAATATTTGGGGTACTAAATTAAATTAATCGTACTCTAGGAAGCACCAAAATTGTTGTTATTACCTGTAAATTTGGACATCTCTTTTATTTGCTTTATTCTAGATAATATCGTTACGATAATGACATGAAGTAAATTATCTGTTACCTAAAATCTTTTAGGTTCTATCAATTTAGTATTCGATAGTTTTATAAATTGCTGTGTAGAACAGTTGAATATGTGCTTTCATCACTGCATTTCCAATAAAATAATTGCGCATGGTTTTCCAACTTCTATCACTCAATTACAAATAAATTGAAACATTTTCATTTGAGCAAATGGGCAGATAATCTTCAAAATATGTCCAATAATGTATCTATAGTTAGGAATAAAATTCACCTACCTGAACCATGACTGCTACTCCAACGACCCCTTGTGTTTTAGGCATAGCTTCGGCCATGCTGTCGTATAATTGATTATTATAACCTAGAATCTGCAACTGGAATAAAATAAAGTTCTGTTAGAAGGAAGGTATTTATTTTAATGCTATTATCTCATTTGCCACAGATTTATTTAATGAAAAATACACTTTCAACAAAATAAAATGAGCAGCAAGACACTACTCAGACAAAAATATTTGATATATTTATTTCAGAAAAAGGAAATATTTTAATAATGAACAAATGTTGATGGTTTTATTTTTCAGAATCCATCTATTAGAAAAAAGGAAATACAAGCGGATGACAGAAAATGAAATACACACTTTTAGCATTCAATAATTTTAATTAAATGAAATAGAATCCATGTATTGCAACTAAATAGAGGCATTTAAAGAAATTTAAAAATACGCAAATGAGCAAATTTTTGAAAACACATATTTTTTACCAGACTAATCCTAAAAATAAGAGCAGAAAATCTTTGCCTTTATTATAGAGTAGGAGAGTAATTACACTGAAAAAAATATTATTGATGCTCTATAGATAACAAAATGAAAAAAAATGTTCCATTGTTACACATTTTGATGACTGACACATTTACATTGTACAGAATTCTCCTCAGAGAAATTCTAGTTTCAGATCTTAGAACAGGCAAAAATAACAATGATTTACATATTCATACATTTTGTTCTTGAATTATTTTTAATTGTATTCTTAATCTTGTCTTTATTTGCTAAATATATTCATTTTAATTAAGGTTTATAGTTAAATTTTATATACAATCAAACAAAGTTTATAAAACCTCTTTTTTTCTTTCAAAAAGACTTTTGTTCTCTGACGTGGATAGTAATTTTAATATCTGTTATGCATTCGAATACAGTTACAGTTACTTGTTTCTTCGATTTCGCACAATTATTAGTTATCTTGCTTTAAGAATAAAATTGTTTCTTTTCTGCAATGTATAAATAATGCTCATTTAGACTTTACCTCTTTTATGATTTCCATCGTATTAGAGTAGTAGTGCATAAACCAAGCAGTAACATTTTGCTTCGATAAGAGAAATTAAAGTAACTTGCCGTTAGTTGTACAGAAATTTCCAATTTTGTTTACTTTCAGACTAAATATTTTGAAGGAATTTGAACTGAAAAACAACAATTTGTTTTATACCCATAACCCTTTCCACAATAATGCGTTTATCATAATTTCATACTGACTTTTCAAATGTTTCTTATTTTATCTATTAAATTGAAGTTTCTGTTTTCCGTGCATTACTTGATCTTAGTATATATTCAGAAAATATGGAAGATATTTAGGAATCTGTGACTTTCTGAATTTTCCTTTTAATCAAATCAAATTGTAATGGATGATTAAATAAAACTCTTTATGCAAAATCAGCTCATGCTTATTTATAGTATTTTCAGGCTGTAGAGTCAGCTCAGGCTTATTTGTAGTATATTCAGGCTGTAGAGTCAGTTCAAGCTTCAGGAAGTATCAAGTTTCCCAATTCAGTTTCATTTTGAAACCCATTTTTCATCTTGTAGGAGAGAAAAAAAAAAAAAAAAGGATTTCTGCGTAATAGGTTGAAGTGAAAAAGCGGGCCAAAAATGTTTTGCTCAATTTATTACTCTGTATTCGAACAAGTTGGCATCCTTTTGACACAGAAATCTGCCAAATTTTAAGAGTTATGAATGTTTTTATAATTCTTTGTTTGCTTTCTCCGTGAAAACAACTCAGAATTCTCCATATGGAGGAGACTACATAGCGAGCTTCAACATTCTCTCAACCTTTGTCTTTAAATATAATAGGTCAACGTTTAATGTAGAATTTTGCGATATTGACTTTTAGTTTCAAATTTGGGCGATGATATGCCATGATGAATGCCTTGATATTATAATTCTGTATTGTGCGTCGTTACCACATGCAGCTGCTGATACTTCAGTAATTAATTTAACACAACTTTTTACTTCTTGTGAATGACATGGATATAATAAAAGAAGAATTTCATCAGGGATTTCCGGAATCATCAAGTTAACATCATCATCAAACATAAATGCCGTAAGTGGTCACTCAATTTCAAACAATTCAATGAATTTCAGTCAATTAAAGCAAATAGTTTTCTGCTTTGAAATTTAACATAGCAAGCTTGAACAATGTTATCGACTTTAGCCGTTTTCCTACATTTTAAAACTCTTAGACGGCCTGTTTTCAGTTATCAGCCAATATAGAAAGCAGAAAGATTTCTGGTTTACAAAAATACGCATTTCTCTGCTAAGTTCATCAATTTTTCAGGAAAAAATGAGGATTTTTTTATTACATTGCAAAAGCGTTCATTGCCGTGCAGACAAAATTATTGAATTTTGATATTAAACACAGGGCATGCGTATAGCAGCATAATCTGTTAAAATTTTCTCCGATGGATATTTGGATGAAACATAATCGAAAAATTCTATTTGCTATCGTTAAGTACATGAATGACTCATTTTTCTTGGAGCCTTTTGTGACAAGCTAATTGAAATATTTCCGTTTGAATTTCCAGTGCCCATTTCATAGAGATGCCATTGATCGTTACTAAGTTCATCAAAAGCAACCTCAGACTTTCTATTTTATCGAATTTTTTTTACAAAGATCTCTTCCCATGATTCTAGCTTTGTCCCAATTTATCCACTATATTCTCTTGGTCCAATAGTTATTCTGTTCAGATGTTGCAGTAGATGGTGTAATGGTAGTTTATTCATGTGTAATAAGCAAACAAACCATTGCAAAGGATGTCCGACCGAGAAAAGCTCCAGTTGTCGTATGATACTGCTTTTAGAATCTATATTTACTACTGTTTCGTCACAAATGAAAGCTCGTAGCAAAGAAATTTTAATATTTTTTTCCAAAAAAGTAAATGTACTTGTTTTAATGTTATGAGAACATCAAGTATAAAAGTGAAATTTCCAACACATTTCGATCCAGGTTCTCTAAGTAGAGCAGCATGATCTTCATTTATTCACTTGTTAGCTCCCCTTTTTCCTTCCTTAAATTGAATCAAAGTCTTGTATTTTCGATTGTCAAAGTACCAAAGTCATTTTTATTTTTCAAGTCATTTAGAGTTTTTTTTTTTCCCTTTCTGATTTTGCGACGATAGATTACTTTAGAAGAATCGTCTTTGGTAATTGTACTTCAAATCTTTTAAAGCTGCATTTATCAGAGTTGATGCTGATCTGTAGGATACACCAGTTCAGTCACAAACCTATGCTACCTTTGGAAGTTCATTTCTCATTTACGAAATTGGAGGAGAATTTTAGCTTATAAATGCTGTCTTTGTTTCACGTTTTTATATTCAGAAACAATATCGTCACTTGTATTAGAAGAATTTTGAGAATACAAAATGTGTCTCTTAGCTTTTTTTTTCTCTCTATTTTACAATTGAACATCTTTACTTCTGTTGCCTTTTCTTTTCATTGTAATCACTTTTCAAAAATTATACTAGATTTAATATCAGTTTTTCCAATAACAATTATTCGAAATATTCTTTGATCTATTCAAAAAAACTTTCAGATGCTTTCATTTATATAATGAAATACCAAACAGATTTTCCTGCGCTGATTTTTTAGATGGCACAACAGTGTTCTAAAATTTTTCCCACCTTCTCTTCTCAAATGCATTTTAATATCATGACATTTTTTATAATATTCTCTTACTTTATACCTTATTTGTTGGCTCAGTACAATAGAAATTTAACTTCTTCCACATAAGCATTTGTGATATTTTATTAATTGTGGATACACATCAGCCAAAGCAGATTCCAGTTTGTTTTCTGTCTTAAATATAAATAATATCTTCTAATATATTGGTAGCATATTATCTTTAAAGGTTTCAGGAGTACCAAATCCTGTTATTGAGTCAGAAGCATCTTGGAATGGTTTAAGTAGTACGTTGTTGTTGTTGCTATAATCTCCATGGTCTGACGTAGTCAGACCAAATCCAAAAATCCGTTGACAAGAAGTCAAAAACGAGGAAGGGTGAAGAATAAATTTCTCCCCAATGAAATCCTAGACAGTCCAGAATATGTTCAGCAGAGGCCTGATGCTGGCAGCATTTCGGGCAAAGAGGGTAAAACTTTTCAACCTGAGAAAAGAAAAGACATTTAAGGTGGCCACTGGCAAGGCGTGACAGGCAAGTGTTGGTTTTTCTATCACAAGGAAGATTTAAGGACTGCCCCGGCTTATTGGCTCTATACCAATCATGAGTAGGGGGAACCATCCAATTCTTCTTATTTAGGAATTTCGCCTGAGAGAATAGTTCTAAGTGTGTGAGCTCAGCAGAAGAGGAAGTCGCTAGGCTGCTTCCTTTCTTTGCAAGCCTGTCTGCTATTTCGTTACCAAGTAGATCCACATGAGATGGGATCCACTGGAAATGAATATCATGTTGAAGTGAAATCAGCTTCAACTTCTGAAGAATATACAAACTTGCTTTATCTCCAACATAGGTCCAATTGTTAAGGTGTTCCATTGAGCTGCGGCTATCAGTAAGAATAAAAAGGTTCTTATAATTATTTTCGTGTAAAATTTTCTTAAGTCCCTCATCGATTGCTAAAAGTTCGCTTCTAAAAACGTAACAGAAGTCTGGATTTCGATGACATAGAGAAAAACTAGACTGAGAAGTTACAATATAGATGCCACTACCTGCAGAATTGTCGATTTTGCTGCCGTCAGTATACAATTTAATGTCACATTTAGGGATTTTATTAATGACTTCCAAGGCCAATTGTCTGAGGTATTCTGACGCATTTTCCTTTTTATTAATGGGAACAGGGAGGTTGAAATGAAAGTGAACCCTGGTAAGTTCTTCAGTAGGATTCATACAGGAGTGAAGAGAATGTGGCTCTACATTTTTAGGAATTATATTCTGAGACAAGACTTGACTAAAGGGACTATTTTTCTTGAGTCTCTGGAGGTTAGTCCAATTTCTTAGGTATTTTGAAGTGTTGTTTTGAATGCCATAACTGGAAAGTTTAAGTAGTACGTGATAGCATTGAATGAGAGCAAAAATAGCCCCAAATAAAATATTGGAATCATGTAACACAAATTAATGAAATACCTTTTAATAATAGTAAGACAACCGATTAGAAGAAAGAACGCAGTAGATACTGACTTTAGTAAAAGAGAAAACATGAAGTGGCATTGAGTGGCAAGAGTACGCGACACGCTTGTTCATTTTATACCTGAAATCCAAGTCCTTTGATTACCTAGATCATTTAGTTATTGATTCAATATTCATTTCTTTGGCAACTTTATTTGAACCATTTGTGATTTCACATCAAAGTTATTACATTTTATGAATCTGTTTTTGTCAGTTTTTTGAAAATTTAGGTGAAATATTACAAATTTAAAGCTGTTTAGGCAGCCAAGGATATAATTTGATTTAGCTGAGATTTTGTTTATACAACTTATCTTCATATAGGTGCTTCAAATTTGTAATTTTAATTTTTTCACTTCTCCCAAATGTACAATTAAAAGTTACGAACGATATATTGTATGCGAAGTTGTAAGAAGTTATGAACCATGGGAATCGACTTCTTTCTAATAAGAAGGTGGGAAACAACTGAAGCTTCCTATAAAAGCATCGTTTCAAAAAAGGTCGTTGTTTTCTGATTAATTTACTCAATAATATGTTTACAAATTTTGAGCTTCTTAATGTACTGGCTTTTTTTTTCTTGAGTAATATTTGGAATTATCAGTCTTATTTTAGTTCTGAAATTTGTCAATGATCTTAACTATTTAAAATCATTACTATTCCCCTACAAATTATTTATGCTTGTTACTAAATTGATTCCACGGCCTGCCTACTATCAACTAATTCTAGTGCACTTAGAGCATCAGAGAATTATTTCATTTATTATTGGTTAATGACTTCTGTATTACTATTAATTACTTGCTAAGATTTTGACACTTCAGTCTGCCTACCATTTAATTTTTAATTATTATATATTTAGCAGTAATAAATATTTTATTTTCTATAAATTCATGTTTTTAAAGTCCCTTCATTCTTTAAGATCCCCGTGAAGTTTATTGCAGTAATAATTGGTTACTATAATCTTCCTCTTAAATTACCGAAGGATTTAATAAAGTTATTCCAAAAGATATATCATGAATAAAAACTCAAATATTGGATAGAACTCAAAGAAAAAGTGAATACATGTTAAAGTTCTTTTCAACTTATATGAAAAAGATTCAATGAATATAATCGAATAATTTTGGTAAATATATTTGTCCCGATTCTTGCGTACAAATATCAAAAAATAGGGTATGCTGTTATAAAATAAAAAAGATTTAAGGCAAGTTATTGTGTATTGATACTCAATTAAATGAAACTACAAGTTAATTATTTTTATTTGTCAGTTGATTAATAATTTTCAAAGTTTTAAGGTATTGGTTCATTAAACATTTGAAAGTGGAAAAATAAATATTTGATCATTAAGAATTATGTTTGCAAGACAAAAAAAATTACCTTACTTAACTTTTATTGGTTAAGTTTTCGGTTACTCAAATTCATCTTTTAATACCTGTATGGATTTAGGCTGCAAAGGATTTGGCCCTAGTTTCAGTGCTCACTTTTCGATAATGTAATTTAAATTTCTCGCTTACGAAACATTCCTAGATAAAGTATTCTAAAAATATCAGGTATTAAAATTTAATGGACCTTCACATTTTAAACAAACCTCAGTTTAAAAATTCAATTTTTGAAATCAAACAGCAATAATGACAAAGGGAAAGATAATTTTGATAAAGTATTTAAAATATAAAAAGTTGTTTGGTATAATAATAAGAATATGCGGTTAAATGCATTTTTTAATTAAATTTCTTATAAGACTGTCAAACAATAACATTTCGTTGCATATACCAAAGGCAATATTATTTTTGAGTATTTCCAATATTTGCAAGTGATGAAGTTTTATACAGGATATTTCTTTTGGAGACTCTTTATACAAGAATATTGAGATCAGTGTGACCATTTTTTATTTTTCTTGTCTATTATTAGCCAAATTGGATGATATAATCAGTCAGAAGTGTTCAAGATATGGAAATTATTGACCTAATTTTGTTGAAAGTGTAAGTTCGTTAATGAGAATCAGAAACTCCACTTACCTTCTTGGAAGTAATTATTATGAGCATTTAAAAAAATTAAAACATTGTACTTACATTGAAAGGAAAGTCAATCTATTTCTAGAATTATCATATTAAAACTATCTACTACACATATAAAGCTGTTTATCGAATAGTAAATGTTGATTGTTTAAAAAATTTTGATTTTATATCTCTTAGTGGTAACAGCATTTCTGAGAAGAGCAGGCACTTTGTTCACAATATTAAAGAATTTGAATATGGAATGGTTTTTTGCATATTTAATTTATTTTACTGTTTGTTCTGATTCATAAATTTATTTCAACGCTACTTTAAATATTTGATGAACCTATATTAATTGCAATGTATATAAAGGTGTTCTGAATAACTTTATGCTTTTTATTGAATATTTATTCATTCATTTAACTCTGTTTAGCAAACATATATATTACACAGAAACAAAATATGAAATCTCTTTCCTTGGTGTAAAAGTTGATTTTAGCATGACTTTTTAAAAAAAGTATTACTTGAAATTTGAAGCAAAATGGATTTCAATTATGCAATCTACTTTATTTTTGGAATTTCATAAGAAGAAATATGTATTGTTTAAACTAATAGTAATGAAACACTTAATACTGAACAGAAAACTTTGCAAGAAAATGAAAAGCATTTCAGAATACAATGTCTGAATAGCTGAATGGCTCCAAAATTTAATGGGAGTGTATTTTTCCAGAATAAATCCAAAAAATAAGTTGTTGAGAAAATTGTTTTACATTTTTTTCCTTAACTGTATTAGGAATCATTTTTCAACTATCTAAAGAATTTTAGCATAAATGAAGACCTTATATATGCTACATTAAAACAAATGGTTGATTTTTTTGGACATGCTTGAATGTATGTACTTTGCAAATTAATAAGAGACTTTTTAAAAATAATAATAACTATCTTTAGACGTTTTCTCAAATATTTAAATTAGAAATTTTTAAGTAAAATTTCTTATTTTTTATGTAAAAGGGAATTATTTCCAATAGTTTTTGAGATTTAAAAATTACAAATATGTTAGTTCAGAGTTTACGCATATTTTTTTACTCTCCCTAAAAACTCTAAAAAAAAAAAAAAAAAAAAAAAGCTCGAAACCTTCCTGTACATCTTTACAATAACAAAAAACGAAAAAAAGTTCTTTTTTTTAAAAAAAAAAATTCTGTACGCTGTAACAAATCTGTTAACCAATGGTATATACTCAAATAAGTCCTTCTTCAGCAATATTTGAAAGAAAAAAAAGTATATCAAAATAATGCGAGATTGGATATTCCACTTGCCCTTAAACCGCTAATTAAAAAAATATTCAGACTCAAAAATATTTTGATTTTCAAATTTATTTTTAATATTTTAAAAAATAGATGAAGGCAAAAGAAATTTTGAAGTTCAAACATCCGAGTGTAATATCCCTTTAACAAAGTAATATTTTTAATCGTTTTTTTTAAATTTACTTTACTCAAATGGAATTTTAGCACGAATAAAATTAGAAGTGAAATATTTTTCTTTCTTTCTTAATCATGAGGCATTTAATTTTACTGTTTCTGCTACGTTGTAGTGCAATATATTATATACATAACTTTAGGAAACATTATTGGCACTAACAGAAAAAGTGAATGACGATAATTTAACATTATTTATAATTCATATTTCTAACTTTCTAACTAACATTTAATATAGTTATAGATTAGTTACAGTCTATAGTCTATAATTATTCTCTTCAATGTAGTGTAGTCTGAAACAGACATAAAGGTTTAAAAGAAAATTTAGTGTTAAGAATCAACTTTATAATTCACCATTTTTGTAAATACATGAAAATTTATACAAACATGATTTGTTCATTTCAGTTATATGAAATGGAAAACCTTCATTACAAAACATGATTTCTTCTTAAAGCAATCATCATAATTTTAAAAAAAGAATAAATATGCCATTAAAATCTTTTGTTTATTTTTATGTAAAATGTTTTTATATGTGAACACATATGATTTCTGAAACGTATATTCAAGATTTCAAGAAAAATTTATTTGGACGATCTTCGAACCGTATTAAACATATTAAAAAACTGTTTTCATATGGTTTAAATTCAAAGGTAAGAAAATAAAATTCCTAAAGAAATTCTTTCAAATTTAGCATGCTAAAAATAACTTTAATAAAATAATTAACATAATTTATGCGTTTCATTATTTTTGAAGGGTTTTCTTTTGATTGTTTTTCGAAGCTTTCGAACCTACGATTTCATTTGAATAAACATAATTTCAATTAGAATTTAATCGAATCTTAAAAACTAATTAGAAATTAAAAGGAATTTTTATTTTATTTGTCTTCTCTCATTTAATAGTTATTAATTGTTGGGATATTATATTCAAACTTTGAAATTGAGGAAATGTAAGTAAACATTATGGAAAAATTCTTTATATACTTTCAACTTTATATGTAGTTTTTTTGAAACATTTTGCTGTTTAAACATAACTTCACAATAAAGATATTTCCTTTTGATAAAGATAGATAAAACCAAAGTAATTAAATATATGAGCACATACTTTTTGAAGTGCAGTTGATACCTAACTCTTTCAAAAAATTATTTTTAAAACATCAAATATAACACTCTTGAATAATCACTCAAAATTAATGATGGCTCATGCTAAAACACTATGCGGGTACTGTAACTTGAACTACTATATGGTGATATCAGCACAACTTAAATCAAGATCTTTTTAATTAATATTTAATAGTTTAATAATTAATTTATAAATTATTATTTATTTAGATCTTTGATGATGAAGTTTTCCCTTAATAAAGAAATTGCAAATTTTTATTGAATTTTATTAAAAATTTAACTTAAAATAAAACATTTCAATCATTTCTTTAATGTCAATTACCTTACAAATTTATCAACAATAATTTTGCGAAATATTTTACACAATGGATAGCAATTAAAACATTGTTCACGCTTTTTTCCTAGACCGCCTTTTTCTTAAATTCCTTGCTGAAAAAAAAAACGAAGAAAGATTGAGAATGCTTTTTACATGCTTATGTTCAAGCAGAAAGTATTGGAACAAAGGGGATTGACAAACTTTGGAAAATAATGAATTTCCTTTCATTCTTCAAAAGGCAATGATCAAAGAAAATTCTGTCAAGTATTCTTGGCATTTTCCCCTAATCTTCGGTTGAGAATGAAAATGTCCTCAGCCAAAGAGTAGGACATTTAAATAAATTTAGATATTACACCCGAACCAAATAAATAATTAATCAAATTTATGTGCTGCAAAATGCTTATTGTAGCTGCAACCTGTACATGAACCGGCCCTTTTCAGGAATGATACCATATTGCTGAATTGAAAGGAGCTCTATTTTCCGATGGACAACATGCTTTGACTTTAAAGATAGAAGAGAAACATTGTAGTTTTTCTTTTCTCTCTTTTAGAGCAAAATTAAAGTGCCATGAATTTTGTTTAGATACCTAGCTTGGAATCTTTAATAAGGTAGATGTGATGACAGAATATTTGCAAAACATTTGATATTATTAATAAGGGTTTCAAAATTATATTAACTAACAATTTGTCTGGCAATTTTCTATATATATGTGTCTGTTTTATTTATTGTTAAAATAACAAGGGAGATGCTTTCAACATTTTGTAAAAAGGTTATGCATAGGGATTGCAATACCGGTATACCGGGATACCGAATACCGGTATTTTGAGCCATTTGTACAATTTTGTAATACCGGTATTCACAAGTTTAAATACTGGTTTTTCGGTATTTACTAGAAATTTTTAAAATTGTCTCCACTATATGTTCAGGGATCGCCAACATAGCAAAATAGTATACGTTTTTGTTTTTATGGCTCCCTTAACGGGCGAAATTAATTAGCTAATTAATGGCTTAATTAATTGCTTAAATATAAATTAGCGAAACATGGATTATCCCTGAACAAAGATATTGTATCCATAACGACTGATGTAGCAACAGTTATGAAAAAAGTTGGAAAGTTGATTGGTGCAAATCAACAATTGTGCTATGCTCATGTAATTCAATTAGGATTCCAACTTTGAAGAGAGTAAGAGTGAGATTGATATTGACAATGAAGATAATGACAATATAGTTGTTGAAGAAGATATTGCTAATGAGGAGGAAATATTAACCCATCAAGAATAGCATCCTATAATTTATAAAGTTCGAAATATTGTTACGACATTTAAACGTTCCCAATAAAAATGACATATTACTAAAATATATACTAACTGAAAATAAAACCGAATATATGTTAATATTTGATTCTAAAACACGTTGGAACAGTTTACTCCTGATGATGGAACGATTTTTGAAATTGAGAAATCCAATCCCACCAATAAGCGACTTAAACCTGTAAATTAACTTTTCAGATAGTGAATTCGACTTAATACCCAGAACTGCATCAGCTCAACTTCCAATAAAACTGACTATTGAGTCTTATGTCGGAGAGATTCTAATTTATTAACAGCTAATGCAACAATAAATTTCATGATGCAGTCACTAAAAGAACAGAACACATCACTATCTGAAGAATTATATATTACATTGAAAAATCGCACAGAAGAAAGGCATACCGAAATAGAAAATGTCTTACTGTATTTAAATAATTATAATGATTTTAAAAATGAAAATGAAAAAGAGGAAAACAGATTAACCAATTCAAATCTGATCAAGTTTATAGTAAATTTTCTTAAATTTATTTACCCACAAACCTATCCACATTCAGAAGAATTCAGTACAGTTATCGAAGATTATTTTGACACTAATGTCGATAGTGAAAAGGAATTGCCTTTTGAACAAAAATTAGAATAAGCCATAAATAAAAAAAATTTCAACGAACCAAAATACAATACAGAAATCAGCTATATCCAAAACCATCCGACAAGAAATTGATTTATTTGAAGATGAGGGATTTAGAGGAAAATACTTGGAAAAAATGTATCTCGCATTGTACCACCAACTAGCGTAGATACCGAAAGAGCGTTTTCAACAGCTGGTCATTTTTGCACAAAATTACTTTTCAGGATGAATGACAGTACAATTGATGCATTATGTTTTTTAAGATCACATTTCAACAATTTGTAATAATACCACAGACTGAATAGTGATATTTACACTTTTTTGTGATTTAAATAAATAAGATGTTCCTTTACTTTTTTGTGATTCTTTATATAGTGTTATAATTTATAAGTTACAATTTTTTTGTGATATTTACACTCTCTAACAAAACTGGCAAATAATAATAAAAAAAAAAACACCTGTATTTTCTTTTTTCTTTGTCTAAAATTTCTAATACCGGTATTAAAACCGGTATCCCGGTATTAAGATCTAAAAAATACTGAATACCGGTATTGAAATTTTGTTCCAGTATTGCAATCCCTAGTTATGCATAATTGCTTTTATACTTTAGATACTTTCATACTTTAGGATTTAGACTTTTATACTTTAGAATTTTTACACGTTGGAAATATATATAATTATAATGCTTAACTTATCCAATTAGAATGCTTTCTGTGCAATTATAGGAAAATTCTTATTTTCTCATTAACTAGAGTTAAATTCCATAAATCACAATAAAATTATTAAAACTGATTTTTATATTCATTTAAATAAAATCTTATTCTCATTTCTCATTAACCAAGAATTCAAAATGATAATGTTTGTTAACTCATGTATTCTACTACTCTTTCTTGACTGAAAAAAACCCGCGCTATAATTTATCAACACAAATTATTAAAGGATCTACAACGAACAAATCCAACCATTTCAGCAAAATGGTTAATTGTAAAAGTAATGTGCATCTAAAGCAAACTTTCCTTATGTACTGCTCTATGATTGCGTGATTTTATTTAGTAATTTAATACATCGAATAACTGGTTCAATCATCGAGAAAGCAAAGCTTTTATCCTAATATGTTCCTACAAGACGAAAATCATATCACAGCGCAAATTTCCAGAAGAGCACTTACCTCTGCAGGAAACGCGTGACCGGAAATGGTGTGCTCCGATCCCTTGTCATCAGTTCTTCCGTAATGCAAAAGAATTTCATGTACTCTGTATTTATATGATAACGGTCCGCCATTCACCATCACTGCTGGGCTGGTGGAATCCAAACGGAAGCGAACGCTGTGGCCAGTGTTTTTCAAAGTACCGTTGACCTGAAGAAAGAAATAATACATATACTAATTTGAAAAGAAAATACATACATACTTTTATATTGCTGTAAAAGCAAGGCTTTCTACATTTTTATTTTTTTATTTATAATTAGGTATTATACATATAAGGAAATTTTGAAATCAATATTTTCCTAAATATATTAACATAATAATAAAAATTCCATGAAATAAATTCATTGACTAATAATTAAACTTTCAAATTATTAAATTTTCTGAAATAATTATTATTGCTTTGAAACAATGAATTCATCTAGATGAATACAATTTTAAAAATCTAGCATATTTTTAAGAGAATAAAAAATCCCATCTTTGCGAACATGAAACAGATCGATTGTAAAAATACATGGAAAGATCACACGTGAATTGTTGGAATTCCCAATTAAGTAATGAAAAGAAATAAATCCGATTTTCACAAAACATTTCAATTGACTTTACCAAATAAATCCAATCACTTCATTTATTATTTAAATAATATGTTATTGATGAGTCTTTATGTAGGGAGATTCTATGAAAATATTTTGGAATCTGACATGAAAGACTAAAAACACTTACCTAAATCTATTACTAGTGAAGGATACCTTCCTTATAATGAACTAAAATCATCAGAATGAAAAGCATTCCACTCCATATATTAACTTAATATATCTAGCTTGCAATTTTGTTTCAAGAACTGATGATAAACAGATTGGCATGTTTGTAAACTTTTACGAATAATCATTTGTTCTTTTAATTCGTTAATTTAATTCTTACAATTAACGTTTTGCTTGAAACTTAACAATAACTTTGCGGAAATTAAAATTTCTATTATAATTTTTTTAAAGAAAAAAGTGTGTAAATCGAAGGACTAATTTCTCTTTATATAGAATTTTTATTTCTCTTTATTTTTTATTTTTTTTTAAATTATCCATTCAGAAATATTCAATGTTCTCATTCAATGGATTATGAGTCGTCTACGTTATTTAATCTTAAATAAAATGTCTAGATTAGCGTTTTTATAACCTCAAAACAAGAAGTTATTAAAAGAATTTTTATGCAAAATTATAGAAAAGCGAATAAAAATTTAGGCAACAATTTTAAAACCTTAAAATAATTTATAATATTCATTTAAAGTTGTAAAACAATTTTTGAAAGTATCTTAATACCTTAGCTGGATTATTCATTTCGATGTCGGATGAAAAGCATTTAGGGATATTTCTTATCAATATTTAATCATTTTCTTTTATTTTCATTCATAAAACCACTGCTCAAAATCTAGATTTAAAACAGTCTTAAGCCATGTAGTCCAAAACTATGTTTTTAAAAAATCGTCAATATAAAAAGATTATATTTTTCCTTACTTTCCATTAAAACTTAAAAAGTATAACTTAATGACTTTTTTGCAATTTTTCATTCTGTTATACAACAAGATTAAGAAAAAAGAAGAAAATTGAAACAATTTTTCATACATTTCATAATGCAAACATTTCACTATATGTAACATAATATACCACGGCATGATTAAATGAATATTAATTAAGTGGTTAGCTCCATGCAAATATTAAATATTTTGTAAGAATAGAGAGGAATATTTAATCAAAAAATACGTCAATATTTTCACATCCGAAAGAAAATAAACACTTGCATTTCTTCCCTTAAAATTTTCTTCACTTTTGCAGATTTCATTACTTTTTCTTAGAGAATTTTAAAATAAAATGAATTCTAAATTTACGTTTAATTTTTGTCTTAATTTCTGGAATGATCTGAATGAAAAATGGGAAACATCGTTTTTGTGAAAAAAATCATTTTAGGACATGTGGCAACCAACATCGCAAGTGAACAAGAAAAAATAACAACTAATTTAAGTGAAAATACAAATAAAAATTAATACAACAATTTTAGAGAACTGAAAGATCAAGGCGACTTACGAATTCAGAAGTGAGAACTATAGTACGGAATATGAAAAGAAATCCAATTTCAAGTGCTATAAAAATGTCTCATGTTGTCATGTAAAAATCATAAAAAATAATAAAATGCAAAAGCTATAAACACAAAGAATTAGCCACACTCTGCCTTGGTTGAATTGAATGGCCGAATCGCCTTTACAAGTAAAATTACAGTCTATGTGGCCGGTAGAAGCCCGTCTTATCTATTATTAGGAATCATTAAAATTCCTATTAGGAACATTAAATCTTCCTGAAAAATTAAAGCGACTTTTTTTTTGGGGGGGGGGGAGGGTTGTTTAAAAACTTTTCTATGGAAACCTCTAATGTTCAGAATAATCACCATAAACCCTTCATTCGAGCTTGGTTTTATAGCCATGACGTCATAATTTGATTCTGTTCTTGAACATTTCTCTCCGTCAAGTTCTTAGGTATTTTCTAGAACAACTACTTAAACATAAAGCATAAGACGTTTTCTAATTTGTTTTAGTCTATATTTTTCTTTTTCATACCCTCTGAAAAGTTTAAAAAAACACGGAAATTCGGAGCATAAAAATGAAAACTTCCTTTAAACATTCAGATTAGTTATAAAATAAATGAAATATTTAGAAAAAGCACCAATCTTTATTAAATTTATGAGAATCATGATAAAAAAATAATATTAATCTGATATTTTGAATTTAAAACAAAAGCATATTACAATCCATTGCTTACAAATATGCAATATAAAACAAAAATTAATCATTCTTTCGTACTTTTACTTTAAATACTGAAGCTACAGAAATCTGGAAATCCAAAAGCTTAACCTTTGCATTATTATTTATAATAAGTCTTGAAAGTCACTTTTACGTGAAAATTCTGGGATAATTAAGATCATACTGGAATATGATTTTACATTTTTAATTCAGTAACTTTTATTCATTTTAAATTCCTCTGTTTAATGTGAGCTTAAAAGGATATTCCGCAATAAAGCATTTGAAGAGAATTTTCAATCCTACTATTAAAGCTCTTTCATTCATGAACTTTTTTTTTCAAGATCTAATTAAATAGTGATTTTGAATGCGTTTTCTATTGTTTACTTTTCCAGAAGACTATTCAATGCTTTGAATTTTCGAATAGAAAGCAATGTTGGTTTTATATAAATGCACTGTTTTACTCTAATTATATAAATACGTTTTAGCTACAGTTTTGCATACAGTATTTAACATCACCGTTTTTTGTTAAATGAATTTAACTGAAAAAAATTGATGCACTGAAAACATATTTCAATATCTGCAAATAATATAATAAAAAACAATTATATATTGCAATTATATAATTCTTTGTCCGTCAGAAATATGATAAAGCTTTTACATACTGTAATTAAATTTAATATATATATATAAATTTTGAATTTTCGAATAAACTATCATCGACATGTTTGCATTTCTAAATAGTATATTTTATTTTTATAAAAGTAATATATGTTGATACCTTGGGCGTGTAAGAGATTGCATTCAAATCTTTTCAGGTGAGTCGAAGTAATGTTTTGCAATTCTTCTTATAATGTTATCTTTTTAATTGCTGACCTTTTTAAATGCTATTTCAATCGTATAATGAATAGGAAGTACTTATTTTAAATAATCGATTATTTGGATTTATGTATGCCCTCCAGATTTAATTTTCGGTTCATCTGACATGCTGATTATTAGTGATACATTTTTAATGATGCTTGAATATGAAAGTAAAATATCTTCTATTAGCATTCAGAATATAGTCAGATTCAGAATATAGAAAAACGTGAAGAGTGTAGATTTTCGCACAATACCTGTGCTAATACTCATTTTCTTAATCGGAAAATAGATTGAGTATTATTTCTCATTTATAAATGATAATTTATTAATATTCGATACAATTCATCGTAATTTGTTGAACGGTTTACAGTATGAAATGCTATATAAATGGTATTTAAATGGTTTAATGGTTATCTAAAACAAAGTTCCACTTTCTGGATTTAGCGCTATGATATATATTTAGACTTTCAAAGGGTTACTGCTTCGTTTTCCAAAAGCAAAAGCTACATTCAAGATTTTTCGAATAAGTAGAAATAAATTGACATTCGGAAACATTCTATTGTTTTCTTGTACTTTTAAAAAATTAAATTAAAATTTTATCCGGCAAGAATAATGAGTTCGAAACAAAAGAAATGATTTTGAAAGATTAGTTATATTTTACTGAATCATTTAGTCGTTTTGACTTGTTAGTTGTTCAGTCATATTTGATTGAACAACACGTAACATACCCATTGTAAATCTAACATACGGAGAAAGCACAAATTGTTCTTCATTCTACTTAACATTCAAGGTTTTGTTGATTCTTGGTAATTTTCCATCGTCTTAATTTTCAGCTATTTTTCTCCTCTTTTATCAACGCCTGGATTCATCTCTTACGAAAAAGAGGTTTGACACACCCGCCTTTTTTATTGCCCTACAACGAATAAACTCCACCATCTGGTAGACTATTTGAACAACTCTTCATCTCATTAGTAAAGAGAAAGTTTGCGCAGGGACGGAAACAAACAGTACGGAGTCTCGACAGATTCCCTTCAACGTACCTTCTGTTTGTCCACTTCCACTTTTCCCATTCCTGGATCGTAGAGAAGTATTGAAGGCTCAATGTCTATCGGGGACTGCCTACGACCACGGTTGCACAACTTCCATTCGGGATTTAGCAAACCCCAGTAGTCAGGCCCTAAAACGGAAAGAAAGATTAGATTGATCAGTTCAAGCGTGATGAGGCGTTTCAAAAAGTTTTCAGAGCATGACGTTTGTCTTTCAGGACCATCTGTAGAATCGCAAGAAATATCCAATTGATGGAGTGTCTCTTATTTTGAATCGATCAATTGTTGAAAAACTGTCCGGTAAAGATGAAAAATGAAAAGACAGTTTGAAAGAAATCATTTTAGTTGTTGGATAATTTTTATTTCTATAATCTTTTGAAATGAAAAGGATGCATTAGAATGTCCTTATTATCCACTCAGATGTTAGTGGCTCTCTGCGATCCTACAGGAGTGGAACTGTTCTCGGAAATTCATATTTTTATTATAACACCTCCTAAAGTTAAACAAGGCTTGAACATCGTTTATGAAATATTGGGATGGAGTAGGTTTCAATAGTAAAGAAAAATCTGTCGCATTCCTGTTCAGAAATAACTAAAATTATTTGTTTTATGTTTTTTAATCATTTTTCCAAAAATATTCTCAAACTCAAGTGTTTGATTAAAACAGACATTTTTAGAAAAAATACTTCGTCATGAATTAAACATATTTATTTAGGTTTCGAACATTGATAAGATAAAAAAGAATCAATTAAAGAACAACCCCAAAGCAGCATAAATAAGCTATACGTTAAACATTGTTGTCAAATACAATATGTTTTAAAATGTGATAAAAAGTGTTCTTTAATTATTTCGGCACGTTCAAATTACAGTGGTGTAAGTCAATCAAGGCGTTTTAAAAAGATTTAGTTTAAAATGACCAATGACCAATGCACACATTCATTTCAACTTTATGTTAATTCGGATCCAAAATTATATTATTAGAACATTTTTTGCCAAATAATTCAACACATTTTGCGATTAATTTCTGGAATTTATACAATTTTAACTTTTTGACTACAAATGCTAAATCTCATGCAACTTCGTTTTTCAATCAAAACATTCATCTAAAAAAGAACACTGTTTCTTCACTCGTAATATTTTTTCCAGAAAAAATTTGCATAATATTCTGAAATGGATAATAAATTTATTATTCTTTGACTCTAATTTATGTGCCTTTCAGATTAATAAATAGCCAAAAGTACACAAATTCAAATTAATTAATTAATATCCAAAATTACACTATACATCAGAATAAAAATTTTATTTGACATCTTCCGTGACTTTGGATAAATGAAAATCCTGTGATCACCGTGATTGATATTCTGTCTTAAAAATTAGTGTACTACAGCGATTAAGGTAATTGTATTTTAAAATGCAATTATATTTTAAGTAACTTCATATATTCTTTATGTTTACATTCCTCGAGCATGTTTTAATTAAAATAAAATGCTTGTAGTAAATTTTATAGATAAAATAATCGTGAATAGATACACTTAAAAAATACCATATTATGTCCAACAATAGCAGTGAAGATCCTAGGAATTTTAGAGGATATAGTTTTTTTTTCAGAAAAAATTACAGATGCCACTTTTCATTGGCAAAGTATTCATTACAAATAAACTTCTAAATATGATGATGCACGTCATACTTCCTTTTTTGCTCAAATTATTTGTATTCTGCACAATAAAAGAAGTAAAATTCCTCTTTGCAATTGGGTTTAAATTATGTTTGAAACAAATCTTTAGATGGTTATGTTTCATACAATGTAAAAAAAAAAAAAAAAAAAAAAAAAAATCTTCACTTATGCCTGCTATAATATCTTATTCTGGAAAGTAAACCCTCCTATGTTGAAAATGTTTTAATTTATTATTGTTTGAGACATTCTAGATATTAAACAAGAATAATTGATTTTGTTCCGTTTTGAAGAATTTGGGTTTTATTGCTGTATGGAAATGTTATCATCTGTCTAATTTGCCGATGCTACATGCTTTTCATTGTATAGTATGCCAATGTCTCTGAATTTTTTCGCTGAATTGACATCAGTTATTTCGTAAAAACAGAAAATATTAACTCTCCGCGTTTATAATCCTCTTACTTTTAAAAATCTTTAAGAATTGAGACTTCAGATTGAAAAAAAGTAATCAAATAAAAAGAATTTATTTCGAGATGTTTCGCTTATATCATTAAAATAATAATGTTACACAGACTTTTTCATATATAAATTCATTAAAATAATAATGTTACACAGACTTTTTCATATATAAATTCATTAAAATAATAATGTTACACAGACTTTTTCATCTATAAATTACAATTTCCTTATTATTATTAATTTCATTTTTCTATGACTTACAAATTATAGAGCTCCAAAAGTAATTTAAGCTCATATATTCGTTCACAATTTTATTATGAAACACTGATTTACAGAAATACTTCAGGAGCACTTCATTCCTCTGAATCTTCGCAGGCAAATTTCTTTCCAAATTTCCATGTCTCACAAAAGTATTTTATTTAGTGCATCACTTGAATTCTTAAATGTTCAGGGTTTTTCTCCTTCATTTACCTGTTTTTCTGCCTCGATTTAAAACAAGTATCTAATATCAGTTATGAACAAGCCAAAAGATTATCATATAAATATTTTTTTCACTTAGACTATCTGTAGCACATCGCTTGATATCCGTCAGATTCTTCCCTAAGAATCCGTTGGTCCGTTGGACAGGAAAAGTGGATTCAAGCGCAAAATGTGACCCAACTCTTAAATATATGTTGTTCATTCCTTATAGCAGATAAAATTCATTTCGGAGGGGACGTGAAATAAACAAAGTATAATATATCTTACAAAGTATTAAACTCGATGTTTGTAAGATCAAAATAATAATAAAAATATTATATTTAACTTTTTTCAGATGGAGTAAAAAGAATTAATCATTTCCAATCAATTCCATTATTTCAGTTATAATTAAATTAAATAAATGAATACTAATTAGATGAAATTCTTTAAAATAAAATACTCCTCATTGAAGAACCGCAAAATAGGTTTGTAAAAATTGATATGCTAGAAAATTGAACCAATTGAAAAATAACGCTCTAATAGAATACGAATAAGGCTCTGAAATTGCAATTTTTATGCCTATCAACAGAAAAATGTTTTAAAGATATTTATACCTTGAATCTTCAGTTCAAGCAAAAGGCTTAAACTTTAGTAAAAATGACAAAAAAACAATTTCTGTTAAAGCTAATATTACACATACTACAGATTTTACTTTGTAATAACATCCAAATACTTTATTATAGTTGCCTAGTGACAGCAAAATTATGTTTATATGTCCCGCAAAAGGGTTAATATTTTGTTGAGATTTTTTTTTTTTTTTTTTTTTTTTTTTTTTTTTCAAATAGGACATGGAATTTCAAAATAAAAAGGACAATATTTTCGACTTATTCGTTAATGATAGAGATTTTACTTACTCCATTTTAATAAAATTACGCCATTTTATAATTATTTTCATGATTTTTTTATGAAATGAATAGGAACTCAATATGATGAAGTAATTGTTATTCAAGTTCCAGCGTATCTAAACGTCAAACCAATTAAAGGATGTCCATTTACATTGGTTTCGTCAAGTATGTTGCCACACTTATTTTTTAAATTAAGTTTTGGCCTTATAAATCTCAAGAGTAAGATTTATCTAATGAAGTATCTTTATCCGCATACGTTTTTTGGGAATCCTGTGATTGGTTTAAGCACAGAATTCCCAGATAGTGAAAACAGTGAAAGTTTAAAAAATCAAACTTAAGCAATTTTAACCTTCAACAAATGTTTTTAAAAAGAACATTTTGCCAATTTTCTAATCATTAAATATGGCGTGATATTATATTTTATCCAAACTATAAGCTCATTTTTTCCCATGGTATCAAGCTCTTGATCTTAAAAGTTCTTACAGACTTCAGCTTGTGGATTCCAATCTTTAATAGCCCTTTATAACCCAACTCTCACATGTATTATTAGCAATTTACTATGAGAGTCAATAATACATTCTCTGAGTGACAGAAAAACACGTTTCATTCGAACAAAGGATCGATTACTCATTTAAAGATGTTTGGATGATATCTTGGTGCTTGAACAAGCTTCAACGGAATGGAAGCAGCAATTGCAACAATTTCAAAACAGTTCATTAGTTCTTGCTCAGATTGATATTTCTTGATGTCAAACAAGACAGGAATATATATTGCCATAATACTTTTTAAAAGAACCTTGAATTCTTTATTGGATTTATTTTGGAAAAGAATAGCTATAGAACCCGAGACAGAGCATAAGCGTAATCAGAAATGACTAATAGATTCGGGCTCTCTTATAAAGTTCTGGAACGCATTGTCTAATCTGGGTTGCCCTGATTATATCTAAAAGGTAAACTGATGTTCTTTGCTGAGATTGATTTTTTATTTACATGGTTTTATTGAAATAAATTAATTCGAAATATATAAAGAGTCATTTCTTATAATTAGGTAGTAGTTTGCCAAATCTCCAATAGAATGACGCTAGTACGCCATCTCTGAGTCCAGACATTCACATAAATATCTGAATGGAAATTTGGAGAACAGAAATAAACTAATGCACAGCTGCGATGGCTTGCTATCTCAACCAATCATTTATATTTATGCATTAAAATATTACTATCTTCGAAATACTTCAACTACAGATTCCACTCTCTTGTATTATGTGAGAAACGAATTTCTCAACAGGTTCATGAATCACGCTAATGTGCTCCTTTCATTCTTTGGTATATTTCCCTTTCTACTCTATGTTCAACGAGAACAGTATTTATTCTGACCTCAAAGCGTATTCCCTTTATTATTATGAGTCGCTTCTGATATTGTCTTATAGCTTGTCATTAACCCTTAGTACTCTGGTGACTCCTCTCAGGCACCATTGAAGACGGTGCATCATTTTGACGCTTTATTTATTTATTTTTCAATTTTAATTATTAAAAATGCCTATAGAATGGTAAAAACACGTAGATTAATTTTTCCGGGAAATTCGACTGAAAACAATTTATATATATATATATATATATATATATATATATATATATATATATATATTATATATAGTGGAGCAATGAACGAGCCATTGTATTAAATGAATAATTATGCATCGAATTACTTTTCAGAGTACAAAGGATTAAAGGTTTTGTGTATATTTTTATAACAGTGAAACTTCGAGCTTTTAAGAAAACTGTAATTCATGAACTCATATAGTAAGGCATGCTTTTAAAATATAATATTTCTGGCGTCAGGGAATGAATATGAACTTCTCAGATGCTGTTATAAAGAAAAACTAATTTATAAAATATTAGAGTAAAGGTAAATTTTGATTTCCTTCAATGCCTAATTTTATTCAATACTTTCCAGTTGATTACTAAGAAAAGACACGATTTTTTACCTCTATCTGAATTCATTACTAAAAGAATATATTTTCGCCATATTTCTACCCTATTACACAAAAGGACGAAAAAATTCATGATATGAATAAATTTTATAATATATATATATATATATATATATATATATATATATATATATATATATATATATATATATATATATATATATATATATTATAAAATTATATATATATATATATATATATATTATAAAATTATATATATAATATAATATATGCCTGAACATATCTGCGATATGTTCAAGCAGTAGATTATGCTCTCATCGCACACTTAATTATTTACGCACACTAATAAAAATACATTACTAATGGGGATAACATTTGTCAGTGGAATGATTGGCATCAAAAAAGAAAATACCTTAACAAGGCGAAATAAACTGCATTCGTATAGTTTGTATTACTTAATATTAGATATGCCCGCAACAGTTATTGGATTATATTGCGTCATTTCATTTAATTAGTAAGGTTTTATTGTTAGCTATAGTACAAACATATTGAGAAATATTGAGGATTTATGTCTTTCATAATAAAAAAATATTGTCTTTCATATGTCCTGTATTATAAAGCAAAATATTTATGCATATTTTTTTAATTTATAAAGTTTTTCAATTAAAAATAAAAGTAAGCAAAGATATATACAAGTAACCGTGCAATCTCATTAATGGATGTGTTGGAATCAAACAGAAACCATATATATATATATATATATATATATATATATATATATATATATATATATTAAAATTCGAATACAAACAAATGGTGACATTTATTCTTTCAAATATTTTCTTACAACGATGTCTCATAAATTTTGCATGGAAATTTTATTATTTAAATGTAGTCTAAGCCAAAATGGTTGCAATTAAAAAATAATTCAACGTATTACATTAATGAGTTTACTAATTTCACCTAGTTTATTCTTTGTACGTAAGTTCATGAATTTCTTTTTGCAGTTTTAATTTATTTATAAATATTGACATGTATAAAATTCAACCTTATTAAACAATTTGATTTTTTCAAAATGCAAAGAAAAGAGAAAAGTAAAAGGCTCACACTAGGTCTTCAAATATAAAGATCAAAATAAAATAAACTATATTCAAATGATCCCAGTTCCAGAAGAAATTGAATTAATACAGCTAGGAGAAACTTCTGGGACTTTTTAAAACGTAGAATTTTGTATAATGTTGCCATTTAACTTTTATAGCATAAAGGAAAATAATTAAGTAAAGGAGCAAAAATTCCAATTTCGCAGTTTCAAAGGAAAGAAAGGCAGAGATTGGTGAAAATTTATTCCTTTTAAATGTGGATGCATTCCTTCCTTAGAAGAACTGTGTCGAATATACAAATCAATTTCGATTTCTGTAACGGGTGATGGGGTATTATATTCAAAATTTTCATTTTCTGTGTGATTTTTTTAGTTGACTTGAAGGATCATGGTAGAGTTACATTCGTAGCACAATAGCTTAATTTTTTACTTTCTATCCATTATCTGAAGCATCTTCAATCTTGTCGTTACGTCTCATAGTTTCAGCATAATTTTATTTGGACCAAAATACTTCTTTAATAGTTTTTCAGATAACTCTATTTTTCTAATCAGTTTGAAAACCTACAAAGTCATCAGGTACGCAATACTCTGGCGGAAGTTTTGCATCATACCTCGCTTTATCTTTCTCTTCTAATTTAATGCAGCAAAATGAGTAATTGTCTGGACTGCGCTACAAACTAGAATATCTGCATAACTAGTTTCACATTCTGTTCATGGAATAATTCTACCCTGTGTTGTTTCTGCTTCGTATCCAAGATGGAAATAAAACAGTGTTAGTCCTCTAGCTTCTTGTTTTGAAGTATTATAGAGGGTGTCCCATAAATATTGGGGCAGACTTTAAGGGGAGGTAGGGGACATCACAAGGATTCAGATTTGCATAGCAACCCACGGTCCGAAAAGCCTTCATTCGGCGCTGGGTGGCGTTTATAAAAGCAGACCTGCAATCCCTCAGTCATTTGAGCTGCGATCGCTCGCAGAGGAGTATGGAACGTTTTACGAATACGGAGCCGGCAGATATGCACCTGATTTATGGATTGGCAGAAGGAAATACCAGAACGGCTGAAAGGTTGTATCGGGAAAGGTACCCACAGAGAGATGCACCAGACAGCCGGATGATCAGTAATTTGCATCACAATTTGTCTGAATATGGGTCTTTATGAGGTAATAGACATAGTGAGGGCAGGCCACGAGTGACTTGAACTCCCAGGATGGAAGAAAATGCGTTGGATACCGTTAGAAGGAATCCGAGTGCCAGCGTAGGAGCCGTCGCTACTGCCGTTGGAGGATCTCGGAATAGTGTTCATTGTATTTTGCAATGTGAAGGCTTACATCCATACAATCTGCAAAGCGTACAGTTACTGCTCCCCGCAGATTATCCTCCTCGTGAACGTTTCGCACGGTGGTATATCGATCAATATTGCCAAGATGCGAATTTCCCATCCTACGTTTTAATGACGGATGAAGCGTGCTTAACGCACAATGGGATGTTTAGCTGCAGCAATGCGCATTTATGCATTATTACATTATAGAATCCTCATGGCATAAGACCACATGCTGTACAACATCGCTTTTCAGTGAATGTTTGGGCTGGTGTGGTTGGTGACGTCTTAGTAGGACCTTATTTGTTGTCATCGCCACTAACATCTCCACAATATCTCATCTTCTACAAACATTACTTGACCCTGTACCACAACATATTAGACACCATATGTGGTTTCAACATGATGGGGAACCTCCCCATTATGGCAGATGTGTTCATGAACATTTGAATCAGGTGTTTGGTCACCGATGGATCGGTCGTGGTGGGCCGGTTCCCTGACCACCACTCTCTCCTGATTTAAACAGCATCGATTCCTTTATTTGGGGTGTGCACTGAAAAGTACTGTGTACGCAACATCTGTGGATTCAGAAATGGATTTGGTTGCAAGAATCGTCTGTGCTGCTGCGGATATCCAATAAAATCCGGGTGTATTTGAGAGAGTTCGTCAGTCTATGGTCCGACGATTTAACGCATGCATCGCTAACAATGGTGGACACTTTGAACATCTTTTGTGACATTTTCAAATATCATGTACCACAGCACATGTGATATCTTTGACCAATAAACATTTCAGATGATCTCAATCTTGTGTCTCTTTATTTCTTGTACCTGTCATACTACTTTCCCATGGCGTTTCCGACGACGGGTTGCTATGCAAATCTGAATCCTTGTGATATATCCTACCTCCCCTTAAAGTGTGTCCCAATATTTATGGGACACCCTGTACATGAACGTACAAATGGTAAAATGGCTTTTCAATTTTTTTGTTCACACATCAATAACATATCAACCAGCTTTTCACTGAATGCTTCAGTCAAGCTTTCCTTTCAGGATAATATGATGTCGTAATTCGATTATTTTGATTGCAAATCCATAAAAGTTGTTTGTCCACCTTTTAAAAGTACAGTTTTATGATCTGAATCATAATTCTTGGAGATCAATAGAATTTCCTCCAAAGACAGTGCCTAATGGGCGGCCTTTTAGTTATCTTCCATCCCTTTCCCGTTTAGTAATCTCAACCACTTTTACTGTGTGGAGAAGAATGATCTGAAAATCCCGTGCTTGTCCTCCAAAATAGCAATTTTCCTTTCTTTTCCGATGCTCAAACAGTGTTTCCACGCTTTGGTGGGTATTTTGCCGTTATTTCAATGTAAAACTTGAGTGTAAGCAGTGTGTTATCTATGCTTTCGCGAGTATTGTGTAATATCAACAAATGAACCTTCTATGTAAATAGTACATTTCCAAGTTGCAACGAGAAATATCCTTTGTCTTCTCCAATTGTATCTATAGTTCCATCTCCCGTGTTTCTCTGTTGATTATACATGCGTCATTCTGCGTAAAATTCCAACAATGTTTTCGATAACTTTTTCTAATTTCTAGTGTTACCAAAAAGTATCTTTTAGTACTTTCTTTACGTATCTGAGAATTATTTTTTATCATTTCAGTATCGTTTTCTGCTTTCATTATTCAATGTTGCTTCTATTTCAACCTTGAGTACTTTACATGTTATCGTTTTATACTACAAATAATATTGGGTAATCATTCAATCATTAACAATCATCAAAATAATAGATTTTTTTCTGTTTTAAAATAATGCGTATAAGTTAACGCAATATATTTTATTCTAAGTAAAAAAAATTTAATTAATTTTTTGATTATTTTTTTATTTCTGAGATATATAATTGCAAACGAGCGTTTTACATTGAAATGCTTGATGAAAATATTTTTTTATTAATTAAAATAATTAAGAATCAAATCAACTTTGATTTTTTTACATATAAAATAGAATTGCGATTTTTTAATAATCTCTGTTAAATAAGAATGTTTCTATATTTTGAATTTATATCAATTACTTCTTGCTTCATTTTAATGGTTAAAAGAATTTAAGAATCATATCAACTTTGATCTTTTGCATACAAAATAGAATTATCAAGTATCATTTTGCTGAATATGTGTGTTTCTATATTTTAAATTTATGTCAATTATTTAATTATTTATAGTAACATGTAAGTTTAATTTTAGTTGAAAATTAACAAGCCTAATGAACCTTTTTTCTTAATGACCATTTAATCCATATCAGGAATTAAGACTCGTGTTCTTCAAAACACAATCATATCGGAACTTATTAATCGATATCTCCTTTCCACCAATCAATTTCTTGGTGTAATATCTTGCATTCTTTCCGCTGTAAAAATGTCGTTTCTTGGAAGAGGACAAAAAGGGGATTTAGTGAATTTATAAGAATAGTATGTAGTTACCTTATACTTTTTATGACACAGGTATGGCAATTTTGAAGCAAAGGTATTTAATCCTTACGTGCTCTGGATACAAAGAGCAATTTGATAAGTTGATAATCAATAATATTTTCGAATACGGCAAGAAAAAATAAACAAAAAAATATTTGATGAAAAGACATACACAAAAGACTTACAGGAATTGAAAAGAAGAAGGAATTTAAAAAAGGGAAAGTGTATATTCAAATTAAGTCAAATCGGGGAAGCGCAACAGAAAACACTCGAACGCCAGGCAATGAATTAAATACAATCCTCAATACGTTTGAAATGAATATTCAGTTTATATTTAATACTGCTCTAACGTCAGGCAAGGAAGATATATCTTCCAAAGGAATCTTGGATCTTATACCTACTTGATCTAGCAGCGCAGTTAATCGCCAGAGAACCTGAAGAGAAAGTGAACGATTATGAAATGTGAAGAATCTATTATTAAGAAGATTCAAATTAACGCCCGAAATATCTAGGCATATTTTAATTTCTCATTGGAAATTACCTGAAAAGACTTGGCGAGATTTATTTAAGCAGATTAAAACTTATTTCGACGGATGGGCGTTGGTTGAAAACTAATACTTTCAAGCATCTCATTGCTGCTGACCAGATGAGACCGCTTGCTTGACTTGAATGTAGAGAATACTTCTTTAATGAATAACTTACAATTAATTCTCCGAGTGAAAGAGCAAAAATAAAAAAAAAAAAATGGAAGATGCGAGAAAGACACTAAGACTTAAATCGTTTGGTACATATTCTAAAGATAGGTGCGAGCCGAAAAGATTAAGTAGATTCAGGCAATTTGAGCAACACCCATAAATGGCTGATAATCACAGACGAAATGGAAACAAACCCAAGAGGAAATTCTCAGAGCTATGTCAAAGTAGAAAATATGGAATAAATAAATATAATAACTACAATCCTCCTCATCAGATCATCTCAACTTTAAGAAAACGTCGGAATCTGCAAGAGAATCAAGGAAAATATCGGAACGATAAGCGAATCAAAAACTTGTTTGAGCACAAGCAATATAATTCTGGACAAGAAGATTGTTGTCAAATTAGTAGACACAGGTATTTCAGTCAGTCTTATAAGTGAACAATTCATTGCTCAAAATTATCGAAGAATAATATAATACTATCTGGAATAGGGGAATCAGGTATCAAAGAAAGAATCCATCAATCCATATTTTATCATAGACGAAGTCAATTATATTCTAATATAGCATATGTAACGATATTTATAATGAGCTATGAACGCAGCCAGACTATCTAAGTAAGTATATTTGGCAACAGCCAGTCAAGTGCGCAATTAATAAAATAGATTTAGTTCTTGATTGGCGCTTATCTTGCTTACCTTGTATTTAATAATTTACAAAATTATTACTGCATATGGTGCCAGCACCTCAGTCGGAATTTGAAACAGTCGCATAATCCGATATTTTAGAGCACTCTTCATTCAATTTCACAGAGAATAATATTGAATTTTTCAATAACAGACAAGAGCATGGTTAATGCAGGTTTGGCTTTGAAGACTAATAAATATACGAAGAAAATATATGGCATTACTAGGCTGTGAGCTGATTGCAGGAAAATATATCAGAAACTAGTAACATATCTATTTCCTTTACCTTTAATAGAAGATTTTATACAAATTCCAAGATGTGAAAATGTTTACAACGTTAGATTTAAAAAAAAAATGAAATTTTCCGTGTTAATGTAGATTAAGTAACCCTTAAAGTTACTTTTTTTATTGTCCCAGATGATCAATTCGAAATCAACAAGGTATCTTTAGATTCATGCACCAGTACTAGTATATTTCACATATACATTTATAGAAAATTTAGAGACTGTATGAGGAACGATATAATAATAATTTGCATGTATAATTTGATTATTCCATCAACATATGAAAAGGAAGGATTAGAAAGACTAAAAAGTGTATTTGAAATTGTTTCTAAATATAGATGGGAGATAAATTTCAAGAAATATCAATTCCTGAAGAGAAAAGAATTCTTGAGGATAGTTGATGCTTGATGATGCAAATGTAGAACAAATTAAATGTGTGATTGATTTGCATTGATTGATTGATTATAGCAGTATCATGCTATCGAGGTATGATAATTTGTAATTTGACTAGCAATATCAAATGATTCGTTTTTTAACTCACTACTAGTTGATTCCTCCAATTAAAATTTTTAAGTGTTTTACTAATGAAATAGATAATTGCCCCCAAAACATCAATTAAACCTTGCCTATTCTTCAGTATTTACCAGATAATGTTTTGCACTCTTCCTATTCAAAAATGATCATGTTTAAAATTACCTTTGAACCGTATCCCATTGTGTCCGTAAATAAGTGCATATTAAATAAATTATTTTTAAAACAAAAGCTTATTTTATATAAAATATGACATTACACAAAATCTCTCTATAGCCTGCAATTTTAATTTTAATAAATGTACATAAACAGTCTTTTAAAACCAATGAAAAATTTGGCCAATAATATTTTTTTAATGTACAATAGAAATATCGAAAAATAAATAAATAAGAGAGAGAGAGAGATGAAATAGCTCAAAGTTTCCCTATTGCCTATCAGCGCAGAAACTATAAATTTTCTCATTTCAAAATTGTCTGACTGTATTAAATTAATTATTAAATTATTAGAAAAATTTCTTAAAAAATTGAAGAAGCCATAGCAAGGATTGAAACTGATATAAATGGCAAAAGCTTGAATAGTTAATATTAAGATGATATAAAAATATTTCGTGTGGAATTTCCTCCAAAGATACAACCAAAAGATGTCAACAGTTTGGTAAATTTCTAATTAATTTAATATTTAAATAGCTTTTGTGTTTTGAAAAGTGGAACGCTTCTTTATTCTATTGTTGAATAGCAAATGGGCAAAGTCTGATTCTTCTCTGTTATTTAGGAATAGGTCTAGAACATACATACATACATGCAAACTGATTCCTACTTTTTTTATTTATAATATAATGGGAGACATTTAAATTTGTATTCTAATTTGTATTCTATTTAGATTATTACAGAGAAGACAGAAATCCTATTCAAATCACAATAGTATTTTATAAAGGGAACTCGAAAGCAAAAATTACTTTGATAGTTAAATAGTGCGCTTATAAAAATTATTCAAAATATATATATTCCACACCTATATAAAATGACATTTTCTACTTGGGTACACGCATTTAAATTTCATCATTTTAACATCAAGTTTTTTAAAAATTTATTTCAAATATTTGAGAGTTCTACAAGAGGTTTAGTAAAGGAAGCAAGACATGAGGGATTCCTTAAATAAATATCAATATTCAGGTGCATTAGGAGGACATTTAACTGGTCCTTATAATCCGATCCAACACTCAGGAAATCCCATATACAGCTATCCTCTTACAATTGATGGGAAATGAATGGAGCTCCATCTAATTGTAACCACACACGTCGAACTACTACGAAGTTCATTCCTCTATTAGTTCAGGCCAATGCTATTCAAAATAAGCTCAATAAATCGATCACCATTCAACATATCACTGTACAAAATGGGACGAGTTTCTGAAAATGATATATAATACAATTATAAAAGGTTCGTATGCAGAACAGAATGATATTTTTCTAGAACATTCCCTCATATTCATTTGCCCAAATTGTATTACTCAGGTTTAGTTCCAACTAAATTAAGTGTGCAGTTGAAAGAGCTTCGATGTCATCAGGATCTGATTCTAAACTCTACGAAGTCTATGATTGTTGCTTAAGTGGCAGATTATTTCCTTGAATTGCTTCTTCCTCCATCATATTTTGAACTTTTGAACGTGTTCTTATACTAATATGAGGGCCATTTGTAAAAATGTGCGAAAATATTCATTTCTTCTCATCCTCCTTGTTCTTCCTGGTAAAAATAATATAGTTTTTTTTCCCAACCCAATCCAGATTACCCATAAGATATAAAGCTTGAGTTGGCGATAAGGGATCGTGTTGTTTGTAGTCGCTGAATCATTCTCTAAGCAAACTTCCAAGAAGGCTGCCGGAAATTTGGAAAATAGCAATACTACATGTTTACACGTAGCATGAACATTTTAAAACATTCTTATACTATATTTTAGGCAAGAGTGTATCGTCTGCTCAGAAATAAACAATACTGAAAAAAATACTTTTCAAAGAAATAAAATTGAAACATAATTTTTAGAAAATAAAAAACATGCCCCTACTGCCTTTAAGTAAAGCTGAATATCAAGCAGACAAATGAGAGCAAAATATTTTATATTCTTCCTGATTAGCAAATATCTTTTAAATTATGACGACTAAATACGTACTATAAAAACATTACCATTGAGTAGCTTTCATACATTGAATAAATTTACATTTCTAGAAAAAAACTTTTCCATTTAAATTCATGATAAATATTTTTAACTTGATTAAGAACCTATAAAATATAGGAAGAAGCATGAAATTTTATATCATTCTTGATTAGAAATTGATTTTCCTTGATTGAAATCAATAAATGAGCGCGAAAGAAACATTTTACTAGCTGAAAGCTTACTAATGTCAGGGTTGTATAAGTTATTTTATTGTCGATCTACATAGAAACTAAAGTGCATTCATACAATCTGTAACCTAATATAATGAAATCACTTAACTTAAAGTCTAAATGCAATAGTTAAGGGAATAAATACTACATCTACTTCTTTCAGGATTTCTTGTATATTGTCTTATTTATCGATTAAATCTTTGTATACCAATACTACGATTATCATAATGATCTTAAAAACATTCATTGTTGTTCACTATTATTTTACAACAATCTAACTAAAATTTATTACTAAACAAATATAAAAAAAAACCTGAAATTTTGTTTGTACAAGAGTAAAATATTAAAAAGATCTCAATATATATTTCGCCCTTTCATCAAACTAAAATCGAATATTAAAAAGTTTACAAAATGAGTTGTTTTAACAAGACTGAGTTTGCAAGCAAGAATTTTTACTTTCTACGAACTCTCTTTTAACCCTTATGAACCAGTAAGAATCCGAGTGAATTGCTACAACGTTAATCAATACAGAAGACAGACAAGTATCTCAATCACGCGAAAAATCGCTTTTTCTCAGAGGTGGCTAAAAATGGAGTAATAAAAGGATTGATTTTCGGTGAAAAAGAACTAAAGAGCTCTATATTTATGATATTTCGATGATTGATTATGGGTGTGGACACTCAACTCGCACTTAGCTCTGTAATTCAGTTAATACATCTAAGCTTAATCAATGACTAGTTTCACTAACTTCCAAAAGCAAATTATAAATAATTAAATGACGGTGATGTAATTATCGATTATTATTAACGAGTGCTACCCCTAACTGTTGAGCTTCGTCTCAAATAATAATATTTATTCTTCATTTTAGCTAAGCAAGTCATAAGAAAATTTTCGGATTTCTTTTCTATGGAATTGTAATTAATCTGAAATTTTCATTCCTTTAAAGACTAAATATCTGTACCCTGTGGATAATGAATTTTTGATGTGAAGAGATTGTTTAAATCCATTTCATCTCTTTGATATATAATTCAGTTTCAAAGTTCCGTTTTAATTATTAGAAACCTGTCATTTTTCCCAGAATCTAATTTAATGTATGTTACTAAAGTGATGAAGGTCTTTTATTTTTTTTAACTGATATATTAAAACTTATAATCGTGCTATTGGTCATTTTGATCCGTATAATAAATAGTCGAGCGCCCAGAAAGAGTATGAAGTTTCGGAAAATTCTTCATTAAAATTCATTACAGTTAAGAAAGAAATGAAAATTTTCCAAAGGGATATGGATGTTCGTAATTTTTTTGTATTATGATCAATTGTAGCCTGTGCTATTTCCCCTGAATCTGATTTCAATTTTCCTTTTTGAAATTCCTATGATAACGAAGCATAATTTTTACTCATTGAAATGAAAGAATTTTTCGGTATTTGATTCCAAAAAAAATTTCAGCTTAATTTACCTTAGTATGAATCGAAAAGTCGAAGTATTATTTGTTATGAATTGTACCCTGTAATCTTAAAAAATGATATTAATCCATGAAGATTAATATCATTTTTTATGATTACTAGATTTTATTGATTATTAAATCGATTACCTAAAGTACAATTTCTTCATCCATAATTAGTTGTTAAAGTACCATGGAAATCAATAAAATGATAAAATCATGCATACCCATATGAATGCATTTGATTTTTAAAAAATTTAACTGAAGAATTTTAACTATAATTTAACACAAAAATTAAAAGTGTAATTGAACTGAAATAATTACGAGTTGATGAAACTAAAATTTATTTTCACCATAATATGGAAGGGTATTAAATCATGGAAAAAATATATTGGATAATTCTCTAAGCATTCAATTAAGCATCAAAATATGATGAGTCAAAAATTCTTAAACACACTTCTTTAAGAGTAGGAGGTAATACCTTCTTAAACACTTTTTTTTTATAAAGTCACATGATGCCACAAATTCTGAGGGTGGGTTGTGAAGTACAGTAACGAAAAGGGCGGTATGAAATGACCAATACGAGTGAAATACAATACAGCTTATACGGCATTAAAAAGATAATACGACGCAGGATTCACCCAGCTATCCGCAATATTATACCAAGGTTATGATAGGAAAAATGAACCGTTTGCAGTACCTGTACACCAGAAGTAAATGTTCTGATGATTTTTCTGCCAATGCCAATTCAAACACAGCAGCTTCTACAAAAATCATCAAACACTTACATAAATAGCATCAATTGAGGTAATCTGGTAAAATTTGATTAAAAAATATGCGTTTCTTATAAATAATTTCAAGTCAAAGATTTTTTTTCCACGGAAACCATACTTATGTCATTTCAAATGATATCTCAAAAGTTTCCGACTTATTTAAGACAGTACATTTTCCCTGTTTTAAAGGTTTGGGAGTAAATTGTGTCTTAGCAAACAGGATATAAGCCAGTGAATCAGGGAGTCAAAACTGGATAAAAAATGAAGGCTAAAGTTTTATTGATTTCAGATAGTACGATAATACGACACATAATCATCCAGACTACCTTAGACTTTTTATTCCCGGGAGGTTCCAAATAAAATGTATATTTAGTTTTCACAAGATTAAAGAAAACATGGTGCATTCAATCTTTAAATTTACTAGTAATAAATTGTTAAAGCATAAATTCTGTATAAAATAAATACCATCATTTTATATTTTGTAAGAGAAGTAGGAGGGAGTATTACTATTATTAAATTCCCTTTGTTTTACCATAAGAAAAAAAATATCGTTTTTCTTCTGAAAGATAACACAATCAAATAAGTAATTTAAATACAGATAGGAAGCAAAAATAATTATTTTTATATGCATATATGCATGGGCATTTCAGCAAAGGTTGCAATAAAATGTACATTTGTTAAATTTGTCTGGTACTTAATACAGTTAGATTAATGCTACTTTTAGAAACCACATGAAAGTTATTTTGAAATGGAATAAGTTTGAATGAGGATCATTTAAATAGAAAGCAAACTTAGCTGGAATGCTCTTTCCATTCTTCCACATCGCCCTAGCGTTTTTGCATTGGTGCATCAGCACATATATAAGTATATAAAAATAAATATTATTTACGTAAAATCTTTATGTTGATAACTTCTTTGACTATATGCGTCATCTTTCGGAAAAGATATATATTTTTTAAATTGGAAAATCATCCGAACAGGAAAATAATTTAAACAGAACAAATACTTATACTTCTGTCGTAAAATATTGTTACGGAAAAATTCAAAATCCGAGAATCAACGGTTGCTGCGCAGTAAGTGAGACAGTCCAGTAGACTCAATAACAAATAACTGCGTAAATCGAAAACACGAGCAGACAGACAAAACGCAGCCGAGACTTGCACAAGAACAGCATGCATACTAAAAACACAGTAGCAAACAAAAAGCAAATCAATAAGAAGCAAACGTAACCGCGCAAAGCGCTCAAAGACAACTAAATTTATCTCTCTCGTCTTGGCTACCTCTGACTACACAACTCGTAGACTAACTCGCTACGGACTAGTTGCGCAGCACACTAGTCAATGCTGCCTCAATACTTAACTGACTCCAACTCAGTTTTCCGGTAATTTATAATTGTCGTGACAGAGCAAAGAAGGCTCTAGAATAATCAACCTAGTTCGTAACCCAAAGGAGTTATCGCTAAAATTCTTCCTGTTTCTTAAATCTTCGATTTAGTCACCAAATGGCCAATATATATATATATATATATATATATATATACAAAAGTATTAGAATCAAGTTAATAGGAAAAACAAAAATCAAATAAAAATTAAACCAAAAAAATTATTAAAAAAATATTAAAAAAGAATCCGGCCTGAAGACTTTTTCAAGGGTCACCCTCAGGCAGGGATTCAAATAAAGGGATTTTTTCTGTGAGGACATACAGACATAAGCCTAATAATGATTCCTCGTGACCCGAAAATCCCCTGAAATTATGCTCAAGAGATATACCATTTTAACAGAAAGAAAATACAAAATAACAAATTAGAAAAAAACCACAAAGTAAAAATACAATAAAAACAATAACAATAAAAACAAAAACAGCATTAAAATTAAAATTAAAAACGAAAAGGCCAGAACATACCAACAGTGAAGGAAACTTTAAACAATCGATTGTGATTTCCTGTTTTTAAAAGTTAACGGTAAATAATGTAAACAGAGGTAGGCACCCAGCGCCATCTATTGAGTGATCCAATATGCAAGTAAAGTTCTATTTTTATTTAAGCCAAAAGATTAATCCCAAACCATACCTTGTTTAATTAAAAAATTGACATTACAGTAATTACTGTAATGTCAATTTTTTAATTAAACAAGGTATGGTTTGGGATTAATCTTTTGGCTTAAATAAAAATAGAACTTTACTTGCATATTGGATCACTCAATAGATGGCGCTGGGTGCCTACCTCTGTTTACATTATTTACCGTTAACTTTTAAAAACAGGAAATCACAATCGATTGTTTAAAGTTTCCTTCACTGTTGGTATGTTCTGGCCTTTTCGTTTTTAATTTTAATTTTAATGCTGTTTTTGTTTTTATTGTTATTGTTTTTATTGTATTTTTACTTTGTGGTTTTTTTCTAATTTGTTATTTTGTATTTTCTTTCTGTTAAAATGGTATATCTCTTGAGCATAATTTCAGGGGATTTTCGGGTCACGAGGAATCATTATTAGGCTTATGTCTGTATGTCCTCACAGAAAAAATCCCTTTATTTGAATCCCTGCCTGAGGGTGACCCTTGAAAAAGTCTTCAGGCCGGATTCTTTTTTAATATTTTTTTAATAATTTTTTTGGTTTAATTTTTATTTGATTTTTGTTTTTCCTATTAACTTGATTCTAATACTTTTGTATCAATTCATCTGTGTTTTAGAAGTAGCTGCAATTGCGCTCTCTAAATACTATGAAGTTCCTTTTTGGTTTTAGTTTAAATAGGTAATAAATTTTAGTTGCGATTTCGAAACTGTTTTGTTTTCGTTTTCATTTTTGTTTCGTTTTCAAACTTTTTCTTATTTTAGATTGGTTACTTATATATATATATATATATATATATATAAAAGAAATGGATATTCGCGTAAAAAGGTGCAAATTTAAATAATGACATGATTAAAAGCCTAATAATGATTCAAGCACCAATATTTCCTAAACATATCTACGGTTACCCAAAATTGTGGAACAAGCTTTATTTTCTTAAATATTTTAGAGAAACTTCCAGTTACTTCGCTTTGAAGGTTTATAATAAAATGCATAAAAATTAAATTCTTTTAAACATCCTTTATAGTGTTAAAATGTAAATTAGTAAAATGTTTCTCTTACATTCATCTATAAATGCCAAAGTTTCATATTTCTACTTACAAATTTAGAAAGAAACGCTTATTTTTAAATTTAAATGAGCTAATATAAAATATAGATGAAAACGTTTATTTCCGAAATACGAATGTTTTCAAAACAGAAAAATTGTTTTATGTAAATATTTATCTAGTAGAACATCATCAAATCATAATGACTTCAAAGAAATTTGCTAACCTTGAATAATCTTATTCTCTTTGATTGGTCAAGAGCTTCAACATCGACTTTATAAAGAACGGAAGAGAAATTTGAGGAACAAAGAATTTAAGAATATTTTGGATAAGTGATGGAATGTCGAGTAAGAAAATAATATTTTTTGTCCACTCTTGACACATTTCAGTAACATATTCAGTCATATTTTAGTATTATAGAATGGCATATTTCAGTAACGAAAAACGCTAGCTATGCTGCGATTTATGTTGCATGTAATCGTAATGCGGACCTAGTTGTAGAAGAGTCATTTTCCAAATTCCTGACATCTTTAATACGAAGTATGTTTACATGACGGTCTAGCGTTTGCAAACTATTCGATCCTTACTTTCCGGGAGATAAACTGAGAGGTACGCAGCTATAAATATGATGCAGAATTGGACATTTTGGTTATTTTTCAAGTACCGTCCTGCTAGTGAACGAACAGTAAGTCCAGAACTCATCATTCTAAAACCGATATTATAGAGAATGTTTCAATTTAATATTTGACATCCATAGAATATTCAAAGAGTCCAAGGTCTGATTCAAAAATGACACGGACAACTAGAAGCTCAACGCCTAGAATTTGCCAATGGGCCTCGCCAAGGTAAAATCAAATCTTCCTTTTTTCTGAGAAATGGCATTTGAACAGTCCAATGATGTTTCAATTGATATAGAAACATTAATCAAAAAATTCACTTTTGGAACGGTAAAAATTCATTCTTCGAAGAGGTCCATCATCAATGGTTCGATAAATATATGGCGGGGCATTTTCAGAATCTATGGTTAATTCAATTTTATCCACAAAAAAAAAAAAAAAAAAAAAAAAAACTGAATGATAAAACTGATATATTCAATAAATTCTGAATGACATTACATTTGAACTAAGGAATGAAATTGGCTTTAGCAGTATACGCTCTTTAGATCTTTGCCGATGAATTGAAAAATCCTATTTTTAAATCACAAATCACGAACTTGATTTTATAGAGCAAGTATTGTTAAAAAAAATGTAAGATTGTATAGTTGTCGAAAGTGTAGGTTTGAAAACCATTTTCATCTGACCATTTAAAAAAAAAAATATGATGAAAGTTAATATATGCTTTATTATTTTCTGACTCTTTTCTTTGAATATATCATCCTTCAAAATCACACTGAATGCCTCGCTGAAACAACTATCAGAGATATGAAACAATGCACGAATTCAATAAATTTACCTCTTACTATCTCGACAAATTTTACAGCTGCAAGCGTGAAACTTTGTGTCCTGACAGATGAGTGTAAAAAATTTACTTGCTGACACTTTTCCACTATGGAGGTCCTAAAATACTGAACTTTTTATCGTCTCCCTCTACAGAATCTAAAGTATATTCATACATTTAGGTACCTCATCTGATGAAAACTTTGCAGTTGAAAGTAAATTTATAATTGCAATAGCTATATAAATAAATGATTGTTTCACTTTCTTGGAACATCCTATATATATATATATGTGTGTGTGTGTGTGTGTGTGTGTGTGTGTGTGTGTGTGTGTGTGTGTGTGTGTGTGTGTGTGTGTGTGTGTGTGTGTGTGTGTGTTATGATCAATGTAATCATTGATTACTTTTAATAAATGCCAATAATTCTCCTTAATAACCGGGCAATGTGATTTAAACGATTAATCACGTCACCATAACACATATATGAGGTCTAAAAAAAGAATTGCGAAATTTTTCTGTTTTTTTTAACTTTAATATCTCATCAAACGAAAAATTAATGCCGAATTCCTTCTTATTCGAAGTCATTCATTTCATATAGAACAATGGGAAGGAATTCGCCAGAATTACAAATATTTCGTTATTTATTTTTGTAACTAATTTGAGGCTCTTTAAATTACTTTAACGCTTCAAAAACTGGAATGTATTCAATTAGTTATCTATTTCCGCAATTGGCATTATTCGATGAATCATTTATGTTAACGTTTCAAAGCCTGGAGATACGGATCCATCATTAAAACACATAATTCCTATCGTCCTAAAAATAGAACCACAACACATGTGAATTTTATTTATATTTATATTTGAATTCTTTGATTCAGATTAAAGACGACTTATTAATCAATAATAATTTAACCATACATCTGTTTTTATCTCAGATTTAAAGGAACTAGCAGCTTTCAACGATCAGCTGTTTACTAATTTCACCAATTTTTATTTCAAAATAAGAATTAATGCCATCAGATCAATGGTATACTTCCATAACTTCAATCCCTTTTAGACAGAAATTTCAAAAATATCACCTGCCAGCACATTATCTGCGTAGAAAAAACTATGACAGAGTTCGTCAATCAGTCTAAATAAAACATATGATGCAACATTTACAGGTAGCACTCAACCTTAATATGTGGATCGATTTCGCCAATTTTCGTCCTAATTATTTTCACCTCTTTGCAAGCATTGCTAACCAATCAGAATGCTCTATCGTTATGATGAAGTTATAATGTAAGATAGCACAGTCCTTTATTTTGATAAAATATATTTATTCAAAGTTTTTCAACAAGGCTATATGTTATATTATGATACCATTAATAATGTTATATTAAGAAGACTGGTATAAATAAAATTAACTTATTTATTCCGGTCAACTGTAATGAACTTTATTTTCTCACAACACAAATATAATAATAGTTACAATAATATAAGTAAAAATTGTACAATACTGATGAAGAATTCTGATTTCTTAGTTGTACTTCAAAGTGAATAATGAATTATATACATATATATTTTCTGAGATAATATTCCTTACTTTTATAGCAACAAAAGTGTTGTTAAGAAAATGATCTAGAAGTACAATTTTCATTGCCTCCCGGATATCCTAAAAATGGGATGATTGCTACCTATTTCACTGCTACCTAACCTATATTCTTCAATTAACACATGCACCTAGAAGTCTGCCTTGTGGTTGCATATTAGGCGCCGGACTAATGGGGGAGGGTAAATTGTTCTTAAATATTTACTCCTTCTCCAATTCATGATTCGAAATTCAAGAAAGTAGACCTAATTTATCTCGTTAACGTAAGATTAAATTTTGTTTTCTTTTGAAAATTAGCTTGATGCTAATATTTTAAAATGTCCGGTAAATTTTTTACTGCGCAGGAATCTTTGAACTGTTGTGTATCTGAGATAACAACGATTTAGACAATATGAGAATTCATTTAGCGATTTTATATCCAGATACAGATGTACCGAGAGACTGACGGTATTAATGTTTCATCTGCGTGGAGCATCAGTGTGCGATGAAGTATGCCCTTAAGAGACCTTGAGCACGAATGACATTTTAGTTTCTAATAGCAATGAAAAATATGATGTCAATTCCAAACGTGGAAACTGCGAATCCAAATTCGAACGTGTTCTTCAGGGAGCAATCTAAATCATTGAAGTCAAATGTTTCGGTTCTGATCAAGGACGAAGACGGAACAAGAGTATCGACTAAAAATAAAAGCAATGGTTGGTAGAAAACAAGTAAAGATACAATGTGTATTACAATGAAAATAAAAACACTGACCCTTCTGATAATTCTATAAAAATGTATGTTACTTAATTTCTAGGGAACAAATGTAAAAAAAAAGTTATTTAAGGAAGCTATACCACCAATTTTATTATTATAGCTTAAGCCTGTTTGATTTCGAACCCTCATAACAATTACCTATTCTATTCCATTAAAACTGTTTTGCAGAAAACTGGATGCTCAACAAGTCGATTAAAAATTTCTAGAGCATAAAAATGAACGTTATTATAAAACAATCCATAAAACCGATGAAGATGATGGCAGCTAAATGCCTGTGCAGCAGAACCAACAGCGATCAGAAAAACGTAACAACGATCTATGATAAAGATCTTTATCCCATTCTACTCAATTATCTACGATTTTCTTTGCAATAATGTAATTCAAAGTTAAGGTTGGAAACCGTAAAATCATTGTAGCTCCATCTCAGCGTCTTCAGCGCACCGTACAAAATCTTTAATAACTAATTTAATCCATCTTCGTGCTAAGGAACATGTATGCCCAATTGTTTGATTTGTCAAGCGCTGTGGAATCGTATGTCTTTGGAACAAATAAATGAACTGATAATCAATCACATATATATGGATTGTAAAGGAATGTCTCTTTAGAATGTCTAACAGGAAAATTAAATTTCTGAAGTTAAGTTAATTAAAATTCTTGCTAATAAGAATACTGTTGTAATTGAATGATTTAATTTATTTAAAGAAATCATTTCAATATTTCTACACAGATGAAAATAAAATGAAGGATTTTAAAATGGGGTGTTTGTCATATAGAGAATGCCTTTTCAATCTTCTATATCCTGGGGAATCTGGCTTCAAATATATGATTGATGTTGCTGATTTTATTTTATACCATAGTAATCCAGAGAATTTTTTTATTGATATTTTCTTTTATTTTTTCCCCTTCCTCTATGAGCTCTTTCTTTTATTGTTATGAATATTGATTAATTACGATGTATTGCAGTTAATTGAATTAATCACTTAATTTTTCTTTTAAGAAAATCATTGCGACTAAACCTTGAAATCGTTTTTAACATATAGAAACTTCTTTGCTGAAGTATTAGTTTAAAATCAGGTATGATTTCAAAAATATATATTTGAATCTGGTTGAAATCATGTTTTTTTACAATAGTTAAAATTCATGATGATTCATTTTTCTTTGCTTAACATGCGATTAATATAAGTTTCTTCTGAAGTTTAATGGATTGTTTGTCTATCAGATATAACCAGTATTGCATAAAATAATATTAGCATCCGAGTATTGAAAATTTATCTCGGAAAATGCATTCCTGAATTCCCAGCATGCTTCAATAAATTGTGTTTACAGAACGATTTAGCAATTGCATATCACAGGATCCTTGATATTAAGGATGTAAGGAATTGTACTAGAACTACAGAAATTGACATTTTGGTTTATTTTATATTTCAAGTTATCCTCATGCTAGTGTATTTACTGTCAGTTCAGAACTCCCATTCAAAAATGGCAGTAAAGAATAAATCAACTAAATAAATGCCCTGCATATAGCATTCTTAGACTCCACGGATAGCTACCATCAGGGTCATCTTCTAGAATTTTAAATTTGGGCATTGAGGAAGAATCAAATCCTTCTGTCCTCAGAAATCTATTTTGGACAGATGAAAGTCTCTTTAATCCAAATGGAAGCATCAGTTATCAAAACGATCACTTTTGAAAAAATAAAATCTATTCTTCATAAAAGAACATTAATGACAATTATTTATAAATTTATGTGTGAAATTTTTAGAAATTTGGTTTGTCTCATTTTTTTTTTGGAGCAGTATGTTGAATGGCAACATTATAAATAGTTCTTTTTAAATGGCTTGAACTCTTTTGCCTTTGGCAGAGTTTCTACAGATGTAGTTGAAACTAGATTCTGCTCCAAAGTTTAACTGTATGACAATGATGGTATGAGGAGTTCTTTGATAAATGGGTTGGCTTACGAACACCTGTTGAATATCCTCCCTAAATAATTTGACTTATTACATCTATAATTTTAAAGAGTCGCTTACGTTCTTCTGCAGCACATAACACATCTGCGGCAAACTCAGCAGATCTTTGACGACAAATTCAAAAATCTGTCTTGATGTCAAAAGTAATGGCTTGGATATGGATCGCAAATATTCGAATATTGGTAGAACAATGCAATTTTGTATAGGTGCCGAAAGTGCTCATCTTGAACAAGATTTTTAGCTCTTGAATTAATATATTATTTGACATATTTTTTAAAAAAATGAAAATTATTCGATACATTATTTGTTTATTCCTCTGTTTCTATAATTTTTGGTAATATGAACATTATACCTGAAATCTACAACGAAACACTCCCTCAATTACTAATCTGAAGCATGTAAAAGTAGTCGAAATCAATAATTTTGGCTTTTAATATCTAAATAAATTTTAGGATAGAAGCATTAAAGTATTTGCATATATAAGAATAATGGAAGCATTTCATATTATAACATTTTTTTTCTCAATGGAGGCCATATAAAATTTTATTCTTTAAACTTTTTATTATTCATATATACAAAAGCTAAAATATTTACATATATTTAGGTACTTTATTATTTCAGAAACATTGCGATTGGAAACATTTCTGTAAATGGAATAGTTAAAGAACTAAACTCTCGATTCCCATTTTTAAACACTCTGGACATACAGGTGGTTACCAAATAATGAAAATACTTGTGAATAAAAGTGACATTTTTGAGTGCGCTACGTAAGCATAAAAATATAATAATAGCCACCAGTTTTGTTTTTTTTTAATAAATAGCAATGTATACATTCTGGTAGTATGTGCTAGCTGTATTGAAGCTCTGTAATTCTTGGGTTTTTTTCAAAAGAGTAAAAAGTCAGATTTTCAAAGAGGCCAAATTGTAGGAGCCCGTCTAGCTGGGACAAGTGCGACCGAAACATCACAACTTTTAGGCGTTTCTACAGGTACGGTGTCTAAAGACATGACAGCATACACACAGCGCGTCAAGACAGACTCGGCAAAGCAAAATAAAAAAAAAGGGCGAAAAGAGAAGCCCAGTGAAAGAGACCGACTGATATTGAAGCGGATTGTAATGCCTAAAAAACGAACAACGGCAGCAAAAATGACCGCATAGCTCAATACCCATCTAGATTCTCCAGTGTCAGTGATTACAGTTAGAAGGCACCTTCATAAACAGAACATTTATGGCAGAGCAGCAATTCCAAGCCACTTGTCGCATATGTTAATAGTAAACGTCGTCTACAGTGGTGTGACACTTACAAAACCTGGTCGATTGATAAGTGGAAGTAAGTAATATGGTCTGACGAATCGTGTTTCCCACTTTTCCCTACAAGAGGACAGATGCACGTTTGGAGGACACCAGCACAAGCGTATGATAGTGATTGTCTTCGTCCAGCTGTCAAGTATGGAGGTGGATCTGACATGATATGGGCAGCAAAGTCGTGGTTTTCTGCTGGACCAATCGTAACTCTGAAAGGAAGGATCACTGGGGAGACGTATAGAGAAAGTTTAGCTGACCACGTCCATTTTATGATGCAAGCTTTGTTTCCTGCAAGAGATGGAATTTTCCAGGATGATAATTCACCTATTCATGCAGCGAGACTTGCTCAATCATGGTTTGATGAACACGAGGATGAAGTTAAACATCTGCCTTGGCCCACACAGTCACCCGCCCTCAATATAATTGAACCGTTAAGGTCTATTTTAGAGCGTTCAATACGGAATCGATATCTTCCACCGGCATCTCTCCCAGAGCTTTCACACTATCTCTAGGAAGAATGGTACAATATTCCTCTAAATACTATTCAACACTTGTGTGAATCGATTCCTAGGCGAATCCAAGCAGTATTACATGCCAAAGGCGGTCCTACATCATACTAATAAAGGGTTCTTTATAAATCTAAGATGTTTCCATTATTTTGATAACCACCTGTATATAAAAATATTGGCTCTTTATAGGCAAAATAACTTATCATCTTGGTGCTATATGAATAAGAATAAAAAAAGAATTCCGTAAAATGTCGAATAAATGCAGCGTTAATTATTGTAAACGTGATTTTCCTCATAATCCCATTATTTTCTTTCAACTTCCCAAAGCATTATTCACACAGACTTTTAAGCATATATATTTACATTAAATTATTATTGAAGAATTTCACAGATATTATTAGTGGATGATTATAACTCATATGACTTTTTTTGCAAATCTCATTGCAATGTTTCAACGAATTTCAATTTTCATTCGGTTATAAAAATCATAAAACTTTAGAAAAAAAAAATCAAAAAACGTTCTTTAAGAAAACTGATTTTTTGTACTATTATTTCACATGTTTCTGCTTGTAAAGATGGAATTTTGCCATTGATAATTGATTCACTAGAGTTTTGAATGTTTGTATAACTTTATGTTACCTACGACAGTACATTATTTTAAGACTTAAATATAAATTAATCTAGTATTTTAATTAAATTTTACTCCACACGATTTACTTGGCAGATAATTTCAAATAAACATGATTAAAAGATTTCATATTAACTCTATTAGTTATGAAATATATTATCAACTCCAAAGTAAATAAGGATAAAAAATTTAAATATTTTTGAAACATGTTTGTAGTAGTGTAAGAAAGTAAAAGTAAAAGAATTATTAAAAGTAAGTAATTAAAGTAAAAAGAAAAAAAACATTCTTATGTGTGGTTCAGTATAAAAATGTGAAATTGTGAGGCACTGAAAAGAATACGGCAAGAAAATCAACCCGGCATGGGAATTCATTAGTTAAGAAAAGTAAGGAATGTAATTAGAATTAGAATATCTTCAGCTGTACCTTTCAACATATTTTTGCTCTCCAGAATTTTTTCAAAAATAATTCAGATTTTTAAATATGTTAATATAAATATTTTATAAATTAGCACTTAAAAGAAATAGAATTGATTTATATATATATATATATATATATACATACATACACTTTTAATACTTTTGTTTTTTTATGTGTGTGTATGTGCGTACATATGTTCATTTGTAAAATAAACATTTATAAATATACTGGACATTCATTTCTTGCTCATTTTTAAAATGTACTGGAGTGTTTTCTGCAGAGTTCATTTTCTGTTTTAAAGTTTCTAATGAATGCATTAGTGCGAAAAACTGCCAAAATATTTGCAGATATTTTTCTTGACATATAGATATGTTTTAGAAATTTTTCAAAATATATTAGCATTGAAAAAAGTAAATGTGTTTGGAACATACATTTTCTTATAAAATTAAGTGTTACAATAAATAATATCCTTGAAAAAACATATTACTTTTTACTTTTTAAATCATTTCTATTTTTACAGTATATGAAAGTATATAGAAGACAATATAATGAAAAATTCAACAATTATATGGAAAATAAAAAAAAATGACAATGGGTAAAATTGACTCTTTTTTTATCGGCTTGTGTGACTTTCATAGCACGGTTTTCTAGGGCATTTTAAACATACAGGTTAAGAACTAGTATAAAAATCAATCTATAAATTTTGTATATATATATATATATCTTGGTATATTAATATATTTTATAAATTTTTCAAAATATATTATCACTAGAAAAATTAATTATATTGACATACATATCAAAATCAGTTGAATGCGAACTTTCATCGAAAAACTCTTCTGTACAATTATCATTATCACTAAAATCACTTTCTGCTTCATTTAAAAGTGTCTGGAGCATTGATTCTTAATTCGATCAGTAAATTGGATGATATTTCGGTGTTCATGTTTTAGTGCCATCTGCTGAGCCTTGTTTATCACTGGGACACTAACAGGGAGGCGCGGCCGTGTACATCACGCTGAAAGAAATAACTGAATTATTTTAGAAAGCATCCGTTGAAATTGGTTGAAAAAGTGAACGTGTATTGAAGGTCACACAACAGGTAGCTACTGGGTCAATCCATTCAATTGCGCTAAAAATAGAATAGGGGTGACCGAAAATCCATCGCTAGCAGCTAACAGACCGCATGTCCCCAGTTAAGATTTAAACTAATTTATTTTAAAATGTCTATAACTAAAGAATGCATTTGAATAGCACTTTACATTAAACAAGAATTTTTGAGGCTAAAATTATTCACAAAATATGCTCGGATATTTATGTGCGAACATATTTAAGAATTTTATACATTTTAATTAAATATGAAGCAGATTAATATTTCGCAGTTCTTGCATACTGTACTTGCTTTTGATAAAATCATAACTAAGCAAAAATATCAATTGTCAATAGTAGACGTAGGAATAGAGTGCAAATTAAGATGACGTTTCAATTATTTTTTTCTAATTTAGTAAACAAATATTCCAAACTTTTGTAGGCATTTTTTCCTGTTTAAAATGTTTTAGATAGAAAACTAAATATTTGGTATTTGAAATCTGAATTTTCCAGGTATTGCATTTATTTGTTTCTCCTTATATAATCATCAAGTAAATCAATGAACTTGCACTGAAGAATCCACTAAAGCAAACGCATTGCTTTTTAAAAATACGAACATGTGCCAGGGGGCTCTATACAAATACCGATATCTCCAACTGAAAAGACGCATTTCAATTCCGAGACACAACGTGAAATTTCTTTCAAACTTGCCTACGTTGCAACTTTCAATCGCAGCAGCCTTAGGCAGCATTCAAAGGATAGAGATAAAAATAGCAAACAGACAAACAAATAAATAAAGCAAGCATATGTCAGAAAAATTTTGCCGGACCATCTTGATGACGAAAGACAGTAGTATCCTTCAGGGATAGATACAACTCAACAGGAAAAAAGAACACGCCTTACTTCGCATCATTCAAGTTGCCTTTGGGAAAATCGCACCCCAATTGTGGTTAGGGGCACCATTCGAGAGAGACAACGATGGGGGGGGGGGAGGGAATAAAGCTCGAACCTTTGCGAAATGTGGACATAAAAAGAAATCTGCGATTCTACATTGAACACCTGGTATCCTCGGCATGTCTTCACAGCAATATATTTATCAAGCCTCTTTTTGCTTGTTTGCTTCGACAAGGAAAGGGAGAGTGATAGACATTATGAAAGTTGCAAAAAAAAAAAAAAAAAAAAAAAAAAAAAAGAGCTTTTTCCCCAGTAATGACCATATCATATCTTCCTTGCCGTCAAGTGACGTCAGTTTCTTTTTAGCTTTGACTTATTCTCTTTTCTTTATTTTTCCTCCTTATTGCTTTGCTTCATATATTTATATATGTTTATCGCTATAGTTGCATTTGAATCGGACAAGATACTTTGAAACTGATTTGTGTTCGCTTCTATCGTTTCAAGATAGGATTCTTTTAGAATATTCAAATCTGGCTGGAGATACATGACTACAGTGAGCAGAAACGCATTTCAAATGCCTACATGATGCCAATATGTAGTTTGGCAAAAAAAAAATGGCCTTATTTTTTAGTTATTTACTTATGAGTATTCCGATTTTTTTTGAAGGTGTAATTTAAATATGTAAGGCGGGAAGAAATTTAAAAAAATGTTTTATTTTTAGAAATTTTTACTTCTTACGGGTGAACCGAGAACTGTCTGAAATACATATTGCATTGTTCTTTCTTTCATATGTTTCTCATTCGCTACAATGCATTTTTGTTTTATTTAAACAGACAATGAAAGTTTCATTTTAATGTTTTTGTGTTGTCGTACGATCACATTATTTGACTTTCATAAAAAAGCATTGTGCTTTCATGAAAATAACAAGAAAACTTATTTACAAGAAAATGACATATTGATTTTATGTATATTATATGAAGAATCCTTTGCAACATTTCAATGATTAAATTAATTCATTTTTTATACTGAATAACTTCAAAACTGGAACTGCTTTTTAACTTACTGATATTAAGTATATATATTTTTTATCTGTGGCTGAGTTTTAAACTATTGTACGTAAAGGAACTGAATTTGAAATCTTTGAAAGTTTTTAATTCAGTGTTCCAGAAAAAAACAATTTGAATGTTATTTCTGTTATTTTTATGATAACATGAATTTGAAATGTTTTTGTTAGGTGTGCATAAATTATGGTAAAAAAAGGATGCAATTTGAATTGTCTTTTCTGTATACATTTACTATTAATTTTTCATTCTGTTATTATTGCATTGACGAATACCTGAAAGTTTTCAACTCCTGATGGCCTGATGGTAAGCCTTTAACTTCGGGAGAGGAGGATCCAGATTTAAGACTCGATTCCTTCAAAGAACCGGTGGAGTGGAACTTTGGAGAGGGTGGGGAATCCTTGTCATCTGACTGTAGTTCGAAATTGCGAGGATCGTTCCAAAATAATTCGTAGTGTTTATTTGAAACGGCACATTAATGCAATTAAACTAAACAGAAATTTCTGAAATTATTTTTGAACTGTTTTAAGTAAACTATATTACCCAAAGCCGTCATATCTATGAAATCGGATTTAAAAATAGTCATTTCACTGCCTGAATTTGTTCAAAAAATATTTATAAAAAAATGTAATTATTTTGCGTAAATTTGAAAAAAAAAAGAAAAAAAAAATAGAAAAAAAAAGATACTATTTTACTGCTCTTTATACGTAATCCGTTAAAGGAAAATAAAATGACGCTCTAATTGAAATTAAATATATGAAATGAATAATACTTATTTTATTCTTATGTATACAAAGATAATAATGGTAGGTACTGTCTGCATTGAATTATCCTCAAAAATAATGAATTTGAGTATTTGCATGTTATAATGAATGTTGTCTATAAATCCAGCAATATTATTAAAATTTAATACTTTATCAGCCTCGACCCTCCAAATGGCATCACCTTTCGAGTTCTATATGGTGCATCATTTTGATATTTAATCTGTAATAATCGAAGAATAACACTTCACACTTCGATGTCTCTTCTCAGACACATTTCAAGACGGTGCATCATTTTGATGTCTTACTTATTCATCTTTTGATTTTGATAGTAACAAATATCTACAGATTAGGAAGAATATTAATTTTTTGGACAAATTGGACTTAAAACAATAATATATATTTATTCTTCGGACGAATAAACACGTCCTTATCAGAGGTAAATAATAATGCATTGAATTACTTTGATGAGTGCAAGAGGTTATTTATTTGGAAAAATGAGCTTTTTCTTCAGTGGTACAGAGTAAGCCCCTGTTATTGAATGAGCTCTTTTTATGAGAATAAACTTTGCGTTACACTTTCCTGTGTTCAAAGGATAAAGCTTCGAACAGTTTTGCCATGTAATGCGTTCAGTATTTCATCTTCAAGGTTCATATACAGTATTGAATCTCTAAAATATTTTAAAAAGAAAGATTAAAATTTGGCTGACTTGACAATGTGGAAGAAAGTTGAAGAAAAATAATTGAAAGATTTTTCGAAGTTGAATGGTATTTAGCAATCAATCAGCTGTCATATTGATCTAGGGTTAAGCAGCAAATTTTTTGATTTTGGTAACGTTCACTCTATGCTCCTTCTTACAATTAAATAAAAGTTAATAATTTTGAAAGAAATTTATATTTGGGATAACTATTATAACAGTTACAAACAAGTTCCTTATTTCATATGAATCATAACTAAAATACGCAATATAGATGAAATTATTTAAAATTAATATCTTTTGAAAACAAATCATAAGTATGGAATACCAAAAATGCAACCTAGAATCTAAATCCCCCACCTTCCATAATGTAAAGAAATGTAAAAGTAACTTTTAATTATTTTTACATTTCTTTACATAAAAGTAACTTTTAATTATTTTTACATTTCTTTACATTAGGATTCAATTAAAATTTATTAGTACTCCTTTATTTATTTGTCTCAAGAAACGAGTTCAAGGGTTTTAAACATATTATAACCAAAATCAATTAAGCGGGTTTCCTGTGCGCCCACTCACAATTAACATTTGCTTTTAATTATCCATCAAATTATTTATATTCCAGCTTCTATACACTTGATGACATCCAATTCAGTACAAGTCTGAAATGAAACAAATCTGTATGTTGAAATCTATCTTAAATATGTATTTATACTACTTAGTCAAAATAAGTTACCTCATAAAATGTTTCATTTACATATACATACAAACCAATTATAGCTTTTACAAGACTACGAAATTGCTTTTTTGAAGTCGTCATAATCCTCTCCTAAATTTCTAAACTTCAGTAAAAATGAGGATACACTTGAGAGTAATACTTCTAAAGAATTGATGTTCTATGAATGTCAAGAAATATTCTCACTCATATTATTCAGGTAAATTGTTGACAGCCCTAATTCTTTATTCGCACTCACTGACGTTAATGAGGTTTACGAAATCTCAGAACGCTAATAACATTCTGTCACACACATTAACGTGAGGACAGTTTGTGATAAATTGGACAGAAATCACAATGTTATGAAATTCGTGACATTTATCAAACTTCTGAAATTCGATGACGACGAAATGCAGAATATAAACGAAGGGGAACAAGAACGGACGCTAAACTGAACGCGTTAATTTGCGACGGATATTTGAAGCAGAATCTTTCAGTGGAAATTCGAATCTAAGAAAACTGAAATTTATGGTATGTTTATTATATGAAAACAAGTGCACTGAATAATTTAAATGTCCGATTATTTAAGCTAAAATGTTCTATGAATAATCACGATTCAGAAGTTTGTAGAAACGATTTTCAATTCTGAGACATTGATTCGTTCGGGAATCATTATAAAATATTTTATCTTGTGTAGATAAATTTTGATAGAAATTTCCTAAACACACAAGAAAATCAATTCCTTTGATAAAAATTGTTTTTCTTGTGTGTTGCGTTTAATGGAAATTTTAAATCTTCGAGAAAGATCGATAAGAAAAAGGGAAGCACTTTAAATGTATCATATTAAGATAATCTCATTGAGAAGTAATTTTTAGTAGCAATGCGCTAAATGCACTTTTATTCCACATAATGTTTTTCAAGCGCTAGTTTTATATATCCCTGTCTTTCATATGCAAATATAACAACAAACTACAACCTAATGTATTAAACCTTTGTACTCGAATGTTTCTTCTCAGGCATCATTCAAGACATGCATCATTTTGATTTATTTATTTCTTAATTTTTATTAAAAATTACCTACAGAGCGATAAGACCTGTAGATTAATTTTTTCGGGAAATTCAACATAAAACATTTATATTTATTTTTTTGAGAAATAAACAAGTTCTTATATTAGGTGAATAATTATGCATCGAATTACTTTTCCAGGTGCAAAGAGTTAATAACATCAGGGAAAAAATGAAAGTATTAATATAATTTCTATTATCATATATCGCTTTAATGTAAAAAAAAGTAAATTCCTTTTCACAGTTCCGTAAATTCTAGATTCCATTCTATTTCCAACATTAGGAACAGTTAGAATAGTAAAAATGGGTTTATTGTCAATTTAAAATAATATATTGTTAATGTTGTCACTTTTAAATAAATAATTTTTTCTCAATTTAAAATAATAACGCGAGATTAAAAAGAGGTATTTTGTGAGCACATATTCTTAGAAGATTCATTAAGCACTTCTCTTTCCACTAAAATAATTTCTTAATTTACTAGTCTCTATTCCTTCAATGGATTCTCTATTGCCCCAGAAACTATAGAGTGTTGAAAAACCCCATAGTTTGGGCTTCTGCTCTCAGTAAAATTTATTTGAAAAATGCATGTGTGAAATGATCAGAATTTTTGTATATTCTTTCTTTATAACCTGGTTCTTATTTAATCCAAACTACTGCTTTTAGTTGTACCTTATAATCAGTCTTTTTCCAGCTGTGTCTGGAAAAGCTGGGAAATTTACCAAAAAAAAAACGATGATTGATTACTGTGACTCATGAGAAGGAAATATTTAAGATTTAGAAACACATTAAAATTTGTAAAAGAATTAGCTGTTCATTTTAGCAGTAAACAGTGAAGCTCCCACTTAAAGTAGAATGCCCCACCCACTATTAAAACCCACTTCCCTTGACATTTACTCTACTTGAAAAATCAGGAACTCCTTTGCTACAATCTAATTAAGTTATTGAAAGGATGGAACGTTGTCTCGTTATTAAATTTAAAATTACTTCCAGTCATATTACTACAAATTTATAGTATTAATTCCTTCTGAAGTATATCTCCGTGCAAGGAAGTTACCTTTAAAGATACAGTAATGACTGTTGAGTGGATGCTTAGTTAATGAACACCGGCCTTGCCGACCATTTGCATACTCAGCGACGAATTTGGCGACGAAAATTAAGTATCTAGAATATTAAAGAATCTTGGCAATAGCTCCGTTAGGACTCTGAGATCAGATGCCCTATAACGGGTGCTATAAAAAGCAGAAACAAATCAAGAGAAGAGCCAGTAGTGGTTGCATTGAGCTCAAGAAATAGTTAAATCATTAGAGAGTAGTAGAGTTCTCTCACAGCTCAAAATGCTGTCGCCATTGCTTAGTGTGTTAATATTGTGTTTACTTGGCTACAACGACTAAAATAATAACTGCTTGTTCTTCTTGTTTCGCCGCTAAATACTAAATATTAAGGCCTTTGGCTTCTTCCTCGTACAACCCACGAACGGAGTTTAAGTTTTTTTTTTTTCTCCGTAACATTGATGTCACTAGTGCGATTTGCACTGCACGGTGTTGGCGAAATCGCTAGCAAAGATGATTAAAAACGTTGATCTTAATGCTTTGTTATCCAAGTTAAAGAAATATGTGGAAGCTTGGCACGGCGAGATAAAAACTTGGTACGAAGAAATGGAAGAAAGTATCCGGGATGCGAAAGAAGATGTCCAAGATCCGAAAGGAGTGATTTAAGATGCAAATATTGATAGCCAAACCGAAAGATTAAAAAGGGAGTGTTCAAGGCACCGAAAAATGTTTTAGCGATCTGGACGACAAATCAATGCGTAATGAAAAGGGAACGTAACGAGGGAGTGCCAAGTCATTATAGGAAATCCAGCTTATAGTGATATTGAGGAACGAATGCTGTCCTCTCTAAATAGAGGCCATGAAAAAAGGAAAGCTTCTCAGTTGTACAGAAATTTAATCAATTTAGTAGAAGGATCTGCTAGAGCATCTTATATTCGGTGTTAGTGGATACAGATGCCAGTGTTTCTTTGAAGAGTAAATTGATACCAGAAATTAAAGGGGAAACGCGTTTACACGCCTACTAATATTTCTTTGAAGACTGTTAGAGGTAAAAATGCAAAGTTATACGGAAAAATGCATGTTTCATGGATTTTCTTCGGGAATTTAACATTGCTGAAGAGTGAAATACGGACAGGACACTAGGAAATTCCTTTGTTTACAGGCAATGTGCAACATCACAAAGGGCCCTGCAGCAAAATCGGCTTCTGGAAGATTTTAATATTACTGGGGAGGTGCCTAAATTTAGCAGACTGATAATCTTGGCAAGAAATCGCTCCGTAAAATCATGTCAAGTAAGGATACTTGGAACCTAAGGACATGAATGCATAGTTCGAAGCGACAGAGATATACGATCCCAATTTGCAGCACAATTGGGATGGACTCTTTACTGTAGTGAAGAAATTGAAATATATCATTGACAAAGGTCAGAAACCATGCAATACTTAGCCAAATGTTATTCACATTAGTCCTTATCGTGTTATTTGTCACGATTCCTCATCTCCGAACTTGGTTACAAAATTGGGTACACAAATGAAGGATTCTAAATATTCAAGTTTCTTGGTGATAGCACCATTCAGATTGGATGCCCAACGTTTGCTCTAGAACATCCGATGCCCTGTCATGGTACTTAAAAAAAGCAAACACGAATCAAAAGAAGAGTAATAGTTTAATTGAGCCCACGGTGCAGTCGAATCGAGAAAGAGCAGTTACGTTTTGTTTGAAAGCTTTGAGCATTTATCTGCCGCTTGTGTTGTTGTTTACTACAGCACTGTTATTTTATATGCTTCAAATGTGTTTTGCAACTTTGTATTCATGTTTTTGTATAGAATTATGTTTGTTAGTTGTTACTGAGCCTATTGGACTATTCGCCGTACAAACCATGGAAGGATTTTGGATTTCAGCATAACAATATTATAAATTATTCCAAATATTTAAAATATAAAGGCTTTTGCTACAATTATATTTTTATTACTGGTTATTCCGAATTATCCAGCTATAAAAACTATCAGGAGCTGAGTTATTGAGCTATTATTTCTGAGAAGAAAATTCACTAACGAAAATTGAATTTTCCTAGTAATTAGTTTTGAAGATTCCTGGTAACATATTTCCTCTTGAGTGATGCGGCTTTTCTCACTGATAATCCGTGTAATTGGAAACGTAAAATGACAAGATTCTTGAGTCGGAGACACGATATTGTTTTTACTCTTCACATCCAAGAAATAAGTTTTTTGGATGTGGATCAGATTTCAACCGGTATAGAGAAAAACTAATGAAACTCCGAGAATTTTTATTTCAATTTTGTTTGAACATAATTTCAAAAGAGGAAGAAAAAGAGTTTCGTCCTTTGAAATGTAATAAACAGATTCTCTAAGTTCGCTTAGGCCTCATTAGTATGCTTTCAAATAATCATTCCCAATTATTTTGTTTGAGCTACATAATATTATTTGAATAGATTAAAAATATTTTTCAATATTAACTTCACCTTCCTTTCTTAAATTTTAGCAAGTTACATATATTCCAGTTACAAAGTCGAATTGCTAATCAACATTTCTTGAAGCTTCAAATATTATGCATTCAAGCTTCAACTCACCACATGGATTAAGGAGATTGGTATGATTGAAATTTTATCAGTATACCTTCTATTTATTGTATTTTTCAAATATAACTAATCGAAAGATAAAAATGTAATGTGATTGAGATAACGGCGGAGTATTACAGTTTTCAAAAAAAATCGAATTAATATTTGGTGTACAGATAAGATTCTTTCAATGCCGGTATGTCATTATTAAGAGAGCGAGGTTAAGGCTCGGATGTGAAATTTAGTCTCTTGATCATAGTTCAAAATTACGAAATCCTTAAAACAAGTGCAAAAACATTTTAATTGCATTTTCACATTTTTATTAAATCAAATACAGTACAAGTTAAGTCGTTTCAGCTAAATATTTCACAATAAATATATATAATTACATCTAATGATCCATTTGTATATGATGAGCAAAAATGTTTGTAAAAAGTTATTGCGAAAGTCAAATTAGATTTGAAAAATATTGTTACGACTTGTTAATTAATGTAAAAAATTTTTATGCGTCATGTAGAGCCAAAAACTCTGATAGTTCGAAGTGCCACTTTGATTGAAGCAAGAAAATATTATTTATAATTGACTCGAGAAGCTCTCATGGTAAATTGAATATGCTATCAACGATGCTTTGCTATAGTAAATTTTAGCTCGTTTGACTTATAAAAATAATTAAGTGAAAGAAATTGCAAACTTAATGTAAATATTGAACATTTTTACGAATAGTAAATAGTAACTATTTAATTATAATGAAAATGTTTCATTACTTATAAATATTATAGACTTCTGAGTAAATATTATGAAGATCTTGTTGTTTCCAATGCATCTTTAAACGTTTTAAGATTAAATTACAATTCATAAAGCCATAAATGATTGTTGTATTTATTTTTTTCGATGATATATTATTCTGGGTTGTATGCAATTTTCGAGTGTTTATAATTCAATTATAAACCAACTCATGTAACTTTGTCATACGGCATTGAAAATGGAATTTTTTTGTAGGTAACATTCTCAAATAAACAAATCAGAAAAAAAGCATTTTCAACTTCAGATTTAATTTTTTTTCATTCTGAAACTACGAATTTAATACCATTATTTGTACTGCTTTCCCTATCAATGGGCATGTATGATGAAAATACAACGGATAAAAAAACCGTAATATAATGAAAATACAATACAAATCTTCTTTCAAAAGAAAAGTAAGTTTTAATGTGTTTAAATATAAAATTGTATATTTTTAAAAGACAATAAAATTATAAAAAGGAGCAGGAAGATTAATTAAAAATTAGATGAAGGGTTCTTTAATTTTTTTGTCTCCAAAAATTAATGCTTGAAAGAAGCGTGTTGATTTCGTAATAAAATCATAAAAAATATATGAATTCAAATACTCTTTTATTAATTTATTAAAAAAGCAGCTTCATAAAATTAAGTATATTCCACTTCTCCATTCATGAATTGAATTCAGACTTTAATAAATTCGATTCAAAAATTTTAAGTATATATTTGTAAGACATCAATAATCTGAGTGCAAAGAAATTGTGAAAAGTTTGTAAGAAACCTGTTCAGAATAAACAATATAGCTTGTTTAAATATCAACATTATTTTACAGATCAGCGTATCCTATAAATATTTGAACAGATCCCAACTGTGACACTTTGTCTTTCGTCAGCATTCAGCAACATATTCAGTTCAAAGTAGTAAGCGTGTTAAAAGATTCAAATATGGAATAAGAAAGGAGCAGAACGAAGACAACTGAGGTGAAAAGTAACGGAATTTCGAATTTTCGGAAAAGAAAAAGCGTTGGCGCATTTTACATTCTAAGGGCTAAAAGCGGAATATCAAATTTCTCGGGCCTATATTACGCGGGCGCTCTGGCAACTTTTGCTAGCTCAAGCAGCTCAGGCGTGTCATGGCTGTTAAGGAATAAGACCAGTCCTTTTACGGTGGTCAAAGAAAATGCTTTCCAGGAGAAATGCTGGAGAAAGAGAGCACCCCCCCCCCCCCGAAAAATAAAAAAGGTCAGAAGAAATTCTGCAGTGTACTGCCCAAATTTTGCTCTTGACAGCAAAAACTAGACCGGTTAGATCGATTCCGTGATCCAATTTGTGTTCATCACCTCTCTAGGCTCGGAAATAGAGACGCTAAATGGATGATCTACTAAACGATGATAGGTGGGAATTTCATCGTTGATAGCGTGCACTCAGCTCCATCTCCGCAGGTATTCCCCACTCACAGTTAAAACCAGCCAAGTAACTCTTCAAACCGATTTGGTACTGATTGGCAGAACTAGATATCAGCTACTGCTCTTGGACGGTAACAAAGTTTAAGATAGGGTTCGTTAGAGAAAAAGTGAGTCCTCCACGGAAGGCGGTTTTTCTTCTAGCAGAAGCATTTTCAACGCGCATCTTCACTTTCTTAAAAAGCTCCCCACGTTATTGCCGTAAGCTCATTTGCCGGTAAAATAGGATTAAATTACGACTCAGACGAAGAACCCGAGTTTGCAACTGCAATTGGACGAATTTACTCGTCTGATCCGCTTAGGGCAGAATCGAAGTGTTCTTTATTAATAGTTTTGCCACTTGGATTCCTGTAGCTATGACTCAAATAAACTCTATGCAAAGCCATTGAGGAATTAAAACTTCCTCTGAAACGGGAAAGGATTTCCGTAAATTTCCTTTCTGCCTGATTAAAGCTGGGAATACAAGACACAATGGGAATTCCTCATTATATCATTAATATAGATTTTTATGGAGTCGGAATGAGTAAAGGTTTACCTGAGCAAATCATCGCATTGTTATTCATCCTTTTAAACAAGTTTATACTATGTATTAAAGCAGTTTAGAAACGAAATTTTTTATTAACATATTAGTTAAAATACAAAAAAAATAAAACTACGAAAGAAACAACGAAAATATGGACAAGTTATCTTCTCCATCTAAACCAACAAAGGAAAAAAGATGTATTAAACTTTAAAAATGTATTTTTTTTGAAATTGTTTTTTGTGAATAAATTAAAAAAGGTTTATCTTATTTATTTTAAAAATGCACAATAAAGAATTTCCACTCACTTTCAAATTCATAGCTTGAAAAAGTTAAGAAAAAGTAATATTAAATATAAACACAGGAAATTTCAAACAGCGTTTTAGGATATTGTTTCAGTGTAACAGTATATACAAATCCAATGATATTAAGCATATTAGTAGTGATAAAAACAATAAGCTTTAGTAAAGAATCTATTAACCCATCCATTTTAATTGGATTTCAGTCAGCTTTCTGAATCAGGAGTAGATAGCAGTATTTTTTTTTAAATCAAAATTAGCTCCTTTTTTTATTTTTCTACATTTTTTGCTTCAAATAAGGAATGTTTAGATAGTTAAAAATTATGAAATTCATTACTAAAATTATTATGAAGAAATTAAATATGAATATAAATAAGTCACTAAACAAATTCTAGTTCTTGCATATTAATTTCAACGAAAAAAAAAAGAATTTTAACATAAATTTCGTTAATATAAAATGAAAAATTAAAGTTTGATGTTTTAGTGTCTTCTTGAAATAGTCATTTATTTAAAATATCTATGAAATTCCATTCCCGCAGACAATATGGGATATATAAGAAACGGAAGTTATTAAACACTAAAGATTTTTTTATCCTTCTTTATTAGATAAGAAGATATATTATCCTTCTATAATTATTAGTTATATTTCTATAACTAATAATTAGCTATAGAAATATAAAAAAATAACATTTTGATTAGTAGCTGTTATTTTGCACTTATATATTTAAGCGTTGTTCCAATGAGAGCAAAATTATTCATTCCATTCGTTTTATTTGCCACTGGCTGCTTCTGGTGACCAACTGGTCATTAATGCTCACTAAAATTGTCAACGAAATATTTTATGCAACTTGGTCTTTTAATAGCTTTTTCAGAAAAATATTTTTAAATTCAAATGTTAATAGTCATGCAGCTTATACTATTATAAAAGCTTGACGCATTTTGATCATTGTACTATGTATCACTCTAATTTTTCGTCAGTTCCCTTAAAATTTAAACTTGAAATTTGAAGCGTAAGTATTACACTTTACAAATTTTTTTTAAAAAAAACCTTTATACTGTAACTAAATATGTTTTTCAAAAATATGACTAAAGAAAATCAAATCCTTTTTCATTAAAGTCTTATGGGTATGAAAGAACAATTTTGTCATAATTTATGAAATATTTTTAGAATTATTCAATAAAATTTCTCCGATTCATCATAAAATTCATATTTAGCTTCACTTTCAAAAAGAATTAAATGCGGCTACTAATATTTTATTGTATTTCAATCAATAAATGCACTTCTGGAAACAATTATTAAGACTAAATTTTATACAGTCCTTCGATCCTGTAAATCAAATTAACTAAAGTAATCTAGACAGTCAGTCGTTTCAGTTTTCTGCTATCAAATCTGATCGAGTTTAAAAGCCTTGAATATCATTATTTTTGGACAATCAACAGTTTCCTTACCATAAGTCAATCAGCTCTCCAGGCGTTAATTGTCGTATTTTTTACCAGGCTGTCTGTGGAGATACCTAAAGTCATGCAAATCACGCGTTTTTACAACTCACAACTGAATCAGTTTTATTCACAAAAAAGTAGAACTTTTTTTTAAAAAAATTAAAATAATAATGTCTCAAGAATATTTTATTAAACATGATTCTCAGAATGCAGGACTTGTATAAAAATTCAAGATTTGAAATTCATCAGAGCGTTTATTGATTGAAACTACATAAAAAAACATAATTATTTTCTTCATTTAGACTATTTTTAGTAGATATAAATTTTCTGTCTGGCCCTGATAAGAATGGATAGCCTATATATATTAAACTAAATTAACCTATAAAACTGAATTAGGGAATTAATGATATAAATATTTTAAAAGGTCACATAAAACTTTTCCATACACTTATTTTTTTAGAAAATATCACATTTGACCTATTTTATTTGAAACAGAAATTGCCTCCTTTATAGATTTACTTTGCAGAGTGTTAATCTAATCTCTTAATTTGAGCTTTTGTCAACTTGATAGCAACATATTGATAAAGGCTAAATTTCTCCATGTATGCATAACATCCTCGTGCAAAGTAAATTTTACTTTTACTTTTTGTGAAATAAATAATTGAAAAATACAGTTAAAATATTTTCTCAAAAATCATTAAAAATAGAAATTTAATTCATTAGTTAAAACAAAGATATCTATGAAAATATACTGTGAAAAGATAATGTTTTAAGATTATACAAAAATCATCTTTGTGCTGTAATATATATTCGAAAGTTATCACATAAAAGCGCTAACATTTCGCTTAATTTTTAATTAATTAAAATTATCTTTAGAATTTCAAAAAATCTCTTCGAGGTGTTAATTTCTACCCTCAAACTGTGCCAAGTATGGCAGCCCCAAATCAAATGGTTTGGCCTGCCAACACACACATGGAAACGTATTCATATGTAAATATTATTCGCATCAGTTTCTTTTTAATAAATATTTAGTTGGATTGAAATGAAATGAATTTTTGTGACACTTTTGACGAATGTTTATATTTATACTTAAAATACCAATCATATTTTGGCAATCGGAGTAAAATTCTTTCCATTTCAATTGATAGTATCCGTTCAATATCTAGTATTATTGCGAAAAAGCATTTGTGGTTTCTGGTGGAGGAGAGTTGTCTACATGCTTTGATAACCAATGTTTCATTGCCCTTATCCAAACCCGTAAATCTGTGTATGTTACCTTATTACATTATGTTGTTGTGTATTATTGATTTTAATTAGAAAGTGGATCTCAGAATGAACGAAGCATAGAAACTGCAACATATCCTAGGATGTCATCAGACAGTGATTCTCTTAATAGTCTTCATGTTGCTTCAAAATATATGGTTAACAAATTAAATATCTCAAAAACTCTTCATTCCTATTCTATATATTTTATAATAACAGAAGTATGATTAAATAACATTTAAGGCTATCGAAAAATTTTCTAAATTAGAATTCGTCGAGTTTATTGTCTTCAATCAGCATGGCAGAGTGAGAATATTACCAACAAAAATATCATCCTAATTTAGAGGAGTATAAACATTTTCTCCTCACACCAATGATACAGACTTGATAGTTATTATTATGAAGACTATTTATTATAAAGTTGAAGAAACAAACTTAAAATAAACTGTCACTCAATACATATGAGATTGAAATGAAACGGAAGATGCTTAGACTTATGTTCAGGGAAGAACTACGACAGCCTATTTGAAACCAATTTCGTAAGCATGCGCTCCTAAGTACGCGATTTCTGTTTCTAGAAAAAATAAAGAAAATTAGTTCAAATTTTGGCTATTAGAGTTGCAAATGACGATACTGAGCAGGCAATTTACATACTTCTTAACAGATAACCGTAAATGTGCACTTTCATGTAGAAATGGAAATGTATCATCAACAGAAACAGGCTTTAACATGCCATCGCTTTTATTGCAATCACATGAAGTTAACTACAAATTAAATAATAAGACTAAAAGCTATTTGTACAATACCTTTATTTCTATGACATGTGGAACCACGATATCATCACAGTTACATGTCTTCTGCCTCTTTACTTTGTAAATTCCTTTGTATGCATAACACTTTCCACTGCATAATGTAAGTCATTTTCTTGGAAGTGGAATACAAGAGCCAAATTAATGTCTTTTAATACAGTTAACTTTCGAATATTTCTTTTATAAATATAGCTCCCTACATATCTCCACAGCCAAACTTCTAAAGGTTTAGATTGGGTGACTTAGGATGCCAAGTTGTTGGAAATAACCTGTTAATCATTCTGTCACCCGAAATGTTTTATCGTGATAACGCTTGAATAGGCAACTGTTGTGTGGAACTGGACAGTCTCAAATGAAGAATTGTGGTGTGAAGAAAATTTATTTGTTGATGAGATGAGAAGACAAGATTCTGAAATATCAGTACATGCCTAGAATCAGTAACAAAACATGGCATTATCCACGAGGCCATGAAGAAGTAGGAACCAATGACTAAAGATGACGTAAAACCATTACCGCACTGTCATTTTTGAAGCATGCAACAAAATTCGTTGATGACCGTGGGGATTTGTGTCAGATAAAATAAGTTCCATGTATTCGCAGCGCCATTTAAGTGAAAATGAGCTTTATCATTCCATAGCACCTGCCCAGGCCGTTCATCACCCACTGTCTTTCGAACAACGAACATTAAAACAAATGATTTTCGTATCTCATCATCACTAGAAACCCTAGTGCTGAGTATTGGATATCTAAAATGGTAAAACTTCAATTCATTTCTCATATCACTCGAATATGGTATATGCGTTTTCCACGATATCACACGTGCAGTACTGTTAACATGCGTCCATGCTTGTCCTTGTTCCACAATTGCAGTTGCAACTTCTTCGATATCATGTAGTCGAATTGGTTTGCAAGTTTAATGGCGTTAAAACGCAAAATAATTTTTCGAACATTTGTAAAGATAACAGAGAGGCTTATTATTTTCAAACACATTTGAATTCGCAGTATGTAAATGCTAATTATAACTTTTATAGCGCTGGAATTTTGAAATAAGCATAGTTTTTAATTAATAATTATAAATACTTATTATTTTAGATATTTCTTCCAAAACTCTTCTTCACATGCATTGTTTAAAAACATAACCAAATGAAAATAAGATAAATGAAATTAAGGATGACCAAAAATTATCGATAATAGCAAAGCACTTTTCATGAATAAGAAATGCGCATTCAAATGAAACACACTGAAATAAGCTTCGTAGAATAGACTATGTCTTTTATTCGTAAATCTGAGAACTAAAGAAAATTATATTCAATTATTGAGACATACATGTAAATATAACAGAAAGAGCTGGAACATACATAATCGGGATTATCTTGATTATGGCTGAAACACTAACAATTTATGTAATATGTATACCATCCTGGAGTAATAATTTGTGGTGTTAGATATGTGATAAATATATTTTTACATATATAAGACCAGGAGCTTCCAAACTTTGGGTCATGAACCATTGGATCGTTTATTGTGCCTTAAAATGTTTTTCTAAATAAGAATTTTACCACAGTTTGCAAGAATGTGATCTGGGTTTAAAATCTTTATCAGGCCACATTTTCGAATTATTTTTTGAAAAATTATATTTAATAAAAGATATTTTTCTTCATAAAATCCCCCTTTTGGTCCATAAAACCTCTTAAAATAGTCGATGTGCTATTCATCACTGGAAAATTACCGAATATGCAGTAGGTCGATATAGATTTGGTTTCAAATTGTAAATTGCAATGCTTAAATGTGTGGAAACCATTGCATTAAGCATTAATCTCATACTTTTAGAAAATGATAAGACCAAAGATTTTTTAACAACGTTATGAAATCAGGAGCTAGTAAATGAGAGTATATAAAAAAACAACTTAGCCTAAAAGAATAGAAACTACTTTTTAAAAAGCAACTATCTGGAATATTTTCTTGAAAACAATGTACAAAACAAACTCTTTTTTGTAAACAGCTCCTAAGTTCTTAGAATTTTATGAATTAATTCAAATCAACATAAAGGATGGGAAACATTTTTTTAAGTTCTTATAATTTATTTTCACACTTTCATAGATAAAAAAAAAATGTTGTACCTTTTAACGAGACATAAGCTAAATTTCGTTACTACGAATCTCTTTAAAATTCTTCGTTACTAATCCCATATTAATTTCTATAAATGTGTTGGATGTTAATTCGATTTATTCTGTGAAATTTATTTTTTTATTGATTAATTTTTTAAAAAAATCTATGTGCTTATTATTTACACTCAAAGTTCATTCATTCTGAAAAATGTTAAAATTGTTCCATCAATTTCCTAAATATTATACAGCAATACGTGTTGAGTTAGCTTATAATTTCCACATGAAAAGTCTGGGACAACTGATAAAAATGCAATAAAAAGTAGTTATAAAATCTAAACATCGTGTATAGTTTCAATACATCAATAGAAGTGTAGTAAATCTTGAAAGAATAATGTATTGAACTCAATGACTCTTGTTGAAAGTCACACAAAACATATTCTTTTCGTTTATTTAAATTCGATATTGCCATAGAAACATCAAATATTAATTTATTTTTATTGTACAATTATTGCTATGTAGATCCCAGGGAATACTGCGTAATTCTGCATTCTTTCTATACTGTGTTTTCTTATAAAGATAAATGACTCAAAACAATCTTACTCAATACATTACACTTTTATTGGAGAAAAAAATTTAGAAAAAAGCGACAGTAAAATAAGTGCTAGAAGAGCCTTAGATGCACTTAATTTGATTAAAAGGAATCGTGCATTTTGTAAAGACTTTGCAATTTGGTGCAAATTTCATTTTTCTTGATATCTCTGAGTACCGGTATTATTCTTCTAATGATGAAATGGAAAGTCAAACAATATCATTTGATCACGAGTTTTGTTCTTGATGAAGCTTAATTTGTTGAATAATGTCGATTTAATATAGAAATGTTTATCACAGAACTGAAAATGTTTAAAGAATAATAAAATTATTTAATTTATTTTTCTTAAGGAAATGGTGTTTCATAAGCTCAAAAAATCCAGATATAATTTAATTTTTAATAATGCTATGGAGAAAATTTTGTAATTATTGTTCCACATTGATTGAAATTCTCATCCAATTAAAGCCAATTTATTCTTAAGATTTATTGAATACTTATACGATTACTGTGTTCTTGAAAGCTTTAATATTTCATTGTTATAACTTACTAAGTGGAAAAAAAGGCATTTTATTTGAACTATTAAGAAAAAAATAAAATTTATTGCTTGTTAAAATTTGTGTTTAATAAATTAGCAAGTCATTTAAAGGAAGCAAATTACACAGCTAATAGCTTTATTCCTACAGTTAAGGGCTTTCCTTATCCTGATTCCTTCAGCTAAAAATTATATAAAGTTTCCATTAATTTACATAGTTTTTCTTAACCTCATTTATTGATACTAGCAAAATGTTTTGCAATCTAAAGAGTTATCCACTCACTGACTTGACATCTGGAGTAAGCAAATTGACAAGGCGAAGGCAACACATAACAATTGATTCTGTAGAGAAGCATTTGATTAAATTATATAGTTAAAAAGTAATGAGGATATTCTTTCCTTAACTACTTAAGTATCTAGTTTGCCTCCCTCCCCTTCCATTTACGAGCAACTAAAATAGACGTATAATCCGTCTTAGGCGATGATTTAGCGAACAACACCACCATTATTCTGCTCACCAGGGAAGTGAGAACTAATCATCTCATCAGCATATTTAAGGTTGTCCTCCATTACGTGTAACACTTACAGAGAGGGAAAATACGTTAATGAAGTAGGTATTGATGAAGAATTCTAACGTTAACCAATACATTCTAACAACTAATTCTAATTGCTAACAAATAATCTGCATTAACAAATAGATTTCAATACATAAAACGAAAAAAATTCCAAAACTGACATTTCAAAATATGTGTTACAGCATAATTGTAAAAGTTTAAGAAATATTTGAATTGTCGCCATGAAGAGATGCCTAAATTTGTAAAGAGCAAATTTTTCCATAGGGATGATTTAGCCTTGCGGTGTTCACTAATCAGCTTAGTCTAGATTAGCTTTAGATTTAGTTACGTTTAATCTGAGTTTTATTTACTCCCGGCTTTGAAGTGACACGAATGTTGCTTTGAAACCGATAGAAGATCTTTTTAACCACTGTTAGATGACAGAAAACACCCGAGCAAGCATCTTGTTTTCTAAGATTTCGCATCACACTAATGGGAGGGCTTTGACTCAAGATCAAAATTAGCTTGCACCAGGTCCACTTGCATGGCATGCATGCCAAATCTTTTGAGGAATCAGTCTCAAACCTCACGCTGTCCCGTTCCTAAGTCGAGACCTCCCATAGAGACGGATTTGAAACTTTCTATTTCAGCACAAATCTTGATTAAATATTTAGATGCAATTTAAATAGATGATGCAATTTCTTTGATTAGCATCCCATTTGAATCCGTCAAGCTTTTTTCGAATTCTAATCATCATTTACATGTCACTTTTGAGAAGAGACAAAAATATTTTTATAAACAGCATTATTGTTATAAATGTGATACAAGGCTATTAAAATGTAGCATAATTCATTTGAATCAATGTATAGTGACTTAGCTGATAAAAATTCCTGAAATAATTCACTGAGATATAACCTCGTCCTTTTCGATGCATAGGAATTAACCCAGGCCGCCCTTTGAATACACGTTACATAACCTGTACTTCAGTAATCACAAACACGGATATAACTGTCAGATAATTTTTTCTCCTTTAAATTAATTGATAGTTTGATTTAATTACAGATTTAATTTTGTAATTCGATTCAGATGGCAATTTACAAAGAATATTGTTTAACGCATATTTTTAGAAGATTTCAGATGTGAACCAAAATCTCACAATCAGTCTCAAGGACATCGGTATCCCAGATCGATCTCCTTTAATTTAAGAGAATAAAATGTATCAAATAATTAATCAATGAATAATTAACCCTGGCATAAAGCAGATTGCCATAGCAAAGAATAATATATTTTCAATGAATATTCATTGTCTGATATTTATCAAATCTGTAAAGAAAGCATTTTTCTCAACTCTTTTAGATGTGAATACACGCGGAATAGTTAAACCAATTTGAGAAATCGTTTCGAGGAAAACACCATCACAAAATGGAATAATTTGAAGTTGGCAATAAATGTCGACATCAAGATACCAAGTTACTTTTCAAGAAAAAGGAAGCATTTCGTCACTTAAAAAGGCCAGACTATTTATTATTCCTGAAGCTTTGTATCTTCAGAGGCAATGCAGACATCAACGAAACAAAATTGAAATCATTTTTCTTCTCCGAAAATGAAAAAACAAAAAAAAAACGCTGCATTTTTTAAGATAGTTTTGCAATGTGCAAAGTCGTATACTTCTATTCGATCTAAAATATGAAAAAAATATGTATTAATATTATTTTGATTTGATTCTTTCCAACTCTTTGCATTCCAAGATCAGATAAATGGTGATCCACAAGTACCGCGAATTTATTGAATAGTTGTAAGGAGTCAAGTGATGTAGAGAAAACTTTTCCGGAAGAAACGACGCTTTTGAGGCGACGTATTTGTATTGCTGCTTTTTTATTTCTTTTGATATCTTTAAAAAGGCTGGTGAGAAAACATCCAGATTTTGTATTTCAGATTTTATTTTTTCTGTGCGATCTCTGTATAACCTCCTAGATCTTCGTTGATTCCCTCGAATATGTGGCTGAGAAAAATAAGGTGTGTCATTTTGAATTTTCTGTACCTATCTATTTTATTTTAGCTTATAGTATCATTTCATCAAACCTGTATATTAAATTATCTCAGTATTTTGGCAAATTATGTTTAAAAAAACCCTTTCTAGGGCCGCGGGAAGTATGCTTTCCACTAAATTTATCAATCTTTGTATGAAATTATATAGGTTGGCATAAGTTCTGACAAATTTTTTTAGTAAGTCAGAAACTTAGATGCTTCAGTTCTTTATCTCAGACAAAACGATGTGTCTTAACAAAATTAATTAATTAATCAAATTAAATTTATCTAAGAAGCTAAATGAATCCCTTTTCTTATTCTAATTTCAAGCCTAAAAATATTTTAACATAATATGACTAAAAAAAAAATGGCCCTTTAAAGGGTTGAAATATGAAGCATCTGTTATTTTTTTTATTCTGTAAATTACAATCATGGATGGTAAATTTGAAATATTTTTGGCAGTTAAGATAGCACATTATTTATTAGTTCCAATATTTTATTATTTGAAACTGATTACAACAGAGGATCAATATTTTTGATTAACTTATGCTTCGAGAAAGTTGTTTCGTTCATCTGAATATATTATCATCGTGTATGTTTTAAATAGCATTTATCATTTTAAATGTAATATTAAATCTACAAATTAAGTAATAGGAAAAATAATTTTTAGTGTCGAATGTTTCTTATCAAAATCCTATTTATTACAATTATTTTTGTGTATGATTTCTAAAATGTTATGTGTTTTCATGTATTTTTGTAAAAAAAAAAAAAAATGTGCTAACATATTTTTTAAAAATATACTTTTATGCATACTTTTTTACATTTTCTCAGCTGCCCTTTGTCATCAATAAATTCAAATAAGAATGGAAGCAGTCCAATAAAATAACCCATTGGGAATTTATGACGTCAAAATCTATAAAATGTAAAATGTATGCTTTCTAATATAGAAATAATTGAAACAGCTTTACCATAAATTTGGTTCAATTCATTCTTTAACTAGTATACAATTTAGCTCATGAAACTTATTACTTCGTTAAAAAAATAAATGGTTTTTATCACTTATTTATGAATGAATTGTACACAATATCACTTTTTATCATCTACACACAATAATGTTTGAAGAATGGTTTTTTCATAATTAGCGTAGTGAACATAAGAATAGTACCGGTGCAATGGCATAGAGGTAGCGCGTCTTCCCCGTGAGCTGGTCGTTCGCTTTAGACTTCCAGTTCGGGCATGGTTATTCTTCATCTCTTCTATCTGTAAGATGTGTGAATGTGCCCCCTGTAAAAAGGAGTTGTGCAAGCGAATGTTATGAGTGAGTAGCTAAGACGTACTCTTGGCCCTAGTCAGTGCTACTAAAACAAGAGAAGCTCCCTTGGCTTAAAATCGCTGACTTCGTCAGCGAGCTTGGCCATGGCAAGTGCGAATATAAACAACAACAAAACAAGAACAGTTAGTTTTACGAGAATAGCAATAGTATAACAGACAATAAAACAAAATTTCTGATACGCTTGATGTAATATAATGAACTTTTTAGGGAATGCTTCAATAAGTATGTTTTATTGAAATCACTTAATGAAACTATTTATTATTATTATTATTTTTCCTTAAAATTGATATCCGACTAGAAATTCAAATTATTTAGAAATGACACCACACTTGATTTTGTTTAAATACTTTATTAATACACAACATTCGCTCACAGATTCTACGACCTATAAAAATTTACAGAGAAGCTGCAATCGTAATCCAGTTTTCATAGTGAATTTTTAATCTTAATTACCCTTTTTCAACCTAATTAAAATAATTTTTAAGGAAATGTTTCGTTAAATACAGGATAAAACCATTAACGCGCAGTAATTAAAAAAAAAAAAAAAAAAAAAAACGAAATACGTTATACATTGAGCATCCGAAACACCTTTGTGGCTCGAATTGAATAAAGTAACTCACTTCAAACATCTACACAAAATTTATATCCCGTTTTGTTCATTAATGTTACAGAGGACACATTCTTTTAATCTTTGCTCCAAGTAATAACCCTAAAGAGAATTGTCCTTTTTTAAACATTTTTATTTCTCCGGAAGCTATATTTACAGTCTTGATGCTGTCTCTTCTCATTTTTCGTGCTTTAGGCAATTAAGTAAACTTCTTTATTGTTGCTTGGACAAGTAAAAAAATCCTGTTTCGTTTAACTACTAATTATTTTCTAAAAGCGTGTTCTCATTTGCGGGTTATGACTACAAACTGAGTGAAAAAGAAAAGCGCAAATCGTGCAACTATAGAAAACAAATAGTCTGTGACCATTCCATGAGTTGTCCTGCATGTTGAAGTGGCGTGCCATTGACAATTAGAATTAATAAATTGAGAAGATGTAACATCAGTAATTTGGTGTAATGTCAGATTACTATGACGCAACTCAAATTAAGCAAACATTTAAATACCAATTTTAGAGGGGTTGCTTTGAAGTATTCTTAATATTCTGTTTCTACCAATTCTGTTGCTAAATAAAAGCGCATTCTTTCCAATTCATTTCATACAAAATAAAAGTACAAAAGTGTATTAGCCATTTTATTGGTAGGCACCATTCAAAACGGTGCATCATTTTCATTTTTTTTTTAAATTTTGATTCTTAGAAATATTTAGAGAGTGAGAAGATATTGATTTATTTTTTCGGAGCAATAAAGTCCTTGTATTATGTGAATTATTATATATCTAATTACTTTTTTCGGTGTCAAAAGGTTGAAAATTATTGTCTTCTTGTGGACTGATCTGCTTATACTCTGGATACATTGTGAAGAAAGTAACAAAAGTTACATCTGCACATATTAATCAACGAAAAATAATTTGATCTCGAATCTTCATTTTGGGAAAAGGGCCTAATGTGCGAAAAGATTAACAAACACCAGTACTCTAAAATGATATAGGCTAAGGATTTTGGTTTTAAATAGAGTGGTCAATTTGGAGTTCATTTTAGTAGCCCGATGACAGAAAAATTTGGTTTAAAAATCATACACTACATTTTGAATACTCTCAAAAAGCCTAATTTCTTGGAGCCTTTCAAAGCCTGGACAAATTGAGGTTTTTAGAGTTTTACAAATAGAGGCACTATAATATTTTAAATAATAACAGGCTATCCTTTGTGATATTTTTCTAAAGTGAGAAATTTTATGCCTTCAGTTTTCATTAGAATTTGTCAGTTTTTTTTCTTTGCAGATTTTTTTTTTTTTTTTTACCAAATTACTCAAACCTCCTCTTGAGAATGTGGTTGTGGGTTCCACTCACACGATTCCCGACCATCTTATGATTAAGATATGCTAATTTATTTTAATTAGTGAAATATTTCGTTTAATTAAATTTTAATTTCATTCGTTCAATTTTTTATATAAAATTTTGGCATTATAAATTGCCACAACGGAGTTGATCTAAAGTAACCAATTCTGTTTTCATATTCGTCCAACCGTTTTACATATTCTGTAAATAGTTTAAAGTATCTTTAAACAGCTTGGGCATGCCATAAAAAATAAAAACCAGGTAGAGTGCATCTTGCAGAATTGAAGAAAAAATCTTACATATAAAACTTTTCATCATTGAATGTAAATGAAACTTATATTTTATCCACATTATCCACTCATTTGAAAATATCTATTGATTTCTGAAGTCTTCAAGTACTCTTAATGGCCTTAAATGTTTATCAGGCAGTCTTAACAGTGTTTATAGAATTAAAATTTTGGATTTTTGCATTTAGTTCCAACCCATCTATTATCTATCTATCGTATATATTATAACTCACCTGTTATTATAAGTAAGATATTTTCTGGGGGAAGAATAACATATTTAAATCAATTATTAGATCGATCATTCTTTTAATGCTGTGTGGTTAATGTATCATTGCTTGAATAACCTTAAAAATATATTTAGGCCTTTATCTCACTTACTGATATATCTTAATGTCCAACCTGACAGGAGTATATATAATGAAGCATTTCGAATTCGTTTGCAAGACTAGTTTAGGAAACAAACAACATTGTATCCGTTTTGCGTATTTCAGCCATCAAGAATGACTGAAAGGATTTCTTGTTATAAGATTTGGAATACTTTATCTGTTTCGATTACTCTGACAATATCCAGAAGTACTGTTAACTAACATTAGTCTTATTTACGTTGATTTCAATTAGCTCAGTAACTTCGAAATTTATACGGGAACTTTCTCAATATTAATTAATATTAACACATTGAAATAACGAATAACTGAAGCAAATGAGCCGTTGCAATGGACACTGAATGCTAATTTCTAGGCTTTACCATTTTTCCACACTCTATCTGCCACTGTCCCAATTTAACCAATTTATATCAATGTCGTTCAACTACTTCATTTACATTTGAATATTTACTAGCCATGTCACTTAACCAAAATATCGCTCACGAGGATCACGAAGCATCTTTTGTCACATTATTTTTAGTATCTCAAACCTTTCGATGCCTTGTGCTTACGCGCGCTAAATATATCCAGCGTTCACTTGATAACCTATGTGTACAAGTGCTACCTCCAGCCGACAACAAAGGCATAACTCTTGATTGCTGACTCCGCGCTATTATGGGATTTTATGTTTGTATTCTGATTAGGATTAGGTGTGTATCAAAAGTGACATTACACCGATAAAAAGCTCATCATTAAAATAAAAAAGATAGAATGCAGATATTCAAATTACTAGCCATTCAAACAAAATCTTTCATACGTATGTACTGGATGCAAAAGTAGCTAAAGACAACTAAAGAAAATAAAAAGGTCAGAGCAGAAAATAAAAGGCAGGCATAAAAGGAAAACGTGGGGGAGGGCTGAAGGGCTCAAGAAGAAGAACTTACATGATATTCCACAATAGCAGTATCATTGAAACATAATTAGTAGATAATAACATTTACCAAAGATAGGCAATTTTAACGTAGAAAACAACAAAAAGAAAAAGAAAATAAAAGAATTTAGAGAAAAGAGAAACACACACACACACACATATATATATATGCATTGGCCCAGTCTCAGATAGATTCCATGAGCAGGAACAAAAGGCTAGAAAAAGAGTTCGTTTTGCATTTTTTTTTCTTCTAATCTCAAGATACTGTCCACATTTAACAGTGCTTGATTTTCGCTATGCATACTTTAAAGGGATCAGGCCATGGAAGAATCCCATTTAAATTTTGCTACTGTTAAAAAGCATTGAAACTTGAAGTAGTAAGAGGAATGGGAAATTGGTATACAGCGAGATATAACCAATAAAAGGTCTTTTTTTTTCTTTGTAGTGAAATAACGTATGGCTCAAGCTAGCGCAGAGTCCAAAATAAGAAAGATTAGTCCAGATAGGAGACAAATGAGTAAAAATTATTATTCCGTTTGGAAAATCCTCCTTTCATGTGATACAGGAAATCCAAAATAGCTTACGCTTCGAAAATCATATTTTTGATAAAATTTGAGAAATATTTTGATGAGGTTTAATAAATTTTCCCAAGCGATGAAGAATAGGGCAATGGAAAATTTGGTGTGGAATGTCATCATAAATATCACCACATCTACAACTACAGTTTCTCAAACTGAATCTTTTAAGATAATGCTGGCCAAATCCACGGTGTGTAGTTAATTAAGCCAAATATTCATTATCAATACATCAATTTATTTTTACCTGAGGAAAGATACAGAAGGCAGGACGTCCTTTTCCATCTTGATTGCCAATCATCGATGAGAACTTTACGAAGGCGAGTTTTGACTGTACTTTCAGATTCTCCAAGGTGATAATCTAGTGAAGGTTTAATTAAAGCAACTTTGGCAGCCTGATCAGCTAGTTCATTACCTTTGATGTCTGATGGGCTTTAACCTAGTGTAATGTTTTGTTTGTATGTGTGCACGTCTTATAAATTGATGGTGGTCGACGTCATTTGTTTTACTCCATAAAATAAATACACACAACGGTTTCGAACACTTCATACTATTAGACAAGAATCATTATCTATGTGGGCCGGGATAGCCTGGTTGGTAGAGCGTTGGATTGGCGTCCCTTAGGTTCCGAGTTCGAACCCCGCCGGCCGAAGATTCCCCGCGTGGTTGGTGGAGTATTACTCTAAGGCTTGGCCCTAGTTCGCTTTAAGATAAAAACAAGAGGCGCTCCCACTTGGGCTTAAAATCGGCTGTCTTAGAATAGCGGGCTTGTACGTGGCACGTGCCATAATTAACAACAACTATCTAGCAATATGCTCAATGGTGAGTGTAGTCTTCAATTCAGTGGGGAATATTTAACCAACGTGCAATTTACACTCTCTTCGGAGAAGTGCCCTATTCAGCAGCGTTACTCGGGCGAAGCGGACTATCCTAAAGAAGCTCCAACTCTTAAAAGATAGTATTATCTTTTTCGTCCTCAAAGCGTATTACCTTTGTTAAACCCCCTAAATATCTTGGTCTACCGCACATCGTATGATAAAATATTGCATTGATTAGTATAACTCTAGAACCCGATTTTTTGCAACAATTCAGCCCAAATTCATGAGCTCAAAATGTAGCATATAGTATTAAAATATAAATTGCTGTTATTATGTAACTAAAATGAAATATATTTATTCTATTATAAACCAAAAACCGTGAGATGTAAAACTTTATCTTCGAAGTAATTTTTTTTTATTACTTTATTTCCTATTTTTAAGATATTTGCATGATTTGAATTACGAAAGTATACATTTCTAAAACATTTTCCCATTGATTAGCATGAAAAGATGCAACAATTGAGTTCTATTTGAATACGATACTCGAAAAATCGATTCCCCCCCCCTTCGCCCAATTCTATTTTCACAGGAACTAGGAGAAATAAAATTCAATAACTTTCCTAAAATTTCGATCCCATATATTTTACGCCAATAATTATTTTCCCATTTCTTGAACTTTTCCACCTATTACCTCCAGGAACGCATAATTGTTATAAGAAGAATGTTGAACCATTATTTCAACAACGGTCAACTTAAAAACGTTTGAAAGATAGGGGGAATTGTTTAATATTTATTTGACTCTATTTTACGGGAAAAGAGAAATTCATTTGGATCGAAAGCAATTTTCGTTAGTGATTTAACTTCAGAGTGTCAAAATATAAATAAATTCAAAGCAGCCAAGATGGAAAGTAATGACTTTCCAATTTCAACTTTTGTTTCGATGATATCACTATGCATTGCGTGGCTATAATTTGGAATAAAGCCCACTTCATTGAACATGTCGTTAAAATCCTCATGATTGATGGCAGATCGAAAAGTGAACAGAATTCACAAGCTCACCAACACAGTTTGACTGAAATTTATGGATGAAATAGAAAGAATTTAAACGTCATAATGTTTACTTTTATAACCGATTTATTCATAATTGCTTTTCTAGTAAAATGATCTGAATGATAGAAGTGTTGGAATAGTTTTTCAAAAAATTTTCCATATCAGCATATAAGCATATTATTTGGTAAATCAGATGTTATATATATATATAATATTCTTATTATTTTTTTCATTTAACATTTGATGGTGAATGAAACAAATTGTAGCAATCTTTAAAGAATATTTTGCACTTTTCTATCTTTTATAAGCGCGAATGTCGAAAATGTAAATAAAATTTGTGAACATTTACTATTTACAACTGTTACATAAGGGCTGTAATTTCAAGAACAAACTAATTATCTGTTATTTCAGAGAAATAACCTACAAAACGAGAATAAATTGAAAAATAATTGCCTACAAGACTATTGTGTATCCTCCCTTTGAAAATGGTGAAATCAACCCAACATGAATGATGTCACAGAAGTCAAAGTTTTATAAAATTGATTAATATTGCTTGGAATAAAACGCATTATTGATTTTATATCTTTTACAAACATGTAAGCTCACCATTAGGTCACAAGAGTAAAGTCAACTTTAAAGAAAACACTGGACGAATTACAATATCTAGTACCTACTTGAACACCAATGTTCCAAAATGCCTGAATAGAGCCGAAGTTTTTAAAAACTTACATGCAGTTAGTTAAATGGCTTAGCATACTGAGATGGCATACAATGCCATACTTTTTGTTTTATTTGGTCTGCACTGGCAGTGAAATTAGCTCTTCGGGTAGAATATAAGCGTTTTTTTTTTTTAATGAGATTCTACTTGTAATATAAAGTTTATTTACACTCTGAATGCACCTATGTCTCTATCATTAGGTAAAATTCTTGTTTTTGTAACAGATATAATCCAAATAATTGCTGTATAGGGTTATGAAAGAGGAATTCTTCCTGAAATAAATATTTTCAAGAATGGAGGAGGAAAAATTGAACATTAGTAAATCATCTCTCCATCCAACATCTTATTCTGTACAACGCATCTTTCTTTTGTGCATCTATGGTGGTATCAACTGAAAATTGTCCTACCAATAAATTATGACTCTAACAAAAGAAAGCGACTTTGTTTCCAATTTTTTTTTCCAATGTAAATGACGTTTTTCCTTCTTTATTCATTTATGAATTATTGCTTTTTGAATATTTTTTCCGGCCCTGTAATAATGAAATTTAAAATAAAAATACATTTTCAATTTCAATTTTTAAAGAATTTTTTTTTTTTTTTTTTTTTTTTGAATTTAAGCATTTTATGTTTCTGCGTGATGCGGAAAGCAACAGTCAAGATTCTGTTTTAGCAACAAACAGGAAATTGAATATCTGATACTAGTAAGTTTATTAAAACTTAATATAATTCTAATCTCAAATTCACTACTTTTATGATTTCCTGAAGAACGCAAATAAATCATGCATCGCTCATCTGTATTGGAAAGGATTCAGACTCAAATGCTTGGAAAAACACAGGCTCATGCATCGGAGGGAAATTATTGCTAACTGCGAATGACAACCCACGGATACAGCAACACTCCCAAAAGCGAAGTACATGACTTATTGTAATACTTTCAGTTTTTCATAGCAAACACCATACGCTTAGATAGGGTCTGTAGTAATTAACCTGAAATCCAAAAAGTGCCTGTTTCTTTATTGCACAGGAATAGAATGAACAATTTTTTCCATTTAGGAATTTAAAAAATACTTCATTCGAAATAAAATGGAAAACTTTCGGACACTGCAAAGGGCTCGTTTTTCTCTTTCGAAAACTCTCAAAGAATTGACAACTAGGAAAAAGACAGTAAAAAAATAAAAAAATAAATAATAATAAAACGGCTTTAGAAAATGTTACCTGGGGGTCATGGTAGTGATGATTCTGCAGGTTTTGAGAAGTGTGAAGTCACACAAAGTGAAAGAAAGAACTGGGGTCAAAAATTCTAAAGAAAGTATTCTGATAAAAAACAAGAATTTTATTGAAGAATATAATACATCTATACACTTCAATAAACCGAATAACATTTTCTAATTTCATGCAATTTTCGTTTTAACTTTCAAAAATAAATTATGAATTTAGTAGAATTAATTTTTCTAATCGTATAGTTGCTTCTCTTGTCAGATAAAAACCAAAAAAAAAAAAAAAAACTATACACTTCCAGATTCTTTTTTATAATCTAAATAATTAAAAAGAATTACAGTTTTTGAAATGCAAACTAGCATTTTGGCATTTTCCTTATAACTTTAATTACAATGAGAGGTCCTTTTTTCCTTTACTCTGAGTAAAAAAAAGTACAATTCTTCCCAATATTATGTCAAGGCCAGGCTCAGAAATATAAAATATTTTTATTTAATAAGTAACGTAGATAATTAAACATATGAAAGAGCTAAAATAGTCAAAAATATTCTAATTGTTTTAAAATATTCAACATATATAAAGAGAAGATAAGTAAACATATAAAAGAGCGTAAAATCAAAAATCAAACTAGTTGCCTTTAAACTTGTCAAAGTTTTATAAAATTAATGCGCTGAAGTTTTTATATGCAGTTCTGTCCTTATAAATTATTTAAGCATTTATCGCATCAAATCAAGACTTTAAAAAATAATTTGTATTGGCCAGTATCTGGATGAGAACTTCACTGAGTAGTTTCTGGTCATTCTAAAGTATCAAATCTACATACTGTGAAATTTAACAATTTAACAACTTCGTGTATATTTTCCCATTAGATGCAATTTCCAGTGTTGGGAACACACCCGAAATTGGATGCAATTTCCAGTGTTCTGCAGATGAACGCATTTTATTATTTTCCCTTGATAAAGTATATTTTGTCATGCTTTGTAGATTTACCAGGATAGAGTTCATATCATGTTGCTGTTTTTTTTAACAAATAAGAAACTTCTAAAGATTAATTGTGCCAACACAGCTTATTTCCTATGATGCTCATTTGTTTCACAAATGTCAACGAAGTAAGAAAAAGTTATCCATAACGAGTTTAATTCCAGTATTATAGTAAGGTTCAATCGAATGAAACGCTGTATATTTACCTACTTCTTCATCCACTGTTATATTTTCAACCGGTTTATAATTCATCAAGGTTAACCGGTTTATAACTTATTGACTACATGTCAAAGCGCAAATACATCATAATTTCCAGAAATCTGCCTCTAGCCATTGTATCAGTGAAGAATGTCTGGCATAGATTAAATTTTTGACAATAAATTCAAAACGGACATATCTTTTGGACCCAAAGTTCCGAAACACATAGCAAAGAAATGGAAATATCAATCTCATCGAGTGGAAAACATTAATTTCGATTTTAGGATTTCTTACGAATTTCTTCTTCAGTCCACTACTGAATACGATGCAATAATTTTTCAACGATAAACAATTGCCATTCACTACTAGTATTCCCACTAATTATTTTCCGCTTGGAAAAGAAAAGTTGCCCAACTCATTTTCTTAAAATACTCAACTGGGAACGTCTCCCTCTAACACTTGTCGAAATATTTCCTATTTTTCAAACAGAACCATTATTTGCTGCTGCTTCATCTTTGTCATTTTCAACACTTTGAATACGTTTTTCTCCTTCTCAAATTCTGTTTGATCGTCTTTCATTACTTTCTTTAGTTTGATTGCTGCTAATGATTTCACTTCTGGAAACTGTACAAGCAGATTGCAATGGTATATTTTCTTGATCTAAATTTTTATTCGCATTTTTTTGGAGGAGAATAGATACTGCATCAGATGACTCGGATACAATTGTCGCCATATTAGAAGAAATCTAAACTTCTCCGGATAAATCGGATGTACTCTCGGATGTACGGAATTTTTCACAAAGTTCAATTTCTAGGGCAGAATTATCATCCCAAGAACTTTCAAAAGCTTTCAGCATCTCTACTTTAGTTAGGCAACGCTTCTGTGCTACATGATATAAAAATCCCAAAACACACAGATTAGAATACTGAAACTGTTCAAAATGAAATGAAGTTAGGTACAATCGTATTCATTAAAAGACAATATTTCAACCACAAAGGAAATTCCAAATCAGATGGAGAATTCCAAAAAGTTTTACTTCCCTATCCCTCCCCAATCCTTTCCGATTCTATGAAAAACACAATTTCCTTAGAAACAAATGCATCTGCTTTTCCATCAAAATATGGAAATAAAAAAGAAACCCATAAAAATTAGATGAAAAATAAATTTTTTTGGTAAATCAAAATGATCGGTAGTCATAATTATATATATACATTATAATATTGACAAAAACAATTGATTAAAATGGACAAAAATAAATTTATGTTATAATCATAAGATTTTAGAAAATTTCTGATAAAAATGTTTAGATTTAAATGTTGTTATATATATCAAGAAAAAGATAATAGAATGCTGTCAAAAAGTTTTTAAGTTGCTTATATACATAACTATCAGAAGAATAATCAGCGTATTCAGTGTTAACTCATTTATCACATAATGAATATTGGACTGTCTTTTGGTTATTACAAAAAATTTCTTTTGTAAAGGGCTTCATCGGAGCCTCGAGACTATGGACATTGAATGAGACGCGAAAGTTTTCGTTTGATTCTTCTTAAAACATTATTTTTCCCCTGATAGTTTATCAGGTTATTGTGTGGGTAAAAAATGTAGCATACTTTCACATATTAGTCTCTTTGTTAGTATTCCACTGTTATCGCCTACCGGACATTATATTAATGGTTTTAACCTGTTTAAATGAAAGCTACATGTTAAGTGAAGTGACAAGAAATGAAAATAAGCTAATTAATGATTACAAAAGACATTTTCTGCCAAAAGCAAAATTTGAAAAAAAAAAAAAATGCCCAAACACTTGCAAAATGGAAAAAAGAAAGATCAAATCAATCATTGTGAGGAATTTTAAGATTCTGTAACCATAAGAATCAGGTTTTTAAAATCAAATTCATAAATCCATACCAAAATTCAATTGAATATTATTGGGAAAATGAATATTTACACTCTTTATTAATTAATTTATTTGCACTCTTTCTTAATTTATTTGCATTTCAAAAGATTTCTTATATTTGAGTAATTTTATAAGTCATTATACCTTATGACGAGTGCAAAGAAAAACACTAGTGCGATATTACAGTTGAAAGAGTATTAACCGCTTTGATTAAGTTTCATTACCACGAATTCCTCTGTTTGTAGAAAAGAATATATTTGTAATGAACTTTTTTACAATTTTTGAGTTTATGACAAATTATACATCTAAAAATAATAGCAGATTAGTAAAATATTCAATCTTTCAAAAATTTTGCTTCAAATGTTGTTGGTCTCCTTAAAGTATAGTATTATTTATAAAAGAAAATAAAATCTAATTAAGATGTAGAATCAATTTTTAACCTTAACATAAGATTTCGAGCCAATAAAATAAAATTTATAAAAAGTTGCAACAAATATAAATTCTTACATGATAAATGAACTCCAAGAAAAAAAAATAAGAAAATAAATTTTATGTTATTAAAAGCAACGGTAAGCTATAAAAGCAATGATTAGCTTTGTAATTTGCTTACTTTCCTTTTTATTATTATTAATCTTTTTTTAATGATTTCTTCAAACATTGCTTTAAAAGTGAAAAATCGGTCTCTTGATATGCAAAATAACAAAAAAAAAGAAAAAAGAACCAGAGATAATGATGAATATTAACAAATCATTCGATTTGCGTTTCGTTGGGCTCATGAAGGCTACTGTATCCATTTGAAGGAGCCCTTCTTCTTTTCAATGGCCATTCACAAAGGCCTCTTGTTCCTCGACATCATCTTGATCAATTCGAAGGTAATAAATAACAGTCTATCATCAGGCGCTCTTCTTTAGAAGCCTTATCTCGGATGTAGAAAGCCAGAAGGACATAAAATAATCATCCCAAACGCTATCTTTATCGTAAATGCTATCGTATCAACTTTATCCCAACGCGGATCGCTGGAGAGATTAAATCTGAACGGAAGAATTGGTGGATGTATGCTGAACATTGTTATCTGGAAAGTAAGCCTGAGAGATTCTCAGCAATAAAATCAATCACATTTCAAAATCTTGTGCATTATCAATCGGTGCTGAAATGACTCGGAAAAAAGAAATTGACCTCGTAGGAATTGAGTTCTTAATCAGGAATTTTCATACATGTCGCAGAAAATAAGAGTAAGTTACTTATTTTGAATAATAATGTAGTATAGGAAAATTAATTTGAAAAAAATGCTAGAACTAAGAATAATTATCTAGTATGTGAAAACCTAACAAAAATAAATATATATCAATGATTTTTTTTTTCATTTTTGAATGTCGAATCAAACTTGCAGAAATTCAAATTTGTACGAAATTATCATATTTATATGATTTTCAAAGCTTCAGTTATATCAAACAGAACACTGAGAAAATAATGCTATTTATTAAAAAAATAATATGCGAATGAAGATCAGTATTAGATATTAAGCAGAAATCTATACTTATAATAAAGCTCAATGTGTGTGTGTGTGTGTGTGTTGGCGCTCTACAGGCCAGACCGTTTGGCATACAGCTACCAAATTTGGTACATGTATACCTTGGAGGTCGGGAATGTGCACCTGGGGTTTCTTTTTTCGAATTTTTAATTACAATTTTAATTATTAGTTAAAAACTAACTTTCCCGCCAAAAAAATCTTCCATTTTCCCCACCGCCAACTTTTCCACCAAAAAAATCTTCCATTTTCCCCACCGCCAACTTTCAGTTATTTTTTTCTCCCAACAGAATTGAGGCTAGGGTTAACATTTTTCGGCGGATTATTTCAAACGATTCTGTTTATTTTCTTAATGTTTTATGCATTTAAAATTAAACATTGTTAATTAATCCATGTTTCACATTCATTCTGAAGTACTTTTGAATTAAAATAACACAGAATAAAGGAAATTAAAAATGTATAATCTGCATAGCGTTACCCCAACTGGCGTAGAAAAATTCACGCACTTGCGTTAACGTAACTGGCGAAGAAAATTCACGCATGCGCATTGTTTTCTGACTGTTGACATGGCAACCAACGGATGATTTAAATTATTTTTAGGTTAGTTGCATGCTTTTGTAAGTAAATTGTATTTATGTTAGTTATATATTTTTTGTATATGCTTATAGTTTTAAGTACATCGTTTTTTAAGTAGTTTTTTTTAACTTATTTTCAATGATTTAAATTATTTTTAGGTTAATTGGATGCTTTTGTAATTAAATTGTATTTATGTTAGTTATATACTTTTTTGTATATGCTTATAGTTTTAAGTACATCGTTTTTTAAGTATTTTTTTCAACCTGTTTTCGACCGATTATTTTAAACAAGTCATTTTATTTTTTTAGTGTTTGATGCATTTAAAATGAAACATTGTTAATGAGTGGATCTGTTCATGATGAATCTGAGAAATTTTTGTTGACAAATTCTTGAGATATTACATAAATTAAGAAAGATATTCTTTAGTGCCCATAAAGTCTAAACGCTCAGTGACTCTATTACCAGTAATCATAGTATTAAAGAAATGCTTTGTTTCAGTAAAAAATATTATTATATTAATTGCAGATTAATCATTTACACTTTAATTTAAAGCATAATTTCTACGAGGGGTAACAGAAAATTAGAGAGATACATATCAGGCTATGACTGAAGGCCCTTATAATATTATGAGTGAATTATATGACTATCAAAATTTGAAGTTTTAAAATATTTTGCCGAAGAATCTATTCAAGTTGGAATTGCGTAAAATATTTAATGGTACGACCGGAGTTTAACCTCCTGCTTGGAGCAATTTTTAAAAATCGCCAACAACGACCTTGCGAAATGTTCAAAAGCAAAGGAGCAGATGTTCAATTATAGTGCATAATAAAGATTGCCAGCTTTGGAGCGTTATCGCAACTTGGCGAAGAAGGGGGTTAAACTCCGGTTCAACCTATTTAATTATTAAAATTTAAACGAACATTAAGATTGGCGAACCGGCTGGTCGCCAAAGGCGGCTAGTAATAAATAAAACTTCGAATGAAAGTGTCACAATAGCAAAAGTTCTAATTAACTAGAGTGTTATTGTTATATTGTATTATACTTGTTCTATAGTCAATTTATTTAGGTCTTCTCTAATTTCTCTCCCAGACAAATATTTCTCTTTGCAAGAAAAACGATATTAATCCCCCTAATTCCTTCACCTAATCAATTCATGGAACCCGAAATCCTTGCTTGGAAATGAGATATTTTCAGATCAGTAATATTCTTCTTATCTTTTCTTTTAATATAAAAAGCCAAATATGCTAAAAGAAAGACGAGCTTAAACTGTTATGGAGATTTATAACAAAGAGAAGAGAAAATAAAATTGTGTTTATGGTAGAATCTGTTGAAGCTTGTTGAGTTTCCAGTCTACTTTTCCTATACTATTAATGGAAATATACATAAATACTTGTAGCGGTGATCTATTTAAGATTTGTCAAGTGTAACAAATTTTTAAATAAATGTCTTCTGTATGCCTCCACATTCGCAGTACTTTGCTCACACAATATGTAAAAAATTCATGCTTCCCTTCAGAAGTTTCCTGCCGATTGAATTTTGAGATCATACGCAAGACAAAAAAGATTCTCTTTGCAAAACAGAGTGCGAATAAACAATTCCATTTTTTGTGTGGTAAGTAAATTGACTCCATTAGTATTAAAGTAAAATGGAGTAAGTGGTTCCCAGTTTTAAAACATTACAATTTAATTTTGAGTTGAACGTTTTCCCTAGTACAGTATTCTCATTTTATGCAAATCTAATATATCAAAATGTTCAGTACGCTTCAAGTTTTAAATTGAAGTATAAAAATTCTTGGAAAACGTATTTCTAAATCTGAAATTGCTGAACCCTAAATCCTCAGCTCGTCAAGGTCATCATCTTTTAAAGCTTCAAAATAATAAAGAGAAGAAATTATTTTAGGATATCATTTTATAATTTAACCCTATTTAAGTGCTGATTTCAAGGCTAAAAATGAATTGATTGCATTTGCAAGTGAGCAACTTCTGTCTCAATAGTACATAAAGAATGCCTTAGATATTCTTAGCTGATTTACATTTAGGTAGTTATTTAATTTTATTTAATACCAATACAGGGTTGAAACAGCAGGAAGTATATTAATTTTAAATCATAACTTCAGTTCTTTTAGAATTTTTACATTTCAATTTTAAAAATATGTCTGTATTCTAAGCACTCTAATACTTCGGAAATCTATAGAATATGGAAATATGCATGCTAATTAAACTACCTTTTAAAAAATTAAGCTTTCTAGCAAATTCTTTTAGAATTTTTTTAGGCTAAATTAAACAGCAAAACTTTTTGAATAACTAATAGTGAAAATATTAAATAAATTTTAATATTAAAAGTATATTATTTCACGAACAAAATTCATAATGTTCAATGAATGAATAATACTATAAATAACTAACTTATCCAAACTGAATTAAAAGCGCGTACTACTTGAAAAAATATAATAACATAACAGTATTTATAATCAAGGTAAGTTAGGAGCTATATACATTCCACGGTACCACGTTTTAATTTTTTTTCTTTATATTTCAGAAGTTTTATACAAAAATGCTTTTTCTTGCTGGTTTGTTTGAACATATTTTCCCATAAAATTGAATTTTGATTTTTAATTTAAAGTTTCAATGATTTTACGCAGTATTCTGTTTCTCATATAAAACCGATTCTTAGTCAGAAACTAATATTATGGTTTTGAATGCCATCCTTTGAATTATAAGACATCGGCACAGCTATGAAGTGGGGCTGTATAATGAGGATTTCAATTTAACAATGAATCATAGAGAACATTTACTCCTATCTTAGTAATAATACCTTTTAACTCATTGTTATTAATACAAAAGAAAAAAAGTAATGTGCCTTTCATTTCTTAATTTCTGGAAAGGTATTTTTAACAATTATTCTAGTGTTATTCCTCAATGAAGATGGATAATCAGGTTATCAATATGTAAATTATTCTTTCTGGAAAAAAAATTATTTTGAATATATTCTAAGCAAACCAAAACTTGTCAAAAGATCAATACTTATGGGCTTAGCATTATGCCTAAAAGGAATGTTTCAACTTATTAAATATATAGAGCACCATTTTCTATATTGAACAATAATAATTGGGGTTTATGATAAATAAATATTTTTCATCTTGATAACTACATTTTATTATTGCTTCTTCTACATAGATGTCTTTTTTGACAGAAACAAAAGAGCGGGAGTGGTCTCCTCGAAACTTTCTTGTATCCTCTTTCATATTATTAACCGCATGCCATTTGCGAACGAAAGAGACAATGTTTGCCGATAGTACACAAACTACAGAAAAACGAATGGAAATTTTGAATGTGTTTTGTTTGAAGCCAAAATGAGACTCTCATTGTAGTCACATAGTTACTGATTAAATGACATGCATTTTAAGTCAATGCGTTTCTGAATGATCGCGTTTACATAATTCCTAAATGACAGACATACAAACGGATGGTCCACTCCTTGATGGATCTGTGAACCAAATTTTACCTATCTAGATCCTTTCGTTTTTTAGTTATCGTGTTAACGTATATTAACTATCTGACATAATTGGATAATATTCCCTTTGTTCAAAACATGATAAAAATCTACAAATGTCATCCTTCTACCACAAAGTGATCTCAGACGAGGCTAGTTTTCATACATTTCGAATCTCATAAGAACCGAGTTTTTGACTTTAGATATTCTAATGATTCATTTTGAAAATGTCTTCGATCTCTTGCATCGGTTCATTTCATCGTTAGGATTCACTATTCTTTCCTTCTCCCCCTTCGGTTTTCAAACCTTTAGCATTAAATTGAATTTTTTTTAAATGTATACTGAGCTTTCTTTTATTTTTTAAAAGTGTTTTTCTCTAGTTTCATTCTTTCCATTTCTCTTTACTCTTTCTTTTATAAATTTTATTATTTCAGTAATAATGTTTGGAGGCTGATGGATATGTAAATTTAATAATTACTTGTACCCATTACTCCATGCCCTTAAAGCGTTTTTGCTCAAATAAGTTTTCGAAGCGTGCAATGGAGTCTACCTTTGTAGCTTTTACTATACTAAACTAAACTAAAAAAAAAAATGAAATTACAATTACTTAGTATAATCTATCTTAGTTATCTTGTGATTTTTATCGTAATTATGCTCACCAGTTAACTTGAACTCGCGTTCGTCTTTAGGTTAACTTGACGAATTTCTATTTTTTATAAATTACTTTTTTCTCGATTGTTCTAGTAAAATTGCTCACCTGACTATTGTCTTGGAAAGAAAACATATCGTGAGTTGCCAACGCGTGGTTTCGAAATTTCTGTCATTCCGATTCTAAAAAAAAAAAAAAAAATACCAAGTGAATGCCTACCTAATCCGTGTACTCAGGTGTAATATTCGTTTCGTTAAATGAATTTGATTTTTGTTTCATTGGAAATATCCGCATGGAACATATGCTATTAATATCTGACAAAATCATTGAAAATGAGCTGCATTGAAATATTTTATGACATAGCATCGTATTTTTATTACCATTTCATCAGTGCTGTAGAAATACGTACGTTCAATGTAATGAAAATTGAAATGACAAAAATAAAATGAACGGAATTATATTGCGAATAATCTTTGGACATTATAATCCTTGTATCTGAAACATTCTCATTTAATGAAAATGCAATCTATTATAGAACTAAAAATTTTGTTTTCGGATAAGAGTAATGTATTATTAACAATGAAAAGTCGTTATTGAGGCAGTGAAGCAAATTTCTTTTTCGTTTCTTTTCTGAACGAAATACAAGTTTCCGAACCGCGAATTTCTCTTGGCGAGAAGCAAATCGGGAGCCCAGTAGCAAGTAGGGGAATAACGGATACACTGGGATTTCGCAACTGTCCGGCTCAACTCCCATTTCCCCAGCAGAGCAGGTGGCACATTCGACATGTTCATGGAAGATAATAGAGTCTCCGTTTTTCTTTGTCTTTAAACCAGCTTCTATAGAAGGGAAGAAATCGTAGCCTCTACTGGCCACAAAAGTTAATTGATTTATCGGACCCTATACTAATAACTCAATGTCTCTTAACAGAACGCTTCCGTAAGTTCAGAATGGTTGCTTTCTATTTAAAGCAAACGTTCCTTGTTAATTTTGCAAGTGAAGAATTCTTTCTTTTCGATGTTCACTAACAAGAGTTGCTTTATTCTCTGATTTTTTGATTAATTATATTAAACCCTCAACATTTCATTTATAAAAATATGTAATTTATATTTACATTTGCTGGTTAGAAATTTTTTATGAAACAACTATTGCCATAAAATTGAAGTCAATTGATAAGTCTGTAGAAATTCATAACATAAAATTAATATTTTAGTTATTAATTTTACTTTTAGTTATTTTGCTATTTCTTAACTTTCTTATGTTCTTACTAAGAGTTTCAATCTGCGTAAATAAACTATTATACCACACAATTTATAGTGTTAGTCTTTTAAAAAATTTTCATTACTAGTTCAAAATTATTTATTCTTGAGATTTTAAAATCACACAAACAACAATTTGTGACCCAAATATTTCCTTTTTTTATAAAATTATTCCTTTTTTTTACAGTTATAATGTTGTCTTATAGCAATGAAATTTACGATAGATGTCTATCGTAAATTTCCATCCGTTTAGTCCATTGTCTAATCCTGCATATTTCTATGCTAAAGATGACGATTTTGTATTGAAATTCCATTCATTATTCTCTAGTAGCTGAAAAATCAATTCATAGTAAAAGACTTAAGAAGCTGTTTCGGATGATTTCAGGTTCCATAATATTTATGTTCTGGATATATGATATTCTTCTGTCAGTAAATTGAAAAAATCCCATAATGTCAAAACAAATTGTCACATTATTTGACGAAGTACAAAATGTTCCTTCGAGGCATTTTCAGAATAATTTCCATAGTTCAAGAGAAGGGCTGAGGATAGTGTTAAAATTAGCAGTTATTGATTAATATAGTAAGCATAGCTTCTCCTTTAGAATTAAAACCAATCAAATTTCAAATTTTCTCTTCATAAATTTCAAAATATGATCGAGTGTCTTATTAATGGGACTTTAAATGACACGGAAAGAATAAATTGAACATCTTATACATTTCTCTTATACTATCATAATATACAAGAAAAGATTCTTGTTACTTAACTTCCAGCTGTTTAAAGAAATGAAAAGTTCTTCTCTAAGAACTGAAAATTTCTGATACACACTCCAGCTAATTTATATACAGAATCATTGCTCACAAAATAGAAATACAGAATCATTGCTCACAAAATAGAAATACAGAATCATTGCTCACAAAATAGAAATTGAACATGCCTTAATAAGTAAATATGATAAACAAATGAATCAAAAAGAACAAAAGTACTTGTCTTTAATTTTAACACATTTTTTCCATTAAAACGTCACCATTGAATCTCAGAGATATATTTTAAATGTAAAGAAATGGATATTTGTTGTTCAGATTAAAACATTTTTATCGCAGTATGTGATATTTCGTTCTTATTTATTTTTTTGCTTTTACAAAATACGACGAAGAGCGACAGTTTATAATTTGTCCAAATATTCCGCATCGAGTAGCACTAGGAAAGATAACATGACTGTTTAAAAATGTTTACAACTGGTTTGCTTAATTTTGAAGAAAAGAAAATTTGTTAAAATCCAATTTAATGCATAGTCTTTCGAACATATTTATACTAATTACGTCGAAAAGGGAATTCCACAAACTCCTCCAGAAATAAAATTAAAAGAGGATCCTTTTGGCGTTTTAATTATTGCCTTGCTTCTAAAGAGTTATATTTAGTCAGATATGCCTGCTTCAACTTCAATTAAAAGCATACAAGTAGCAAAGAATGAATGTTTTCATCTAAAATAAGCCAGCAGATTTAAAGTTTCATAAACAGAAATATAGCTACATAGAAGTTGACAATGATAAAACATTCATGAAAGATTCGCCTGTTTCTAATACACATATCTCTCTGTGTTCACTGAATGTATATTGGCTAAACCAGCATGAAATTTAAAGCTTTCCATTTTGTTTTCTAAGCACACTTTCATTCCTTAATTTTACTTAACAGCAGAATTATGAAGTGAATTCATCATATCACACATTTTTAACGATTCATTTAGTTATTTGATTATGGCTCATGAACAAGTACGAAATAAAAAAAAGTCAACTTGTAAATCTTATTTTGATTGCATTTGTTAAAGATAAACTTTCATCTTTGGTAATAAATGAGAGAACTATTCTAAAATGCACAAATGTCTTAGAAATTCGTCAGCAGATTTCGCATGCATAATATTAGAATTATATAAAATGATATAAATTTAAAGTGAAATATTTCGATGAAATAACGGATTAAATGAATTAAAAACGTTTCTTTAAAGAGTAAATTTTCTTCATTCAATGAATTTATTCTATGCAGATGAAAATTAAATATAGTAATTTCTACGGCTGTCAGTTGGAATGTCAATTTTTTGTTGTTGTTTACAAACGTTTACTTAATAAATAAACCGCCAAAATCGTTAAATAAATTATTTCTGCATGAATAAAATATTTTTATTAATTTATGACAAGTACAAAAATTAATGATTAAGGATATATTTATAGCTATCAGAGAAATTTAACAAAAAATTTGCTAGTATCTTCTATAATTTAAAATAAAAAATATAAATTATTTTGACAAACCTTTATTTTGGTTTTTAGAAAATTAATTCAAAAATTATGAATTCGTAAAAACTGAATGAAATGTGTCCAATTAATGTAAAATTATGAATGAAATATGAGTGTTTGAAATCTCACTTTTCACATTCTAGTCTATTTTTATATTGCGTCATTTATAATAATTATAGAGAAAACATTATCTTTGATGTCATTCAAAAATGTAACAAATGAAGCAGTAAATATGAAACGGTTAGGATTCTCAGGGTGAAATACTCACAAGGAAGATTTGGAAAGAGGAATCATACAAAAAAAAACACATATATTCTTTGGATTCCTTTGCAGAAAATTTTATTTACTCTACTCCATAGTTCCCTGTGCAGATTTCTTTAAAAAGTATATTCTAATATGCATTATTTTCTTCAATTTTCTTTTCCTTTGTCATATAATGAAGTAATTAAAACCGTACATAATAATTATTCCGAATGAATATCTATCAGTATACATATATTTAATGCACAGAAGATCTTTCCATTTGAAATTCTTGATTTTATTTGACTAGGGAATCATTTTGAAAAAAATGATGATTCATTTTATAGTTTGTCCATCGCAAATATAGTTTGTCCTGACATATAGTTTGTCGCATTCCATATAGTTTGTCCTGACAAAGGAATCTTAATATTACCGAAATATTAATATTATAGAGTTTTCTATAAAGATATTAGCCTAAAATGTGATAAAATCCAATTGATGCGATTTTCTTTTCATTTCATTTAGACATAGTATACAGAGGCTATATTGAGATCCAGTAGAGATGCTGTACTTAGATTATTTTTTTATTTAAGTTCATTGTCCCCCTTTGTAGTCCTTTCTCAAGAAATGTTATGGATTTTGCAATGGATTCCCATTTTCTTTCTATTTCTAAAACAGGCTTGTATATAAATGTTATTACACTTTTAACTTCCTTAATTCTCTTGACAAATGTCGAGAATTTGCAGCTACACTCTCTCAATCGCTTAGTAAGTCCAAGTATTTGGATTTTACTTTCTTTTATCATTTTTTCTCTGTTACGGGAATTGTTACTTGATAGGACGATTTCATTTTCTTACCTGATTTGGTACGGAAGATAAATGAATTTTAAGATGTAAACTCTGCACATACATTTGCTCGTCTGTATTAATACAATATTTAGTGATAATGGGTGGAAAAAAATCTTGTGACTTGTTGGTTTTTTGGAGTTCTAGGCTCAAGAGCCATCTTCGATCATGTTGCGCTGAACTCCAGCCCGAATGAAAAATCGTGAAAGATCAGTAGAGAGTAATATTTTAGTGAAAAGGATTCATAATCACTAACCAAGTAGATAGATTTCATATATACCAAATTAGCAAATAAGTACTATTTTATAATCAGTATTCTAGTGGAGCGGTATCAAGGCCACTTTTCGTGTTTCAGAGTAAGTACACTTTCTTTGTTACACAAAAATTATTTGGATTGATGTTTATAAAACTAATTTTCATTTTCCAGAAGAGTCATCATTGGACATATAAAATTCGAAGCTCAAAATGATAGACGTTCCTTTTGAAATAAAAAATGCATCCGCAGAAATGCTTGACTTGAATATATCTTTCCCTTTGTGGGTTTTTAATACGTTTATTTTCAGCTATATAGTAAAACCAAATGTAAAAGAATAAGTTAATACTTTACGGGACGATTACCCTCTAGTAAGATCTAAAAGGAAACTCTATTATAACGGTGCCAGTAAATGTCGCGTTTACAACATAATCAATTAATGCAGAATAATTAGTCAGAAGATACCAATTACAAGTCTTTCCTTAGCGGATTTAAGACGAGACTCTCATTTAACTTTTGATCTTAGGCCAAAATCTATACTCAAGGGTTCAGAGCTGGTTACTTTTTAATGATTCTACATCCTCAGCCCCACCCACTTGATATTCACAACTTAAACCACGCCTTTCTACTTACTTGAGATTTAAGATTAGTCCATCTTCATATTTATTGGCTTGCATATTGAGTTAAATAACTGCTGTGATTTAAAACAAGGCAAAATTCTGAGCTTCACATTTAACTTGAATTTTATGAACAATTTATGATTTTTTAAAATTAGTATGAGAAATGTTCTGTTGGTTAATAAGGTAGGATTGATTATTTTAAGTTTAGTACAGTTTAGTTACTTTAAAGACCGGTATTAAAGCAAAGCAAGGACTCTATTGGAATGTTCATAAGTATGAACAGCGATAAGATGATAAAATCGATATCTGAAAGGATAAAATCCTTCTAATCTCTCACATCACACCAGTGGGGGAACTTCTTTCGAATAATAGCAGTGCGTTGAGAGGTGGATTGAACGCTATTCTATGCAAAAGACATTCAAAAACATGTTGCTTCCTTCAAAACCGATGACGGTTTGATACGAAGCTCTGTTACATTTATCCATAGATTCATCAAAAATGCAATAAGAAATCATGTGAATATAAAGATATTCAAATTATCAGATATTAAAGAAAATATAATAAGATTTAAAAGAAATAATTTACTGAAAAACATTTAGAATTTTGTTAAATAAAACTGAAATCAAAAGCTCAGTGTAAGGACACTCTTATGTTTTAGAACTTATTCACATATAACATTCCCTTTAAGACAGTCTGTTGCATGTGTTGTTTTTTAACTGCATTATCTTTTCGTTTGATATTTCAAAGTATAAACATCGATTAAATTAATTAATTTGCTAAAGAGGAAAAAGACAGCAGATAAAGAGAATCTTATTTCTTCAATATTGTTCCAAAATTTTTCTTCTACAAATACCGTTAATAAATCTTAATAACGCAGAGCATTTAATCGCTAGTTTAGCAGTTTGCTTGTTGTCCCATCCTCTAATTTCTTTACTCGTCGGCGACTCCGACTACTCTCACACACACGACTTCTGATGATACACACGACTTCCTCTTCAGCTTCAGAGTGCCTGTCTTTTATAGTTCCGGGAGGCGGGGCTAGAATCTTCCAGACCAATCCGGACATATCTGAATGTATCTCGGTTCTTAGTGGATGGATCGTGAGAGTTCTCGAACTTTCCAGTATTATCCATTTAGTCGCCAAATGGTCGCCAAGCTCAGCACGCACAGGACAGATCTTATAAAGGTTTGTCCCACGATGATACTATTCGTGCCGGGTAGCAAAATTACAGTTTCGTAACAATATGTATCTAATATATATTACAAAATTCAAGAAGTGCTAAATTCAGAATGATCATGATGAAAGTAAAGATATTGAGAATCATTGGCGCTATTTCGTACAAACCCTGTTTAGAGCTTGGGAAATAGATTTAGAAAGTTCATATTTTCTCTACTTGGGACAAATATTGTGTTGCAGGTTGAATTTGTGAGAAATGAGAGGCATTAAAAAGAAATAAAGCAAAGCGTTTTACCTTATTGACTAATATTTAATAGAAATTTAAACAAAAAAAAAATGTTTCTAAAAGTTATATTTTCTTTTCTAAAGAATTTACGATTTTTCTTTTGCAATAAAAATTATTTCGCTATTGATTATGCGCATTTTTATTAGCGTGATCTTAAACATTGGGAATTTTACTTACACATACATTTTAAAAGGCTTGTAAATGAGAATAATATATTGGACTCATTGAACAGTACAGTATCGCATATCATACAGATCAATAAAATCATGGTGAATTCTGCAGTAGATACTGTCATTCTAAAAATAACCACGATACAATACAGTTTAAGAAAACATTTTAAACATACATCATCTAATAAAATAATCCAGAGAGATTGGGATTTACGAATTTTTCCAAATTTCTCTAGAAAGACAGAACGAAGTTTTCACGTAAGCATTTAGGGGTCCGAGCAGAAATGAACGAAGAAATAAATTCTATTGTCTCACCTTATTTCACAGAAGTAGATGCAGACTGAAACTTTTAACAACAGTTTTATTTGCAACACGCAATACTGATTTGCATGTATTTTCGTTAAACTAAATAGAGACTTTTATTTTAATTTCGCATTTTTCCGTAAGTGTTTCTTAAAATTCAAAGTTTTCAACGAAAGTTTTATTGAAATATAAAATGAATTTTATTAATATTCGTAGAAATATAAGTGTTTTAAGAAAATGAATGTTGACAGAATTTGTGCAAAATATAGTATATTTTTCTTTAATTATTTTAAAGGCAGATATATTAGGAAACATATATAAAATTTTTAGTTGAATATCATTAAGATTCCGACATATATATGCATTGTAATAGGCTGAATTTCAGTTCTCCTAATAGACGAGATACTTTATATTCTTTAAAGATGACTCTCCGAATAGTTATACTGAATTTTATAAGCAGTTAGAAAAACACTAAGTACATATTACCTGTTATAAATTAAGTACGTTGCGTAAATTTTAGTAAAAAAGCATTATAAATAAAATAAAAATATATTATATTATTCATTGTTATTTGCACTAACATTATGTAACGTGAAAGCCTCCGAACACCTTTATGATTTATTAATTTTGCTGATATGTCAATTACTAATATGAGGTGGGCCATATTTTAATACAAAATCGGCTGCTTCTACTCAATGAGTAAGACTATTCATTGGTTTTTAGAATGCTTTTACATGAACCACACACCATTCTTGTAGGAGAAAGCTGGTAAGATCTGTCATTGATGTTGATCATTATCTTATAGCACGAATTGAACGTCTCAATTCACCCCTCAGGTGCTAAGAGGTTGTGATCCGGATTCTAAACAGGGAACTTTTATTTAATGAACTAGTGATGCACAGCTCGTTCTTTGTAAATAGAAGCAGGTTTAAAATGGGTTTGAGAAGTTAGATTTCGAGATTTCAATCATGGATAATTAATATTTATTTAATAAACATGCTCATACATACTCGAATATTTATAGAATTCACTTTTTATTTCAATAAATCTTTATCCTATATTCTGTAAGTTTGTATAATTTACCTGAAAAATCTGGATATTTTAACGAAAAGGCATAATGAAAAATCTGAGATTTTTTTCCGAATATTCCCTCTATTTTTACAAAAATGCATATAAGTTTTGCTTACTACAAAACTATTGGTGAAATTCTCAAATCATTATCTGTTATCTATGAAATGTGTGTAACTAAACTCATTTACTTCTTCATAGTCCGATCGGTGGTCTAAAAGCCCTTCTGCCCAGATTAGACATGAATGTAAGTATACATTTTATATGGTCGAAATTCAAAAACAGTTCGTCCGGGCTTTTGACGGAACTTACTAAGTAAATTATATTATAAAAGAGATCTTATTAAGAGAATTCCTTGAAAATAATGTCAACATATATTTTTTAAATGCAGAAAAACCCTACAGATGGGGGGATGAAGACATTGGCCCTTTTTTAATACTGAGAGTGGTTAAGTTTATGGGAACTTATATTAACTAATCTCTGATGTAAATTGGATAATGATCGATGAAATGTTTTGATTGATATTAACAAAAATTGATAGATATTTTAATTAATGATATAATGGATAATAGAAAAAAAATCATAAACAAAATAAGTTTATTTCTTTTATTTAGAAATGGCATTGCATTTAAACAGAATTTCTAATAGTTTCAGAAAAGAAGGGTATAAAATAAAGAAAGGAAAAAAGATCTAGAAATTTTCAGCCATCATACGGAAAAAAAATTCCAATCAGTGTGACTACATTCCATAAAATGCAACTCCTAAATTCTTCAGAGTAAGAACATAGATTTTTCTCAGTATTTTAATCACTTCTTGAAAGTTTCCTTACAAAATCTTCTAATTATGAATAATAATCAAACTGTTGACCGCAGTGTCATGCTGTGTTTTTCAGTGCAACAGATTTTCCGCCATTACTGAAGTTTTTAATCGCTAAAACGACGTCACTGAAAAACTCATTAAAATCCCCGTCCTTTTACTTTTTTTTATATTTTTTCTTTTCTACAACGTTTTCAGATTTCGTTTTTCAGCACGTATTAGAAAGTATCCCCATTTTCCACTGCAATGCTCTAATGGTTCCCATCTGAGGAAAATGCCAGAAAAAGGGATGGAATTCTGGAATAAAAATTGGCTTTCTTTCATTAATTTAAGTGCATCAGCCTACCTGATATTCCACGCATAACTTTAGATCAAAGTAGCACACTTGAGCATAAAAAAGTGGTGCTGCAACCGATACACAACTACCGTTTTGTAGACTCTAACTGTGATCCATGGATTATTTATAATTGATAGAATAAGGTTGCCGATTTTTTCTTCCTTTTGTCAAGTGTCATTTTGTTCCTTCTTCTCATGCGTATTATTCATTTACTTCATTCAACGCAAGAGATGGGGGGGGGGACTTTCTGATGTTTTGCTTAACCATAAAAATGTACATATAAAAAGGTAATAACCTTATAAAGTGGGGTAAGTGGGTGCCGACTTTGCAACATTACAAATTGATTCTGAGGTTAAAATGTCTCAGCCAATTATAATTTTTCTATTATAAACTGTTATAATATTTGTAAATGTTCGGTAAAGGTTACGATCTGAGTAGAAACATGAAACATTTGAAAATGTATTTCTTGTAAAGTGTAAAAGTTAAAACAAGACCGTTACCTTTTCAAAGCAATTTTTGAATAAAGTGATATTAAAAGTATTTTACACTTATTTTTCAGATTGTAATATTAAAATGATAAATAAAATCTTCTTAGCAAGCTTACAATTTTAAATAATTGAACACTTTGATGATACATTTATTGTAGCTGTAAGTGAGAGATACATTTATTTTAATAATGGGCTGAAAGTTTCTGGGTGACTCTTAATTCACTTTTAGTGAGACAGCTTCTTAATCTCTCATAATTCTTTTTCTAGATATTCTCTTAGTGTGTGAAAAGAATCAATCGGGTGCGTTTTCTGAATAAAATGGCAGTAATATAATAGTAAATTTGTTTTATGTTTTCATTTATCATTGCATTTGTTGAAGCTGCAATTGGCTCAGCATCTGGATTGCACGCTTCTAGGCTCAAGATGCAATTCCTCCTATGAATCGTTGTGTAAGCAAGTCTGATGCACTAAAAGGTTAAATGTCCTCCCACCAATCTGATCGAAAGCTTGAAGGGGCAACGACATGCCGGGTTCATCAGCGGCATTAACGCGCGGTATAAAATGACGAGTTCGGTTCCCAAATAAACCTAAAAGTGCTCTAAAGCACGTCGTTAAACATCACATTGACTGAAATTTCAAACATTAATAAATCGCATTTTTTTCAGATACCGCCAATTTGTTAAGCATATAAGTTATATATATTTTTGAAAAATTAAAACTATCCATTTTTTTTTTGGCAGAAAAATCAACGCTAACTTAAGAAGCAAAACAATTCAAATAACTTATTAAAGCTTGGAAATATTAAATTGATTCGAATACTCAAAAGGGTGTGTTATATTAAAAACATATAAATCATGCTCATTTATTTAAAAAAAAAAATACAAGAACCTATCTAAAAAATGTCTGATCCTCATTTAAGACCAACATAAAGTCTTACAACATTACTGTAATCATTTCTAGCACAATCCTTTGGATTTTAAGGATAGTACATAAATACGAAATGGTGTCACGAGTAAATAAATATCTATTATTTTCATTATTTAATTCAAGAAGAGATCCACATAGAATTTATTCACATCTAAATAGTAATAATTGTCTCTGAACAAATTAATATTAATAAAAGATGATGTAAATTAATTTCCACTCATTTAATTTGATAAAATTTATTTTTTATTAATTTCCTCGTATTATTTTTCAATTGATAATATCAGAATATAAATGCATGTGGATTTGATGAATGTACTTAACAAAACATTTGCAGATTTGTAATAAATTTTGAGCGAATCCATTCAGAGGACGCCTGGCTGTCTGATCGTAAGCGAAAAGGATAACTAACAATCATAAAGAACTGGATAAATAAAATTTGGTACACAGATTTAGCATCTAAAATGTCGATCCGTATCAGATTGGAAGCCAAATCCGTCCAGGGGTTAATTTTCTGTCAGTAATTTTGCACGAATATAAACGTGATATTTTAAAAAAAAATTAACTTAAATAAAGTAAATTTGATTAACAGCAGTAGCCTTTAAAGTACAGATTCTTTTCAAATTTTGAACCAAATATCTCAAAGGGGATGGTCTGCACCCCTTTTGAGCTTTTGTTTACATGTCTATTTTCATATGCATGTCAATCCGATAAATCAAAAACAGAATGACAAATAAACAAAGTTATTTTGTGATAATGTGTGTCAGATTTTGGATTTGATCGATCGGAAACAATGCGTCTGAAAGGCATATTCGATTTTTCTGGTATTTTTGCAGTAAACACCTCTCGGCGAATAATCGCACTTTAACAGGTCCCTTGGTAACTAGTGTTTGCGAATGTCATGCGGTTGATAACATACATGTAACGGGATTCTCTGTTTTGATACAAAGCATATTACTTTCATATGCGAATCTCTGAATATAAAAATCTCAGCCTTCATGGCCTTCATGGCCTTGCCCAAAGTTCACAATTTTATAGGGAATTGGGAAGGAAGATATTTTTAGAGAGAAAACACCTTCCAATTCGTAACAGACGAGATATACATAAGAAATATCATGGTTTTTCACATTGAAAACATAAAATACTTTTAAATCTTTCTGACTTTAATACTTTTAACTACCCCTTACCAATAGCTTATTACTTTTGATAGTTTGAGATTCCAATCATGTTTTCGAAAAACAAGATAAAACGCGTTGTTTTTAGGAATTCTCCTACCATTATTTTATTATTTATATCTAAAAATCGAAGAGAATCATAGCAATGAGCTGTGGCCGAACGACGTTCCTACTCACCGCGTTTTTTAATAATATTCACAAAATATTCCTACTTTTGTGAAATCAAGCAGTTCCTTTAAGTTTTTTTTTTAAAGTTTAAATTTCAAATGATTAAATAAAATGACTGAATTTTAATTTTCAAACTAAAGCTTAACAGCAAGGGTAGTTTCTACCGTTCAAACGTCCTTCCTCTTTTAGACTCGACATCATCTAATTTATCAAACTAACCTTGAAAATTTTGCTTGAAAACCGGATAGAAAGTAACAAATCAATTAATCAAAAATACGACTGATATTATTTCGAATTCTCACAATGGGACTTTAAACAGTTTCCCACTAATGTTCTGCATAAAGTAGAAAATAATAATAATAATTTAATTCGATAATCATTCGTAATGTAAAATATCTAATTAAGCAGTATAGGATTCCATCATCACAAGCCTTAACACTTATGGTATTTCTGAAATTATTGTTAATATTTCAGTTTCGATTAGACTAACACTAAAAGAGATTTCGTTACTTAAATAGATTTCTGATTGATGGAAAGCGTACGTATTCTATATTCTATTTATGGTAATTCAAACTTAAACTAATAGTATACTTTTCAAATGAATTACCTCACGAATGGCGACGACATAAATGTAAGTCATTTATAACCATTCAATCAAATCGTCTAATAAATATTGTACTAAATACTGTATTACAAATATTTCAATGCCTATATGCATTATATGAGCGGCAACAAAACTGAAAGATATATTTTAAAAAAATTAAGTCACAAATTTGCAATAGAAAATAAAAATAATTTATATATTCAAAATAGAGGAAACGAAAGTAGCCGATAAAATTAACTCATGAGATTTATTCGAAAATATTACAAATAGCAAAGAGAAAACAATTTGATCTTGGTTGTCATATCACATAACAGAACTCACCATACTCCATTTAAATCCATAATTATCTTCTATTAAAATATGCTCATAAGCTGTTTTACCTTATAATCAGAATAATGGTTATTAAAGTTATATACCTAGAAAAAAGTTACTGAGCTTAATTCGAGGTTAAATTTTTTAATTGTCGAAAGTGTTGCAATTGTTCACTACTGTTGTCCAGTCGCTACTGATGAAACTGACTGATGGAAAGCTAAGCATGTAAATTGGGATTAGGATGCCATTTTTTAGTGAATGATCTCATCTCATTGATGGAAGCTATTTATGAGCTATCAATATTATTCTGCATGTACACCAACAAAAAGAAATCATATTCAATAAATGGGTTTGTGTAAAGTGTAATGTTGTTTCATTAAAAATATTTATTCATTAAAATTCCATGAAGATAATTGCTCAGTTATTATAGAAATGTGGAAGAGCTTTATAATACTGAAAGTACCATTATCATCTCTTCAATATATGCCAGGATTAGGGATTGCAATACCGGTATACCGGGATACCGAATACCGGTATTTTGAGCCATTTGTACAATTTTGTAATGCCGGTATTCACAAGTTTAAATACCGGTTTTTCGGTATTCACTAGAAATTTTTAAAATTGTCTCCACTATAAGTTCAGGGATCGACACCATAGCAAAATAGTATACGTTTTTGTTTTTATGTCTCCCTAACGAGCGAAATTAATTAGCTAATTAATGGCTTAATTAATTGCTTAAATCTAAATTAGCGAAACATGGATTATCCCTGAAAGAAAATATTATATCCATAACGACTGATGGAGCAAAAATTATGAAAAAAGTTTTAAAGTTGATTGGTGCAAATCAGCAGTTGTGCTATGCACATGGAATTAAATTAGGAGTAATAGATGTATTATACCAAAAAAATAAAGAACAGAAGAATCCAAATACTGTGGATATAGAAACTTCGTATAATTTATAAAGTTCGAAAAATTGTTAAGATATTTAAACGTTCCCCTACAAAAAATTGCCATATTACAAAAATATATACTAACTGAAAATAAAATAGAGTATATGTTAATAATAGATTCTAAGACACGATGGAACAGTTTACTCCTAATGATGGAATGACTTTGGAAATTTAGAAATCCAATCCAAAAAAAATAATCGACTTAAACACTTAAACCTGTAAATTAATTTTTCAGATAGTGAATTCGACTTAATATCCAGAACTATATCAGCTCTACTTCCAATAAAATTGACTATAGAGGCATTATGTCGTAGAGATTATAATTTATTAACAGCTAATGCAACAATAAATTTCATGATGCAGTCACTGAAAGAACAGCACACATCACTATCTGAAGAATTATATATTACATTGAAAAATCGCACAGAAGAAAGGCATACCGAAATAGAAAATGTCTTACTGTATTTAAATAATTATAATGATTTTAAAAATGAAAATGAAAAAGAGGAAAAGAGATTAACCAATTCAAATCTGATCAAGTTTATAGTAAATTTTCTTAATTTTTTTTACCCACAAACCTATCCACATTCAGAAGAATTCGGTACAGTTATCGAAGATTATTATGACACTAATGTCGATAGTGAAAAGGAATTGTCTTTTGAACAAAAATTAGAATAAGCGATAAATAAAAAAAATTTCCACGAACCAAAATACAATACAGAAATCAGCTATATCCAAAACCATCCGACAAGAAATTGATTTATTTGAAGATGAGGGATTTAGAGGTGAATACTTGGAAAAAGTATATCGCGCATTGCTAACAGTATCACCAACTAGCGTGGATGCCGAAAAAGCGTTTTCGACAGCTGGTAATTTTTACACAAAAATAATATTCAGGCTTAATGACAGTACAATTGATGCATTATGTTTTTTAAGATCCCATTTCAAAAATGTGTAATAGTACCACAGACTGAATAATGATATTTACACTTTTTTTGTGATTTAAATAAATGTTTTTTTACTGTTTTGTGGTTCTTTATATACTGTTATAAATTATAAGTTACAAATTATTTTTTGTGATATTTACACTCTCTAATAAAACTGGCAAATAAAACAAAGAAATACTTGTGTTTTCTTTCTTTTTCTAAAGTTTCTGATACCGGTATTAAGATCTAAAAAATACCGAATACCTGTATTGAAATTTTGGTCCGGTATTGCAATCCCTAGCCAGGATGCACTTCTGCATCAACTTCATCACCCTTAACAATATTTTCAAAGAAGAAAAATCCATTTACTCACAAAACACCTTACACATACAATCTGTTAAAAATTATATCATCACTTTAATTTTGAAAATACGAACTATAAAAAGATTTTAATTATTGTTTAAAAACATGAAATATAATATTACATGCATATTTATTATAGTGATGATTCAAAATTTAGACTAATGCAATAAATAAAAGAGCTAAGAAAAATACACTTTTAAAATTTATAAGATCATTTGTTAAAAAAAAAGAAAAGGAAACTATTGTAGCTAAATTTATATGATAATGTGGCTAAGTTCAATTTCAGAAAGAATTGCTATGACAGTTACTGTTTAAATTGAAATTTATACTTTTCTTTCATGATATTCTTATTTTTTAAGAAATTTTATTATTCAACAAACTTTTAAAAATGCATGGCAGTTATTGTTCTTCCGTGATTATATATTTTTAATAAATTTATTTTCTTAAAATGACCATTACTGAAAAACTCTTATTTAAGAATGAATTAATCCATTATATTGTTGAAACTTTTTTTTCTATTTTTTCTTTAAAACAAATTTGATTTAATATTTGATTTGTATTCGATGGCTCATTTATATTTTTATACTAATTCGAAATTTTAACAGAATTTAAGAATTTAATACAACTTGTTGGTATTTTTCTATCACGTTTTCGACGTTCTCATTAGTTTCTTATATATAAAATATAAAATCTAAACCTCTAAATTAATTCAAACTCTTTAGCAATTATTTTATAATGTAAACATAAATATGTGCGCCTTATTGCATTTTTAATTAATTTATTGCCCGAAAAAATTAGACCTGTATTAAAATATCTAGTTTCTACATGTTAGTTTTCTTTAAACTCATTTTTTCAAAATAATGTGTTGTTGTTTAATATTTTGAGAAGCTATTTATTTATTTAGTGTTTTCCAAGTTAGTTATAGTAATGCAAACTTTTTTCGTGTTTTGGAGAAATACGAATTTGGTTTTCTTAATTTATGTGATAAAAAATATCTTTTTCCTGTTCCGTTTTAAAAATTATGTCTGGAGGGATGAACGAACTAAGAGAGAGGGTCGATATTTGGGGCGATTTTGCACTCTTCTGGCTGCCAATATTATTCTTATTTTTCATGAATAAAAGCTTCAACAAGTGAAATTGGCTAAAGATATTTAGATTTTACTCCTGATAAAAGATGGGAGTGAAAGTCTACAGACAGTGATTGTAAAGCAACGATGTTAAATACTGGAGCTTGGCACCCGTTCGAAAAAAATTGTAGAAATACCACCAAAATAATGAATTAACACATCAGATTCGAATCATCCATTTTTCTGGGCTTCTTATTATGTCTGTAAGTGATCAAACAGCCGCAATAGAACCCCTATCAGGCTCAGAATGTAACCAAAAGTTGACTTTTTTCCACCTGAACCGACGCAGTGCCTTTCGACAGGAAGATTATCTTTTCGACCTGGTCCATAGTAAACTTTTCTGCCTTGCTCTTGTGCCTTCGCGTCGTTCCTTTACTTACGCCAGCGTAATTCTTGAAGTCTTACATCAGTGGTGCTTGTACTGAGAGACTTTCTGAAAAGATATGAACTCCGGCCAGAGCATCCACCGGAAAATTCCAGTGATGCCTGATGTCGTTTGACTTGAAGTGAAATCTTTACATTCCTAACGGCAGCATGTTTAGGATACCCAGCCAAAAAAGTTGCAGATATCTAGATAAGAATTTTTTCATTACATTTTAATTCATAAAAATGTGCCTCTATGAGGAGCTCTATATCAAGTATGGTATATTTTTTATTTAAATGTGAATAGCTCTTAAACAGATAAAAATGAATATATTAATTTAATAATAAATATATAATTTAATTTCATACTTATATTTTTTTATATATTTATGCTTTTTTTTATAAGTCTTCGATCATAGCTAACATCTTTAATTTTTGAAGCCTGTTCAAATTTCAATTCAGAGTTCTTCTTTCTAAAGCAAGAAATGTCTAGATAGAATCGTTCGGATTTATAATTTGTCCTAGGATTACTTTTATTTTCTCTATTACTTTTTCCGATGTGTGACGCAGCTATGTACTTTGGTTGGCACGTTTTAATGTGATTGTACAATATAATATATGCTTTATATGTATGTACCGGGTGGGCAAAAAGTTCGTAAAAACTTTAAAAATTCCTAAAACCCGTAAAATTAAGCAAAATAAAAAACGGTTTGCAGATTTAACATCGATAAGTCACAGGATTTATTTAAGGTTAAAAAAACAGACGATAGGTGGCGCTGCTATGAATGACTTAATTGGAAATATGCAAATGAGAGAGGCGATTACAAATACTTACGCTCTTGATCCAGAATCAGTTCTCCGTTGCCTGCTATGTAAGTAAACAAGGATGCTATGTGGAAAAGGTAAAGCTTTGTTGGTGAAGCTGTTTTACCTGAACCAGGAATCAGCGACTGTTGTCCTGCTTAATTTCTTTCAGAAAAATGTGAAGAATGGGAAAGGACCTTTAACAATAGCAGGCCTCATAAAGCTTATTCAGCGATGAGAGGAAATTGGATTGCTGGAAGATTGTGTAAGGTCCGGACGATCAAGTCACATGCAGACACGTTGGCAGCGCGTTACAGCCGAAACATTAGCTTCTGAAACCGCGGCAGGGACTAGCAGGACAAGAGAAGCTGGCAGACGCTTGGGATTACCCCCATCCGCAATACGCAACATTCTTCATGGAGTTCTGAATCAGTATCCATACAAATGACAGTCTTGCTATGAACTTTTAGCATCGGATACTGTAGAGAGAGAAGCATTTGCGAGGTGGGCTCTCTCCAAATAAATAAATCTCGTGACTTATGGATTCTAAATCTGCAAACCGTTTTTATTTTGCTTAATTTTACGGGTTTTACGAATTTTTAAAATTTTTATGGACTTTTTTTCCCACCCGGTATATGTGCATTTCCTTTTCACTCAGTTATATTTTTTTTTAATAATAATTTTTTTTCTTTCGATCTTCATCTACCCATCAGTTACTTTAACAATAATAAAATAATTGGCATGGTATCAATTAAAGCAGTAAATTTAATTACACAAATCGAAACACGAGGGAAACGTGTGTTTCATCTTGCCCTAAGCTTTTGTTACAACCTGCCCCATCGTATGGTTTCAGACAATATTATTGATTTATAAACTAATATTTCACTTATTAAAAATTAAAAATTGTACTTTATAATCTGATACATTGATAAAATTAATAAATAAACTTATTTTTTACGAGATCAATTAATATATCTTACATCAAAATTTACGAAATATTTTTTTCATTTATGTGCTTAAATGAAGCACGTACGCAAAGTTTCTCACTGCCCATTTCGCAGGACACTAATTGTGCTTATTTAAAAGGTTCAGTCGTAAAAACCATTAATAAATTTAAAGTGTTATAAAAAATTTTAAAAATCACTACTTAAAGTGCGTGTTACAATTTACATCAGGTTACAGTTAGTCCCTAGATTACCTACAATACTTATTTTAATACCATTCAACAATCCTCCATTAATATAATTATTGCTCTGATCTATTATAGAATCATTTTGTTTGAAACAATTTATTTTGTATTTTAAGTTTCATTTTTTATTTTTAATGTAAATTAAGAAAATGAGCATTTAATGTAACCTTTTTATAAAATTATGCTGCTATATTTTTGTGTAAAATTTATGTCTTTGCATATATTTCCTTAGATATTATTTGTAAAATCTAGATCTCCAAGTGCATGCAAATTTAAATAGAGATTTTATTGCATTTTTAATTTAATTTATGCTCTTATGAAAAGCAGGTGACATGTATTAAAATATATATTTTCTAAAATTTAGTTTTCTTTAAATTAACATTAAATTAACGATTTTTCTTTTATTTGATTTTTGAGAAAGTCATTTATTTTTTCCTTGTCTTCAAGTGAGCCATCTTAGCTCTGATTAATTTTTCTCATTTGGCAATAAAAAGGGAATTTTGTTTTTCTCACTGTTGGAGTAAAAGCATCCGCTTTGTCAAATTTATCTGGAATTCTGTCCTGATGGATGAGCAAACTAGGAGAAGGGTTAATTTTTTTAAGGGGGTATTTAAAATCTTTTTCTCAATCGTTTTAGGATGTCAAGATCGAAAATTATTTGAGGCAGATTGCCAAACAAAATTTTCTGTTGAAAAGGAATAAACGATTGATTTTGACTTAAGATTGTAAGATGACATTATTTTTATGAATGTCTACCTTTGGATGTCGAGTATTGTGGTAGAAACATTAAAAAAATTAAAAGATATGAAAATGATTACGCCTGAAGTCAGAAGATCGATGATGATAAGAGTTATGAAGGTCAAAAGCTCAACGACTCGGTCTGCATTTTTTTCTATTGTTGTTGCTTGGAGGACCAGAGAAGAGAGGTTTCTACAAATAGTTCCTGCCTCTTCGAAGATGTTATCAAAAGTAAACCCGCTTCACTTGCTCAGGTCATATGATTCCACTGGCGAGCCTAAATGGATGACAAGAAGGGTGTTGCCGGCCACCTGACACAACGAACTCATAAGAAGAGTTACCATTCGAGTCCACCTGAGGTCACTGCCACCAAACAACACCATTTATTTGACCAACTGTACCTTAATATCTTTAACGCAGAGTTCACAGGATTTAATCCATGAATTATCGCCAAATATGCTGCCATCTGTTGAAAGAATTTCAAGACATTTTTAAAATATGAAGCCACCTCTTGAAAAACTTTCCGACCGGACTAAAACACTGAATTGATCTATGACAGAATGTCAACGGTGACAAAAGCAAATGTGAAATTTTTCCAAATAAAATTAAACTTCTTCTAAAGATTATGCCCTTTAAAATCAACAGATTTTAGTTATAATATTTCTCTTTAAATATCTTTAAATGTTACACCTTTAATTAAATTTGCAGGAGGAAGTGGGATGGGACTTTTACGGATTTAATAATTTAGTTTTGTATTTATATATTTTTTTTTGTCTTTTGAAGAGAGAATAGCTGCACAAAATAGGGAGTTTCATAAAATGTGACTATTGCAAAGACAGAGCTCTTCAAAAAAAAGTAGAACCAGCATTAATTTCCTTAACATTTGCAATTCAACATACATTTCAAATTGCAAAGTTTTGTCAAATGAGGTACCCAAGTCCATGAAAATATTACATTCTATAGATGGGGAAAAAGTAGATTTTCTCCTTCCCTCACAGCGAAAAAGTATTAGTAGTCCTTACTCTCATCTATAAGGACTCAAAGTTCAATGCTTCTGTTTGTGAAATTTAACGATATATTAAAAGGCACATTTTTTGAATTAGATCATTTTTCCATACCTCTGGCCGTTGTTTGAACGAATCTTCCACTATAATTTTTAGGGATTATATACACATTACAAAAATATTTTTAAAGGGTATCAGAAAATAACGATGCAATCTTCTACATCTGTATAATGTTGCATTCTTTAAAGAATACTTGTTTATACATGATCCACTTCATCACTAATGGCATAATGACGGAAAAGATGCTGTGAAGATCTACACAGCAAGTACTGCCAAATACAATGTATGCCTTAGTTCAGACTTAAAGCCAATCAATAACTGAATATATCGATAACCATTCGATATATTGTTGTACAAAATGGGATTAACCAATGAGATTCTAAAAAATGCTACAACACATATTTATAAAAAATTTCCTCTAATGATGAACTTCTTGTAGGAAAAACAAATCTTTTCTGTTCCAAAAGTGACAATTTTCAGAATTATTTTTTTTCTACTAAACGGTATTCGTTTGTCTATTCTTAATTATTGTATTTCTTAAGAAAAGAAGAATTTGATTTTATCTATATAAGGGTCCAATTGTAAAATTACAGACGTCGATCGTGTATTTGACCATGTAATTATTTATCATTCAGTGGAATTCAAGAATTCTATATAGATGCCAATCATTACATTGAAATATTCTGTAATCTGCTGTATTTGGAATGCTCAGTTCTGAACCGAATGATTCCACTTTACGAAAAGGGTCATTTCAAAAATAATCCGAAATGTCAATTTTTACTTGACATATGTAATGCCTCATCCTTTTTCCATTGAAAATAAGGATCATGCAGTTTGCAATCAGTTAAACGCATTGTAAATATATTTCTTGGAATGAAGCCTGAAATTTGGAAAACGAATTTTCTACTTTACAGCATTATATTTTCGTTTTATATTTTACGGCATGTATTTCATGCAGCATACATCATTAGCATATCCAAACATTACTTGTAATTAGAATATATCATTAATTTAGAAACACGTGTTAGCAAATTTCTTTGAAGCCGTGATAATTGGATGATGACAAATATTGACATTGCACAGTTCTAGGTATTAAATAAAGTTGTGATTTTAAAATAAATGATTCCATTTAAATTTGTGATTAATCCCTCTAAGTTAAATAAAAACAAGCATACATTCTGCAAGTACTCCAAATAAGAACTGAATATTTTTGTTTGCATAGCTGAGTAAAAGAATCAAAACATATTACTGCCTGACACTTATTTCTTGAAGGGGGGCGGGGTATAAAAGTTTAGCTTTTTACTATCTACCTCCACAAAAGCGAAAATGTTTTGATACAATTTCCCACATTCATTAATGAAACCTTGTAATCGGAAGTATATACTCTAGTGCAATATTTAAAGAAATAAACCTTGTTTCATATTTTAGTGACAACTGTATATATTTTATTTAATAAAGAGCTTTTTGTCGTAGTCACCTACTTATCTTAAAGAGTAATAGAGGAAAATAGGTATCATTTTTTAAAAAAATAACTCAGCTCAATTTCTCAATTTAATCTATATTCAAAGTGTTACACACCTAAAATTATTTTACTCGCTAGTAATAAGTTTGATTTCCACAAATGCTGCAAGTTCATGTCTATTCTAATACATTTTTTCTCTCTTCATTTCATACTTTCTGCCTGTCAACAAACTCTTTTGTCTGTCAGATGGCGAATGTCATCCGTCAATTCTTCGGCCCCATGAAATGTTTTGATTTTATACGACACATTTAAAGAAACAAACTACGATGAAATTACTTAATTTTCTTACAATTTGAAATCGACATACAAATAATTAAAAATAATTCTATAATATTTTCATTATATTCATATCCTTAAGTACGATTATTTATCGTAACGTTTAATCAAAATGAAAATATAAAATAATGTAAAACATGATTTGTTCCATTAATGGGAATTTATTATGATGTCAATCTATTATTAAAATAAATGTACAGTTTAAATGTAAAATATGACGCTCGGACTAGAGCGTTCTGTCACTGCTTGAAGTACGACTACAATATTATTTGAATTAAAACATTTGGAGTGCGTAATCAAAGAAATCAAGCTTTGTAAAGTATTTATATAAATAAAAGGTTTCGATATAGAAAAATTCAAAAATCTTAATAGATACAAGATATGATATGAAGAGCGTAAACATTTTCGTTTGGATGCCGAACAAAACCATCGGTGAAACTTAGCTACGATTTCAAAATATACCGTTAATAAGAAAGCAAAAATAGCAATATTTTTTTTTAAATTTCTCTAAATTTGAGCGCAGCGTAACACTAAGCATAACAAGAAAAGCAAAATCGTATCAAGAAAAAAAATACACATTACATCCTTCTTTCTTTTGAGCATAGATCATATTTCAAATTTGAAAAAAAAAATGTTAAATAATATTAACAATGGTAATTCGTAAAGAGAAATAATTGAAATTAAAATAAGATGGTATTTTTTATAACAAATATCTTCATACTCTGTATTTTAAAATAATTTATACGCGTCATTAATTCTATGATACTTCAAATGCATCAAATTTATTTTACCTACCAAACATATTAATAAAAAGATTTTCAAGGATTATGTTAAATCTAACAATCAAATTATAAACAAATATTTGAAACCCTGAAAATATTATCTCAATTTATACTGTTAGTTTTTTTATAGCTTCTTTTTTTTCCTTTCTAAATAAATATATAATAACATTCCCATTTTAAATTCTCTACTACGTACATTCTACGTCAGAACGTTTTAAATAGAATTTTTGAGAACTACGCAATAGATGAAGCAGCTGTTTAATGAACTCGCGCAATATGGTTCTATTCCCAGAAACTCCTTCTATACGATAAAAAATCTTCTTAAAATATTGGATTAAAGAAAGAAGCGCATTTTTCGTCTCCTTAATTCATTCCTATTTATATCTTAGTGCATACGCAGGAATTTTTTGATTACTATGTAAACAATTCTTGTAGTTATGATTATGATTTTTTTACAATTATTGTTTGGAAGAAAAGCGTGGCAAAATTTAACAGTCGAGATGAAAAATATTTAAAATATTATCTGCTGCAAATAAGTTATTGGATGTAATTAAATTGCATAAACCCCAAACTGTTCTTCCGATATCAAGAGGCAGGATGCAATGCTATTAAAATGCAATATATTGTAAGAAAATTACGTTTCTTTGATATCTTCACTAAAAATTTAAAATTTGTGCACATGATTTGATTTGATTTAGAGGAGGTGAGTGCTGCAAAAACCATTCCTAATTATGATGCGCCAAATATATGGTATGAATTAAAACATTGTTTTATTAGATAAAATCTTATCATTCTTCATGACTAGTCAATGTTTATGGCATACGGTAAAAAGAAGTAAGAAAACTGAACTAATTAGATGAAATGGTAAAAACCGATCATGTTTAAAAAAGATGTCGATGATTAGTTTTTCTTTCAAAATGATAGGGGAAGATTGAAAGCAAATGAAAATCAATTGTGGATAATCAATTAGAATGCGTTGAATTGATAATTGGCAATTAAATTCGGTATATTGTTCTCCCAACAACAAATGTCTGTGCGTGAGTCGAGTGGGACCTATTCTTAATCTAGTAAGAGTTGTATCATGCTTAATCTAGTAGTTGTATTATTAAATAAGCTGGGCAAATGATCAATAATATGCTTGATTGAATGAAGCTTATTTGTATTTTTGAGATCCCCTTCACTTTGCCAATTTGAATGAATTTTGATTTTAACGTATTTTTTTATATCATTGACAGGGTCAGGGCAGTTTAAAATAGTAATAGCAAATTTTGCCAAATTGTATGTCAGTTCATTGCCAACTCTTCTGACATGAGAGAGAACCCAGCAAAGGAAAAAAAAAGGGTCCTTGACATGTGAAGCAATCATGCAATTCGAGAATATTAAAGGCCAGTGGGTGCCTTTTGTGCAAATGAATAGTGAGTTAAAAATGTTCGAATCGAAGTAGAATTGTGCCTATATTTGCATTCGCTATGCGACTCTCCTGGATTTATGCAAACAATGGTTTACAAAGAAAAACCTGCAAGTTTCGGACTTGGCCCTACATAATGAGGCATTGATTCAAATTATAAAATATTATTTTCAAAATTCAGAAAGAAATGGATTTTCAGGGTGAAAATTGACCAACACATTCATGAATATGAAAATGTTTTTCCAGAAAATTATTGGATAAATTTATATTAGTGTTTTTTTACAACGTTTCATGTTATACTTCCTTAAAATGTCATATGCATCACAATTGAGATTTATTGGATACTTCAAGTATTTACAATATTTTTTTTTATTCGAAAAATTTCAAAACGAGTTTTATTGCGAACAACAGAAACTTTTTAAAGTTAATATTGAAGCACGCATATTAGAAAAAATTGTCATTTCTAATAATTTATTATGGCCATAATTATCAACAGTAACTTCTTTTTCACAGATAGCATTCTATTCATTTGTTTAAACAAGAAAACTCATAATCCTTTTATAATGTCGCACTTTTAAAACGCATACATCCATTAATATAAAGCAAAATACAACATTGTTAGTCTTCATCGTCCAATGTTTCTCTCAACATTTGATTTTTACTCATTGCGAACAAAATATGGTTAATAATTATTTACAATTTTATATTTGCCAAGCCTTTGATAAATTCTAGTTTGTATTCATCAAATCGCACGCATCTAAACATTATTCTATGAAAATGGTCTAAAGTCATTGACCGAGTCAAAAAAAAATTAATTTAATTTTTAGAACATTTCTAAGAGCAAAGTTTCAGCGTTTTATTTACAATTTCATTAAAAGTCATTCTGTGACTCCTAGGAAGTGCTTTTTTGCAAAGAACTCCTCTCTACTTCTTCAAACAGAACTTGACAAGGATCATTCTAATAAAGCCTTGTCTCTCCACAAGCTTTGGTGCATGATCTTTAATCGAATAGTAGAGGAGAACAAAATTTCTAATAGATCGAAAATACTTGCAACTGCCTATAATAGTTCCTTTGTAGTGGATACCAACTTAAAGGGGAAAATATTAATTTTTAACGTTTCCTTTGCAGAATCCAAGAATAATCCAGGCAGTTTCACATGCTTATGTTTGGATTCTACTTTCTATTTTAGATATTTTAATTCACTGGGAAGATCCTGGATAACACTAAACTAATTATATCTCCACTTTCTTATCGCTAATCTTTCTGCTCCCATTGCTTGAATTAAGTTTTGAGCTAATCGTCTAGTCTCTTGCACCTAATTGGTGCCAGTAAGCGTATAAATCAACGCATAATTTTTTTAATAAACTTTTCACTATCTCGGAATGACTTTTTATAGCTAATTGATGCAAAGTCCCAATAGCCAGGAAGTTGCATACACTGTGCCGTATGTCACAGTTAGTAAACGTTAACTTAATAGGTTCTATGGAAATAAAACGAGAAATAACCTTTGATGATCAACTTGATCTCTATTCGCAAGAATCATACGGTACATTTTCTCTAGGTCTGCCGTCAGACCTATTGAATAAACCCGCAATTTCATCAAATCTTTTGCAACTTGTGTCCCTCATCTAATAATCATTTAAAGATCGACCTTAAATACATGTCGTAAAAGTTTTAAACAAGCAATTTTGTTGTCATACCGTCTTTCTTCAGATCACCATATACATATATATATAATGTGGTAAGATCTGAGATTTGAAAAAATCGGCATCTGGAACTAGCTCCATAGAATTTAGTCTTAAATAATTTCTCAGGAATTCCGACTCAAAAACGCATGGAGAGAAATGAAGGATGTTTGCTCTCTATGATGGAAAGATTGGATTCTATGTTGAGAGCAATCAATCCGTTCATCGAATGTTACCGGCAGATGCATCGTATAAGTGAAGAAAATCCTGCTCCAAATATCAGAATGGTTTTCATGGAGACTAGAAACTTAAATATACATAGATATAACCAACCTATTACAAAGATAGAAATTGCAGCTATATTTGTTAGAGATAATGGCAAACCACCTGCTAATAGAAACATCTGTATTTATCCTGTAGATGATAGCTGCAAAAATATTTCTACATTAAACCAATGCTGTAATCCCATGGTCTAACTCTTGCTGTTTCCAAGAGGAGAATTAGGTTCAATTTCCCACTGTACTTTTTGTCTTATATTTTTTATTTCTTTCCTTGTTTTATCTTATTTTGGAATGGACTGAATTTGAATATAGCAGCTTTCAGACATTTTTTTTTTTTTTTTTTTTTTTTTTTTTTTTTTTGTAAAAAACAAATTCTTATTTTGCTTCTATAGTGTAGTTTCCAAATTTGGAAAATTGTGAGAAAGCACATTTTTTAAATTTGCCTCTTTGGTGGATGTATATAGTTATTTAAATGAAAGGTTATTTGTATTTACGGTTTATTGTATTTATTTATTAGTTTGTTAGTTTGATATTGTTAGGTTTATTGTATTGTTATTGTAACTTTAATGCAGGTGATTTTTGCGAGAGTACTTTTTGCTTTACATTTTTTTTTTTTATTTCTTTCATTGTTTTATCATATTTTGGAATAAATTGAATCTGAATATATATGTTGCTAGATTAAAGTGGTTTAGTGGATGGGGAGCGATCGAAGCGATTCGTGAAGAACTGCATTAGCAGTTCCTGGGGATTGGCGAGCATAAGAGAGCAGGGCGCAGAGTAAGTTTGTAATCGTCGCAAGAAGAAAAATAGACGTAAGACAAAAAATGCTTTGAGACAGTGTTGCAGCAACTGCAAAGCAGTAAAGTGTGAATTGCCATATTAACTGTCCAGATTGCAATAATAGCTTTTTTATTTCAAATAACTTAACTTTAGGAATTTTTATTTTGCCTTATCTTTTTTTCAGTTGAACTAATTGGATAATATTATTTAATATGGAAGAGGATAACAAGATTCAAGAATTTATATTGGATTTTTCTTGTGCATATTAGAGGGATCCGTTCCAAGATACACTTTCACAAGCTCAAGAACATAGTTGAATTGCAAGGTTATACATAATTGAATCATATAGTTTAGCGAAACATTTTCGCAAAAGTTTTCGTCATCTTTAAATAAATATCAATTGCAAAAGTTCTAAAATAATCATCTTTAAACCTCAGTTTGAAAATAAGATGTGTTTTAATGTTTCCCTTTCAGAGATGAAGTAGAATTTGTCATCTTCAACCTCTTCAAACACTAAATGCATAAAGAAATTACGCTCACACATTTCCACCTCTTTCAGTATCAGATGCGCATACTGACTGATGATGTACACCTGATACACATTACGCATTATCCTTAATGAGGTAGACAAATCTTTCAAAAGTAATATTTGAAAAGAAATCTGCATTGTATTGTACATTGGAAACTTTGGTTATTTTACAGAAAATCTGAAGTCTGAAGATATTTTAAGTCTGAAAAAAGTTTTATTTATATTAAAGAAATTTAATTTGTTTTTATCTTTCCATAAAAAGTACGAAATTACTTTTCAATTGCTATGGCTGGATAGAAAAATAATATAACATATTTTTGCCAATACGGGAAATAATATACTTTATTCTGTTATTTCACTTAGCATTGGCGAGAGCAGTATACCTTGTAAACTGGTGATATAATTCCATGTTACATCATTTGGGCTAATAACTGTCTAATACAGATAAACAAAAACTTATAATGTTTGTTCTTTTCCTTTGTTTTTTATACAAATATCATATTTTATAATACTTCTCTTCCAAATGTGCTCAATCAGCAGTAGTTTTACCTATTTATTAAAAAAAATTACACCTTCTGGAAAAGAAATTATCAAAAATAATTATCCTTTAAAAGTTTAAACGCTATGTAGAATAACGGCACTTTATCAGATTTATATGTATAAAAGTGTTAGCTAATGTGCATAGTTTACATTTGTTATAAAATTAAAGACGTAAGTAATCACATGCAAAAGGCTATTAAAACAATAATTTAAAAACTACTTTATTCTGATCTTTTCTTGTTTTGTTTGAAATTCATCATGCAATGCTTTTAATTTTGAAGTTTTTATCGAAAAAATTCTTTGAAGACTTATAAAACCTAACCCCGGAGGAGGGGGGGGGGACTGTATCCACTAAATAGATGACCCTCCTGCTTGTGGCAGCATTGCGTTAAAAGTCAGAAAATGACTTCGAACCAAATAAGAACAGCACCCGAAGTTCAGCTGCATAATTGCTTTTCCAACAGTTGAACTGCTTCTAGCTGAGTTAAGATGCTCTGAAATTACGCTCCGTAAACATTCAAGCATCTCTTTCAGTGCAGCGTAAATCCTCTTTGTTTACTTACATTGCTCTATTCCATTTATTTTGTATTGTTGCACTTTAAGCGCCATTCTTCCAGCGTGAGTCGAGTAAGTCGAGTTTAGAGAAGGATCATTCATCTTAAAAGTGTTCGGTAAAGGATTTCGGCTAGATGTTATTAATTGTCTGGTACTTTGCGCATAATTCTGAACTCTACTCGCTTAAAATATTATCTTTCTCTTGATGGTCACGCTAGGGTGTTTCTGAAAAATGATCAGAAGTATCGGAAGAGGTGAAATAAAACCTTAATGCTATCAGCCTTATAAGAAAAATTTGACATCTTTCTTGGTGAGATGCTGAATGCGACACTTAAGAGTTTGCTGAAACTTTCTTCGTGGATGCTATCCGCTTTTAATAATTTCTTAGCACAAAAACGAATGATCTTTAAGCTTTAAGCGATAGGATTTTCGAGATGAGCTATTAAAAAAGTGAAAAATTGTTGAAATCATCAAAAACATTAGAAGTCTGAAACTATTCTCGCAATTTTACATCGGAAATTGTTCATTTCTTCAATTAGGTAGTACAATAGAAGCTAATCTTTTCAAAAAGATGTTATTAAGATCATTGCAGAATTTTCAAGAGAATCATTTTCTGTCACATACTCTAGTATATGTCTATAAGAGAGAAAGTAAAGGTTAAATACATAGAAATGCAGACAAAATTGTAGTAAGAAACAAAATAGAAGCTTCATATATGTTATAAAGACAGATTTTAAAGTGTGAAATTTTTGTCGAAATATTATAAACTTTTAAAGAGGTCTTTCTTGATACAAATGAAAAAAAAATGTAACAGCATAAATAAGAGAAACTAAATGTAGATTCTGAGCATGTAATGTTTTAGGTAAACGGTTGTCTCAAGAGATAATCTTATAAACTGAAGTAAAATTAAAATAATCATGAATACCGAATGTAAATTTGTGAAATTTGCAACAAACAGAAATTTTCATCTATAACTAGTGCAGGACTAAAATGTATTGAATTATTATGATAACTTTACAATGATACTCAAAATTTTAATATGAATTTTTATAGTTTTATAATATAACCATAAACTGTATATTGATAAAAAATGGTAAATTTGGAATTTAGGTGAAAACTTTGAGATAAAGATTAGTAGCAGTAACCTGAAAGGTGAACAAGTTTAGAGCTTTCCCTAAAATGAAAACCATGTGAGTTTGGTGTATCAACGAACACTGAAATCTGATATATAAGGAATAGAGCAAAATATATTAAAAAATCGAATTCTAGGAATTTCATGCAGATGCAATCTATTAATATATTCTTGGTATAATATAGTATTGATGTCATTTGCATCACAATAAAAATTATTTGTATGGCATTCATACCATTTTGAAACAGAATGGAAACAAGTGCTATATTAATCATGTACATGAATGTGTAGAAAATAACGATAAATCAAAGTGTCCAAGAAATAATAGAATTTCAAAAGAGCCTAGCAATAATAAAATGAAATTTGAAAACTCTTCGCTCTTCAAAATTTTAGATATCATACTGCCTTTTTTTCTCACTAGGTTTAAAGAATAGCGTAGTCAAGGCGTAAAAAAGGAAATAGTTGTAAAGTATACATTATCAGCAGTTCTTGTTACGTCATGGCTTTCAAAACAATACATAGTTCTTGTGCTCAAAATTGAAAAAGTTAATTTAATTTGTAAGTAGTATCACTATTTATTAACAAATAGATTAAATTTTCTTCTCGAAATAATTTTATTATCAATGTTAATAATCGCATATGTTTTTAAATTTCAGTAGATCTAGAAAGGGGTTATCAAGAAACCTAGGGTTATCAAGAAATAAGTTTCCCACTTCAAATAACTCTAGAAAGCGTTTGATTGGAACAAATGAGACAAAATTTTAACTACACTTAGTTTATGGTATTTAGCAAATAAAAAATATTAATTTCAAAATTCCCTAAGAGAAAGTGCTATAACACAAACATCATTTGTTCACTAAGAGAAAGTGCTATAACACAAACATCATTTGTTCACTAAGAGAAAGTGCTATAACACAAACATCATTTGATCACTAAGAGAAAGTGCTATAACACAAACATCATTTGCTTTGCGGCGCATGCATACCCGCATTATCCTTCGGGTAAAAAGAAGGCAGATTCTTCAAGAACAATGGTTTCTTCTCTGCACTTCATATCTATGTTGCAAGAAAAAAGCATTACTGGTAAGACTGTTTAACCAAAACTATCAGAATTTCTTAACAACTGTGAAAGAATACTATCGTATGAAGAGGTCAAATGCCTCCATTTGTCCGCCGCAAATGGGTACAGAAATTTGAAACACCTGGGAAACTTATCATTTTTTCAGGTAGAGGATGAAAGCAAATGTGGTTACCGCTAGCGTTGAGGCCAACAGTTAGTCGCGGAATGGTACTGTGAGTGTGAATGTGGTTTTCAGCATATTGGATATGCCATATTTTACTGTATAAAAATTCCTACTGCAGTTTTACATTTTTATCCCTAAGAAATCAATTTGCAAGACGGGGACTCATAAGTTCGCAAAATTATTGCACTGCAACTCCTTTCTGGAATGGGGGTTGACGTCACTTTGTCTGGAGCGTTTTGTGAAGTGGAAAAGCTCCTCTATGGGCAAGTTAGCACCCACAATTGAATCTGAACAGCGAAAACCCCTCGCGCTGTTCCGGATCAACCCTTTCATCCTGAAATAGGGATTGTAGGACGTGGCGTTATGACTAAATTTCATTATTGGACAGCAGTCTTTTTAAAGATAACTGGAAATGAAATTCAAATGTGTTTCGTCATAGGACAATGGTAACGTCATTTACTGAGTAATTTTGCGATTCCACAACTACAACAGCATAAATGCCTTCAGAGCATCATTTTCAGACAGGATGGAGCACCTGCTCGCATTTATCGTCTTATAAAGCAAGTCTTAACACAGCGTTTCACAGTTGGACGGGTGTTCAGTCGTCAGTTTTCAACAGCATGACCTCCTCTTTCGCTGATATCATCCCTTGCGGTCAGTATATTTTGGTTGTGGAATTTTCCGAGAAACAATATGTACCAGATCTGAAGGATCATATTCACAACCTTGATCTTGATATTTCCGGCGGATTTAACTTCTATGAGATATCGAAAATATGGTTTTACGATTAGAATACATTCTTGAACATGAAATGAAACATATTGAACGATTTTAATGCTACTTTATAAATTATTTAATATTTACAAAGCATATTAATTGTTTATGCGCCACTTATCGATGAAATTTTGTGTTCTGTTATTTAATAAATGTCAATCATTTGAATTATCTGAAGTTTAAATTTTATCTCGATTGGATCAACAGAATGCATTTAGGCGCTCTCTCAAATGCCAAATTTATTTTTTGCTGATCTTGTATTATATACAAACTCGATCACAAGAAATGTACTCTATTAAACTTCTATCTCAGAAAATTTTTCAATTAAAACTAAGTAAAAATTTTGAAAGATTAAAACAAGATGTATCCAATAAATTTTTCAATTCCAAAATGGCAATGCTCTCAAACAAAGTATATTTGTTTTAATTTTTAAACAACCGAGTTCTGATTTATATACATTTGCATTCTAGTAAAACCATTTTTATAAACTAAGAACAAAAGGAAATCGAATTTCAGTTTTCAAAATACACTGGCTAGTTTGAGTTTACCTAAAGAAATGCAGTCATTAAAAAAAGGGATTCAAAATTACCAATTTTAGAAATTCTAAGCTACTATTATTCCTACTTTCCAAATTATTACTACTTTCCAAAATAAACAGAAAAAAACAAAATTTAAGAGGAAATTCAAAACCTAAAGAAGATATGGAATTCTTCCCACAATGTATGAGAAAAACAGAAGTATTCATTTTTTTTATTTTTATTTTTTATTTTATTGACAGTATAGATTAAAGTGAGAAGAGAGTTTCATTATTTAGATGTTTTTTTTTATTAAAAAAATGAGAAATCATTTCTATCTTCCAGCTAAAAAAGGTAAAAATTTGCAATCGTAAAGAGATAAGAGCATTTATTTTAAATAATAGGATTTCGTGAATGTATAATAATTGATTGTTTTGAATTGGTATCGCAAAAATCAAAGAGCTAGGAAATAAGATGTCTTTAATAAAAAACAGCTAAGAATATTGTCTTTATTTTGCATCAAAGAAAGTATTTTATATAATAAATGCTAATTATGAATTAATTAGATTTATTATAAGCCACTGTTTAATTTTTCAATTTTTTTTTTCCTTTCATCTACTGTCCTTTCAACTCTCTTATTCTCTGCTCGAATTATTTTCTTTATTGTTCAGAGTAATTTTTCTTCAGATTGGAATTGAAACAAAAGTAACGATGCACAACTTTTGACTTCATTAGAATGTAAAGAGGAAAGACTATTAATTGGTTGGTCTCATTTCCTTTGGTATAACATTTCTGCTTATGAAGAGAAGAGAAACATGTGTAAATCAATACGTATTCTTTTCCTGTAATGAAATATTTCGTTTTCTAAAGGTGAAACGTTGATTTAATTTTGATTATGCTCTTACTAAAACTGTAAAGAAACTAGTTTGGAGTTTACTTAAAGAATAAATGGCTTTAAACAAATAAATTCATAAATCAAAATATGTCTTTTATTTCTAAAAATCATAGCTTTCGTGCTAGTTAAGAACAAATTACGATATCTGAATCTAGAAATACACCAATAAGACAGCAGCATTCTTTTCAGGACAAAAAAAATATTAAACTTTTTGTATAATTAAATGAAATGGAATGGCCATTTTTACATGCATTGCATAAACTGTTTAAAAATATGTGTTAGAATATGTTAATAATGTTAATAATATGTGAATCAAACACTTCTGGATACTTCCCAAAGGAATAAAAGATGTTATATATATATATATATATATATATATATATATATATATATATATATATCTAATAACTTATGCTAATAAATTCGGAAAAAAGAATATTTATTAATTATTTAATTTACGTCAGAAATATTTAGGCATATTGTTGCGTGAGAAAGGAAATTTTGTTTTAAAAATTAATATTCAAAACAAAGAAATATATATATATATAAAATATTTGTTACAACTTCAGTATCAACCTAAAAATAATTACAACAATTAAATAACAGTTTTAAAATTATAATTATATATTCAGTTGTTTCAAAGAATCATTGTTCTGTTAAGAAATTAATTGTAAACTTTAATTAAAGCATAGTCTCTGTAATTTTTAAGAAAAAAACACGTGGAATCAATCGAAGCTAATTTGATTCACAACAAAGGACTTAACTCAGTGAGAGACTTTCTTATTTTGAAAACTCAGCTATTGTGACGAAAAATTCTATGTTAAACATTTGATGAAACTACACTCTAGTTGATGTAATTGGATCTTTAATCAGTAATGTGCTGACCTAGAAGGTGGGACTGGACACTTTTCCCTAAAAGGATATGTAAGAATCATAAAGTGGAAAGGTTTAGTCTTAAGGATACATTTTAATTCCATTCAGTTCTTTCAATCCATATAAACATTATTTAGTTTTTGATGGAACTTCGCAATTATCAGAATATGATCTGCATACAGATGTTAAAAGACACGAGAACACTTTTTTCTATATCTCTGCGCCTCTTTTGACTATTATGGATTTCAAAATTGTTGAAAGAAGAAAACGTGAATTTCGTGAAAGCAAAATTATTTCTGAATATAAATATGTAAATTAACTACATTACGATGTAATATAGAATCAAATTCTTTCCGTGAAAATAAATAATTTCGCAAACTTTCCGTTATCCTCATTATTTAATCATTTATGATACAATAATTACAAGTAATGAGTACTATTAATAAATAAATTTGGTTTATATAAAGCTTTCACGAAATACTTCTTTAAGAGAATCATAATAAAAAAAATGTCCTTTTGATATCCCTAAATTATTTGAAACTGGCATAGAAATCAGCAGACGATAAAAGATTCTCAATATAAAAAATATATTTGTAAGTTTTAAAATTCAAAGAACATAGGGTTGTTTAGGATAATTGTAAAGAAATTTTGATGACTTTCCCTTTTTCTTCGATTTGAAATGATAGTAAGAGATGAAAAACAAGCCTATAATTCATGTGAGGGTATAATCATATTCTGGAGCCTTTATTAAACATTGTCTTTTTTTGCAAATTATTTATTAATCAATCGATCTAAGGTACTTCAAAGTTCAAAATTACCCAGGTATGTTTCCAATCCCCATTGCAATCTCTGGAGAATCTGGGAACATCTCTTTCAGTTTCGAATCACAAAAAGTTCAGATATGAAGAAAATATATTTCAAAATATAAAAAACTTCGATTTATTGCCTCACAAATTACATTACTGCACTTTTCCAACCACTCGGACATAAGTGATTTGTTTACTATTTTTTAATAAGAATATGTATGTTTTCTATGTTTTCATGGGTCATCCCATATAAACTAGCACAACTATTTAATATTATTTAACTAACTAACTAACTATTAATATTATATATATATATATATATATATATATATATATATATATATATATATATATATATACAGAGTGTTGCCGAATCGGGCCGACAAATTCAGAGGGATGATAGTAGGCATCAGCAGGATAAAGCATCACCATTTAACATGAGGTCCCAAACGACGTTTAATTGGTGAAAATTGCAAAAATATAGAGAATCGGAGAAATGCTGGAAACTGTAAAAAATTAATAAAAATATAACAAATGATGTTTCAACTATGATTATTTTTTATGTGAAAGAACATTCTTAAAGAATTTTTTTCATGTTTGTAACATGTACATTTGATGATCTAAAGGGTCGTAAATTAATAGAAACGAAAAAGTAGCTTAGAACACATATTTTCAAAAATATTAAAACTTAAAGAAAAATAAATGCTTGAAAATATAAGGAATTTTATATTCTATAATTTAATATAAGCGTGTAGTGTGAAAACTGGGGTGTTTTAAATATACTCAAGAAAAACTAAAATGGGAACCAGAAAAAATCGCTGCAACATCAGTTCCGATGTTCACAGAGAGGGGTGTCAAATTTGAAAGACTAATTCAGAACAAGGATAATAGGCATTAAGTAGATGAAAAATTACCATAAAACATAAGGTCGCAGGTAACGTTTATTCTGTGAAAATTGCAAATCTGGTGGATTTCGCACGATGAATGCTTGATGCCACACAGGAAGATGCACACTTTTCTGCTAGAGTTTTATTCTCAGATGAAGCCTGCTTTATGATAGAAGGTACCTTCAACACGCCCATTGCGAATATTTGGTCACTCCAAAATCACCACATCTCTATCTTGTCTAATGTACAACACAAGTTTGATATTAACATCCTGGCAGAATCATTTATTTGGACCATATCTTCTTCCCGAACGCCTCAGAGGCACAAAGTACCTTGTTTTCTTCCAGCACGTTTTTCCCGATTTACTGCAAGAAACACCAACTATTGTAAGCCAGAATATTTGATTAATGCATGATGGAGCACCAACACATTTTAGTTACATTCCTGAAATCTGATTTGTTGTTTGTGAATGAAGTTTAATGGTCATATTCTATAATTTGACGTTACTTTCGACCCTATGTTTTCTGGTAATTTTTCATCTACTTAATGCATATTATACTTGCTGTGATTTTGTCTTTCAAATTTGAGAACGTTCTCTGCGAACATTGGTAATGATGTTACAGCGATGTTTTCTTGTTCCCATTTTAGTTTTTCTTGGATATCTTTAAAACTCACCAGTTCTCACACTACATACATATATCAAATTATAGAATATAAAATTCCTTATGTTTTAGAACTTTTATTTTTCTTCAACTTTTAGTATCTTTGCAAATATGGGTTTAAAACTACTTTTTCGTTTTCAGTCATTTACGACCCCCTAAGTTCATCAAATTCGCATGTTACCAACATAAAAAAAATCCTTTAATAATGTGCTTTCATTTTAAAAAAATTCTTAATTGAAACATCATTTGTTATTTTTTATTAATTTTTTACAGTTTCGAGCAGTTCTCCGACTTCCCAAATTTTTGCGAATTTTACCTACTAAACGTCGTTTAGGACCCTTTGTTGTATGGTGATTCCTTATCCTCCTGATGCCTACTATCACTACTAAATATGTCGGTGAAATTCGGCAACACCCTGTATATATATATATATATATATATACAGAGAGAGAGAGAGAGAGAGGGAGAAATAGAAGAGCTGTTATTGGATGCGCTCTATCAATTTACTCAGATTTAAGAATAAAGAGTTTCCATTCTAATGTCTTCAATATAATTGACCAAGAAATCTATGTATATTTGTTGAAATCAAGTTTTTTTCTTCCTAATTCCTAAAAGACAATATTCTGTTTTCTTCCATACTTAATGACAATAGTATCAGATCATATATAATAACCAATTTTTTCGCAAAAAAGTAAAATGTATGTAGATCACAGGGCAGATTCTTTTAAAGTATCATATATTAATTTGATATAAAGGAATGAACATTATTGGTATAATGTTGAACACCTAATTTCCTAGATTTAATATGATTTTTATCGTATAATAAATTATTCCAAATACGTGAAAAATATAGTATTTTATTACATTAAAAGTCTGTTCTAATGGAAATTATCAGAAGTAAATGAGAAATCTTCCTTACCACTTACCTTGCAAATAACCGATATAGGAAATGGAAAAGGGCACTTAGACAGTTTTGGTGTAATTCAATAATTAGAGGAAATAATTAAAAGAAACAAACTTTAGAAAATAACTCTGAAAAAAACTAAAAAGTTTTGTTCGTCTTCTAGTGTCTTAAAGAAGGTACTACATGCTTCCCGTCTCGATAAGATATATTGCAGTTTCCGTTCTTACTTATTACATATTGCCAATCACCCTACTAAACCTTATTTCTTTTCAAACTGATATTAACATATCTGGCCACTCATTTGCAAATATAGTTCCTTTATTTGCTATATGAATGTAATCATGGTTAGACTTCTAGGAAAATATCACTTCGAAGCCAATGGAATTATGTGCTTAATGCGCAAAAAGAGATCTTAAGCTAGATGCAGATATATATTTTAATTCATAAACTTTAATGAACCAAATTTTTCGTACCAAAAAATGTTTTCTATTATTTTAAAATCCTCTTTCCTCATATATTTATGTTCAAAGACTTTTAAACCTTATTTTACAATCATACTTTTGTTTCCATTGCAATATTCCTCTGTCAAATTTATTGTTTCCATTGCTTAAATGTTATATTCTGAAAGATGAATTATTTTCCCATTGCTTTCATCCTCGGAAAAAAAGATCAAGTCTAATGAGAATCGAAAGTAAATACAGGTAACCACATAATTTAAATATTATTACCACAAAATGTAATAAAAAGCAAACATATCAGTGAATACCATGCACTATTTCTAACGATGATATTTGTTTTTATTTTCTCAATATACTGAAATGACGTATGTTAAATGCCGAAATGGCAAATTTTAAAATAAGCGCTAATAAAACTTGGGTTAATACATTATCATGCTGAACCTAAAAAGAAACAAAAATTTTTATTGCATAAGAAGAAAATAAATTCATTGATCGCGAGTTAACACTTACTTTTATGATTTCCTTCTGAAAATAATTCTTAGCATCTTGAAGAATCTGGTAGAAATGAATATACCATACAAATTAAACCGTTTTGAGGTGGAAAATGAAAAAAATAAAAAAAAGAAATTAATTTAATTTGATGGTTGTATTTTTATCGAATGAAATCTGTGTTATAAACTTGCTTTGATTCCAGTTTTTTTTTTTTTTCAATTTTAAAGTGAATATTAAACTAATGATATATTCATTTATTTATCACATAAAAAAATCAAAATATTTTTGTCTTAGTAAGTTTTCGGAAGAAATTATGCTATTCGCATGCAGTTTTCTTAAGGTTATTCTATTTTCAAATAGTTTTGGTCGATAGAAGCACATTTTGAAAATAATAAAATGACTTGAAAAATACGATTTTCTTCAAGTTCATATACTCATTGAGAAGATTTGTATTTTTTTTAAAAATGCATTATTTATCTTGATCAGAAAAAATTATCAATAAGTATTTGTTGTTAATGAATTACAAAATTTGATAAATATTCTGTGATCTAAATTCTGATTAATATTCTTAATCTCTTTCTAGGTAAATACGAAAATCGTGCCTTGTTAATTCCACATGATTTTACTAAAGATACCGTTGGAAAAATAGAAATTGTCTTCAGTACAAAATTACTTGTAATTATTCCCAGGCTTTGCGTATCCATAACAGTTAAATATAGATAAAGTATTGATTAAAAAATAATCTCGAGTTAGAGAATTAAAATATCTTTTGACCCCTATTTTTGAGAATTATAGACCAAAGGCTAAATGTAGACTTCTAAGAAGATTTGTTTAGTTGTTATTGATTGTTGGAAATTCACAGATATCACAGATTTATTAGAAAAACCGAGAGAAATAAAATTAATAGACAAATATGTTGGTACACATCAGCTATAAAAATGTTTTCTGGAATTATCCCTGCTTTCTCCCTAAAAACTTAAATTTTAATTGATGATTAAAATCCATAATATTTTATCTGAAACAGATTAGTTCCAAGTAAATGTTTTGCTGCGAATTATTTTAATTTTTAAATATTATTCAAATGTAATATTTTGCAGCATTTATATCTATCATAACTTTTTGTATTTTCATTTATATATATGACGAGTAGACCGCATGTCTGTAGTAAAATGTGATTGGATATGATGTAAAATAGGCCATAATATTTGATTGCCTGCAATACTAAATTGCAATGGCTAACATGATGCAATATCGAATTCAAAGATTATTAGAAGTAATAGAAATAATTAGTCTTTTTATAATTGAAGAAAATAAACAACTCTGCAGTCATAAGAGTTGTTTCAGGAAACTTTTTCTTGTTGTATTTGCCATGGAGGAAGCAAATATGTACGTTACATCATACGTGTTATTACTCATCAAATGGAATTATGAAACATTTATAACTATTCTTCTTAAAAGTCAATCAAGTAAGTACCACAACTTCAATCTACGCATAAACTTTAAAAAAATATTTTTCATTACAGTTCCTTTTGGGAATATTGCTTGACAATGCTTACCCCTTTATAATTTCGTGAAAGGGTCAGACCTTTTTTTATCCAAATTGCCTGTCAATATTAATAACTGCCAGATTTCAAAGCAAGAAAGTTCTAACATTGGCTTTTAAATCCAATTTTATTCTCTGTAAGTGATCGCCCTGTGTAGTTTTGAAGCAAGTATCACAATTGAGCCATTCTTCTTCTAAAGGAAATCTTTGGCAATCCTATTACATGCATCGTAACTGCCATCCGCGCTGAATCCATATACAGAAAATTCGTAGAGCGCAATATTCCACATCGTAGCATCCTAGATAAACAATACGATTTTCATTCGCAACAGAATTCCATCTAATACCCGTACAAGTGTGTGTAGTTAATTAAGCAACATTTCACAAACGGAATAGTTACTAATATAAATATACCTGTTTACTGGCCAGCTCAGTCACCTATCCGCCATCCATCTTTGGAGTTATATCAGAAAAATCATTTATTGTAATTTTCTAGAGTAGGAAGTTGTCATTTACTAGTATGTCGTTACGTTCTCGCTGTTATACATGGAGCAACAAAAGAGATTCGGACGTTTTTATTTTATTACAGAAATGATGAGCAAACCTTTTTATTTTATTTCTACGATAAAAAGGAATGAAATTAAAGACATTTTAATGAAACTTAACAGCTCAATATTAAACTGTAAACAATACTATAAATAAACATTCTTCATTACTTCTGTTTTAGAAATGAAATTATAGACATTTTAATAGAAAGTAATAGCTGAAAATTAAACAGTAAATAATAATATAAATAAGTCCTTTTTTTAAAAAATTTTTTCAGTTATTGAAAATTATTGTTTTTTTTTTAATTTCTATTTCGAATATTTTACCATTTATTAGATATTATTTTGGAATATTTATAGAATAAATTTATTTATTTATTGTTGGTATACATTCAGATGATTTTGAATTTCTGAAATATTTTGATTTTTCAATAATGCTATAATTTCTAACAATAAACCCTCGGAAAGAATTTAAATGGTACTTATGACAAATATTAACTGATAAGTTAATATTAGCATGAATTTTCTAGTTAATTAGTAGTTAACATGAATTTTCAAATGAATCTACCTGTGCCGACTGTATCGCAATTTACATTCATTACATTAAGGAAAAATTTTTTCCAAGATTAGAAATTTAAAAAAAAGAAAAGAAAAGAAACACGAAAGAAAAATTACGTTAAAAAAAGAACCTTGAAAATTTTAGAGAAAAGTCCTTTTTTCATCTTATTCAGAAATAAAAATTAAAAATATAAACCCATTTTTGTAGAAATATCGTTTTTCTAAAATTTTTCATGTTTCAAGCACAGTTACTAAAGACTATTTCAAATATCCGTCTAAGATCTGATCTTTCGTAATGCTATACGGGGAATGAGTCAAATTCTAAGCCAAATGAGTCAAATTCTTGAAATAAAATTATAATTGCTTGGAAAAAGTTCTCAGGCATTAAACAAATATTTAAATTATGAAATATTTTTGTACCAGATATTAGAATTTAGTATAAATGTCATTTGAAAATTGCTTCACATTTCTTATTAAAAAAGGCTCTGAATGCAGTCGCATGTCTAAAAATGATGTCAATTGCAATAATATTCGAAAAGTTTTATTTTAAGCCTTTTCACAATGTGTATAACCACACTCTTAAATTGGCATGTTAAATATTTTGGGTAAACAAAAATAATTTTAATTACTTTCGTGATATAGGTATTTGATTTGCTTAGAATTATTATAATAATTTTCTTCTTAAGTTACTGTTTGTTTTTAAGAATATTCTTGATATTCAATCAAATCCTTCAAGAATAATGGAACAAGAATTCATTTGAATGAATTTCGGAATTACACATTAATGTAATGTATGAAATATTGGCATGTAATGAAAATATTTCTATAATTAATAAACCATATTGTTGAATTTAAGAACACAGATTTGAGTTTTAATGAGAAAGGCATCAGTTTATATAAAAAAAAATGTTTACGAATAGCACAATTCATTTAGATGGCATTTCAAGCACTAATGAACGAATTTCCATAATCATTTTTTTCAACAATGTAATATATATTTCATTATTTTAAATATTTGTATGCAATATTTATTGCGTTGAAAAGCTTTAATCAGAAACATGGCATTAGAATAAAAGAAAAAAATTATAGCAAAGCTTTCTTCAGTTAATTATATATCCTCGCTTATCAAGTGATATCAATTATCTCAATTTTACAAAATTTAGAAATCGCTGAATATATAGCAATCGATTAAAATCATTTCTCCTTTTTTTCTTAGAATAAACATGAATTTATTTTCGTACCAGATGTATAAAGAATCAGAAATATTTATTATTGAAAAAAAATGAGGAAAAAATTCATTTTTCCTGTTTTCTTATATTTGGAAAACTAAGATAGGTGGTGTTTGTTCAGTTGCAATAAGCATTTCCCCTGTTTCATCACTTCGACATAAATTTACCAGTAATGTATAATTTTAAGAGTTATTATTCTGTAATAACATAACTAGAAGAGAAAACTTGAAGTGAATATATTCAAATGAAAATTATTCTGATAAAGCATGAAAATAAAAGTTGAAGTTGCGACTGAGAAGCCAACTGAAATAAATGAAACGGTCAGGAAACATTTAATTGTTGCCTTAAAGACTCAAGAAGATACGTTTTCATATTTTCTATTGTTTTCAACTTTATTACAATTGATATGTATTTTAAAATGCATTTTTACATAAAAGAGTTTAGATAGTAAACATTGTGAATCTCTGTGATTCATATGTAAGAATTTGTAGTACATTTTTTAGAGCCAAAAATATCATTTGAATATTGCATTTTTGGTCGTTTTTTTCTCTTTCATGGTAATGTATTTTAAAATGAACATTTATATAACATCACATATTATAACCCACTTTATAATAAAATAAACATTTAATTTAAATCCTCAGAATTTTTTCAGTAAATATTATACTAATAATTATTTTTATGCATATCATCACAATGATTTAGAGCAGGGTAATAGTTATTTCCAGTGATAAAAAGACAATAAAGAATTTTAATTTCATGACAGCAAGTCAGAAAAAGTATTAAGGCAGTCGAATTATGAAATTATATTCGTCGTAAAATTCTTGCCTTATAAATTCCCAATATTTTCAAGTCGTAAAAAAATATTCTAGATTCTGCTCCATTCGATTTCAAAAGGTAGTAATTTCACGTTTCTTTATAAATATTGAATTGTAGTTATAAAAGCAATTTGTATTTAAACTGCTATAGTGCGAATGCTGATCTTCATTTAGCTCAGTTCTGCATTGTTTACTCATTCCAAAAAGCCAAAATTTCCAACCGAACATTTTTTTAGTATTTTTTAAAGCATTATCCACTTGTCCACCATTTTGTTCTATTTCTGGTAAGGGTTATGTATATATATATATATATGTGTGTGTGTGTATAACTCAACTCAACTTCTAACTCAATGAACGGGGGGAAATCTTTATTTAACTTTATAGTTTGAAAATCCTTTTATAGTTTTCCGAATTTATGCATTGCAGTAAACTAACTGCGGGCTCATATGTATCGCTCCCTACACTTTTGTCTATTATGATTCTGCCCTTTTTTTGAAATTGAAAATGACAAACTCAAGTAGTACTGAATATCAAAATGTACTTACTTCCAAAAGGTCTGGTTTCGTCAAGCTTATCTGGTAGAATCTAGCATCCCAACTTGATTTTTTGCAACTTATCTAAGGATTAAAACAACTTATCTAAGAAATAAGATATTGCATAATTTCTTATATTTCGTAAATGATGTAGGCTTAAAATTCAGAAATGTTTAAGGCATTATTCCTTCATGAGAAAATTTGCAATACAGAGAAGAAAGGAAAATTGTATATCTACCCATTATTAAATTGCTGGGTAAATAAGACTAGAGTGGAAATACCTAGCAGTATACCACGCAATCAACAATCAAGTAGAGATAGCTCACGCAAATTACCAAATATCACCCCATTTTAGATGGTTATAATGCATCCACTGTATATAATGCGTCCATGGATATAATGCATTATACCCATTGTTTCCTCTAAATATGAAATATTCTACCTTCAATTTGCGCATAGGTACAGCATAGTGCAGTGTTAAATTTACTCAGTATACACTACTTGACATAATCCATCTTTCGTTAGGAACAATACAAAAAAAGACGGAGATTAAGCTAAACTGAAATATTAGTCCGTCTGTAAAATACACAGACTAATATAATTTCTTAAAAGTATCACAAAATAATGGCAGATAATGGAAAAATTCCTTGTTATGATGAGGCAAATATTCGGTTGATTTTAATACATTCAACAGCAAAGGGGTTTATAGAGAAATCAAAATTTGGAGTACTTAAGATTCGCGTTTACAGAAACGCATGGGTAATTATGCATTTCAATAAGAAATGGTAAAGTGCTATAGGGATAATGAACGGAGAAGATATTCAGAAATTTCCTGGAATTCGAGTCATAAAACTATTGCAGAAGTTAGAATTCCCAAAGTAATCAACTTGGAATCCAGACTGAAATTTGTTTCTTTTATAACAAAAGAAATGACTTCATTAAAATAAATGTAAAGAAGAGTATTTGCCTGGAAATCATAAAAAACTCTTTTCTCTCCACCCACGAATTTGAAATAATGTTTAAAACTTGAACACAACAACTGATTGAGATTAACAAATCTTGGGAAGTATGGCGTCATAGAGTTTCTAAAATAAGAAAATTTTTCTAAGCTTATAAGCAATTGATTGAACAAATTCGATTCCTAGAATTACTATCTAGTAAGAAATGTAATGATTAATATGAAACATTTTTCAAGATACTACTACCATTTCAAGGAAGCTGTTTGTGGTTTCAAATCGGTTATACTTTCCTTCTTTTTATCATACTTATCATCAAAAAAAGTTTATTTTAATTAAACCAAAATTGCAGAATATTTTGTTTTATCTATGTTGGATAAGGTGCAAATTTGTTCTTAATTTATTACCATAACAATATCATGATTTTGGAAATTCATAACTAAAGAAGTCTGTTTTTTTGGGCTTATGGTTTATAATTTGTTGTTTGAAAAAGTACTCAAAGCAGTCATTTCTAATACTAGTTGATAATCCACAGAATAAACAAGAACTTCAACAGAAACTATAGTTTCATCTGGATTTTTTAAAATAATTTCTCTAATGCATACGCTCTTCGCTTCTGTTGTTCCGTTTAAGTAAATTTCAAAATTCTCACCAAATATTAAAGCAGAAAGGCAACAAAATTTCACTTCTGTGGAATCCATTCAGAATCAGTGTTGGAACGTATGTGTTTCAAAAATTTCAATGCTTGCATCTAATATAAATTCAACAGGAGCAAAAAAAATAGATATCACAACACGATGTAATGTGAAAGAGGTTCTAAAAGACATGGACAATTGATTCTGTGAAAAAAACTGTAGCATTTTCTCAGGGTTGATAGATTTTCGAGGAATTGAAATGCCATTACGTTGGAAACTATGGGTTTTAATAAGATAAATTTCAGGCGATAAAGAATTATTTAGAAAGTGCATAATCTAAATGTATCTAAATTTATGCTTAGTTATTCCTTTACGAGAATTTGAAGGTTGTATTCAAATTTATATGGAGCTTAACAACATTATCTGTAAAATAATTTATTATTTAAATGTATATAAAACGAATAACATTTATTTTTTTTCCTTACCAAAATATTTTGAGGTTACTATCAACGTAAAATAATAAAATACAAAAATTTCATCTATTTTTTTTATAAGAATATCATTAACTACTTTAATAGACTTCATTTTTCGAAAGAAAAGTCAAATTCAATTCGGTTCAAGAGGCTGATTGTCTGATTCTTCCCAAATAAACTTCAAATGGGTTGAAATTTGCATCATATTAGACATATTGCAGATAAAAGTTCATTTATAACGTAATAAACTTTTTTCCCTACATATTTCTCTTCAAAATGTCATTTCAATTTCAAAGGAGCAGGATTAAAATCCACTTGAACTATAACTGGAAAATAAAATCAGAAATCAGGAATAAAATTAACTCGTTAGAAGATAATGCCCAGAATTTAGAGTACTTACTTGCACATTTCTTCTGAAGTAATAAGAAATACGAAGTATAAAAAATCATTCCTGCAGTTGAATTGAGAACATATCGTGTATTGTTCTTAAAAATTCTTCGGTGTCTGAGGGTTAAGATTTACAATGAAACTATCAAAAATTATTTACTAGGTGGCTTTCAGGTTTTGAGAGATATAAAACACATTGTTTAGTACATATGGGGAAGAAGAAAATAAGTATACACTTTTGAATTTAAGCCATTAATAGTTTCTTCGTTCCAATTAATAATTCTTACATGTATGCTATCTTTGCATTATAATTTCTTGCCGACTGACGAAGAGAAAATGCTTTTTATTGTCATTTCCAAGTTAAGTATCTAATGATGAACTACTTCTTTCCAGAGTAATGATTCGAAGGCAAACATTTATTCTATGCATCGGAAAAATGCAGAGAAACTTCATCAGAAATAAGTAAATCAACATGCAGTTTTCTTCCTTGTGGTGATTCTTGCTCCACGGCGTGACAGAATTATACATTTGCTGCTTTTGGAATATACACAGTACCGATATGTGAGGTATCCTGAATTGTGATTTTTTACTTTGAAATGTTTCTATTCTCTTTGAGATTCATAAGTTTCACATATGGGGTTAATAATAAATTAATAACAAAAATAGTGCTCTTTTGATAATTCTTGCATTGAAAGCAATGCTGAATTGCGGCGTTTGAAATCGTCATTCCATATTTCCTCTACCAAAATGTATAGGCGCATTTTTTTTGAGAAAATTCTTGCAACATTGTTAAACTGATTCAAGAATATTACAGAAAAAAAATCCTAAATTAGAAATCCTGTTACTTGAATGCTTCGTGATCAGATTCTTTGTTTTAAATATCTGAATTATATCATATATACTGTGAACCTTGTTCATGATATTAATTTTAATATGGATAAATATGCTTATTTTATATTATTAATTTTAATTATTGTCAGTGACAACTTAGTTATCCCTTTCAATAGTAAAGACACTTATTTCAGGCTTTTAGGAGAAGAAAAAACAATTCAATGTTATCTTTAATTTTTATGAAACTCATTAAAACAATTCCATGAAATTGCAAAAAACTTTAAAAAAAACTCGAAGGCATGATAAAGACTAAAAATTGATCTGAATTAATGAATAAATCCATTTCGTTTCATTAAAAAATATTTAATTACACTCTGAAAGCTACGCTCAAACTATTTTAGATGTTTTTCCTCTATGTCAGTTATTAAATGATAAAAATGCAAAGAAATCTGACGCAAAAAAAATCAATCTAGTCAATAGAGGGCGGGAATGTTGCTCTTTATTATTATTAATGTTGTTTCTCGATTTTACTAAGAATGGAATGGATCAGATTTCTTCAAAAAAGATTCTTATCTCTTTTCTGTTAAAATTTAGTAACCACATTTAAGGATTTATGAATTAGATAAGTCAAATGAAGATCATCTGCCGCATTTTTCATCTAAAAATCTTGAGAATGTTCAAATACATTCTTTTTGCATATTGTTGCTTAATAACATCATTAGAAATGCTATTTTATTCATCACCCAATATAAGCGAAATCATACAATTGAGGTGTACTTAAGAGTGCACAAGAAAAATTTAAATGATTTATCCTAAAGACTTAGAAACAATTTATTTAATGTTATTTTTAAGATTCGGAGTACTTTATTTAAAATGAGCACTTCTATTCGTAAAACTTAAGAGCTATGAAATGTAATAATTCAACAGGACTTCATTAAAAGCAAAAGCTAGTAAGTAGTATACATTTACTGATCCAGTATATTTCTACTATTATCAAACAGTATGCTGCGACAACTTCAATTTCGATGGGATATACAATATGTCAGCTCAAATTAATATCTGCATAAAAGTTATTTACTTCCACATAGTTTCTATGTGATTAGTTTACATTTTATTTGTTTACTTAAAACAACTAACACAAAACTCGTCAACATTAGAATCAATAGTAAGGAGATATCATATCCACGAGTGTTTATCTCACGAATATATTTAGTGGTTTGTTTAGAAACCTAAAGAAACCATATTCGAAGCATGAAAATTGGCAGTGTGATTATTCTTTTCCTAGGCACACAATAATTTATGTTCAATTACTCACGGGGAGGAACCGATTGAATTGAAATAAGTTATCCCGTAACATGAATGGAACAATTATTTCAAATGACGACATTCATAAATTACCATATATACAGTGGTGTTCAAAATTATGGAATATTTTGGAAAGAAGGCATTTTGTAAATTTGAAAGTTCGTTATAGCAACAGTATTTGTGGCACCATAAAACTATATGCCACTTTTTGAAGATAATTTAGCGAAGAATGTATTGCATTAAATTATGTTGAATTATCATTAATTTTTTGAAGTTATAGCTAAATAGCTAGAAGAAAGAAGCACATCTTGCTTTAGTTGATGATACGTAGTTTTTCTTAATTTGAATGCAGCCAATGAATATGAGTGTTCAGATTACAAATAACATGTTATTTTATTATTAATAGAATTTAACAATTGATATTATACTTTGCAGCTGAGAGGAAGTCATTTTTACATAATTTTTATAATTGCTATTAATTTTGTCACTTTAAAAAATATCTTTAGTATTCGTCCACTTTGCGTATTCAAAACATAAAAAAAAAAAATGGCATAAAGAGTTGACTGATTACACAGAAAATCTATGCGAATCTTTACTTTTGTATAAACCAAGCTTTAGTTTGAATGAAATTAGGAAAAAAGTTGGTGGAAAACTAACTAAGAAAGGTATTTCTAAATTTTTGATAACGTATAATAAAGTTAAACTACACTCATGTCCAAAATTAAGGTCACAAACATAAAATCTGTGAAAAATGAAAAACTATTCACTGTGTTGCCACGAAATTTGGCACAGAGGTACACTACAATAGAAGGAAGAACATAGACACATAACAACATGGAAAATATTTTAATTGGAAATTAACAAACAGGGTATATCAAAAAGTGTTACATTATGAATCAGAGATAAAACATTTATCTCGGGGAAAGCCTGTCTAATATGGAGTGTGGCCACCGTGCACGGCTATACAGGTATCACAAAGAACTTTCATACTGTATATGAGGGTGTCAATAAATGATTGGGGCAACAAAACCCATTCTTCCCAAAGCCCGGCTTTTAACTCTTGGAGGGTATTAGGAGGGGGGTTGCGCTGTGAAATGGCTCTTTTGAGACCAATCCAAACATGTTCAATAGGATTTCGATCCGGAGACATCGAGGGCCAGTCCATACGTCGAATATCCTCTTCCTCAAGAAAATCATCAACGATCTGGGATCTGTGTGGACGCGCGTTATCGTCCATAAATATGAAGTTTGGGCCAAAAGCTCCCCGGAACAACCTCACATTGGCTTCAAGGATCTCATCCCTATAGCGATGTGCATTGACAGTAACCGCATCGAAGACGTGCAGTGGTGTACGACTGCCCAACATTATGCCGCCCCAGACAAGGATTCCTCTGCCAACAAATCTGTCGATTTCTTTTACGTAGGAGGGTTGATAGCGAGCTCATCGCTCCCTCCAGAAGAAGATTCGACGAGTGTCACTCTGTGTGGTTAATCTCGACTCATCACTGAAAAGAACACGCCCGCATTATTGCTGTGCCCAAGAGTGATGTGTTCGGCACCACAACAACCGGGGTTTTCTATTGGATGTAGTCAAAGGGACGCACTCAACTGGTCCCCGGGCATAAAGGGCCCTCTCTGCTAGACGTCTGTATATTGTTTGTCTGGAAATTCTTATTCCAGACGCAGCAGCAAGGTCACGAGCAAGTTGAGGAGCCGTTGTCAACCTATGCCGTCGTGCGCTTAATGCTAAATAGCGATCTTGTGCAGGCGTCGTCGCTCTTTGGCGAACTTGGCCGGCCTTCCGGGTGACAGTACCTCTTGTTTGGAATTGATTCCATAACATGGATACCACTTTCGGTGCCACTTGTAACCATCGATCCACCTCAACTTGAGGCCGCCCAGCTTCAAGCCTGTCAACGGCTCTCCATCTCAAGGAATCGTCTAAATGATTATGAGAACTCATTCTCACTGAAGACAGGTTAATTTTTTTGTTTTTATGCAATGTTTTAATTCACAAAATTGCAGGCAAAATTCCCAGATGTCTAAACGGTCTAATTTCAGTACTTCCTCAAAAACTTATGCTAAACAACATTTTTTCCCACAACAAAGTTTAATATCGAGTTACCGGTCCTTCTCAATATATAAAATATAATTTGTTTAAATTTTACTGGTAGCCATTTAGATTTACTTTGAAAACATTTTTGTGATCTTTATTGTGGACATGAGTGTATTCAAAAATCAAATCTTAAAGGAAAATAAAGGTACACAACACTAAGTGATAACAGATTAATTAAAAGACTATGTCAAAATATGGGAAGAAAATCATTCATGCGTATACTAAGTGCAACAGCGCAATGCAGGGTGAAGTTGAATGTGAGTACCATTTGGCACAGATTACAGGAATTTGGTGTAATTGTACGAATTCCATAAAAATAGTTGTTTCTACAATTAAAATAAATTTTGAAAGAATTAAAATAAACAGAAACTCATTTTAATGGGACAGCAGAACAATAAGATAATATAATTTGGAGTGATGAGACCATAATCTCACTATTTATAGCCATGGATTAAAAGACGTTGGGAGATGATTAGAATAAGATTTTTATCCTGATTGCCTTATACATACTATTAAGTACTTAATTAATATTATGACCTCACATTGTAGAATGGCAAAAAATGTGGGCAAGATTAGTTTGATTTATGAGAATATAAATGCATCAAAATTAAATATAACTGTAATAATTGATATAATGTTACTAAATGCTTTCATCCATGTGAGATATTTTCCTAGAAAATGAAGAATTTATATTTGAGCAAGATTCAACTCCATAACATGTTGCTGGGCAATGTAAAAGTTGGTTTCAAGACAATCATATTTCACTGCTGGAATGACTTGGGAATAACCCAGAATCCCAACAGAAAGTCTATGGAGGAACTTATTACACTGAAGCAGCACAGCAAAAAGACTTAATTAATTAAAGAAATCATTCTGAGACATTTTAACAGACGAAGAACTAAAGTATTGTTGAACTCCAGAAAATGGGGTCGATAATAAAAAGTAAAATAATTGATACTAAATGCAGCTCGACTAAATATTAACTGCTGCAAGTACAAATTTCTGCGTCAATGTCACTATTCCAATGTTTCCGTTTTCTTCTTTATAGCTGCTGCCTAATACAAATGTTACATTATTGAATTCTTGATTAAATTTTTGTAACAGAACATATAATTTAACAAACTGTCTCTTAATAAAAGTACAGTTGTGAGTTATCAAGTCTCAGAAATGCACTCTTTCCAAAGGGTTTCCACATTTTTCATCACTACTGTCTGTATATTCTTCAGAAGGATTTAGTTCATTTTAAAACAATTACAATAAGTGTACTAATATTTTAACATATTAATAATGAAATGAAATGAAAGATGCTTACTATATTTTACTTATTTATATTCTAGGATAATTGCATCACTGTGGATATTAAAATAATAAAATTAGCTTTACAATATCAAGAAGAAATTTTTAATAATTTTTACTTGTTTGAAAATATTGCTTCTTAATTGGAATTAATGAGAAGTTGATTTACTAAGAAAAAGGTGTGGTTTCTTATGTGTTAAGAGCGTTTAATTCCCAATTCATCGTGTTTTTATTATCCTGATCATTTTATTTAATTAAAAATTTATCTGTACGTTGATTTTCTGCGATTTTTAATTGTTTAACAATATCTGTCTTTATTGTGAACTATCTTCCACGAGAATATATTTATGTTATTCTAAACGGAAAGCAATTTTTTTTATAAAAAAATATCAAAAGTAATACTTATTTCTATATTTTGCAAAAGATTGCAAATATTACAATATCTTAACTGTATAATTTATTGGAATAAAAAATGATTTATTAAAATAATAATTATTAATAATCAGAGTTCACTTGCCTTTTTAAATCAAATATCCTCGAGGGGAAGATCAGATTTTTTATAATTAAGAAGAACGTAATTTATTGAAGGTGTAAAAATGCACTTAAAATTTCCTCTTCCCAAATAAGACCTGAGGCTTAGTACTTTTTGTCTTTCATTTCATTAATGCTAAGAAATATGCATATTTTCTCTTTCAGATAGAGCTCTTTTCTTCATTCAGAATAAGATTTGTTATACGTCTTCAAAATACGATTAATTATATTTATATTTTCCTTATAAGAAAGATGAAAAATTTCCCGCCCTTTTTGATTCTCTAAAAAAAATTTCTATTTAACAAAATGATGAACTTTAATTCTACGTCAAGGAAATCTACTAATAGCACATTTCATTAACAAACTTCACAGCTTGTGAAAGAAATACCTTTCTGAAGATAATGCATGGAAATTAATTTATGGTAAACGCGAAAGGAAACATTTCCGCTATTGAAATATTCCTTCTCCTATTGATGTTTTGCTATGAAATTAGACTCATTAAGAACATAATAACGGATTTATAAAAAAGTGAAAGACCCATCACACAAACAAGAGGAATTTATGAAATAACAAAATACGTTTTAAAGCATAAAAAAACTCTTAGTTGCATGGCGGGAAGAATAACAGGAGAAAACAACAAAGAATTTCACTAGAAAATCATTGGCTTTGATGACATATACGTCAATAAAAAAATAGAATACATCTGTAATAGAAATTGCAATATCGGACCAAAAGTTCAGTACCGGTGTTCGGTATTTTTAGATCTTAAAACCGGGATACCAATTTTAATACCGGTACTAGAAATTTTAGAAAAAGAAAGAAAACACAGGTGTTTCTTTGTTTTATTTGCCAGTTTTATTAGAGCGCGTAAATATCACAAAAAATAATTACTAACTTTTAAATTAGAATAGTATATAAAGAATCACAAAAAAGTAAAGGAACATCTTATTTATTTAAATCACAAAAAAGTGTAAATATCATTATTCAGTCCGTGGTACTATTACAAATTTTTAAAATGTGATCTTAAAAAAAACACAATGCATCAATTGTACTGCCATTAAGACTGTAACGTAATTTTGTGCAAAAATTACCTGCTGTCGAAAACGCTCTTTCGGTATCTACGCTAGTTGGTGGTATTGTCAGCAATGCGCGATATACTTTTTCCAAGTATTTACCTCTTAATCCCTCATCTTCAAATAAATCGATTTCTCGTCGGATGATTTCGGATATAGCTGATTTCTGTATTGTATTTTGGTTTGTTGATTTTTTTTTTATTTATCACTTATTCTAATTTTTGTTCAAGAGACAAGTCCTTTTCACTATCGACAGTAGTGACATCATAATCTTCGATAATTGAACCGAATTATTCTCAATGTGGATAGGTTTGTGGGTAAAAAATTTTAAGAAAATTAACTCAAAATTTAATCAGATTTGAATTGGTTATTTTCTTTTCTTCTTTTTCATTTTAATTTTTAAAATCATTATAATTATGTAAATACCAAAAGGCATTTTCTATTTCGGTATGCCTTTCTTCTGTGCGATTTTCGACATTAGTGTCATCACAATCTTCGATAACTGTACCGAATTCTTCTGAATGTGAATAGATTTGTGGGTAAAACATTTGAAGAAAATTTACAATAAACTTGATCAGATTTGAATTGGTTAGTCTCTTTTCTTTTTTCCATTTTCCTTTTTAAAATCGTTATAATTATGTAAATACCGTAAGATATTCTGTATTACTAATTATCAGTAATGTTTACGTTTCATAAAACCGCAAGTCTTCATTGTTAAATCTAAACATTTAGTCCTTTCATATTTCCTCTCACCCCTAATTTCTCGAATTAAACCGATCCTAACGCATGCTCAAAAGCGCGGAGTGTTTATAATCCGTTGTCAAACATTATTTTATCACTTCTCTTGATCGTAGGATGCAACTTTGTTTTCACAGTCTAATTAATTTCACCCGTTAGGGAGACATAAAAACCAAAACGTATACTATTTTGCTATGTTGGCGATCCCTGAACATATAGTGGAGATAATTTTAAAATAATTCTAGTAAATACCGAAAAACCGGTATTTGAACTTGTGAATACCGGTATTACGAAAATGTACAAATGGCTCAAAATACCGGTATTCGGTATCCCAGTATACCGGTGTTGCAATCCTAATCAGTAACTTTTTTATTTATTAACATATCTTTACAAATTTGGTGTCTAAGGAAATGGATTAAAGGGCAGGTTTGTTGAGATAGACAAACTGATTATCCGAATCACTATCTGAAAAATTTTCCATTACGGAAATTGTGATTATTTTTAATACTTAGATTCAACAATTCTTTATATGTATGTGTATCAAATTTCATTATGAAATTCATTGTAGTTTTTGAGATATTCTTAATTTTGTTTGAAGAAAACTCCTCCCCAAAACATTCAAACCATCGGGGACTGTATATAAAGTAAATATCAGCCTGTTGATAGCAAAATGAGAATTTCTTCGCATTTTTATTCACAGAAATTTCCGAAGAATAAAAAGCGCAATTCAGATTTATCCTTAATATGAGTACGTTATTTTTTTAAATATAAATATTTTTTGAATAAAAATTTTAAATTTATTTAATATAAATATTTTCATTTAAATTTCAAAGCATTTTCATTACTTTTAAAACCAATTCTTCATTTAGACTTCTTAGTTGATCCCGTTCTAAGATATGAATATACATCCTAATTTTCATGACGAATGAGATACACGTTGTTTAACCCAATTTTTCCCCTTAAAAAGTCACTGATTGTGGAAATGCAAATAGCCTAGATCCATTTTCAGCCAGAGAAATTATCGGTGTTTATTAAAAGCGTGGACTTTTATTTTCAGGCGAAAACAATTATTAAGCGGATGGAAGATTTATTAAGTTACTGCTGTAAAAATGACTGAGTGATAGACATTCTTACTGTCACGCGGCAGCTGTTATAATCAATACAAATAAATACAAAATATTTTAGCCTAGTACATTATCGTTAGGGATTACAATATCGGACCAAAATTTCAATACCAGTATTCGGTATTTTTTAGATCTTAATACCGGGATACCGATTTTCATACGGTATTAGAAATTTTAGAAAAAAAAAAGGAAAACACAGGTGTTTTTTTGTTTTATTTACCAGTTTTATTAGAGAGTGTAAATATCACAAAAAAATAAATTGTTACTTATAAATTATAACAGTATATAAAGATTCACAAAAAAGTAAAAGAACATCTTATTTATTTAAATCACAAAAACGTGTAAATGTCACTATTCAGTCTGTGGTACTATTAAAAATTTTTCACAAGTGATCTTAAAAACATAATGCATCAATTGCACTGTCATTAAGCCTGAAAAGTAATTTTGTGCAAAAATTACCAGCTGTCGAAAACGCTCTTTCGCCATCTACGCTAGTTGGTGTTACTGTTAGTAATGCGCGATATACTTTTTCCAAGTATTTACTTCTAAATTCCTCATCTTCAAATAAATCGATTTCTCGTCGGATGGTTTTGAAAAAAGCTGATTTCTGTACTGTATTTTGGTTTGTTGAATTTTTTTTATTTAACGTTAATTCTAATTTTTGTTCAAGAGACAATTCCGTTTCACTATCGACATTAGTATCATCATAATCTTCGATAACTGAACCGAATTCTTCTGAATATGGATAGGTTTATGGGTAAAAAATTTTAAGAAAATTTACTATAAACTTGATCAGATTTGAATTGGTTAGTCTCTTTTAAATAATCGTTTTTTTTAAATCATTATAATTATTTAAATACCGTAAGACAATTTTTATTTCGGTATGCCTTTCTTCTATGCGATTTTCCATTGTAATATATAATTAATTCTTCAGATAGTAATGTGTGCTGTTCTTTCAGTGACTGCAATATGAAATTTATTGTTGAATTAGCTGTTAATAAATTAGAATCTCTCCGCCATAATGCCTTAACAGCCAGTTTTGTTGGAAGTAGAGTTGATACAGTTTTGGATATTAAGTCGAATTCACTATCTGAAAAATTAATTTAAAGGTTTAAGTCGATTATTGCTTTTTGGATTGGATTTCCCAGTTTCAAAAATCGTTCCATCATTAGGAGTAAACTGTTCCAATGTGTTTTAGAATCTAATATTAACATATATTTTGTTTTATTTTAAGTTAATATATATTTTTGTAATATGGAATTTTTTGTAGGGGAACGTTTAAATATCTTAACAATTTTTCGAACTTTATAAATTATAGGAAGCAATTCTTGATGGGTCAGTATTTCATTAGCAATATCTTCTTCAACAATTACATTGTCATTATATTCATTGTCAATATCACTCATACTCTTACTCTCTTGAAAGTCGGAATCCGAAGTTTCTATATCCACAGTATTTGGATTGTTTTGTTCTTTATTTTTTTTTGGTATAATACATCTATTACTCCTAATTGAATGCCATGAACATAGCACAATTGCTGATTTACACCAATCAACTTTCCAACTATTTCCATAACTGTTGCTCCATCAGTCGTTATGGATACAATATATCGTTTCAAGTATAATCCATGTTTCGCTAATTTAGATTTAAGCAATTAATTAAACCGTTAATTAGCTAATTAATTTCGCCCGTTAGGGAGACATAAAAACAAAAACGTATACTATTTGGCTATGTTGACGATCCCTGAACATATAGTGGAGACAATTTTAAAAATTTCTAGTAAATACCGAAAAATCGGTATTTAAACTTATGAATACCGGCATTACAAAATTGTACAAATCTCTCAAAATACCAATATTCGGTATCCCGGTATACCGGTATTGCAATCCCTAATTATCGTGCTACAATATCTGGAACTAGAGGTACGAAAACAATGTCTTCTCATAAACACAATTTTAAGGAGAAGATTATTTTATAACTCTGAGGGATTCATTTTAAGGATAATTTTAAAAGGTTCCCCGCCTAACAAAGGGAGGTCACGGGGTTGAAATCTGAGATCGGGATGAGATTCAGTATAATGATAGTACACATTTAGAATGTTCATTCATGAAAATATTAAAACGCAATGGTCAATTTCGAGAAAATGGTCCTCAAACTTTTGGTACAGCTTATATTTTGATAACTTCACTTGCGTCCCGATGATCCCGATGGCATGTTGACTAGGTACCGTCACGTATACGGAAGTTCAGGGTTCGAACTTACCTGGTTTTTATTTATTTATTTTATTTTTTAATAACTTTTATTCTATTAAAATTTTACAAATACTCTTAATTAATATGTTTTTAATTTTTTCATCCAAAATAAATATTTATTATCGAAATATATAATAATAAGATTAAAATTTGAAAAGAAAAAAAAATTAAAAATACAGATGCATATTTAAACAAAATAAAGTTATTTAAATTTAATTTATTATTTACAGATAGTTTTAATTAATATGCTACTTATTTTTTATGCAAGGACAAATGTTTATTCTTTTAATACTTAAATTTAATTTTAATGTTTAAAGAAAAATTAAATAAAAATGTAACATTAAAGGCTAAAAATAATTTAACTTGTTTGCATCATTTTAAACAATTAATTTTTAAATTCTTGGATTTTAATAATAATAAATTATCAATTCTAACTCAACGAAGCTGTATTTATAGCAAAAATTGAAGGGAACAGCTGATATTTGTTAAATATATTTGCAAACATCCCCAACTGCAGTAATCAAAAGAAATAGTAGAGAGCAGGTGTTAATTTATTGAATGCGTAGGCAGATATTTCAAAGCGTATTAAGCGTATACAAAATTTTTATTTAATCTAACATGATCAAGAAATAAGCTTCCTTTTTCTTCCTTTTCCTTTTTAAACTATCTTGCGAAGATAGTGTAAAAATTCAATCAATTGTACACTATCAATTGTTATCACCAATTTTTTATAAGATGATAAGGTATGCATAGTACGCTACCCAACTTTCTGATGTCAGAGAGATATTTTTAAATGCGAATGAAGTTTGTTTTCCCATAGATTTCTTAATGAAACCTTTCTCTTGTGAACAATCATCATTTATTAGTTGTGTAAGATGTCGAAATATATTTTGTTTCCAATGCTTTTACTATAGTTACCATTCTGGTTCTTGTATATAATCGAAAGTAAATGTATATAGGATAATTTTTTTAGAAATATTGAATAATTTTTTTTACGATGCGAGTATTTATAATTAATAATTATCACCATTTATGTTATATTTATTACTATTTTTTAAATTTTAAATTACAATTTAAGTATTAAAATAATAAACATTTATCCTTGCATTAAAATAAGTAACATGTTAATTAAAACTATCTGTAAATAGTTAATTAAATTTAAATAATTTCATTTTGTTTAAAAAATGCATCTGTATTTATAATTTTTTCTTTTAAAATTTTAATTTTATTATTATGTATTTTATAGTAAATATTTATTTTGTATGAAAAAAAAATTAAAAACATATTAATTAAGAGTATTTGTAAATTTTTAATTAAATAAAAGTTAATGAAAAAGAAAAAAAATCCAAGCCAGGTTCGAACCCTGACATTTCGCATACGAGACTGTTACCTCTAAAAGAAACCATGCCATCGGGATCATCAGGATGGGTTCAAGATATCAGTATATAAGCTTTACCAAAATTTTGAGGACTATTTTTTAGAAATTGACTGGCCATTGCATTTTAATATTTTCATGAATAAACATTCTAAATATATACTATCATGTATACTAAATCCCATCCCGATCTCAGATTTCAACCCCGTGACCTCCCATTGTAAGTAAAGAAACGTATGAGTAAGTGCTTGAAATTTAAGTCACTAAACATATAAATGATAGGTGCTAATTTCTTATTTTTGCATTATTTAATTTACGTAAATGTTCGGATTTCCTTGGATCTCTATTTCATTTACATACAAATGATAACAGGCGGTGAAAAGTAAAATTTAACTAAACACATTTCAACCATCAATGAATCCTGCAATCTATTTTATATTGACGGAATAAATATTTTTTTAACGAGAAAATAGAATTCATGTTAAATTTTAAAAAAAATCAGAAAATAAATTTTATAGTTAACTAACAGCGATATTATAATAACCGTTATAGCTCGTACTTTATAATAATTTTATCTTTAAATGCGAATAAATTTTATACATGCTTCCTCAGAAAGTAGGCATTGCAATTCGACTATAAGAATTTTACGATTTTGTGAATATTTCGAAAACTATTCGAGATATGACTACAATTTTTTGGATTTCGGCATTTTAACATGTTAGCTTGTAAGAATTTTATTATTTACGATTCATTTTTCCCACATTTATCTTTAAAACTTTCTAAAAATATATTAAATTTGTGTTATGTACGCATTTATTGCATAACTTCATGAAATATGATAATTCAATTTAGGTGAGTGAACATTTTTTTAAGAAATATATAATAGTTTCTGAAATATTGCTGAAAGTTCATAAGATTTATTTGACATTGGAAGCGTCATTTTTCAAAGCTCTATAACACTAGAAATTATTAGCTGAATTTCATAAGATTTATTTGACATTGGAAGCGTCATTTTTCAAAGCTCTATAACACTAGAAATTATTAGCTGAATTTCATAAAATTTTAATGAGAAGTTAATTTCATTACGACAAATCGATTCTTTAAAAATAAAATGATGGCCGTAATGGAAAAATTTCCAGAAAGTAGTTAATTAACTATGTTATGTTAAATCACCAATCTGTTTGTCTATTTCAACAAACCAATCCACTTGAGACCTTTATATCGACACCAAATTTGTAACAATACAATTATAAATAACAAAGTTATAGAAGTGTTGCATATTTTTGACTGTTGACGACTGTACAAATAATAACATGGGTTGGAAAACTGCCACCATTTCTCAATTTGATACTTATATTGCAATGGGATGTCTGCTTATCTCAGTTCAAATAATTATTTTTCTGTTACCTTTTCAGCACTTGGAAGAGGATAAAACTGGCTCAAGTTTATTTTGTGGAACGGTTGTCGAGAATCTCAAGATGTGTATCCCAAGGTGTCAACCCGAGGTTTACTTTCTAGACATAGTTTATTAATATCTAAAGATAAAAGTATATTTTTCATTCAACCTTCTATTTGTTCAGATTATTATGTTAGAAATGAAAACTGGAAAATTCTAATTTTGACTTTAAATGTAGTGCCATCAGTAAAAAAAAAAAAAAAAAAAAAAAAAAAAAAAAATTAAAAATAAGGTAAAGAATATCTGCTATCAACCTATAGATATTAAAAGCTATGCATTAAATTCTTATATATATATATATATATATATATACACTTAATTCACTTTAAACAGATATATATATATATATATATATATATATATATATATATATATATATATATATATATATATATATCTGTTTAAAGTGACACAAAAAATCAAATTAATTCAGAATTCCGTTTTAGAAATTCCTTTTATTCCAGCGAATTGAAGTAAAATCGGCTTCATTATGATCAGCTGCTTAATGATTTTAATCCATGAGAAGTAATGTATAATTTGAGTAGAAATTCCATGAAATATAAAATAAATCATATCTTGTATCTTAATCTAATAATTTTGAGCTCAGAGTTTCTTAATACCATTTAGAGATTACTAAAGAATTAAATCATAATACAGTAATCGAAAAGGTGTTATCCCCTGATGCGTAATTGAATGGCCATCTTCGCTAGTTACATGAAACCAGAAGAAGCAGTCATAATTACCATCACCGGGTCTTTTGTTGCAGATATGTTCCATCATCGAAATGGTAGTAACCAAACCCTACACGTTGACATTACTGCACCTATCAGAGAATCAAAAACTGTTTTACTTATCCGGCATTTCTCAGCTATATTTTCGGCAGAAGAATCATTACGCGGTAAAAAAATGTAGAAAAAATTTCCCAAACGATTTTTAAAAAAAAGTTTTCGTACAACAAAAAATTGAAGTAATCATTACGAAGGAAATTTTAAGTTATCAATTATTATTTCAGGCATTTTAATTAAAAAGGAAGCGTTCACAAATCCTTGTATGCCTTAAAACAATTCCAAATGGGGATTCTTAATTCTCAAAATAAAAGAGATTAAACTATCAAATGAGCTCATTTAAATAAATGTTTCACTAGCAAGAAAATTTCGAAAACAAAATATCCAACAAAAAAATGTAACATCTAACATGGATTGCATTCTTGCGATGTGTTTATAATAAAATGAAAGTTAAGCGAGTAATTGAGGTCAACATCATTTAACCTGTCCACTCACGTTAAGATACTTGGATGAAGTTTTAATCCCCGTAAGCTGCAATAGGGTTATTTTGTGACGGTCATGAAGTCAAGGGATTAAAAGAGCACTGTTTTGATGAGATTAAGAGCATCGAAACTCATGACATGTAAGGAAATGAATTTAGATTCTGCTCCTCAGTCTTGCTTTTTCAAACAAATCTTATGGACAGTTTTAATTTAGTTGCCTCCATGATTTATGGAATTAGTAAGCACAAACTTTGAGTTAGCGTTTTTAGTATCGTGTATTTTTTCTTTGGTTTAGTCCAATTATCATTTTATAACAAATTTAACAAATGTTTTTTTGTTGTTTATTGATTTCTATTTTAAATCAAAAGAGACAAAGAACTCATTTTAAAAAAAATGTGATTCCTAATTATATAAGACGATTTTTTTCCGTTTGTAAGATATACATTGTTTGCATATGATGAGTTAAAATAAATTGGGGCAAAGAACTACATGTCGAAGTAGCGAGAACAATTAAAAGACAGACTGAAACATCGTTGTGAACAAGATCAGGAGGTATAAGAAACTCAAGCTTAAAACTGGAGAAAGAAGTTATGTTAAAAATATATATCGAATTACATAAAATTTATGCATAGATAATATAACAACAAAACCTCAATGAAATCCGAAAGTAAATCGATGTAAAGAGGAAAAGAATCTGAACAAAGCTTTATCCCTGCAAATAAAGATTTACCTTTAGTTTTATGTTTTGTTTCGAGCTTTATTATTGATTTCTGGTTTATATATATAATGATATTTTAAACTATAACTTCAATTTAATTAATAATCAAGATTTTATCTTAATTTAGCCCATAGTAAGTTCATTCTCTTATTTTGTCATCCAATTCCACTGTCTCTACTTAATTAATTCAAAAGAAGCTTTATAAAATTGCTGAATTGGCTAAACGCCGATACTTTCACACTCTCCGCGTGAAGGAGTAAAAACTGTCCAGTAAGCACATTCTTTTTAAAAGATCCCTGTGTTTCCCTTACATGTGATTGACATGCGCCAGAAATCCCTATCAGAATCTTAATAATATATTAGCACTGTGGAGAAATATTTTTCCTATCAAAATCTAAGGTTATATAAGGCGAGGGATAATTTATTTTGGCCCTTCTTCCCCACTTCGGCGTTTGCGCTGCGCTGTGGCGGACGTCCTGTCCGCGTCTTTGCTTGTAAATAATTATGCTTTCCCGATGGATTAAAAATAATTTAAAAAGATAAAAAGTCTATTCACTGTCTTGAAAACTGCATCCTGCTTCACATAATCTTACATATATATATATATACATGATAACTATTATTATAACACAGCATTAAAGCATAACCTTGGAAAATTTAAGTTTAATAGTTAGTGTTTATAGAAAAAAATAATAGCCTTCTCTCTCTTTCGAGATTTTATCTACAGTGAGAGTACGTAGTTTTAAATCTTAAAACAATTAATTTGGAAAAGAAATTCAGAAGCTTCTTCTTAAGCTCTACAACCTGTTACAGGTCTCTCTTCCTGCCATCGTGTACTTCTATCTACCTCAAATCCTTTTCAACTCTCTCCAGCCATCTAGTGGGTGGTCTTCCTCCTCATCGCTTTCTCCCTATTCTTGAAAAGACTTTTTTTTCATTTGGTCATATATCTAAATATAATGAATGCTTCTTCGAGATATATCGCCCAACCATCGAATATGAGATACTTTTACTGTTTGGATAATTTTGGGTTCCCCTCATTTTTTCGTAAATTTCCTGACTATATACAATCATTCACATGCTATGTTTTTTCATTGGTACAGATATCTTACTAGATCTTTTTTTTTTCTAGATTCAACTCTACATCCTCTTCTGCTTTCTTAAGCTTCCAGCAGTCACTCCCATAGAGAGCAAGGGGTCTTAAAAAGTCTTATATAGAATTATTTTTATTTTTCATACTGATAAGTTTTGATTTAAGTTTGCATCTAAGGCTGTATAAGCATCTATTAGACATTTCCATTTTTATGTCATTACAGCTTGAAATTACTGTGTCCATAAACTAAAATTGCTTTACGATATAAAAAGTTTAACTATTGATTCTCAGAGAGAACATATACATTGTTCCATTTGTTGCAATCATAAATTTGGTTTTGTCCTCATTAATGGTTATACCCATCTTATAAAATGATTATACGACTTTTTTATACTTTTGGTTTGAAGGTTTCTTTATAATGACAGAGAAAACAATCTCTTAAAATTAACGATTTACTTATCAAACTATTTTAGAATAACAATAGCAATTTTCTTAACATTGCTTAAAAATCTATTTCATATAATAATAATACTTTCCCCATAAATATGAAATTCGGAAGGGCATAAAACGTTAAATAGAGAAACAAGAGGGTTCATCTCAAAATGATTTATAAATTTTGAAATGAAAACTAATTTAGAGTTTCAAATAGTGCCGTCTATTATTCTTCAAAGAAGAAATTCTAGATTATTCATTCACTTAATTCTATATCACTTGATACATTAAACGTACTTTCAATTTTTAATACTGAACCTTAATATCTTAAATCAATAATTCTGATTAAAGTACTCGCTTCATTTTTCTAAAACAAAATGAACTCTATCTAAATTAAATGTAATAAAGAAATAAAATTTCATGAAATAAGTTTAGCAACAAAGATATGTTCATGAAATTCACTTGGTTAATTTCGGAAAGCAAATTGTGAAAAATGCTATTTAATTTAAACAATAAACATTAACATATTATTTGCGAAAAAATTGTTTTTATTTTACTTCTTTTTTATTGATTTTTTTAAAATTTCTTTTTGATTTGAGGCAAAAGAGCTTATGCAACAAAACTTAATAAAATCGATTAACGTATTGTAATGAGCAATTTTGCATCGCATAATTACTACAGTTATTGCACTAAAAAGCTGAAAAATACAAATTTTATATTACTAATATAGTTACAGGTAAGTAAAAACACATATTGGATACTAGAAATACTAGATACTATACTAGAAATACTAGAAAGTTTTAAATTACTAATGATGTTGCAAAGTATTCTTTTTTCAGATGAAAGTTAGATAATTATTACTGTATTATTTCGATATTGCATGCCATAAGCGCATTTAGATACTTGAGTTGTTTATGATAAAAAATTTGCTGTTCTCTTTTCTTTTATATCTTAAACTTCCATTTGAAACTCAGTTGTAGACTTATTGTATTATTCTACACATGTTTCTAATGATATCCTTTACAGCAGTAACTTATTACATAAAATATGTAATAGGGCATTCAATGGGAGAAATAAATCACACATAAATATATAATTCATATAACGTAATAATCGGGATTCCTATCTCGATGAAGAATTTGACAAATTCGTGTTTTCTAGAAAACTGTCGCCTTGACAACACTTTGAAACTTTCTATTGATGATGATCAACTAAAACCGCTGTTCCATAAGTGTTTACAATGGCTGCGACTATGAAATAAACTACACTGTTTCCTTTCTATTGCAAATTCTGCCTCGGAATATTATTGGCTTTTTAAAATGCACAAATAATAATAAAGAAAGAGCTTTCTCAAATGTCGTTTTATTGTTGGCTATTTCAGACGAATCGATTTTCCCCCTATGCGAATCATTTCACGTCAAAAAACGGAATATATCGATAGAGTCGAAACAGAGTGCGTGTAAACCACCGCAAATTTTCTTCTAGAGGAGACCTGGGATTCGTGTTCGGGTACTAGAGACGCATTTTTATTTTGACACTGTTCCACAGAATGGGTTTATAATGATAAAAACAGACCATTCTGGACAATTTATACTTGAATTATTAATGGGTTGTGATAATATAAGATGGTTGCAGTTATTTCTGGTTTTGGCGACAGCTTAGCAAGCAGTTTGGTCACCAAACAAGAATTATTACTCTTCGGATACTTTGTTTAGGAACAGAAAAATAATTGCTATAATTTGAAATATATAATAGTGCAACAGCTGCAAAAATAAGAAAACAACACAGCAAATATACAATAATTAATAATTACTTGTGAACATTTATCTATCAATGAATCTGATCAGGAAGGGGAAAAGAAAACATTATTTTAACTTAACCACAGCACACTCATCAAGAAACATCTGCTTGTTTTAAGATATTCATTCAAGATACAAAATATTTAAAAGTTTTTATCATGAATTATGAAATAATACTGCTACATATTATTTATTAGATACAGGCAATATCTTTTTTTCTTTTTTTCAATTTAGCCTAAATCAACTATTTATGGTAATTGCAAAAGGGTTCCACGCGTTCTTAGTATTCTGAATCATTTCCACATAAGTTTTAATTTTATAATACCCATAAAAATTTTATATATTTTTACACTTCTCAACATTTAAAATAAAAGAAAAAAATAATTGCGTACTAAAATTTTTGAATAAATATTTTTCTCCATTCATTTCTAGATGCTTAAATAAAATATTTTGCATCTGAATTATTTTAACTTTTGGCTACAAATGTTGCAATATGGTAAAAAATAAATTTTTTTCAATAAATAATGGAATTCATATTTATAGTTCTCAAACATTTCTTACTCAAAATTTAAAAACAATTCTGTCAAAAAAGTTTGGCATTCGCAGGGAGTTTTCTAGATATTTACTTAAAAGTGAATAATTCTTTAAATTGATTAATTAAATGTCGATATTTTGATTTCAAAATTTTTAGCTTCCATCACGCCATTTAGATTTCAAAACTTTTTGAGCCCATTTCCTGCATCTCTTGTCCCTTCAAATGATAATTGCTTGCAAGAGGGCAGTTTGCTTAACCAATTTAATAGATTTTTTAAATCTTCGAAGGGGATTTTTGCAACCCGTTCTCTTCTAAATAACTTCCTTTGCTCAGTGAAACGGCTGAAATGCAAGCATCTTCACAGAAAATTTGATCTGAATATAATAAAGATTGGCGCGATGAAAGATCAAAATGGAACAGAATAGTATGGCAAATTTTAAAAAACTTCCCCCCCCCCCAACCGCTTATATCAATATCTATTGAATGTTGAAGTTCTGTTTGAAAAGATGAAATAGATGGGATATGTTTACGATTTTCTCAACTACTGACATGACTTAAACACTTTCTTTCTTATCCTCCCCGTAGATACTTGCCTCATGTCTAAAATTTTCTTTAAAATGAGTTTTAAATAATCCAACTTCAAACGTCACCGAAACGCTACAAAATGCCATAGAAAGTTGAGAAAAGTTTTATGGGATGAGTGTTCCTTAAATGATTGTTTTATTATTTATAGAATTTGATAGGTGGCGAGAATACTTTTTAAAGACAACTACTCCTTTTTCACAAATCGAAATGAGTCATTAGTTATTAAGGAAAATTCTGAAATGAAAGCTATTTATATTTTTCTCTTGACTTACTATATAGGTTATTATTATAACTTATTAACTAATATATGAATATTCCATGAGTACAGAAAGAATATCATACACAAAATTCTTTCGGATAATAATTTTGATTTATTACATTTAGAAATAGAAATTAACAATAAGTTCTAAGGAAAATGAATCATTAAAGAACTATCCTCATTTATAACTTTTAAAATTTTATGTGAGAATAAACAGTATTGAAAGAGATTAAATGTTTTAAATGTTTGTTAAAAAATATTACAAGAAATTATATGGAATCATAGGAATAAAAAAACCAATGAAAATATAATTGTTAACTGTTGTATAATTTTTTTAGCTGTTAAGTTGACACACTATAAAAAATTACATTAATACGAAAACATGAAAAAAATATTGAAAGAGAACTTTTTGAAATTATTAATTAGAATTAATTAATAATTTTAATAAGATCTAGTCTGGTTTTTAAATAAAAACCTATTTTTAGGTAACGTTTGCAGCAGTCAGTTTAAAGTTTAGGTGAAGAAATTAAAAAGTTTCACTGTTTAGGTAGAAAATATAATAAATAAAAAAAATAAAAAAATAAAAAAAAACAGTCCTAAAAAGATATAATAATGGGTCAATGAACTTGAAATTTCCGTGTTCGGTAATTTTGATCAAAATTTCCATTCAAGGTAAATAAATTATAGACAGAAATGTATTTTGCTTTCTTCTTTAAAATGACTTTTGAAAACTCTCAAAATCCCCAAATGGCCCCTTCCGTGCGTTCAGAACTAACTAATGTTTTCCAAATACTTTTCGAACTTCGAGCTTAATTTACTAAATTTCGAAATTACTACTTACGCGCAATCTCCGCAATTCAAAATAGAAAAACAAGTAAATGAATGAAATACAATTTTTTAAAAAATACGTTTTTACTGATTTAGAATTAGAATTGAAACATACCAATTAGATGACAATGCCTCTGGTCACTTTTGATAGGCCATCTTAATAGACTATTGTGGATCTGATATCTACAAAAGGAAGCAAATAATGTAGACCAGTGGTAGGCAGCTCAGTCGTTTCGAAGCCAATTAGCCCAGAGGCAGTTCTTACTCCCACCAGTGGAGGCTGTTAATGGGAAGGAAAATCGGGAAATCTCGCTCACAAAAGGTGTTTCGAGAGTTTAAAAGGCTTCATTTATTGAGTGCTGGATATATTTTTTTTTCTATTTCAGAGGATAGATTCGATTCGCGAGGAAAGTTAAAATTAGCAGATTGATAATGATGGCGCCGAATCACGTGACTTGGAAATCACGGAACTGCTTTCGTTTTGTCAGAGATTAATTAGTTGATTCTGGGAGCGATATTTTGCCGAGGTTTCATTTCCTCGTTTCAATTTACGGGTTAAGGGAGAAGAGCGGCACTTTTAAATGAGACTATAATCAAAGCACATGCATCACAACACGACTTTTACAAAAGAACGGGGAAAACTCGAACTTTCAAGAAACTTTCTTCGAATTAACTTTCACAGGATGAGAAATTCCGCCGGTATTTCAATCGGTTTTGGAAGCATTTTTGCCTTGTCGGCAAAGAGATGAAATCTTATTGGCTGAGAAAGAACGGCACAGATAAGTTACAGAAGAATGTCACAGTAATTCTAAATATGATGGCGGCTTATAACACTCTTTGCTAAATCAACCTAATAATTATTTCTTATGAGCTAAAAGTTCAAATTTGGAATTTTTTTTGAATAAAAAACATTTTTAGTATTTATGACAGGGTAGATTTTATGTGTGTTTATTCGGTACTTGCAAATCGCTATTTAAAAACGCTTGTTCAAATTCGTTTGGAATCCCCATTAAAATTATACTCAAACCATTTCGATCTTTTGTCTTCAAATAAATAGAAAAGTTATTTCACATAAATACAATTTTTTTTTTCATAATCTGAAATTGGAAAATTTTATTGCTCAAAGCATTACTTATTACTATTTAGATGTGAAGATGCTATCTCTGAAGAATGGGCATAATAGTTTTATTTGTAGTGCATTTATATTTAAATGATCTATAAAATAACAGCCTAAATAACTTTAAATAAATTTTATTTAATTCAATTTTTGAAGGGCATTTTCTAGAATGTTGGATTTGCTAATTTTGACGAGCTGAATTTCTCTAAATCTTCGTTACATTTCAACGTTTAGAACTGAAAAACCAAACGAAATACCACATGATCTGTGCATATTTGTAAAGAAAAGAGCAAAATTTCGATTTCAAATATATGTCTTCGACAATTATGAGCTTTTATTTTACTTGTAAATGAGAATAAATATACTTTTCAGCTTTTTATTAGTTTCACGTAGAAGAAGTATCAACTCTTCATAAAGTTGGATTTTGAATTATGAAAGAAGACGTATTCACTTGTTAGAGGACTTGTAACAAGATTTCATAAAATAATTCTTAAATGAGAAATTAATTTAAAAAGAATATTGAAAATTTACATGCATTTTACAAAATTTTAAATTATTCTATTTTATTTAGAAAAGTTATATTTTCATTAAATCTTATAAATTTAATGAATGTTTTTTTCTCATATACATAACGGATAATATAAATTAACGGTTTTAAAATATTTTCGAAAATTCAATTGTTGTGAAGTTTTTAACTTAAAATATTATTCATCATAAATGTTTAGTTTCCTACTTTCCCAAAACTAGGGCATGTAAAATCTCCAGATCCCTAAAATAAATGCTATGAAACAATTTCTATTTCAATTTGGTTTCAACAAAGACATTTTTTTTGTTTTGTTTTGTTAAGGAAAATATTTAGGTTTGCTTAAAATATAAGATTGGAGATGATGCTATTGTAATACGATTTCTTGATAACTGACTCACCGATAATTGATTTTGTCAAAAATGCTTCATGTATAAGATACATTTTTATGAATGTGTTTTTATTTGGGAATATTTAGAAAATATTAAATACGTGCTAAATTTAAAACTACTGATAGTTTAACTTAATTTAGTAATTGAAAGTTACGTAGGGTGGTAGGTAAACGTTTTTACTGAAATCTTTCAAAAGCCAGTGAATGACAATATTAAGAAGAAATGAATAGTACTTGAAAATGCTAAAATCTTTATAATTGTCTTTAATTAAACATTAATTTTATATATTTCGGTATATAGGAATAGATAATATAGATACAGCAATTCTCTGACAAAAAAATAAATAACATTTTTCCCACATCATATTATTCTGCGATTGACTTTATCATCAGACATCAGAGAGTTATGGAAAAACGCCTTAGTTATGTTAAGGTGATTTTTTTTAAATACGCGAAAAATTAAATTTAAGGAATTTGATAAGTTTCTTTATTAATTTAAATATTGTCTGTAAATTTATATTTTCTATTTTAAGATGTTGCTAATATTCCTTTTATTATTATGCTTCTTGAGTTAAGCTTTAATAACTCTCAGAACATATTCGAAATATATATATTAACCAAGAATCCAGAGAATGCTATGTTTATCAAACAATTCATATAATTTTGCAGATTTATTTGAAATTGTTTGCATTTGCATTCCAGATTTCGTTGAAGAGAAATAATATAAAGATAATATTTATCAGAAATAATATAAAGAGAATATTTTTCACTTTATAAACACAGCAAACAGAATGAGTGAAAATTCATGAATGCATATTCTTTCATTAAAAAAAGAAATGATTGCTTTTGTTTAAAAAAGTATCCTGATATAAATTCGAAATGCTGACATTTTCAATTTTTAACACCTTTAAGGACTGTTTTAAAATATGGGTAAAACTAGCAATATCCCAGTTGTATCTTCAGGGCTAAAGTTACTTTTCATTCGAAATATTTAAATGGCAATATCCTAGAGGGCGTGACAATTAAAAAACATATTTTTGTCATTTATTTTTATTGACGGGTATAGCTGCCATTTGTATTTATCAACGGGATAAATATTTGAGTGCCATAACTATACTGTCCGTGAATGTGTTAATTCCACATGGTTAAAAATTTCCCTTTTTAAGTGATTGATTCTTTGAAAAGGTGCAACAAAAAATCTGCAGTTTAATCAACATAAGTGTATTCACCGCTGAAAGTTTCATCGAATCCTAGTATCCATTAGTTTTAATCGCGGTAACGGAAGAGGATAGAACAGTGATTTTTTTTAGATTGATATCGAAGTTTTTTTTTTTTTAATCCATTCTTGCTCGATTTTATTTTATTATTTCCTCACAAAAAGAAAAAAAAAATAACAAAGAGTATGGAGAAGTACGTTATGGTAAACAATTTCAAAAATGGACAATTGCGCAAATTTACTTCTACGTCTTGTTGTGAGGTCAAGCAGACCATAAATTCGCTTTGTTGAGTGAATTTAACTCAACTACTAAAAAAAAAAAGATGCAGTAAAGAATGGAACATAAAGAAAGAAAATACGAAAAAGTAACCAGGAGCAGAGAAATGAAGTTAAGGCCAGGCAAAATCGATCTAACTTTCTCTACTTCATTCCGGGAAGAGCAAAAGAGTGCTAAGGTGAATTTAGCATTCCGTCAGTGTAGGACTGACAAGACTTTACGAACATGCCCCTGCGATTTTTTAACATTATCTTTCTGGTTGTTGTTTTTTTCTCTATATATATATTCTATTTTTTTTCTGAATGAAAATGAAGGATGCATTTTTTTCAGGGAATTTCTAAAGACTGAAACAGATTTCATCAATTTTTCGACAATTTTTTTTTCCATAAATTTTTTAGTAAATTCATAAAAAATGCTTTCTATAAAATTGTACTGAACAGAAAGAATAGTAGTTTGAAGGGAAATAGTGAGGTTCATCTAATGTATAATCGAAATCATTTATTTATTTTTGTACTGAAAAAAAAAGATGAGTGTTTGCATGTTTGCGAAAAATCTGAAAGACAGAAAATATTAATTTAAATCACAATATGTTATACAGTAGGTGCATTATTCCTAAATTTAAGGAATGTACCTTTATAATAAATTGTTCTTTAAAAATGTTTGTGAATCACATGAAACCAAATGTTGAACAGTTAAATTATCAAAATGTACAAATTTCTAATATGAAAGAAATTACTGTAACATATAGGATATTCAGAAACTCCACGGATAAACTTCTATGAGCAATTGTAGAAATAAGGGCAAACAAATTTGCAATAAAACATTAGGTGTTAAATGCAAAGGTCAATAGTTACTGGAGTCCAATTTCAACATACTAAATAAAAGAAACGATACAAAGTGATTAAAATCGATATTTGGTGTAGCAGATTCTACTGCTATTATATTTCAAGCAAAGGTTAGTTTGGGACAAATGCGAACCCATAACAGTTGTCGAAATTTCTTTGAGATCTTTAATTAATACAAACAGCAAAGAAGAAAAATTCTGAGAAAGTATGAACCCAAATAATGTTAACTACCTGTGGAAAATGCAGTGTCACTGAACTTTGACAATATACACATTAAAAATATAACATAACCTTAGAAATGCAATTATAATTAAACTCGCACTTTCAAAAGGCCGAAAAAACAGAACCACTGGTCAGAATGATCTAATATCTCATCTGAGTAAACATGAAGCAATGAGAATTTGTTATAAGAAAGAAAAAAAAGTTCCGACTGATGGATGGCCAATGCTCGTCATGAGATGCTAAAAACGATTGCATTAAATGATATTTGAGTTTTAAGATGCTAATTAAAAAACATGACATGCGCACCGTTAAGGGATGTGATAAAAAGGTGTTGAGTATGCAGTTCTTGATATTCTGCGTCTGTGAAGGTAGTCATGACTCTATTATTGAGGAATAAGGATCTTCTAGAGAAATAATTTTGCAAATGCAACTGTGACTGTGAGACATTAAAAAGTTTAAGAAGCTGATATGGTTCAAATACTGTATTCGGTCTAAGGAGAAGACGGATTAACTAGCACATTCCAACACTGAAAAGAAAGTATGTATGGATATCACAATTTGTTTGTGATACGGTGCCCGCAAATTGCAACACCAATGAAGAAACCACCAATGAGGTATCTGAATTTTGGAAATTATAGAATAATTAGTCACCGTTTTCCAACAGCCTAGCCACTACGATCACCTGAGATAAAACTTTCAACTTATGGCTTTGGGTTTCCTAAAGGATGTTGTGAACTGGGGTTTGACTGCGAGCTTAAATGAATTGAAAACATGCATTAAGCAACAAATTCACAATATCATAGCTTAAACACTCTTATCAGCTGTAGAACATGCTGTTTTACGTTTTCAATTGTGGGAGAAAACATGGACAGCATCTCGAACATTTCTTATCAAGACATCAGCGACTTTCTTTTCGTGATGCCTTTATATGTTTATTTGCGTAGGGACAGTTATAAATCCATTTCATGTTTGATTTTTCTACGGTTTTTAGCCTGTGGACTGTTAAAACACGATTTCATTTTCTCTTCTTCTATGGTTTTTAGTCTAGGGAAAGTTAAAAACTGATTTAATTTCTGCTTTTTCTTAGGTGTTAAGTGTTAAGAGTTCTGTTTAATTAAAAACCGAGTTAATTTTGGTTTTTTTGTCTTTTTTTCACCTTTGGCCTAGAGACATTTAAAAACCGATTTTTTTAATCCGATTGGGGCCACCTTATCGTGGTGGAGGGCCTTTGCACCAAGAATGTCACAATAACATTTCGCGTCTTTTAACCTTCCATTGGGCGCAACTAATCTGTGAGATGAAGTCACGAAAAAAGTGTTTTGGAACAATTTCATGATTTGTTCAAATTTATCAATATAAACAGCAAAGAAAAATTAAAATGTTATCTAAAAGCCTAAATATAATCAAATGTAAGTGAAAAGTTCTTTTTAATATGTTTTTTTAACACACATTCAAAAATTGCTTTAATTGAGTACATTAATCTCTTAGATGAATTGAGCCCGATCGTGTTAGGATTTAAATTGCTCCCGAAGGAAGGTTAATTAGCATCTTGTGACAAATGTAGCGTCCTCTATGAGTCAAACTTATAATTATTTTTTTCTCAAAAGAAATTCCCATCGTTTCATGCATATTCAGATTAAAGCAACAATCCAGTTTTCATTAATCATGTTTCATTACTCCTAACTGTGAACTCTAATTAAAACTGTAATAACTGTATTAACATATAAGCGACTGAAATAAAAATTTGAATGAGAGAAAGTATTAATACTAATTATATATATTAAAACGGCTTTTTTCTTTATACCTGTCTTTTTTCTTTTATACCTGCAGTTGTTTGAACCAAGATATCTATTATTGATCTTACACGCAGCTATATATTTAAAATTTTATATATGGTGGATTCTTATTATTAAGAAACATTTAAAAGACGAGAACTAGGAAGCTGCAGTTGGAAGATTTGAAAATTGTGCAAATCTAAATATATAGATTGACTCTTAAAGTAATTCAGTTTGCATACTTTTAAAGAAGTGCTTTCAAGTTCAAAGATATATATATATATATATATATATATATATAATTCATCTTTCGTAGATTACAAGCAAAAAAAGTGTCCGGATGCAGTTTTGATGAATTATACCTATTAGAGATTATTGATTCCGCGTGTCGCTTGCTGTGTATCGACTTAAAGTTAAAACATTAGGGCGCTTTTAACACTTCAAAGCTTTGATTAAACATCCTTTCAAAATTAAGTGAACTATTGACATCAAATGACAACTTTCGGGGTGTGAATCGGTAGAGTTTTGAAATATCTGCTTTCTCAATTTAATCTGTTATGCAATATGATATCGTCTTTTAAAAAAATTAATGTATTGATTATACATAAATAATTTCTGAATCAACCGAATAATGTAATCCTAAATTTATTGAAATAAACTTAAGACAGGATTCATATATATAAATTTAATTTAATTGATATTCCTATATGAGATGGAATTTCCATTGTAAAAGGTCCAGTTTACATATGCATATTTGGACATCTGCCATGAAGAAAAGAAATACAAATGATTCTTCTTTGCACCATGAAGGAAAGTGAAAATATAATGAAATAAATGTATCAATAAATTATGCTTTTAAATACAAGATGGAAATAAAACTTAATAAAATATTCACAGATGCTTGGAGTGGAACAGGAAATTATGATTATATTGCAGGAAATTTTTAATGAAGCATGATTTGGGACTGCGTTTAGAATTACGTTTAGAATTATTGATTAAAAAACCATTTATCAATTTTTCAATGAACTGATTAATAAATGTACATAAAATTATTTCTTTGTAATTTTGTTAAACTTTACTCAGCGATATTTGAAAATAAATTTGCACTTATAAAATTCCTAAATATCTAAGCGGGTGTCCAATTTAGAATGCTAAAGCGTTAAAATGGATGGATATAGGAATAAAATGATTGCCTATATTATATTTATATAGAAGAAGAAGAATATTATATATTAGATTAAGTATATAGAAGAAGAAGAATATACCGTATCACGATTACTTAAAGAAACATTATAATGATAAAAATAATTCTAACGTGAAGAATGCACAGTCAGTTCATAATGAAGCAATTTATATTAGCAGTATACCTTTAGTTCACTATTACGCTATTAAACCTCAATGGCCAACAGATTCTGAGAAAATAGTCTTGAAATTTCAGCATATTGGTTAGTGTCAAAGCAGCATATGGTGACCAGAGTGGAATCCGGCATGTGTTGTTCATTTTTTAAAGTTTTTAATTTCAAAATAAATTAATTAATTACAACGTTTTTTATTAAAATATTAATCATTCTAATCCAGAATAAAAGTTTTGATTCGTATAGTAAATAAATCATTGTTAAAATTTAATTTTTTTATATCTAATTAATTATAAAAACAAATCTAATGGCAATAAATAATAACTAGAATATTATTATCATTATAAAATCATCATTTTTTTTCATTTATAAATTAAAGCAGTATAAAATGCTCGTTTTAAATTTACGGAACTGTTTAAAACAGCACATGCAACAGAAAAGAAATATTATCTATTAAATACACAGGCAAGTGATCAGAAAATGAAATTTGTTTTCCACTGCATCTACTGAAGAAATGTTGTTTGTGTAAAATTTTTAGTCGATATTTATAAAATGTGCAGAATGTCGTTTTTTATTTCCGATATTTTGTAATCTGTATAATTATCACTCTAGTATATAATGAAAAACTAAGGAATGCAGAGAAAATTTAAAAATAAAAATTTTATTTGAGCTTCTTTCATGATGAGAATAACCAAATTATCTTCCTATTTAAAAATTAATTTTAACTACGATGCAAATATCATTGAAATGTGCTATTATTTTTTTTGGACAAGAATGTGAATCTTTTAATTAGAATGCTTGTAAATTAATTAATAATTTCGAAATAAACTAACGAAGTTCTATTGAGGGTTAAACCCCATCCAACTAGTTGGCAAAAAGGTACTTTAGCACCTATTCTAATTGGCCGCTAGCTGGCAGAAAAAACTTAATAGTATATAAACTATGCCATTACTTTCAAAGTTATTTTCTAGGAATTGGTTGGCTATTAGATCTTAATATTTTAATGACTGAACATCCAAAACTGTGCGATTAACATGCCTAATCTTATTCCAAATTGAAATGCCAACCCCTTGCATTCTCTTCGTATACTGCAATCGACATAATACAGAAAAAAAAACTTTAGAATGCTGATAAAATTTTACAAAAATTGCACATACATCTAACACTTGAGTAGCTAGGAGTTTTTACACATAATAAACATTTCACTCACACTTCTTCACTGGTGTCTTCCAGAAAGTTTCCATTACAAAAAGTTTCATCTGAATCTGGGGTTTTACTTCGGGAAGGCTTAGTGAGTCAGATTAATCTTGAATATTGAATGAGTCTTAAGATTCCTGTTCTTATTTTTCTTGAGAGTTTTCCAGATGTATGATTTAGGAAGCCCAATATGATATATCATTTCATATTTGTCACCATAAAATATTCCCTATTTATTTTCTGATTTGGTACATCCGGTACATCTGATTTGGAATATTACAAACACGGATGCAAGAATCAAAACTTTAAATAAGTATAGAAAAATGTAATTATCTCTTATAAATATTGTAAATTTTGAGGAAAAAAAAGGGAAGAATGATTTACAGAAGACGACACTTTCTCCAAACCACAGAAATATTCATTATAGAGATGTAAGGATAGCTAATACATCACATGTAACAAGAGGGTAATGCATATTGAGAAAGAAACTTTTCGCCTTGCTTCTTCTAGACGGATAAGTTAACTTATTGTATCTATCTTCCATACCTGGATTCTTTCCTCTGTATTTCATCACTCAAATCGCACATCAGTAGTAAGATCTTTGAAACATGCTTATTGAAGTTTATATAGATTTCATTGTCCGAGGAAATACAACTGTAGGAGCTATGGTATTTATGTAGAACTTGAATTCTGGCGTTGATTGTTAGAAACAATCAATTTGATGTATTTTATAAAATATTCAATCCAGTTGACAGACTAATCGTATTTCAACGAAATTATCAACACAAAATCAAAGAACTGAGGTAAGTTAGAAAGAAAAAGATTCCTGTTTTATCTATAAGATTATTTATTGCAGCTACAAGCTCAATGTTCCTTTTTAAATATTTCAAAATATGCTAAGGGTTGAATCCACAACTAATGAGATTTTTTTAAAATTCTTTGAACCTTAATTCTTCGATTACGATAAATTTAAAACATTTATTTAAGTTATAAAGATCATTGTTGAACCTTGTTTACTGCTTAATCTAATTTTTATACTGTTTTTTTAAAAGGGCGCTACGTACAATATAAACTTTAAAATTACTATGAATACCATTTTCAATTCACGTTTTATACACAATAAAACACGTCCATGGCGTATTGGGTTTTTTAAAAAAAATTCAAAAAAGTTATGCATGATTTAGATTAATAAAATAAGGAAAAAACTGACTATTTTTATTAAAAAGAAAAAGAAAATTATAGGACGCAACAAGCTGATTTTCAGTAAATTGCAATATAATCTCTAATGGAAATCGCTTTAGTGCTTTGATCCCAACTAAATTGTGTGCCATAATTCGTTTTTGGTGTTTCCTATATCGAGGAATCGCTTCAGAATTTTTATTTCTTGTCCTCTTCTTGGCAATAAGGTGCTTTATGATTTTGCCTTGTTTTCCGTTCAATTTTTCAAGTTTTAACTTTCTTAGCATTACTCCAAGGGAGTAATTTATTTCACCTTAGATAAAAGAGTCAAGATTTAATAATCTGGATGTTGTTTGCTAATATTTGTGTATTAAAGCATCAGAAAGCAAAAGCATTTGAAATTGTAAACAACCCAAGTTTTATCATAAAAATTTTCTTTTATAAATAATAAAAGGAATGAAAGGTAGGCATTCGGTTTTAAGAACTAATTTTTTTTTTTGTTGCTAAGAATGAAATTTTTTGCTTGTTTTCATTGTGAACTAAACTAAATACAAACTAATTACCATTAAAATCAATCTGGTGATATTTCTTATACGAACATTCCTTTTAATTTCATTTCATTTGCAAGAATGTAAAGAACTCGGCTGTAAACTTGAAATTCGGCAACAGGTTTAAGAAACTACAGTTTCCTTTTTATGGAATAAAAAATATTTATTATTGATAACTTACTGAAGTTTTGAGCACCGAATGATTCCTTCCACAGTTCATTTTTCTCACTGTTCCCCGTCAAATTCTAATTAATTAAATGATTCTAATAATGAAATATAATTCTAATATTACAACATTTATTGAGAAATGTAAGTTCTTTTCGGAGAACATTATTTTTTTACGAAGAGACCCCAATTGCGTTAGTGCGAAATAATGGACTATTATGCTCAAAAGATTTCATTATGTGGTTTTATTATATATTTGCTAGTAACCCGGCATTACTCAGGATCGATACATTTTTATGGCTAATATTTTTAATGTAAAAAAATATGTATAAAATATTATAACACACAAATTTTTTGGCCATCTGAAAACTGTTTTAGTTAAAATTAAAATATCAGTTAAAATCAACAATTGTTCCTGAATAAATTTTCTATCATATACTTTAAAATTTTTTTCTAATTTTCTTTCAGAACTCTGGAAATATCTCCTGGAAACAGTTTTTCGTTTATATTCTTGTTCTTCTAGAACAAAAAATATTGAAACAAATACTGTAAAAGCTGTGCTGTAAAACTAATAAAAGTCATAGCTAAAATATTTTTTATATATACCAAAAAATAAAGATATAATAGTCCAAAGTCTCTTCGTTGTCCGACACCAAAATACCTATGTATTTCCTTATTTCAAAATTATTTGCTTCTATTTAGCTCCTTATAGCATTTTGAGAAATTATAAAAATTTTTAGGACAATTTGAAAGAAGTGGTAAAGATTTGGTATTTGAAAGATCGGTATGATTGAAAATGCAAAATTTTGAATTTTTAGATATTTGAAAATTTTTTCTTGTGGAATGATACGGCAGAAAAACGGCTTTAACTTTTTCATTTTGAAAAAAATGATAAGATTCTTTGTGTTATCTTAAATAATAATGATGCAAAGTTTAGTTGAATTCTGTTCAGTTGTGAAGGAGGAATGTACGCAACTACATACCTAGATCCAGAGCTAAATAAAGTGATCATTTTCCATTAGGGATTATTACCTTCTGGAATATGTCCTATAGGATTCTTCTAAGCTTAATCATTTAAGGAATGTCATTTCAATCGGTGTTGTTTTATATATAAAATGCTACTACAAAAAAAATCGTTCTCTTTTTTTCTCCTCTTTGAAACAGCACGTTGAAGAGACGTGTAATAATTCCTTTTACCGAAAATAAATTTTACTAACAAACTTCATCAATAAAAAAAAAAAATTTAAAAAAATTAAAAAAAAAAAAAACTTATCCCAGATCTTTAATAGAAGAATCCAGTCCCATGTAAAAGAATATTTATCCGGATTAATGTGTTATGTAATGGCTTTGTGAGTTAAATTATCATATTGTTATGTTGTTTTGCTATTACAAAAATAAAACCTTATCGACATCGATAGTCAGTAACATTAGCTGATAAATTTAAAAAAATATATATAAACAGGGTTTTTATTTCCCTATCTTATAGTTTTACAAAAAGGAGATCAGATTAAAAAATATTATTGAATCAAAGTAATTAAACTACAATGGAAAATTTAATGATACTAGTAAAAGAAGGATCATAAATATGGAACAAAATAGATGCCTACCTGTTAAGGACTACAATTTAATGATAACGAGATGAAAAGTTTCAACTTTAGTTGTAACTGTACTGCTGTAGCTCTCACTACGCTTTCTTTTACAACAAAAATTGTTTTTTGAGAAGTGTAAATTTCGTTATCTTCTGATTATTTCCAGACTTAAAATTTATTTATTGGTTTCTGATATTTATGAGGGCTATCTGGAAATATTTTAATGTTTATTTTCATCTATAATCAAATCCAGCTTTCGATTCCCAGATCCCTATTTATAATATCTCGATACAAATATCCAGTAGGCAATAAATATTGCATACTAGCAGGGTGACAAATAGAGAATAAGATAATATATATTCATCGAAAATAAAAGCCTGAAAAGCAATCAAGGGAAAAAAAAGGTTTCAGGAAAATTAAGGTGAGGACCCTCATAGCCCATTCAGTATTCAAGATTAATTAAATACAGTAAGCCTGCCTGAAGACTCCGACAGAGCTTTTATTTAAGTCATTGCGAGTAGATGCATGTGAAAGTACAGATATTTGACGGATTTAGTTCAAAACTTGATAACAATTGAGATGTTAAATCTGTGCTTTTTGTGTTACTTGCATTCGAACAGTCTTCATGCCAATGAAACGGATTGTGTACAAAGAAATCTTGTTGCACTGACGTATACCAAATGTCAGTCGTCTAACGTAAAGCATTTTTGAGTTCACAGAGAGACAAGCTTAATGAAAAAATGGATTCTGGGAAGTCTGAAGCAAGGAGACTCGAGTTCGAATTTCCTCTAGACTTCGTAGAGGAGAAAGGGATTTCTAATGTTTATATTTCTTAAGTTAAATATTCTGTGTGCAATTGGTAATGAGTTCACTGAAAAATTTAGCAATAACATTTTAAAAATCAGCATCTTTTTGACATAGTATTTTGCCAAATAGAAATGGTATTACATATTTGTATATTTTCCTCTATTAATGAAGCATTTCTATTAAATTATTGAATCTTAATGATTGTAAATGAAAGGAATATTGAATGAATGAATTATATAAATCAAAACCTAGGTAAGTAATAAATGCATAATACTGTTTCCGCATCTAAAAAAGTTTTTTGTCGAATAAAGAATTATGCAAAGCAGTATTAATAAAAATTGCTTAAAATCTATAAATTTCTTAATCAAGAAGAGTTCAAAACAATCCATTTTCGTCTATCTTATAAAAAAAGGTCTTCAAAAAATCCTTCTTTTTCAAAAAAATCTGCAGCTTTATTGAATATACTCCAAAATGTTATGTCGTTAAGAAAATTTCAACTCCTTCGTTAATATAGAGCAATAAGAATCTATAATATTATAATCTAATCTATAATATAATAATCTAATCTATAATATAATAATCTAATCTATAATATAATAATCTAATCTATAATATAATAATATATAATAATCTAAGTCTTTATTTCAGCGTACTAAATAAAAATTTGAAAAATTTCTAGTTCAGTAAGCAAAATGTGAATTTAAAAAAATTCGAATTTCTAAAGGAATCAGATAATAGATTCCTTAGAAATGATTGAGTAGTTTAACCATTTTACTATCTGAAAATCAAACTTTACATTTGGATAGTAAAAACAGTTCTTCCAATATTTTAAAAGAAAGCAACTTAAACAGCTTTGCCATTTTTTGAAGAACGGAACTTCAAAGAGAGTTGCAAGAGAGAAAATGAATATGTTGTAGTTTTGTGCACATTATTCTCTAAAGCTTTTGCAAAACTACTTTTGAACATTTGGTCCTACAAAGAATTTCAATGCTTAACATTTTAAAGCATTGTTTTAGGTATCAAGCTTCCTTCTGTTAGACTTTCTTAAATAGCGACCGACCATTTAAAAGAAGTTTTTTTTTAGTGGAAGATCTCTCTTAGTCTAGTTTTCTAAATGATGTAAAGTTCCTGCAGAATAAATTCTGTGCTGAAGAAATAAAACTTTCTTCCCATTGTCTAAATTTTGGGTTCAGTTTCTTCCATCTCTGATGGCACATCTTCTTTCTCAATTGTTTTATCTGTAACCATAGAAGAACACCGGGATCCTGCTAAAAACTAAGTGTAGTAAGATGTCGCCGGAAGTTACGTTGGAGGATTAAAGTTTAATAATCTTCATTCCTTTGAATGATTAAGGAAATATCTGGTCTTTCTTTCCAGTATTTTCCCAACAGCTGGTAAAAAAATTTTGGGGGAGGGGTAATATTCGTTTTTTTTAATGTTGCGAATTCTTAATTTGTTTAAAAGTTTTAAAAAGTAGAATTTTCGCCATGATTCAATTTCAAATTACTGTAAGATAAAATGGAACAAAAGTTTTTAATATTCATTTGCATCCAATCTTGATATTCAGAAAGACATAATCTTTATTATTGAATATATAAGAATTATATAATCAAATAATGTTTAAAAATTGGCACTTGTCGTATCTTTCATTATTTTTTCAGTGACAAGCTATACTTTAATACATTTGTAATTAACTACACATCATTCATGTCTGTAAAACTGGAATGAAGTGAATGTGTGAATGAGTGAATGCTTCAGTTTCAATAGTGTGAGCCTCTATTTATTCTCGAAGAGAATACATTATTTTAAAATTTTCTGAATTCAATTACCTTTAATTGATTCATACTTTTTTATTTTGATTTCACACTAATGACTCTATAGATAGAAAGTTTCGTGAGTAAGCATTTCCTACGAGAAAATATTTTGTGATAATAAATATTGCATTTTATCATTTGATACTTTTAAGATATTCTTCTCCGAGAATGTCTATTTTTATCCCATATCTATGTGTTTCTCTAACTATGAAATTAATATTATCTTACGTTCCTTTGCCAGGTTAGGATAAATATCTGGAAGATCTAGCTTCGTTCAACGGTTTTTTTTATAGAATCTCATACTGATTACACATGAATATTTATCAATTATATGGACAGTTAATTTAAATTTTAAAAAAATCATTAATGCATCATTAACATAATCATTAACATTTTTTGAAACAATCTTTTTTTTACAGCATTCATTTTACAGTTTATCTATCATTACTTATATTTTTATATTTATATGAGTCTTTGCTTTTTAAATTTATCTACATAGATGTCTTTCCTGAAAAGATGCAATTTTATACACATTTTTTTTAAATTAAATATTGACATGAGCTGCAAAAGCGTATCAGAGCTGGCGTAATGTTTCCGGTTTCGGACTCGCGTTAATTGTTCTCATGTTCGATGCTCCGTTTGCAATTGACATAGATTGAAATTATCATATAACTTTAAACAAGGAATTCGTATATATATAGCATATATATATATATATATATACATAAACTTATTTCACGTACGGAAACGATAACGATTTGGATCAAATTTTGCATTTAGATAAGGTTTTGCTTTTTAAGTTTATCTATATAGGTGCCTTTTTGAAAACGCGATTTTACATACACACAAAAATTATTTTTTTTATAACTAACTATCAGAGCCTTTTTCTATCTGCTCTCATGTTGACAGTATCATGTTGCGCTATCTCGTAAATTTTTTGTGGTACGTGTGTTGTTGTTCTAATAAGATAACCTATTGCTATCTCAAAATTTTGTGAGATGGCGTTGGTGGATATGAGATGAGGTAAGGTTGAAAAAATGTCATATGTAAACAGCATGTGATTCATATCTAAATATTTTCTTCGAAAAAAAACTGCGCAGCGAAGCTTAGTCTCTCATATATTTTATATATTTAACCCTTAACTGCGAAGGTGAAATTTTAGGACTTACCTAGGGAGGTGTGGTCTACGAGATCGCATTTTATTTACACTCAAATTAAATTTTCTAATGACTGTATTAGTATGAAAAACTGCCAATATATTTTGGAGATATTTTTCTTGATATATAGATATGTTCTAGAAATTTTTGAAAATGTATTATCATTGAAAAATTAAATGCATTGGAACATGCATTTTCTTCACAAACTACATGTTACAATAAATAATATTTTTGAAAAAACATATTATTTTTTAGTTTTTAAATCGTATATATTTTTGCAGTATATGAAGGTATATAGAAGACAATATAATATAAAATTCAACAATTATACGAAAAAAAAAATGACAATAGGTAAAATTGGCCCTATTTTTTATCAGCTTCTGTGACTTTCACAGCATGGTTTTCTAGGGCATTTTAAACATACAGGTTAAGAACTAGCATATATATATATATATATATATATATATATATATATATATATATATATATATATATATATATATATATATATATATATATATATATTATAAATTTTATCACTAGAAAAATTAATTATGTTTGAACATACATATCAGAATCAGTTGAATGCGAACTTTCATCGAAAAACCCTTCTGTACAGTTATCCTTATCACTAAAATCACTTTCTGCTTCATTTAAAATTGTCTGGAGCACTGCTTCATAATAGGATCAGTAAATTAGATGATATTTCGAGGCCCAAGTTTTAGCGCCATCTGCTAAACCTTTTTTTATCACTGGGACACTAACATGGAGGTGCGGCCTTAGAGACCGCGCTCAACGAAATAACTGAATTATTTTAAAAAGCATCCGCTGAAATCGGTTGAAAAAGTGCTCGTGTATTGAAGGTCACAAAACAGGAAGCTACAGGGTCAATCCATTCAATTGAGCTAAAAATAGAATAGAGGTGACCTAAAATCCATCGCTAGCGGTCTTACAGACCGCATGTCTCCAGTAAAGAGTTAAGATAACACCGACACTGTAAATAGCTATTAATATACGTCTGTGCGCTGAAATTGAGTGTTTGTATGGAACTGCATTTTTAAAAGCAACTACTAAGGTTTACTCTTAATATGCCTCAATTTAATTTTGATGTCAGTGTTCAAAATTCAGACGCCAACTCGTAAAATTGTTACTG